>NC_042617.1:157274142-158638572 GCF_901001135.1 Rhinatrema bivittatum
CTGACTTAACACCAGCACAGGAACACCTTGGCTACTATGTGGGTAAAAGTACATGGGCTGTGGAGTAATTCATATACTTTTACCTAACTTATGGGCAGGCAATTTCCAGGCAACCCTTTGAAAATCCCTCAGAAAATTGCCCTCTGCAGTTCAAGAGCTGTTGCTTTTCTCTACTAAAATGAAAAAAATATAGACAAATATAGTGTTTCATGAGAATGAGACTTACATGTACCGGTGATGCAGGGTCAGGCTGAACACTCTACAAGACAATGGAAAAGGCAGTGTCACTAGGATCATTTGCTTTTACACACAAAAATATATGATTTCCCATGGGAGAAATTCTAGTTTCTTGCCTTCAGAAGGGAATACTGGCAACTGGCCATGACGAAACAGAACTGGAAGAGCCACATGTCCTTAAAAAAGCCTTGATTCAGTACTGAAAATCCAAGGAGAGAAACCAGAACCACTAACGACACAGCCATCACATTCTCTTTCACATCTTTCGTTCTGCAGGAATAAAGCACAAAGAATGCCAGTGAAGAGTAGGACAATGACAGCATGCGCCATGAGGACAGCAAAGACATGAAAACCATCAAGTTGCACCTGCCCATATGACGAGAGGCCCAGGTTACAAATGGGAATAACATGATTCCCAACACCACCTCACAAATTTAATATATTCCATGAAACAAATTGAATTTCTATGGATTCTTATTTCTGGCACTGATTTTTTAAAAGACTTGTTTCAGGAAGAGCTGAAATAACATTCTGTGATATTAGGATATGGAATTAATTAGGGTGGGCGCTTGACTCCATTTTTTTTCAGGACGGGTTGATGCAACCTGGTTTCTGCCTGCTACCAACATAGACTTCTAGTTCTGCTTTTCCCAGGGAGGTCAATAGGGAGCTGCAAGGAATAGGGGGTAGAGAGGAAGCATAATGGGCCATCCTAAAAAAAGATGATGGTGCATCTATTTTTACTGGAGTGGTTTACAGGCCTCCGACTCAAATGGAAGAAATAGACAGAGAGCTGATTGAAGATAACCAAAAGGTGGGAAGGAAGGGAAGTGTGTTGATTGTTGAAGATTTTAGTCAGCTGGATGTAGACTGGAGGATCCTTTTTGCGGAATCTAAAAGAAGTAGAGGGATAGTGGATGCCCTGCGAGGGGCTCTGTTCAAACAAATGGTAACAGAACCCATGAGAGAGGGAGTTATTCTCGACTTAGTGCTCACAAATGGGGATAGCATCTAAAATGTCTGTGTGGGGGCCCACCTTAGCACCAGTGATCATCAAACGGTATGGTTTGATATTGCAAATAGGATACGGAAAAGTCACACGAAGACCCGAGTTTTGAACTTCAAAAATACGGACTTTGCTGAAATGGGAAAATTCCTGGAGATGGAACTTGAAAACTGGGAGAAAATGGGAGAGGTGGAACAACTGTGTGCCAAACTAAAAGAACAGAAGCAACTAATCTTTATGTTAGAAAAGTAAACAAAAGCAAGGGAAATAAGAAAGGAGGTGGCTGAGAAAATAAAAATAAAAAAGAACAGCATTTGAGAAATATAAAGGATCCCAAAAAGAGGAACACAGGGAAGAATATCTGGTGAAACTGAGAGAGATGAAGAAAGTAATCAGGAAAGCAAAAAAGTCTGGCGGAAGAAAGGTTGCCATTGAGGTAAAGAGAGGTGACATCAGAGAAAGGAGAAAGGTCCGAAGTGGTATAGTGAAACTGAAAGGTGAAAAGCATCAATGTGTGGAAAGAGACGAAGAAAAGGCAGAAATATTAAACAAATACTTCAGTTCGGTGTTCACTATAGAATACCTTGGAGAAGGACGGTCGCTGGTTAACAAGGCTGTGGATGGGGGCGGATTTGATGAAACCCCGTTTACAGAAGAGAATGTATGGGAAGAGCTAGGAAAACTGAAAATGGACAAAGCCATGGGGCCTGATGAGATTCATCCTAGGATACTGAGGGAGCTCAGAGATGTGGTGGTGGGTCCGCTGAGTGAACTGTTCAATAGATCCCTGGAAACAGGAGTGGTGCAAAGTGATTGGAGAAGAGCAGTGGTGGTCCTGCTTCACAAGAGTGGGAGCAGAAAGGAGGCGAGAAATTGCAGGCTGGTTAGCCTCACCTTCGGACTGATACAGTAAAGATACTGATACAGTAAAGTCCGCGGGAGAGTGGGCGCCCGCTCTCCCGGCGCGCGCACAGGCCACTCTCCTGTGTGCGTGATTCACTATGCAAATTAGGCCCGGTGGTAAAAACAGGCAAAAGGAGGTGCTAGGGACACTAGCACATCCCCAGCCCCTCCTTTTGGACCCGAGTGGCGGCTGTCAGCGGGTTTGACAGCCTACGCTCAATTTTGCTGGCGTCGGTTCTTGAGCCCTCTGACAGCCACGGGTTTGGAAACCGGTCACCGGCAAAATTGAGCGTCCGGTTTTCAACCCGCGAGCCGCAGGCCGACTTCAAAATTTATTTTTTTTTTAACCTAATATCGCCATGCACAGAAAAGCAGTTTCTACTGCTTTTCTGTGCACTTTCCCGGTGCCTGAAGAAATTAGCGCCTACCTTTGGATAGGCGCTAATTTCTGAAAGCAAAATGTGCGGCTTGGCTGCACATTTTGTTTTCTGAATCGCGCGGGAATACCTAATAGCGCCCGCAACATGCATTTGCATGTTGCGGGCGCTATTAGGTTCGGCGGGTTGGACGCGCATTTTCGGCCCCTTACTGAATAAGGGTAACGCTAGCGCATCGAAAATGCACGTCCAATAGAGGGTTAACAGTGCGCTCCATCGGAGCGCACTGTACTGTATCGGCCCGCTTAGTAGCAAGAAAATTAATGGAGACATTTGCTGAAAGAAAGGATAGAGAACTACCTACAATCTGGTTGGTTGCTCGATCCAAGACAGCACAGATTCACCAGGGGAACGTCCTATCAGACGAATCTAATTGATTTCTTTGATTGGGTGACTAGAGAATTGGATCAGGGAAGAGTGCTCAATGTGATTTACTTGGATTTTAGTAAAGCTTTTGATACAGTCCCGCATAGAAGACTCATGAATAAAATGAGAAGCTTGGGAGTGAGCGCCAAGATAGTGGTATGGATTATGAACAGGTTGACGAATTCTGAACATTAACATAATTTACACCAAAGTGAAGATTAAAGTTCCCCCCAACAGCAATAAACTCAAATCAAATAATTATTTCATGTAGTTCTTCCGAGTGAAAATTCAATGCAGGCAGATGATACATTCTTAAAATACCCGCGTGTATAGCCAAATTCAATTTTAAAAGCAAACCCTCATAGCCCATTAACCCGAAAAAAGGAAGGTGAAAAATAGCCAGAGAATCCTTAAAAATACACCCCAAACCCCCATTCCACTTCTCCAGCCTGAAGAATACAGGAGTAAATTGGGGGCCACATGTGAGAAATAGCAACCCCTTCAATGTCAGACAACTACGTCTTAGAAATAAACATCAGATCTAGCTGTACAGCTTGCACAAGATCAAACAAAAACAAAATGTACTTCTTGCCAACCAATCTAGCATTCAGTAGACAACATTTAAAACACACATCTACACCAATCTCATCCTTAAAATTTTTTCCCACATATATTTATTATTTATTTATTTATTTATAGATTTTTTTATACCGGAGTACGTAAGTAACATCACCTCGGTTTACATTCAAACAGTAATTCAGCATTGCACTTTACAATATAACTTAGTAACTGAACGAATACAATACCATGTATAACTTTGTATTAATAGAATATAAACAATAAATGAGAAACTGTGGAAATTAGGAAGAGTAGTATAAGATTTAGTTCATTAATAGTAGGCTTTTTTAAATAACCAGGTTTTGAGGTTTTGTTTAAATTTTTTGTGACAAAGTTCCTGGCGTAATTCAGAGGGCATGGTGTTCCATATTGTTGATCCGGCAATAATGAAAGATCGTTCTTTTGTACTAGAGAGTTTAGTCAGATTGGGTGCTGGAATCTTTAGTTTGGCTAAATTCTGGAATCTCGTTGGGCGGGAAGAAGTTTTGAATTGTAGTTGATCTGTGAACCAGAGCATATCTCTATTTTGAATGGCTTTATGTATCAGCGTCATAGATTTATAAATTATCCTAGAAGCCACGGGTAGCCAGTGCAAAGACTGAAGTGCTGGGGTGATGTACCTAATTACACCATCTAGATTGCTGAGCCCCTTTCCCAGAACAAAGATTAACTAGCTGACCATATCACACCATTCCCATAACTACCAGGATCCTCCCACCCACCAAAATTTCTCCCTCAGTACACAAAGGGCCTGATTTTCAAAAGTATTTACAGCTTAACTCTGGGTTTTACATCTGTTAATGCACTGCATCCATGTAAGTGGGCTTTTGAAAATTGTACAATATATGCCAATGAATTGTCCATAGGTTTTACCTATGTTAAGTGCACTTAATGCAACTAAATGCCTTCTGAAAATTGCTACAATAGTATATTACATTTACATGTGCTTCTCCTTTGAAGACTCACCTAATAATCACAGCACCCTGTCAAAAATCACAATACCCAACAGAATAAACTCAAAAAGTCAAACTACCAGACCCACCGATTTTTACCAAAGACCCAAAGTCATCCAAAGTAGTGTCTAACTGCTTCTGAAAATGCAAAAGTATGTGCACAGATGCAAACCCCTCCACAGTTCTGACCCCGGGAACGATTCTGCTCAGCCCAGAGAAAATTATGTGTGAACATGACAAATGTGCATATGTTTGACAAACATACTGAGCGGGTAATTGTGAAAGGCTATTTCTGCATGTCTACCCGCAGAAGTCCCTTTGCAAATTACCCTCTGTGAGCATTGGAAGGAACAAAGGGCTATACACACAGATGTGCAAAAAGTCATGATCTCAACAAAGCAATTGGCCGCTCAAGGTCAAGAAAGTTACAGAGAGTTAAACTGCCCTCGACTGCTGCTAGCTTGCTTTCCGCTGGATGGCACCATAGACTAAATAACTGTGAGATGAATCAATGTAGTGATGTCACCAGATATGGGTTTAACTAACATGCTAGCTTGTTACCATGTATAGAAACTTATAACAATGAAGAGATAATACATAAATTTGTGATTCGTCACACTTTATAATGTATAACACAGAAGAGCAGCACCAATATTTTGCTTGCTATGTTTTTCTGTATTTCTACCTCTGCCATCTTGTAAATATGTGCTGTAACTAACAAGTTCCTAACAATAAAAAGAACACACTAATTATTTTATGATGAATATTTCCTTTTGATATGTGAGGAAGAGAAGGGGCCTGGCAGATAGAATCACAGATTCAGGGACTTAAGCTCTTTACATGATCCTAGCCAATATCACATGTTAATGTGGTGTTTATGCACATTAAATGCCAAGTTTGGTAATTAATACACATTGCTTCATCATTGTAGTTTAGTAATTAATCCCCTTAGATGAACTGAATTAAGCCCTCTTAAAAGAAGTGTTTACTATATTTATAATCTTTTTCACTGAGAAAGGCAGCAATTCACAACACGGTACATAATTATTCCTGTTACGCACCACACGTATGCACATTTTTAAGACACTGCTTTTGGCCAACCTTTTATTGCCGAGAGTGGGAGCTTGAAGGTTTTTTCTCTACATGGGGCAATATTATCTTCTTCTTCCTAGTAATAATACCTCTTCTTATCACCTAAGCATGCTATTAGTCTTTTTCACCATTTTGTCACGCTGACTGGCTACATTCAGATAATTAGAGGCGAGGCCTCCCTTGCCAAATAATATGTGATCCCAGATGCATGATTTTGTACTTTTTTTTTAAATTAAAGCCCAATTTCCAAACCATTCTTCCGGTTTTTTAAAGACTTTCTTCATTTTATCTAGTCAGCTGGCATTGCTTTACTTTAAAATGTGAATACGTTTGGTGGCAGCAGTCACATAAGAACTTCTGCAGGAAATATGAAACTGTCTGGAGTTTCAGAATCCCATATGTAAGGGGTTTTACTTTCTTAGTGACAGTCCCCTCTTCCTATGCAGCCACCTAGCAAGAACGGTGCATGAGAAACATTGAAAATGACTATTAAAAGTTTAACTCCTAAGCTGCTGGCTTACACTCCACTAGGGGGGGGCCTCCAGTGAAAATCATGCATGTCCGCAAACTAAAACCTTTCTACACATTCTGCTTACTACTCAACCGGAGTGACTTTAACTCAAAGCCTATTAATTGTTTTCTGTTGTGTGTGCTATGTCTATCTGTCGTGAGTAGATTGCAATCTGCAAGGAGTAAAGACTGACCATTATGTGCCTCTGTACGGCGCTGCATACAGATGATATGCACTATAATAATACTCTAAACATGTCTCCTTTATAGCTGGTATGAATTGCTTTTAGTGCTACGTGCTGGTACTACATCCATTTCTGGGAGATATTTGGCCCTATTCACTTTTGATACAGAAGTATTTTTTTGAGGAATGGGAAATGAAAAAAAAACAACCAGTGAGGATCATACTAGCGGGACAATTTTTATACTTTTATTCTTTGAATACTGAAGTTTCTGATCCAGTTTAGGCGGGGGATGAGGGCTAGGAGTCACAAATTGACATATGAAGATAGGGAAGCCGGCCAGGCTGTACGGAACGTTTCTTTCTTCTTTAGGGAAATGGGGCAAAGACATGAAGATAGAAAACATCTCTTTCTTTCTTGCAGCCACAAGTGACTGTCACTGGGCAAAGCAAGGCAGTTCCTTGTCCATAATGCAGACCAGTCAGTCACACCAGTTCTGAAAAAGCGTACCTGTCCAGCAGTGCCAACAGAGTTAGCCGATCGTACCAGATTTCTATCCACTTGCCAGGGAAAATCACAAATTTGTAGAACTGTCGTCTGCTGAACCTGAGCTGTGATGAAGTGCAGGAAGATTCTTCATGTGCCTGACTCAGAGGCTTGGGAAGCAAAACAGGAAAAAGAAAAAAGTCTTAGTTGGCACGCAGCAACTATTATTAGTTCTGACAAAGAACACCTTTCAGAGCGACAGAGCTAGCAAAGAAGCTTCAACAATTGAGGGTAATTTTCAGAATCATTTCCACAGATAAAGCAGCGCTTTATCCGTGGAAAGAGGCCATTTGAAAAATGCACATCCTATACGTGTAAAAATGCATACAAAGGGCCTCTATGCATGTTCTTTGACTCACAGTCTGAAGAGGCGTTCTTGTGTGCAGGGTTGGGCTGGGGTTTAGAACTGCCTGCATATTCTGGCTTTTTCTATAAGTATGTACATAAGCATTCTCAGAGAAACTGCTCGCACAAATTAGCAAATGTAAAAGTGTGCTGCCAGGTTTTCTGGGATAAGTTGCAAAGGAAAAGTACACGCATATTTTCCCTTTGAAAATGAGTGTAATGAACTGCGAGTCACAGCACCCTCAGACTGTGCACCAAAGCGGACAGTTATAAAATTATCTCCAACGTGGGCATGCTGCAAAAAAAGATCCGGCTGGTTGTTTGCATTATTGTAATTACGTCATCAGTGTCACAAAGATCATAACAATTCAACCCAAATGTTTCCAACACGTTTGTCAGTGAAACCAGTCTAGTGTCAATGTTCAGTACCTAGAGTTGGACACTGTGCTCATGTTGACACATTGGGTCTGCAACATTCAATTCCATTTCCATATGCTTAGCAGATTTTAAGCGCCGGCTGCATGTTGGCAAACTGACGCTTAATGTTAACAAATCCTAAGTGATCATTTTAGGTCGCTTCCCTCTTGAGGAATCTCCCTTAGCTTTAGTTTTTGAGGGTTGCAGAATAACTCTCTTAACACAAGTATGGAATTTGGGCATTATCTTCCAAATTCTAATCTATCCATGTGTGCCTTGGTTAGGGCTGTTTTCTATAAACTGCACATGCTTCGTATATTAAAGGCACTGCTGAGTCTCTGTGACTTTCGCACGGTGCTCCAAGCTCTCATTCTCATTGGCTTAGACTATTGTAATTCCGTCTTTACTAGTCAGTGTAATTTCTGTTTCCAGCATTAGCGATCACATCACTTCTATTCTCTGTTCCCTCCATTGGTTATCTATTCAATGGAGAACTAAATATAAAATGGCTATGCTAATTCATGAATTCTTAAGCAATAATTCATCCCTCTGGATCAGCACTATGTTGCATATTTATATCACTCATCACGAATATTAAGATCCACTCAACATGGTCTGTTAACAGTGCCCTCTCTATAGTCTATTCATCTTGTGGAGATGCATAACAGAGCTTTTTCTGGAATACATTTCCTGAACGGTTGTGTACTTTGACTTGAACTCAGTCCTTCAAAAAAAGATGCAGAAGGCTTTCTTATTCGAGCAGGCCTGCAGTTTAAATACTCAATAGGGCAAGTATGAGGATAACATTCAAACCTATTAACATTACTGGATTTGTGAGCGTAAATGGATGTGCAGAGGTTTATCCTATTATTTTATATACCGTGCATGTATGTGTCAGCCTGCATGAATAGTTGCAATGCACTGGAAGCTTTTATAAAAATATGCGCATATCTTTCACGCGTGAAACAAAATATACCAGTGTGCATGAAACCATGATTTGTGACCTTTTGTTTCAAACCAGAGAAGGTAATTCCTGAGTTTCAGTGCTCCCTTCCCCACACCTTTCCCCTGCACCCCGCAGCCTCCCTTCCACCCCTCCACCCCCCCCCTTTCACCCTTTAGTAAACTTTCTCCGAAAGTACCTTACCATAATGTTTCCTTGTTCCCTCCACCCCTTCCTCCTCTCCCCCGTCGCTCCCTCCCTCCTCCCTCTGCATATAATTGTACATTAGTGCACATGCCTCCTATATACTGTAAATAAGTTCATATACCAAGTTTATAAGTGCACACAAACGCCCACCTTAACACTGTTTATGCATATTTTATGTCGTTCAACAAAGTTATATCCCTGCTCTTTGACTCTCTATCCTGAACTTTCATATGTTATCCAGTTCGTATATTATCCAACTATTTCCCAGTTAGCCCTCCATCCTCGTTCATTGTAATTTCCTTTCTCAGTTACTTGTGAACCGACATGATGTGTCCTACGAATGCCGGTATATAAAAAGCGTTAAATAAATAAATAAATAAATCATTAGCCTAAGTAGCTACAAAGACCTTGTGACTAATTTTCAAAGGGAAACCATGTGTTCTAAGTCAGCTGCTAGGTCCCCCCGGGGAGGGGCGGAGAGACGCCTGCCGCAGCAGGCAATCCACAGGAAGGAAACAGCCTACAGGATCCATGGGTACAGCTACAAAGCACCCACAGACTCTGCATCTGCTTTTACTGTGGGTAAATATTTGCTGGAAAAGAACATGCAAATGTTTCCCATCCCTCCCCCCTCTGCCCCTCCACCTCCCCTTCCAGGAAGGCCCCCCTCTCAGTGCAGATAAAAGCCTGCGCACACTTTTACCTGGACTGGGGGTGGGGGGAACAATTTTCAGATAGGCCAGCTTACAAGGTAAATGGCTTTGGCAATTCCCCCCAGCCTGTGTCACCAAACAAAAAATGTACACACTTCATGTGAGGGGCCTGCTTGTGGCTTAAACAACACACAGATTGAAAACAACAATTAGGAACCTACATTACAAATAAACCAACATTTCAACATGAACTAACAGCTCGTACATTTTCCGCTGTATCTTTCATTCGTGCATATGGTAAGGCTCACTGGAAAATCAGAGCCTTTGGAATCTCCTCAAACTTATTACAGAAGAGTATTTATTTATGTATTTATTTATTGATTGTTTTTATATACCGACATTTGATCTGAGATATCACATCGGTTTACATTCAGGTACTGTAGGTATTTCCCTATCCCCAGAGGGCTTACAATCTAAGTTTTGTACCTGAGGCAATGGAGGGTAAAGTGATTTGCCCAAGGTCACAAGGAGCGACAGCGGGTCACAAGAGTATTTTATTTACTGTCTATATTTCTGGTTGCCGCATCTTGAAAAAGATATAGCTAAGCCAGAGAAAAAATAGACAAGGGTGACTAAAATTATAAAGGGGATGGAACAGCTCCCCTATGAGGAAAGGCTAAAGAGGTTGGGGATATTCTGCTTGGAGAAGAGATGGCTGAAGGGGGAGAAGATAGAGGTCTCTAAAATCATGAGTAGAACAGGTAAATACAAATCAGTTGTTTACTCTTTCAAATTATACAAAGACTAGGGGACACTACATGAAGATATTAAGACATTTTCACTCAATGCACAGTTAAGCTCTGGAATTTATTGTCGGAGGATGTGGTAAAGGCAGTTAATGTAGCTGAGTTTAAAAAAGGTTTGGACAAGTTCTTCAAGGAAAAGTCCACAAACTATTAATAACCAGGTAGACTTGGAGAAAGCTACTGCTTATCACTGGGTGTTAGCTCATGGACTCTATCTTCTGTTTGGGATTCTGCCAGGCACATATGACTTGGATTAGCCACCATTAGAAACAGGATACTGGGGTTGATGACCCCTTGATCAGACCCAGTATGGCAGATCTTATGTTTTATAATGTTACAACTCACCTTGTTGCACACATTGGATCTCATTTAATTGAGTTCAGTCCATCTGAGTGTTTCATTTTATAAAACAAACCCACTCCCCAGGTTGTGCAAAAAGACAACATCAACTCACATCTGTAATAAGGCAGTTTTCTTAACCTAACAACAAGGGTATTGCTTGTCTAACCATTTATCATGCATCCTTGCTGCCTTATATAGCAATGCAGATAACTGGAATTGAAGAAAAGCTTTGATTGTTCTTCAGATCTGTTATTTAAAATCTACCTATTACTGAATAAAATGCTGATATAGTCCCATATGAAACATCAATTTGATTGTTCACCAAAATAAAGCTGGCTCTAGAACAGATATATGTGTGCACAGATTAAGTAAAACATTAGAAAGTAGGATGTTTTAATGTACCTGTGGTGTTTCTGACTGGTTACTCCGGGCAACCATGAGTACAAGTTGTTGCTGGTGAACATTAGATGCAGAGTCACAAGATGATGGTTCTTGACTCTCTAAGGTGGTTGCATATGAAGAGCTGAACTGCATGTCTCTGTGCACAGAAAAAATAATGAGATGTACATATTACAAGTCACATTGGTAACTATTGTTCAGCATCATATTAGTCCAAACTATCATTGTAAATAATAACATTGTTGAGTAGTTGGAATGTGACATCTATGTACATACAATAACCTAACAAAAAATGGAAGATGTCAACTGGATTGCAATAGTGAATACTATAACATCTGTATGTGGGAGTCAGAACAGCAGGCTGTTAAGTATATCAGTCAGGTAGGCTATACATTCTGCAGAAAACAAACTACACTTGAATCTCTATGGATAGAAATTCCATGTGTGATACAGAAGAGTATAACAGTTAGCCATCTCTTCTCTAAGCAGAACATCCCTAACCTCTTTAGCCTTTCCTCATTGGGGAGCCCTTCCATCCCCTTTATAATTTTTGTCACCCTTCTCTATTTTTTCTCTGGCTTAGCTATATCTTTTTCAAGATGCAACAACCAGAAATAAACACAGTAAATAAAATACTCTTCTGTAATAAGGGAAGTTTTGCCTCACAAATCTGCTTCAGTTTTATGAAGGAGTTAATAAACATGTGAATGAAGGTGAACCGGTAGATGTAGTGTATTTGGATTTTCAGAAGGAGTTTGACAAACATAGAAACATAGAAATGACGGTTGAAGAAGACCAAACGGCCCATCCAGTCTGCCCAGCAAGCTTCCACACTTTTTTTTTTCTCTCTCATACTTATCTGTTACTCTTGGTCTTTAGTAACCTTTTGGTTCTATTTCCCTTCCACCCCCGCTATTAATGTAACCTTTTGGTTCTATTTCCCTTCCACTCCCGCCATTAATGTAATCTTTTGGTTCTATTTCCCTTCCACCCCCGCCATTAATGTAGAGAGCAGTGCTGGAACTGCTTCTAAGTGAAGTATTAATGTAACCTTTTGGTTCTATTTCCCTTCCACCCCTGCCATTAATGTAACCTTTTGGTTCTATTTCCCTTCCACCCCCGCCATTAATGTAGAGATCAGTGCTTGACTGCTTCTAAGTGAAGTATCTAGCTTAATTGGTTAGGGGTAGTAACCGCTGCAATAAGCAAGCTACTCCCACGCTTAATTGTTTACCCAGCCTGTGCAATTCAGTCCTTGTGTTATGGCCTCAAAGGCCTTGCATACTGTTACGGAGGCCTCGGGCCTTGCATACTGTTATGGGATGGGTTTAGTGTGCCCTTGGGCCTCAGCCCGACCCCAGGCGCACCCAGGGCTGACCCAAGGGTTGACGGTGAACTCCAGCATGGCTGGCGGGCTACCCTCCACCAGGCCTGCAGGCTCCCAAGGCCAACAACAAGGAGTTGTTGGGATATGAATGGTCCTCCGACCATTCAGAGCCCTTTCGGACCTGCTGCGAGGAACAGCATGGAGCAGCAGGCCTGGCCTGAGGTTGAGGGCAGTCGGAGACCTTGACACGAAGACAGACATAGGTGGATGCAACGGCATCACAGACGAGACACTTGGGCTGAAGCAACGGCATCACAGAAGACGAAGACACTTGGGTTGATGCAACGGCAACCCAGAGGACAAAGACACTTGGGTTGCTGCAACGGCATCTCAGAGGACGAAGACACTTGGGCTGAAGCACAATTGCACAGTCTCTCAGGGCGCCCTACTCAGCCCACCCGCAGGACTGAGTCACGGACCACCCTGTCCCACTGCGCGTCCTACACAGCCCGAAGGCTGGTCACGGATCACGAGGAAAGCGGGACGCTTTCCTCGTGGTCCGCGCAGGGAAGATCTAGGCGAGGAGGAACTCCGATGTTGGGACCAATGACATCCGAAGCTCTGATGGCTGGCAGGAACAGAAGCTCCAGAGCACAGGGACGGAACCCCCCTGTTGGCCACTCCAAGGCACAGCAGGTCAGAAGGCTAGAAGCACATACAAAGACGCAGGAAAGAACATCCGGGAAGGCAGGAACATCAGGACGAAGAAGATCATGACAGGACATCTGGACGAGGAAGATCATGACGAGACATCTAGGCTTGGAAGATCAGGACCGGAACATCAGGATATCTGGGCGGGACATCTGGACAGGGACCTCAGGCACGACATCAAGACAGAAGACATGGAACGAAGACTGGATGAGACATCTGGACAGGAACCTCAGGCAATGAAGACAAGACTTGACATGGCAAGACAACAGGAACTCCATGGAGAAGACAAGAAGACCTGATGGATCTCTGGCAGGCAGGAGCCTCCAGAAGGATGTCACTCTGATGCAAGGTGAAGACAGACTGACGGAGCAGCCCTCTTATAGGGCTGAAACAGGAAGTCCACTCCCTAGGTGGGGCCAGCACACTTCCTGTGCCTGGCCCTTTAAATCAGGCAGAGAGGCGCACGCTGGCACCTAAGGAGAAGCAGGAAGCTGTGCAGGACCACGGACAGTGGCCTGCACCAACGTAGCACAGAGAGAAGCAGGAAACGGGCAGGCAGGCTTCGGGGCAGCCTCCAGGCTGTCCACGAGGACCCCCTTGATGGCGTCACGGCTCCCTGCTGAGAAGGCTGACACGGGGCGGCTCCAGGCCGCAAAAGAAAACAGGAAAGACCGTGGCTCTGGCCGCGGCGAAGACATGGAGCAGGGGCGGCCTCCGGGCTGCAAAGAAGAAATCAAGTCCGCGGCTCCAGCTGCATGGGAGGCCCGACGGCGGCATCCTGTTGCGTCGGGTGAGGCAAGGCGTGGGTGAGTGAGTCTGCTCGTGGGAGGGGGCCCGCAGGCAGTGGGTCATAACACCTTATTGGTTGTTATATGAATATAAATCCACTTTTCTTCATTTCCCCCTGCCATTGAAGCAGAGAGCTTCTCTGGATATGCATTGAAAGTGAAGTATGAGGCTTAATTGATTTGGGTAGTAACCGCGGTAGCAAGCAAGCTACACCCATGCTTATTTGTTTACCCAGACTGTGGAATTCAGTCCTTGTTGGTGGTTGTCGGAATATTAAAAAAAAAAAAATCAACTTTTCTTCATTCCCCATGCCGTTGAAGCAGAGAGCAACACTGGATATGCATTGAAATTGAAGCATCAGGCTTGTTTGGTTTGGGGTAGTAACCACCGTAACAAGCAAGCTAGTCCCCTGAATTTTTTGTGAATGCAAATCCTTTTTTTCTTGCCGTTGAAGCATAGAGCACTGTCAGAGTCACATTTACCGTGTGTTTGTCTATTGAATAAGGGTATTATCTCCAGGTAGTAGCAGTCTTTCCCGCAAGCCTCCCTCTCTTCCTTCACATCCTCTCGACTTTATGGATCCACAGTGTTTATCCCACACCCCTTTGAAGTCCTTCACAGTTTTAGTCTTCACCACTTCTTCCAGAAGGGCGTTCCAAGCATCCACCACCCTCTCCGTGAAGAAATACTTCCTGACATTGGTTCTGAGTCTTCCTTCTTGGACCTTCAAATCGTGACCCCTGGTTCTGCTGATTTTTTTCCAACGGAAAAGGTTTGCCATTGTCTTTGGATCATTAAAACCTTTCAAGTATCTGAAAGTCTGTATAATATCACCTCTGCTCCTCCTTTCCTCCAGGGTGTACATATTTAGATTCTTGAATCTTTCCTCTTAAGTCATTCGATGAAGACCATTCACCTTTTTGGTCGCCCTTTTCTGGACCGCCTCCATCCTATCTCTGTCCCTTCGGAGATACGGTCTCCAGAACTGAGCACAGTACTCCAGGTGAGGCCTCACCAAGGCCCTGTACAAGGGGATAATCACTTCCCTTTTTTTACTCGATATTCCTCTCTCTATGCAGCCCAGCATTCTTCTGGCTTTAGCTATCGCCTTGTCACATTGTTTCCCTGACTTCAGATCATTTGACACTATCACCCCAAGGTTTCTCTCCTGCTCCGTGCACATCAGCCCTTCACCCCCCATCGAATACAGTTCTTTTGGATTTCCGCACCCCATATGCATGACTCTGCACTTCTTGGCATTGAATCTCAGCTGCCATATATTTGACCACTCTTCCAGCTTCTTTAAATCCCATCTCATTCTCTCCACTCCTTCCGGCATGTCCACTCTGTTGCAGATTTTAGTGTCATCCGCAAAAAGACAAACCTTACCTTCTATCTCTTCTACTATGTCGATCACATAGATATTGAACAGGACAGGTCCCAACACCGATCCTTGTGGTACTCCGCTTAACACCGCTCTCTCTTCAGAGTAAGTTCCATTTACCATTACACATTGTCTTTTGTCTCTCATAAATTCCACCACACATTGTCTTCTGTCCCTCATGAGTTCATTTACCATCACACATTGTCTTCTATCCCTCATGAGAGGCTTCTAAGAAAACTAAAAAGTCATGGGATAGGAGGCGATGTCCTTTTGTGGATTACAAACTGGTTAAATGACAGGAAACAGAGAGTAGGATTAAATGGTCAATTTTCTCAGTGGAAAAGGGTAAACAGTGAATTGCCTCAGGGATCTGTATTTGGACTGGTGCTTTTCAATATATTTATATAGGATCTGAAAAGGAATACTATGAGTGAGGTTATCAGATTTGCAGATGAGACAAAATTATTCAGAGTAGTTAAATCACAAGCGGATTGTGATGCATTGCAGGAGGACCTTGAGAGACTGAAAGATTGGACATCCAAATGGCAGATGAAATTTAATGTGGACAAGTGCACATAGGTGTTGCATATAGGGAAAAATAACTCATGCTATAGTTACATGATATTAGGTATTAAGAACTACCACCCAGGAAAAAGATCTAGGCGTCATAGTGGATAATACTTTGAAATCCTCGGCTCAGTGTGCTGCAGCAGTCAAAAAAGCAAACAGAATGTTAAAAATTATTAAGAAGGGAATGGTTAACAAAACGGAAAATGTCATAATGCCTCTGTATCGCTCCATGGTGAGACCGCACCTTGAATACTGTCTACAATTCTGGTCGTCGCATCTCAAAAAAGACATAGTTGCAATGGAGAAGGTACAGAGAAGGTTGACCAAAAGGAATGGAACAGCTCCCCTATGAGGAAAGGCTGAAGAGGTTAGGGCTGTTCGGCTTGGAGAAGAGATGGCTGAGGGGGGATATGATGGACATCTTTAAAATAAGGAGAGGTTTTGAATGAGTAGATGTGAATTGGTTATTTACACTTTTGGATAATAGAAGGACTAGGTGGCGCTCCATGAAGTTAGCAAGTAGCACATTTAAGGCTAATTGGAGAAAATTGTCACTTTACACACCATTAAGCTCTGGAATTTGTTCCCAGAGGATGTGGTTAGTGCAGTTAGTGTAGCTGGGTTCAAAAAAGGTTTGTATAAGTTCTTGAAGGAGAAGTTGACTTAGGGAATGGCCTCTGCTATTATTGGCATCAGTGGCATGGGATCTTCTTAGTGTTTGGGTAATTGCCAGGTTCTTGTGGCCTGGTTTGGCCTCTGTTGGAAACAGGATGCTGGGCTTGATGGACCCTTGGTCTGACCCAGCATGGCAATTTCTTATGTTCTTATGGTTTACCACCATCCACCCTGACCAGGATAATGAAAGACTGTGAAACAGACTAACAGTCAGATGTAACTTCGATTTTATGGACAGATGAACTTTAATTATTACCAGTCAGTAAACTTTATTTTAAAGCCCAGAGCCCAGTCCTGTCTGATGTGTCCCAGCATCTCACCCCTTGGGATGCAGCTATATTCTACACACACGGAAAGCAAAACACCTTGGTCTGGGCCATAAGCGAGAGCTCCCCCCCCCCCCCCCATAAAAAGAATCCATCATGGGATAGTCAAGCATGGGAGTTAACTGCTAGCTGGAGCAGCCCCGAAGAAAAACAAATATGTTTGTGTGCCCTTGGGACCTAAGCCCCCCCAGTAAGGGTTACACTTATAAAGGAAGGCTAACAAGGTGGAGCTTTTCATCTTGGAGAAGAGAAGACTGAGAGAGGAGATAATAAAATTAATAAAATCATGAGCAGGGTGGAACAAGTTAATAGGGAACAGATATTTACCTTTTCAAATGACACTGGAGCTAGTAGATGCCATGAAACTAACTCATAACAGATTTTAAAGAAATGTAAGTATTTTTTAAATCAAAGCACAATTGAACTGTGGAATTTGTTGCTGGGGGATGTTGTTAAGGTAAATGGTACAGCTAGATTTAAAAAAGATTTGAACAAGTTCCTGGAGGACAGATGCATTAACAAGTCATAGCCAGACAGACCTGGGGACTGTCACCCCTTACTTCTGGGAATGAGCAACAGGGAAAAGATCTCTCTGTCAGGATATTCTGGGTATTTCTAAGTGACCTGAATTGGCCACTGTTGGAGACAGGATGCTCGGCTGAGTAGATCATTGGTCTGATCCAGTATGGCACTTCTTATGTTCTTGTACAGTGTAGTATCTTCCCAGGAACAAAAGATAAATAAAGCAGAATGGAAAAGGGGATCGTCATACATTTCTTTTAACTGCTGAATTCTCTAAAGAAAATAAGTCGGAAACAAAATATTCTGTTTACTTGTCAGAAATAATTTGAGTTCAAAGCAAACATCATTGGTTAGGGGAAGGAAACTGATTAGCCCTGAAAGCTTGCACCCCTAAACGTTTGTTAGCCTTCTAAATGTATTGGGCCCAGTTTTATAACGGCCCATATGAACTTTGAACACGCAGACTTCAGCCTTAATTTCCAATACAGACTTGCGCACTTTGAAAATGAGCAGGAACGCGCGTACCTTGGTGTGCCAAAGGCCCACATTTATGCCTGCTAGGGAACAGATGTAGGTGCCCGTGAGGACGTTTACGTGCATCTTTTCCATAACTGAAAGTATACAGGGAAATGAGTTCCCCGCCCCTAACTTCGTTCCTGGGGACACCTCTTTGCAATATGCATAAAAGTCTGCGTGAAAACACTTTTGCCCATAATTTCACCTGTACAACCCCTGGGGTAACTATCAAACAGCCCACTTATGTGCATAAAACCGTGTTATAAAGGTGTATATGCTTTGGAAATTTATCACCATTGTTCTGGTTCTCTTTTAACTAATGCATTGATTGGACTATTTCTACAGTGGGCAATTTTCACACTCATTGTGAGAGTGAGGGCTCGCTGCTTCCCTTTGAAAATCTAGCAGTGGGCTGGAGCTAGAGTTTGGAGACCATTCAAAGGTATGGCCTTCTCCACAGTCAACCTTCTCAGTAGCATGCAGTTTCAACTGGATAATAGTGGATCCTTCCTTCCTTCCCTCCATCCCTCTATCCTGGTCGCAGACTCTTGTGGATTCTGAAATTGTGTGTACCAGGAGCAGCTGGTCAGCAGCAGTGGTGGCAACAACCACAAAGCATTTTCAAAATTCATGGGCCACCAACTTTGAGGCTGAGTGCCACAACATGTGAGCCCTTGGACTCGGATGAGATTGATGCTGCCCAACTGGTGACCCAGCAGGGCCCTCACCGACAAGAGGCAGACTCGTTCAGACAGGGCCAGGTGTGGGCTTCATCCATACCAGCCTCTTCCCCCACAGGTTGGGTACTGAGGCTGGCAGGCAAGGGTCCCATAGAGAGCAAACAGGCATAGTCAGAGCAGGTGAAGATTAGGCAACATCAGAATCCAAGCCGAGGTCAGAACCAAGAGTCAGTGGGAGTAGCAAAGACAGGAGCGATGAGAATCAGAACAGACTACCCACACACAGACTGGAGCAAGGCTAGCAACAGGACAAGGACAAGGTAAGGCGAGAAGCAGAGCAAGGTACGGGGCAAGCAGGACAAGGAGTTGGACTGGAGACAAAGCAGGAAGATGAGGAGCAAGACAGGAAGCAAAATATGAAGTAGCAACATGCACTGCAGGCTAGGCAGGGAAACCTGTTGCTGAGGCATCAATGGAGTGCTGGGTTGGTCTTAAAATAGGGGAAACCGTGGACATTATAAGGAGGCACCGGGAACTCGGTTCCTGCTGCAGGGCCTTGAAATGTCAGCGTGCCGCATGTGTGTGTGGCTAAGAGAATCCAAGGAAGGAGCGGCATGGTGGCATCCTGAGGCCTGCCGCCAGGGACAGATTTAAGATTTTGCTGCTTCTAGGCACTTTTAGTGTTTTCACTCCCCCTTCTTCTGTAAGGATCTGTTACAGGGTAGCAGAGGGTTGTTCTCTGCTGAATAAACTTCAGAAGAGCTGGAAGGTGGCAATTCTTAGCCAGTTTGCTGCTCCTACTTGTTTGCCACCCTAGGCACAAACATAATGGGTGCCTATTGACTAATCCAAGGATGACTGCCTCATCAACAGCATTCTGTGGCTGGTGGGCACCTGGTGAGTGAGGCCGGTCATTGGATTGACCTGCAACCAGCCAAATGTTACACTGTGCTTGCCCGCAAATTTTGAAAATTGTCTCTGCAATGCTGACTGGCAGAAGCACAGTTGCAGTGACCCGCGAGAAGCATAAAACAAAATAGAGAGGCCAGCTAAAGCTAAGCTGCTTACTTGTACCGTCTCTGCTGGGCAGTGGCAGCGTCCAGCTTCTTCTGCACGTAGCCAGCCTGGTGGAGAGCATGGGGGCTCCAGCTTCAGGCACAATGCATTGCACCCATCGCTTTAATGTGAGCTGAGCGGCGAGGTTTAACAGGGGCGCGGTCATGACTGGGCAGATCCTAAAGAGAACCTCGCACGGCACCTGGAGATTTTGGCTCCATTTCTGGTGTCCTATTAATTGCAATAAAATCCCAGAGTCTCTGGTGGAAATGCAGAGGGTTGCCAGCTATGTCCTTGCCGCCCACTCTCGTGTTTTCAAACCCCTTTAATTACTCAGCTTCTGCTCCTGATTACTGCCAAAAGGGATTCCCAGCACCACCCTTCTTGCCAGAGACCCTGCTCTAGTACACGCACAAACAGGTCCCCTGCCAGCACCATTAAGATTACAGTTTCTCTTTGGGGCTGTTCGTGTCTGTTGCATTTCACAAACCTCTTGTGCTTAATCAGTCACAGAGGTAACAGCAGTCTGCAGTAATAGGAAGACCAACATCTGGTAATGAGGGACGAAAACAATGTCTGTATTAAGTTCTTTTGTGTATGTTTCAAAATGTTTGATCATTTTAATTTTAACTGTTTTCTATAAAACTGGCAGCAGCCACTGAAACAATAAATGAGAATTTTTTGTTGTTGTTGTTTCTGGCAAGGAGTTTGCTGCCACCATGTGGCAGCTCTGCTCTCTGTCATCTCCTTGGGAGCTGATCATCAGATAAAGAAACATAGAAATGATGGCAGAAAAGAATCAAATGGTCCATCCAGTCTGCCCAGCAAGCTTATGGTAGCATCAGCCGCGCCTTACAGTTCTCCTCTATAATGATAGCATCAGGGAGTGGCATCTGCCATGGCGTACCACCCTTCTTGCCAGAGTCCCTGCCCCAGTACACGCAGAAACATGCTGCTGCTGCCAGCACCATTAAGATTACAATTTCCCCAAACCATTAAAGTCATGGCCCTTGTTGGTTACTGTCTGAGTCTAATTCCCTGTTGTCTCTTACCTCTTACCATTGAAGCAGAGAGCAATGTTGAAGTTACATCACAAGTATCAGGCTTATTGATTAAGAGTAGTAACAGTCTCATCATCAAGTTACCCCCATGCTTATTTGTTTTCCCGGACTGTAAAATTCAGTATCCTTGTTGGTTGCTGTCTGAATCTAATTCTCCTGTTACTCTTTTCCCCCTGCCATTAAAATAGAGAGCAATAATGAGTTGCATCAACAGTATGAAGGTTTATTGGTAAAGGGTAGTAACTGCCACACCAGCAAGTTACCCCCATGGACTCTTTTCTTCATTTCCATCCTCTAGGGATCCACAGTGTTTATCCCATGCCCCTTTGAAATCTTTCCCTGTTTTTGTTTTCACCACCTCCTACGGTGCATTCCATGAAGTTAGCAAGTAGAACATTTAAGACTAATCGGGGAAAATTCTTTTTCACTCAACACACAATAAAGCTCTGGAATATTTTGCCAGAGGATGTGGTTAGTGCAGTTAGTTTAGCTGGGTTCAAAAAAGGTTTGGATAAGTTCTTGGAGGAAAAGTCCATTTAATGCTATTAATCAAGTTTACTCACTGCTATTAATTGCATCCGTAGCATGGGATCTTCTTAGTGTTTGGGTAATTGCCAGGTTCTTGTGGCCTGGTTTGGCCTCTGTTGGAAACACGATACTGGGCTTGATGGACCCTTGGTCTGACCCAGCATGGCAATTTCTTATGTTCTTATGTTCTCCTCTGGAAGGGCATTCCAGGCATCCACCACCCTCTCTGTGAAGAAATATTTCCTGACGATGGTTCTCAGTCGTCCCCCCTGGAGTTTCGTTTCATGACCCCTAGTTCTACTCATTTCTTTCCAATGGAGAAGGTTTGTCAAATGTGCATCATTAAAATCTTTCAGGAATTTGAGGATCTGTATCATATCTTCCCTGCACCGCCTCTCCTCCAGGGTATACATATTTAGGTCTTAATTCTCTTCATAAATCATTTGATGGAGATCTCCCACCATTTTTGTCACCCTTCTCTTGTCGGCCTCCATCATGTCTCTGTTCCTTTTGAGATACGGTCTCCCGAACTGAACACAATACTCCAGGTGAGGGTTCACCAAGGACCTAGTCAAGAGGATTATCACCTCCTTTTTCTTACTGGTTATTCCTCTCTCTAAGCAGCCCAGCATTCTTCTGGCTTTAGCTATCGCCTTTTCACATTGCTTCGCTGCGTTCAGATCACTAGATACTATCACTCCATGGTCCCTCTCTTGCTCCATGCACAACAGCCCTTCACCCCTCATCACATACAGCTCTTTTGGATTACCACACCCCAAATGCATGACTCTCTCCTTCTTGGCATGAATCCCAGCTGCCATATCTTTGATCACAGTTCAAGCTTCCTTAAATAATGTCTCATTTTCTCTACTCCTTCTGGTGTGTCCATTCTGTTGTAAATCTTAGTATCATCCGCAAAAAGACAAACTTTACCTTCTATCCCTTCTGCAATGTCACTCACAAAGAAGTTGAAGAGGACAGTCCCAACACCGATCTTTGCGGCACTCCACTTAACACCGTTCTCTCTTCAGAGTAGATTCCATTTACCATCACACGCTGTCTTCTATCCGTCAACCTGTTTGAAATCCATGCCACCACCTTGGCGCTTACCCACAAGTTTCTCATTTTATTCACAAGCCTCCTATTTGGGACTGTATCAAAAGCTTTGCTGAAATCTAAGTAGATCATATCTAAATGTAAACCGATGTGATATGTAAAATCGAACACCGGTATATAAAAGTAAGTAAATAAATAAAAAAATAAATAAATATCAAGCGCTCTTCCTCGATCCAATTCTTTAGTCACCCAATCAAAAAAAATCAGATTTGTCTGACAGGATCTTCCCCTAGTGAATTCATGTTGCTTCGGGTCCAGCAATCTATCCTTTCCTTCAGCAGTCTCCCCATTACTTTTTCCACCACCAAGGTGAGGCTAACCGGCCTGTAGTTTCCAGCCTCCACTCTACTCCTACTCATGTGAAGCGGGACAACCACCGCTCTTCTCCAATCACTCGGTACCACTCTCATTTCCAGGGATTTATTGAACAGGTCATTCAGTGGACCTGCCAGCACATGTCTGAGCTCCTTCAGTATCCTGGGATGAACCTCATCAGGCCCCATGGCTTTGTCCACTTTCAGTTTTGCTAGCACTTCCCATATATTTTCTTCTGTAAACGGAGTTTCAACTACTCCACCACCTTCCAATATCTTGTTAACTAGTGATGGTCCTTCTCCAAGGGCTTCTTTAGTGAAAACCAAACTGAAATATTTGTTTAATATTTCTGCCATTTCTTTGTCTCTCTCTACACATTGATCCTTTTCACCTTTCAATTTAACTATACCACTTTGGACCTTTCTCCTTTCTCTGATGTATCTAAAAAATGTTTTGTCACCTCGCTTTACCTCTTTGGCAATCCTTTCTTCTGCCTTTTTGCTTTGTTGATTAATTTCTTTGTCTCCCTCAATTTCACCAGATATTCTTCCTTGTGTTCCTCTTTTTGGGATCCTTTATATTTCTTAAACGCTATTCTTTTTGCTTTTATTTTATCAGCCATCTCCTTTGAGAACCAGATAGGTTTCTTATTTCTCTTGCTTTTGTTTACTTTTCTAACATATAGATTAATTGCCTTTGTAATTGCTCCTTTTAGTTTGGCCTGCTATGGTTCCACCTCTCTCATTTTCTCCCAGTCTTCTAGTTCTACCTCCAGGTATGTCCCCATTTCAACAAAGTCCATATTTTTTGAAATTCAAAACTCGGGTCTTCGTGTGACTTCTCCGTATCATATTTGCAATATCAAACCATACCATTTGATGATCACTGTTGCTGAGGTGGGCACCCACCTGGACATCAGAGACATTATCCCATTTGAGTATAAGTCGAGTATAACTCCCTCCCTCATGGGTTCCATTACCATTTGTTTGAACAGAGCCACTTGCAGGGAATCCACTATCTATCTACTTTTGTTAGATTCCGCAGAAGGGATTCTCCAGTCTACATCCGGCCAGATTAAAATCTCCAACAATCAACACTCCTCCCTTCTTGTTTCGCCAGGAGGTGAACCCTTGGCCTAGTGCAGTATTGATAGGCTCCCTGGTCGGACCCAGAGAGCACCTGCCACCAGGAGGCGGAGCACAAGAGGAGACAGAGGATAGCTGGAGCTTCGCCACTAGCGCCCAAGGTACCCCCGAGTTGAGCCCTTGCGTACCTGGACCGCCTGGTCCTAGGTGGACCTTGCAGGTTCTTCTTGATAGGAAGTTCAGGGGTGTGCCCACCATGATCAAGGATGCGTGGTTGATACTCAGGCCAGAAGTCCTGGGTGCCTGAAAAGACCAGAAGAGAGTCTCTGAATGTCTGGCAAGGATCAAGGCCAGATTCAAGGAAGCATGGTCAGCCAATGCAAGGGTCAGAGCCAGTAATCAGTCCGTGGATACTGTTGCATTCGTGCCTACTTCTTGCTCTCGCTCCACCCTCTCTACTTGTGTGGCAACTCCCTCCAGGTCTGAAGGACAGCTTGCTGCCGCGGCGTCTCCCTGCTGCGTCTCTCTGGAATCCCCGGGTGGGCTTGATACTGCGGATCCGCCATGTTCCTGATGACGTAAGGACGCACACGCACGTTCCAGACTTGTACCAGCAAGGGCACGAACCTCGGGGGTGTTCTTCTGTAATGATGTCATCTGCTTCTAACTTAAAAGGTCTTTTTTTGCAACTACAAATTGAGTTAGCAAGGACCCGAATCATACTTTCCTGGTTACCATTCGCCATAGCTACTCTGCCTTCTTATACTTATCAAGGGTACCCGCTCCTCGGGGGCTCCGCTCTCTCTTCTTGATTTCAGATTGTAAGACGGGATCTGGTACTCGCTCCTCGAGGGCCTACATCCCTGAAGGCTCAGAAGACTCCTGACTACCTGGATGCGATCAGACGTGTATACTGTGAGTTCTCTTATAGATAGGAACCAGTACTCGCTCCACGAGGGCCTATGTTCCTAATCTCTGAAGACTCCCTTCTGTCTAGACGTTATCGCAGGTACGGAGATCGTGAATTACTATTACAGATTGCAGATAGGAATCAGTACTCGCCTACGGCTCCTGTTCCTGAATTTACTGAAGACTCTCTGTTGCATAAGAGGCCATTACAGATATCTACAATTGTGAGTGTGTCATCTACTACTGGTTATGTATCCAGCATAACTTGTCTACTCACTACCTATAGTCTCTCTCTACAGCTCAGCAACCCAGAGATCGCAATTCCAGTATCTGAGGGACTTCAGCCCTGCCGGGCACATCAGCTCACTACTGTCACCTCTGGCGGCTCAACTTCCAGTATAATAAAGAACTATCTGTGTTTGTCTCAATACTCCAGCATAGCCAGTGGTCCCTCTCAGAATTTCCTTCTGGGGGCACTGTCATCTGCCATTGGCCCAAGGATTCACCATTTCTACTAAGTGTTCATTCTTTACACTACCGAGCGGTATCATAACAGACTGCCACTCTGTGGGGATCCAGCCCACTACTGATCACTAAATCCGCCTACGGAGTATTACAAATTGCTAGCTCCTCCCATTGGGGGAGCAGCATTGAACAGATAGTCAGGCAAAGCAGGGGTCAGTTACCAGTAGTCAGTCCGTGGGTAGTCAGCCAAAGCAGAGGTCAAGTTCCAGGAGACAGTCAGACGTGGTTGAGTTCAGGCAGAGGTCAGTGCCAGGCAGTGTACAGACATGGTTGGTAATCTGGCAGAAGGTCAGAGGCAGGCAGCGATAAATGTAGTCAAAGGGAAGTCGGGGTCAGTACCAAGAAGACAGTCCAAAAGGTACTACCTGGGGAGACAAGGAGACAGAAGGATGCTGGAACAGAAGGATGCTGGAACAGGACTGGGACGAGACTGGAACAGGACTGGAACGAGACTGGAACAAAGGCTGGAACGAGACTGGAACAAAGGCTGGAACGCAGAGGCAAACTAGAAATCAGTAGGATCGACCCGATTGCCAAGGCAAGGAAGTCAGAGTATGAGCTTCCTGTTATAGTACGATCAATAAGTGCTCGCCACAGAGCTGGGATCCACCCCGGCCCTTTAAGGTGCTGGGAGGTCCGTGCGTATGTGCCTAGGGGCGGGGCCGATGCCACGGAGGACGCTGAGCCCCGCCGTGAGGCCTGACTGGAGGACGAAGGCCCTGCGACCGCCACTGTGGGATGCCAAGGCCTAGCTGTGCTTGCCACTGCTGCAGGGGAGGACGACCCTGGCTTAGGAGCGCGCGCACGTGACTCTCGCACTCTTAAAGGGGCCGTGGCGGGAAAATAGCCCGCGGCCCTGGATGATGACATCACTGGGTCTCTGTATAAAAGGCAGGGCCCAGCCACTTGTTCCCTGCCTTGGCAATAGGTCTCCACGATTGCTTGTGTGCTCATTGCCCATCGTTCCTGCTCCTGTCATTTTTCCTGGTTCCTGCTCCTGTTTGCTCCTTCGTCTCCTCCTCAATCACTTGGACTGATCCCCTGGCTTTGACCCCTGCTTCGTTGGACTATGCTTGGACTGATCCCCTGGCTTTGACCCCTGCTTCGTTGGATTACGCTTGGACTGATCCTCTGGCTTTGACCCCTTCTTTGTTGGACTACACTTGGACTGATCTTCTGGCTCTGACTCTTGCTCTGCTTCTGGGTACCTTGCCTGCTTGCTGCCTGCCCCGACTCCAGCTTGCCTTGATCCTCTCTACAGTATCCTATGGACTTGGCCTCTCAGGCTTAGGCCTATTACTACCTGGACGCCTCTTGTTCTCCTCCGTTCCTCTCAGCAACCGGGTCTCTGGAACCCTGCCTCGTCTGGACCATCTTCGGTCCTCTGATTCCTCTGCTGGTTCCTGGCATACCCTTGTCACCCCCAACTGGGAGTTGTCATATGGAGGCCCGCCTAAGACCAGCCAGCCCCGTCACCCAAGGGCTCAACCTGAGGGGAGCGAGGGCTGGTAATGGCAAAGCTCCAGTCGGCCTCCGTCTCCTAGCCTGCTCAGCCTCCCGACGGTGGGGACCCGTAGGGCTTGCCCTGCGGGTAGCGTCAACCCCACCTCGGGCCAAGGGTCCACCACCATCGTAACATGTGAAGAATGGGTGTCTTTGGATCACAGGTCTTATTCTATCTGAGCCCACTGCAAACCACTTTTTTCTGGGCTTTTGAATTTTCTGTGGTAATGGAAAAACGATTCCTAAATACTGTAAAGTGGGTGAGGATTTCTAGGTGGTTGCTGATACTTTCTTTATTGCAGGTAATTCAGCTTTAAGGTGAGCCAACTCCTTTTTCATGGAAGAGAGTTCTGAACAAATGGGGCAAGACCTAAGTTTCCAGATGATTTGCCTCAAGATAAAGGCTCCACAATTGTTACATTGGATAGTCCTCATTTTGCTCAATAGATTTGATAAAGACATCATTCCATTTCCCCTAGGTTGCAGTGTATGGAGAAAATAATGCTTGCAACTGCATCTCCCCTCCTCTCTAGCACATCAGCAGCACGGGAAAAGTGATGAGAAGTGGAAAAAATGTCAGTGACGCTTGCTGCAGGCCGGGACACACAGCTGAATGTTGTCTGAGATGGGGGTCAAATGAGGTCAGG
This sequence comes from Rhinatrema bivittatum, assembly GCF_901001135.1. Taxonomy (NCBI): domain Eukaryota; kingdom Metazoa; phylum Chordata; class Amphibia; order Gymnophiona; family Rhinatrematidae; genus Rhinatrema; species Rhinatrema bivittatum. The sequence continues at coordinate 157,301,350 of NC_042617.1, forward strand.
AACACAATTTCACTTGGCTTGTTAAAGAGTCACTTTCAACTGTAAACTGAATTGTGGTTCAGTGATCATCAGGACTGGGAAGAGAACACAACAAGATATACTCTTTTCAGAAAGGAAAGTACAGAATAGGATGGAACAGGTGAAAAGGAGGATGGCGGGGCAATTTTACATATAATGCCAAAGTAATAATAATAATAGGATAAAGTAAAAATCATTGAGATACCAAGTAAGCATGAGGCAACTTAATTGTGATGGGTGGCCTTGAAAAACCCAAGGGGGGGGGGGGGGGTCCTAATATCTACAGTATGTAGGAGAAACCTTTAGGCTGCCATCGCAAAGGGAAGAGAAAGGTACAAATATGATGGAAGTAACCCAAAGGATAGTATGCAAAGGTGAGGTACTGTTAATCAGGGAGCTCAATTTATATAGACTGGAAAATGCCAGCTGTTGGATTAACTAGAAGTAGGGGGATACTCAGCTCCTTACAAGTAGTCTTTCTCAAGCAACTAGTTGAGGAGCTCACTCACAATGAGGTAACATTAAATCTGGTATTAACAAATGGAGACAGTATCACTAAGATTACGGTACAGGAAAAGCTGGTGTTCAGTGATCACAGTATGTGTGGTCCTGTGTAAACACTGAATCAGAATCAAACTATAGTAGAACATGAGATCTAGTGTTAGAACTAGTAGTGTTACCAATATGTCAGCAAGAGCAGTAATGGTAGGAGAACTATGAATTAAATGCCTGAATGAGTTAACATTGTCAGAAAGCTAATGAAGTACAGATGTTCAAGCCAAAGATTTTCATTTTGGTTTGTTTCAGTGGGGATTTTATTTATTTTTTAATCTTTTTTTAATGATCAGAAATTTGTGCCTGCAGTCATAGTACTTTGTGAATGCAACTACGACTGCATACATAAACTTCCAAACACAAACACCACCACCTAAACTAACACTTATTTTCAGATGCATTGCTGATTCAGTTCATTCCATTCTGGAGATTGCATATTCAAAAAGATATAAACCAAATGCACTTGGTCCAGAGGGCAGCTATTTAAATGTTTAAGTCTTTGTCATAAAGCATATGGGGAGCAACTTAAAGATCTAAACATGTATACCCTGGAGGAAAGGAGGGAAAGGGGAGGCATTTAAATACCTCCAAAGAATAAATGCATAGGAGATGGGCTTCCTTTAAAAGAAAGAAGGCCATAGAACAAGGGATCATGGGATAAAGGTATAAGGAGATAGATCAAGAGTAATCTAAGGAAATATTTCTTTACAAAAGGAGTGGTGGATGCATGGAATAACTTCCCTGTGGAGGTGGTGGAGATAAGCATAAGATCAGAATTCAAGAAAACATGGACAAGCACAAAGGATCTCTGAGGGAGAAGACAGGACAATAATGCTGAATGGGAAATGTGGATGGGCAGACTGAATGGGCTATATGTCATCATGTTCTATTTTTCTGTGTACTGCATTCCAATTTTTCCCATCTGGCTTTTAGACCTAGACTTAGCATAACAATATTCCAGCAATATAAAGTAAAGAAGATCTTTTATTATTATTATTATTATTTATTTCTTTTATATACCGACATTCAATCGAGATATCACATCGGTTTCCAGGTAACTGAGAGAATAGGGCGAGTTCTGCCCTATTTTACATTATAACATGACATGTTTATCTAAATAAAAACAGAATTACTTACTGAACAACAGACATACAGTCAGGATTTGATAGATGATGCTGAAAATGTCCTTCTCTCTGACTGCTAGCATTTAAATAACAGGATCTAATTTCTCCTAGAAATATAATTTTTTTTATCATCAAAATTCTGTATTTAACACAATAAAGCAATTGTACCTTAAAACAATCTCATGCTTTTTTCTGTATTTAAAAAAACCTTCAAAACAATAGATTTATTCTTTTGATGGGGGTGCTCAAATTTCTATACAAATAAATTAATTCATTCCTATAATAGATGTCACAAGTAAAGAACTGGCACCAAGCACAGTGGAAGAGCACTGGCTGATTCTTATACAATCAGTGATGTACTGCCCTTAACAAGGAGCTTTCACCATCTCTATGATGAGGCACTTCTTGTTTCATAGAATTATTTGGCTATCTACCACTGCATAAAGACATAAGAAGTGCCACGCTGGGTCAGGCCAAGGTCCACTGAACCCAGTATCCTATCTCCAACAGTGGCCAGTACGAATCATAAGTATATAGTAGTAGATCCTATAAAGTAGATCTCTTTCTTATTGCTCACTCCCAGGGATAGCAATGGCTTGCCTTAGTCTCCCTGGCTAATAATGTTGTATGGACTTCTCCTCCAGGAACCTGTCCAAACCTCTTTTAAACCCTGCTGTGCTAGTTGCCTTGACCATGCTCTTTGCCAACAGATTCCACAGTTTGATTGAGTGCTGAGTTAAAAAGTATTTCTTACAATTTGTTTTGAATCTGCTGGCTGTTAGTTTCATGGAGTGTCCCTTTGTTTTAATATTATTTGAAAAGATAAATTAACTTCCTTTATTTACCTGATCCACCCAACTAATGATTTTTATAAATTTCTATTGTGCCTCTACTCTTTTCTATGATCCCTAACTTGGAGAGCCATTCATCCTCTTTATCATTTTGGCTGCCTTTCTCTGCAACTTTTCTTGTTCTGTTAAGTCTTTTTGAGATGGGGTAACCAGAACTGTACACATTATTTATTTATTTAAAAGTATTTATATACCGTTTTTCAAAACAGGGTATCTTGTCAAAACGGTTTACAATAAAAGTAAAATAAATAAAATGAGCTTAAAAAATAAAAATACAAATACAAAAAACTGGTATATACCTTAAAGGTAAAATAAAATATTAACAAAAATAGCTAATAATGGAGCTGGGCCAAAATTCATGTTGTAGTCAGGAAGGGTAGTGGGGTGGGGGAGGGGAAGGGGGGTTGAAATAAAAGGAGAAAATGAAATAAAGTTAAGGGGGTTGGGAAGGATACTAGGTTGGGATAATGTTAAATTGATTGTGGAGGAGTATTGAATGCCATTTGGAAAAAGTGTGTTTTTAATGATTTTTTGAATTGTTGAGGATTGGATAGTAGACGAAATGGGTTGGGTAATGAGTTCCAGAGGGAAGGGCCTGCTACTGAGAAGGCCCTTTTTCTGGTGATATCTAGTCTAGCCTGTCGTGGGGAAGGAGTGTCAAGTAAGTTTTGAGATAGTGATCTTAGATGTCTTGCTGGTTTATAGATACGAAGTAATGAACAAAGCCATGTAGAAGATGGGTTATTTATTAGACCGTGAATGATAGTAAGGATTTTATATTTTATTCTGTATTTTATGGGTAACCAATGAAGAGATTGAAGGATAGGTGTAATATGATTTCGAATAGGAGTACCTTATAGAATACGAGCTGCACTGTTTTGAATAATTTGTAAGGGATGAATTATAGAGTCGGGGAGTCCTAAATAGAGAGCATTACAATACAATACTCAAGGTGTGGTTGCACCATGGCTTGATAGAAAGGCAATATGGTATTTTTTCAGTTTATGATTCATTCCTATTCGGATCATTCCTAACATTCCATTTGCTTTTTTGACCACCGCTGCACAGGGGTATAGGGTAACTGCTGAAGTTGGTGTTGCACCAGAAATTTGCTGCTGCCAGGTAACCTAGAACATAGCCCACCCTCCTACTTTACCTTGTGAGCACTAATTTCTTTGCTGCAAAAAGCCTATCAATTTTATGCTCACAGCACCCCAATCCTTAGAGAGAAAACGAGCTAAATCCATCCCTTAAAATAATTGCCTAATCTATTAACAGCGGTTACAATAAAATATGTGAATAAAAAAAAATTTTTGCAAAAACATTCAAAACCATTTTCTGCATGCAAATGAAACTAATAGAAAGCAAACTTCTGTTTAAAATAGAAATGAGGAAGAGATGACTATAATGCCATAAAAGCCAGAATTGATAAGTACCATAATTTTCACAGCAAGAATTCAAGTTATACAAGAACAGGACCTTTAAAATACAGACAAACCCTCACCAAATGCAAAATAGAAATGTACCAACATAAACTGTACTGGAAACCAGAAGCCAAACTGTATTATTACTTCTCACAAAAAACATCAAGCAATAAAATCAACAAACATCATTCATAATATTAAAACCATGATAATAAAAAAGATAAATGTCAACACAACTGAATATACAATAATTTTTGAAAACTTACATAAATTTGTTCTAAAATTTCACAAACATCAATAAAATATTTCAAAACATCTGATGAATAAAACATCCAATTATTAAAAAATGTTCTTCATATTTCTCCCAAAAAAACAATAAATTGTTTCAAAACATTAGAAACATCAAATTATACCCAATAATTAAAACTAATAAGGATTAAAAAATTTCCGGCTCTCCATACCTAGGACCTTTTGATTTCCACTTACCCTAATTATCATAGATCGGGGAAGGTAGATCTCTCTCATTCACACACATACTAACACATTCATTCTTACACACTCCCTCTCATATATACAAGCCAATGCTCTCACACACACACTCCCTCTCTCTCACATACACAGGCCCTAGAACACTAATACACCACCTACTGGTCGAACAGAACAAGCCAGACTGCTACAAATCCCTACAGAGAAACTACATGCTTGTCAAAATACTGCACCTTTGTAACACATGCGCTTCACAGATAGACCCTTACCTAATACAGAATAACGGACTATAAATTAGAAACAGAAACGTGCAGGCAAAACTGAAATGGAAAGCCAAAGAAACCAGACTCTGTAAACTCTGGAATATGGAAGAAAACCCAAAATACAAATATATAAGAAATGCACATTCCCAAAGATGGGACAATGCCTCTAGAGATCAGATTGCAAAGAGATCTCAAAGCATTTAAGAAAAGTTTAAAAACATGGCTTTTCAAACAAGCATTTTATAAAGAGATGGGAGAATAGGAAATATTTAGAAACAGGCAGAACACCGGCACACAGCATTTAGGATTGTACAGTAGAGTGGTCCATGAACTCTACATCATTATAAACATAATTGTAGCACTATGAATAGTGAATTTTACCCGTGAACAGTACCTTACTAGTACATTTGGTCATGACCTACTCCACTAAACAATTGATTGTCCTTAATGTTATATTGTAAATGAACCTTTAGCGGCACCTGTTAGAATGTACTACTGTACGCCCTCACCTACATTAATTTATGTGCCTACATGTAAACCGTTGCAATGGTATATAACTTAGCAACGGTATAGAAAAGATTTTAAATAAATAAATGCTGAAGGACAATTTTACTTTTTTACCTTTGTTGTCTGATCTTATTTTTCTAATCGGTTGGTCCCAGTCTCTTTTTTCTCCTTGTCTGTATTTTCCTTATTCTTTTTTCAGGTTCTCTTTTATTCTGTTTCTCCTCTTGTCTTCTTTCCTTCCTCCATACACATACACAGTTCCTCTCTCGCGTGTGTTCTCACACACAAGTTTTCTCTCACACAGGATCCCATTCTTGCTTGCTCTCTCACATACACACAGGCTCCCACTCTCATATACTCTCTTTCACATGCAGGCTCTCACTCTCACAAGCTATCTCTCACACGCAGGCTCCCATTCCCAAACACACATGCAAGCTTTCACTCTTACATGCTCTCATTCATATACAGGCTGGAGCGAAGACATCATAGACGAGGGCTGAAGCGAGACACCATAGATGAGGGCTGGAGCGAAGACATCATAGACGAGGACTGGAGTGAAGACATCATGGACGAGGACTGGAGCGAAGACATCAAAGACGAGGACTGGAGCGAAGACATCATAGACGAGGGCTGAAGCGAGACACTGTAGATGAGGGCTGAAGCGAGACACTGTAGATGAGGATTGAAGCGAGACACTGTAGATGAAGGCTGAAGCAAGGATCAAGAACTGGTTCGAGACTGCGACACAGCGCGCCCTACACAGTCCACCCGCGGGACTGGTCGCGGATCATGCTGGACTCGACGCAGACTCCAGGAGGAATAGTGGAAGCTGAAACCAGGACATGACGATGGTCCTGAAGAGACCTGCACTGGGACGTGCCCATCACAGCCCTCTGCGGATCTGGTCGTGGACCACGCCAGACTCAGAGCAGGTTCAAACAGAAACTTGACATGGACAGACACAGGGCTGCAATAGGCTCTGAAGACTGGGACAAGACTGAAGCAGGATTCCATTCTCAAGGATTAAAAACAACGGACTGAAGGCTGAGGAGATGAAGATGGCTTTGTACCGTGAGGTGCCCTACACAGCCCACCTGTGGGACTGGTCATGGACCACGAGCAAGGCACTCCAGGAAAGTGACATCAGGGAACCAAGGCATGGAGACAGAGGCTAGACAAAGGCATCAGGAAGGACAACGGACATCAGGGATATGGAGACATCAGAAGACATGGACGAAGGATGTCAGGAACTGAAGACATCTGGAGGCAAGGACGCAGATCAACAGAAAACTGAGGACATCTGGAAGCATGGATGAAGGATGTCAGGAACATAGAGACATCTGAAGACACCGACATCAGGATCAGGAACAAGACAACATGAAGCCATCATATCAAGGAGACCACGGAGGACCTGGATCGACGAAGGAGCACAGACGACTGTGAGACTCGATCCGAAGGTGAGGAGTGACTGAAGAGGAATCCCTTTTATAGGGCTAAAGCAGGAAGTTGTCATCAGAAGGAGCCCGGGGCATATCCGGCCGCGGGCCCTTTAAATACTGTGAAGAGGCGCGCGTCGGCGCCTAAGAAGAAGCAGACAGGAACAGGAAGCACCATGGACAGCGGCACCCAGCTGCACGAAGGAGACATTGCAGGGGAGAGCAGGCAGGCTTCAGGACGGCCTCCTGCCGACTGATGAGGACCCCGGGGATGACATTGCGGCTCCCTGCCGCGGAGGCAGGCCGGGCGGCTCCAGGCCCCACAAGGAACTGGGGGGCGTCGGCAGCGGCCCTAGGCCACGAAGAAGAGTGTGGCAATGACCCCCGGCGGGGATCTCCGCCACAGAGGGCAGAAGATGGGCACAGCCCCCAGGCCGCGGAGAATGGAGTCGGCGGTGTCCCGCCACATGAAGAGGCCCTGCTGGCGGCGCTTCCTGCCATGTCTGAGGTGAGAGGAAGGTAGGGGATCTGTCTGCAGGTGCGGGCAGATTCACAAGAGTTGCATTCCTTTTATTTTAAAGTTTTCCAGATTATAGACCTAAATTTATAGATTTCTGTGACGTAAGTAGTGTGGTTGCAATGTTAATCCCATTTAAATATGTAGAAACCAAAGTCAGCAAACGAGGCAAGTGATTGATATTCTCCTGGCCCTAATACATGTCTGAATAGCTTTAGCAGTTGTTTTAGGGAGGGTAGGGGACACGTGGAACGAGTGGGAGGTTTTTTCTGGAGGGTGAATGGTTGGACGGGAAGCTGAGGATTTTTTGGGTTTTTTAAATTATGAAGGCTGTAGTGAGGCACTTTCAGGCAAATTTAAAAATGAGCACACAATCACCCATACATGCATGTATCAGCATGCGAGCGAAGATGTTTTGGAATTTTAAATCATGCGCACATGAGTTCTAAAATACACCTACTGCGTGGAAGTATGCTCCTAATTTTAAGAGGTTACTCAAGCAAATCTACTTTGTGTATCTTCCATAGAACTTTGTTGGCTTTTGCGCACATATGTAAGCGAATTTTAAAAGATGCTTGTGCAAAGGACATTCCCAGTTTTTCCACTTAGTCCACCTGTTTGCCCAGTCAATCTCAAGGTCTTCCAGATCCCTCTGATTCTTCATCCTGCACGCCCCCCAGTTGACCCAGACCCCTCACCCTGTCCTATAAGCCCTAAAATGTGAGATCTGCAGACTTGCTCTTCATCAGGAGCAGCAGTAAAGTTTCGCAGATAACAAGCCGACGCGTGCTGCGGCCTCCAATTTAAAATATGGAGTTATGCGCACAAGTGTTGGTCCCCACCCCGGGACCATGCCCTGCCCCTTTTCCACCACCTTATTTTTGGTGCGTGCGTATATACGCGTGTAAATCACGGCTTTTAAAATCCACATTGCTCACATGCGGTCCACATACGCATGTATGTGGACTTTTTTGTGCAAACAACACTTTTAAAATTGATCCCTTACTGTTTTGTTTTATTGTATTATTATTGTACTTAGACGTAGATATACATTTTTTTTTTTGCTTTGTATCCTGCTTAGAGTGCATCTGGGATTTGGTAAATGGTCTATAAAGGTAAATAAAGTAAAATAATTCAATGAAGAGATTTTCTTGTGGAAAAGTTTTAATTCTGTTAAGAACTGTAAAATCCTCCACATGCACATTGGCATTAGACACATAAAACAAATAAGACATAGAGCCTAAAATAGGATAAACCTATTGCTAAAAAAACAAAAAAGGTTAGTTTGACCTGCACAGTTTTCAAACACTTCATATTTTGCACATGGCTTTTATTATCTGCAACTACCAGAAAAGGGAAAAAACATATAAAGAAATCGTAAACAAAATCTTTTATCCAATTCTTAAATTTTTGGGGCAAAAGTCCTGACCAACTTTTTGCAAATGTTTTTTTTGCCTCATGATATTTTCTGTTGCTTTTTCCTCCACTTTTAAAAGTTGCAGGAAATAAAATCCAAGAGCAAACGGAAAGCTAATTTCATAATTGTGCCAGCAATAGGATTTGCAAGTTGCTTTGCTCAATTTTTGCCCGGTCCTTAAACCTTGCCCATAATGTTTTCTCAAACTTTCTTCCTCCCCACAAAAAAAACCCCCCCAAACATATTTTTAGACATCGTTAATATCTGTGACTTTGGCTTACCGTGCTCATCTACGAACACATGCATTGCATCTCCAGATGTGTCATCATGAACAGAAGCGTCAGGTCCACTCAAGACTTGCAAGACAGAACTGTCTTGCAGTGAGGGATGTGCATGAGTTACCCGGTAGATTATCTGTCCTTGCTTGTTACCCTGGTAACTTGACACAAAAATATTTTAAAACTATTAGGTGAACTCTTTCCTTATGTTCAATAATATAAAAGAGCGCTCCTTAACAGTCTGTTCATGTGTTCTTGAATTATTAAAAAAAAAAAAAGATATGTAAAATTGCACTTACTAAGAATTAACTTTGGTAGGGTCTAGTTGCCCTGGACTAGTGTTGGCACAATCATGTCTTTTTGTGTCTGGTTTTTCCTCTTTAGAAATGGGCACATCAGGTCTTTCAGTTTCCATGGTTCCTTCTCTTTCTTCTCCAGTGTTGATCTCTGAAAGTATGAGTGAATGAATAAATGAACAGGTTAATGTATAAAAGAATAATTAAATGATACAAGAAGCAAGGAAGAGAAACTGAAAATAAAGTTTCTTGCCAGTTTTTCCCCCTTCCCTATACAGATGTGAATGTGCAATAACATGGCCTGAAAAATAAAGCTATTCCTGTCCCACGAACAAATCGCTTCCATCATCTACTTAACAAATTCAAATACATTAATATAAAAGGGCTATAAATTTCTATATTGAACTCACGCTAGTGTTACTTTTTAAATTAATTAATTACAGTAACTGGTAATTTAATTGCTCTTTTAGATAATTAACTACAATAAGATATTAGTTTTGCAAAAGTAGTATAAGCAGATTTCATATGGGCTATTTCTGGTCACCTTATTTGAAATAGTTTTCCCCAGCTTTCTGATGGAAACTCAGCATATCCCTTTTTTGTCCAGCAAACAGAGGTAACCTTAGTAGGCCCTGATGGTTCGAAAAACCTTTTCCATTTCTGTTCCAATGAGAGGGATCTTTTGAAAATAGGATCTAGAGTAATCTTCAGAATTCAACCTGATGATGCATTTCTGTGTTCACTTTGGACCTTACTACAGGCAGGCAGACATTTCCACCTGCCTTCTGTGCAGGCTTTTTCCATACAAAATAACATGGGCAGAGATGAAGATTCAATCTACGCATGTTATTTTCTTTCCAGACCTAATTAAGTCCCTGTGCACTTCCCCCTAAAAGCAGCTAAAAGGTACATGAGTTGTAGAAAACCTGCGCAGACTTTTAGCTGCCTTGAGGGAAGGAAATTTTCAAATAGCCGACTTATGCCCATTTCACACATAATGGTTCTGAAAATTCACCTCTAAAGAAATCTGGATGTAGCCAGCAATAAGTCTTTTCTGAGGAAAATTCATCCATAATGTGTAATTATTTTTACACGTAATTAACCAATATGCTATAACTAATTACTATTCAAAAGTAAAATTAATAAGACAAATGGGGAAATTTTTTAATAGTCCACATAAGTTTGTGGGCTGTTCCTTGAACAAATTGCACCAATTTTCAAAGCAAACATGCCCACAAGTTCACTTTGAAAATTATCCTGGCACATCTCCCCACTCAGGCTGCTCCTGCTAATTTGTGGGAGAAGTTTTTCCAAGAAATGTTTTGTCCATATTTTTCAAAACCAAAATGCTGCTCAGACTCTGCCCCTCATGGAACACCTTGCCACTCTGTGAGTATAATTACACTCATTCAGGATGTACATACATAATTTTACCTGCATTTCAGTGGTGCAATTTTCAAAAGGGCCATTTCTGCAGATAAAGTACTGCTTTACCTGCAGAAGTCCCTTTGAAAAATGCCCTCTAAAGTCTACAACCACAGCTTAGCCCTTGCTGATAGACTGATTAAGTTGTGTGTGTGTGTGCATATGGTAGGTAGTGGAGGAGAGGGGACTCTCCATTGAGGTTAATTGGTCAGGACTGCGATAGAATTTGTAAAGGCATCAAAACTGGGGTTGGCCTCATAGCTCAGAGAGCATTGCTGCAGCGTCGGGAAGAAGACTTTGTATCTTCTGTTCACTGAGGTTAGTCGAACCTGGATGTGCTGCACAGACCCGGGAGGGTAATGGCCACCAGTACTGTAGTGGCCTCCGTCAGTCAACAAGCTGGGCTTAGGGTGCATCTCAGAGGCAGCACCATTCCAGCTTTTGAGATGAAGAGGTTCCTAATTGGAAAGGGGGGGTGGGGGGGAGGAAGAGAGAAAAAGAGTGGAATGGTAGAAAATACTGAGGAAGAAAAACAAAGGAAACTGCAAGGAATTACACATCTGCTTTCCTACTGTTCAATGTATCGCAATTTCAATGGTTCCAGACTTCCTGCTCCATATGCAAAAAGTCATGAAGTCAGGCCAATCTGAAAGAGAAGATAACTTTCAAACAATTCCACGCAGCTGCAAATACATGGCCGTATGGATATCTATGATATTTTATAACCTGCGCATATCAGATACACGTGGATTATAAAATACGTATATCCACCTCACAACATATGTGTGTATGTATGCTTACACACAAATACATGCAAGACATTGAAAGCGAGCAATTGAATGCATTGAATGCGTATAATTTTACTATCAATTTTTACTATATACGTGCACATATTTTACGTGCAAAAATAAAGCAGGACTTTCTCGCATAAAACCTGATTTATGGGTGCAAGTCAGCATATTTTAACACATAATAACATAGTACAGCAGCTGAAAAAGACCAAATGGTCCATCCAGTCTGCCCAGCAAGATGCTGGATAGTAACTGATGGTTTGTGCAGGTTACCCCCATATCTTCCATTAACAGTAGTAGCTGCCACTCCGTGCAGGTTACCCCCAAGGAGAAATGTTGCACCTAAATTTTATATTGGTTACCCTATCTCTTTATTTCCATCCTCTAGCCGCTAGGGTTCTGCAGCGCTTATCCCATGCCCTTTTGAATTCCATTGCCATTCTTGTCTTCACCACCTCTTCTGGGAGGGCATTTCAGGCATCCATCACCCTCTCTGTGAAAAAATATTTTCTGATGTTGGTTCTCAGTTCTTTCACTTGCCATTTCATATCGTGACCCCTAATTCTATAGTTTCTTTCCAACGAAAAAGATTTGTCTGATATGCGCACATAATGGTTTTCCGATTCCTCTACCAGTTCACCTAGTCCTTTTCTATGTCATCGATATCCTCCTGGTCCTTCAGCCTGAACACCCTCCAATTCACCCAGACCTCGAACCCAGCCAATAATAAACAAGTCAGATATCAATTAAGCAAGATAATAGGAGGAGTAAAATTACACAGTAAATTGCCAAATGCATGCGGGTATGTCTCATATATAATAGCAACATACACATGTAATTGTTGGCCCCGCCCTGGACCACGACTAGACTGCCTCTTTCTTCACGCATTTGCAAAACAAAGTACGTTCATATTTTTGATGTTTATAAAACAGTGATTGCATGAGTACAGGCTACTTATGCATGTATATGCTCATTTTTACACATAACTCTTTAAAAATTCACCCCATATTGTTTAGCCTAAATATTCAAGCAGTAGTCCAAGTTAATGCCCTGTCTGGACCAGCTGAAGACCCTATGTGAAACAAATTGCATGTAGTTTAGTCAAGGTATTACATTAGAGTAAACAAACTGTCCAAAGAAAATAATTATTAAAATGAGATAAAAATTATTGTTTTACGTTATCTTCGTCATTATTGTTTTCACAAAACAAGCAGAAATATGAACATTCTACAACACTTAGTCCTGATTTACTAAGGGTTTTTCCCATAGACGCAAAATGGGAGAAAAGCCTTAATGAAAGTGACCCTTAGTTTGGGATTGTGGATATTTCTAAGAGATTTAAATCCTGTATTACAAAAAAAGATGATGGTGCATCCATTTTTACTGGAGTTGTTTACAGGCCTTTGACTCAAACAGAAGAACTAGACAAAGATCTGGTTGAAGACATCCAAAAGTTGAGAAAGAAGGGAGAAGTGTTGATTGTTGGAGATTTTTATCTGCCGGACATAGACTGGAGAATCCCTTCTGCAGAATCTACCAGAAGTAGAGAGATACCGGATGCCCTGCAAGGGGCTCTGTTCAAACAAATGGTAATGGAACCCATGAGGGAGTGAATTATACTCAACCTAGTGCTCACTAACAGGGACAAAGTCTCTAATGTCTGGGTGGGTGCCCATTTCAGCACCAGTGCTCATCAAACAGTAGGGTTTGATATCACAAATAGAATATAGAGAGGTCTCACAAAGACCCGCGTTCTGAATTTCAAAAATACGGACTTTGTCGAAATGGGAATGTACCTGGAGGTAGAACTGGAAAACTGGGAGAAAATTAGAGTGTTATAGTAGTGGACCCTTGAGCCAGCTAGGAGATGGAGAGAGGCTGCTGAGGGATCGCCCGCAGCGGAATCCATAGCCGGGAGGCGGATCAAAGCCAGGAGACCAGCAGGAGAAGAGTCCAATGGAGAGTCCAGGTCGAGGCAGGCGGAGGAGAAGAGGAGATAGAGAAAGTCCAGAGGTCGTGGCAGGCAGCAGAGAAGCACAACGAGGAAGCAGACCAGAAGTCGGGGCAGGCAGCAGATCAGCGAGGACCGAAGACAAACCAAGCATCAGGATGAGCAGCAGACATGGAATACCAGGAGCCAAGCCGATGTCAGGAACCAAGAAGACAAGCCGAGAAGGAAGCAGGAACTGGATTAGGAACACGGAGGCAGGGGTGAGCAGGAACTGGAGCAGGAACACGAAGGCAAGAACAAGCAGGAACTGGATCAGGAACGCAGGAACAGCAACTAGTAGCTCCGAAGAGTGAACCCTGTTGCAAGGCAAAAAAGTGAGGATAGATGCTGGGTTTAAATATCTGCCGGCGTCTGACATCATCGAAGGGGCTGGGCTGAGGTTTCCCGCCACGGCCCCTTCAAATCTTGGCCTCTCCCGCGTGCGTGCCTAAGGGGCGGAGTCTGCCAGAGGAGCTCGGCGGCGTCTCCCTTGTGGAGACGCCACCACAGAGAGGCCCATCCGCAGCCCAGCGATGAGCGGGGAACGCCACGATCAGCCCGGAGTCAGCAAAGGAGGAGGTGAGAGCCCGGCCATGGAGTCCCGTAACCGGGATTCATAACAGTACCCCCCCTCCTTGGGGGTCTGGGTTTGTTTGGATAGTCCTGATGAAATTGATGAAGGAGGGATTTGTCCAAGATGTTGACAGCAGGTTCCTACATATTGTCCTCAGGACCACATCCTTCCCAGGACAACAAATATTCCCACCTACGATGGTGGAAGCGTACATCCAAGACCTCCCGTACCTGACAGATGGTGTTATCTTCGGCAGCTGCTTCAGAAGGATCAGGAGTTTTAGATGGAATCTTGAGAGAAGCAAGGGTTAGAGCAGAGACACGTGAAATACATTGTAAATCTTCAATGTGCTGGGAAGACGTAGATGGTAGGAGACGGTGCCAATTCTCTCAGAAACCAGAAATGGACCAATGAATTTGGGTGCCAGTCGCATAGAAGGGATGCGAAGATGAATATGCTTTGTGCTTAACCACACTTTGTCTCCAGGGTGAAACACAGGAGTTGGACGGCGATATCTGTCAGCATTCTTCTTAGCAATGGCTGCCGTTTGCTGTAGTTTTATTTGTATAGACTCCCAGAGGGAATGAAGTTGCTGAGCAGACATTTGGGCTGCAGGGGACAGCACAGACAATGGAAGCGGTAAAGGTGGTTTGGGTTGTCTACCATAGACAAGCTGAAAGGGAGTCTTCCCTGTGGCTGAGTGGACATGGTGATTATATGAAAATTCAGCCCATGGTAATATAGAGATCAGTTATCTTGCTTGTCTCCTACAAAGGCTCGGAGGAAAGTCTTCAGAGAGCAATTGGTTCGCTCCGCTTGTCCATTACTCTGGGGATGGAATGCAGAGCTGAAATCTAGGCAAACCCCAAACTTCTTACAAAGAGCCCTCCAGTACCGTGCTGTAAACTGTGGACTTCTGTCGGAGGTAATGTGAAGGGGTAGTCCTTGAGTGTGAAAAATATGTTGCATAAAGAGTTGGACCAACTCAGGTGCAGACAGAAGCTTGGGCAAAGGAACAAAGTGGGCCATTTTAGTAAACCGGTCCACGGTAACCCAGATGACAGTCTTTCCTTCAGATGGCGGCAGGTCCACTATAAAATCCGTGGAGAGATGGGTCCATGGTTCGGTAGGAATGGGTAGTGGTTGGGGAAGGCCCCAAGGGCAACCTGGCAATGGCTTTTGTTTGGCACAAGTAGGACAGGAATTGATATAAATCCGGACGTCCCGTGCAAGGTGAGGCCACCAGTGATACCGGGTGAGAAGTTCCAAAGTTCGAGCTCTACCAGGATGTCCAGCAGTAAGCAAATCATGGGCCCATGAGAGAACTTTCTTTCTTAAGCGAGCTGGAACTATTGTCTTGCCGAGAGGAGCTACTTCTGTAGCTGTCACAATAACCTTCACAGAATCCAAGATATATTGAAGTGGATTGGATGATTCATTGGTTTCTGTGGTGCGAGATAAAGCATCAGCACATATATTCTTTGATGCTAGCCTGTAGTGCAATGAGAAGTGGAAGTGACTAAATATGTCATGTTAAGATGAGTTATATGATTTTTAGGATATGCTTAGATGAGTTTTTGACATGTTTCCACTGTTAACTGGCTCCAATGTTCCTTGTACTGCCCCTGAGCGAATGTTGAAGTTTCATTGTAAACCGATGTTACGCTCCTGCCCGCAAAGAGCGTGGGCAGGCTCTTACCTTCTCACAGCCACAGCCAGCCGGGCTGCTGACGCTGCTTGCTTCCTCCCTGAATCAGCTGGGGCTGTCCCCGCAGCTGTTCCTGCCTTCTCCCGACGTGCTGCTGCGATCCCGGGCCCTTTAGTCAGCAGGCCGTCTCTGCTGGTGCCTGCTACAGTCTGGGTCCTTGCCTGGCTGGGAAGCCGTCCCTGCCAGTGCCTGCAGCCTGCTTCAGCTCTCTACTCTGCCTGCAGCCTTACCTCTCTCTGCTTCTGTCCATGCGGCTGGGAGCTGCTCCACTGACCTGCTTTCACCCAGCTCCAGCCCAGGGCTGCTCCACTGCTTCTCTGGGCCTTCCACGTGGCTGAGGACGCCACCAGCTTCCAGTTCTTCTCTCCAGCCTCCTAGGGCGCGAGCGCACGCCTCTCTACTTCTCTTCTAGGGCCAGCCAGGTGTGGCCCCCTGCTGACCCCTCCCTGGGCGTTGTCCACCTCAGCTCTACAAAGGGATTCAATGTTCAGTCTGTCTTTGCCTTCGCAAGGAGTTGGTCACTCCTGAGATCCTTCGCTCCAGGAAGTCGTCCGTGTTCCAGCACTTCTGCAAGGTCCTATGTTTCTTGTTACCTGTCGGAGCTCCTCGTCCAGTCCTGATGTCTGCCTGCCGTTCCAGTCCCAAGGTCTGTCTCTCGATCCGGTCCTGATGTTCCTGCTGTTCCAGATGTCCATGTTCCAGCCCTGAGGTGTGTCTCCTGTTCCAGTATCTGTGTTCCAGTCCTGATGTTCCTGCTGTTCCAGATGTCCTTGTTCCAGCCCTGAGGTCTGTCTTTATCCTTGTTCCTGATCCTGATGCTTTAACCTGCCTTGTGCTGCCAGGAGTGCAGCGTATCCTTGCCTTGTGCTGCCAGGAGTGCAGCGAACCTGCTTCCTCTTTCCTGTGCTCTCCCGCTCTCTGCGTGGTCCGTGACCAGCCTTCCAGGGCTGAGTAGGGCGCCCATGAGGCAGGGTGGTCCGCGACTCAGTCCCGCGGGTGGTCTGAGTACGGCGCCCTGAGGGACGGTGCCCATGTCTTCCTTCAGCCCTCGTTCCTGATTCCACCTCTGTGCATCCAGTCCTGAGTCCACGCCTGTGCCTGTCCACGTCTATGCATCCTACACCTCATTCCTGAGTCCACGTCTTTGCCTGAGTCCACGTCTAAGGATCCTGCATCTATGCCTGAGTCCACGTCTATGGATCCTGCACCTCGTTCCTGAGTCCACGTCTATGCCTGAGTCTACGTCGTTCCTGAGTCTCGTCTGAATCCATGTTCCAGTCTTCGCTGCCCTGGCCTCCATCTGGCCTGCCGCTTCGTGCCGTACCCTGCGGCAGGTCCGAAAGGGCTGGGAACGGTCGGAGGACTGTTCACAAGACCAACATTGCGTTGTTGGGTCTTCCGAAGTGTGCAGGTCCGGAGGAGGGCCTGTCTTCCAGGCTTCACTCCAGCTTGCCTCCGTCCAGCCCATGCTCGGCCATGCCACGCCTCCCACGGCACCTCTCCAGATCCCTCTGGCGTCGAGCCGCGGCCCAAGGGCACACACATCTCCCAGGAGTGGGATCGCTCTCCTAGCGCTCCACAACAGATATGATTTGTATTTTTACAGGAATGTCGGTATATAAAAAATAATAATAAATAAATAAATAAATAAACCTGTCTTGGGTTTAGACGCTGTGCACGGCACAGAAATTCTAAGTTCTTGTGATTTGTGTATACCACAATGGGATGCTGAGCGCCCTCCAGCCATTGGTGCCACTCCTTGAACGCTAGCTTGATGGCCAGGAGTTCCTTGTCACCAATACTGTAGTTTTTTACCGCAGCAGAGAATTTCCGGGAGAAGTAAGAACAGTGGAGTAATCTCCCCTTGTCGGAGATCTGGCTAAGAACGGCTCCTACTGCTATGTCTGATGCATCCACCTCCACAATGAAGGGTCGCTGGGGATCTGGATGATGTAGGCAAATGTTGACTAGAAAGGCTTCCTTTAAATCTTCAAAAGCTTGATGTGCCGTCAAGGGCCACTCTTTAGCATTAGCTCTCTTCTTAATAAGGGCCGTAAGGGGAGCCACCCTTTGAGAATAATGATGTATAAATTGTCTATAAAAATTTGCAAACCCAAGGAATCGTTGGAGGGCTTTGACCCCCACAGGCTGAGGCCAATCCCTAATGGCAGATACCTTGTCTGGGTCCATTTGAAATCCCGTTGAAGAGACGATGTACCCCAAGAAAGATAGTGACTCTTGCTCAAACAAGCATTTCTCTAATTTAGCGAATAGATGGTTGTCTCTTAGTCGCTGTAACACTTGCTTCACATGTAGACAGTGCGTGGCAATATCCTTAGAGTAAATTAGGACGACATCCAGATAAACTATAACGGAAGAATGGAGCATGACCCGAGTACCTTGTTCATTAGGGTCTAAAAAACCGCGGGGGCATTGCATAGTCCAAAAGGCATGATGAGGTACTCGTAATGCCCATCATGAGTGTTGAAAGTTGTCTTCCACTCATCCCCTGGGCGGATCCATACAAGGTTGCAGGCACCGCGGAGATCGAGTTTAGTGAAGACCTTGGCTCCCTTTAATCAGTACAGAAGTTCAGGGATGAGTGGTAACGGATACCTGTCTCATCATGTGATGGCGTTGAGTCCTCTGTAGTCGATGCAGGGCCTGAGGGAACCATCTTTCTTAGCAACGAAAAAGAAACCAGCCCCAGCCGGTGAATTTGAAGGACGAATGAATCCTCGATCCAAGTTCTACTTAATAAAACTAGACATGGCTTGTGTCACTAGAAGGGACAAGGGGTATACTCACCCTCGAGGTGGCGTTGTGCCAGGCAGTAAATCAATGGCGCAATCAAATGGTCGATGCTCAGGTAGGAGTTCCGCCATTTCTTTAGAAAATACATCTGTGTAGTTAGCGTACTGTGAAGGTAGGGCAAGGGGAGTGGCCATTAGAGTTATACAGGGCTGTTGTAAAGTTAGTAAACAGGACGAAAAGCACTGCGGGCCCCAAGCCGCTATTTGTAGAGTGTCCCAATGGCTAATAGGAGAGTGCTTTTGAAGCCATGATAGGTCTAGAATGATAGGATGAATGGATTTCTCCAAGACCAGAAACGAGATTTCTTCCGTGTGGAGCACTCCAGTGTGAAGAGTCAAGGGTGTTGTGGTAGCCGAGACGCACCCTGGGAGTAATGTGCCCTGGATAGATGAAATTCATAATGGAGGTTTGCGGGGAAGTACAGAGAGTTGCAATTGTTATACCAGCTCTGCTAGGATAAAGTTTCCTCCTGCTCCGGAGTCAACGAAGGCAAGAGTAGAGAATGTTCTTCCAGGATATTCAAGGGTTACAGGGATCATACATTGAGGAGCAGAATTGACAGAGCCTAGGAAAAGCTCCGTGATGACACCTAGGCCCTAGAGTTTTCTGGCCGCTCACTGCATTGAGCCAGTAGATGACCCTTGCCTCCACAGTACAAACAGAGACCTAGCGTTCGGCATTGTTTCCTCTCTTCAGGGGTAAGAGGACTTCACCCCAGTTGCATGGGTGCTGTGTTTGTGCCTGTTCTCGCCCTCGCTCCACCCTCTCTACCTTTGTGGCGACTCCCTTCGGGTCTGACAGACAGATGCTGCCGCGGCTTCTCCTCACCGCTTCTCCCCGGAATCCCCAGGCTGGCCTGAAGCTGCGGATCCGCCATGTTCCTGATGATGTAAGGGCATGCACGTGCGCTCCAGAGTTTGTACCGGCAAGGGCGCAAACCTCAGGGGCATCCCCCCATAGTGACGTCATCCGCTTCCAACTTAAAAGGTCTTTGCTTGCAACTACGAATCGAGTTAGCAAGAGGGGATTTTCTCTCTGCTGCTCTGCCTCCACAAACTTACCCAGGGGTACCCGCTCCTCGGGGGCCCCACTCTCTCTTCTTGATTTCAGATTGCTAAAACGGGATCCGGTATTCGCTTCTCGAGAGCCTACATCCCTGATTGCTCAGAAGACTCCTTACTGCCTGGAAGCGATCGCAGACATGAACACTGTGAGTTCTATTACAGATAGGAACCAGTACTCGCTCCATGAGGGCCTATGTTCCTAATCTCTGAAGACTCTCTTCTGTCTAAGACGTTATTGCAGGTACGGAGATCGTGAGTTATTATTGCAGATTGCAGATAGGAACCGATACTCACTCCACAAAGGCCCATGTTCCTAAAACTCTTCACAGACTCTCTTCTATCTCAGAAGCTATTGCATACCTATATCTGGTGCATTACTATTTCATATTGCAGATAGGAACCGGTACTCGCTCCACGAGGGCCCATGTTCCTAAAACCCTCCAAAGACTCTCTTCTATTCCAGAAGCCATCTCCTACGTAGATATTGTGAGTTCTTATTCCAGACTGCATATAGGAATCAGTACTCGCCTCCGGCTCCTGTTCCTGAATATACTGAAGACTCTCTGTTGCATAGAAGCCATTACAGATATCTACAATTGTGAGTGTACCATCTACTATTGGTTATGTATCCAGCATACCCTGTACTCACTACCTATAGTCTCTCTCTACAGCTCAGCAACCCAGAGATCACAGTTCCAGTATCTGAGGGACTTCAGCCCTGCCAGGCACATCAAGCTCGCTACTGCCACCTCTGGTGGTTGTACTTCCTGTCTAATAAAGAACTATCTGTGTTTGTCTCCATACTCCAGCCTAGCTGGTGGTCCCTCTCAGGATATCCTCCTGGGGGCACTGTCATCTGCCATTGGCCCAAGGATTCACCAATTTACATTAAGTGTTCATTCCTTACACTACTAGAGCAGTATCATAACAGACAGCCACTCTGTGGGGAGCCAACCCACAACAGATCACTAACTCCATCTACGGAGTACAACGGACTGCTGGCTACTCTCCTCGGGGGAGCAGATTCCATAACAGATTGCTACTCCTCCTCTCCGGAGGAACAGATCTACATCAGTCTGCTAACTCCTCCCCTCTGGGGAAGCAGATCCATAACAGATTGCTACTCCTCCCCTCGGGAGGAGCTGATCGATAACAGATTGCTAGCTCCTCTCCTCTGGGAGAGCAGATCCATAACAATGGGTTCATCACCCTGACTGTTCGGTTGAGCCGGAGGTGAAGACATAGGTTGAGAGAAGGCCAGAGCCAGCGTGACCGGTCTACGGACCGTTTTAAGCTCTCGAGCCCATTGTTGAAGCCTGTGATCGATCCTTCCTGCCAGGTCTATCAGGCTTTCGAGGTCATCAGGAAGATCTCTTGCCACAGCTCATCTTTAATGCGGGAGGACAGTCCTTCCAAGAAGATATTGCATAGGCTGTCTTCCCACCAACCCAGCTCAGTCGCTAAAGTGCGGAATTCGACCGCGTAATCAGCCAGCGGCCGGGAACCTTGGGCAGTTGCAGAAGCTCAGCTGCCACAGTAGGCTGGCGAGCTAGTTCATCGAATACTTGTTTAAAGCTGTGTACAAATTGTTGAAGATTTTCCAGCAGTGGATCATTACATTCCCATAATGGAGAGGCCCAAGCCAGGGCCCTCCCATCCAGCAAAGACAAAATGTAAGTGATTTTCACCTGGTCGGATGGGAACTGTTTTGGCTGGAGAGCAAATCACATGTAGCAATGATTGAGGAAACCTCGGCATTGCTTGGCTTCGCCCGAGTACCGAGATGGAGCTGGTAGATGCATAGACACCTCGTGGAGAAGCCACCACGTAGAGGCCCAGCGAGGAGCGGGGAACACCACGATCAGCCCGGAGCCAGCAGAGAAGGAGGTGAGAGCCCGGCCGTGGAGTCCCACGGCCGGGATTCATAACAGAGAGAGATGGAACAACAGTGGGCCAAACTAAAAGGTACGATTGCAAAGGCAACAAATCTATATGTTAGAAAAGTAAACAAAAGTAAGAGAAATAAGAAATCAATGTGGTTCTCAAAGAAGGTGGCTGATAAAATAAAGGCAAAAAGAACAGTGTGTTATAGTTAGTGAGGTTTTGGGTGGACCCTTGGACACTGTGGCAGCTGACCACGCCCAGGGGGGGAAGTCCTGTGAGGGGCCATAGGTCAGGCTCAGCTCTGGACACACAAACACAGATAGTTCTTTATTTAGACAGTTTGAGAAGCCACCAGAGGTGGCAGTAGTGAGTAGAAGATGTAGCCCGGCTGGGCTAGTATTCCCCAGGGCGCTGGAACAGCGGTTTCTCCGGTAGCAGTGCTGTAGTGGAGAGAACTGAGAAAGTGAGTACAATAGAACATTCACAGAGTTCCAAGTATGGAGAAGCCCCAAGATAGGGAGAGCTGGCCCTCGAGAAGCGAGTACCAGATCCCTGGAGGTAGAGAGGCTTGTTGACAAAATACTCACACAGCGGTTCCACGTAAGAGATGACACTGGCACTAGAACGGGGGCAGGCCCTCAAGGAGCGAGTACCTGGTTCCAGGGAGACAGCTCTGAGGAGTAGATGATAGTAGTACTCACTGATGGTCTCTGTAGCGAATTCCTCCAAGTAGAAAAGGAGATGGATGCAGGCAGCGGGTCAGGGAACATGGGCCCTCGAGGAGCGAGTACCGGTTACCTGACAGCAACCTGAAAGAAGCAAAGAGGCCCCCGAGGAGTGGGTAACCCGTTAGCAGAAAGAGTCCAATAAAGGTTGGAAGGCAGAGTAGCTGGGTACGGAGAGCGAATCCCATCTGTAAGGTTACCCTTGCTAACTCAACGGCTAGCAATAAACAGTAGGCTTACATATCCAGGCAGCGTGACAACATCACAGGGGGTCGCCCCTGAGGAACGCGCCAATGAGGAAATAACAATGAGGGCCGTGCGGCGCGCACGCCCTAAGGCACCTGGTGAGCATGCCGGGAGGCAGAGCCCAAGCCGGTCCGGGGACGCCGGAGAGGACAGCAGACGGACGCCACGGCAGCCAGGCATCCATCAAGAGCAGGAGGAGTCACAGATAAGGAAAGGTAGGCGGAGTGAAGCCGTCGGGCAGCGACGGTCGCAACACAGTGTTCAAGAAATATAAAGGATCCCAAAAAGAAGAACACAGGTAGGAATATCTGGTGAAACTGAGGGAAACGAAGAAAGAAATCAAGAAAGCATAAAGTCAGGCGGAAGAAAGGATTGCCAAAGAAGTAAAGCAAGGTGACAAAACATATTTCAGATATATCAGAGAAAAGAGAATGGTCCAAAGTAGTATAGTGAAATTGAAAGGTGACAAAGATCAATATGTGGAGAGAGATGAAGAAATGGCCAAAATATTAAACAAATACTTAGGTTCGGTGTTCACTAAAGAAGATTCTGGAGAAGGACCAGCGCTGGTTGACAAGACTGTAGATGGGCGATGAAGTAGACAAAATGCCATTTACAAAAGAGAATGTAAGGGAAGAACTAGGAAAACTGAAAGTGGACAAGGCCATGGGGCCTCAGGATACTGAGCAATCTCAGAGATGTGCTAGTAGGTCCGCTGAATGACTTGTTCAATAGATCCCTGGAAAGTGGCACAATCCCGGGAGTGGTGGCATAAGTTTGGAGAAAAGTGGTGGTTCCGCTTCACAAGAGTGGGAGCAGAGAAGAAGCTGGAAACTACAGGCCAGTTAACCTCACCTCGGTGGTGGGAAAATTAATGGAGACTCTGCTGAAGGAAAAGATAGTGAACTATCTACAATCCAGTGAGTTGCTTGACCCGAGGCAGCATGGATTCAGCAGGGGAAGGTCCTGTCAGACAAATCTGATTGATTTTTTTGATTCGGTAACTAGAGAATTGGATCAAGGAAGAGTGCTCAATGTGATTTACTTGGATTTTAGTAAAGTTTTTGATACAATCCCACATAGGAGACTCGTGAACAAAATGAGACACTTGGGAGTGGGTGCCAAGGTAGTAGCATGGATTGCAAACTGGTTGACTGACAGGAGTCAGCGTGTAATAGAAAATGGAATCTACTCTGAAGAAATAACGGTATTAAATGGAGTGACACGGGGATCAGTTTTGGGACCGATTCTGTTCAATATCTTTGTAAGCGACCTGGCGGAAGGGATAGAAAGATGATACTAAGATCTGCAATAGAGTGGACACGCCTGAAGTAGAAAGAATGAAAAGTGATTTAAGAAAGCTTGAAAAGTGGTTGAAGATTTGGCAGCTGGGATTCAATGCCAAGAAGTGCAGAGTCATGCATCTGAGGTGCAGTAATCCAAAAGAGCTGTGATGGGGAGTGAAAGAGTAATGCGCACGGACTGGGAGAGGGACCTTAGTGTAATAGTGTCTGATGATCTGAAGGCGGCGAAGCAATGTGACATGGCAATATCTAAAAGCCAGAAGAATATTGGGCTGCATAGAGAGAGGAATAACTAGTAAGAAAAAGGAGGTGATAATGCCCTTGTATAGGTCCTTTGTGAGGCCTCACCTGGAGTACTACATTTAGTACTGGTGCCCATAACTCAAAACAGATAAAGACAGGATAGAGGCGGTCCAAAGAAGAGTGACCAAAATGGTGAGGGGTCAGCACTGGAAGACTTATGAGGAGAGGCTGAAGGATCTGAACAGGTATAGCCTGGAAAAGAGGAGGTGCAAGGGAGATATATGATACAGATCTTCAGATACCTGAAATGTTTTAATGATGCACAATCATCAAACTGTTTCCATTGGAAAGAAATCAATAGAACTAGGGGTAATGAAATGAAACTACAGGGAGGACGACTCAGAACCAATGTCAGGAAATATTTCTTCATGAGAGGGTGGTGAATGCCTGGAATGCACTTCCGGATGAGGTGGTGAAAACGAAAACAGTGAAGGAATTCAAAGGGGCATGGGATAAACACTGTGGATCCCTAAAGGCTAGAGGGTGGAAATAAAGAAAAAGAGTGCATGTGGGGTAACTGGGGGTAACTTGCTGGTGTGGTAGTTGCTACCCTTAACAAATAAGCCTTGATTCTGTTAATGCAACTCCAGCATTGCTCTCTGCTTCAATGGTAGAGGGAAAAGGGGAACTGGATTCAGACTGCAACCAATGAGGGCCCAGATTTTTACAGTTTGTAACAAATAAACATGGGGTAACTTGCTGATGCAGCATTTACCACCCTTAATCAATAATAAGCCTGATACTTTTGATGCACCTCCAACATTGCTCTTTGCTTCCAGGGCAAGGGTTAAGGGAAATTGGATTCAAACAGCATCCCAGGGCTCTGACTGATAAGCTTGGGGGTAACCTGCACAGTGCAGCAGATACTGGCATAAGCATAAGTTTGCTGGGCAGACTCAGGAGATAATTTGGTCCTTTTCTGCCGTCATTTCTATGTTTCTATGTAACCAAGCAATTTGTTTGGAATTCAACTAGCTCATTGCACTTAAATTTGTATTTATTTATTGTATTTTTATACCGTCGTTCTGTGAACAATCACAATGGTTTATAAAAATAAAACAGAATAACAGCATGATAAAAAACAATAGTTAAATCATGAAATACATAAAAATATCAAAGTTAAAAAATCATAAATAGAATATTATCAGATACCTGTGTTAAAACAATTAAAAATAAAAAAATAAAAAATAAATAAATCAAAGATACAATAAATAGGAAACAAAGATAAGGTTTCATTCATCATTCCAGGTCCAACATAGTTGTTCTTCTGTGCCACAGTAAGCTACTGCCTTAACTTAAGCATTACTCTTATATGCCAATTTAAAAAGCCATGTCTTCAAGAATTCAAGTATCAATTGTTTCTTGATCATTAATATTGGATGTCTTGGGACTCATCATCATATCCAAAGTAGAATACAGTCCCTTTAGCTTTTCCACAAATGAAAGGAGATGCAAACACATGTGTTTGTAGCTTAAATGCAATGTATTTCAAACTCATTTGAGGGAAAGTTAAATCAGGACCGTAATAAGGCAAAGATTCTTGCCTACAACATTGCACATGATGGTTAAGTCCCTGATTTTTAGGATATTAATATTTTTAGAATCATACCTTTACCAATCCCATCTTCTTTCTCTGATTCTACCATGATATCAGACAGATTAGATGCCACCACCTTTGAGGGATTAATGGATTCTAGAAGGGAGATAAACTCTATAAAGTTGGATTCATTTGGTATATGTCCTTCTTTTGCATCTAGGTCAGATTTAGAAGTTGACAATATCCTTCCCTTATCATTAACCACCTTTATGGAATTCTGACTCAAAATAGCATCGGTTCCACTGTCCACACTCAGTACTCTCATGTGTCTTTTTTCGTGGGATATTTTGCAAGATAGATGGTCTGAGTTTGCTTGCTCTTCTTTTGAATCTGGTGTCATGACTAGTTGAACGTCAGGGTTTTTCTCTACATCTGTCTTGCAAATTACATTGGCTGATAAAAAAGAGCTAAAATTTGCAGCATTGTTTGTTTCCTTATTCCTTTCCTTTCCCCCATTCTCCAGATCACCCGATTCATAACTGGGGCACTGATTGAAAGATGTATTCTTGATTAGGTTTTCTGATGTTGTTTTATGTTCACTGTCTTCTGTAGAATTTTCGTCCCTGGTGATGTCAGCTAATTGAAAAGTTATCATAGGGATCCTGATCTTGTCAATTTGTTGCCGATTACATAGATCTTCAGTCATTGCATCAGAGTCTGGATTTAAGCACCGTCTCTCGGCACCTAACACTTTCACATGAAGAGGACATTCTAAATCAGACATGGCATTTGGGGAGCCACTCACAGTGAGAACTATTTTAATGGGTTCGTACATACTGAGCTGGTCACCAGGGACAGAGCTATCTATGAGGGCAACAGCAACCTCACCATTTGAATAGGCAGGATCCTCACTGAAGTTGTCCACGTCATTACAACATTCACCAGGTTCATTAACCTCTTTGGCTACAATTGTTTTACAATGTTGTCGAATGCTATGCAAGTCTTTTTTATGCGGACCCTTTAAATGCTTTTCTCCTACATTAATTTTTGGATTATTGAAATGCTCTGTAGCAAAGACTGAATTTTCACTGCCCCAGGGCTCAAAAGACGTGCCGGTTCCTAGAATGTCATACAGAGAGTAGGAAATGTTTGCCAACTTTTTAACCACGTCACTATCAGCAAGGAGGTCTTCTGGCTTATGCTCACATGTATGCTGCATGGGCGCATCTCTCTCATTTGACTCATGATCGACGAGTGTCTCCGTGACTTCTGGTTTCATCAGTATTGATGATACTGCAGCATCTGGCTCATGTGATATGTGAGTTATTATACATGGTAAGGGAGATGAAACTCGGGCTTCAGGCTGATCTTCCAACACTGTGACACCTGGCATGAATAAATAGCATTTTATCACTGAAGAAGCTGTGCATACCACATACCACATTTTTAATAATATTTCAAGGTACTGAATTGTGATTCTTCTTGCAAAAGCATTCTTCAGATGAAACATACCTGATCTTACAAGAAGAATGTATTCTGATTGCATCAAAGCACTTTCGTGACTCAGAGCACATTAACACTTACAGATATGTTCTTAAACGGGGAATCGAGCTAGTGGCATTGCATCTATTCAAAATAAGTGGGCAATTTTGTGAAAATGGGAAAAATGTGACTGATATTTCTTTTTTTCCCTTTTCATACTTTGCTTAACATGCATGCAAAAATATGAAGTCCATATTCGGTAGGCCGGTGAGTGGCAAAGTTATTTGGGTAAAGTTATCTGGGTAACTTTATCCAGATAACTTTAGTCATATATATTCAACAGATAACTTTAGACTTAATTGGCTATATTCAAATATAGGGGAAGATTTATTAAGCTATGATATTTTCCCCTGGGTTATAAATTCCACAGGATTCACTAGCCTGTGGTACTGAGTACAGCAGGTTAGTAAATCCCATGGGATTTCTCTCAGCAGTAAAATACCACCTGGAAAAATGCCATAGTAAAGTGGCACCACACGATGACGGCCCTACATCCTGAGGCTGCCGTCTTTCAAAGAGGATCATGTGGCCTCTGGTCCTCCCCTCAGACCAGAGCGATAAAATCTGTGGGGCTCTCCTGTGCTGCATTCTAAAGCAGCAAAAATTTAAAAAATATAAAAAAAAGTGGCACATGTGTAACCCAGTGTCCAAGCCCCTTCCCAAAAGGTGAACCACCCATCCCCCTGGGCCATTCTCCCCCTCTCCCCTTGAACACTGCACCGCTCATTATTAGTCTCTGGTGGTCTACATGTGGTGGTCAGAGTGCTCTCTAGGACTCTGGGTGCAGCGGCACCATTTCAAAATAGTAAACCATGACCTAAATGGCTTTTTCACCCATTTTTTAAGCTAATTGCATACATTGGAAACCCAATACTGTATATACCCAAAGGATTTGGTGAGAGAGGTAACGATGGTGGTGGGCCACTTGGCAACAGTGATCGTTAACATGATCAAATTTAAACTAATAACTGGAAGGGGGACAATAAGTAAATCTGCAGCTCTAACACTAAACTTTCAAAAGGGAAACTTTGATAAAATGAGGAAAATAGTTAGAAAAAAACTGAAAGGTGCAGCTGCAAAGGTTAAAAGTGTTCAACAGGCATGGACATTGTTTAAAAATAATATCCTAGAGGCGCAGTCCATATGTATTCCACACATTAAGAAAGGTGGAAGGAAGGCAAAACGATTACCATCATGGTTAAAAGGTGAGGTGAAGGAGGCTATTTTAGCCAAAAAAACATCCTTCAAAAATTGGAAGAAGGATCCATCTGAAGAAAATAGGATAAAACATAAGCAATGCCAAGTTAAGTGTAAAACATTGATAAGACAGGCAAAGAGAGAATTTGAAAAGAAGTTGGCCATAGAGGCAAAAACTCATAATAAAAACTTTTTAAATATATCTGAAGCAAGAAACCTGTGAGGGAGTCGCTTGGACCATTAGTTGACTGAGGGGTTAAAGGGGCTCTTAGGAAAGATAAGACCATTGCAGAAAGACTAAATGAATTCTTTGCTTCCATGTTTACTAATGAGGATGTTGGGGGAGATACCAGTTCCGGAGATGGTTTTCAGGGGTGATGAGTCAGACGAACTGAATGAAATCACTGTGAACCTGGAAGATGTAGTAGGCCAGATTGACAAACTAAAGAGTAGCAAATCATCTGGACCGGATGGTATGCATCCTAGGGTACTGAAGGAGCTAAAAAATGAAATTTCTGATCTATTAGTTACAATTTGTAACCTATCATTAAAATCATCCATTGTACCTGAAGACTGGAGGGTGACCAATGTAACCCCAATATTTAAAAAAGGCACCAGGGGCGATCCGGGTAACTATAGACCAGTGAGCCTGACTTCAGTGCCGGGAAAAATAGTGGAAACTATTCTCAAGGTCAAAATCGTAGAGCATATAGAAAGACATGTTTTAATGGAACACAGTCAACATGTATTTACCCAAGGGAAATCTTGCCTAACAAATCTTCATTTTTTGAAGGGGTTAATAAACATGTGGCTAAAGGTGAACTGGTTGATGTAGTGTATTTGGATTTTCAGAAGGCGTTTGATAAAGTCCCTTATGAGAGGCTTCTAAGAAAACTAAAAAGTCATGGGATAGAAGGTGATGTCCTTTCATGGATTGCAAACTGGTTAGAGACAGGAAACAGAGAGTAGGATTAAATGGTCAATTTTCTCAGTGGAAAAGGGTAAACAGTGGAGTGCCTCAGGGATCTGTACTTGGACCCGTGCTTTTCAATATATATAAACGATCTGGAAAGGAATACGATGAGTGAGGTTATCAAATTTGCGAATGATACAAAATTATTCAAGTAGTTAAATCACAAGCGGGTTGTGATACATTACAGGAGGACCTTGCAAGACTGGAAGATTGGGCATCCAAATGGCAGATGAAATTTAATGTGGACAAGTGCAAGGTGTTGCATATAGGGAAAAATAATCCCTATGATGTTAGGTTCCATATTAGGAACTACCACCCAGGAAAAAGATCTAGGCATAATAATGGATAATACTTTAAAATCGTCGGCTCAGTGTGCTGCAGCAGTCAAAAAAGCAAACAGAATGTTAGGAATTATTGGGAAGGGAATGGTTAATAAAATGGAAAATGTCATAATGCCTCTATATCGTTCCATGGTGAGACCGCACCTTGAATACTGTGTACAATTCTGGTCGCCGCATCTCAAAAAACATATAGTTGCGATGGAGAAGGTACAGGGAAGGGCAACCAAAATGATAAAGGGGATGGAACAGCTCCCCTATGAGGAAAGGCTGAAGAGGTTAGGGCTGTACAGCTTGGAGAAGAGATGGCTGAGGGGGGATATGATAGAGGTCTTTAAGATCATGAGAGGTCTTGAACGAGTAGATGTGAATCGGTTATTTACACTTTCAAATAATAGAAGGACTAGGGGGCATTCCATGAAGTTAGCAAGTAGCACATTTAAGACTAATCAGAGAAAGTTCTTTTTCACTCAATGCACAATAAAGCTCTGGAATTTGTTGCCAGAGGATGTGGTTAGTGCAGTTAATGTAGCTGGGTTCAAAAAAGGTTTGGATAAGTTCTTGGAGGAGAAGTCCATTAATGGCTATTAATCAAGTTTACTTAGCGGTAGATTTTAAAAGAAGCGCGATCAGCCTACTTTTGCTTGCGCATCAGACTCAAGCAAAAGTACGCTGGATTTTAGTAGATATGCGCGGAGCCGCGCATATCCACTAAAATCCTGGATCGGCGCGCGCAAGGCTATCGATTTTGTATAGCCTGCGCGCGCCGAGCCGCGCTGCCTCCCCCCGTTCCCTCCAAGGCCGCTCCGAAATCGGAGCGGCCTCGGAGGGAACTTTCCTTTGCCCTCCCCTCACCTTACCCTCCCTTCCCCTACCTAACCCACCCACCCGGCCCTGTCTACACCCCCCCCTTACCTTTGTCGGGGGATTTACGCCTCCCGGAGGGAGACGTAAATCCCCGCGCGCCAGCGGGCCTGCTGCGCGCCGGGCCGCGACCTGGGGGCGGGTACGGAGGGCGCGGCCATGCCCCCGGGCCGTAGCCACGCCCCCGTACCCGCCCCCAAAACGCTGCCGACACGCCCCCGGAACGCCGCGACGACCGGGCCCACCCCCCGACACGCCCCCGACACGCCCCCCTCCAAGAACCCTGGGACTTACGCGAGTCCCGGGGCTCTGCGCGCGCCGGGAGGCCTATGTAAAATAGGCTTCCCGGCGCGCAGGGCCCTGCTCGCGTAAATCCGCCCAAAACCGGGCGGATTTACGCGAGCAGGGCTCTGAAAATCCGCCCCTTAGTGAATAGCCACTGCTATTAATTGCATCAGTACATCAACCAACCTCTTCCCTTTAATAATAATACTCCAACCTACACCAATGCAAGGGAAACTTGTGCTATGGTGCTGCTCATGTACGGTGGCTCTATTGAAGGACAACCAATTGTTGGGTGTCCTTTTCTTTCGCCCCGTCTATTATTCTTTTTTATTATCCAAATATTAATGAAGCCTTTTTTTACTTTTTTCTTGTTTTTCTGTTTCTTAAAAAACCCCTTATCTCCCCGTTTTTCTAAGGCGACCCACGGTATGTTGGTCAATACTTATCAAGGCGTCTGTCTCAGCTTTCTTTCACGGGTTCGCTTCTGCTTGCCCGACATGACTGGACAGTATTTTTTTAAGAGACTGGCACCAACGATGGTCAAAAAGAAGATAGGAGAGCAGCCATACAGTAATCAATAGAGAGAAGCAATCAATAAATCACCTAAACAGAAAAGATATAAACAGTTCACAGAGGCAAGTAAAGCACAGTAGAATTGACCGAGGCTGGATCTCCCGCCCAAAAATGGACACGCCCCCTCACAAAGAACGGGCGTAGGTTGGTTCAGTCTCCTGTAGGTCTCTAGAGGCGTTCCCTAAGGGCTATTAACCGATTGAGGCGGTAACATACTTCACCCAGAAAAAATGGACACGCCCCCACACAAAGAGCGGGCGTGGGTTGGTTCAGTCTCTAGAGGCGTTCCTTAAGGGTAATTAACTGATTGAGGCGGGATCACACCGCTCAATCAAAATACAGACACACCCCCCGGTTAAGCACACAATACAGATGTGGGAGTGTTCAGTCTCCCGAGAAGTCCTTAGAGGCATTTCCAAAAGGGGAATGATTTCCTTGATTGAGAACACCGCAGTCAGTTTCGGTCTGGTGAAACGACTGGGTGGGGACCCGCGGTAAGTATAAGAAGCGAGTAGGCAAAACGCGCCTCAGACACAGAAGGTAGGCGTCGTCCATGATAGAAACACGATCATCACAACAGTAAGTTTTCCTAAAAACGTGCAAATGGTATGTAGAACATGATGTTTGCTGAAATGAAATAGAAATAAGTATTAACTATGTTATCTTCTTAGTCGGAGACATTACAGCTACTGTGTACCTGGTTAGGACACAGCACTACCCCTCCCGTAGCCCCTGAAGCAGGCACGACGGTGCCGAAACATGGCCCATGTCGGGCAAGCAGAAGCGAACCCATGAGAGAAAGCTGAGACAGACGCCTTGATAAGTATTGACCAACATACCGCGGGTCGCCTTAGAAAAACGGGGAGATAAGGGGTTTTTTAAGAAACAGAAAAACAAGAAAAAAGAAAAAAAAGGCTTCATTAATATTTGGATAATAAAAAAGAATAATAGACGGGGCGAAAGAAAAGGACACCCAACAATTGGTTGTCCTTCAATAGAGACACCGTACATGAGCAGCACCATAGCACAAGTTTCCCTTGCATTGGTGTAGGTTGGAGTATTAATTGCATCAGTAGCATGGGATCTTCTTGGTGTTTGGGTAATTGCCAGGTTCTTGTGGCCTGGTTTGGCCTCTGTTGGAAACAGGATGCTGGGCTTGATGGACCCTTAGTCTGACCCAGCATGGCAATTTCTTA
This sequence comes from Rhinatrema bivittatum, assembly GCF_901001135.1. NCBI lineage: Eukaryota > Metazoa > Chordata > Amphibia > Gymnophiona > Rhinatrematidae > Rhinatrema > Rhinatrema bivittatum. Next base: position 157,333,855 of record NC_042617.1, read on the forward strand.
TGTTCTTAAGTGACAGCCGCAAGCTGGTAGAAGTAATGTCACTGCGAACAGCTTTAAGGGGGATTTACCTGCCCTCCCCTGCTCCACAACTGGAGCTCCAAGATGGGCTCCACTCACCCCCCCCCCCCCCACCCCATCCTCATTTGAGTGACCCACCATTTAGGCAGGGCCACCAAAGTGGCCCTCATATCAAAAGGTTTACCAATCCTTGCTATTGGAGGTCCTCTGTACAGGAATCTGCCCTCCCTTGGGAAGGGGCAAGAAGTTCTAAATTTTTCCAAAGATTGCTCTAGACATTAAGAGCCTGATTTTCTTATGGTTTTAGCACGTAAAATGTCATTATATCTGCATAAATGGGCTTTTGAAAATTGCCTGGGGAGGTTTGGTGCATGAAAGTAGGCACAGAAGTGATTTTGCATGCACTTTTACACAAACTAGCAAGGGGCATTCCAGGGTGGGGGTTGGGGGTGGAACAGAGGCGGGAAATACATTTTTTCATTCAAAAGTATGCACCTCAATCTACTCGCAGACATTTACAACAGTTCTTTATGTACATGCAAATATTCAAATTGGACTTATGCACATTAGGCTGCCTTGAAAATTCAAAGCCTGCGAGTATTTTGTGCATGCAACTGTTAGCCCTATGCAGGCTGCTAAAAATTACCTCCCCCCCCCCCCAAAGAGTTACTTTTCAAAAGGATTTATGCATATAAATATCTGCGGACTTTAGCCCTATTCGGGCTGTTCGAAAATTACCCTCGTAGGGCATGATTCGGTAACATTGCCGATAAGTCACACCAGTTTTCAAAGTGGACTTGTGTGCCTAGGGCTGCTATGAAAATTGTTCCACTAAGTCTAACCTTTGCAAACTTACACTTGCTAAAATGTGTGCAGAAACTTTTCTTGGAATCCAAAAGTACGCATGTAACTCCAAACCCCTTCCCAACGTCTGCCCTGGGAATGTCACCACTCTGTCTGGGTAAACTGTATGTGCATGCAGGACGTACCTTCCTAAGTTTATCCGCATATTGGGCAGGCAATTCTATAAAAGGCCATTTCTTGGAGACTAAAACTCTTTTACCCAGAGAAGTTCTGTTGAAAATGACCGTCTTGATGTCTTTTTTATGATGTTTTGCAGGCTTTGCAGTACGTGTGCGTGAACGATCGGTGTGAGTGCAGGAATGCGCTTTTGTGCAGGGGAGGAATTCCGATAGGATGTATTTATGAAAGTGAAGAATAATGAACAGAGAGAAGGGGCAGGAAAGACATTCAGTTAGTGAGCGCACTGAGATGTTTGTGGAGTAAGTAGTGACTGTCAATTCTGTTTTCCAATGGACAAGTACCAGGACTATGATTTGAAAACATCAAGAAAAGATTCCAAGTGGAAATATTTTGCAACTTTTTCGAGGGGTTTTTTGGTTTTGTTTTTTTAAGATTACAAATGGAATCAAATGGAGAATAAAAAAGGAAAGAATCTTACAGTCCAGCTCCTATGATTTCCCATGAATTCAGCTTTCCTCCTCAAGGAAGGAATGGGAGCTGTGCAGGGAAAATGAGGCCACCTGGACTTACGCTCTCTCTGAACTTTATTTGGGGGGAAAAGCCTTGGGAAGATGAATCAAAGCTGTGTATCCAGGGGCTCACCACTTGTGGACAGGAGTAGAGTCCAATATTAAAGAAGATAGAATCCCGAGTCATCCAAATATTTTACAGGCCCTTGCAAATACCTTTCACAGAATAGCGACTGAATATACCTTTCTATGTCAGTGACACCATGGAAAAATGGGATATTCTGGCCGCTTTTTGCCAAGTGGAGACCCAAACAAAGCTTTTCTATGGTGTACAATATTAATTTGCAGGACACCTAGTCCCAGACACTATCCCGTAGGAAACTGTACCTGTGCAAACAAGAGGACGCAACGCCCACATGCACAGAGGTAAACTCATTTTTGGTAGTTTCGATGCCAAAGTGATGGCAATTATTTCTTTAAAGGAAAAAAAAATACAAGATGGAGAACAAAGCAAGGTCTCTGCTGAGTCATACTTTCTGCTTTTCCTTGTAATCCACCTTGTGCATTATTATTGTGAAAGTGGGCATAGAAGCATTTTTAAATTAATAATCTGCACACCAAATGGGATACAGAACTGTGTGGGGGACTAAACTGCAATTATTGTAAAGTAACAGTAAGAAAAGCCATTTTTAACTTTAGCTTTTTGAATGACTATGGACCTCGTAAGAGGATTGGGGCGGCAGGATGCACTACATTTCTATTCTCCTCTCGTTTGTGTCTCTTATCTACCCAGACACGTGTAATGCTGAGCAGCAGAATACAATTTTTAACCTCAGTACTGATGGGTGAGAGCACAGGGCATGTTAACTAGGGATCATAAGATATTAGGGATGTAAGCGGCATTTTAACTAGGGATCATAAGATATTAATACAGTGCCATTTTTTTTTTTTTTACAAATGAATAGTACTAGATGCATATTACCTTAATCAGAATAAACTATTAAAAAAAATGTTTGACAGAAAAGACAAATTCATAAAAGATTTTATTTTAAAAAGTTATAAAATACCCTTGAGGTCTTCAACTGTTTCCTGCCTTGGAAGCACCTGCAAATGTGATAAATATAAAATCAAATTTTATAAAAGACAATTTTTATTCCAATTATATCTGGCAGTTCACTGGCACCCAGGGGCATGTGAAAGGTTATGATCATGGACAGTTATTTTACACTGATTATAGAAGATCCATTTTTTTTTCCAGTCTGGACCATGATCCTGTCAAACTGTGAATACCAGAAAATAACCAGTTTAGAGAGGCAATTTTCACAAAGCCACAGAGTGGGAATGTATGCGGCTATTTTTGCACTCGGGCACCTTCAGGCAATTTCCGAAAAGAAACTACGCAGCATTGCGGGCTCCTTAAGTACCTGCTCACATTGCGCCCCCCACCCCCCCTACTATTTGTATGGTTGGGGCGATGGGGAAACAGACTATGGGGCAGATTTTAAAAGGTGTGCGCGGGCGTACATGTCCACGCGCTACCTGGCGCGCGCACATGTACGCCCGATTTTATAACATGCGCGCGCAGGTTATAAAATTGGGGGTCGGCGCACGCAAGGGAGTGCACAATTATGCACCTTGTGCGAGCTGAGCCGCACTGCCTTCTCCCGTTCCCTTCCCCCTAGCTTGACCTTCCCATCCCTTCCCCTAACCTTTCCCCCCCCCAGCCTACTCTAACCCCCCCTGACCATTCTCTTATCTTTTGCGCCTACCTCTGGGCAGGTGCAAGTTGCGTGTGCCGGCAGCCTGCTAGCACGCGATCCTTCGACACAGTGGCAAATGGCCGCTATGTCGGAGGCCTCTGGCCCCACCCTCGCTTTGCCCCTGGACCGCCTGCCCCACCCATGCCCCGCCACCGGACCACCCCATTTTGCAAGCCCAGGGACTTACACGCATCCCAGGGCTTACGTGTGTTGCCGGGCCTTTTTAAAATAGGCCCGGCGCGCGTAAACCCCCCCCCCCCCCCCCCAGGCGCATAAGTCCTCTGGATTTACGCACATAGGGCTTTTAAAATCTGGCCCTTTGTGCGTAAAACTTGCATAGCTTTCTCCCGACCAGGTAATTTCTTCTCGAGAATTGGATGAATATAGCTGTGTTGAGAAATGTCTGCAACTCTCTAGCCCCTGGCCTTTTGGTCAACTGGCACACTCCATGGCTAGAGGCCTAGATCCCTTCGAAAGCTGCCCTCTTAGCTAGTGTCCCTAGCGCCTCTTTTTGCCGCGGACCCTAATTTAAATAATTTAATTTACCGTATCGCGCGCACAGGAGAGCGGGCGCACGCCCACTCTCCCGTGATTTTTACTGTATCGGCCGGTATATGAGCAAAGACAGAGCTAACTTTAAAAAAATTAAAAAACCCAAAAAACTATACTAACCAAAGCGTCATCAGAATAGTGGCAGTTTATCTCTGGCCATCTGGAACTGCTTTGGAGTGGAGTGGTCAAGTCTTGTCTGTTAGACTCTGGTCCATTGTCATCATCTTCTGTGTTACTGCTGTTATAAAAAAAAAGCAAAAAACAAAACTACACGATATATATACCAAGACAATTTGTTACCTATCAGATTACCCTATTGTTACAGTCATCCGCCTCTCTCTCTTGCTGTCAGTTACAACAAATAAAATGCTTGATTTATCTGCATTAGGAATTTAAGCCAGAGTGTTAGAGGCCGATTCTCTAAAGCCTTAGGGGCTGATGTAATACAGTGCACTCAGCCGAGCGCATTGTTTAACTCGCAGATGGACGTGGGTTGTATTGGCACTACTTAAATTCCTTATGCAATAAGGGGAGTAGCGCCTCCACAATGCGCGTCCAACGTGGGGCAAAACTAACAGTGCTCATCACATGCAAATGCATGTCAATGAGACTATTAGCTATTCACTCCCAATGCAAAAAAAAAAAAAAAAAAATGTTCATCTACGATGCACATGTTTGCACTCAGAAATTAACACCTGTCCGAAGCAGGCGTTAATTGCTGAGCGCTCCCAAAAGTTGTACAGAAAAGCATAAAAAAACTGCTTTTCTGTACATCCTCCTACTTAATATCATTGCGATATTAAGTAGGAGGAAAAAAATCTTTAAAAAACTTAAAAAAAAAAAAAAAAAGTGCCGGCGGTCGGGTTCAGGAAACAGACGCACAGTTTACAAGCATCCGTTTCCTGAATGCCTGGCAGTGCGCTGATTAGGAAACGGACGCCGATAAGTTCGGCATCCGGTTTCCTAACCGGTGGACAGCTGACCTCTTATGGGCTCCCATTGTCAAGGAGGCGCTAGGAGCATGCAAGCGACCCCAGCACCTCCTTGACAACGCGACCCCTAATTTAAATATTGCATGGCGCCCCCAGGAGGGGTGCCTGGGAGCGCATTAGGAAAACGGGTGCTGAGTGTTCAGCACCAGCTTTCAGCTCACTTTAATTGCATCGGCCCCTAATGTGCGAGTTCAGAAGCATACTAAATGTCTGAGTAATTGGACAGTAAAGCATAACATCTAGGCCAGGGCTTCCCAAACCTGTACATGTTATAAAAGCCACCTGTTGGCTAGAAGCAGTTTGTGGGAGACAATGGAGGTGTTTTGGCTGCAAACGCTGCAGACAGAGAAGGGAGAAGGGGAGAGACAGAAGAGAAGGAGATAGAGAAGAGGAAGAAGAAGAGAAGAAAAAAGGAGAAAGGGAAAGAGAGACAGCAGGGCAGAGCAAGAAGGCAGCCATATCCGCAGGTTTATCTGGTCAAGATTCCTCCAGCTGGCTGTCTCCCTCTTGAATGCCAGTCCTGATGGCACACTTTGCATTTCCCTTTCTAGCTCCTTAGGTCATTGTGTGTTGGAAAGAGTCTTCAAGAGACTGACCTTGGAGAGGAGGCAAGGAGGCCAGTACCGACTTTGGAGGATGGATGGCGTGGATAGCAGGTGGTGTGGGTCATGAAGTACTGCAGCCTAGCACACAGCAAGTGGCAGGATCCTAAACACCCAAGGAGCATAGCAAAAGAGATGGCAAAGTACAGGGGAAGGTAGACTATCTCCTTTCCCCTGCATCTCTCTGTTTGGCATCCTGCTTCTCTCCACCATAACCCTCCCCTCAATCACCTCTGAGGGACACAAACCAACTCAATAGAAGCAATCACAATATTCTTTCCAAAGCAAAAAAAACACTGAGAAAACATATAGCAATACTGCTGCAAATGTTATATATGGAACAAAAATGGCAGCCTTGAGTTTTGATTGTCCATTTTCCTGTTCAATTGTTACCTGCTTGGCAATTTTGATAATGTGGGCTATAATTTTATAAATAAAGAAATATATAAAATAAATAAACTAACAAACCAACAGATTTAAAACAAATTTTATAAAATGTGTCTTCATTCAACACACAAGCAAGTTGTGGAATCTGTTGCCAGAGAATGTGGTCAAGGCAACTAGCATATTAGGGTTCAAAAGAGGTTTGGACAAGATCCTGGAGGAAAAGTCCATAAACAGTTATTAGCCAGGTAGACTTGGGAAGGCCAGCACTTATCCTGGGAGTGAGATACAAGAAATAAATCAACTATGTGGGATATGATAGGTACTTGTGACCCACACTGGCCATGGTTGGAGACAGGTTGTGGAACTTGATGCACCTTGGTCTGATCCAGCATGGCATTTCTTATGTACTTATGTTTTTTATGCTCTTATGTTTTTCAGATCATTACAATTACTTTTTTCTCAACAACAGCAAATGCAAGTAGATATGTCAGTGATAACAACTTGAAAAACAACTCAAAACAAAAATATCCTTATAAAACAGGAATATCCAAAAATGTGTCCAACAGTCGCTCCACACATTAAATACAGTCCCCAACAACAAAGTCCCGACATCAACTGGTGTTTAATAATCAACTGCATCAGGGGAATAGACTCAAGCAATTTATCTGAAATAGATGGTCAGCATCAGGTATATACCTCACTTCTAATGACCACCTATTTCAGATAAGTTGCTTGAGTCTATTCCTCTGATGCAGTCGATGCTATGAAACACTTGTTGGAGTCAGGACTTTGTTGAAAACTGTATTTAATGTGTGGGCGACTGTTAGAAACATTTTTGGATATTCGTATCTTATTTTATTATTATTATTTTTTACTATCCAATCTCAATCACAATATTCAAGAATAAACTTAACTATAGAAATAAAAACATAAGAAGATTATGAAACCAATACATAAGACACAAAATTCACCACTCTAGTAAGAGACCTCATATGATCCCAAAGGCCACAGTATATGGGATCCAATTACGCAATTCCAAAAAACAAAAAATTAAAGAAGTAAATAAGTAAATAACACTAAATATAGGATTCACATTTACAACTGAGAATCTATCTCAGCCTTATTGGGAATCAAATGGAAGATACAGTTAAGATTCTACTTGATGTACAACTTTATTACTTAGAAACTATGTTAACTGAGAGGGTAACAAAAAGATATAAGACATCTTTATATTTATTATAACAGTTGCAAGGAAATTTAACAAGAGGAAAGGTCCAATCTGTAACATTCTAATGTTGTGCGTTCCGGCCGCATGGGTGCCGCGACCGGGCCTGCTCACCTGGCGTTACCTTCCACAAGCGCAGGCTTGCCTGCTGCTGCGAACCCCCGGCGTCCCCGGTGCTCACCGCGGCCTCCCTCGGTGTCTCCGTCCCTGCAGGCCTCATAGCGGAGCTCCAGTCGGGGCTCCACGTCTTTGGCCAGCTCAGCCCCGCCCCTAGGCGCGCGCGTGACTGACCTCTCCACTCTTAAAGGGAGCAGCGCGGGAAAACCCCGGGAAGCGCACGCTGATGACATCACTGAGACTTCATATATAAGGCAGGGCTCAAACCCCTGATCCCTTACTTGGCAATCGGGTCAACATCGTCGGTGTGATAGTTTGCCTCTGTTCCAAGTTTCTCCTGTTCCAACGTCTCCTGTTCCTGTGTCCTTCCCAGGTAGTACCTATCCAGACTGACTTCTTGGTACTGACCTCTGCCTGCCTGACCATTCTCTTGCCTGTCGCCTGGAACCAACCACTGCCTGCCTGACCATTCTCTTGCCTGCTGCCTGGAACTGACCATTGCCTGCCTGACCACTCTACTGTCTGCCGCATGGAACTGACCCTCGCTTGTTACAATTACCACCAGACTGATTCTGGTATTAACCCCTGCTTTGGCTGACCTCTCTTGGACAGATACTCTGGCTCTGACCCTTGTGCTTCACTCGGACACTCTCTTCTGGCCCCCGGTGACCATTGGATCAACATACTTGGACAACAACAGCAGCCTCCACATAGCTAGACCTACAGGCGCTGCCTGTCTTATCCAGAGGACCTCTCTGAACTGTTGCCTTCCCGAGGTCTCCAGAGCTTCCAGTTCAGGTCTAGTTCACCCACTCTGCATCAGCCGTGCACCCTTGCTCGTGGTGGATACACCTCTCCAATACCTCTCCGGGAGACCACCGGAGGCCCACCTAAATCCAGGCGGTCCGGGTACCCAAGGGCTCAACCTTCGGAAACCTTGGACTGCTATTGGTGAAGCTCCAGCTAGCCTCTGTCTCCTTGTGTGCTCCGCCTCCTGGTGGCAGGCGCTCTCTGGGTCCAACCAGAGGGCCGTACCAATCCTGCACCAGGCCAAGGGTCCACCTCCAGTGCAACATCTAGGTCCAGTAATAAAAATTGTTTCCTCTTCTTCTGGATCTGCTTTGACACATCCAGGAAAACCCTAACCTGAAGGTGTAGAAAAGTCTCAGTCCGATGTCTAAAAAACAATCTCAAAAGCCAGTCTCTCTCTGATTCCATTACAAATGTTATAATCATAGTTGCCGGCTAACCCCTAGATTCATCAAAATGGTAAAATATCGCATGCATAACGCCCACGGTAAGAAAAAGGGGCGTGTTTAGGCTAATTTTTGGAATTACCGCACTGCGCGGTAACATAGCGCTTTGCATAGGTAGTATCACATGGTGTGGTAAAGTTTTCACACACTATGATACTTCTATTTTGCAGCTCAAAAAGTGCCCAGACAGGCTATTACTGAGAGAGACTGAGAAAGAGCGAGACTATTTATAAGACCTGCATAGTAGTCAACTATTTATATCTCTACAATGTTCTCTCACCCTAGCTTGATGGATTCTATAACAGGGTACCATTAAGCTAAGGCGAGATAACATGGTAGAAATCTCATCTTTGTGAGACTTTCCTCACTCCAAATGATGTCAAATCTTCACCGTGCAGTTCAATCGACTCATTCTGCATGTAAGATTGGCCCCTAAACCCTAAACCACCACCAACACCTCACCTTGAGCTATTAGCTGGCTCTCCTATAGTTGAATACTGTGTTGGCTTCCCCAAAGTCTCTCTCCCCCGCCCTTCCAGAAATGGCTGAAATGCAATTTGCAGAATTTATCACGAATTGTGTTACGACCATTTAGGGCATATTGCACAGCTTAATGCCAGGAAAAAAGGTGTAGTTATTTCCGGCATTAAAACCATGAGATATTGCCCCTCATTCTAATAATCCCATCCAAACCCCTCCCTAATCCCACCCCTTCCAAACATTTGCATTCGCGCTATGCAATAATACTATTATCGCATGCATTAATGCCAAAACGCATTTTGATGAATGACCCTATTAGCCTGAGCACTATCCAAGATCTCCAAAATATTAGAAATATACAGATTTGATGGTTCTAATGGCACCATAAGTTGAGAGTGAACTTGTAATTCATTGCCTTTTTTAAAAGGAGGCAAATAATATGCCTTTGAAATTGGAGGAATTGCTTGATCCGGAACCTTCAGTACTTCAACCAGATATCATTTAAACAAATCCTTAGGCAAAATATGAGGTAATCTAGGAAAATGAACAAAGAAGAACTCTACAATCCTCAAACACTGGCCTCCTTGAAACCCTATCTCCAAAAATATCCCGTCTCACATCAACAAAACGTGCTTTTTCAATTGCTGGTCCAATATTATGGAATTCCCTTCCTATGGAATTAAGACTTGAATCTTCTACTCAAACTTTTAAGAAGAATTTAAAAACTTTACTTTTTCTAAAAGCTTTTCCAACATGATTATAAGATTTATGTCCTAAATTTGATATTGTTTTTTTCCCTTTCTTTTTTCTTCTTAATTCTCTCCTTTATTTTGTATAATAACATTGTTTCTATTCTTCACATTGTATCTTTCTATTATTATTGTTATATGTGAACCAATATGATAACTTTATTTGAATATCGGTATACAAAAAACAAATAAATAAATAAAACAAAGATTCCTCTCTGCGCACAAAGGGGGTTATTTACTAAAGGTTTATCGCATGCCTTAGGGCTTTATCGCATGCGATAAGGCCCTAATGCACGCAATAAACCCCTACCACATGCGATAAACCCCCACGCAAAAAGGGCCTTTTCGCGTGCGATAGGATTTAAATGAGCTGGAAGGGAGGAGTCGGGGCAGGGAGGGGGAGGAGTCGGCCACAGCACTGCTGCCGGCGATTCTGTGAGGTGTTACTATTTGCTGCGAAAGGTGTCGCTATTTGCTGTGAAAGGCTGCAGACGGCCACACCATCATGGTGCGAACGGTTGCAGCCTTTTGCAGGCCCGCCCCCCATTCGCCTTCCTGCCCCCTTTTTCACAGGATTCATCATTCCGCGAGGAATGATGAATCCGGCCCTAAGTTCTCTAAATTCTCAAGTTTATTCAACACCAAGAAATTATTTTTTATAAGGGATTCCTGAACAGGTTTAATAAACCCCATATCCTGCTTAATATCTTGATTTTTTTTGAGTCATATTTATTTTGAAGATTTCAAAAGTTTGAAGCCAGTTATCATTGTCATTACATTTCAGAATCAAAGAATTTAACTGAGCTGTAATCAAGTTGCCGAGCCCTTCAATTGCTTCCAAGATAAGAATCCAATGTAATCTGTGCAGGTTTTACCAGAGAAAACTACTAAGGTATAGGGGAGGTTCCCATAGTTGCCTTCCTAAAGCTGATAATCCAGCTATCATTGAGACAATCCCGCTCGGTGTCTGTCATCTCATCCCTTGGAGGTGAACTCCCTGTCTGGAACTCAGGACTAATGGCATCATCAGCCTGTGCCCGTTTCAAGCACACATCCGGGTCCCGGACTGCAGCAGGATTAGCCAGAGCAATTCTCCCCATTGAGGACAGAGAAATAAATGAGTCTGGGGAGAAGCTTGTACATCTTCTTCAGCTTCAACCCCCAGTGACTCCATTCCCGATGTGACTGTGCCGCCAATGACGCAAGTGTCCATCGGACTGACACAGGATTGCTCAGGAGAAACCACAAGCTAAGTCCTTTCCTTTACCATCCTTTTGCAGCCAATATAAGGCATTTTGAAGTAATAACCAAAAGCTATACATCGGATCAAGTCTCACGCTGTTAGTGCATTTACGCCATCTTGGATCCTCATATTACCTGGCCGATAGTCATGGGGTTTTTTTGGTGGACTAAAAAAACAGCAAGGAAGGTTGCTTAATAAAGCCGTGAGAGCAACAGTACACAATAAGCAACCACATGTCCGATCTTGTAGAGGTTTATTGTGTGCAAATATACGCAATAGAGCCCGACTCCAGCCGAGTTTCGCCCTCTTTCAGTAGGGCTGCATCAGGGGTCTTAGCAAGTATCGATGCTATGTCTCCTTCAGAGTGTAGTACTTTGTATGGGCTATAGATAATGCAAAACTTCTCCAGTCTTTGCAACACAAAAACGCATCAATTTCGCCAAAAGTGGACTCCGGATCTCAACAGTGTAGAAGTCACCGTGATCACTTTCAGAGCAAATCCGGAGTCCACTTTTGGCGAAATTGATGCGTTTTGTGTTGCAAAGACTGGAGAAGTTTTGCATTATCTATAGCCCATACAAAGTACTACACTCTGAAGGAGACATAGCATCGATACTTGCTAAGACCCCTGATGCAGCCCTACTGAAAGAGGGCGAAACTCGGCTGGAGTCGGGCTCTATTGCGTATATTTGCACACAATAAACCTCTACAAGATCGGACATTTGGTTGCTTATTGTGTACTGTTGCTCTCATGGTTTTTTTGGTGGACACATTGAAAATATCCTTCATTCTTAATATTCGTGTTTTATAAGGATAGTTTTGGTTTGAGTTGTTTTTCAAGTTGATATGGAATTTTGCGTGTGAGCATAACAAAATACCTAAAAAAAAAAGAGTATCATTTGAAGTTGATGATAGAGAAGACTGGCATCGGCTATTCTAGCAGCCGGATGGTGTTACTAGCTTGCTGAAACGCTTTAAAGCCATATTGTTGATTGTTAGTAATGTGAAGTGGCATGACAAACTAGTAAAGATAGTACACTTCTAAATGAATTCTAAATATCTTGGTATGAAGGCAACATATTAATAATTTATATTTTGAATGGCAATCTTCACCTCTAGAATTACAAAGCATTCCTGGATATTTTGATCATCAAAAGTGGCCAATTCCTCCCCCTCCCTGCCCCAACTCCTCCCCTCCAGCTCATTTAAATCCTATCACACGCTTATACTCATTTGGAGATCGGCTGATTCGACTAGAGCGCTTGGACCTTTACAGACGACCTCTATGCTGTCAGTTGGGATTATTTTTCCCTATCAGCTTTACTTTGCCCTTTTCCATATTAAATTGCATCTGCCATTTAGAAGCCCAGTCTCCTAGTCTCACAGGGGCCTTCTACAGTTCTTCATAATCCACTGCCGTACTCGAAACAATTTTGTGTCATGTGCAAATCTGGTCATAAGAACATAAGATATGCCTTACTGGGTCAGACCAAGGGTCCATCAAGCTAAGTATCCTGTTTTCAACAGTGGCCAGTAAGTCACAAGTACCCAAACATTAGATAGATCACAAGCTACTATTGCTTATTAATTACCGTAATAACAGTTTATGGATTTTTCCTCTTGGAACTTATTCAAACCTTTTTTAAACCCAGTTACACTATCTGCTGGAACCACATCCTCTGGCAATGAATTCCAGAGCTTAACTATGCGCTGATGAAAAAGTGGTCACTTCACTCACCATTCCTTTCTCCAGATCATTTATGAATATGCTAAATAGCACAGGTACTGAATTAAACTCAGAAATTCTAAGTTAACTCTGGCAAGTTCCTATTTCTATTAACTTCTTGTGATAATTTCCAGATAATACTCTAGTGACATGTCAGCGGCACTGTAGCTAAGGAACACAATAGTATTACAGAATTTGCATGAGGGAATAGCTCCCCAGAGGCACAGAGAAAATACATTTCCATCTCTGTAGGTACTCGTTCATGAGTGCTGGCAGAAATCCAAATAACGTACTCCAACAACCTTTGGCTGTGACAGAAATTGCACGCCGATGGTTTGCGCCTGTGGCTCTAAATGCTTTCTTGATGGCTAGTGATGCTTCAGATGCAATCTGCATTATTCTTATTATTGCCATTTCTATAAATAAAACATATTTGCCAGTAAACTGGTTGTGTGGATGCAAGATGCTTCTTTGCCCATGTCACAAAAGCTCCTTACCCAAGGGTTATCCGATGGATTTTATTTTTGCTTTTCCCATCTTTCTCTGAAATCCCTTTTCCAGTCTTTCTCCTGATTCTTTTCTGAATTACTTCTCCTTTATCAAACATCACATGTAAGCGGTAACTTATCAGCTTTACGACAGCAAAGAACACGGTCACAGAGCTGCAGTAAATGAAAAGCGTGAATGTATTTGGAGGTAAACCCTAGAGAGAAGAAGGAGAATATCATTAAACTTCACTCATGTACAATATGATCTATCACAAGCAGCGAGCAGCTAGCATTCCCTTGTGAACATTTCATTTGTCTATTGCTACTCAGATGAGTGAGGACCCTCTTCTTCAAAAAATGTTTTACCATATAACTGGACAGAAATGTGGTGATATTCAGTCAGTATGTGAATTGGGCAGTCTGCAAAGTATATATTTGGATATTGATAGGGACTATTTGTGGCCAAACGTACTCCTTTTTATAGTGGGAGTGGCCAGCATAGAGAATTCAGTTCCTCTCCCAAGCCACAAAGGCAATAGTTATTTTGCATAACTTTCTTTTCACCTCTAAGGCCTGCTCATATATTTACTATGGGCTAGATTTTAAAACTTACGGGCGGGCGTAGATTTGTGTGCGCAACCCGGCGCGCACAAATCTACACCCGATTTTATAACATGCGAGCACAGCCGCGCGCATGTTATAAAATCCAGGGTCGGCGCGCGCAAGGGGGTGCACACTTGTGCACCTTGCGCGCACCGAGCCCGAGGGGAGTCCCGATGGCTTTCCCCGTTCCCTCCAAAGTTCCCTCCCTTGGAGGGAACTTTTTTCGCCTCCCCCCACCTTTCCCTCCCTTTCCCTATCTAACCAACCCCCCCAGCCCTACCTAAATCCCCCCCCACCTTGTTTCGGTGAGTTACGCCTACCTGAGGCAGGCGTAACTTGCGTGCACCGGCCGGCTGCCGGTGCGCGAACGGCCGCTGTGCCGGAGGACTCAGGAACGCCCCCACCCCGCCCCCGGACCGCCACCACGCCCCCGTCCCCGCCCCCAGGCCACCACCACGCCCCGTCCCCGGACCAGGGCCGTGCCCCGGACCCGCCCATTTTTGAAAGCCCCGGGACATACGCACGTCCCGGGGCTTGTGCGCGCCACCGAGCCTATGCAAAATAGGCTCGGCACACACAGGGGTAGGTTTTCGGGGGTTACGCACGTAACCCTTTGAAAATCTACCCCTATGAGCTTAACTTACCTAAATTTTCAGAAAAACATATGAAGGTCTATCTTCAAAAAAATGTAAAAAATAAAAACATCCAACTAATGTTAGCCAGTTAAGTTATCTGGAATATTCAGGGGGATAAATGTCTCAGTGAATATCCTCAAATAAAGTTATTCAGCTATCTGTAGCCAGGATAACTTTGACATCTAACTGACAATGTTTGAATATTGCCGGTTAGGTATCAACGCAAACTTAAAAAAAAAAAGAAGAGCAAGTCTGCTAGCCCAATCCGCCCCCCCGCACCCCCCCCCCATCCTAGTGAAGCATAGGCTGGTTGGTTCCTCTTCCTCCAAGACCCTCTAAAATATGGCAAAAATGTAGCTCATCTATAAGCTTACAGGTCTGAAAAGCCTCCCCTCCACCCGCAAATTCATAGATGAGAATTTAAGGCAGGCCCTTCCTGCTCCCTCTGTCCACCCCCATCCCCAAACACCTGAGCCCTCCTGCCCCACACGGAACCCCCTCCCCCCACAACCTCACTACCAGGAGCTCAGTACAATCGTCCAGCTCTTGGCGCCTCCAGCATTGCAGTCAGAGTATTGCTTAGAAAAAAATGTATCCTGATAAGTGCCAACAATATTCAAAACTCCAAGGTTATCCAGACAAATGCCTTTGAATAACAACCTCATGTTAACTTCAGAAAATAAAAAACAAACTTTGTATCTTGTGTTAATAGTATGCAGCTCACAGGCCCTTGAGAATCTTGCTTAAGTCACATAAACATCCTATACCTGACTTTTCATGATGAACCCCCTTCTCTGCACAGCACAATACATTAAGGGGTAGATTTTAAAACGAGCACGTGTGCGTCCATGGGTACGCGGTTCCCGGTGTGTGCACATGGACGCACCGAATTTATAACATGCATGCGTCGGCACACATGTTATAAAATACGTTTCCTGTGTATACATACGCGCTGGATATTAATGTCCACACGAGCATGTACGAGTGAGTGGGCTCTTCCGTGCACAGTGGGGGGGGGGGGGGGGGAATTTTAAAAAGCAATGTGCGGTGATGCAAGTAGGGCTTCCCCAGTTCCCTCCCAATCTGCTCCACTGAAGGAGCAGACTGGGAGGGAACTTCCTATAACCCTACCTAACCTTCCCACCCTTTCCCCTCTCCTCCCCATGGAAAATTATAGTAATCTACTCTAAAAAAAAATATACTGCACCTAAAGAAAGTAAAATCTTTGAATTTTGAAACCAATAAATATTTCAACTTCAATACAAAGCTTCAGGGCTGACAGGAATGTCCTCTACAAGGGAATTAATTATACATCAGAAAAAATTATATCAGCCAACAAAATCCAAAAGTTATTAACATAAATTGTGTGTGGGAGACAAGTCCTGGTCAGAGATTTTGATCTGAGTCCAAGGATATTTTGTGCCTCTGCTCTCCCCTCGAATGGTCCTCTCCACACACAATTAGAAATTATGCATTTATAATAACAGATTTTACATGAAGTAAACCATTCAAAGTACAGTCTAATGAGGCAAAAAAAAAAAACCAAAACAACAGACATATTATATTTGCAGGTACTGCTTTGATGCCAACCAGAAAGCCCTGCAAAAAAAGTAAAACAAAGACACTTGTAACCAATGTTCTTTCTAAGGACTGGGCTGCTGTATGCAAAAGTTTTCGCTTGTGAGCAAAAATCTTTTGTTTCATTACCCTGTGAGCACTAATTTAATTGATGCAAAAGGCTTATCAATTTTATGGTCACAGCAACCTAATCCTTAGAGGGAACATTGGTAGCAGCATGCACTCAAACTTTCTCAAATACACACACACACTAACACACTTTGTTATGGTTAATGGTGTTTGGGTGGATCCTTGGACACTGTGGCAGCTGACCACGCCCACGGGGGGCAGTCCCGTGAGGGACCACGGTGTCAGGCTAGACTCTGGACACACAAACATAGATTTTAATCTTTTTTTAAACAGTTTTGGAAACTACCAGAGGTGGCAGTAGTGAGTAGTGGATGTAGAGCCCGGCTGGGCGCGTCTTCCACAGAACGCTGGAACAGCGAATCTTCTGCAAGGCTGTGTTGTAGTGGAAAGAGACTGAGAGTTATGAGTACACAATGGGAAGCATTCAGATCCCAGGTAGAATTAGGAGAAGCTCCAAGACAAGGAGAGCAGGCCTTCGAGGAGCGAGTACCTGATCCCTTAGGGGTAGATTTTAAAAATTCGCGCACCAGGCGCGAACAAACGTACGCTGGATTTTATAAGATAGGCGCGTAGCCGCACCTATCTTATAAAATCCGGGGTCGGCGTGCGCAAGGGGGTGCACATTTGTGCAACCTGCGCACGCCGAGCCCAGCGCGCGCTGCCTGTTCCCTCCGAGGCCGCTCCGATTTCGGAGTGGCCTCGGAGGGAACTTTCCTTTGCCCTCCCCTCACCTTCCCCTCCCTTCCCCTACCTCACCCCCCCCCCCCCCCGGCCCTATCTAAACCCCCCCTTACCTATGTTGGCAGATTTACGCCTGCTAAAAGCAGATGTAAATCTGCGCGCGCCAGCGGGTTGCTGGCGCGCCATCACCCGACCCGGGGGCTGGTCCGGAGGCCTCAACCACGCCCCCGGGCTGGCGCCACGCCCCCGGGCCCACCCCCGAAACGCTGCGTCACGCCCCTGAAACACCGTGTCATTTCGAGAATGTCCCCGACACGCCCCCTCCTCGCCCCTTTTACGAAGCCCCGGGACTTACGCGCGTCCCGGGGCTCTGCGTGCGCTGGTGGCCTATGCAAAATAGGCGCGCCGGCACGCAAGGGCCCTGCGCACGTAAATCCGGCCGGATTTACGCGCGCAGGGCATTTAAAATCCGCCCCTTAGAGTAGAGAGACTCAGCTGAAATGTTCTCACATAGCAGTAACAGAGATTCCACTAGACGAGAGGTGTGGCACTGGAGGGGAGGGCAGGCCCTCGAGGAGCTAGTACCTGGTTCCAGCGAAACAGTACTGTGGAATAGATGGTAGCTGTACTCACAGATGGAAAGCTGTAGGTGACGTCTTCCAAGTAGGAGGTTTGGTGATACAGGTAGCGACTCAGGGAACATGGACCCTCGAGGAGCGAGTACCGGTTCCTGATAGTATCTGTAAGAGATAGAAGAGGCCCCCGAGGAGCAGGTACCCCATAGTAACTACAAGGGGTGAAAGAGTTCCAGAAGCGCTGGAGTGGCAGAGTAGCTTCGGTACGGCGAGCGAATCCCATCCGTAGAAACCGTTGCTAACTCAATGAGCTAGCAAATGTTGTAGGCTTAAATATCCAAGCATCGGGACGTCATATCATGTGGACGTCCCTGAGGTTCGCGCCAACGTGAGAATAAAGATGAGGGCAGCGTGCGTGCACATGCATGCCCTAGGTACCTTGGAAGAGCATGGCGTGAAGCAGCCGGGGATGCCGGACGCCGGAGAGGACGGCAGACAGACGCCGTGGAGGCCATTAGTCTGAGGTGAGCGGGAGGAGCTGCAAGTAGTGAGAGGTAGGCGAGGCGAAGCAGTCGAAAGACTGACGATCGCAACACTTATGAAGCCTTTTTGAAGGTTTTCCTGAATATATTCGTTAGTTCTCGGCCACGGAGAGAGGGTACACGCTACCCTTGGGTGGTTCTGTGTTAGGCTTCAAATTAATAGTGCAGTCGTAAGGTCTGTGAGGCGGTAGTACATCCGCAGCTTCTTTTGAAAAGACATCTTGGAAAGATGCATATTGAGGCAGCAACCCCGGCATTACTGGGGTGGTAGGCATGCAGGGTAACGGAGCTACCTGCATCAGGCATTTACCATGGCAGTCTGGACCCCATCTTGACAATTCCAGTGTAGCCCAATTGAATTGAGGCATATGCTGCTGCAGCCATGGTAATCCCAGTACTATAGGGTGCATGGCCTTCTCTAAAACAAAGAAGGAGATGGTCTCAGAATGGAGAATACCGGTCCGTAGGCATACTGGTTCGGTGAGTTGAGTTACTTCACCCAGTAAGGGCTCCCCATGAATGGATGACAGAAGTAGCGGAGACTTCATAATGGACATGGGAATCCATAGGTGCTCCACTAATCGTTGTAGAATGAAATTTCCTCCTGCCCCGGAGTCCACTAGGGCAAGAGTCTGGTATTCTAAGGGTTCGCAGATCAAGGATACAGGAAGAGAGAGGGGAGGAGAAGGAGTGGTAAGACCTAAGAAGAGTCCTCCCGCAGGACTTAGGTCTGCCAGTTTCCCGGACATATGGGGCACGTTTGGACAGCATGACCAGCTTGTCCACAGTACATACACAGCCCCAACTTCTTCCGCATTCTTCTCTCTTTAGATGTCAGATGGCTGCGGCCTAATTGCATAGGTTCTTCCTCGCCAGCTACTGGGACCGAAGGAACAGGCCTGGGAGTGGGCTTAGCTCGGACTTCACCCTGAAAGGGTTTCCTGGAAGTCTGGTCTCTAGAACCTTGTCGCGAAGTCGGAGATCAATCCTTGTTGCCAATTTCACTAGTTCAGCCAAGGTCTCAGGCATCTCATAAGCGGTGAGTTCGTCTCTCAGACAAGGGTTCAGTCCTTCAAAGAAGAGGGTCTTCAGGCATCTCGGGTCCCAGGATAATTCAGACACCAGTGTCTTGAATTCGATAGCGAAGTCAGTCAGTGGTTTATTACCTTGCTTCAGGTGAACCAGGGATGATCCTGCAATGGTGTACCGAGCAGGGTCATCAAAAATTGATTTAAACAGTTCGAGAAATCCTTCAATATGATGAAGAATCGGATCCTCGCACATCCACAGTGAAGAGGCCCAAGACAAGGCTTGTCCGTCTAGATATGACAGGATATAGGTGGTCTTGGCATATGCTGTGGGAAAGTGGCTAAGTTGCAATGAAAAGTGCATGCAGCACTGGTTAATGAAGCCTCTGCATCTCCAAACTTCTCCCGAGAAGCGGGTAGGGCAGATAGAGGCACAATAGTCTTGACCGTCACCTCAGATGGTGTAGCTTCTTTACCTTTGGTGGAAGACGAGTTCATCTGTGTGTGCAGTAGATTGAATGCAGCGGTCAGTCCTTCCAGTGTAGTCTGCAGTTCAGAGATCCACTGGGCCAGGCCTGGGATGGCCTGTAACGCAGTGAGCTGAGCCGGATCCATGGAGTTAGCAATCTGTTATGGTTAAGTGTGTTTGGTGGATCCTTGGGTGCTGTGGAGGGTGACAACACCCACGGGGAGGAGCCCCGTGAGGAACCACAGCACTGGGCTAGACTCGTAGAGCCACAAAACACAGAGCTCTTTATTACACAGCTCGTAGAGGACCACCAAAGGTGGCAGTAGTGAGGCAATCTTGTAGTTGCAGTCTCAGGGACCTCGGCAGAGGGAGCCCTTCTCTCCTTGTTGGTACAGGAGGTTTCCGCAGTAGGTCTCCCAACAAGGAGAGTACTGTGGATGAGATAGACTGGAGAGTTAGAGTACTCACTAGATGTCAGCTGTTGATGTGTGATTCCACCAGGATTAATAGAAATACAGGCACCGAGGCAGGGAGAGCAGGCCCTCAAGGAGCCTGCTCCCTGTAAGGCCTGTTCCCTGTAAGGCACCTGAAATAAAGCAGAGGGCCCCCGAGGAGCGGGTACCCAGGTTAGCAATTACCCCGAAGGGCAGGTGAGGAGCTTCCAGCGGCAGCACGGAAGTGGCAGAGTAACGAAGACAAGAACGGATTCAAGTCCTTGCTAACTCGGTGAGCTAGCAACATAGCAAAGATTATATACCCAGATGGTGTGACGTCAGCATGAGGGAACGCCCTCGAGGTTCGCACCAGGGTTCGCATAAAGACGTGGGTTGTGCGCGCGCACCCTAGTAAATACCTGGGAGGAGCAATGGCAGGAGGCTGCACCATAGCCATTCCAGGGACGCCGGAGAGGTCGGCTTGTAGACACAGTGGTAGCCATCTTTCCTAGGTGAGCGGGAGGAGCCATGAATAAGGTGAGGCAAATGGGGCGAAGCCGTCGAGCACCGACGAACTCAACATACACATGCATACGTTCATTCTCTCACACACACACATGCTCATACATATACATTTCTCTTATCCTCATAAATCCCTTTATTCCCCCACTTATCCCTCTCCTCTCGCCACCCCTCCCCTCCCCTCTCCAACTTCGCTCCACCGTCCTGTCTCCCTTAGTCTTTCTCTCCCTTCCTTAGCTTATATTTCTTCTCTTCCCTTTCACAACTTTATCTCTGCACCCCTGAGTTGAGATATAGGATTAAGAATGGACAACCCTATTAGACCATATGACAAATGTAAATATCTGTATATACTTTCGATTATTTATTTTTCCTTTAGTTCAATGACATGTCCAAATTTCTGTTTACCCCGAGTAACATAATATTGTACCCGCTATTCACTTAGTTACACAACTGTATACCTGCTATCGTTGACTCCCTAGCTCCTCCCTGTCTATTTATTTTGTTAAACACTAAGTTATATGTAAAGCCTGTTGCTGAATTTAATGTTCTACTGTAAACCGATCAGATGTTCCAAACGATGATTGGTATATAAAAACCACAAATAAATAAATAAATAAATAACTATACACATTCCTTCTCTTATTTATTTATATATTTAAAATATTTATTACCCACACCCTCCACAGTTCGGGATGGGGAACACAGTAACATACATAAAATCAATAATCATAAAAAACATGAAAACAAGGCAAAAGAGAAAGGTCTTATGAACAACATTTGAGTCCATGCTCAGAGCCAAATTATAACAAGGATCATAGTAAGCTTAAGTTTGCATCAATGCACCAGAGGTGAGGCTGGAAGAATCCTAGGCAGCTGAGGCGTAGCTTCTTTGAAAAAGCAGGTTTTTAAAGCCTTCTTGAATTCCTTACCATCATCTACACGGTGAGAGGGGTAGGGAATTCCAGAGAACAGGACCTGAGATTGAAAATATTTTTCTGCAAGTCTCTGTTAGTTGTGTAATACAGGGGGATGGAATTTCCAGGAGATGTTGGGTAGATGACCGGAGGGAACGAATGGGGATATAAAGTCTAAGTTTAGTGCTGATACAATTACACATAAACATGCTCTCTCTCGCACACACACACGTGCTCACAAACACATGCTCCCTCTCTCATACACACACATGTTCTCTCTCTCAATTATAAAGACACACACACTCACAACAATGCTCTCTCTCTTTCATACACACATATATTCTCTCATATACACATGCTCACACGCATACACATTCTTTTTCTGTCTCACACACACACACACACACACATTCCCTCTCTCTTATACACACTTGCTCACACATACACACAAACACACAATATCCGACAACACATGCTCCCTCTCATACATACACACACATGCTCACACACTCCCTTTCTCTCATACACACGCTCCCTCATTCACACACACACACACTCACATAACATACACTGTGTCACTCTCATACACACATGCTCTCACACACATAAACATAGATATAGTAAAGTTGCTATGGGAGCACTGTGGAGGGAGGCTTGAACGATTGTCTTCCACATGACGGGAAAACACTTAGGGGCCGATGCAATACAGTGCGCTCAGCTGAGCGCACGTTAACCTGCAGTTGGACGTGGGTAGAATAGATGCTAATCAATCCCCTAATGCAATATGGGGATTAGCGCATATTCAACGCGCGTCCAACACGGAGTGAATCTAATAGCGCTCATCGCATTCACTCCTGATGCAAAAAAAAAATGTGCGTCCGAGACGCACATTTAACTGTCATTTAACTGAGCACATAAAAAAAGTACAGAAAAGCAGAAAAACCTGCTTTTCTGTACTGCCTCCTACTTAATATAGTTGTGATGTTACGTAGGATGAAAAATAAAAGAAACAAAAAAAGTAAAAAAAAATAGACAGTCGGATTCAGGAAACGGTGCTCGATTGACAAGCGTTTGCTTCCTGAAACCTCAGCATCGGTTTTCTACTGGCGGACAGCCAAGACACGAAAACCGACGCCGATAAACCCAGCATCAATTTTCATGACTGCCGTCCGCCAGGTAAGGAAAACCGGCACCAGGTTTATTGGCGTCGGTTTTCGTGACTCATCTGTCCACCGGTAAGGAAAACCGACGCCGATAAACTCGGCGTCGGCTTTCATGATGGCTATCTGCCGAATCACAAAAACTGATTGGGTTCGTGTTAGCAAGGTTGAGCTAGGGTCACGCCTCTTTGCTAACACGACCCCCTAATTTAAATACTGCATGGCACCCCCCCCACCCTTGGGGGCGCCTGGAGCACGTTAAGAGAGTGGGCGCTGACTGTTCAGCGCCCGCTTTCTACGCGACTTTATTGCATCAGCACCTTAGGGGGGGGGGCGCGCTTCAGGAGCAACAAATCATGGCTCTTTTCAAGAGCCTCACCAAAGTTACAGCTGCAAAATTCTCAGAGGGGTAATAAAAGGAAGGACTGGGTACATGTTATCTGAATCCGAATCTTTTCAAGAGTGGACTGGAAGGTGGTGTTTGAAAGGACACCGTCAAGAGGGACGACATTTCGTGGATCTTTCAGGAGCCGCACTAAAGCCAGAGCAGAGGGTGAAAAGACGAGACCACCTACTCACCTGTGCAACAGTACCAACTCTCAGTGCAGAAGCAGCTGGCAACTGTATGCAGCTCTGAATAAAAGACAATTGTGAAAGAAAAGCCAATGATTTTGTTTTTTGAAGGAAATGTGCTGGTAACTGGCTGTCAGTTTGGCGGCGGCTTGCAACAGTGCAAACCCCAGCTCTTTAAATCAGGAGATCGTATTTCCGATGTCAGCTGTCTGCAAGACAAAACTGGATTTCTGGATACAAGAGAAAGAAAAATGGGAACCCCCACATGTGGGAAGCATGGAGGGAGGGGGATGATTTTGTTGTGGAGAGGGCGGGGGAATAGGAATGGACAGGCCGGAAGGAGATTACCTGTGGTTTGGAGGGCAGCCACAGCCTTTTTTTGTTCTCCAATTCAGGACTATCTGGGCGCACTGTTCTTTTCAATACACTGCATCGGCATTGGGTAATTTTTTTTTCTTTTTTTGTATCTGAATTGCAGCAAACGATTGTCTTACAGTCAGAGGAGGTTTGCAGTGCAGTGGTTAAGAAATTGCTACGCCGTGAGACTGAGATCTATCCTCATCCCCTGCCCCATCTTTTGCTACAGTCCGGAGCGCGGACTGTAGCAAAAGATCGGAGCGATTGACAGGACAGGACCCTATTCCAATCATGTAAAAGAAAACGCGGCCCGTCCACATTAACAGTGAGGTGTGCAGAGATGGCATTAAACGAAGCCCATATTTAACTCAAGAGCAGGAATAATTCATCAAAGGGGTGTGAGGTCGTTTTGAGTGTAATCTTGTGCAAGCCTGTGTAATGTTCTCTGCCACGGTAACCGGGCTGGCTGTGATACACTCTTACCCTTGAACGAACCTCTACACCACTCTTTTGATAAATCAGCCACATCCTTCCTGCAGGATCTCATACTCCCAGGCGGGGGAAAAACACCGAACAGGCTATCGCGATCACCTCTGCCCGGCGGAAATAATACAAAGTTACCCGGTAGCCTCCGGCAGCGCATCCTTCAGCCCCCCCCCGGCTCCCTCCTCACTCACCAGATGAAGCGCCAGGGGCAGCAGCAGCAGCAGGCTCCACAGATAGAGGTGGCAGCTGTTGTTGAATTTGCTCTGCTCCGGGTCGTGGTACCAGCCGCCGGTCAGCGCTGCCCACACTCCCTGCCGGAGGATCTGCAGCAGCTGGGAAGCCATGGCCGCAGCCTCACGGCCAGGCTGAGGGAGGGAGGGGCGGGAAAGCGGCGCTCGTCGGCGAGCGCAGGCCTCAGCAATGCATCACCGCCGGCCCCTCCCCCTCCTCCTGCTGCTGCTGCTGCTGCTGCTGCTGCTGCACGGTGCCTGCCTGCCTGCCACGGCTCCCGCTGTGCTGCCGTCTTAGGGGTGGCCACCTTTTCCATGGACCATAACTGGGCACCCCAGCAAACTGCGGGACAGGGAGAGGAGGGTGGGCTGTTACCCTCTCAAGTTGAGAGCCAGGTCCGTCGTCCCACCCCACACCCCCCCTCCCCCCCAACACACACACTCTTCGTTTTATACAAATGTTATTTCAGCAGAGCTTCCCAAACTGTGGGTCGGGACCCTCAAATGGGGGCACACAACCTTTAGCTGGGGTCACAAGTGCCTCAAACATCAGCACAGTTCAAGCAGCAGCAGCAGCAGCAATAGTATGGAAGTCAGCATGGAAGTCACAGTGCCTGGGAGATTGTGCTGGCTTTCAATGCTAATATTGCTGCCACCCATAGATCACTGTTGGACTTGGGTCCAAGCATAAGAGTCGGGGAAGGCTCCGTGTGCGTTAGCTGGTAGAGATTGCCACTTCTCACCCACCACTGAAAAGAAAAAGAAAAATGTCTCTCCTGTCATCAGCCTACCTTCTCTTCTCACCAGTTGTCATCCACCTCTAACCTGGAGTCCAAATGTTGCCACTAAGCAGTCAAGGGAAATTGTAAATCTCCCCTGGCCAGAAGGACTGTTTAAAGGGCAGAATCAGATGCATGAGGGGTTTGAGGGTGGGATCAGATGAAGAGGGATTAGCTGTGATGGTGAGCATACCTGGGATCTCTCCGGATTTGGCCCGGAGACTCTGGAATTCAAAAGGATTTGCCGGGTCTCTAGGCCAGCATCAGAAAACTCCAGACAATGAAATACTGAAGGGGGAGGGCCTTTATTTTCTAATGGAATTGGTAACCCACAGCTGCTGGGGGATCCCCCCATCCCTCTTCCCCCCGGTGGACAAACTGAAGGAGGCATATGGCCGCCGGCAATGTTGCCTAAGCTGTGCTCATGGGATGCTGCTCATAGCTTGTGCCCCTCCCTCCGCCCCCCCCCCCCCCCCAGGCTCAATAAGATCAGCGGGGCCGCAGTGGAGCTCAGCCCACTGTGGTTGAAGGAGAAAAAGGTCCAGAGCCGCTGGGGGATCCCGTCCCACCCCGGCTGCTGGGGGATCGTATTCTGCTCAGCAATACAAATAAAGGAGGCCCCGTGTTGGCAGGGGATCAGTCCTGCATGCCTGCTAGAGAGGGAGTATGTGTGGGTGTGTAAGCACGTGTGCCTGAGAGAGAGGAAGAGTGAGTATGTGTAAGAATGTATGCCCGAGAGAGAGGAAGCATGTGTATGAGTGTGTGCATGAAAGTATGTGTGCTGAGAGGAAGCATGTGTATGAGTGTGTGCATGTAAGTATGTGTGCTGAGAGGAAGCATGTGTATGAGTGTGTGCATGTAAGTATGTGTGCTGAGAGGAAGCATGTGTATGAATGTCCGTGTGTGTGTAAGCATGTGTTCTGAGAGAGGAAGCATATATGTATGTATGTGTGACAGAGAGAGGAAGTGTGTGTAAGCATTCGTGCCTGAGAGATAGGGAACCTATGTATGTGTTTGACAGAGAGGGAGCACGTGCATATGTATGTGTGTGCCAGAGTGAGCGGGAGCCAGCATGTATGTATGTGTATGCCTGAGAAAGAGGGAGGAAGCCTGTGTGTGCCTGAGAGAGAGGATGCGAGTGTATATGTGTATGTGTAAGCATGTGTGAGTTTTGAAAAAGTGTTTGTGTATATCTGTATGAGCATGAGGATGAACTTGTGTATATGAGAGAGGAGAAAGTTTGTGCACCTCCCATCCCCTCCCACTAATCCACAACAATCTCAGATTGACCGGAATTTAAAAGTTCCCAGGCATGGAGAATGAGTCTTTTTTTTTTTCTTACTGATTTTAATTAATTGGGTGTTTGATCTGTATGATGTTTTGAAATATGTTATTGGTGTTTAGGAAATTTAAAAAAAAATTAAGTTTTTAATTGTTAGATGTTCTGTTCATCAGCTGTTTTGAAATATGAATTATTAGTAGCATGGTTTTACTATTATGATTGATAATTTATATTTCTTGATTTTATTGTTTGATGATTTCTGAGGAATGGCGATGTTTCTGTTTTTCCATTGGTGTACTACATACAGAGTCTGGCTTGTTGTGGTTTCTAGTTCTGTTTTTATCTGCATTTTTCCATTTATAATTTATAGTCACTTTATTTTCTATTTGGTGAGGGTCTGTCTTTGTTCTGCATGTATAACTGAGGTTAAATATTCTACTAACGTGTCGTTTCTATGTAGGTATCTATAGCAGCCTGGTTTCTTCTGTTTTCCTAACAGAAGGTGTATTGGTGTGTTAGAGCCTGGCATAATGTTTGCAATTAGCACTGTTTTGGAATGGGAGGTTTATTATATTGTAATTTAAATTTTGTTTCATGGCTTTCTGATGACCAAGCCCACACCTAACATATGTTAAAATAGTCCCGTGTTCCAAGTGTTTTTTTAGCTTTTATGCAGGGTTTTCTGGTTGATACCACAGCAATGCATGTAAATAAAATAGTCACACTGTTGTAATACTTTCACTTTAAAAGACTGTACTTTCAGGGTCCTTTTTCATGTAAAGTCTTTTATTATAAATGCATAATTTTAAATTGTGTGTACAGAGGGCTGTGGTTGGGAAGAAGGCCAGACACAAAGCTGTAAGATTCACTTAGGGTACCTAATACCCTTGCACGGACTCTGATTAGAAAAAGAAAACCAAAATAAATGTTTAAAAAAGAAAACAAACAGAATGAGGAGGGACCAGCACAGTAATTGTACAGGGCAGCAAAAGAGCTAGGGTGTGTGTGTGCGTGTGTGTGTTCCCTGCTCCCCCAATCCAGTAGTAACTTACGCTCGACGGCGCAACAGGCCCCGACACAGGCCGCTGTGTCGGGGCACTCGGCCACGCCCCCGGACCGTCCACCCGCCCCCTGGCCACGCCCGACCGCCCCTTTTTGCAAGCCCCGGGACTTACACGCGTCCCGGGGCTTGAGCGTGCCACCGAGCCTATGCAAAATAGGCTCAGCGCATGCAGGGGGGTTTTAAAAGGGTTACGCTCGTACCTTATGCGCGTAACCCTTTTAAAATCAGGCCCTTAGTTTTTGGGTACTTGCCAGGTTCTTATGGCCTGGATTGGCCACTGTTGGAAACAGGATGCTGGGCTTGATGGACCCTTGGTCTGACCCAGTATGGCATGTTCTTATGTTCTTAAGATGTAAGAGACATACTGAGATTAGAATGGGCGTTTCTTAACAACATATCTCAGTAGTGGCTATTTGGCATTTATAACCACTTCCAGCATGTGTTGTGGAATTACAAGATAAGTTTTTGAATTATAACTTTCAAATCTATCTTATTATTCCAAGCGATATTTTATTTGCAATATAAAAAAACAAAAACATAAATTATGGATGCACTGCTTTAGACCGATGATTATATATAAGGCAGAAGACAGCACTATCAGTGTTGCCAACATTTTCCCTAATGATGTCTAGTATGATGGTCTATTTAATGCAATCATATTTGCTTGATGAGGTGGAATATTATGACATTATAGAGATATACCCTTGCCAGAAATGATATTCAAAAGTCATGATTCAGAGGAAATGAAACAAATCTCAGTGAATTTCAAAGATGTACTAGGACAAATTGACAAACTAAAGAGTAGCCAATCACCTGGTCCAGATGGTATACTTCCCGGAGTGCTGAAAGAACTGAGAAATTAAATTGCAGACCTGCTATTGGAAATTTGTGATCTATCATTAACATTGTCTATGGTACCTGAAATCTGGAAGGTTGCCAATGTAATGTCAATTCTTAAAAAGGGATCAAGGGGTGAACCAGGAAACTACAGACCAGCGAGTCTGACGTCCGTGCCAGACAAATGGTAGAAAGTTTAGAAACTATCATAAAGAACAAAACTGCTGAATAAACAGATAGGTATAGTTTAATGGGACAAAGCCAACATGGATTTAGCCAAGAAGAGTCTTGCATCACCAATTTGCTACATTTTTTGAGGGTGTAAATATACTGATATAGTGTATCTGATATAGTGTATCTGGATT
Organism: Rhinatrema bivittatum; assembly: GCF_901001135.1. Classification (NCBI taxonomy): domain Eukaryota; kingdom Metazoa; phylum Chordata; class Amphibia; order Gymnophiona; family Rhinatrematidae; genus Rhinatrema; species Rhinatrema bivittatum. The sequence continues at coordinate 157,362,188 of NC_042617.1, forward strand.
TCCAGAAGCCACGTGACAAAGTCCCTCATGAGCAACTTCTTAGGAAATTAAAATGTCATTGGATTGGGGGCAGTATCCCATTATGGATTGCCAACTGGTTAAAAGATAGAAAACAGAGAGTAGGGCTAAATGGTAAATTTTCCCAATGGAGGAAGGTGAATAGTGGAGTGCCTCAGAAATCTGTTCTGAGACCACTGCTTTTGAATATATTTATAAGTGACCTGGAAATGGGAAAACAAATGGCCTCGCTGTTTTAACCCAACCCTTCCGCATATGTTCACACCTGGGAATTCTCCGGATTTGGCCCAGGAATTGACAGGTCTCGGGGCCAACATCAGAAAACTCCAGGTCCTGCTGCAGAAGTAGGCCCCTGAAGAAAAAGTCGTCTGGGCATGCAGCTAGGAGGAGATCTGTTGGGTCTGTGCAGCCAGAAGAAGGAGAAATGTGGGCCCTTTGTTCTAGAATGAAGAGTTATGTCGTGCTGCGCGGCCGCAAGGAGGAGGTGTATGGGCCTCCACGACAGAAGGAAAGAGGAGGTCTATCAGACACTCATAGGGGAAGACTTTGAAGGAGATCTATCTGCCCTGGAAGAGAAGGCCACTGTCATTGGTGACTTTGGGGTGAGGGGAGAGACCGAGTGAGCATATGTGTGAATGAGAAAGACAGAATGAGTGTGGATGTGGGAGAGAGCAAGGAATGAGAGTGTGAGTGTGCATGTGTGTGTGGATGAAGGAGAGAAGTGTGTGTGTGTGTGGCCATATGTGTGAATGTACATATGTGCGAGTGTGTGTGTGGAAAGGGAGAGAAGTAAGTGAGTAAGTGAGCATTTATGTGAGAGGATGTGGGTGGGAAAATGAGAGGAGTGAGTGTGCATGTGTGAAAGAGTATAAGATTGAGCATGTGATCGTATTAATTTGTGTATATATATGAGAAACTTTGTGCACATGATGCTGCTCTGAGACCCCTCCCCCCCTCCCAACGCACACTAATCTGCAACAATCTCCCATAATGCCCTTCTTTTGCCTCTAGGGATGATCTATTAGAGTACAGGTTACAACCGCAAACTATATTTTCTGCAGACTCCTGTTTCCTGTTTATTTATATATATTTCTCTTTACTATTTTACCTGTTTATTTATTAATTGCTTGCAAAAGACCCCAGCAATTTACAAAATAGCATAATTTACTAGACTGTAAGCTCCATGGAGCAAGGACTGTCTTTTATGTGTAATCTGTACAGCTCTAGTAGATGTCTATCTGTGCTAAACGTTACAAATTACTCACCATACCCACTGGGTGGCAGCATAATACACAATATAAAAACTTTCTGTAAGAGAACAAATGGTTTTGTTTTGAGGTGTGGGGGGCGGGAACCACTACGATCCCAGGGATATTTCATTATTTGGATGGGGAGCAAAGGGATGGGGCTGATGGGGGGGTCCTAAGGCTAAGGTGGCACTTTTATGGATTAAGGGGAGGGGGATGTGGAAGGGAGGATTCCATCACTGCGCAGTTTCCCCTTTTTTTTTTTCCTTTGGAGGACCAAAGCTGCCTCAGAACGCAGTAGTGGGAGAGGAGGGAGAGGCAAGCAGGGGTTGCCATTGAAGCCCGGATGATTTTTTGCCTTTTTGGGAGAAGGGAATTTTTGGGCCTCTGATCCTTTAAATGATGGCAGCCCCAGCTGGGGGGAGGGGGGGGGGCCACCATCCTGTGGTTGGGCACAATATTTTGTCTTGCATGTGCTGTGATAAAAATAAAATCACACTGCGGTTTCTGACGTTGTTAGGAACCTGCTAGGGAGTTAGCAATCCGTTAGGAACCTGCTAGGGAGTTAGCAATCCGTTAGGAACCTGCTAGGGAGTTAGCAATCCATTAGGAACCTGCTAGGGAGTTAGCAATCCGTTAGGAACCTGCTAGGGAGTTAGCAATCCATTAGGAACCTGCTAGGGAGTTAGCATTCTGTTAGGAACCTGCTAGGGAGTTAGCATTCCTGTTAGGAACCTGCTAGGGAGTTAGCAATCCGTTAGGAACCTGCTAGGGAGTTAGCATTCTGTTAGGAACCTGCTAGGGAGTTAGCATTCCTGTTAGGAACCTGCTAGGGAGTTAGCAATCCATTAGGAACCTGCTAGGGAGTTAGCATTCTGTTAGGAACCTGCTAGGGAGTTAGCATTCCTGTTAGGAACCTGCTAGGGAGTTAGCAATCCGTTAGGAACCTGCTAGGGAGTTAGCAATCCGTTAGGAACCTGCTAGGGAGTTAGCATTCTGTTAGGAACCTGCTAGGGAGTTAGCAATCTGTTAGGAACCTGCTAGGGAGTTAGCAATCTGTTAGGAACCTGCTAGGGAGTTAGCATTCTGTAGGAACCTGCTAGGGAGTTAGCAATCCGTTAGGAACCTGTTAGGGAGTTAGCAATCTGTTAGGAACCTGCTAGGGAGTTAGCAATCTGTTAGGAACCTGCTAGGGAGTTAGCAATCCGTTAGGAACCTGCTAGGGAGTTAGCAATCTGTTAGGAACCTGCTAGGGAGTTAGCAATCTGTTAGGAACCTGCTAGGGAGTTAGCATTCCGTTAGGAACCTGCTAGGGAGTTAGCAATCCGTTAGGAACCTGCTAGGGAGTTAGCAATCCGTTAGGAACCTGCTAGGGAGTTAGCATTCTGTAGGAACCTGCTAGGGAGTTAGCAATCCGTTAGGAACCTGCTAGGGAGTTAGCAATCCGTTAGGAACCTGCTAGGGAGTTAGCAATCCGTTAGGAACCTGCTAGGGAGTTAGCATTCTGTTAGGAACCTGCTAGGGAGTTAGCATTCCGTTAGGAACCTGCTAGGGAGTTAGCAATCCGTTAGGAACCTGCTAGGGAGTTAGCAATCTGTTAGGAACCTGCTAGGGAGTTAGCATTCTGTAGGAACCTGTAGGGAGTTAGCATTCTGTTAGGAACCTGCTAGGGAGTTAGCAATCCATTAGGAACCTGATAGGGAGTTAGCATTCTGTTAGGAACCTGCTAGGGAGTTAGCAATCTGTTAGGAACCTGCTAGGGAGTTAGCATTCTGTTAGGAATCTGCTCCTCTGGTAGGAGGAGTTAGCGATCTTGATATGAGTGAGCTCCTCTGGAGGGAGAAGCTAGCTATCTGCGATGGTTAAACTCCTATGAAGGGGAAGAGAGAGCAAGCTGGTTGTGAATGACACCTCAAGAGGGAGCCGTTAACAATCTGTTATGAATCCCCGTACGGAGTTAGCAATCTGTTATAATCTACTCCTGAGGAAGGAGAAGTTAGTATACTGATATGCTCAGCTCCTGTAGAAGGAGTAGTAACAAACTGTAATGAATCTGTTGCTGAAGACTCCTGGTGGGGAAGGAGTAGCTATCTGTTACCAGCGGAGTGCTTGGAGAAGACACTCAGCTGTAGAGGAATGTAGATAGGTGGATCCTTGGGCCGATGGCAGATGACTGCGCCCCAGGAGGATATCCTGAGAGGGACCACCGGCTAGGCTTGAGTACGGAGACAGACACAGATAATTCTTTTATCAGACAGGTTAGTAGAACCACCAGAGGTGGCAGTTGTGAGCTGATATGCCCGGCAGGGCTGAAGTCCCTCAGGTACTAGAGCAGCGATCCCAGGGTTGCTGAGCTGTAGAGAAACTATAGATAGTGAGTAGACAGGTATGCTGTGTTCATAGCCAGAACTGGATGACAGATCTCACATAAGGTCTTTAGAAAGCTCAGTAGCTGGAAAGGGTTAGGCCCTCGAGGAGCGAGTACCTGGTTCCAAGGAAAGATCTGAGAGAGAGATGGTAACTCACAATTGTCTGTATCTGTGATAGCTTCCAGGCAGTAGAGAATCTTCAGAGTGTTCAGGAACATGGGCCCTCGAGGAGCGAGTACCGGTTCCTATCGGCAATCTGAAATAGAGAAAAGAGAGCGAGATCCCCGAGGAGTGGGTACCCCTAGTAAGTCCGAGGAGGCAGAGTAGCTTGGATGAATCCTTGCTAACTCAATTTGTTAGCAAATACTGAGACCTTTTATATTGGAAGCGGATGACGTCAGTTCAGGGGGGACGCCCCCAAGGTTCGCGCTCTTGCTGGTACATTATTCGGAGCGTGCGTGCGCGCCCTACGTCATCAGGAACATGGCGGATCCACAGCGTCGTGCCGCTCCGGGGACCCCAGAGGAAGATGGCAAGAAGACGCCGCGGCAGCAAACCATCCATCAGGCCCAGAGGGAGTCGCCACAGTGGTAAGGAGGGCAGAGTGAGGGTGTCGAGCAGCGACGGACGCAACAGACGTGATAGTTTTTTTGGAGGGGGGGGCTCTATATCATGGGGATGACCCCCCCATGATATTTAGTCCCTCCTGTGATAAACTATTATGTTTTTTAAATTTTTCCTATAAATTCTGCGTCAAATCCATTCGTATCGCAGCTGTAATATTTTGCAGAAAGTCAGAATCTTTCAGCATTAATAAAGTAAATGCATTTGGCATTCAAAGCACGAATGCCATTCAGAACATTGTGATTCTCCATAAACAACATCTCAGATTCTACAATTGTATGATCACCTTAACTTTAAAATCATACAGGCCGATACAGAACGGTGCACTGGGCCGAGCGCACCGTTTAGTCCCCGTTTGGCCGCACGTTTTTGACGCGCTATTATTACCCTTTATACTGTAAGGGGTAATAGCGGGTGGAAAACGCACGGCCAACCCCCCCCCAAAACTAATAGCGCTCATTACATGCAAATGCATGTTGATGAGCCTATTAGTCACCCGCAATTAAAGGCAGGCGTTAATTTCAGAGAGCACCAGGCAAGTGTACGGAAAAGCAGAAAAAACTGCTTTTCTGTACACCCTCCGACTTAATATCCTAGCGATATTAAGTCGGAGACCCCAAAAATTAAAAAAACAAAACAAACTTATTTAAAAAAAAAAAAATCTGCCCGCGGGTTGGAAAACGGATACTCAACTTTGCCGGCGTCTGTTTTCTGAACCCGTGGCTGTCAGCGGGTTCCACAACCGATGCCGGTAAAATTAAGCACTGCTTCTGCCAATAAGGAGGCGTGGGCCCTAATTTAAATAAAGAATCGCGCGCCCAGGAGAGGTACCTGGGTACGCGTCAGGAGAGCGGGCACTCACCTCGGAGCGCTGGCTTTCCCGTGGACTTTATTGAATGGGCCTGAATGGTTGCTGCATGCAGCTCAGTAATGTAGCTTTAGAACCATTTTGCTATTCAGCAGACTCCTCCCAGTGCTTGGCAATGAAATACAATTATCTTCAGTGACAGCCTTGACATCTACTGTAATTTTCTCAAATTTCTCCTGCTGATTCCTCAAGTCTTAAAGGATTGCACTAGTAAGCTTGCCCACATCACAGCCAGACTTTTGCAGGTAATCTGACACTACTTTAAAGTTCAAGAAGCACATCACCCAGGAGAGCAGAACAAAAGGCAAAACTGAAGTCTGTCTGGTTTAGAACACCACAGGCTTTCACCCTCCTTTCAGTATTTCAGTCTTCTTCAGTAGCAACAAAAGAACAGACAATGCTGAGTTGACAGCCAAACATGATGAAACTTGACACACCCAGCCAGAGTCTGAGAGGGGTTTTTTTTTTTTTAAACTCAATAGCTTTGTTCCCTATTTCTTTCAATTCAGTGAAATGTGAATACATACAAGAAAGGGACACAAAAGTATACAGAGGTCCATATTCAAGGATAAACCCTGAGTTTTAAATTTTCAGCCCCTCTAACTGCATAAATTTTACTCAGGTAAGACATTTCCCAGATACAATTTTAACGGATAAATTGGAGGAGTTCTGGTGTGGGGCTAAGTTACCTGGATAACTTATCCAGATAATTCCACCATTCAGAGTTATCTGGGTAAATCTGGTTATGGTACAAAGCAGTCCTAAAGTTATCTGGGAGCAGGTACCCGGATAACTTTATCCCTATCTGGCTATAAGCAACATACAACTGGTTAAGTAAAAAAAAAAAATCTTTGAGGTCACCAGGCCTGATCCCCACCCCTCCACTACCCAAAATAATGAAAATAAAAATCATTTGGGGGCATTGTGCATGATTTCCCCAATCTCCCTTCCCAAAAGAAATAAAAGACGGTGTGGGCCACAGTGGTCCAAGGATCCTCAACACCCACTCCAAAATGAAAAAGATAAGACTCTGGGTCCGATGCAATAAATATTCGCAGAAAGCAGGTGCTGAGCAGTCAGCGCCCGCTTTCTTAACGCGCCCGGGGGGGGCGCCATGCAATATTTAAATTAAGGGGTTGGCAGTCCACCGGTTAGGAAAACCGACGCCGAGTTTATCAGTGTTGGTTTTCCTAAATGCCACACAGCCAGGGGGTTCAGGAAACGGACGCTTGTCAGTTGAGCGTCTTGTTTCCTGCACCCGACTGCCGGTGTTTTGTTTTGTTTTTTTTACTTTTTTTTTTAACTTTAATTTTGTTTTTCCTCCAACTTAATATCGCAACAATATTAAGTAGGAGGCAGTACAGAAAAGCAGTTTTTTCTGCTTTTCTGTACTGGTTTAAGGAGCGCTTAGCTATTAACTCCTGCTCCAGGCAGACGTTAATTTCTGATTGCTAAATGTGCATCCTAGATACACATTTTTTTTTTTGCATCGGGAGTGAATGCCTAATACCCTCATTCACATGCATTTGTATGTGATGAGCGCAATTAGATTCACTCTGCGTTGGACGAGGGCTAAAGAGGCGTTAATCCCCTTATTGCATAAGGGGATTGTATAGGCGCTAATTAATCCCCTTATTGCATAAGGGGATTAATTAGCGCCTATACAACCCACGTCCAACTTCGGGTTTTACAGTATGCTTGGCTGAGCACACTGTATTGCATCGGCCCCTCTGTTAGGTAAGACTCTTGAGAGCAACGCTGGCAGAATATTCTACCAGTATTGCTGTCAGAGCAATGCTGGATGCTTCTGGGAACTAAATGAATATGACATATTCCTGGCAGCCTTGGGGGTTTCAGGGACTTCTGGATGAGATGGGATGGGTAGGGTTTGCAGATGAGTGGAAAGGGTAAGGTAGGAGGTAAGAGGGGGCCTAGAGCTAGACTGAGATTTTGCATATGGCAGTGTGCCTTCTTTGGGGGAACTGAGGAGGTGGGGGGAAGGCATAGGACACTATGCCTCGATATGATTTTTCATTTTTTCAGGTAAGGGTGGGTGGAGCATCAGGCAGGCTGGCCCAAAGGTGTTTTTTTTGTTACTTAACCAACACTGAAGTCAATATTCAAAACAAAACATCTAAGCAAGTTAGCTGGATAAAACATATTCAGTTAACTTACATGGGATATTCAGTAGCACAGTTATGCTGGTGAACATCCCCATATTTGGCATTACTTAGCTGAATAAACTATATCTGGCTATGCCAGATCTGCTCTTTGGCAGATCTAACTTATCTTATTTATTTTATTTATTTAGAATCTTTTAATATACTGATGCTCAAGATAAATATCTTATCGTACCGGTTTACAGCATAACAGGGGATAACCAAACGAATAGGAGGAAGTTGCAAAAAACAGGGTGATGCAATTCGGGACAAGAGAGCAAGGAAGAATTGGCTGAACATAGTGCTATTATAGTGAAAACAATAAGTAGTTTATAAACTTAACTTGACGAGTGACCATGTAGGAGATCAAACAGTCAGTTCTTCAGGGGTGCGTAACCAGGGGTTAACTTAACCAGATTAAGTATGAATATTGCTACTTATCTGACTAAGGGATTTATTTTCCAAGCCGCGATAGGCCCTTATCACGTGCGTTAGGGCCTTATCACTGTGGTAAGATTTAAATTAGGGGGAGGAGTTGGGGCGGAGTTAGGGAGGGAATTGTGGTAATTGGCGGCGGCACTACTGCTGGCGATAATGTTTCGAACATTATCGTCGGCGGTAGCGTGGGGAATAGCACCATCTTTTATGGTAGCGCTATGCCCGCAATAGCCTGCAGCTGGCTGCACCGCACCAACATGGTGCGGCCAGCTGCAGGCTATCACGCAACTGCCCCCTGCTTCTCCCCCCCCCCCCCCATAGCGCAGGGTTTATCATTCCGCACAGAATGATGAATCCTGGCCTAACAGGCCGATACAGTACAGTGCGCTCTGGTGGAAATTAACGCACGTCCAACTCCGCCAAAACTAATAGCACCCGCAACATGCAAATGCATGTTGATGGCCCTATTATTTATTTCCGCGCGATACAGAAAGTAAAATGTGCAGCCAAGCCGCACATTTTACTTTCAGAAATTAACGCCTGCCCAAAGGTAGGTGTTAATTTCTCTCTGCACCGGGAAAGTGCAGAGAAAAGCAGTAAAAACTGCTTTTCTGTGCACCCTCCGACTTAATATCATAGCGATATTAAGTCGGAGGCCACAAAAGTAAAAAAAAAAGTGAAAATTAAAAAAAAAAATTTTAAAATCGGTGCGGGTTGGAAGACGGACGCTCAATTTTGCCGGCGTCCGGTTTCCGAACCCGTGGCGTCTGGTTTCCAAACCCGAGGCTGTCAGCGGGTTTGAGAACTGATGCCGGCAAAATTGAGCGACAGTTGTCAAACCCGCTGACAGCTGCCGCTCCTGTCAAAAAGGAGGTGCTAGGGACACGCTAGTGTCCCTAGCGCCTCCTTTTTACCGCGGGCCCTCATTTGCATAGGCCACCCTCCTGAATCGCGCGCCCAGGAGAGTGGCCTGTGCATGCGCCGGGAGAGCGGGCACTCGCCAGCTCTCCCGCGCGTTTTTTTTGTATCGGCCTGCAAGTTAGCTGGATAAGGAACTCCCCCCACCCCAATCTGCTGACTGCCCATCCTCAACTTATCCAGCTAGCTACTTAGCCAGGTAAGTGACTTATCCATCCAAGTGATATTCAGTGGCTGCCACTTAGCCAGATAAGTCAGACTTCTCCGGCTAAGTAGTGTTTAAATATCGGGTTCTATATGTTTAATATAAGCTGATAAAATTTAAAGCTATTCAGGTATGGTTTATGGTTTATTTGGTTTTCTATACCGTCATATCAGTCGGGACCTTTATAACGGTTTACAAACATTTAGCAAGGTACATTTACAAATATTTTCTCAAACATTTACAGATAATTAGCAGTGGAGGTACAGTAATGTGTTATGAGAGTACAAAGGAGAGTGCAAAAGTGATAAAGTAAAAGGAATGATCACATTTATAATATAAATCAAAGGAGATCATTGGAAATGTCAATAAAATAGTAGTTAAATAGCCATTGAATAGCAGTTAAATAGCGGTTAAATAGCAGTTAAATATCAGTTAAGATGGTCGTTGAGTAGGCGTTAAATAGCTGTTAAATAGCAGTTAAGTATCAGTTAAAATCTGGAATCTATAATATTATTGGCTAATATCTTTAACGGAAGGTGGTGATAGGTCGTGGGAGCGTAAATACAGGCATGTCTTTGAGATAAACAAAACTGAATGCAAGAGGTAGAGCACTGCCTTTCTGATACCTTCAACATGTCCAATATCACTCGTTTATCTGAAACCTTGTCCTGTATTGTACATTTATCCGATACCATTTTTGTAGGCTTGTCGGAATAGCCAGGTCTTGAGTAGTTTTTTGAAGAGCTTTATGTCATTTTGAAGCCTTAAATTTTCTGGAAGTGAGTTCCATAGGTATGGGCCAGCTATTGAGGTCGCTCTTTCTCTGACTGTTGTGAGGTTTGCTGATGAGATTGTAGGAATGGCTAGTAGTGCTTTGTTTGTTGATCTTGTGTTTTGTTGGGGGTGGTGCTTTGGGAATAATGCTTTTAGGCAGTTGGGTTCGTTGTTATGTACGGTTTTGTGGATTATCATGAGCATTTTGTATTCAATACGTTTATCAATTGGTAGCCAGTGCAGATCTTTTAGTACTGGGGTGATATGCTCTGATCTTTTATGGCCGGTGAGAATTCTGGCTGTGGTGTTCTGAAGGATTTGGAGAGGACGTGTAGTTGTTTTAGGAAGACCCAAGAGTAGTGAGTTGCAGTAGTCAAAGCATGAGAAAATTAGGAATTGTAATATTGTTCTGAATTCTGGTGGGTTTAGGAGTGGTTTTAGTCGTTTGAGTATTGCGAGTTTGTAAAAGCCCTCTTTGGCTTTCCTGGATAACTTTAACTGAGTATATTCAGCGGAAGACTTATCTGTTCATGCTTTTTTGAATATTGGCCTCACATTTTCTGTAGAAGACTGAAGAAGTCTACGAGATCAATATTTTTGTATACATCAGCGATAATCAAATATAGGGGTAGATTTTCAAAAAACGCGAATAGGCGTACTTTTGCTGGCGCATCAGGCGCCAGCAAAAGTACGCTGGATTTTAGTAGATACGCGCGGAGCCGCGCGTATCCACTAAAATCCTGGATCGGCGCGCGCAAGGCTATGAATTCTGTATAGCCGGCGCGCGCCGAGCCGCGCAGCCTACCCCCGTTCCCTCCAAGGCCGCTCCGAAATCAGAGCGGCCTTGGAGGGAATCCTCTAACGCCCTCCCCTCACCTTCCCCTCCCTTCCTCTACCTAACCCACCCGCCCGGCCCTGTCTACACCCCCCCCCCTTACCTTTCTCCGGGGATTTATGCCTCCCGGAGGGAGAAGTAAATCTCCGCGCGCCAGCGGGCCTGTTGCGCGCTGGGACGCGACCTGGGGGCGGGTACGGAGGGCACGGCCACGCCCCCGGACTGTAGCCACGCCCCCGTACCCGCCCCAAAACGCTGCCGACACGCCCCCTAAACGCCGCGACGACCGGGCCCGCCCCCGACACGCCCCCCTCGGAGAACCCTGGGACTTACGCGAGTCCCGGGGCTCTGCGCGCGCCGGTAGGCCTATGTAAAATAGGCTCACCGGCGCGCAGGGCCCTGCTCTCCTAAATCCGCCCGGTTTTGGGCGGATTTAGGCGAGCAGGGCTCTGAAAATCCGCCCCTTAGTGTATTGTTAAAGGAAAGAACATATACAGCTTGTGGCAGTTCTTTTTAAAGTAATGCCTGGGCTGACCTGGTGGTTCAGAGGCAGTTCTTTGTGCTTTATTGCAGAGGGGCTCTGGTTCAATTCCAGGACTGGGTCTTTGGCATCCTGGCTTGACTGGGGCTGGTGATTCTGTAGAAGCAGCATTCACAACTCCTGAGGGGAAGGATTCATGGTTATTGTTGACAACTAGAGTCCTGTTTTATCCATGATTCAGGATTCCAGAAAGAGTACTGGTGCATGGCTCTCAGCCTCAGCACTGTTGCAGGAATGACCATACTAGGAACTGTAATAAATCTGCTGTTAGTTAGACTGCGGAGTTAGCAATCTGTTAGGAATCTGATGCTAGGTGTTAGCAATCTGTTAGAATCTGTGTTGCGGGCTCCTGAAAGAAGGAGGAGTTAGCAAACTTGTAATGAACCTGATATAGTAGCGGGTGGATCCCTGGGCCGGAGGCAGATGACCATGCCCCCAGGAGGATATCCCGAGAGGGACCACCGGCTAGGCTTGAGTATGGAGACAACACACATTAGTTCTTTTATTAAACAGGTTTTTGAAACCACCAGAGGTGGCAGCAGTGAGCTGATATGCCCGACAGGGCTGTAGTCCCTCAGGTACTGGAACAGCGATCCAGGATGGCTGAGCTGTTGAGAAACTGTAGAAGGTGAGTAGGCAGAGTAGGCAGAGTTCATAAACAGAACTAGATGACAAAACTCACGTAAGGTCTCAAGGAAGCTCAGGAGCTGGAAAGGTTTTAGGCCCTCTAGGAGCAAGTACCTGGTTCCAGGAAAAGCTCTGAGAGAGCGATGGTAACTCACAATTGTTTGTAGCAGCGATAGCTTCCAGGCAGTAGAGAATTTTCAGAGTGTCCAGGAACATGGGCCCTCCAGGAGCGAGTACCGGTTCCTATCGTAATCTGAAATAAAGAAAAGGAGCGAGGCCCCCGAGGACTCTGGTAAGTCCGAGGAGGCAGAGTAGCTTGGATAGCCGAAGTGAGTCCTTATCCGTTATCCTTGGCAAATCCTTGCTAACTCAGTTTGTTAGCGATATCAGAGACCTTTAAAAATTGGAAGCGGATGATGCCATCTCAGGGGAACGCCCCTGAGGTTCGCGCTCTTGCTGGTACTTCAATCAGAGTGCGCGCGCCCTAGGTCTTCAGGCAACATGGCAGATCTGCAACGTCGAGCTGGTCCGGGGATGGCGGAGGGAGACGGCATGGAGATGCTGCGGCAGCCATCCTTCCATCAGACCCGGAGGGAGTCGCCACAGAGGTAAAGAGGACGGAGTGAGGACGTCGAGCAGCGATGGTCGCAACAGGAACATGGGCGAGGGAATAGGGGAAAAATTCCTGGGTGGTTGCCAATAAAGACTCATGGCACCAGGATACCAGCACTGATTCCGACCGAGCTGGAGGAGAAAAAAAGAGGAACTACTGGGCCAAAAGATAATGGGGTAGATTTTAAAAGATACTCATGGGCATCCATGTGCGCGCGCTACCCATGTACCACTATGCCGGAGGCCTCTGGTCCCGCCCCTTCCCACCCCTTTTTCGAAGCCCCGGGGCTTAGACGCATCCCAGGGCTTTACGCGCATCACCGGGCCTTTATAAAATAGGCCCGGCGTGTGTAACCCCCCTCCCCCCACGTGCTTAGGGCTTTGAAAATCTGGCCCAATGCTTGCAACCTATTTAGAGAACCATGCATTACAGTGGCACCAATGTAAGTTTGTGCAATGCATCTGATTGCATCAGAATTTCCGCAAGTTAAAGTGTTTTTTTATGTCCCTAAGCAATGAGGCTACATCCAGAGATGCACATGGTCAAACCACCAGGTAACTTGTCATAAAGCTTGCCTTTGTTATCTGAAGTCTAGTCCTGCTTACTTATTTCCTTGATTCCTTCAGCAATCAAAGCAAAGAAACCAGCTTGGTTAACTCCTTTAGAAACAGACTCTAGCATCAATCTACTCACAATAAGCAGCAATTTGTTCTGAATGATGACAGACAATAACGCCTGAAATACTCTACCAGCGGAGGTAGTGGAAAGTAGTCTTGTAACACAATGCCAGATGTAATAAAACATTTTCTTAATGTGCTTGCTAAATGAAAATTTGGCTACTGGTGCAGTAAGCTAATAGTATGCAAAGGCATTGGGAATTAAAAAAAAAAAAAAAAAAAAAAGAGATAAACCTGAAAATGCACATTTCATATTTAATGGGCACAAATCATGGTTTATGCTTAGAAAACATGATTTATGCACACAAATCAAGATTTAGGGGCAGAAAATATGGTTTCTGCACACAAACTATGTTTTGCACACATAAACCCTAGTTTACCCCTGTCTCCTCCATGCTGCCCTTTTTAATTCCTCCTAACCCCCTAACTTATCTTATATTTAAGTGAATATATTTAAGTGAATACCATCGTTCAGATAATACTGCCAGTCTCTCAATACCTCCTTAGCTCTACAATTTGATTGTAACTGTACATATTGTCAACTGTATATAGTTGCCTCTATTGTGTTCTTCACTGCTTCTATCAGTCCAGCCTTGCCCATCCCCCTATCCCCTCCCACCCTTCCGTATCCTCCTTCCCCTCTCTCCGCCTCTGTTTTTTGCTCTATTGTTTTATTTGTTTTACTGTTCTACTGTTTTATTGTAATTTTCCTCCTTTGAGTTATTTGTAAACCGGCATGATGTGTTTCACGAATGTTGGTAAATAAAAGTTAATAAATAAATAAATAAATAAAATAAATATTAAATAAAGAACTGCTGGTGTTAAAATAAATAAATAAAATAAAAAATAAAAAATAACCTTGACTATCCTTAAGCCTTGTCAGTAGCCGGATAACATAAAGCACGTGTGTCCACTACAACCAGCTTAGTTGATCCTCAAAAGCCAGTGCAAATAGGTGTGCCTTTAGAAAATGTTCAAAATGGAGCAATGAGGTTTTGACTATAAGAGCATCTGGTAATGAATTCCAAAGGTTGGGTCCAGCTACACAGAACAGCTGGTCCCTGGATTCTGCAAGGTTAACATGCTTTATGGAAGGAACATCTAACCAAGTCCGAAATGATGACTTTAACATTTGGGATGGGCGATACATTTTTAAACAGAGTTAAAACATTTCAAAATGAGATTTATGGCCATTTATACCAGTATAATGGTTTTAAAACTTTACCTGCCAAATAACAGGAATCCAGTGCAATTTAAACAAGATCTGTGTTATGTGATCTCATGTTTGGGTTCCTGTAAAAATCCTCACTGCCACATTTTGGACTGACAATGGAGGACCCAGATACAAAGTAATACAGTAACCCAGCGTGGAAATAACTAAGACCTGATTGACTGTTCTAAAATCAAACTTGTTCAATAACGGCTTCACATGTTTGAGCATGCGGAGCTTAAAAAAGTAACCCTTTATAATAGCTTTTGCCTGAGGCCGTACAGACAGAGACAAGTCTATCTGAACACCTAGGTTACACACTGTATCTGCAGAAAAATAGGAATGTGTAAACCATCAACAGCTAGATGAGGCAGAAATATATGAAACCACAGGATCTTACCAATAAGAAGATTTCCGCCTTCTTAACATTCAAAGCAAAGTAGTTAGCAGACATCCAGTTTTTCATTGTACCAAGATGGCATGATAATCTAGTCAGACTAGCAGGTAGATAATTTTCAATAGGAAAATAAAACTGGATGCCATCTGCATAAACGTACTAGTCCGCCGCTAAATTAGCAAGGACCTGACATAGAGAACAGATATCAGTTTTATTTATTATATTAAACAGTGTTGCTGATAATACTGTTCCCTGGCAAATGCCCATCTTGAAGGCAATAGGAGCAGATGTGAAATCCCCAGGGTTACACACTGGAAATGGCCATGGAGACAGGATTCAAATCATGACAGGACAACTGGAGAAAGAACCATACTCCATAATCTATTACAGAAACACGATAGGATGGTTTAACCTCTTGAATGCATTAACAAGTTTAGGTACAAAATTGCAAAAATCTTCTCAAAGGGACTTTAAAACTGCTTTAGACAAAAGGTGTGGTTTCAACTTAACCCATAGGGCTAAATTTTCAAAACCTTACGCACGCTGGGCCAATTTTCAAAGGCCCGGCCACATGCGTAAATCCCCGGGATGCGTCTAAGTCCCAGGGCCTCGGGAAAGGGGAGGGGGGCGGGGAGGGGGATGGGGATGGGGCGGTCCGGGGAGGTGGTCCGGGGCATGACTAGAGGCGCCTGGCACAGCGGCCATTTGCCGCTGTGCCAGGGGATCGCATGCCGGCAGGCTGCTGGTGCGCGCAACTTGCCCCGAGGCAGGAGCAAGGATTTGGGGGGGGGGGGGGGGGGGGTTAGGATCGGGCTAGGGGGCGGGAAGGTTAGGGGAAGGGGTAGGAAGGTTAGTATAGGGGGTAGGGAACTGCGGAAGGCCGCAGAAGTCGGCGTGTGCAGGTTGCACAAATGTGCACCCCCTTGCGCGCGCGACCCCCCGATTTTATAACATGTGTGCACTGGCGCGCGTATGTTATAAAATTGCACGTCAATGCGCACGCGCCAAGTAGCGCGCACACATGGACGCATGCGCGCAAGTTTTTTAAATCTACTCCATACTGCGTAGATCTGAGAATGTGTAACAGGTGCAAATTTTTCCCATGCCTGCTAGTATCCAGCACCACCGTTTCATCTCCAGCACAAAACATAACTAAATCTCCTAAATTAGGCGCGCAAGGTATGCTTCTGATTTGAATGCACATAATACGAGTTAGGCACACAATTTATGCTTCTAAATTAGGAACACAAGTTCTGTTCATAAACTGTATGCACAAAATACCAGGAAGAAGCACAACTTATGCTCCAAAGTTGGGAGCACACTTTATAAGACTAATCGGAAAAAAATTCTTTTTCACTCAACGCACAATAAAGCTCTGGAATTTGTTGCCAGAGGATGTGGTTTAGTGCAGTTAGTGTAGCTGGGTTCAAAAAAGGTTTGGATAAGTTCCTGGAATAGAAGTCCATTAACGGCTATTAATCAAGTTTACTTAGGGGTAGATTTTAAAAGGTGCGCGCGGGAGTAGATTTGTTCGCACAACCCGGCGTGAACAAATCTACTCCCGATTTTATAACATGTGCGCGCTGCTACGCGCATGTTTTAAATACAGGGTCGGCGCGCGCAAGGCTGCACAAAATCGGCAGCCTGTGTGCGCCGAGCCGCGCAGCCATCCTCCGTTCCCTCCGAGGCCGCTCCAAAATCAGAACGGCCTTGGAGGGAACTTTACTTCCGGCCCCCCCCCACCTTCCCCTATCTAACCCACCCCCCAGCCCTAACTAATTCCACCCCCACCTTTATTTTACAAGTTATGCCTGTCTGAGGCAGACGTAACTTTTTTTTTTGTAATTAGATTTTTATTGACTTCACAACAGAAATATCATAACATTGACAGTTCTCCATGACTTTTACAGACATATTCCAGTATGCCTGCTGAACAAAGCAAATATACAGATCAAAATGGGAGGATCAACTGTTTTACAAGACTATGAAGACATTAACAAAGCAGCTAAGAATGAAAAAATACAAAGATGTAATGCTCTTAATAAACTACAATAAAGAATGTATGACAAATGCTCCAACATACCATTAATTCTTATTAAACGGGCGAGCATCATCCTAACCTCTGCGTGTGCACTGTCATTTCTGCATAAGTCAAACTTTTCAGTATATAACCTTCCCCCCAAAACTTCCCATCCCCTTCCCTCCCTCCCCCCTAACTCCTCCAGCATCCAATCCACTGGTTCGGGGTCCAGAGTGCAACTAACCGATGTGAACACAGCCTAAGGGAGAACAAGTTAAGAAGTGCAATATAAAAGGTAACAACATTTAGGCACTAGGGCTATAGCTTGTGAAACTACATGAATCGTGGTGACACAGGATTCTCAGAATGGGGTTCATATCTCAGGTGGGGATGGAAAATGAGCACCTTTATCTTGTGGGATATAATACTTTGAGGATTCTGTTGGGATATCAACAAGGTTCTCCCCTTCTATGAGTTAGTGGGTATCCCTGAAAGATATGGCCCCCAAATTTTCTGAAATTTTGGTAGCTTATCATTATGTATAGCCGTCAAATGGTTTAAATGGTAGATCCGGCCCAGTCTAGTAAGCACATCACCCAATGTAGGTGATTCTGCCCTTTTCCACCAGAAAGCAATTTCACATCTGGTAGCTAAAACCACCTGCATGACCAATAAGCGTTGCCAGGTTGTGCCGCCTTCCGGAGCGACCTGTAGCAAACACGTCTGTGGCATTAATATTACCGAAATCCTTAGTGTATTCTGGATGTATTCACTAACTACCTGCCATGTGCTCTGTACCTTGGGACACTCCCACCACATGTGGAAGAAAGTCCCCACTTGACCACACTGCCGCCAGCAGTGATCATCAAGTCTAGCTGACATTTTATGTAACCTGTCGGGTGTTAAGTACCAGCGATAAAGGACCTTATACCCATTTTCTTTTAAAAGCGCAGAAACTGAACTGCTACCAATGGGGCGGATTTTCAGAGCCCTGCTCGCGTAAATCCGCCCAAAACCAGGCGGATTTACGCGAGCAGGGCCCTGCGCGCCGGGAAGCCTATTTTACATAGGCCTCCCGGCGCGCGCAGAGCCCCGGGACTCGCGTAAGTCCCGGGGTTCTCCGAGGGGGGCGTGTCGGGGGCGTGTCGGGGGGCGGGCCCGGTCGTCGCGGCGTTTCGGGGGCGTGTCGGCAGCGTTTTGGGGGCGGGTACGGGGGCGTGGCTACGGCCCGGGGCGGTCCGGGGGCGTGGCCGCGCCCTCCGTACCCGCCCCCAGGTCGCGGCCCGGCGCGCAGGAGGCCCGCTGGCGCGCGGGGATTTACGTCTCCCTCCGGGAGGCGTAAATCCCCCGACAAAGGTAAGGGGGGGGGTGTAGACAGGGCCGGGGGGGGGGGTTAGGTAGGGGAAGGGAGGGTAAGGTGAGGGGAGGGCAAAGGAAAGTTCCCTCCGAGGCCGCTCCGATTTCGGAGCGGCCTTGGAGGGAACGGGGGGAGGCAGCGCGGCTCGGCGCGCGCAGGCTATACAAAATCGATAGCCTTGCGCGCGCCGATCCAGGATTTTAGTGGATACGCGCGGCTCCGCGCGTATCTACTAAAATCCAGCGTACTTTTGCTTGAGTCTGATGCGCAAGCAAAAGTAGGCTGATCGCGCTTCTTTTAAAATCTACCCCAATGTGTACATGGCATTTCTCCCAATCTTTATCCAGGAGGTTTACGTCAAGGTCTCGCTCCCACTTCAATTGATGGGTTGATTTTAGCCCTCTCCTGGCCATTTAAAAGCTCATATATCCTTGAGATGGGTTTCTCAAAGTGATTTGCAGAGTCACAGAACTTGACAAACGGTGGTTTCTCCTGTCGTAGAAGGGTGGCTACTCTATGTGTGGAGAGAAAGTGTGCAAGCTGAGTGTATGCATAATAATCGGTCCTATCTAGGGAGTATTGCTGTCGTAAATCAGTAAAAGCTATAAATTTATTATTTTTCCATAGTTGACCTATGGTAGTAAGGCCTTTACTTTGCCATCTTCGTATAAACGGCCCCTCCATACCTGGGGGGAAAAGAGGGTTATGCAAAAATGACGTATTATAATAGGCAATATTATCCCCAACCAATTTCCCTTTCCACCTCAAGCAAATTTGCATCACCACCTCTGTGAATGTCGTCCATCTTACCCTTTTCAATTTGTATGGGGTCCAAATTCTAGAAAGTAGAGGTGGATCTCCTGTCAGGACCCTTTCTATCGTTAGCCACGGTTTGGGGGAGCCACTGCAGTGCCAGTGAACTACCACCGCCAAAAGATTGGCAATGTAATACCATAGTAGGTTGGGAAAGCCGAGCCCCCCATGAATCTTACCCTTGTATAAAACTGCTCTAGCTACCCTGGGAGGTTTCCTTTTCCATACAAAATGGAACAATTTCCTTTGCCAAAACTTTAGAAGTTTACCAGGTATTCTAGCGGGCAATGTTTGAAAGAGATAGCAAAATTTCGGTAGGACCGACATTTTTACGGCTGCTATACGACCCAGCCATGAGAGATTGGTTCTGTCCCACCTATCAAGATCTTGCTGTATTGCTTGGACTAGAGGGGAATAATTTAAATCCACCAGCTTAGAGAGGTTTGCGCAGAGCTTGACCCCTAGGTACTTTACCCACTGCTTAGCCTTTTTAAACGGTAATTGTGCTGCTAACTCCTCGTATAAACCCTCTTCCATAGAATTATTCATCAATTTTGATTTATCTTCGTTCATTTTGAACCCCGACACTCTCCCAAAATGTCTAATCTCCTGTACTAGTGCGGGTAGGGAGTGCCCAGGGTCAGCTACTGTAAACAATAAATCATCCGCAAATAGGGAGATTTTATAATCATGTTCCCCCACCCGAATCCCTTGGATAGACCCTAAATTCCTTATCCTTTCAGCAAGAGGTTCAAGCGACAGAGCGAATAGTAGAGGGGAGAGTGGACACCCCTCTCTAGTCCCTCTTTTGACCTCAAATGGGGGCGAATAGGCTCCATTTATCTTAATTCGAGCGTTAGGGTGGTCGTAAAGTTTAGCCACTCAGTTGATAAAATGGACACCCAGTCCCAATTTTTTGAGCACCTGGAATAGGAAAGGCCAATGAACTCTGTCAAAGGCTTTTTCTGCATCCACGGACAAGAGGGCAGTAGGTATGTTCTTCTGCTGCGCATATTCAATTGACCTGGATTGGCCACTGTTGGAAACAGGATGCTGGGCTTGATGGACCCTTGGTCTGACCCAGTATGGCATTTTCTTATGTTCTTATGTTCTTAATAAGCTCAACGACTCTTCTAACATTGTCTGATGCCAATCTTCCAGGTATAAAACCCGATTGGTCAGGTGCTACTACTGACGGGGTTACCTGACCCAATCGTTGAGCCAAAATTTTCACCAAAATTTTTAGGTCGATGTTAATAAGCGATATCGGTCAGTATGACCCACACAGAGTGTGATCTCATCCCGGTTTTGCTAATATAGTGATCCCTGCGGTATTGGCCTGTTGAGATATCCTGCCACTAGTCCGCAGACCATTAAACATATTTGTTAACGGGGCTACTAACTGCGGACCAAAGATCTTGTAAAACTTCCCTGTATATCCATCTAGCCCAGGTGCTTTCCCCAGTTTTAGCTCTTTTATAACCTGTAATGTTTCTGGTATCTTCACTGCACTATCCATAAGCTCACGTTCCTTATCAGCTAAGATTGGTAGGGGTATGTCACCTAAATATCAGGAAATCTCAGATTCAGGTATTGTCCCATCGAAATCGTATAACTCTTGGTAGAATTTATTGAATCGTACGCCTATCTCCCCTTGGGAATGTAGAAAGTGCCCGTCAATATCACGTATCTTGGTGATTTGAGTTTTCGCTTCTTGTTCTTTTAGTTTCTTTTAGTTTCCTCGCTAATTGTTTACTTGCCCTATTGCCATATTCAAAATGTTGTTGTTTGAGTAAATCCAGTTGGTGGGCTATCCTTCCTAACTCCATATCCTGCAGCTCCCTGCGTGCCTCCTTCAACTGTTGCAGTACTGAGAGTTCTAGAAATTGTTTGTGGCGTAATTCCAACCTCTCTATAGATTCCAGGATTTGCAACCTTTTTTTCTCAGATTCCCATTTGACAAATGCCGCCCTTGAGATGAAGAGACCCCTTAACACTGCCTTCATACTTTACCATAACGTACCCGGAGTAACTGCCCCATCATCGTTTGTGACAAGAAAATCTTGTATCGCCTTTCTTATCTCCTCTACGAAGCCTTTGTCATCCAACAGTCGATCGTTAAGACGCCAAAACCTCGTCCCCTAGTCCTCCCCTGGCTGACTTTTAACCAAATTGGAACATGATCGGACCAGGTGATAATACCAATTTCAGTTTCTACAAACCTACCCACCAGTAGGGATGTGAATCGTTTTTTGACGATTTAAAATATCGTCCGATATATTTTAAATCGTCAAAAATCGTTAGGGCCACGATACAATACCAATTCCCCCGATTTATCGTTAAAAAATCGTAAATCGGGGGAAGGGGGAGGGCAGGAAAACCGGCACACTAAAACCCCCTAAAACCCACCCCCGACCCTTTAAATTAAATCCCCCACCCTCCCGAACCCCCCCCCCCAAATGCTTTAAATTACCTGGGGATCCAGCGGTGGTCCAGAACGGCAGCGGTCCGGAACGGCCCCCTCAATTGAATCCTGTTGTCTTCAGCCGGCGCCATTTCACAAAATGGCCGCCGCAAAATGGCGCGGCCATAGACAAAAACGATTCGACGCAGGAGGTCATTCCGGACCCCCGCTGGACTTTTGGCAAGTCTTGTGGGGGTCAGGAGGCCCCCCCAAGCTGGCCAAAAGTTCCTGGGAGTCCAGCGGGGTTCAGGAAGCGATTTCTTGCCGCGAATCGTTTTCCGTACGTAAAATGGCGCCTGCAGGAGATCGACTGCAGGTGGTCGTTCAGCGGCGGTCCGGAACTAAAAAATATTATAAAAACAATTATAAAATGAAAATTAAATATAAACAGCACAATAACAAAAAAAAAGAAAAACTCATAAATTCTGCAAAACTACAATAATCTCAGATATAACAGAAGCATTAGTAAATTAATTTGCAATCTGGGGATTCCAACCCCAAGTAACTAACAGGTTTCCCAGCCTGGAGGACTGCTCTTCCAAGCACTTATCCCCCACTCCGTGAGGGACTGTAATACCACTGTGCTGATGATGTGGGAGATACCAATTACCAGATGCACCACGACAGAGGTGCAACTCTCACCTTTTCCAAATGGGGAGGCAACCTCATTACCATACGAGGAGGCAACCCCTTTGATCACCCAGAACCCTGTTTCCCCCTGTTGGCCGAGGTGAAGGGTAGAGACCTCCCACAGGAGCCAAGAGGAGAGACCTCAAAAGAAACAAAAACCTCAAAAGATGCAGGGAAAGCTAAAAAGGAATGTAAACACCACACTTACCAGAAAACTACTGGGGGAAAGCAGGAGAGGAGCAAGCAGAACAGCTGGCACACCAAAACCAAAACTATACAGCCAAAGAGAAAAGTGGAGGATACAAGCAAGTATGAGCACACTGTCACAGGCAGCTAGTCACAGATCAGAATCCTAGAAAATGCTCAGTATCAGGTGAATTGTCAGCCTTAAGGAAAAAGAAAAACTATAAGGAAGAGAAATTATCACAAAGCCAAAGAAGTTCAGGGGGAGAAACACCTTTCTGTACTCTACCAGAGCCAATGCAGCAAAATTATGGAATTATGGAAAATCTTGTAAGTGGGACTTACACAAAAGGCCCCTTGGCCTGGCTTTGTACACTTCTGTCTATACCAATTTAAAATCTTTAAAAATATGTAATCTATTTATTTATTTATTTATTTATTTATTTAAGATTTTTATATACCGACGTTCATCAGGGATATCACATCGGTTTACAGTGTAACTGAAATTGGCGCCTGGGAAGGCGTTTTACATCGAACAGATATAACGAAGTAACATGAAAACAATTGAGGATGCGATTAACATCAAACAGAAATAACGAGTTAACATGAGAACAAAAGAGGGGGGGGAATAAGGGCGGGAGATAATCAAACAAACGTTATGAACAAAATTTACAGAAATTTACAAATATATATAGAGTATCAATATATACAAAATATTCATAAAAATAGCAATGTCCTAGAAGGACAATTGTGTAGAGTTGGAAGAGGGAGGGGAGGGGATGGGAAGGGGAGGGGGTGGAGGTGGATAAGAGGGAAGGAGGGGTGGAGGGGGGTTAAAGGAGTAAGCGAGCTAAGAGATAAGGGGCATGTAGGACGGCTGAACGGAGGGGGGGGCGAGGATGTACCTAAAGGTGGGGGTGAGGAAAGGGGAGGAGGGTAGGTGGGGATGAGAGGGGAAAGAGAGGAAGTTAGGTGTATGCCTTGGTGAAGAGCCAGGTCTTCAGCTTCCGTTTGAATGTTTTTGTGCATTCTTCTTGTCGTAGTTCGACAGGCATAGTGTTCCAAAGGGTAGGCCCGGCGATAGAGAGCGCTCGGGCTCTTGTGGAGGTAAGTTTGTAATGTTTGGGGGTGGGTGTAGGCATGGAGGCGAGATGTTGGTGTCTGATGGGCCTGTTGGATTGGTGGAGGCGGAAGGATTCATTGAACCAGTTCATTTCAGGATTGTATAAAGCCTTGTGGACAAGGGAGAGAGCCTTGTATTGGATGCGTGATGCAATTGGGAGCCAGTGTAAGTCTTTTAATACCGGTGTGATATGGTCGTTTCTGCGTGAGTTGGTCAAAATCCGGGCTGTTGTGTTTTGTAATATTTGAATGGGTTGGATGGCGTTGTTCGGTAGACCAAGGAGGAGGGCATTACAATAGTCTGTTTTGGCAAAGATGGTGGTTTGTAGAACTGTGCGGAAGTCGGGGGGATGTAGTAGGGATTTTAGTTTTTTTAGGGAGTGTAGTTTAAAAAATCCATCTTTTAGTATATTACTGATGAATTTCTTAAGCGAGAGATGGTCGTCAAGGATGACACCCAGATCACGGACTTGCTGGGCAAGTGGTGTATGGATAGTGGGGGGGTTAGGATGATTTTGGGGTGAGATGAACATGATTTCGGTTTTAGTAGTGTTAAGAGCTAAATGGATGGAAGCTAAGAGATGGTTTATGGCTTGGAGTGTATCCTTCCAAATGTCCATAGCTTTTGGTAGGGATTCGGTGATGGGTATGAGCAACTGGACATCATCAGCGTAGACAAAGTGAGGCAGCTTGAGACTAGAAAGGAGGTCACAGAGGGGTAGCATGTAAATGTTGAAGAGGGTTGATGACAGGGATGAGCCTTGTGGGACACCCTGATTGAGGGGGATGATTTTGGATTCGTGATTTCCTAGTTGAATTTTGAAGTTTCTGTTACTGAGGTAGGAATTGAACCAGTTATGGGCAATACCTGTGACGCCAATTTCAGTTAAGCGTTGTAGGAGAATGGAATGGCTGATGGTATCAAAAGCGGAGGAGATGTCGAGAAAGGCGAGAATAAATGATTGCCCTTTGTCAAATCCTTTAAGAATATGGTCTGACAGGGAAAGTAGAAGTGTCTCAGTGCTGTGGGATTTCCGGAAACCGTATTGAGCAGGCGCTAGGATACGGTTATCTTCGAGGTATTCTGAGAGTTGTTTATTAACAGTTTTTTCGAGGAGTTTAGAGATAAAGGGGAGATTAGAGATGGGGCGGTAATTAGCGAGGTCAGAGGGGTCAAGTTTAGGTTTTTTTAAGATAGGTTTGACGATTGCCTGTTTGAGGCGAACGGGTACTTGGCCAGAGTTGATGGACAGATTAATGATGTTTGTTAGAGGTTTAGCGATGAGGTTAGGGATGGAAAGTAGATGTTTGGTGGGGATTGTGTCCGAGGGGTGGGAGGAGGGCTTGGCTTTCTTGATGAATGATTCTATTTCAAGTACTGAGGTGCAGTCTAGAGAGGAGAGAAGTTTGTTGTTGTCATTAGTAATAGTGTGGTTGAAGTTATGTTTGGGGGGGCTGAGGGGGGAGGTAGAAGTAGTATTGAAGTTGGACAGCAATTTGTTTATTTTGGTTTGGAAGAACGTAGCAAGTTCTTCACATTTGGGTTTAGCTATTTCATCTGGAATGTCGGGAGCTGCTGACTTAGTGAGTGAGGCTACGTAATCAAAAAGTACTCTAGGGTTAAATTGGAATTGATGTATTTTGGTGGCGAAAAAGTCGCGTTTTGTCTTGTTGAGTTTTTCGCTGTATAAGTGTAAGGAGGATTTGAATTGGGCAAGGTGTGTAGGAGAGGGATCGTTGCGCCAGAGCTTTTCAGATTTGCGAAGGCATTGTTTTAGGTTCTTTAGTTCTTGGGAGTACCAAGGTTTCCTTTTTTCATTGTGTAGAGGAGAGATGAGTTTTGATTGCAAGGGGCAGATAGTGTTGGCTATATTATTGGTAATATCTTGCCAGGAAGCGAGTGCTGTGTCTGCATTAGTGAGATCTAGCTGATCGAGATTGTTAGAGATCGCTGAGATGAGGTCATCTCTAGTACAATTTTTTCTGTAATGAATAGTTTTGTTAGTGTTAATATGGTGGGGAGGTGTCTTGTAGGAGAGAGAGGCTTCAATAAGGTAGTGGTCTGACCAGGGAATGGGTGTGTGGGAGGGGGGGTCAACCTGGAAGAGAGCATTGGTAAAGAGGAGGTCAAGGGTGTGACCCGCCTTGTGGGTAGGGAAGTAGATTGACTGCCTGTATCCTAATGCGTTAAGTGAGTCTAGGAATGCGTCACAAGTGGGGGAGCATGGAGAAATGTCGACATGGAGGTTAAAATCTCCTAGAATGATTGCTGGGGTGTCAATGGATAAGTTCTTTGCAATGTATTCTATGAGGGTTGAAGGATTACTGTGGAGGGTTCCTGGGGGGGCATAGACAAGACATATTTGCAGATTGGGAGATTTAAAAAGGCCTATTTCAATTTTTTGGGGGGAGGGGAAAGAGTGGAGAATCATGTTAAATTTTTTCTTTATGGCTAAGAGTAAGCCGCCTCCTTTCTTTTTAGGTCTAGGGATAGAAAAGATATCATAAGTTTTGGAGGGTAACTGGTTTATGAGCACGGAATCGGAGTCCTTAAGCCAGGTCTCTGTTATAGCACAGATGTCTGGGTTTTGGTCTGTAAGTAGGTCAGAGAGAAGAGGGATTTTTTTGTTTAATGATTGTGCATTAAGGAGGATGAGAGAGAGGGCAGTGAGACCAATGACTTGGGTAAGAGGGGGGGAGATCATGGAGGGGAGGAGAGTTTTAAGGTGTGAGTGGGGACGTGGATAAGGAGGAACGTTGGGCCTTTGGTTATTATATTTAAGAATGGTGATATGGTGTTGATACATGTTGAGAGTGTAGGGTGTTGGAAGTTGAAGTGTTTGATGTGTCTGGCTTGGAGGGGGGGAGCACAAAGGGGGGGGAGCGAAATGCGGAGAGAATATTGTAGTTTAGTATAACTTAGAGCAGGATGA
The DNA here is from genome assembly GCF_901001135.1 of Rhinatrema bivittatum. Lineage (NCBI taxonomy): Eukaryota > Metazoa > Chordata > Amphibia > Gymnophiona > Rhinatrematidae > Rhinatrema > Rhinatrema bivittatum. The sequence goes on from NC_042617.1 coordinate 157,388,230, forward strand.
TACAGATTGAACGGTTCAGATTAACAAGCAAATGCAGTTACAACTGAGCAAATTGATACAGAGATACAGGTTTAGATTAATCGGAGTACATAGGTTATGCAGTGCTAGGATTATATTGGTTGTATTATAAGGACAGGGAGCAGGTTGTACAATACTGCTTACGTGTTGCAATTCGGGGCGTTAGGTTGGCTGGTAGGGCCGGGAGTGGCTAACGAAGTCCAGTGTGGTGAAGGAGAGTGTTCTATGTAAAGGTGCCTATTCACTCTGACGTTCCTGGGTCCGGGAGGCTCTTGGCTGAGGATTAGAGGGTAGATAGCGAAACTTCGGAGCCTTCGAAACTTCGGAGCCTAGGGACAAGTGATGGCTGATACGGATGTCCAGGTGGTGCCTCAGTGGCCGTCCGAAGGGGCTGCCCGAAGGGGCGCACAAAGGGGCGGGCCCCTTTGTCGCGCTCCTTCGACGCGCGACGCATGGCGCGCGGCGCCGGAGCGGGAGGTACCTTTAAAGGGCCTCAGGCCAGCAGGTAATTGGCTGGCTGCTCGGTCGGGGGCGGGCCTTCTTGCCGGAGGGGCGGTCGGAGAACGGCGCTGGGAGCCGCGTGGTCGAGCCCAGGCCCAGCGGAGGTGATGGCGATTGGGAGGCCTTACCCCGGTGGGTCTGGGCGCCGAATGCGCAGGCCTTCACGCTGGACGGACGCCGCCGTGGAAGATCGCCGCGGGAACAACAGAAAGGTCGCCGGAGCCGGAGGTACCTTTAAAGGGCCTCAGGCCAGCAGGTAATTGGCTGGCTGCTCGGTCGGGGGCGGGCCTTCTCGCCGGAGGGGCGGTCGGAGAACGGCGCTGGGAGCCGCGTGGTCGAGCCCAGGCCCAGCGGAGGTGATGGCGATTGGGAGGCCTTACCCCGGTGGGTCTGGGCGCCGAATGCGCAGGCCTTCACGCTGGACGGACGCCGCCGTGGAAGATCGCCGCGGGAACAACAGAAAGATCGCCGGAGCCGGAGGTACCTTTAAAGGGCCTCAGGCCAGCAGGTAATTGGCTGGCTGCTCGGTCGGGGGCGGGCCTTCTCGCCGGAGGGGCGGTCGGAGAACGGCGCTGGGAGCCGCGTGGTCGAGCCCAGGCCCAGCGGAGGTGATGGCGATTGGGAGGCCTTACCCCGGTGGGTCTGGGCGCCGAATGCGCAGGCCTTCACGCTGGACGGACGCCGCCGTGGAAGATCGCCGCGGGAACAACAGAAAGATCGCCGGAGCCGGAGGTACCTTTAAAGGGCCTCAGGCCAGCAGGTAATTGGCTGGCTGCTCGGTCGGGGGCGGGCCTTCTCGCCGGAGGGGCGGTCGGAGAACGGCGCTGGGAGCCGCGTGGTCGAGCCCAGGCCCAGCGGAGGTGATGGCGATTGGGAGGCCTTACCCCGGTGGGTCTGGGCGCCGAATGCGCAGGCCTTCACGCTGGACGGACGCCGCCGTGGAAGATCGCCGCGGGAACAACAGAAAGATCGCCGGAGCCGGAGGTACCTTTAAAGGGCCTCAGGCCAGCAGGTAATTGGCTGGCTGCTCGGTCGGGGGCGGGCCTTCTCGCCGGAGGGGCGGTCGGAGAACGGCGCTGGGAGCCGCGTGGTCGAGCCCAGGCCCAGCGGAGGTGATGGCGATTGGGAGGCCTTACCCCGGTGGGTCTGGGCGCCGAATGCGCAGGCCTTCACGCTGGACGGACGCCGCCGTGGAAGATCGCCGCGGGAACAACAGAAAGATCGCCGGAGCCGGAGGTACCTTTAAAGGGCCTCAGGCCAGCAGGTAATTGGCTGGCTGCTCGGTCGGGGGCGGGCCTTCTCGCCGGAGGGGCGGTCGGAGAACGGCGCTGGGAGCCGCGTGGTCGAGCCCAGGCCCAGCGGAGGTGATGGCGATTGGGAGGCCTTACCCCGGTGGGTCTGGGCGCCGAATGCGCAGGCCTTCACGCTGGACGGACGCCGCCGTGGAAGATCGCCGCGGGAACAACCAATCAATAAAGAAACAGAATTCAATTAGCTTACTTCCTTAGGGGTAGATTTTAAAAGAAGCGCGATCAGCCTACTTTTGCTTGCGCATCAGACTCAAGCAAAAGTACGCTGGATTTTAGTAGATACGCGCGGAGCCGCGCGTATCCACTAAAATCCTGGAGTGGCGCGCGCAAGGCTATCGATTTTGTATAGCCTGAGCGCGCCGAGCCGCGCTGCCTCCCCCGGTTCCCTCCGAGGCCGCTCCGAAATCGGAGCGGCCTCGGAGGGAACTTTCCTTTGCCCTCCCCTCACCTTACCCTCCCTTCCCCTACCTAACCCACCCACCCGGCCCTGTCTACACCCCCCCCTTACCTTTGTCGGGGGATTTACGCCTCCCGGAGGGAGACGTAAATCCCCGCGCGCCAGCGGGCCTGCTGCGCGCCGGGCCGCGACCTGGGGGCGGGTACGGAGGGCACGGCCACGCCCCCGGGCCGTAGCCACGCCCCCGTACCCGCCCCCAAAACGCTGCCGACACGCCCCCGGAACGCCGCGACGACCGGGCCCGCCCCCGACACGCCCCCGACACGCCCCCCTCCGAGAACCCCGGGACTTACGCGAGTCCCGGGGCTCTGCGCGCGCCGGGAGGCCTATGTAAAATAGGCTTCCCGGCGCGCAGGGCCCTGCTCGCGTAAATCCGCCCGGTTTTGGGCGGATTTACGCGAGCAGGGCTCTGAAAATCCGCCCCTTATTTTATTATCTAAGGGGTAGATTTTCAAAAAACGCGAATAGGCGTACTTTTGCTGGCGCATCAGGCGCAAGCAAAAGTACGCTGGATTTTAGTAGATACGCGCGGAGCCGCGCGTATCCACTAAAATCCTGGATCGGCGCGCGCAAGGCTATCGATTTTGTATAGCCGGCGCGCGCCGAGCCGCGCAGCCTACCCCCGTTCCCTCCAAGGCCGCTCCGAAATCGGAGTGGCCTTGGAGGGAATCCTCTAACGCCCTCCCCTCACCTTCCCCTCCCTTCCTCTACCTAACCCACCCGCCCGGCCCTGTCTACACCCCCCCCTTACCTTTCTCCGGGGATTTACGCCTCCCGGAGGGAGAAGTAAATCCCCGCGCGCCAGCGGGCCTCCTGCGCGCCGGGCCGCGACCTGGGGGCGGGTACGGAGGGCGCGGCCACGCCCCTGGACCGCCCCGGGCCGTAGCCACGCCCCCGTACCCGCCCCCAAAACGCTGCCGACACGCCCCCGAAACGCCGCAACGACCGGGCCCGCCCCCGACACGCCCCCGACACGCCCCCCTCGGAGAACCCCGGGACTTACGCGAGTCCCGGGGCTCTGCGCGCGCCGGTGAGCCTATGTAAAATAGGCTCACCGGCGCGCAGGGCCCTGCTCGCCTAAATCCGCCCGGTTTTGGGCGGATTTAGGCGAGCAGGGCTCTGAAAATCCGCCCCTAATTGTGCACGTACAGAGATATAAGGTCACTGACAGCAGCCCAGAATATGAGAGCTCTGATTGCTACAACAAGAATTCACACCTTATAAAGTTATCTTAAGACATTGATAACAAGCTTTAGACAATTCAATAGTCAGTATATCATACTCAATGGGGTAGATTTTAAAAGAAGCGCGATCAGCCTACTTTTGCTTGCGCATCAGACTCAAGCAAAAGTACGCTGGATTTTAGTAGATACGCTAAAATCCTGGATCGGCGCGCGCAAGGCTATCGATTTTGTATAGCCTGCGCGCGCTGAGCCGCGCTGCCTCCCCCCGTTCCCTCCAAGGCCGCTCCGAAATCGGAGCGGCCTTGGAGGGAACTTTCCTTTGCCCTCCCCTCACCTTCCCCTCCCTTCCCCTACCTAACCCACCCGCCCGGCCCTGTCTACACCCCCCCCTTACCTTTGTCGGGGGATTTACGCCTTCCGGAGGGAGACGTAAATCCCCGCGCGCCAGCGGGCCTGCTGCGCGCCGGGCCGCGACCTGGGGGCGGGTACGGAGGGCGCGGCCACGCCCCCGGGCCGTAGCCACGCCCCGTACCCGCCCCCAAAACGCTGCCGACACGCCCCCGGAACGCCGCGACGACCGGGCCCGCCCCCCGACACGCCCCCCTCCGAGAACCCCGGGACTTACGCGAGTCCCGGGGCTCTGCGCGCGCCGGGAGGCCTATGTAAAATAGGCTTCCCGGCGCGCAGGGCCCTGCTCGCCTAAATCCGCCCGGTTTTGGGCGGATTTAGGCGAGCAGGGCTCTGAAAATCTACCCCAATGGGGCAGATTTTTAAAATTACGCGCGGGGGGGGGGGGTACATTTGTGCGCGGTACCCGGCGCACACAAATGTACACCCGATTTTATAACATGTGCGCGCTGCCACGCGCATGTTATAAAATCCAGGGTCGACGCGCACAAGGGGGTGCACACATTTGCACTTTGGGGTAGATTTTTTAAAAAAGCGCGTTCGCGTTCTTTTGTTTGCGCCGAGCCGCGCAGCCTGTCTCCGTTCCCTCCGAGGCCGCTCCGAAATCGGAGCGGCCTCGGAGGGAACTTTCTTTCGCCCTCCCCTCACCTTGGGGGGCAAAACATCCTACCCCTGGTCCTCTGCCTATGGGGGATATAATCTTAATTCTAGTCCTGCCTAGAGCTGGAGAGAGGGAGATTCCATTCAACCTGGAAGGAATGATCTTGTAAGTATGAATGGAACCAAACCAAAATCAAATCACTGATGTCAATTTCCTTAAAACGTAGGAGTCCACGTCTCAAAGGCTGCACTCATGTCCAACAGGACAATGTGCACTTCCTTGCTATCGTGAGACTGAGTCCTGTACTGTGCCCCCTACAGCAACTAGATTGCATGGCTATAGTGAATTTGTTTTTGAGACAAAATCATTGAGTTAATCATGGACAATTTTCTCAATTTTAGAAAGTATTGGAAGATTGGCCAATAGTTAACTAAAAAAAAGGGGGGGCTTAAAGCTTTTTTTTTTTTTTTAACAGAGGATAAACTCTTGCAACTTATAGTTGCTTGGGCAGAAAACCCGATGATAAGAGAGGGAATTGACAATGGCTAAAATGGGCTTGCCAATCGTAGAGATGAGTCATTCAGAAATCTGGATGTCATTAGCATCGAGTCGGGATATGATAAAATGCAAAGAGCTAAGTAAGAGATTAATACCAGTAGGCATTAATTGGACTTCAAAGTTTGGGAAATACTACTCTAATTATGGAACTGCTCGCCCCAAGAAGGACCGTACCTACTCCTCCTTTCCCAGGATGGGGCAGCAGACACCATCCATAACTGAGACCGGTAACGTCATTCCGTACAGCGTAGGGAGTTCTTCCGTCTCTAACACGTAACGCAGCGAGGCTCTACCCTCTTAACCTTCGCACCCTCCCCGCCTTCTTTTTTTCTCACGTGAGGCGAACCTGCCATTCAGAGCGCAACCTCGGGCGAGTAGCCGGGTGTGCGGCGGGGTTAGAGTTGTCGCGAAATACGAAACGCTGGCGGGTAGCGATAGTGGAGGTCGCCGAGTTATGGGGCCGTAATTGCGAGCGTTGGGATAATTTAAGGCGGGCGCGAGAGTGCAGTGGGTGCCGGTGACGTTGTCGCCACGGGGCCCGTTGGTGGCGCGCGCCGGTGATGCGCTTCCCCGCGCAGGCACCGGCTGTAGGCAGCGCGCGCCGCGCTGAGCGCGGGGGTCCGGGGACTGCTGATGGCGGGAGGCAGTCACCGCCGCCGCTGCTCCGTCTCGCTGCGGTGCCTATGCCGCCCGCGCCTCTAAAGCCGTTGCCGGTCTCGACTCTCACCTCATGACTTGCCGGGGAACGTCCCCGGCCCAGGCTGGTGGCCGCCCTCGCCGTTCCGCCTCCTCGTCACCATCTGCAGGCGGCTGCGGCTCTCCTTTGGCCGGTGGTGGCCCACGCCTCTGGACGGCGCTCTATGACTATGAGGGCAGCGGGGAGGACGAGCTGAGCCTGCGGCGGGGCGACGTAGTGGAGGTGCTCTCTAAGGATGCGGCCATCTCCGGGGATGAGGGCTGGTGGACGGGCCGGATCCGTCAGCGGGTCGGTATCTTCCCCTCCAACTACGTAACCTACAAACCTGGCCGCTACCGCCGGCTTCCCGAGGCCGAGGCTGGGCTTGGTGCGTCCCCGGCGGTGCTGGCACCCGTTGGCGCCGTCCTGGACTCCTTAGTGCGGATCGACTTCGGTCAGCTGGAGCTAAAGGAGATCATTGGCGTGGGCGGCTTTGGCAAAGTGTATCGGGGCACCTGGGCAGGACGGGAAGTAGCCGTGAAAGCGGCCCGGCAGGACCCCGACGAGGACGTGGCCGCTACAGTGGGACATGTGAAGCAGGAAGCCCGGCTCTTCTCCATGCTCAAGCACCCCAATATTATCCAGTTGCAGGGGGTGTGTTTACAGGAGCCCAACCTCTGTCTGGTCATGGAGTACGCCCGCGGGGGCTCTCTTAATCGGGCCCTAGCCGGCCGCAAGATCCCACCCCACATCCTCGTCAACTGGGCTGTGCAGATCGCCTCAGGCATGCTGTACTTACATGAAGAAGCCATCGTACCCATTATCCACAGAGACCTCAAGTCGAGCAATAGTAAGTCACAGGCTGTATCCTCTTTTCTGAACCTTTAACCCCCCCCCCCTTTTTTTTTTTTTTGCTCCTAAATGACTTTTGAGGCAGCTGCCTGGTACCGTTTGCTTAAAGGGGGCTATTTCCAAAACTATGTGATTGTTGCAAGGTCTGAATGGTTTTCGTCGTCGACTTTACACAAGTTCTCTGAGAAAACGCTTTCTATTCTTCTTGTCAACTACCTAAGGAAAATGTGGATTCTTATCTCTTGCAAAAAACAATGCCCTAGTTCTGAGCATGCAAAACTACCTGTGGTATTGCATTTCCTATCCCTGGAAATGCCTTTCTTAGTACTTTATACAAGCCAGATTTAAGATTTTGGCAACTATAGGCATGATCGGAGAGTGGGAAGTGAGAGATCCACACACCCTCCAGAGTCAGTATCATGGCAGTGCCCCTTCAAAGCGGAAGATGGGAGCAGGATCCTCTCTTGCCTTGGTATTTGGTTGCTTGGACAATTGCCTATATTACTATGCTTAAATCCAATTCTGAAAATATGGCTAAACTTTTATGTGCCGGAAGGATAGGGATTTAAAAAAACAAACGAATTTTACTTGTTTAAATAGCTTTTTAAAATTGTTCTCAAGGAAAGAAGAGATGGTGTTGTGACTGTAGGGAATATGAAGAAGCATGGGGTGGCTTCTGACTGGGACAGAGTATCATACTTTTTAATGCAAATTTGAAGGACGTTTGGAAATAGCTTTTTGAGAGGAGCTTAAGGCACTTATCTATGAAAATACACCAAATAGAATGAATGTAACTTTCAGAATAGAGAGATGAATGGGCTTAGCCTGAATTTGGAGACATGCTTATTTACAGGAAAACTAGCAATCCTCAAGCTACTTGCAGTTTCTGCTACATACTGATATCTGTTCTTTGGCATGTATAATGTTTTTATAGGCTCAGCTACAGCTGTAAACTTATCGTACAAAAAGTGCTTCTTAGAACAAAGCATTACATTTTACTTCTCCATTAAAATGAGATATGGAAGTGCAAAAAGATCATTTTATATAGAGTGGAAGGTAAACAGGCTAATTTTGTTTAGTAGCTCTTTCCAAGAAAAATCTTAAAAGCTATTTCAGAACAGGTTATGGGAGTTTTAAAGTAGCTATAAAATATTGTACATAGATGTGTAACTATAGTACTCTGAAAACATTGATGGTTAAGCTCTTCATAGCACTGACACATACTTGTTGATTATCTGTACTAGTGGTGACCTTTAACCATTTTTTTCGGGCTTTTTGAAAATAGGTAAAATATTCCTGTGGTATTTTGGTAATGACGGAAGGATAGTTCTTATAACAGTACACAAGTTCTGACTAATGAAACATTTCCTTATTTATTTAATATATATTTCTATACCGGACTTCACGAATGGAATTCACATCAGGCCTATATTTTCAGTAGTTATGCTTTTTTTTTTTTTTTTTTAAATTACTGTACTTCAGAGATTACAAAGTTTTTAAAATCAGAATGTGGCTATGAATATCAGGTCTTTGGGTTTATGGATTTCAGTAAGCTGAAAACTACAAATTACTTCCTTTATCTCTGTGGATGGGTAGGAGCTTTGTAATATTTACTAGGATGCCAACTCTGGGTTTTTAATGCTATTGTAAGTTTCCTCCCCTAATTGGCCACAGTAATTTGTTTTTCATACATTCAGAAAATATTTTTTTAAAACAATGCAGGTAAACAAGTGTCTATAAAAAGCATGTTTGAAAACTGTCCCTCTCCTCTCCCAAGTGTGTGGGTAAACGTACATACACTGTTAAGTGCATGTGCTTCTGTCCGTTGAGGAGGCGGGGGTGGGGGAGAAGGGGCAGTGTATACATAAGAGATGCCATGCTGGGTCAGACTATGGGCTATTGAACCCATCATCCTTTGGCAGCCTTTAGTGCAGGTCACAAGTACCTGTTGAGTCCCAAAATGTTTTTTCTTCCTACTCACTCCCAGGGATAGCAATGATTTTCCCTTATCTAACTGGCTAATGTTCTGTGGACTATTCCTCCAGGTACTTATCCAATCCTCTTAAACCTCATGCTAGTAGTCTTGAGTACATGATCTGACTTGATTGTACATTGAATGAAAGTACTTTCTGTGATTGTTTTAAAATTGCTGATGTGCTTTCATGTGAAAACTTTGCACCTATTTCAAACCAGATGCAAAGTACTCGTTTCCCTGCCTACCTATATTTTCAAGGGATGCTGTGTGTGCAGTTTCCATTTGAAAGTTAGCTTTCAGGCCTATGTGTACATTGCACCCACAGGATTGTAAGCTCCTTAGCTTGTTTTAAAATTGCCCACTCAATTATGTTGTCATTTTGTGGAAAAATGTATTTAGAAAATTCAAATGCCTGCAGGATGGGTCCTACTCACTTGCCTGTCTTGACACTTTAAACTGTCTCTGGTACTCGTGATTACAAGTTGCAACAGACTCTAAGAACTTTTTTTGTATGCTGGCCCTACATTACCTGCCAGCTTGAGAGAGAAGATTTGAAGTATTTTAGAATTTAAAGGCATATTTTAGAGAAGCATATAAGTAACATGCCTCAATTTTACTGCTTTTGATTATAGGGTTTTTTTTGTTTTTTTACTATCTAATTTTTATGAACGTTACCACGACAACAGGGTTGGAAAAGTGTGGAATATAATTTTGTATTAAATGACTTTAATCTATGTAGTGGATCATATACTTTATCCTATTTGCTAAGGAATCCTCCTAGTAAAACAATTTATTAATTAGAACTTTAAATTGTTTGCCAGTTTATTGGTAACAAATGTAATTCATGCAATGTAGGTGAAATATGTTAATTTAACTTATTTTCCATAAGTCTGGCTGGTGCTTGCTGTGTGATGGAGTTGTAACACTTGAATCTGATTCTGAGGCAGTCTTTGCTTCAGTGTTTACTAATGAGGATGTTGGGGAGATACCAGTTCCGGAGATGGTTTTCAGGGGTGATGAGTCAGACGAACTGAATGAAATCACTGTGAACCTGGAAGATGTAGTAGGCCAGATTGATAAACTAAAGAGTAGCAAATCACCTGGACCGGATGGTATGCATCCTAGAGTACTGAAGGAACTAAAAAATGAAATTTCTGATCTATTAGTTAAAATATGTAAGCTATCATTAAAATCATCCATTGTACCTGAAGACTGGAGGGTGGCCAATGTAACCCAAATATTTAAAAAAGGCTCCTTGGGTGGTCCGGGTAACTATAGACCAGTGAGCATATAGAAAGTCATGGTTTAATGGAACACAGTCAACATGGATTTACCCAAGGGAAGTCTTGCCTAACAAATCTGCTTCATTTTTTTTTTGAAGGGGTTAATAAACATGTGGATAAAGGTGAACCGGTAGATGTAGTGTATTTGGATTTTCAGAAGGTGTTTGACAAAGTCCCTCATGAGAGGCTTCTACGAAAACTAAAAAGGGATAGGAGGCGATGTCATTTCGTGGATTACAAACTGGTTAAAAGATAGGAAACAGAGCAGGATTAAATGGTCAATTTTCTCAGTGGAAAAGGGTAAACAGTGGAGTGCCTCAGGGATCTGTACTTGGACTGGTGCTTTTCAATATATATATAAATGATCTGGAAAGGAAATCAAAGTGAGGTTATCAAATTTGCAGATACAAAATTATTCAGAGTACTTGTATCACAAGTCTGCTTGTGATTTATTACAGGAGGACCTTGCAAGACTGGAAGATTGGGCACCCAAATGGTAGATGAAATTTAATGTGGACAAGTGCAAAGTGTTGCATATAGGGAAAAATAAACCTTGCTGTAGTTACACGATGTTAGGTTCCATATTAGGAGCTACCACCCAAGAAAAAGATCTAGGCATCACAGTGGATAATACTTTAAAATCATCAGCAGTCAAAAAAAGAAACAGAATGTTAGGAATTATTAGGAAGGGAATGGTTAATAAAACAGAAAATGTCATAATGCCTCTATCGCTCCATGGTGAAGACCGCACCTTGAATACTGTGTACAATTCTGGTCGCCGCATCTCAAAAAAGATATAGTTGCGATGGAGAAGGTACAGAGTAGGGCAACCAAAATGATAAAGGGGATGGAACAGCTCCGCTATGAGGAAAGGCTGAAGAGGTTAGGGCTGTTCAGCTTGGAGAAGAGACAGCTGAGGGGGGATATGATAGAGGTCTTTAAGATCATGAGAGGTCTTGAACGAGTAGATCTGACTCGGTTATTTACACTTTTTTGAATAATAGGACTAGGGGGTATTCCATGAAGTTAGCAAGTAGCACATTTAAGACTAATTGGAGAAAATTCTTTCACTCAATGCACAATAAAGCTCTGGAGTTTGTTGCCAGAGGATGTGGTTAGTGCAGTTAGTGTAGCTGGATTCAAAAAAGGTTTGGATAAGTTCTTGGAGGAGAAGTCCATTAACTGCTATTAATCAAGTTGACTTAGGGAATAGCCACTGCTATTAATTGCATCAGTAGCATGGGATCTTCTTAGTGTTTGGGTAATTGCCAGGTTCTTGTTGTCTGGTTTGGCCTCTGTTGGAAACAGGATGCTGGGCTTGATGGACCCTTGGTCTGACCCAGCATGGCAATTTCTTATGTTCTTATATAAAGGCTGTTACAATAGTCTGACACCAAACTGTAGCAGCCTGTATTACTTATCTAAATAGATCCTGAGGAGGCATATACTCAAAGGTCTTAATTTTAAGCTTGTGGAAGGCAGCTTTAGAGACTTTTAATTTGTGATTTAAAAGAATCTGGAATCTAAAATTACCCCCAAATTTTGCACCTATGAAGTACAGTAATTGCTATCCTGATCCCGTCATATTGTAAATAGGTAAGAATACACCTTGAGAGGGCCTGACTCATCTACAGGAGAGTAGTCTTCTGCAGATTTAAAACTAGCCTGTTACCATGTAACCAAATATAACCAGTTTGTAAGCTTCTTTCAGGGAGTGAGATTTGCTATCTTCAGAGCAGGGTATATAAAACTGAATGTTGTCCAGATAGATAAAATAGGACATACCTAATGACTTCAAAATGCTGTCCAAAGGGTATAGGTAAATATTAAAAAGAACTAAGGATAGGGCCAAGTTTTGTGGTACTCCAGGATTGGATAAGTTCTTGGAGGAGATGTCCATTATCTGCTATTAATTAAGTTGACTTAGAAAATAGCCACTGCTATTAATTGCATCAGTAGCATGGGATCTTCTTAGTGTTTGGGTAATTGCCTGGTTCTTGTGGCCTGGATTGGCTACTGTTGGAAACAGGATGCTGGGCTTGATGGACCCTTGGTCTGACCCAGTATGGCTTGTTCTTAAGAAAAATATTTCTTCCCCTTATTGTCAAAGATTTGAACCAGGATAATAAACCATCCAGGCCAGGGGTGGGCAATTCCGGTCCTCGAGGGCTGCAAACCAGTCGGGTTTTCAGGATATCCTTAATGAATATGCATGAGAGAGACCTTCATACACACTGCCTCAGTTGTATGCAAATCTATTTCATGCATATTCATTAGGGGTATCCTGAAAACCCGACTGGTTTGCAGCCCTTGAGGACCGGACTTGCCCACCCCTGATCCAGGCCTATATTACCAAGGCGAGATATCAGAAGCTCTTGACTCATAGTATCAAAAGTACTAAATTGCCTGACTTCCCCCGCTCTGACTATATAGGAAATCCAAAAGAGAAAGCAGTAAGATCTTGTTGCTTCATGTTTTTCTGAATCCAAATTGTTCAAGTACATTATAGGCTTCCAATAATTCATCAAGGTCCAGCTATACACGTTTTTTCCAAAATTTTTCCTAATGACTGCAGAGTAGAAATTGGATGAAGATTGATTGCTCAAGGGGAAGTGTCCAATCTTTTTGTACAGACCTACAGTGGCTAATTTCAGTAATTCCAGGACATAAATCTTTAATGGAAGGTTATCTGCCTTATATCATGTTCAGTCTTTCCCCTTTATTAGACAAAATGGGTGCGATCCAGCTGAGAATGTATAGATTTTTTCTTCTCAATAACATCTGAGATACCTCTTGCAGTCAGTTTAAGCCATATTTCTTCAGTGGCTGAAGACAGTGAGCTATCGAATGTACATTCATTACTGATGGAAAGCTGTGATTGCTGAATTTTTTTGAGGTAAAGATATGAAAAATACAATTTGATCACAGCCAGGAAATTGGTGAATATGAGTGGTCTAGCAATCAGGCAGGGAACAGTGGCAAATAGTTTGTGGTTAATTCAACTAATTTTTGTATTTTTAACAAGTCATCACTTTTTGGCAATCAAGCTTATAAGTTCTCAACAACTGCGTTTTTGATATCTTAGCACTACTTTTATTTTTTCTCCATCTCCTCTCAGCCCAAGAGACGTTTTTTGGTTTGTCAAGTCATGAGAATACCAGGGACAACCTAGAATTACATCTTTTGTGCACCTCCCTATGGGGAGCTAATTTATCATAAACTATGGTCAGTTGAATACCATTTATTAATCCTCTTCCTATACTTACCATTTCACTATTGTTGTTGTTTTTTCTTGCAACTATGTATAATTTATCTGATTTTTGTTTGATTTTGTAAACCGTTGTGATGGCTAAACCGAATGACGGTATACAAAAACGAATAAATAAATAAATAACTAGCAGTTACACTAGCTTCATCTCTCAGCTGCTTCCAACATCCAATTATAAAAGTCCTTTGTGACATACAATCTACTTTTCTACTTTGAGCATCACACTGGGACTGTAAAGCATTATCAGTTACCTGAAAAAGGATACGTGAGAGAGCTGTCCGGAGCAATTTCAATATACAAAGCTGCGAGACTGATAAGGCCCAATTTTCATGACACAAGATCAGGTCTATAAGAACATGCCATACTGGGTCAGACCAAGGGTCCATCAAGTCTAGTATCCTGTTTCCAACAGTGGCCAATTCAGGCCATAAGAACCTGGCAAGTACCCAAAAACTTATGGCCTGGATTGGCCACTGTTGGAAACAGGATGCTGGGCTTGATGGACCCTTGGTCTGACCCAGTATGGCATGTTCTTATGTTCTTAACTGTCTATCCCATGCTACTGATGCTGGTAATAGCAGTGGCTATTTTCTAAATCAACTTAATAGCAGGTAATGGACTTCTCCAAGAACTTATTCAAACCTTTTTTAAACCCAGCTTCACTAACCAAATCTCCTGGCAAAAATGTTGCGTGAAAAAGAACTTTCTCCAGTTAGTTTTAAATGTGCTACATGCTAACTTCATGGAGTGCCCCCTAGGCCTTCTATTTTCTGAAAGAGTAATAAGCAATTTACTTTTACTCAATCTAGACCTCTCATGATTTTAAACACCTCTATCATATCCCCCGCCCCCTCAACTGTCTCTTCTCCAAGCTGAACAGTCCTAACCTCTTTAGTCTTTACTCACTGGGGATCTGCCTCATGTTGGGGCACAAATCAGCTACTTCCATTGACAACCTCTTGCTCTTATTGCTTTACACATTTTTATTACATGAGACCCATATTGGCACAGAAATGGATGAATTCAAAACACAGCCATATTTGGCAATGTCTAAACCAATGAGGCATGAATTCAATGATCTATCATAAGTACCGAGTTGGACTATTTGCAACATAATGGACTAAAGGGAGACCCATGATTATATCTAAGCACCATTAATACAGTGAATTGATAAATGGAAGCTATGTATTACACTTTCCTTTAACAGTGGTGTATACTAGTTGATGTGCATTTAAGGATCATTATTAGTTTTGTCCAGATTAGGTGCTAACGTTCAAAATAAATTGTGGCTCTTCTAAATCTTTTACATAGGAGTAAATGTCGTCAAACTAATTGCACATGATATCTTTTATTGGACTAACTTAATATATTTGACTAGCTTTCAAGAGCTATGCCTTGGCAGGTCAATGCAAAAATTATGAAGGAGAGCATAGCTCTCCGGCTAGTCAGAAATATGTTTAGTCCAATTTTGAAAGGTATCACCTACAAATTGTCAAGTGAACTCAATTAGGTACCGAAAAGGTTAGGCTAAACAACCAATATTCACTCAAAATAAGATAATTACAAAAGAAAAACAAGGAGGAATATATCTAAAATTATATACGATCAAAATACATTTTTATTAATATATATCATCTTTTTATATTCAGAACCCGCTGGTCAATAATACTTGGGGATAACAGAAAGCTATCCATACCTTGAACAAACCTGATACGGGCCCATGTTGCATCTCAACTGAGGCTTCCTCACTGTAATTCACAACCACCAAACCGAAACTGACAAAACACACCATTTGCTACACTTGTGCAGTGCTGGTGGAGGAACTTGCCTGTACTATGTGAGATTTTTTAAAATTCCTTTTGGTTACATTTCTATAATTTGCTTTTTGAAATGGATTGTTCATTTTGCTAGTGGTGTATGGCGTGTTCTGTCAGTTTCAGCTTGATAGTTGTGAGTTCCCCTGAGGAAGCTTTGGTTGAGGCGAAATATGGGCCCATGTTGGGTCAGATTTTATTGTATGTGAGCAGATTTAGAATCTACGGAACTGTGCTAAAATGGTTCGCATCTTATCAGATCGTCAACATTAATTATAAATTGATAGCAAAACTTCACAATGGCAGATGGTAAGTAGTGGTGTCCTGCAGGGCTCCTCATTGTTGGCTGTTCTTTTTAACCTTTATTTGGCACCTATTACTAAGATCCTCACTGGGCTCTGTGATGTCTATTGTTTTATAACAAGGTTCAGTCATCTTGGTCTGATACCACTGTCATTCTCAAGGTTTGTACTTCTCCCATCAAGGCCCGGCTAACCCACAGCAAGCTTACTTTAAATTTGAAGGAAACAGAGTTACTGGTTCATCATTTAGCTAATCCATCAATTCTATCATCACCTTGTATTGTCAATATTTTGTTGCCAATCTCCCCACATGTAAAAAAAAAATCTTGGAGTCTGGATTGATTTCAGTTTGAAATCAAAGCTATTATAAAATGTGGCTTCAACAAACTAAGAGTTGTACAAGGTTTAAAATCTTTATTTCCTAGCATGTAGATGGATGGACTCAGGACCAGTGGGTTTATGCTCCCCTGCCAGCAGATGGAGACTGAGCAAGCTGATGTCACAGTATACATAACCCTGAGGTGACCTCAGCCTGCCAATATTCTCAATCTCCAGCAGTTAGTGGATGTGCATCTCCCTGTGGGGATTGCTTTGAGCTTTTTGAAAGGAGAAATTTGTAAGTCTAAACTCAGGATAAGAAAGCCCTGCTCTCCTGCAGTGATAGCTACCCCCAGTTGAGAATTCCTGAGGCAATTGCTGTGGTCCCTCAGAGGTGTGTCTTGGTTTAGTAACTGGGTTTTCCGGCATGGACTTAGCTGCTTGTTCAGCTGAAAGGCAGCGCTTGCAGGAGGCTGAGTGCGGTGGTGATGGCAGATGACCTCTTCCCCCCGCAGCCAGAGACTGCCTCTGTACTCATCTGGTAAGCGCTGAGCTCAGGTAAGGTTAAAAAAAAAAATTACCTGAATCAAGAGACAGGGGTTTCAGGATTTCTTCCAGTCTCCGTTCTCTGCATGCCTTGCCGATATTCGTTCCCACTCTCGTTGGGGAACTGGGCAGCCTGGCGGGTTGAGCGACCCCAGGTGGGCTAGGCCCCGTACTTAGGCTTTTTTCTTGCACGCCACGTGGTAGGTCTCGGCGGCAGTTTTCGCATGCTCTTGTGCATGTTCTGCTGCCCTCTATAGGCCGTCGGTGTGCACAGTGTGTCTGCTGTGCACAGGCATTGTGCGCTCAGTTTTTGGATGCACTTTTTACGTGCACAAACTTTTTTTTTTTTTTTTTTGTGCGCTTAACTTGGCACACAGATTGTTCATACGCCTTGCTACGCTTTTTTTGGACACACTTCATTTTTGAGCGCGAGTCGTTCCAATGCATGTTTACTGCAGTGATGGTGCCAGTAAGCAAGAAGCCCAAGTGTCTTCCTATTTGTGTTGCCTGTCATATTAGGGCTTCTCTGCCTGACCTGGCTTCTAACCTGTTTCATCTGTGCTCAGTTGTTCAGGGAGAGTTGTCTTCCTCGAATTTTGCTAAACCTAATTCCTCTGCTGGTGAGGGCAGTTCTGTGGGACCACCTCCAGTTCCTTCTGGGCTTGGGCTAGACCCGGCTGCTTTTTTCTTGGGTGTAATTTTATCAAGGCTTACAAGTCTTTCTTCAGGCACAGCCCTTCACTTCCACCATTTCTGTCCAGTTGGACCCTCAGCTGATGGCTCCCCCCCTTCCAGTCATATGCTTAAGTGCCACGGGTCGCCCTGACTTCCTGCGGATATTCCTGACAGGAATCCGGATGGCACTACTGATGATCCTGATTCCCTGGAAAGGGGAAATTCCTCCAGGGCTGGAACCATATTGAACCATGTTGTGGTTCTTTCATAAAGATGAACTGCTGGCCCTGATTTTCCAGACCTTGAAACAACTGGGTGCTACTGGTTCAGATGCTAGGTCAGAGCCGAGGAAGAATCCCATTTTGGTTTCCTTACATAAAGCCTCTTGGTTTTTTCCCAATGATGGACGCCATCCAGGAATTGATTGACCTGGCATGGGATGCCCCAGAGGCAAATTTTAAAGGGGGTCGGAGGTTGGAAGATTTGGACCCCCTGGATCTGGCTGTGAGAGCATTTGCATTTTCCCCAAAGTGGATGTTCTGGTATGGTGCCGTGTTTAAGCGGCGCGACTATCCCTGTAGAGCAGCGGTTCTCAACCTATGGGTCGCGACCCCGGCGGGGGTCGAATGCCCAAAACGCAGGGGTCGCGCGCTCCCGGTCTCTCCCGCTGCCGTTGCCGCCGGGCTGTCAGCACGTTCAAGCCCAGCGGGAACGGCAGCGGCGCTAGAAGAAGCTCTGCACCCGCGGCTGGGCCTTTTCTTCTTCCTGCGCCTGCCCCCCCCCCTCCCGTGACCCGGAACAGGAAGTGAATCGTGGTGCGCGGGAAGGAGAGAGAGCCGCGTGAAAAAGTAGCAGCGGCGGCTGCAGCATCGGCCCCCGAGCAGTTGAAGCAGCCGGTAATGGAGAAAGGAGAGAGCAGCACGAGCCTCCCGCGGCCGATGGGATTCTTCTTTCTTGGCCAGCGAGGCTGCTGCAGCTCCCATTTGTGCTCGGGGGAGAAGAGGAAGTGAGTGAGAGAAAGAGAGAGAAGCAGCCAGCCAGCCTGTGTGTGATTGACTGGTCAGAGAGCTGATGTGTGTGTATGTGAGAGACAATGAAAGTGATTGCTCAGGGAGATGACTGATGTGTGTGTGAGAGTGTGAGACATTAGTCAGGGAGGTGACTGATGTGTGTGTGTGAGAGAGAGAAAAAGCATGGAAGGGAGAAGTCTGGGTATGTGAGAAAGCATGGGCGTAAGAAGCCTGGTGTTGTGGGGGTGAAAGAAAGCATGGGAGTGAGAAACCAGGGTGAGTGTGCATGCATGAGAGAGAGAGACTGCTTGGTAAGGTGATGGTGTGTGTGAGAGAAAAAGACTGGTGTGTGTGTGTGAATGTGAGAGAAAGTGATTATGGGAATGAGAAGCCTGTGCATGTGGAGAGAACAAGCATGGGAGTGAGAGACTGGTGAGTGTGTGTGTGTGAGAGAGAGAGAGACAGAGAAAGTGATTATGAGAGTGAGAAGCCCATATATGTAAGTAGAACACGGGAGTGGGAAGCCTGTGTGTGTGTGTGTGTATGGCATGAGAGAAACTGTTCAGGAAGGTGACTGGTGTGTGTGTGTGTGAGAAAGTGATTATGAGAGTGAGAAGCCCGTATATGTAAGTAGAACACGGGAGTGGGAAGCCTGTGTGTGTGTATGGCATGAGAGAAACTGTTCAGGAAGGTAACTGGTGTGTGTGTACCAAAGACTGTTTGGGAGATGATTGGTGTGTGAGAGACAGAAACTGGTCATGGGGGCATGACTGGTATGGTGTGTGTGTGTGAGAGACATGGGCACTAAGGAAGAGGACCATAAGTATAGAGCTTAGCTTCTACTGCTGCTTCTGGTGAGTGCCACGGCCTGCAGGGAAGGGGAGTAGGAGAGCTGCTGGAGGGGGTAAGTAAAGGTGGCTTTTTAAGTTTATTTTTCTTGACTGCCATTTTAATTGTGTGATGTCTGCTTTTTTGAAATATTTTATTGGTGTTTGGAGAATGTTTAATAGTTTTTATGCGTTTTTAATTGTTGGATGTTCATAGCTGTTTTGAAACATTTATTCTGCTTATTAGTATAGTATAGTTTTACAATTATTTCTGTGTGGGGATCTATAGCTGCTTGCTAGTTCTGTTTTCCTAATAAGAGGTGTATTGGTTTTTAGGACCTGATTTAATATTTGTAGTGTTGCCTTTTCATAGATAGGGTTGCTCCTGTTTGAGTGTATTCCATAATACAGGTGTAACTGTGTGCGGATTAGTTTATGTGCATTACTACAGATCCTGGGAGTATGTTAGGTCGGTTCTGTGTCTGTTACCGAGATGAGATATTTTGCTAGCATGTAAGCGTTTGTATCGGTCTTATTTGTTGTGTTTTCTCAGAGGACATGCATTGGTGGTAAACTGCTGTCTTTTCATAAGTAGGGCTATTGAGCCTGGAAATAGAAGGAGTTTGAGTTGCTGTTACTGAGATGTCACTAGAACCAGAATATCTTTTTTGTAGGGTGAGTTGTATGGGGAATGTCATAATTCTGCTTTACATCCATTATTGTGGGTCAGGGGGGTTCCTGTGGATACAAACTGTACTTTTACATCTAGCCCCGTGACGATCATGGGTCAGTGTGCCATGCATGTGAGAACCTATGGTGAGTTGAGTTACATTCACATTATAAATGTCATAATTAAATGATAAGTGTGCACTAAAATCCAACCCCATCCATAACCCCGCCCCCATATGACCAAAGCCCCGCCCTCACCCCACCCTCACGGGGCGAGGGCGGGGCGAGGGGTCACCGCAACATGAGGAACTGTATTGCGGGGTCACGGCATTAGAAAGGTTGAGAACCACTGGTCTACACTAAGGAAAACGAAATGATCAGGTAAGTAATTTCTCCATTACACTCCTCCTGATTTTCATACTATTGTCCAGGCATTTATCCTTTCACTCATTGATTTATTGTAACACTGTCCTTTTAGGCCTCTCTGCATATAGTTTAATGGCATTACAACTATTATAGAACACAGTATTACCAGTACTAAGATTTGGGAGCATATTTCCCCAATTTTGAGACCTACATTGGCTGCCCATTCGGCAGCATATCCTTTAAAAGATTATGCATCATCACAGCTGCTTTTTTTTTGGATTCTTTTCCTTGGGCAAATTCCTTATTGAAAATCTGTTTCCTCTTGTGCTGTTAGATCCTTAAGTAGAGGTCTCTTTGATGTATTGTTACATAAAATGGCAAGAATTGATATTACTTGTGAGAGCATTTTCTGTAGCTACTCCTGAAATTTGGAATAGCTTGCTTGCCCTTTGATTTGCAGCTAGAAACCTGTCCAGAGCAATTTAAGTCCTTATTAAAGGTATGTTTATTTTGTCTTTTATGTACTTTCATAAGACAGTCTGTTTAAGTTTATATAATTTTATTTCATGATTATCATTTTGTGATCTTATTTCTTATTACCTCATTTTCATGATTTTTGAATAATTTTAATGCTGTTTTATTTACTTTTATTAATGTTTTACTGTAAATCCTTTTGAGTTTCAGCATTAGGAGATAATCTATTACAAATTTATGTATTATTGACCAGTGGGTTGGTTTAAGAGAGGCCTGCCAGAAGTCTTCCATAAGTACTACTGATTATCTACCAGTCCATCACTAGTTAAATCTCCAGAAGCCCTATACAAACAGTCTAATTGCAGTGGGGTCATAATTTATATTTCTGTGGGTTTAGCTGATTTGTTTGATTAAAGGGTACTGTTTTGGAATTTTTTTAGGGGTTGGGTTTTTTTTTTTTTTTTTTGGATAGTTCTGTTTTGGGAGGTGTTTGTGGGGTTTGGGGTAATTTGTGTTATATGGAGAAAGGGTATTGGGTTGATTTTGTGTCTTTTTTTTTTTTTTTTAATTTTGTAGATGTTTATATAATGGGTGGGGTTCTGGTCATGTGTTGGTTATATTTTATATATGTATAAGTCTGAATGTAAAATTTCTTGTGATGTATAAATACAAGTTTTTATTGTATATAATTTTCATACATTCCCCCTTGTTTTTGTTTTGTGATTGAGTGATCCAACATGGCAGCTGCTAATCTTTTGAAATTATAATTGACGTGCACATGGGGCTGTGATTCATTGATGCGAGTTTACCATGCTTTTGGTACTGACTACTCTTGTATATTGTATTTGATGTATATATGATAGATCACTAAAACTGAGTCCTTAAAGATTATACTCTGGATGCTGAGTGAATGAAATACTCATAGCACAAATGCCTACAGTTTATTAAGTTTAACTGGCTTCTAAAAATGCCAGCTGTAAATTCTGTGGAACAGTAAAATCAAGTAGCTCATGGTTGAATAGGTAAGCTAAGTACAAGGTTATAAAGGCTTATTGTAATGGAACAAAGCAAACAGGGCAAAAATCTCTGCCAAAGTGGTCACAAAAGGATGGTCAAGCATGCATTGCTAGGTTACCAGGCCACAAGAATTTGCAAAGCAATGGGGAGGGGGTTGTGACAATGTTTTGTTGAATTTAGCCTTGTGTCTCCCTTCTAAAAGTCTAATATTTTCCTTGTATTATGATCTGAAGTAAAAGTTTGAAGTGCTGTAATTCTTGTGCCCCGTGTGAGAGTGATACTTTATTTGAGGTCAGCTCATGCTACCTATATTGCACTGAGCTATTTGTGGTTTCAGTCAGTGAATATAAAACAAGGAATTTCAGGAATTCTACTGAAGGCATTTGAATTGGAATCAAGAACAAAGGGGCTTTTCATTTAATTACTAAAGCACATCATTAATTTAAAATTTTTGTTTAATATTAAACCTAAGGTCTTGCCCTGTATATAAATTTTTTGTGATGGTAGCTGATTCTTCTGTATGAAATGTGTAGTGTTATGAGAATTTATTTTAAGCTTAAAGATAGTATGAAATGGAGTGGATTTATTTTGTTTATAAAATAGAGGTAATTTACCGATACAGATAAACAATGACCCAATCTTTAATATTTAAACTGTACTTTTTTTTCTTCTCCTCTGTATTTTCGGAGGCCATGGGGATATTATCTTTTCTGGAGAACAGGGTAACAACTGTATTCCCTCAGATGTCTTGATACCTTGAAATTTTTTTTCCTTTCTGGTTTAGCCTCAGTGAGGGAATGAAATTGGACTGTTTTACTTGCATGTGGCATACATAGTTTGCATGCAGTATGTTTGTCTAAAATGTGCCTGTCCAATTTATTTTCTGTCACTAAGCAGGCTGAATGCTTAATACCTGTCCATTTTTTTCCCCCCTCAGGCAAGGACGTATTTGTTCTCTCCGTGTCTCTTCAATTTTTTTTCTGTTCCTCTTTCTTTATCGCGTTGGCGATCCCCCCAAACAGCACTTTTCAGTGCTACAATGTCAGGCCCCAAGAAACCTGGCGTTTAAATATTGTCAGTGTGGATACACAATGTCAGTTACTGTCAACCAAAATTACTGTTATATTTGCCTAGGGTCCAGATCATGACCAGGCAAAATGTAAGGATTGCGGCCACATGTCTCCCATCGAGGTGCTCTGGGGCATAAATAGTCTTCTCATGGGGTAGCCAGGAGGACCTCTTCAGAAGAGCCAAGGGGAAAGAAACATTAGATTTCTTCAGAGCCTGAGATCACTACGGCACCTAAGGTGCCCAAATCTGTTCTGAAGCAACCCAAAGGGGATACATCGGTGCCATCGGAAGATCTATGCCTGACTGAGGTTCAAGATGCGTTGAAGACATCCAAAGAAGCATGCCAAAGCGCGCCTGATGCATCTTCGTGGGCCTTGACGCATCAGCGCAGGCCACAGTGCACATAGACAGAACATGTAGCGCATCCTACCAAGCATTGCGCATCGATGCAGACTAGTCACAATAAATGCGGCGCAGTTTCGATGCACACTAAGCATTTATCGACACATGCATCGCAAAAATCAAGAACTCGATTGGCAGAGTCGAATCTTCTTTACCATCTACACATAGATATAAGCACAGGTTTCCAATCTACCCTATGGACCCCTTCCTGGAGATACTATCTCAACCCCCCTGGGACTCTCCTCTTGACTCTGTTCCGATTAATTCTCGATAGGCTTCATCGCCAGAGGGACCACTCTGTGTGTTCTGGCTTATCTTCCCACTCACACCTGCAGCGTTTCTTAATTCAGGAAGAGCTCTCACCCAAAGTTAGACCACCTGATCAGGAACGGGGATCCTGGAAGCTGCAACTGTCCACAGAAATTTTATCTGCAAAGGTAAATCCTCGGAAGATGTTCTTGTTCCCCTCAAGAGGAGTGGCACCATTCCAAATCTACCACAAATCCACAGGCTATTCGATCACAACAGGCCATGGACCAGATTTCCTCCATCATAAATCTTTTTGCAACATTACATCCACAGTTTTCTCCTCATCTTTTGGGTTCAGGGGGAGATGCAGATCCATTAACCACCCCTCCCTCTCCTGGTGAGCACCCATCACCAGTTCCAGAGGATCAACCTGATATAGCTCAACATTCACCTCTAGTCAGCCACCAAAACTCTCCACTTGGACAGTTCAATGGGAATCCCATCTGACCCACCGGAGGAGCCTCCAGACTATTCCTCTCCTACTGAGGATTTCACCTATTCGAAATCTGTGGAAAAACTGGGCAACATACTAGGAGTGGAGGTTCATAAAATTCCTGACCTTCGAAGAAATATTTTGTATACTAAAAATTCTAGATGTACCAGCTGAACCAGAGTCTCTACCATCACATAAGCTACTAGATTCAGTTTTGTCCAAGATGTGGGAGTCCCCTCATTTAATTCTTCCAGTTTCCATGAAATTAGATTTAAAATACAGGCTACAAAAATCTGCCACATATGGCATCGTTCAACTTCCTCACCAATCGGTCATTGTTGAGTCGGCAATGAATCGTGCAAAGAAGCCTAGACTACATGCATCTAGTCCTCCTTTGAAGGAGCATAAAATTCTAGATGAGTATGAGAGGAGAGGATCATCTTGCTGGTGGCTGAAAGGAATCTGTAAACCTTTTTTTTTTTTGCTTGGGAAATTTTTTTTTAAGTATTGGGGAGAAGTAAACTATTGGGGTATATTATTTAGTGTGTTTGTGCTTTCAATAGTCAGTAAGGCAGCCAATAAGCAGAAGTTAGTATTTGTTTTTCCCCACCCACCCCTAGCTCATCCTTTAAGACAGGTGCTACTTTCACACTAAAAAGAAACCCAAAACAAAAACAGCCTTTTAACTTCACTTCACAAATTCCCCACAACTTATTGAGAGTTTGATCATTCCTCTGTAGGCCACTACCAGACATATAGTGAATACACTAATACATTTAAAGGATGCTAATTAGACACATTCCTACTCCCATAGCAACCTAAAACTTAACTAGGAACTCTCTGCTGTAGCCTTCCAAAACGCGGATCTGCGCCTAGATCCGCGTTTTGGAAGGCTACAGCAGAGAGTTCCTCGCTTGAAAAGCTGAAGATCGGCTACTACAGTGTGGCACAAGACTTGGATAGTCGGTTTGAAAGAGAAGAGTGATAACTCTATGGAGCATATTTAGATTCCATTTTGGTAAACATACCTACCTACCGATAATATATACAGCATCCCTTGAGAAAAAATCCTTCGGGGTTTGAAACGAGGCCTCGTCGGGCTATCTAACACAAAGCAGATAAGTTGGGAGTGTGTTTACCCGGGTGATCTTTATATAGAGAATTGTGATTGTGTGTATGATCACTTACAAATATCTATTGAGAAGTTCATTATGTGTTTAGTACATTGAAAGTTTTTTAAAAAAAAAACCTTTTTGCAACGAGATTAATACACATTTGCACCTATTCATGCTCAAAAATAAAATGGATGGAGGAAGGAACGTTAATGATTAAAACCATTGAATAACAACTGGATGGTGTTGCTTAAACACAATATATGAAACGTTCCTACCATCCTAAAAATTTTTTTTTAGATATTGTTTTTTGAAAAAAAAGCTTGTTGTGATATATACAAAACCGTTGATATCTCAGGTAGATCTGAAATAATTTTGTTGAAATCTTTCAAACATTCTAAAAAAAAAATTCTTATTAAGAGGTGATTTTGTTTTGGTGTCATTTTAGTCAAATCCCTCAAAGTATTATTTAGTGCTATTTGTTTTTAGCAGTGAATGATGACATAGACTTAATTGGCATCTCAGAGACATGGTGGAAGGAGGATAACTAATGGGACAGTGCTATCCCGGGGTACAAATTATATTGCAGTGTCAGAGCGGAGCATCTGGGAGGTGGGGTGGCATTTTATGTCCAGGATGGCATAGAGTCCAACAGGATAAACGTCCTGCATGAGACTAAATGGACAATTGAATCTTTATGGGTAGAAATCCCTTGTGTGTTGGGGAAGAGTATAGTGATAGGAGTATACTGCCGTCTACCTGGCCAAGATGGTGAGATGGACCGTGCAATGCTAAGAGAAATTAGGGAAGCTAACCAAATTGGTAGTGCAGTAATAATGGGAAATTTCAGTTACCCAATATTGATTGGGTAAATGTATCATTAGGACATGCTAGAGAGAGAAAGTTCCTGGATGGAATAAATGACAGTTTTATGGAGCAATTGGTTCAGGAACTGACGCGAGGGAGTAATTTTAGATCTAATTCTCAGTGGAGCACAGGATTTGGTGAGAGAGGTAACAGTGGTGGGGCCACTTGGTAATAGTGATCATAATATAATCAAATTTGAATTAATGACTGGAAGGGGGACAGTAAGCAAACCAAAGGCTCTAGTGCTAAACTTTCAAAAGGGAAACTTTGATAAAATGAGAAAAATAGAAAAAAACTGAAAGGAGCAGCTACAAAGGTAAAAAGTGTGCAGGAGGCGTGGACTTTGTTTAAAAAAAAAACAAAAAACCCAACACCATACTAGAAGCACAGTCAAAATGTATTCTACACCTTAAGGAAGGTGGCAATTACCGGCATGGTTAAAAGGTGAGGAGAGAGGCTATTTTAGCCAAAAGATCTTCATTCAAAAATTGGAAGAAAGATCCAACAGAAGAAAATAGGATAAAGCATAAATGTTGACAAGTTAAATGTAAGACATTGATAAGACAGGCTATAAGAGAGAATTTGAAAAGAAGTTTGCCGTAGAGGCAAAAACTTACAGTAAAACCTTTAAAAAATATATCCGAAGCAGAAAACCTGTGAGGGAGTCAGTTGGATTGTTAGATTATCGAGAGGTTAAAGGGGCACTTAGAGAAGATAAGGCCATGGAAAGATTAAAAGATTTCTTTGCTTCAATGTTTACTGAAGAGGATGTTGGGGGAGATACCCATTCTGGAGAATGTTTTCATAGGTAATGATTCAGATGAACTGAACCAAATCACTGTGAACCTAGAAGATGTGGTAGGCCTGATTGACAAACTGAAGAGTAATAAATCACCTGGACCAGATGGTATACACCAAAGAGTTCTGAATGAACTAAAAAATGAAATTTCAGATCTGTTAGGTTAAAAACTTTTACTATCACTAAAATAATCCATTGTTCCTGAAGACTGGAGGATAGCTAATGTAGCCCCAATATTTAAAAAGGGCTCCAGGGGCGATCCGGGAAACTACAGACCGGTTAGTCTGACTTCAGTGCCAGGAAAAATAGTGGAAACTATTCTCAAGATCAAAATCATAGAGCATATAGAAAGACATGATTTAATGGGACACAGTCAACATGGATTTACCCAAGGGAAGTCTTGCCTAACAAATCTGCTTCATTTTTTTGAAGGGGTTAAACATGTGGATAAAGGTGAACCGGTAGATTTAGTGTATTTGGATTTTCAGAAGGCGTTTGACAAAGTCCCTCATGAGAGGCTTCTTCGAAAACTAAAAAGTTATTGGATAGGAGGCGATGTCCTTTCGTGGATTACAAACTGGTTAAAAGACAGGAAACAGAGAGTAGGATTAAATGGTCAATTTTCTCAGTGGAAAAGGGTAAACAGTGGAATGCCTCAGGGATCTGTACTTGGACCGGTGCTTTTCAATATAAATATAAATGATCTGGAAAGGAATACGACGAGTGAGGTTATCAAATTTGCGGATGATATAAAATCCAAGGCTCTCGTGCTAAACTTTCAAAAGGGAAACTTTGATAAAATGAGAGAAATTGTTAGAAAAAAAACTGAAAGGAGCAGCTACAAAAGTAAAAAAATGTCCAAGAGGCGTGGTCATTTGTTAAAAAATACCATTCTAGAAGCACAGTCCAGATGTATTCCACACATTAAGAAAGGTGAAAAGAAGGCAAAACGATTACCGGCATGGTTAAAAGGGGAGGTGAAAGACGCTATTTTAGCCAAAAGATCTTCATTCAAAAATTGGAAGAAGGATCCAACAGAAGAAAATAGGATAAAGCATAAACGTTGGCAAGTTAAATGTAAGACATTGATAAGACAGGCTAAGAGAGAATTTGAAAAGAAGTTGGCTGTAGAGGCAAAAACTCACAGTAAAAACTTTTTAAAATATATCCAAAGCAGAAAGCCTGTGAAGGGAGTCAGTTGGACCGTTAGATGATCGAGGGGTTAAAGGGGCACTTAGAGAAGATAAGGCCATCGCGGAAAGATTAAATGATTTCTTTGCTTTGGTGTTTACTGAAGAGGATGTTGGGGAGGTACCCGTAATGGAGAAGGTTTTCATGGGTAATGATTCAGATGGACTGAATCAAATCACGGTGAACCTAGAAGATGTGGTAGGCCTGATTGACAAACTGAAGAGTAGTAAATCACCTGGACCGGATGGTATACACCCCAGAGTTCTGAAGGAACTAAAAAATGAAATTTCAGACCTATTAGTAAAAATTTGTAACTTATCATTAAAATCATCCATTGTACCTGAAGACTGGAGGATAGCAAATGTAACCCCAATATTTAAAAAGGGCTCCAGGGGCGATCCGGGAAACTACAGACCGGTTAGCCTGACTTCAGTGCCAGGAAAAATAGTGGAAAGTGTTCTAAACATCAAAATCACAGAACATATATAGAAAGACATGGTTTAATGGAACAAAGTCAGCATGGCTTTACCCAGGGTAAGTCTTGCCTCACAAATCTGCTTCACTTTTTTGAAGGAGTTAATAAACATGTGGATAAAGGTGAACCGATAGATATAGTATACTTGGATTTTCAGAAGGCGTTTGACAAAGTTCCTCATGAGAGGCTTCTAGGAAAAGTAAAAAGTCATGGGATAGGTGGCGATGTCCTTTCGTGGATTGCAAACTGGCTAAAAGACAGGAAACAGAGAGTAGGATTAAATGGGCCATTTTCTCAGTGGAAGGGAGTGGACAGTGGAGTGCCTCAGGGATCTGTATTGGGACCCTTACTGTTCAATATATTTATAAATGATCTGGAAAGAAATAAGACGAGTGAGATCAAATTTGCAGATGACACAAAATTGTTCAGAGTAGTTAAATCACAAGCAGATTGTGATAAATTGCAGGAAGACCTTGTGAGACTGAAAAATTGGGCATCGAAATGGCAGATGAAATTTAATGTGGATAAGTGCAAGGTGATGCATATAGGGAAAAATAACCCATGCTATAATTACAGAATGTTGGGTTCCATATTAGGTGCTACAACCCAAGAAAGAGATCTAGGTGTCATAGTGGATAACACATTGAAATCGTCGGTTCAGTGTGCTGCGGCAGTCAAAAAAGCAAACAGAATGTTGGGAATTATTAGAAAAGGAATGGTGAATAAAACGGAAAATGTCATAATGCCTCTGTATCGCTCCATGGTGAGACCGCACCTTGAATACTGTGTACAATTCTGGTCGCCGCATCTCAAAAAAGATATAATTGCGATGGAGAAGGTACAGAGAAGGGCTACCAAAATAAGGGGAATGGAACAACTCCCCTATGAGGAAAGACTAAAGAGGTTAGGACTTTTCAGCTTGGAGAAGAGACGACTGAGGGGGGATATGATAGAGGTGTTTAAAATCATGAGAGGTCTAGAACGGGTAGATGTGAATCGGTTATTTACTCTTTCGGATAGT
The DNA here is from genome assembly GCF_901001135.1 of Rhinatrema bivittatum. Lineage (NCBI taxonomy): Eukaryota > Metazoa > Chordata > Amphibia > Gymnophiona > Rhinatrematidae > Rhinatrema > Rhinatrema bivittatum. The sequence goes on from NC_042617.1 coordinate 157,417,019, forward strand.
AGAAAGACTAGGGGGCACTCCATGAAGTTAGCATGGGGCACATTTAAAACTAATCGGAGAAAGTTCTTTTTTACTCAACGCACAATTAAACTCTGGAATTTGTTGCCAGAGAATGTGGTTACTGCAGTTAGTATAGCTGTGTTTAAAAAAGGATTGGATAAGTTCTTGGAGGAGAAGTCCATTACCTGCTATTAAGTTCACTTAGAGAATAGCCACTGCCATTAGCAATGGTTACATGGAATAGACTTAGTTTTTGGGTACTTGCCATTGTCTTATGGCCTGGATTGGCCACTGTTGGAAACAGGATGCTGGGCTTGGTGGACCCTTGGTCTGACCCAGTATGGCATTTTCTTATGTTCTTATGTTCTAAATTCCTCCAATGAAAATTTTCCTAACCATGGATGTGTTTAACATGGACTGGAGAATCCATGTAAAGGGCCTTTGTGCCCAGAGCTTTTGGTCTGTTCAGGAAAAACATCATCAGAAAAACCTGTATTTGTGAATTCCATTTATAAAACTGCCCCTCCAACATAGGCTCTGGGTAAATTCGCAATATATAAAATAAATGCACAACAATCATAACTTAAACATACTAAATTTTCTGTTTGCTATGTTTTGTTTTAATAAATAAAATCGCTGCTTGGGTAAAATTTAAACACATGTCATGAAATTCATACTTTCTCCGGTCACATCCTTAAATGAAGTTGTACACAACCAGGTCTTACAGAAATTTCTGGAAGCTAAAACATTCTTTAATACATCAAATATCTTTAAGCAATGCATTCCAAAAAGATGTATTGAGATATGAAAGCCTGGAATCCATTAAGACAAACTTCAAAGATGCAAGTTTTAATCTTGCACAGGGTTTTGTCAATATAGGAGGGGTCAGGGATAGAGAATCACATACACCACCCAGACAAGTTACAGTCCGTATCATGACTTAGATTCAAACGTCCAGAGGAAAAGGGTGTGTGAATTCAGAGATAGTCAGAGTAGGTACAGGCAGTACATGAGCCACATGATTTGTGGCTAGTAATATTAAAGTTGTGCTGAGGCTATGACGGAAGTAAATCAGATGAAACAATTTTATAAATTATGCCCACGCTTAAGGGTGAAACAGGGACACTAGAAAATCTGTAAGGGGGGTAATACAGACTAGTGGCTGTGAACAATATCACAGATAGCACAGGAACTACATGAAAAAGAACTTGTGGGTTTTAACTGTCTGTGTCCTGGCATGGTATAAAGAGAAGGTCTTGGTTGATGATAAAGCATGTTTAAAGGCTCTTCTAACTACATGGAGTGTGTAAATCTGTGAAAAGAAATTGGCAGACATTCTCACAGGACAAGCAGGATAGTAGTCCTCACATATGGGTGACATCACAGGATGGAGCCCAATCACGAAAAACGTTTGTCAAAGTTTCTAGAACTTTGACTGGCACCTACTGGGCATGCCCAGCATGGCACTAAACCTGCAGCCAGCAGGGGTCCCCCTTCAGTCTTCTTTTTTCCGCGCAGCAGTAGCCACGCGGGTTAAGGAGCTCCACAGAGATTCCTGACAGGAATTTTCCTCATGGAATTACTAAAATCTTTCATACCCCACAGGGGTCCCTCCTTCGAATTTTTGACTCCACGGTACTCCGGTAAGTTTTTTTACCCATTTTCGGTCGATTCCCATAGAGTTTGGCCCTCGCGGCCTACTGGCCATCAACCGTACAGCGGCTTAATTTTTTTCAAAGGTTATGGCATTGGGGTTTCGTCTGTGCCCGGACTGTACTCGCACCATGTCCATAACAGACCCTCATAAAGTCTGTGTAATGTGTCTTGGGTGCGAGCAATGATGTCTTGACCTGCACCAAATGTGCCTTAATGACACCAAAAGGTCACAAGGCCAGAATGGAGAAAATTGAACTTCTGTTCTCAAACCCCGACGCTGTCTATTGCATCGACGTCGTCTGAACCGGCACCGTCCACTTTGCGCCAATATTGGCCACCGGCTGGTGACCCCCGGCATTGACAACTTCTTGGCCTTCGACTACCTCTACCTCCTCTCAGGACAGAGGGGATCGTAGAGAGAAGCATAGACACCGGAAGTCTCGGACCATCGAGGAAGGAAAATCAACCTCGCCATTGTCCGAGCCGCGATCGAAACCCCCCCCCCTCCAGAAAAGGCATTGACCCTTTCTGCGACCGGGTCATAGAGGCAACCCTCACCCGGACGGGTATCAGGAGCCGCGACTCCACCTTTAATGGTGGTCCCTTTGGCTATGTCTCTGCCTCCTTCCCTTCCAGAGCCGGGGCTGCTTGCTCCAGGTGTCTGTGAAGAACTGGACCGGATGGTCCAGGAGGCCATCGATTAAGGCGATGCACAGACTTTAAGTTCCCCCGGCGCCGATATTGGTGCCGGCCGCGGAACCGACCATCAATCCCATTCCGGCAGCATTGGCACCGCTGCTCTCGAAAGATGGACGCGCTTATAGCCGCTTTTCCACCGATGGATCTTGGGTCACTGATGGCTCCGATGCCTTTCCCACTTACCCTGTCATTGGGTGGAGAAACACCGTTCTGCATTCCTGCATCGGGAGTTTTGCCAATGCGTTCATCGGTGCCAACGATCCATCCATCGATGCCCTCGGTGCCTCCAGTTCTTCCCTCAATGCCTTCAGAACCTAGACCAGGACCTTCAGGAATTCCATCGTCCCATCCTTCTCAGGTTCCTAAGGGGACAGGTGCTGATCCCTATGATACCTGGACTGATGATTCATCTCCAGACATCGATGACTTGCCATCGCCATTTTCTACTGAAAGCAGGAAGCGTTCTCCTCCAGAGGACCTATCCTTCATAAATTTTGTGAAGGAAATGTCTGAATTGGTTCCCTTCCAATTGCAGACTGAACAAGATGACAGGCATCAAATGATGGAGCTGTTACAATTCCTGGATGCTCCCAAGGAAATAACCTCCATCCCTATTCACCAGGTTCTTTTGGATCTCCTCAAAAAGAACTGGGAACACCCTGGTTCTGTTGCTCCAGTCAACAGAAAAGCTGATACCACTTATTTGCTCCAGTCAGCCCCAGGATTCCAGAAACATCAGCTGCATCACCAATCTGTGGTTGTAGAATCTGCCCAAAAGAGGGCAAAAAGATCAAAACCCCACTCTTCCTTTCCCCCAGGTAAGGAACAGAAATTCCTGGATGCCATTGGCTGGCATGTCTTCCAGGAATCAATGCCTATTTCTCGGATCGCCTCCTACCAGCTGTATATGACCCAGTACAACAGGTCTTATTCAAGCAGATACAGGACGAGGCAGGGAAGCATGAAATAAGATCCTCTTATGATATCTTCGACACCGCTTCCAGGGTATCTGCAACTGCTATTTCGGCAAGAAGATGGGCCTGGCTTAAGTCTTCGGACTTGCGCCCTGAGGTACAAACATCTGATCTGCCCTGCATAGGAGACAATCTGTTTGGCAAATAGATTCAGCAGACTGTGGAGGAACTCAAGGAGCATCATGAGACCCTTTGCCAGCTCTCTCTGATGCCCTCTGAATATTCCTCCAAACAGCCATTCAGGAAGGCTACTAAAAAGTCATTCTTCCGTCCAAAGAAGTCCTATCCATCACAGTCTAGAACTCGTTCCACGAAACCTTTCCAAAAGGCCCAGTCTCGTCAACCTCGGAAACAAAAGCCACAAGCAGCTCCTCAGCCGGGCCCTGCTTCTGGCTTTTGACTCCTGCATAGAGAGCAGCAGCCGGTTTCCACTGCCTCAGATACCAGTGGGAGGTCTATTGTGTGCCACCTGTTGTTGAAATGACGCAATCACCTCAGACCAGTGGTTCCTTGCCATAATCTCTCAAGGTTATCCCCTAAACATTCACATTCATTCATTCTCTCACTCTCTCTCTCTCTTCCTCCCCCCCCACCGGACTCCCCACCTCTACCGACGTGGAGAACATCCGACCACTCACTACTCCTGGAGCAGGAGGTCTCCCTCCTCCAGTCCAGAGCAATAGAGCCAGTGCCCTACTCCCAACAAGGCCTAGGATTCTATTCCCGGTACTTTCTAATTCCCAAAAAATCAGGCGGCGTTCGTCCAATTCTGGACCTACATGCCCTCAACAAGTACCTACACCGAGAAAAGTTCAAGATGGTAACATTGGGTTCCCTCCTTCCTCTTCTGCAAAAAGGAGACTAGCTCTGCTCTCTAGATCTCCAAGACGCGTACACACACATTGCGATAACTCCATCTCATCGCAGGTTCTTGAGATTTCTAGTAGGCCCCAAGTACTATCAGTACAGAGTGCTACCATTCGGCCTGGCATCTCCACCACGAGTCTTCACAAAGTGCCTCATAGTAGTAGTAGCAGCAGCCTTCCTCAGGACTCAAGGTGTTCACGTCTACCCCTATCTAGACGATTGGTTGATCAGGGCTCCCACTCAGCAAGCTGCTCTGTTGTCCCTACGTCTTACTTTACACACTCTGATTTCGCTAGGATTTCTCGTCAAGTATACAAAATCTGCTTAGTCCCATTTCAAACTTTATCATTCATAGGGGCAGACTTGGACACCTTGCAGGCAAAGGCATTTCTGCCTCAACAGCGAGCTCTCACTCTCATCTCTCTCGCACACCAGCTATAGTCTCAGTACCGCACGACTGTACGCCACTTCCTCATCCTGCTGGGACACATGGCAGCATCAGTACAGGTTACCCCAATGGCCTGCTTGGCCATGAGTCATGCAGTGGACTCTAAGGTCACAATGGACTCAGTCCGTCCAACCTCTGTCGACCACTGTCCACATCACCGACTCACTTCGTCAGTCTCTAGCCTGGTGGCAAAATCAGATCAGTCTCCAAGGCCTGCCCTTCCAGGCTCCAGACCCTCAAATAATTCTCACCACCGATGCTTCCAACCTTGGCTGGGGAGCCCATGTCACTGATTTGCAGACACAAGGAACTTGGTCTCCAGAGGAAGCCAAACACCAAATCAATTTCCTGGAGCTGCGAGCAATCAGATATGCTCTCAGGGTATTTCAGGATCACCTTTCCAATCAGGTCATCCTGATTCAGACGGACAACCAGGTGGCCATGTGGTACATCAACAAACAGGGAGGGACGGGCTCCTATTTGCACAGATATGGGCTGAGGTCCTCTCCCATTTGATGTACCTCAAGTCCACCTACTTGCCGGGAGTGTACAATGTGTTGGCGGACAAGCTAAGTCGCGCTTTCCCTCCGCACGAGTGGTTCCTCAACCCCACAGTAGCGGACTCAATATTCCAACATTGGGGTTATCTTCGCATAGACCTCTTTGCGTCACTTCAGAACCGCAAAGTAGAGAACTTTTGCTCTCACTCGCAGCCAACACTCTCAGCCAAGAGATTTGTTCTTCCCCTCATAGGCAACCGGTCTCCTATATGCATTCCCTCCACTTCCACTTCTATCAAAGACTTGTGAAGTTACGTCAGGACAAGGGATGCATGATCCTGATAGCACCTCACTGGCTTCGCCAAGTGTGGTTTCAAATACTTCAGGATCTCTCCATTCGCAGGCACATTCCCTTGGGAAAGGACCCACTTCTGATCACTCAGAACAACGGGTGCCTACGCCACCCTAATCTTTCAGCTTTGTCCCTGACGGCCTGGATGTTGAAAGGTTAATTCTTCAGCCACTTAACCTTTCGGAGCCAGTTTCCCGTGTCCTGATTGCTTCACGGAAGCCTTCCACGAGAAAGTCTTACCTCTATAAATGGAACAGGTTTAAGTCATGATGTTCTTCTCAATCCCTTGATCCCTTTACCTGTTCCACCACAAAGTTTCTAGACTATCTATGGCACTTGTCAGAATCAGGTCTAAAAACTTCCTCCATCAGAATGCATGTCAGTGCGGTGGCTGCCTTCCATAAAGGTGTCGGGAACGTTCCTATTTCGTTACAACCCCTTGAAACACGTTTTCTGAAAGGCTTGCTTCACCTCAAGCCTCCACTGCGTCCTCCGGCCCCTTCTTGGGACCTCAACCTGGTTTTGGGTCGGCTCATGAAACCACCATTCGAGCCTCTCCAATCCTGTGATCTTCGCTTTATCACATGGAAAGTGATTTTTCTTTTGGCAATAACATCTGCTCGCAGAGTTAGTGAGTTACAGGCCCTAGTTACCTATCCGCCTTTCACTAAACATCTGCAGGACTGGGCAGTACTCCGTACTCACCTAAGTTCTTACCTAAGTTAGTATCGGAGTTGCACATTAATCCATTATACTACCTACCTTCTTTCCCAGGCCCCACTCCAATCCAGGAGAACAGGCTCTGCATACCCTTGACTGTAAATGGGCTCTAGTGTTCTATCGAGACTATACAGCTGCCCACAGGAAAAGCACTCAATTGTTTGTCTCATTCCATTCCATCAAATTGGGGCAGCCTGTGGGTAAGCAGACTCTCTCCTCCTGGTTAGCAGACTGCATATCTTTTTGCTATCAGCAAGCAGGCATTCCACTTCAAGATCGTGTTAAAGCGCACTCTGTGAGGGCCATGGCGACTTCAGTAGCACACCCACGCTCTGTGCCGCTTCATGACATTTGCAGGGCTGCTACCTGGAGTTCTCTCCATCCCTTTACAGCCCATTATTGCTTAGACAAGGCTGGAAGACAAGATTCCATCTTCGGCCAGTCTGTCTTGCGCAACTTGACGTACCAACGCCCTTCCACCTGCCTGTTAGGGTTCAGGATGCCCTCTACCAAATTTCACCCCAGTCCTTGTGCCTATTGCACATCTTAGGTACATTTGGTACAATTCTCGGACATCCTCAGCTCTGTACTCACCCGTATGTGAGGACTGCCATCCTGTTTGTCCAGTGAGAAAGCAAAACTTGCTTACCCGTAACAGGTGTTAAGAACATAAGAACATGCCATACTGGGTCAGACCAAGGGTCCATCAAGCCCAGCATCCTGTTTCCAGCAGTGGCCAATCCAGACCATAAGAACCTGGCAAGTACCCAAAAACTAAGTCTATTCCATGTTACCATTGCTAATGGCAGTGGCTATTCTCTAAGTGAACTTAATAGCAGGTAATGGACTTCTCCTCCAAGAACTTATCCAATCCTTTTTTAAACACCGCTATACTAACTGCACTAACCACATCCTCTGGCAACAAATTCCAGAGTCTAATTGTGCGTTGAGTAAAAAAGAACTTTCTCCGATTAGTTTTAAATGTGCCCCATGCTAACTTCATGGAGTGCCCCCTAGTCTTTCTACTATCCGAAAGAGTAAATAACAGATTCACATCTACCCGTTCTAGACCTCTCATGATTTTAAACACCTCTATCATATCCCCCCTCAGTCGTCTCTTCTCCAAGCTGAAAAGTCCTAACCTCTTTAGTCTTTCCTCATAGGGGAGTTGTTCCATTCCCCTTATCATTTTGGTCGCCCTTCTCTGTACCTTCTCCATCGCAATTATATCTTTTTTGAGATGCGGTGACCAGAATTGTACACAGTATTCAAGGTGCGTTCTCACCATGGAGCGATACAGAGGCATTATGACATTTTCCGTTTTATTCACCGTTCCCTTTCTAATAATTCCCAACATTGTTTGCTTTTTTGACTGCCGCAGCACACTGTACTGACGATTTCAATGTGTTATCCACTATGACACCTAGATCTCTTTCTTGGGTTGTAGCACCTAATATGGAACCCAACATTGTGTAATTATAGCATGGGTTATTTTTCCCTATATGCATCACCTTGCACTTATCCTCATTAAATTTCATCTGCCATTTGGATGCCCAATTTTCCAGTCTCACAAGGTCTTCCTGCAATTTATCACAATCTGCTTGTGATTTAACTACTCTGAACAATTTTGTGTCATCTGCAAATTTGATCATCTCACTCGTCGTATTTCTTTCCAGATCATTTATAAATATACAAGCCGTTAAGCCCGTTAAAACGGGCTACATCCCTCTGTCTCTCACCTCCCCCTCATTCTCTCTCCCCTCACTCTTCACCCCCCCTCCCCCACCCACTCCTCTCCACCCTCCCTCTCCTCTCACTCAGTCCCTCCCTCCCTCTCTCTCCCCCCTCTCCCTCACTCCCTCCTCTCCCTCACTCCCTCCCACTCAGTCCCCCCTCTCTCTCCCTCCCACTCACTCAGTCCCCCCTCTCCCTCCCATTCACTCAGTCCCCCTCTCCCTCCCTCCCTCCCACTCAGTCCCTCCCTTCACCCGCCTCCATTTCCTTCCGACGCCGTACTCGCAACTCCTCGCAGCCCACACCCACCTCCATTTCCTCCCGGCGCCGTAAGCGCGACTTCCCGCAACCCTCACCCGGCTCCATTAACTCCTCCCGCTCCTGCTGGCAGATCTCGGGGGGGGGGGGGGGGGCGCGGGAGTGACACCCCCCCCCCCCCCCCGAGATCTGCCGGCAGATCTGGGGAGGAGAAGTAGCGGCACCGCGCGCGCGCGGCGCCGCTGCTTCTCCTCCCGCTCCTGCGGCCCCACCGCCATTTTTTTTTCTGACCGACGTCCTTGCCCGCACATGCGCAGTAGAGCTGTGCTCTACTGCGCATTTGCGGGCCTTCGGTCACAGGCCATTTATAAGGTAGATTGAAAAGTAAGGGTCCCAATACAGATCCCTGAGGCACTCCACTGTCCACTCCCTTCCACTGAGAAAATTGCCCATTTTAATCCCTACTCTCTGTTTCCTGTCTCTTAGCCAGTTTGCTATCCTTGAAAGGACATCACCACCTATCCCATGACTTTTTACTTTTCCTAGAAGCCTCTCATGAGGAACTTTGTCAAACGCTTTCTGAAAATCCAAGTACACTAAATCTACCGGTTCACCTTTAGCCACATGTTTATTAACTCCTTCAAAAACGTGAAGCAGATTTGTGAGGCAAGACTTACCCTGGGTAAAGCCATGCTGACTTTGTTCCATTAAACCATGTTTTTCTATATGTTCTGTGATTTTGATGTTTAGAACACTTTCCACTATTTTTCCTGGCACTGAAGTCAGGCTAACCGGTCTGTAGTTTCCCGGATCGCCCCTGGAGCCCTTTTTAAATATTGGGGTTACATTTGATATCCTCCAGTCTTCAGGTACAATGGATGATTTTAATGATAAGTTACAAATTTTTACTAATAGGTCTGAAATTTCATTTTTTAGTTCCTTCAGAACTCTGGGGTGTATACCATCCAGTCCAGGTGATTTACTACTCTTCAGTTTGTCAATCAGGCCTACCACATCTTTTAGGTTCACCGTGATTTGATTCAGTCCATCTGAATCATTACCCATGAAAACCTTCTCCATTACGGGTACGGTTCTCACAGGACAGCAGGATGTTGGTCCTCATGAAACCCGCCCGCCACCCCACTGTGTTGGGTTCGTTATGTTTTCTTATTTTATTTTTTGGCACTTCCTGTAGCTTTAAACAAGACTGAAGGGGGACCCCTGCTGGCCGCAGGTTTTAGTGCCATGCTGGGCATGCCCGGTAGGTACCAGTCAAAGTTCTAGAAACTTTGACAAGTGTTCGGTGATTGGGCTTCTTCCGGTGATGTCACCCATATGTAAGGACTAACAGCCTGCTGTCCTGTGAGAATACCTATTACAGGAAAGCAACATTTGCTATCTGAGCCTTTAGAAAGTCAGCACAGGACAAGCAGAACCGAAGTCGGAAGAACTGTCCGATGGGGTTATTCTGTCTGAGAAAGGGTGACTGTTTTTGTTTCCATACATCCATTTATAGAAAATCAAATATTAATAATGGAAATGGTAATATCTAAAATTTAGATCATGGATGAGTACTGGTATGAAAAATTAAAAATTACTATCTTGAGAAGTCAATTGATAAAAAGAAAAAAAATTAGATAGACCCAGTTCAGACCAAGAAAAAAGTCTTATGTATTGATAGCAGGATGAATCCCCAAAAAGTCATCATATATGTATCATGACTCAAAAGCTGAGATGCATAAGTATGCAATATCGGGGAAGGGGTGGCGGCATCATGACCCCCCCCCACAATTCCTGTGCCATGTATTATTGGAGCATAAAGTTTTTGGTAAGGACTAAATGTGTCAAAGAAACCAGAAATGAGGTAGGAATCAAAGAGCTGACAGGTCTTGAGTTCTGTGAAATTACTCAATGGCTGCCTCTTGTGATATTTGAGTAGAGAAATTCAATGTCAAGGTAATGAGCAAGACAAGTTGAATAGTTGAAAGTAAATGGCTTGAATTTCATACATAGGAAGGGTCCTGGCCTATAAACAACTGGAGGAAACTGTTCATAAAGATGGAAAGGGGTTCTAACAATGAGCTGATACTGGTTACAATATGGCAACCTGGAGGAGTTTCCAAAATTGTGTATCTTGGGTAGAACATAAACTGGGGTATCTGGATTTTTCTCACTCAAAACGTGCGTCTAGCGTGGCCTGTACAGTCTTTGAGAAGTACTATAAGTGCTGGCTTAGGGTCTTTAGGCAGTGGGAAATAGCGAGTGTCGTGGAGTTGATGTAGTACTTGACGTAATTAGTACAATCAAGGACAACTGTACTGCCCCCATTATAAATGGGTTTAATAACAATAGAGGTGTCCTGGTAGAGGGAGAGTAAATTCTGGACTTCAGGTGACAAATTTTGGAAAGGCAAAGGATGGTATGTTTTGAGTTAAGACAAGTCATGAAAAAACATGTTTTCAAATGCTGATATAAGGGAGTAAGGGGACCAGTGGGAGACAAAGGAGATCAGGGGAAGATTGATGGGAAGAAAAAAACTTTACATTTGTATAGATTTATCCATCTGCTAAAATTGAATCTTGTATCAAATGAGTCATAGAGCAGGGTCTGTAAAAGGACACCCCCAAGTTGAGTAGATGATTCTTGGAGAGTGAAAGAGTCCTAGATGTGAGGTTGACTATTTGCAGGCAATGTACTGAGACCTGGTGCGTGGTGAATGAGATGGACTTTTCTGAGTTCTTGAGCAGCCCATATGGATGTGTGGTGGGGAGCTTGGATAGCTGAACACTGATCTGAAGAAGAGGAGCCAGAGAAACCAGTTATTACGCAGAAGCCTTTGGAACAGGGGTTTCATCTCCTGAGGAAACATCAGAGGAAGATTTGAAGGTGACATGTTTGGGGGGTGGTGGTGAGATGGAGCCATCCATGGATATACATCCTTTGCATAGTTCTGGGCATTACATTGAAACTTCTTGAACGTCAATTTTAATTCCGCATGGATTTTGTTGCTGTTTTGTTGAAGTTTACAGAAATGGGTTTTGAACAAAATCCAAGCCTAGTGTGTGTTTGCCCTAATCCCCCTACCAGCTGGAGGTTTCTGGGGAGGGGGAAGAATTGAGGCATCTGTGATACAGTGGCTTCTTATCACACAAAATCAATGGGTCTTCAAGATAATACAATCTGGATACCAGTTGCATTTTTCCCAGTTGCCATTGCTCCCACACCTTCCACCTTTTCACCCAGATCCCATGTATCTGCAGTAGCTCCAGCTGGAGGTGCAATCTCTTCTGTATTAGTGAGCAATAGAGCTGGTCCCGAGGTGAGAGGAATGAGCCCAATTTTGGACCTGAGAATGCTAAATAGGCACTTACTCTGGGGAAAATGTATTCTCTCAGCATGATTATTCCCATCCTTAAATGGGGAAAGTGAATTTATTTATTATTTTTACTATACCGGCTTTCATGATATGGATCATATCAAACCGGTTTACATTTAACAAAGTGTGCAAGATAAGAGATAACTCAAACAATTGTAACAAGAGCATTGTAAGGAGAGTGACAGTTACAATAAAATAGGGAAATAAATAACTGGGAGTTGGAGGTGAGAAGAAGGGGATTTAACTTACAGCAACTTATTTACAAGGATACAAGATTGAGTCTGATTAAATGTGATTTGTATAGTAAATGATAGTGTTAACAATGTGAAAGTGGCAGCGAATGACAAAGTTTATTTAAAACCATTTTTAATAGTGTGGTTGAGATGTCGGATGTAGGTCTCAGTCAGGGCTTGGATAGTGTGGTTACGGTGTCTGGTGTAGGTCTCAGTCGGGGATTGGAAAGGCTTTTTTAAAAAGCCAAGTTTTCAGCCTTTTTCTAAATGTTGGAAGGCAGGGTTCTTGTCTCAGGTCCGCTGGGATGGAGTTCCATAATGGTGGACCTGCAGTTGAGAATGCTCTGGCACTGAGAGACTTATGATGAATGGTTTTTGGGTGAGGCACCTGGAGAGATTCTTTGTAGGATTCTCTGGGTCTGATGGATGTGTGATTTTTGAAGGGAATTTGTAAGTTGATCCGGGCTTGTTGGTGAATGACTTTGTAGATGGTGATGGATTTGTATATGATTCTGTAATGAATGTGTTCCCTGGACCTCGAGGATGCTTACACACATCCCGATCCACTCCTCCCATCAGCATTATTTGCGTTTCAAGGTGGACTCTCTTCACTTCTAGTAAGAGTACTTTTATTTTGGCTTTTCAGTAGCCCTATTTTTACCAAATGCCTTGCAGTTTGAAGCAGCTGAGATTCCTTGTCGTGGGATTTGTTTTCTTGAACCTTGATGACTGGTGATGGCGCACACCCGAGAGGTGGTGCTGGACTGCTTGTAGAGGTAGACTTGACTTCTCTAGAAATTGGGGATCATGATCAATTTTGAGAAATTCTCCCTGGTCCCAATGAGGAGATTGAAGTTCATTGGCATGTGGATAGGCCTCCTTCAGGAGAAGACTTTCCTACCACTGGAGCGGCAGCCATGCTATCATCAGTTGTATGCAAACTGTTGTCCGTGCAGTCTTCCTTGGCCAGAACAGTTCTGATTTTTCAGTGTGAGAGTCAGGTCGCCCTTCAGGTCATGTATCTTCCAGGACTGTCCAACACTCTTGCAGTTCGTCTCAGCTGGGTGTTCTGTCCTCACAAGTAGTCTCTTCAGAAATTCAGATGCCTTGTTCGAGTTATGAGGCCTTCCAGCAGTAGAGCTGTTTGCCTTAGATTAGAAAAAGAAGCTGGAGAAATTAGCTCGGGATCCTTTTCTGCTTCTTGAATGCCAGGGTGGTCCGGGACAAGGCCCAGCTGATTCTCATTGCACCAGTGTGGCCCAGGCAGCTATGGTATCCGGATCTTGTATAGTTGTCCAGCAGATCCTCTGTTCCTCTAGAGGTGGACTCTGTATTGTTCTCAGAAGACAATGGCACCCTCTTTCATTCCAACCTTCAGTCTGACTGCTTGGAGGTTGATGACAATAAATTTGGGCGGGCAGTCTTGTGAAGTCTCATGCCTACCTAGTCAGCTCTCCACAAGGGAGCCTGGGATGTTTTTCATTTCACTTTTAAGGTCAGAATGCCTTCTACTTAAAGTGAAAGCCTCTATAGTGTGTTCTGTATTGCTTGCCCACAGATTTCCATGAGACAACTTTGACTCTTAGCAATTATCTAATCTCAGGAGGTAAGCACTAGACAAGCATCTTTCAAGTCTAGCCATGATAAGGTAGGTGGGTGACATCTTCAGGCCAGTTTTTAAAACCCTCTGACCTACTCAGACTGACTGTTGATGGATGGCTAAGACCTAGCCCATAGAGCAGGAGCCAGGAAATGGCCATTCTGAAGATATGAGTGCTAGGCAGGTATCCCTCAAGCCTAGCCCTGGTGAGTTAGAGCTAAGAGTGATACAGTATGCTCTGAAGGCTTTCAGAGATTGAATTGTAAACAATTATCATCATCCAGATGGATAGTCAAATGGCCGTGTTCTACATCAGCAAGAGAGGAGGAATGGGATTGTCTCTTCTATATCAGGAGGCTTGTCCAAATGTGGAATGATTTTCAACACAACATATCTGGTAGGCAAGGAGAATGTATTCGTGGATGGGCTGTTGGGTATATTACATTTTGATAGAAGCACGGGATAGGAGACAGACTTAGCCCCTTATGCGAGAGAATAAACCATTAAGTAGTCAGTAGGATATGTGAACTCTGGGGGGAAATACAGCATTCAGGTGCGGGCTGTGTGACTCAGATCAGCATGATGCTGAGCCCATAGCCTGGAGGGGAAGCAGGTGGCAGTTTGTGTGACAGAAACTGTGCTCATTGCTACTTTCAGACAGTGATATGAGTGCTGTAAAATAGGTATTCAGGCATTGGGCAATTTGGTACAGTCAGAGTACCGATTTCCTATTCTCTGAACCACTGTTCTCTGTGCTGTGTTGTCACACAAACTGATCCACGAAGAACACTGCTGACTTGCTGAAGACCAAGTGTTCGGGGAAGTATTCTTGTAATGCTTGTAAATATTATTGCTTTGCTGAAGTACTCTTATATACTCATATTTTCATTATATACTTTCATTGTACTCCCATTACTTTTAGTTGTGTTACAAGCATATTGTATTGAATAAGTAAATGATAATAGTGGTTGCTAAGCATATACAAAAAATAAAGAACCTTGGTAAGCCTTAATGGAAAAGTGGGGTTTAGCAAACCAAATATTGCACAAATGAGGAACGCTTGTGGTAGATCTGTTTGCATATCCTATGAACACACAGGTCCTATGTTTTTGCTTCAGAAGGGGACTCTAGGCAAACTAGATTTAGACTTCTTTGCCCTGAATCAGGGTCAGGGCCTAATGTAAGCATTACCTGTAATTTCTCTAGTGGTATAAATCTTGTTGAAACTCAGATGGGGAATGATTCTTCTCATAGCACAGTATTGGCTTAGACTTGGTTTCCACACCAGGAATCCAGTCAGGTTGGGGAATTCCCCCAACTGTCATTTCTAAAGATTGGGGCTGTTACACTATCCCAACATTCAGGCTGATACAGAACAGTGCGCTCGTCTGAGCGCACCGTTTAGCCCCTGTTTGGCCACGCGTTTTAGAAATGTTTTTATTACCCCCCCCAACCCCCCCCAAAAAAAACTAATAGCGCTCATCACATGCAAATACATGTTGATGAGCCTATTAGTTACCCAAAATACAGAAAGTAAAATGTGCAGCCAAGCACAAAAAAAAAAAAATTCTGCCTGCCAGTCAGTGAGTTAGAAAAACAGATGTTCAATTTTGCTGTCGTCCATTTTTCAAACCTGTTACTGTCGGTTGTCTGATGCGCTGATAGCCGCCTCCTTGTTAGTGCCCAGCCTCATTTAAATAGAGAATCGTGTGCCCAGGAGAGGTGCCTGGGCGCTCAACTCGGAGCGCAGGCTCTCCCGCACCTTTTATTGAATCGGCCTTTTTGAATCCTTGGACTTCAGCTTGAATGTTGAGAGGTTAGCTCTGCAACATCTGCATCTTCCTGAGGATGTCTCATGTTCTGGCTTCCAGTAAGGACTCCATTTGATTACCTTTTACATCTTTCAGAGTCAGTTCTTAAGATCAACTCAGGGTAAGTAAGGTTCACCGTAGTGCAATTAGTGCTTACCACCACCTTGTGGAAGGTAAATTCATCTTTGCGCGACCTTTAATTGTCCATTTCTTGTGAGGTTTGCTTTACTTGCAGCCTCCTGTGGTTTCTTGGGAACTCAATATGGTATTGACCAATTGATGAAAGCTGCCTTTGAGCCTTTTGTGAGCTGAAGTACTTGACTTGGAAGGTCATGTCTTTTTGTGGCAGTCACTCTAGCCCTCTGAATCGGTGAGCTCCAGGCCCTAATGAATTATCCCCTTTACACCAAGTTTTTTCACAATAGGGTGGTTATGCACACACATACTAAGTTCCTGCCTAAGGCAGTATCGGACTTCCACCATTCTTTCCCAGGCCATAGGGTCCACAAAGGTGAGCAAGTGCTACACAGTTTAGACAGGAAGAGAGCCTTGGCCTGCTGTCTGAAGCAGATTGAAGCTTAGAAAGTTCACAAAGTTTTTTGTTTGCTTTGATACAAATAAACCTGGAATTGCTGTTGCCAAGGGCACCTGTTCTAATTGGCTAGCAGAGTGCATCTCCTGTTATGCCCAGGTGGACCTGAATCTGGTGGATTACATCAAGGTGCAAGTCTCAGAGCCATGGCAGCATTACTAGCCAACCTACGATGGGCCTCCACGAAGGAGGTCTGCAAGGTTGCGTCCTGGAATTCTCTTCACTAACTCACATTGAAGTACTGCTTGGGCAGGGAATTCTGAAGTAATAGACTGACCAAACCTGTCTTGAGTTTTAGAATCCAACTCCCATCTGTCCTAGGGCCCCTTTTTGGCTCCAGGCTGCTACTATTTAAAAAAAAAAAAAAAAAAAAAAAAAATCTTGTTGCCACCAAAAATATTTTTTGCCTGTTGACACTTTCTGGTTTTTCTTTCTTTTTCAGGGCAGTCTGTAGCTAGTGATTTCCCATGTGTGAGGTCTGCCATTCTGTTGGTCCTTGGGGAAAGCAAAATTGCTCTCTTGTAACAGGTGTTCTCTGAGGACAGCAGGATATCAGTCCTCAAAAACCTGCCCATTTCCCCTTTGAGTTAGCTCAGACTTGGAGAAACTAACTTTTAGACTGAGGTGGCCCCATGTGATGCATGGTAATACAGCTTGCTATGCATGTTAAATTTCTAGACACTTTTAAATCAAAATGCTGTGCTGGGCTCCATCTAATGTCCTCCCATATGTAAGGACTGACATCCTGTTTTCCTGGGTGAATACTTGTTACAGGTAAGCAATTTAGCTCTACAAGTGGTGCTATATATGTGTGTGTGGGTTTTGTGTTTTTTTGTTTTTTTTTAAACTCTGGAAGTCTGTTTTTATTTCATCCTTAATAAATTAAAGTAAAAAATTAAGCCATCATGTCCCAGTGCACAAAGTTTGGGCTGCTCTTAGCCAAACCTGCAAGTACATGCAGATTTAAATTGGGTATCTTTTTTCCATTTTCTGCAAGTGCTCAGCTTCTCAATGCTAGAGGAAATGGAGGGGATATGTCATGTGGCAGAACGGGACAGGTCCATATTCTGGATGAGCCATGGCAGTTTCATTGATGCATACTATAGTCTAATTTTTTAAAACTTCTTGGGGATCTGAGTAGGCTACAAATGCCTTAAATATAGGAAACAGTTCCTGTTTTGAATTAAGAAAGCATTTTTAATTGATAAAATGGTCTCAAGATTAGGTGTTCTAAGCTCAGAGGAACATTTTCTTTGCTGTTTTCCTGTTTGAGCTTTTTTCATTATATAGAACAAAGAGTTCTTTGTGCTGAAGTAAAGGTACTGAGCAAGGTGCCAGCTAAAATAGTTGTATGCTCTTTGGTAAACACTTTTAAAATTAAGCTGGATGATTCTTTAGAGGTTAGTGAAATTACTAGTTGTTAGAATTTGGTGATATGGTAAATAGGCTATGATCCAGGAGTCACATTTTTACATTTTTAAAGTATAGCTGGCAGTGGCTCTGCAGACTTCTCCCCCCTCCCCCCCCATACCTGCTAGGATTAATTTTAAATAGTTGATAGAGCCAGTCTCTTGCGTCATGGAACAAGGAGAGAGATGAGTTGAGGGCTGTGCAGATAATTGTACTGCAGGTGGGATGAGATATGGTTGGACTTCTGCAACCTGAGAGAATAGGGCATTGAACTGGAGTGGGAGTGGAGAATGAAGGAGAGGAGGAGAGCACCACCATAGGAGTCGGAGAAATGTACGTTCCTAAAGCTGAGGGGTAGTATGGACCTTATAGAAATAGATTATGCATATAAAGCTGCTACTCAAGCCTACCCTGAAGAGCCTTCAAGCATATCCCTGGTATTAGTTCCAAATATTCAAAAAGTGCTGAAATACTAAAGTGAGTGGCTAAAAATCAATCTCCATTATGCTTGGGCAATCATTTTCACTAGTAGAAGGCATGAGTGAGACTCGGCCAGTGATGAAGGGGAAAAAAGCAATTTCCAAAACAATTTTCTAAATAAATCAAACAAGGAAAAACAGTTGGGGAAAAACAATACAGTGGGATATATATAGTTACTTCTGCAATCCTTTGACAGAATAGCTAAAGAGAGGTAAACTTAAACCTAAATAAGCGAGATTGATAATTGCAGCACAGGACAATCAACCTGTAGGCATGATGGTTCACAGAATTGCAAAACAGGTAACTGCAGTTTCAATAAAACTGAACCGAAAAGTTACATATCTTGTTACTGGAAGGCCTGCATACAAACAGCCATAATAAGATGGTACAATTCATCCACTAGAAACTGTGTAAATCCTATAATATGGTACCAGAAAAGCACTGGGATCATGGCCCTGAAAGAAATGTAAAGAATGAAGTTGTGATCAGATGGGCCATTCCTTTACCAACCAATAAAAAACTAGATGCAAGAAAACCAGACTTTATAGTAAAGAAGAAGAGTACAAGCATGGCATTGCTTATAGAAGTTGTAGTACCAAGTGACTATTCTGTGGAACATATGGAGAGAGAGAAGATCCTAAAGTACCAAAAAATACAGTTGGAGACCAAGAAAATGTGGCAGAATTACTCTGTTGTGTTGGGCAACACTGGTCTTTTTTTTTCCAAACTAAGTGCACCTTGATATGTTGTCTAAACACATCATATCCTATGAATTCCAAAAGAGGCTCTCTTTGGCATCTAATCCTAGGTAACTTATCCCGCATGGACCATATAACGCCAACCCTGTAACAGCTTCATTGGCTTCCCATATCCTACCGCATTTCTTATAAAATCCTTACGATAATATACAACCTCTATATAACGTTAACTCCGAATGGCTATGCTCCCTGCTTAGAATATATAAACCAACTAGACAATTACGTTCCATGGACAAATGTATTCTGAAGTCCCATCAATTGAAATTGCACGATTAGACATGACACGTGAACGAACCTTCTCAGTTGCAGGTCCACGTCTCTGGAACTCTATCCCAGCAGAAATCAGACTTATGTTTTCAATTGTTTTTTAAATTCTTGTGTGTGTCTGTTTACTGCTGCCTTTACTATTAGTTAACTCCTTTTTTCAGCTATAATTGACTTAAATAATAACTGTTATTGAATAATATAACAAAGTTTGTAGAAATTATCAATACGTTATTTAAACTGTGTGATATATATGAATGAATAGTATTGTTTTAACTATGTATGTTTTATTGTAAACCGCCTTGACAGCCAGATCCTGCCCATAATGCGGTATAAAAAACTTTTAAAATAAATATTAAGAAAAGGACATTGACAATAAATTTGAGAGATTGAGATCCTATCCAGACATTGCCTAGATTACGAGTGAGGTTCATTCCTGGCATGGTAGGCAAAAAAAACTAACGCATATGGAGACATTAGCTTGAGGGTGGCAGCTCTTTCTGGGTTGTGAAACATCACAGTGACTGTTAACCATGTCTAGTTCTACCACAGAATAAAAAGCTCCCCACCTGGGCCAGCCATAGCAGAAGCAGCTCCTCTTCTTGGCTGACCAAAAGAAGCATGGCTATGCTGTGGCATGCTTACAGTGATGTCACTACATTCTGGCTCCAACTTACCTCCTGAGCTTGCAGTGCCTCTGTGGCACAGAGACTAGACAACATAACCTTTTTCCTTGATTGGGCAGCCAGTGTAACCCCCCCCCCCCCTCCCAGATTGCTTACACCTGGTTTAAGAAACCTTTTAAACTAAAGAACAGCATAGCATATTGGTTGCTTTAAAAGTGGTCTTATAAGAATTACCAAAAACGGCTAAGAGAGTGATGTTTCATTTTTAATAGTAATCATAGCAAGTGGGTTTGCACTTGATGGACATTTTATGTAGTATTTGTATTTGATATTGTTTCCTCTAATTTATATTTCCTTACAAAGTGTAAGTTGAATTTGATGGCAACTCTTCAACTAAACTGTGTAGGTGCCTCATATTTTTCACTTAGACACAATGGTCTCTATTCAGACAATCAGTACAGTCACACTTGGGGTCATGTGACCATGCTTGGTGCCAAATGGATGGATTGTTCCAGGGCTTTCTCTGCCCCTCAGCTTCCTTTAGTTCATTCCAGTCTTCTGAGACTGGTCTATGTACCTGCATCTCTCAAAAGCTTTCTTTCAAGCTCTTGGGATAAAAATCCACTAGATTTGCACCTTTTAGGTTCCTTTATTTATTACTTTTGTTGTCATTCCATTGAACTGGCCCTTTTCTTCAGTGTGCCACACCAGAAGTCCACATGGCCAAATCTTTCATCTCTTTGGCTGTCTTTTGTGACAAGAAAAATATTTGATTGCTTTTGCTTCATTGATTTTTCTTCCACATGTTCAAGTAGCAGACCAGGGATTTCAAGTTCTGTCCAAAGTTTGAATAGAAGATGTCAGTCACTGACTATGTTGAGGCTAGTTACAAATGGGTGTGTCAAGGTCATGATGATTTGGGCTGTAGCATCTGTGAATGTTGTGACTCAGAGTAATTTAGGCATGGTAGGTCAGGTGTCTTGTCTTGCTTGCTAATGCCAGCTTCTTGAAGACTTAGCATGAAGACTATGGTGCTGCACTTGACTACTGGTGATCTGGCTGCATTGAAGAGGCAGTCAGCCTCATTAGGAGTTGAGAGATCTCATTCTTTTATTCTCCCCGCTCATAAGCAAGATAAGGATCTGAGAGTGGAGTTAGGGGCATATGTTGAACATACATATATGTTGTTGAACATACATACAAGTGTGAGAGCAAGGAGGTACATGAGGTTCTGCATCATCCAAGTTGTGGCTTTTTGGCACATACACTTCCACTGTAGGATCCAGAGGTCAAGTACAGAGCCTTTGGTATTGAACTCTGAAGAGGTGTGGAAGACATCCATTCCCTTACAAGGCTGGTCCTACTATTGTCATTGGGCGCTTCAAGAGAATCTCTGAAGTGTTTGCTCAAAACTCCAAGCATGTCGAGGGCCTGGTGTTGAGCACCTCATCTCCTTGTGCAAGATGGCTGCTTGAAGTGTTAATTCTGTGAAGATCAAATGTTTAATTTTTTATTTCATTGAAAGAAATAGTCCCTTGAGATTGAAAAACATTAGTTTCCTCAGTGAACATTGCAATGAAAAGAATGAGTAAAATCAGATCATTTGCAGCTTCTGAAGGAATCGAACATTCAAAGCAGTACCAACTATTTCCCTATAAATTATTGGCAGAGATAATCTGACACTTTTTTTTACCTTAATTGAATTACTGCAGAAGATGAGAATATCCAAAAGAATCGTGAAGCTACCAAGAAGCTGAAAGAAGTTGGTGAGGCTCCTGCAAAACTGCAGTCATGTCAAAAGAATAGAAACTGAAGATCATATAAGTCTTTTGGAGGATAAAATTACATTGGTCCAGGAACAAAATAGTGACTGTATTCAAGAAATCTTGAGGATTTTAGTAGTTGAAATAGGAGAAACAGCTTGTGTGTGAGGTCTATAGTTAGGATCAGAAAACAGTGATCTGGTGAATTTCTTGGAAGGTTTTTCTGAACTGCTGAAAAACTTTGTGAAAGACTTTGAAATAGAGCAAGTCCACAGAGTACCCTCTCTCAAACCCAGCAATATGAAATATCAAAGATCCATGGTACTTTAAAATACTGTATACTTCCTAATTATTAAAAATCATGATTAAAGCTAAAGCAGACTCATCTTTGATGTGGGAGGGGAGAAAATCCTGGTGGTGATGGATTTAAAGAAACACTGCAGAAGAAAGCATGTGTTGGCTTTATGGGGAAAAACTCTAAAATGTTAATAGTGAGGTATGGCTTATTTTATCTTGCAGGAATGCATACTAATTGAAGAGTATTACAAGAAATCTCAAAGATTCAAAAGAAATAGTGGCTCATAAATCTCTCTGAAAATAACATGGAGACATGTGACAAACATTTTTTTTTAATCATTTTTAAATAGTAAACTATGTAAATTGGCACTTGTAGTTGCACGATATCAAATTTTGAATTGAGAAATGCTATGACTATTCAAACATAGTGATTTTGACCTCTAGAACTATGGTGGTGTATTTAAAATGGTAATGAAATTAACAAGTGCTTTGAGTTAGCAGCAAGTGACCAGTTTTATTTATTGGTGAATATTTTTCATAAATGATTTGAATGAGTGTCAAATTTTTGGAGTTGCTTTATTTTTGTGAAAACAAACTAGTGTGGCAACTTTTATCATGGCCCGATAAGAGAACTCTTGCCTGATCCAAATCTGTTGCTCTGCTCTTTTGCACATTGCACTTCAGTAAGGAGACTGCCAAGTCCTGAAGTTGCTGCTTTGCACTTGCTGACTCTTGTTGAGCTCTGCAGGAGCCAGTTGGCTTTGTCCCCAATCACCCTTGTCAGCATTCTCAACCAGTGTTGCCTATTGACGGGCCCTGTACTGGACCATATTAAAAGACTGTGCCCCTCTGTGTACACCGAGGGGTGCCTAAGCAGATCAGTGGTTCTCAACCAAAGTGTAATGATATACTGGTGCTACCAAGAGATGGGAAGTATAACCAAAAATTTGACATAGCAAGGGATTCTGCTAACTAGCTCGCAAGTTTATGTAGGGATCTCTAGCAGTCTGACTTTTTTCTTTTCCAATAAGAAATTTATTGGTGTTCCATATTTGCAGAATTGTTTTTTCATAGGTAGTATTGTTGCTGTTTGAGTCCTGGGTATTAGCACTCTGATTATGGCAATTTGCTATACAGCTTCTGAGTGTGGGATTTTTTTTTTTTTTTTTAAATTAAGGTTTTTGTTATTTTGCAGTATCTGGCAGGGGATGGATTTTGAAGTGGTGTTAAGAGGGGATACCATAATTTGAAAACATTTTATTTTTTTTATGTTCAATCTTTTTATTGAGAGAAATTCATTAAAAAAAAAAAAGTAGAAACAGCAACAACTGTGCTAATACAATATTTCAAAAGTGTCAATACACAATATCAGCATGAAGAAAGGCAAACCTGCAAAAGGAAATGCATCATAGGTTAAGGTGCGTTTCTAACAGTCTACAAATAGCCAATCACTTATACTTTAGTGACAGTTTCATAGTGATAATATAAATAAGACAGTATGCTACCAAAAATGCACATTCAGGAGAGTACTATTCTTCCAATTACCTAGCACAAATTTTAATGCAATAGTTAAAATAAAGTCCAATGACCTCTTACGGGGGACATTTAAGTGGAAATCGTGTCCCAAGGGTTTAAATATGACTGACTGTTAGGAATATGAAACTGAAAAATATCTGAAATTGTATCTCAAATAGCAAACCAAAACCTTTTAACATGGGAATACTGAAGTAACGTGGGAACAAGATCAGCATTGGTGAGAGTCCAGCCTCAAACAATTTCCAAAGTACATTGACTGAGTTATTGTGGAAGAGAGAAATTCTTATTGTGGAAAACAAAAATGCCCCCATTTATTACTCCTGAGGGAATTCTGTGCAAAAAAATTGAAAATTCTGCGCACACTTTCTAAATTCAGCACATTTATTTTTCAAAATACACTTTTTTGCAAATTATTCTGCATTTCAGTGCAATTCAGGATTTTCATTTAAATAATAGTACAGAAAACAAAGCCTTCACATTTTTCTCACTTAGGGCTAGATTCCTCAAACTATCGCATGCGATAGGAAGAAGGGCATGTTTTATGGTAATAGTGTACATTACAATAATACCTATGCTAAGCCTATTTATCGCACAGTGCGATAACTTTTTTGCACTTTGCAGTAATACCACAATTGTTGCAATTCCTTCCTACAACCACAGAGAGCGAGTGAGAGCCTAGCTATAAGGCCCTTCTAGTTTTTAGGTATTTATGTATAGGAGGTGAGGTTTAGGTAGTGGTCTAGGGGTTAGGGGCCACCTTGACATGCAGAGTGAGACGTACGAACAGAACAGTGCACTCTTGTGAAAATTTGATGACCTTCGGCGTGAGGAAACTCACACAAAGATGAGATTTGTGCAATGTTCTCTCAACCTAGCTTGATGGAGAACATTGCACAAATCTCATCTTTGTGTGAGTTTCCTCACTCCGAAGGTCATCAAATTTTCACAAGAGTGCACTGTTCTGTTTGTATGTCTCACTCTGCATGTCAAAGTAATCCTTAACCCCTACACTACTACGTAAACCTCACCTTGAGTGTCTAGCGCAGCAGGAGATGTTTGGTTAAATGCATCCTCTGCGGAGGAAGTCAGTCCGCTCAGCTGACCAGTGCCAGTACACACATGTCAAAGGCTGCAGACCTTCGGCCTAGAACAAATGGAAATATGAATCCCCCTTGGCCTCTGCCCCTGTCCCCATTCACCTGCTTTCCCCTCATACTTTGAGCCCCCACTAGAAACTCTCCCCCTCTCCCTCCCTCTTTCTCCTTCCCCTTATTCCTCCCCCCCCTTCTGATTGTAGAGTCCTGGCCTTAGCACGATGCAGCTTGCTAACCTCGCCCGTGCCGTGCTGTCTCTGCTGTCCATGCAGGAACTTCGCTGGTCCTGCGATGCCTCCGCTCTCCATGCGTGCCGCCTGTGCTGCGATGACTTTGCTGTCCTGCGGTGGCTCTGCTGTCCATGCGCAGCAAACCTTGCCCATGCCGTGATGCTTCGCTTTTGCTTTCTCTTCCGGTAGAGCATTTGGAAGGGAGAAGCATGCGGTTGCGGTGGATTCTGCGAGGGAGAAAATCTGTGAGAAGGGAGAATTCTGTGCAAATTCTGCAGTAGCGCAGAATTCCCCCAGGACTAATTTATGTTCTAGTAATGCACCTTTCAGATCAGATTCCCAACTCTTTTCTAAACCCAAACATTTGTGAAATTTGGATTGAGTAATTTTTAAAAAGACGCCAAGTGCCCTTTAGGTATGAAGCTCAAATAGACAGTAATCCAGGATTTTTAAGTAACTAATGGTACTCATACCCTGGACTCTAATTGTATGGCCCAGTTCTAACCAATGATAGTATTGGGAAGTGGGGAGATCATAAGAGGATACAAGATCTGTAAAAGGAATTCATTTAGCATTAGCCACAACTTGATTTGCCACAGTGTTGCTAAACTTTCCAGTTTAGGCAATGTTTATCTATCAAAATAGAGGGGTTGAATCATACAGAGGAGAAACATGAGTCACACCATGATGTTTGATATTTGATCATTCATTTTATCCATATCTGTAAGCACTATGGCCATAGATCTAATTGTACTTGTGCACTAGTTGAGGGGGAGAATTGAATACCCAATAATGATATTAAGTTTAAGGGCCAAGCCAGGACTTTTTCAAGATCACACCATCTAAGGCTGCCAGAAGTATTTAAGAGTCCGATAGCAATATTGACCTTGTATTATATAGGCTCGATGGTAACTGTAAAAGTCGGGAAGATTTACACCACCAAACTCATTGGGAGCTTTGAATGTTTGAAGAGTAATTTGAGGAGGTTTGGCTTTCCACAAGAAGAGCTAAGTTAATCTAGCTTCTTATAAACAGAAAAAGGAAAAAGAACAGGTATAAGTATATATAATTGATTTGAGGAGCTAGAGCCATTTTAATCATGTCCTGTCATCCCCACAAGAGAGAGGGAGTGGGGGACCACTATTCATATGCTGTCTGTATATTGTGGAGTATTTTGTTGTACTTAGGTCTAAATCAGATTGAATTGTGATGCCCAAATATTAGACCATGAGAGGATATTCAGATGTGATATTCTTCGAGATCAACAGATAGGCCATGCGTATTGAGAGGTACAGCCTCTATTTTTGCCAGTTGACTTTCAAATCTGACTATTTTTCAGGCTATAATTTATTTTTTGTATGGTGAGTTCAAAGGGGAACATCCTAGCTTTGCCCTGTATAAACTCCAGAAGAGATCAGAACTTGATAGTGAGATGCACGTGAGTTTATATGCTATTCAAGCCTTCATCCAAAAACTGCACAGCACATCAGTCCCAGATTTCTCACTAATTAAGTAAGCAAAGATTAAAACTTTATGAAAAAATACAATTTAACTATTTTCACAAGTTAGTGAAATGAAAGTATATTTTATCTCTTGCATCACTTTTTAAGAAAACATTTGGGATGTTTTTTTAAGTTCAGCTGCAGATTGTGGTGTGCAGTTTTTGACATATGAGCATAATTAATCAGGCATGTTTCAACAGAGAATAAAGGGGGTATAGATGGTTGTTAGACCATGCAAGGAATAGTCATAATTATATTCTTTTGCATTTGTAAGTGTTCCTTGTTTGTGTTTGGATATTCCTCTTATTTCAGTAGAGGGGATGATTTTAGTTGATCCCATGATCAAGGTGAAATGTTCAACCTCAGAAAATGTGAAGTTTTTCTGTGAAATATATTAAGTCACATTCAGTTAACAACAAAGAACCTGTTATCCTGGCCCTTATTAATGAGCAAGGTGTAGATATATTACGCATTACAGAATTGTGGCATAGTGATGCGGACATCTTAATATGAAAGGAACTTTGTCCTCCTGGGTTTACATTTGAACACTACTCTCAAGTAGTGTTTCCCAACCTTTTCATGCCCAAGGCATGTTTATATTAACAAAAAATGTTGTGTGGCAGCCTGCCTCCACAGAGCAGGCAGTGCAGACATGGAGAGGACTCGTATGGCCAAAGAGCAGCTAAGAAAGCACTGAAAGCCCCACCAGTTATTTATAAACTTTAAAACAGGGGGTAAAGATACGCATGAAGCAGTCACAATAGGAGAAGAGAGAAATCTGTGTTGTGGCATCTGGCTGATGGACTAAAGCAGAAAGGTGCAGTCAGCGGAACACACAGTTTTACCTGCACTTCAAAGCACATTTTCTGTGCGCAAGACTTACTACTAATGCAGCAAGGAGTTTTGTGTGCAAAAAATGTTCTAAAATTGGGAGTACTGCTTAGTGCCCTTGCGTGGAAATCCCATGCAAATGAGGGCATTAAATAGTACTCCCCGATGCAGAAATATGTTGGTCCAACTCAGATTTTCTTAGTGCTGGAAACTTAACTCCAGGTCAGAGACGGTTGTGTCCAGCGCCACCGCACTGGCAGTTAAAACCCAAAAAATAGGAAAATAAAGACAGAAAAATTTAACCAGATAAGTACTGACTTATCCGGCTAAGTGCCAGCTGCCATCACTTAGCCAGAAGTCAGTACTGAACTGGTTAAATGTTCCTGACTTTGTCTTTATTTTCCCCTTTTTTGGGGTTTTAACTGCTGGTACAGATAAGTGATTTATCCGGCTTTTTTTTTTTTTCTCAGCATGGTCTTTCTTCCCTGGTCCCTCTTCCCTCCACCCTCACCCAGTTAAAATAAACATTTGGCATGTGCCAAATACATATTTTAACTCCATCTTTGCACGCTTTAACACTCAATGCTTAGCATATCATTAGCTTACTGTATTTAAATCTGTGCATTAAAAAACATACCTCACTAAATAAAACAATCCCTACTGCTGTACATTAAAATACCATTAGATAATTCTCTTCATTAAGTATCAATCAGGTTTTCATTTTTTTGTGAAATCTCAATAAATTACCCATTACTATGTTGCTAATTTTGTAAGCTTCCCAAATTTCTGTTAGTGTTTCATCTGTCTGTTCATTCTGGTTAGGTGGATGGTATTGACCCCCCCCCACACACACACACACTGCTATTATATTCCCCCTTCTCACATGGAAGTTCTCTCTATAAAGATTCTATAGTGCATTTTGTTTCCTGCGGAAGACATAGTAATTATGGCAGATGAAGACCAAATGATCCGTCCAGTCTCCCCAACAAATTGCTAATGGTAGTAACTGCTGCTCTGTGAAGGTTACCCCCATATATCTCTTCCTTCCCAAAATCTAGCCTCTGTGGATCTGCAGTGTCTATCCCTTGCCCTTTTGAATTCAGTTTACTGTTTTCATCTTCACTACTTCTTTTGGGAAGGCATTTTAGGCATTCACCACCCTCTGAAAGAATATTTTCTGATGTTGGTTCTGAGTTGTCCCCACCTTGAGTTTCATTTCATGAGATCTAGTTCTACAATTTCTTTTCCAACAG
Organism: Rhinatrema bivittatum; assembly: GCF_901001135.1. NCBI lineage: Eukaryota > Metazoa > Chordata > Amphibia > Gymnophiona > Rhinatrematidae > Rhinatrema > Rhinatrema bivittatum. Next base: position 157,444,883 of record NC_042617.1, read on the forward strand.
AAAAGGTTCAAAGTTTATACATCATTAATACCTTCCAGATATCTGAAGATCTGTATCAAATCTCACCCTGCATCTCCTCTCCAATGTATACATATTTAGATCCTTAAGCCTCTCCTCATAAGCTGTCTGATACAGACCATCCACCATACCGCTTCTATCCTGTCCATTTTGAGATATGCACTCCAGAACTGACCACAATATTCCAGGTGAGGCCTCACTCACCAAGGACCTGTACAAGAGCATAATCACCTCCTTTTTCTTACTGGTTATTCCTCTCTTTATGCAGCCCAGCATTCTTCTGGCTTTAGCTATCGCCTTGTCACATTGTTTTGCTGTCTTCGGATCACCAGACACCATTACCCAAGATCCTTTTCCTGGTCTGAGCACATTTGTCTTTCATCTCCCATCACATTCAGCTCCTTTGGATTACTTCATCCCAGATGCATGACTCTGCACTTCTTGGCATTGAATCCCAGCTGCCAAATCTTTGATCACTCTTCAAGCTTCCTTAAATCCTTTTTCATTTTCTCTGCTTTTCCAGGTGTGTCCACTCTGTTGCAGCTCTTTGTATCATCTACAGAAAGACACACTTTACCTTCTATCCCCTTCACAATGTCGCTAATGAAGATATTGAACAGAATGGGGTCCCAAAACCCGATGCCTGGGGGCACTCCATTTTTACCCCCTGCAAACAAGCAGGCTCAATTAGCTATTCTGTCTGGGAGTGCCCCCTGGTGGCCCGAGGCGGGGAACTTCTCTTAGAAGGTACAAAGCTTTGCTCCTGTAGGCCTGAGCGGTACCTTCACATGCAACTGCCTGCATCGCCTCAGTTTTTTTGCTTTCCCCTGCAGCAATGGTCATGGGTTCTTTTCTCTCTCGCCTCTCTGGTATTTTTTCTCATTTTTCTCTCTTCATTTCACTTAGGTGAACTCTAAACGACACTTTTCAGTGCCTTGATGACCCCAAAAACTCCGGGTTTTAAATTTTGCCAATGCAGCAGAATCAAGTCCATTACAGATATAATTACTGTTGGTCTTGGGCTAGATCACAATCAGGCATCCTGCCGGGATTGTGGTAGAATATCACCACGGGCCCAGGCAGCATAGAGCCGCAAAAATCGCCAGGCTACGGGAATCTGAGGAGGTACTGTCGGGCTCGTATGCCCCCATCCAGTGTTCCATGCAGTCTTCCCCAGGCCGAAAGCCCAGCAGATCGGAAAAGCAGAAGCAGGTGTCCTCCCTAGAACAGACTTCCAGTAGGTCCACAGTTTTAAAAAAAACCCAAAAAAACCCCCCGAAGGCCAAGACCGGGGATGGAAAGCCTGGGCAGTCCCATAAGGGCTCAGACACTTCAAAGGGCAGTAAACTGATTATCACTGCATCAAGTGCATCGACCTGGATGTTGTGAGAGGACCGCTGTTGTACCGAAGCTTCAAAGCCCGCACAGGGGTCCGATCAATGCAAGTCAACCAATGAGGTGCGTCTGCTGGTGCAGAAACAAAGGAAGACAGATTCAGTGCAATCGGTGTCTAAGTATGTTTTGGTGCTGCCGACGCAGTCGACTCTGCATGTGTCAAAGCCAATGAAGGCTAATGAAAAACCCCACCTGGACCAATGATGCATCCAATGCAAAAAAGCCACGCGGCAGAGGATACTGCTGTGAGACAGTTACACCGTGCCAGGCATCCGCTTACAGTGTTCACCATATCTGATCTGGAGAGGTCTGGTCCTGCAGATGGTGACACCCCAGGAGTTTTGAGGCACTCCTCTTTATCAAATTCAGGCAAGCGTTCGACTGACCTGAACCAAAAGAGGTCACGCAAGCGAGCCAGGAAGTCTACTTCCCCTATATGGGGTTAGGAGGGCTCTCTGCCGGCAAAAAAGAGGACATCTGCACTGGGGCTACAAGCTGCAGCCTCCGTCGATGTCTCAAATTATGGGGATTCTTCAAACCTTTGACAAGTTAGTGTCCACTCAGGATCCACTGTCCCCTTCTAGCCCGTCAGAGGAGTCTGAGCACTCTGCTGCAACTTCCCTGCCCTGAGTGGCATCGGAGGGTGAGGAACAGGTAGTGGATCTGAGCCTACTGGGACCAGTACCAAGCTGAGTGTCAGTGTATTTCTCTCCAGTCTCCCCAGGATATTCAACGAATATACCATCAGACCCTCCAGAGGGAGCCACCAGAACCATTGTCAATCTCTTACTCCAGATTCATGGAAAAGGTAGGCACCATCTTGAACCTAGAGACAAATTCCTGGATCCCAGGGCAGAGATGCACAGGCTACTGAAGATATTCACCGTACCTGTGGAACCAAGTACTCTCCCTTCACACTGTGCCTTAGATGGAGTGATGGATAAAACATGGGAGTTGCCATTCTCAATTTCCCCCACTTCCAGGAAAACAGACTTAAAAATTCAGGATGCGGAAATCGGCATATGGTCCAGTCCAATTACCACACATGTCTGTCGTAGTAGAATCTGCAATGAAGCGAGCTAGAAAAACCAGGCTCTATTCAAACACTCCTCTTGGAAAAGATGGCCGATTCCTGGATGACTTTGGGGGGAAAAAGGTATTCCAGGGAGCAATGCTAAAATACAGCAGCACCAATTTTATATAATGCAATACCTATATGAATGCCTTCAAAATCTGAAGTCCGGGTATCAGGCTGCAGGTGATACACTGCAAAGACAGTGTATAGCCGACATGGAAGAGGGGGTTGCGACATCTACTCCACACAATCTATGAAGATTTTGATATGGCAGTTTGCACTTCGGCAGCAGCCATCTCGGCCAGAAGGATGGCCTGGCTTTGAGCGCGTGCAATTCATGAGGACATCCACGACAAACTTCCATGTAAAAGAGGCAGTCTGTTCGGAGAGAAACTTTGCTCTTTCAGTTGGGATACCATGTCTCAAAGTGTAGCAGTTTCGTCCCTCATGTCACCCATTGACCAGACATTGGCGGAGCATTATTACTCAGCCCATTGGTAGCCATTTTATCCCAGGTGCACCTATAGGCCATTTTCATCATACAAGCCTTCCTCATACCAACAGAGGTTGCAGTCGCAACAGACCCAGTCTTGAGGTCAAGGTTGCTCTCAATGAACACTGAAGCCAACGCAGACTACTGATCAAAAACCCCAACAATCTTTTTGAACCTAACATGGCCACAGCTACAAGGACTCTTGGGTGGATGCCTTGTTTCCTTTGTTCAGGAGTGGGGTCGGATTACATTAGATCATTGGGTCCTCAGCATCAAAAATGGTTACTGCCTAAACTTGTGTTCAATTCCTGCATTACTGCACCTCTCTCCTCTGTTACGAGGGAAGGGAGATGTTACCCTCCTTCAGGAAGTCCAGTCGCTACTTCATCAACAGGCTATTCAGATGCTGCCTTGTCATCGGCAGCCGCAGGGATTTTATTCCCAAAACTTTAATTCCCAAGAAAAATGGAGGGTTGTGTCAGATTCTAGACCTCTGAGCCCTGAATTGATTCATACGATGGGAGAAGTTCAAAATGACTTCTGAAAACCATTTTACCCTTTCTGCACCCCATTGACTGGATGTGCTTATTAGACCTCAAGGACGCCCATGCTCACATACCAATGCATCCTTTATCCTGGCGCCACCTCTGTTTTCAGGTCAGCACCCAAAACTATCAGTACAAAGTTCTGCCGTTTGGCCTATCTTCAGTGCCCAGGGTTTTCACAAAATGTCTAGCAGTAGCTATGGCCCACCTTTGTAAATAAGGAATAAAGCTTTTTCCCTACCTGGACGATTGGCTACCTAAGTCCAGAGCTTATCCGTGTCCACCAACTTCGCACTAGTAAGTGCTTGGAGAATCTTGGTTTCATCATAAACTACGAAAAGTCTCATCTCAAGCCTTCTCAGACACAATCATAAACCCTCGTCTATGCAAAGCCTTTCTCCCGGACAGGGTTTGCACCTTCTGGACAGTGGCTTCTATATTGAAGCGAGCCTTGCATCTCACAGCTTATCAAATTCTCACTGTGTTGGGACACATGGCAGCAGCAATGTATGTGGTTCCACACACACGACTTCACATGTGCAGTTTGCAGTGGGGTTTCAAATCCCAGTGGTCACAGCACTGGAATGTTGAGAGAGGTGGACCTGACTCAACCAATGATTTTGGATGTGGACTGGTGGCTAAAACCCAGTGTATTGCAATTGTGTGCACCTTTCCGGATTCCACCACATCACATGGTACTAACCACAGATGCCTCCATGAAGGGATGGGACGCACATGTCTTACATTTCAAAACACAAGGCCTTTGGTCCCCCGAAGAAAGAACGTTGGATATCAACTTACTAGAACTGAGGGCCACATGATATGCCATCCGTGCCTTCTCACGCCTGCTTCAACACAAAACAGTCGTATACACAGACAATCAGGTGGCCATGTTCTGAATAAACAAGAAATACGGGTATGATTCCAAGATACTATGCAAGGAATCGGTATAGACATTGAAATGGGCACTAGCTCACTCAATACAGCTGCAGGTGACCTACCTGCTGGGAATAAAAAACACGGAAGCCTCACAAATGGGAGGTACATCAAGACATGGTGTCCTTCCTATTCCAGAGATGAACGCCCCACGTAGATCTCTTTGCCACCTAATACAACACAAAACTACTGAAGTTCTGCTCGCTGTACCCCAGCAACTGAAGGGTGGCTCAGGACGCTTTTCTGCTCTACTAGAAGGGGAACCTGTTATACGCATTCCAGCCAATCCCGCTCATCGCTCAAGTAATCCAGAAGTGCATCGTGGAACAGTCTGATCTCATCCTCATAGCGACAGCATGGCCCAGACAGCCTCATGCACCTCTCAATATAACAGCCAATGCTTCTTCCAAACAAGTTGGGCCTATTATCGCAGGAGCAGAGAATACTGCTTCATCGCATGCAAGACTCCCTTCATCTGACAGCATGGAGATTGAAAGGAAAGTACTGAGCCATCTTCCTGTCCTGATGGAGATTCAAGACATTCAAATTTCTTCAAGAAGACCTTCCATGAGAGAGAATTATGCAACCAAATGGAATACATACCATCACTGATGTCAGTCTCTCGCTCAACCCCTTTCAGTTCTCACCAGAGCAGTTATTTAAATACCTACACTTAGAGGCAGATTTTATAAATCTGCGCACGCGCGTACTTCTGTTCGCGTGGGCGCGAACAAGAGTACGCAGGATTTCAATAGATACGCGCGTATCCATTAAAATCCGGGGTCGGCGCACGCAAGGCTGCCCAAAATCGGCAGCCTGTGCGTGCCGAGCCACGCAGCCTGCCTCCATTCCCTCCGAGGCCGCTCTGAAATCGGAGTGGCCTCGGAGGGAACTTTCCTTCACCCTCCCCCCTACCTTTGTTGGCAAAGTTACGCCTGCTGGGCCGGCTGCCGAGTTCCGGTCCGGAGGCTGCGGCCACGCCCCTGGAACGCTCCCGGGCCGAAACCACGCCCAAGGCGCCGCCTCCGAAACGCTGCGTCACTCGCGGCCTGTCCCCGAAACGCTGCATCACTCACGGCGCGCCCCCGACACGCCCCTCCATGCAAGCCCCGGGACTTACGCGCGTCCCGGGGCTTGCGCGCGCCGCCGAGCCTATGCAAAATAGGCTCGGCGCGTGCAGGGGGGGTTGGGGTAGGTTTTCGGGGGGTACGCGCTTACCCCTTTGAAAATCTACCCCATATTGTCATTGTTGGGGTGGCGATTTCATCTATCAGGGTACACCTCAGCGCCATAACGGCATACTATCCTTTTGTTCAAGGAGCCTCCATATCCATGCACCCCCTTATATCTTGTTTCTCTGACCTCATGTCCAGCTGTATCTTGGAACTTAAACATAGTTTTGGAGGCGCTGATGCTCCCACCTTTTGAGTAGACGCAAACATCTTCATTGAAGTTTCTCACATGGAAGGTATTATTCCTAATAGCAATAACTTCAGCACAGCAATTAAGTGAGCTTCAAGCACTAGTTCATTACTTTCCTTCCCTCCAATTCTACCATGACAAGGTCACTCTAGACCCATCCATCCTTCCTTCGGAAGGTAGTTTTGGTTTTTCATTTGAATCCAGCCATAATATTGCCAGCTTTCTTTCCCAAGCCACATGCATCCTGAAGAAAACCCTACTGCACACGTTGGATCGCAAAAGAGCGTTAGCTTCCTATAAGCAAAGGACTAACATACAAGACATTCCAGTTTTTTTTTTCCTTCAACCTGAATGCTCCTGTACTACCAGTGACTAAACGGATGCTAGCAAATTGGTTGACTCAATGCATCCCCTTCTATTCTACCAGGTCAGGGTGTTTAAATTTGAGTCAAAGCATGGTGGTTAAAGAGGATTGTTAAGTATAGCTTTGGGAAATCTTTGGACTTATAAAAGTTTGGAGAAAGGTGAAATAGTGGGATATATTCTTTAGAGTTTGTGTGTCTGAGAAAATAAGCAAACTAGAAATAGTTAATTCTAGTGTCTTTCCCACCCACTCAACCCTTGATATTTAGGCAAGAAACACTTTAAAATCATGAGAGGTCTTGAACGAGTAGATGTGAATCTGTTATTTACACTTTTGGATAATAGAAGGACTAGGGCGCATTCCATGAAGTTAACAAGTCGTAAATCGTGCAACAAAGGTAAGGGGGGGGGTTTAGATAGGGCCGAGGGGGTGGGTTAGGGAGGGGAAGGTGGGGGGAGGGCGAAGGAAAGTTCCCTCCGAGGCCGCTCCAAAATCGGAGCGGCCTCGGAGGGAACAGGCAGCGCGCGCTGCGCTCGGCGCGCGCTCAGGTTGCACAAATGTGCACCCCCTTGCGCGCGCCAACCCCGGATTTTATAAGATACGCGTGGCTACGCGCGTATCTTATAAAATCCAGCGTACATTTGTTCGCGCCTGCGCAAAATTATAAAATCTACCCCTAGGTGTCTGTAACCAAAGAAGCTAATGCTTGGCTGTTTTTGTAATTTAGAATCATAGCACAATCTGAGTAGGATCATTCTCACTTTTATAACAATTTACCTTGTAGTATTGGTTAGTTTTCTATTGTTAAAGGGGAAGGGGAGTAGGACTTAGCATAGAATGTGATCTCTGTAGTTTTTGTATGAGGCTGACTAGTAAAAGGGACTAGGGTTGGGGGGAGGAGGGGGAAGGGTAATTCTTTTATTTCACAGATGGCACAGGAAATGGGCTGGTATCTTTCTTCAGAATCATGTATGTGGTGGGGCCGGGATTTTATGAGACTGTCCATGCTAGGAAGATTCTCTCTCAAAAGATTGTAGATAGCAAAACACACCATGCCTCTTAACATTGCTGGGGTAAAATGATGTTTTCTAATACTGTGAAGGTGGTGGTATCTTGGAATGTATGTGGAATAAACTCAGTGATTAAGAGGTCCAAGATTTTGGCTGTTCTGAATAAGAAGAGTGGATGTGGTCTTTCTTCAGGAGACACATTTAAGTGATTTGGAGCACCAGAAGTTAAAAAGGTGGGGGGGGGGGGGGGGGGGAGTCAAATTTGCCTCTGCTAACACAAAATCAGCAGGTATAGCCATTTTGATTTGTAAGAATCTTCAATTAATAATGAAGAGGGAAATTAAAGACCATAGGAGTAGTTTCGTGATCTTGATTGCTGAGTTGCATCATAAATTGATAGGTGCATAAAGATTAGAGAACTAATTATGAGCCCTACCTTTTTTTTTTTATTTTGAAGCAATTTATACATATCTCTGTCCCTATATATTCTATCTTATACCCAAACCAATTTGGATTTAGGAAAAATCGCTCAACTGAAACTGTCCTAAGAGGATTTGGAAACTCCTCCTTGTATTAATAGACTTTTGTTCCAGCAATGCAGAGTACACATATGTCATAAATAACAGAACGTGTATTTTCCATAGCGAGCCCAAAGATGTGGAATTCCCTATGTGAGACGTTACGTTTGATACAAGATAGAAAGTTTCTAAAATGCACATTACCGAACTTAAAAAAAAACACCAAAAAACAAAAAAAAAAAAACTTCAGAAGGCATAGAACCACATTAAGATTAGATACTAGATAATAAGCAATGAAAGAAATAAAGCATGCTAAGACAACTCACTGATAATATATGAATACCAATGAAATAGAACTTAACTATTACATTCTGCTGTCCTATCTGATAGTTTTGTACAAGGAAATCTAAGTAGATGTAGATTTCTATCGGTCTTGGGGCCAGATTCATTAAAGCTTTTCTCCCATTTTGTGTTTATGTGGAAAAACCCTTAGTGAATCAGGGACTTGATCTGTTGACCTTTAGTGTGTGTATGTTACTATTGTAAACCATTGTGGTCTTCATTTGAATGGCGGTATATAAAATGTATGTATAAATTAAGAAAAAAAATTCAACACTGTTACTTTGATAGCTTATATTTAGCTATAATTGAATCTTTAACTAAACTTTGTCATCCTACCATAACCACTTATCCCTACTTGTTCCACCCCCACACAAAAAGTGTGTTCATGAAAATCAACTCTAAAATACTGAAGTGGAAAATTAGAGTGGAAATGATTTTCTAGGAAAACTGAGGATTTTCTGCAACTCTTCTGAATCTGTGGGCTGTATCTTTTGTTTGGGGGGGTAGGATGCAAAATTCTAGTGTCTTGGGTAGGAATCTTTATATCCGAATCTGTGTACCTAAAAAGTTGTCTGCCAATATCTACATTCCACACATTGTTAAAACTCTTCAATTTTATAAACCCATTTGCTTATTTATAGACTCAAATGTTTAGTGTCCCTGGCTTCAAGCCTGATATTTCGAGGAGGAGGATCTTCACATTTCACAGAATGGTGGAAAATGCTTTGGCTGTTTTCTGATTTGACTACTTTGACAACGTTCTCATAAAGGAATGACCTGCACAATGTTGTTTTTTTTCATATTGAAGTACTGGGTGTCTAAACTATGCAACTGTGATATTTTGCTACTGTGCAGCTATTCTCTCTGATCTATTTTGTATCAATCCTTGCCTGCTGTTGGGCAAGAAATATATTTTGTGTAGTCTGAATATGATTTTTGTTTTTAATATTTTATTTAAATGTATTTCTCTTGCCCTCCATGGTTCGGAGCAGATTACATAAAAACATACATAATTCACATAAAAGTGAAGAAGCTAAAACTAACAAAAGAAAATAAAAAACTGCTGTAAAACTGCTAGAGTGAAAATACAGGAATAAGCATGCTATATTTGGAGAGCCAGTTTAAGTAAGTCTTCAGGGTATTTTTGGAACTCCTTAGCGCTAGTGATAGTTTGCATAGTGAGAGAAAGTGAGTTCCATACACTGGGCCTGCTATAGCGAAGGCTGTATCGTATGAACTACATAAACATACGGGCCGATACAGTAAAGTCCGCGGGAGAGCGGACGAACGCCCGCTCTCCCGGCGCACGCATCGGCCCTTCGCCGGTGCGTGCGATTCTCTATTTAAATTAGGTGACGCGGTAGATCCGGGTAAAAGGTGCTAGGGACACTAGCGCGTCCCTAGCGCCTCCTTTTTGACAGGAGCGGCGGCTGTCAGCAGGTTTGACAGCCGATGCTCAATTTTGCCGGCGTCTGTTCTCGAGCCCGCTGACAGCCACGGCTCGGAAACCGGACGCCGGCAAAATTGAGCGTCCGGTTTTCGGCCCAACAGCTGCTGGCCGAATTCAATTATTATTATTTTTTTTTTTTTTTTACTTTTCGGGACCTCCGACTTAATATCGCTATGATATTAAGACGGAGGGTGCACAGAAAAGCAGTTTTTACTGCTTTTCTGTGCACTTTCCTGGCGCTGGAAGAAATTAGCGCCGACCTTTGGGTCGGCGCTAATTTCTGAAAGTAAAATATGCGGCTTGGCTGCACATTTTACTTTCTGTATCCCACGCGCATACCTAATAGGGCCATCAACATGCATTTGCATGTTGAGGGCGCTATTATGTGCCGCGGGTTGGATGCGCGTTTTCCTCCCCTTACTGAATAAGGGGTAAGGGAAAACGCGCATCTGTATCGGCCTGATACTTAGCAGCTGGGATGTTAAGCAAAAATTTATTTGCAGACTGTAAGGTTTCTGGCTGGAGTGTAGAAATATAAAATTGAACTGAGCATGATAATTCCTGTAAAAGATGATTAGGTTCAGGTTATTGGGGGGGCATGGGGAATGACAAAAATGAAGCATGGGCCTGCCACTTCATCCGATTAAAAATTACTTCAGTCCAGTAAGTGAGAATTTTCAATAGGGTCACATTTGAAAAGCCCAAAAAATAAATAAATCATGCATAAGCATGGTTTTTACTTTCTTGGGTTTTTTATTCCATAATTTTGTTTTTAGGAGGCAATATTCAAATGTCTTGGCTTGATGCAAAGTCTGCGCATACTTTAATTTGAAAATTGCGGGCAGAAAGTATGTGTACAGTTTGTTCCTGTTTTTATATGGGAAGAGTTTTTTGCTGGAATACTACACACAGATTTGAAAATGCAATGTATGTACTTTTTCCTTCTCCTTCCACAACACTGTTGGGAAGGCCTCCTCTCATTGTGGCTAAAAGTATGTGCTGTGAACAATTTTTTTCAGCCAGACTATTTTTACACACAATGCTTTTTCCTTATCTTGCTATCCTAGTCCAGATTAGTGGGTTATCTCTGCCTACTAGGGGATGGAATCAGAGTATACCTTTTGAGGATGGTGCTGCACAGGCAATAGCCTGTATTTCTCTATCTCCAGAAAATGGTGGACACATGCTGGACTGATTTTATAGGTTTCCTTGGCTCTCGGGTACCTGACCTTCAGGCCCGATTCTTGGTGAAGCTTGCTCCCAGGGCAACATCTTGCAATCTATTTTACCTGGTGGAGCAGGTTCTTAGCTTCTAGGGCAGTATGTTTTGATTGTTCCCCTAGTGGAGCAGGCTGGGATCATGGCTCCCAGGGTTCTCTTTGGAACTTGGTTCAGCAGGGTCTGAATCATAGCACACGGTTCACATTGGGGCCTGTGAGTGATTGCTTGCCCCATCAGGCTAGTGGCTCTGGTCATGGTACAGGGCCTGGATCGTGCTTCTCATGTTCCCTTTTTAGGGCCTGGCTGAGCGATGTCTGGTAAGTGACTCCCCGATTCCCTTCGGGGTTTGGTTGAGCAGGGCCTGTCAGGTGGCTCAGGACACTGTGGAGCTCCTAGATCTCCAGCTGAGCCTGGTTGAGACTTGAGGTCTGGTAAAGAGAAGCCTTTGGCAGGTCCCCCTCTACATGAGCGTATGGGCTCTCCCACCCTTCTCCTTCAAGCTCTGCTCCCCACACTTTTTCCCCTTACCTTTAGACTGACTGGGCTAAGTAGCAACAGTAAAGCTGCTTTTATTAAAAATATAAATATAGCCAGCTGCGGTAGAGAGTTTTACAAAGCTGCAAGCAGGCCCTCAAGGCCAAGCAGATGACCTCTGGCAGAGAAACTGCTTTATGTGGTATATGTGCAAAGGCAATGTGAATGTAGTGAGACTGCAGGTTCAGCACAAGACTTATTTTCAGAGGGCTTCGTGTTGTAGGTGTTATGAAGGCCTTCAGTTTAAGCCAGTTTTAGTATTTCATTCCTTGTGTGCTTGAGTTCCCAGGCCCCTGGTAAAAACTACTGCTTGTTCCTTCCCCAGACTGCTTCAGTCTCAGCCTTTCTCAGTCCTGGATCTTAAAATATTTGGTGTGGGCAAAAAACAAGAAAGGGAAACTACTTCCTGAGTATTGGAGTCCAGGAGCCTTAGTAGGACTCTTCTTTCCTCTCCCTAGGGACTTTTCTTCCATGCAGGGGTGTAGTGTCTTTCTACCCTAGGCTGGCTAGTGAACCTCTGCCTTCTAGAACAGTGGTTCTCAACCTTTTTTCTGTCGGGACACACCTGACAGATGGTTCTCACATGCGTGACACCCTGACCCATGATCATCACGGGGCTAGAAGTAAAAGTACAGTTTGCATCCACGGGAACCCCCCTGACCCACAATAATGGATGTAAAGCAGAATTATGACATTCCTCATACAATTCACCTTACAAAAAATATATTCTGGTTCTGGTGTCATCTCAGTAACAGCAACTCAAACTCCTTCTACTTCCAGGCTCAATAGCCCTACTTATGAAAAGACAGCAGCTTGCTTACCAATGCATGTCCTCTTGAGAAAACACAACAAATAAGACTGATAAAACTCTTACATGCTAGTAAAATATCTCATCTCGGTAACAGACACAGAACCGACCTAATATACTCCCAGGATCTGTAGTAATGCACATAAACTAATCCGCACACAGTTACACCTGTATTAGGGTTGCTCCTGTTTGAGTGTATTCCCTATCTATGAAATGGCAACACTATAAATATTAAATTAGGCCCTAAAAACCAATACACCTCTTATTAGGTTATTAGGAAAACAGAGCTAGCAAGCAGCTATAGATCCCCACACAGAAATAATTGTAAAACTATACTAATAAGCAGAATAAATGTTTCAAAACAGCTATGAACAGAATAACATCCAACAATTAAAAACTCATAAAACCTATTAAAAATTCTCCAAACACCAATAAAATATTTCAAAAAAAGCAGACACATCACACAATAAATAATTAAAATGGCAGTCAAGAAAAATAAACTTAAAAAGCCACCTTTACTTACCCCCCTCCAGCAGCTCTCCTACTCCTCTTCCATGCAGGCCGTAGCACGCAGCAGTAGAGGCTAAGCTCTATACTCATGGTCCTCTTCCTTAATGCCCATGTCTCTCACACACACACACACCATACCAGTCATGCCCCATGACCAGTTTCTGTCTCTCACACACCAATCATCTCCCAAACAGTCTTTGACACACACACCAGTCACCTTCCTGAACAGTTTCTCTCATGCCATACACACACACAGGCTTCCCACTCCCGTGTTCTACTTACTTATACGGGCTTCTCACTCTCATAATCACTTTCTCTGTCTCTCACACACTCACCAGTCTCTCACTCCCATGCTTGTTCTCTCCACATGCACAGGCTTCTCATTCCCATAATCACTTTCTCTCTCTCTCTCACACACACACACACACACACACACACACACACACACACACACACACCAGTCACCCGATCTCTCTCATTCATACACGCACACAGGCTTCCCACTCCCATGTTCTTTCAGATATACAGGCTTCTCCCTCCCATGCTGTGTCTCACACACACCCAGGTTCTCACTCCCATCCTCACTCTCTTCACATGCACAGGCTTCTCATTCCCATAATCACTTTCTCTCTGTTACACACACATACATACACACACACACACCAGTCTCTCTCTCATTTCCGTGCTCGCTCTCCACTGCACAGGCTTCTCATTCCCTGAATCACATTCTTTCTCTCATATTCACACACACCAGTCTCTTTCTCTCATACACACACCTTACCAACCAGTCTCTCACTCTCATGCATGCACACACACAGGCTTCCCACTCCCATGCTCGCTCTCTCACATAATCAGGCTTCTCCCTCCCATGCTGTGTCTCACACACACACACAGATTTCTCACTCCCATGCTCACTCTCTTCACATGCACAGGCTTCTCATTCCCATAATCACTTTCTCTCTGTTACACACACACACACCAGTCTCTCTCTCATTTCCGTGCTCGCTCTCCACGTGCACAGGCTTCTCATTCCCTGAATCACATTCTTTCTCTTACATTCACACACACCAGTCTTTCTCTCACACACACACACACCGTCACCTTACCAACCAGTCTTTCTCTCTCATGCATGCACACACACACAGACTTCCCACTCCAATGCTCTCTCACATAATCAGGCTTCTCACTCCCATGCTTTCTTTCACACACATCCCCCCCCCCCCCCCCCCCAACAGCAGGCTTCTTACGCCCATGCTTTCTCACATACCCAGATTTCTCACTTCAATGCTTTTTCTCTCTCTCACACACACATCAGTCATCTCCCTGACTAATGTCTCACACTCTCACATACACATCAGTCATCTCCTTGAGCAGTCACTTTCATTGTCTCTCACATATACACACACACACAACAGCTCTCTGACCAGTTTCTCTCTCTCACACACATGCTCTCAATCACACGCAGGCTGGCTGCTTCTTTCACTCACTTCCTCTTCCCCGCCCCTCCCCGAGCACAAATGGTAGCTGCAGCAGCCGCCTCCTCCAGCCCCCGCAAGCCAAGAAAGAAGAATCCCATCGGCCGCGGGAGGCTCATGCTGCTCTCTCCTTTCCCGATTACCGTCTGCTTCAATTGCTCGGGGGCCGATGCTGCAGCCGCCGCTGCTACTTTATCACGCCGCACGGCTCTTTCTCCTTCCCGCGCACCGCGTTTCACTTCCTGTTCCGGGTCACGGGGGGTGGGGGAGCAGGTGCGGGAAGAAGAAAAGGCCCAGCCACAAGTGCCACAGCTTTTTTTTAGCACTGCTGCCTGTTCCCACTGGGCTTGAACGTGTTGATAGCCCAGCAGCAACGGCAGCAGGGAAGAAAGAGCAGCGGGAGAGACCCCGAGGATGCGACACAGCAGCCGGTGCTTGGCGACACACTAGGGTGTTGCGACACACCGGTTGAGAACCGCTGTTCTAGAAGGCCACCTCCACCAGATTCCCTTGTGGCCAGCAGGAGAGCTGATCACGGTGGAGGATAGTACCTAGGAAAATCAGGATTAAGGAGAATTTTCCTCCAAAGGAGGTTTTCAGTCTTCAGGTTATTCCAGAAAGAGGGGTTTGTTCTAGCTTATTTGAGTTGACACCATGGATTTGGCCATGGACTTCAAGACAGCAGCAGGTTCAAAGTTTGAGGTCCATCTTAAGTATTCCCTTTTTAAGTTATTGTTTAGACAAGTTTTTAGAGGGCTGAATCCCAGTGTTTCACAGATTCCCAGAGGATAGTGTCTGCCAGCCTTGGGGATATCAAGAAGTCAGCCTGGGAAGGTGGTGCTCTGTCCAGATATCAGCCCATTTATAGGGTGATGAAGACAAGAGTTGTCATACAGGGAGTTCTCCACATACTCATCTGGCCCTTGGCAGACTGGCAGGTACCCTCTCAAAAGGCAATACTGGTAGGCAGCTGGTTACAGTGCCATACTATGAGTTGATTCCTTGCCCCATCATGCTAGTGGCTCTGGTCACAGGTAGAGGGATGGTCACTAAAGGCTGCCACTTCTTTGTTATAACACCTTGATTGTTTCCTGCTTGTCAGCTTTCAAGAATGGGTGGTAAAGGCTGTTTTAGAGAAGCTTCAGTTTAATAGCTGTTTCCCATACTGCTCATGGTTTAGGTTGGTATTCTTATTTGAGGTTTCAAAAGAAAGTCTAGTCTATTCTGGTGCTCCCTCCCTCAGGAGGAGGTCTACAGATGTCTTGGGATGCCCTCTTCAGTTTGGAAACCTTACTCCATTAGTCTGGTGGTGAAGCATGAGGAGTACCTTGTTTCCCTGGACCTTTTAGAAACTTCTGTCGAATACCCATGTGGGAAGATCTCTAGAGGTTCACTTTGTCCCTGTGTGTTTTATATTTGAGAGAAGCATTTCTGCTTTCGACTTCTGCTCTTCAGACTCGATTGCAAAGTCCATCACTCCGGGGTCTGAAGCATTGTTTCTCAATTCTTGCCTGAAGGGACACCTAGCCAGTTTACGGATTGCCACAGTGAATATTTATTTGATTTATATTCTGCTTGCATAAGAGAGATTTACATACATTGGAAACCCAGGGTACGCAAATCTCTCATGCATATTCATTGTGGATATCCTGAAAACATGACTGGTTAGGTGTGCCTCCAGGAGATGGTTAGGAAATACTGGTCTGAAAGATACATCACATCCTTACGTCATTCTCTACCTTGGCTTTTGAAGGTTATGGAGTGCCTGTCTACCTCATCTAAGGGGATTCAGGTCTTCGTAGTCTTGGGCTGAGTGGTGGGTTGCACAGGAAGTCTGGTGCCCTCCCAGTCTTTGGGTTTCCTGGGGGACTTGTCTTGATTCCAGGGTAGGCAGTGACTTCCTGACTAAGGTGAGAGTCAGTAAATAGCTCAGGAGGGAGACATCCAGTGGAGTCCCCCATGGTGCAGAAGTATCACCAGTTCCTGGGTTCTGTGATGGCTTCTCTGGATCTAATTCCCTAGAGCCAAGGCTTACCTGTGGTTTCAGATATGTCTTACTAGTCTCCACAGTCAAAGCACTGTGTGGGGTGCGTCTCCTATGCCATCAGGGATGGCTTGACTTGGGTAACAGGTACAAGTCTATCAAAGGAGTGGATCTGTATCCTCCCAGATTGATTGTGGTCACATCAGATGTAAGCCTAATGCACTGAAGTGTATTCAGTTCCCCTCCCCCCTGCCTCACCATAGTCCAAAGAAGAAGCAGCATGGTCTATAAACAAACCTCAAGCCAAGGATATTGAACCGGCCTAATTGTGATTCCTGCTTTAATGATTGCTTATGTGAATGGGCCAAGGGAATGCTTGAAGTTCAATGATAGCTCAGAAGGCAAGCAGGTAGCTTTGGTGGGTGGAACAAAACTTACTGTGGTGGTTAGTAGTTCATGTTGCAAGGGTAGCACATATTTAAAACTGACCTTCTGACAGGAATAGTTGGTCCCCAGAATGTGTGTGCTCAGGCTGGAAGTTTTCCTGAACAGATTAGATTATGGGGATCCCCCCACAATTGAATCTGGCAAATCACAAGTTTCCAAGACTGACATTCTTCAGTTGCTAGAATAGAAAAAAAAATTGATTGCTCATGGCCTTTTTTCGTCATATCAGCCTAACACTCGGTGTGTTAGCTCAGAGGAATGTACTTCAGCAGCTACTTCTGCTGAAGGCGGCTTTCAAATCTCTGGCTGTTCGTTGAGTGGCATACCACTGACCTTGCTGATCTTCTTGCAAAAAGGGTTTTTGATAAGGGCTGAGCACTTAATTCCTTGGGGTCCCAGGTGCAGCTATTTCATGGTATAGACATCAGATTCAGGAAGGGTTAGTGTTATGTTTGGCTTTGTTCCTCACTGCGACTATATCAGCCTCCATGTCATCTGTGCTCCATTAACAAAAATTATCTACAAGTTCCACACATTAAGACAACTAGGTTAGATCCAACTAGGAAACTGGCCTTTTCGGTGGCAGGTCCAATATTATGAAACTCATTACCAGACACACTGACTTCTACCCAATACAAAAGAGTTCAAAAGGCTGTAAAAACTTATTTATGATCTACTGTATTTAACAAATCCCAGGAATGATGGTTTTTGCATTTATATTTTAAAGTTTGCCTTTTTTTAAAATTTACTATGTAATCATTTTTACCTTACTGTTCTTATTTTTGTCCTGTTCATGATTATATATGTTAGTTTTATGTAAACTGCTTAGACCTACCATATATTGTATAGGCAATATAAAAAAGATCTATTAGATAAATGAGGCTTGACAGACATGCCGCAAATGCGCAGTAGAGAGCAGCTCTACTGCGCATGTGCAGGCGAACACGTCTATCAGAGCAGAGCGTCAGCTCTTTGAAAACATGGCGGCAGCGAAGAGCAGTGGAGTGGGAGGGGCGGCGAGGGAGGGAAGGACCTCCCCCAGAGATCTTCCGTTTGTGCCATCCGAAGGGGTTGTGAATGAGCTGAGAGAGGGGGAGTGACTGAGGGGAGGGGGGGGAGTGACTGAGGGGAGGGGGAAGGGGGGGGGGGGGAGTGACTGAGGTGGGAGGGGGAAGGAAATGGACCAAAATTTTTTTTTTAATGTAGCCTGTTACAGGCTTAACGGCTAATTTTAAATAAATAAAATGCCCTCCCTGTGGGGCTCTGTGCCACAGGCTAGGGGTGTGGACCCTGAGGATGCTGACTGACAGGCCAAGGGGCCATACCGAATCTTAAGGTGTAGACTTGGTTGGGCAGACAACAGTAAGGGCAGACAAGCAGAAGCAGAGTTGAAGATCAAAACCAGGAGACAGCAACTAGAACTACTACTAGTGCAAGAACCACAGGAAGAGAACCTGTTGCTCAGGTGCTGGCCCCCAGACGACTGGGCCTCTTTTTCCATTGCAGCAGTGGTGATTTCCACTGCTGTACCACCGGGAGCTGAAGCTGCTGTTTATAAAACTAGTGTTACTGTGGGGCCTATTCAGAGCAGCCAGATATCGTGGTGTGCACGATGCTGGGAGCCATGCCCAGCCACTCCAGCAGCTCGCAGGACCCTGTGCTGCATCTGGGGCTAAGAGGTATAGGATGTGGCCCATGGTCGGTGGTTTGTTACACTCTGGTGCCCCATATGGCATCTGAATTGGGTTCTTAGAACTCTTGTCTCCTCCTTTTGAGATGCTTAATCATGTGTCCTTGAATAATATTCCATTAAAGGTGGTATCCTTAGTGGCCTATGCCTAGAGTTACAGACCTTAATTGTAGTGATCCTTCCTATTCTCTTCCCAGAGTTGTTCACTTTTAACCAGTACCATCCTGGTTTTAGCTATTATCCCCCTATTAAGTCTTATACCCATTTATTTTGTATATTACAGTTTATTATGTCTTTTTCATGGTTTGTGTATTATGCAGTTTACTGTTCGCCTCAATTGTTAATTACTTTCTCTTTATTCTATGCTTCTCCCTTTTGCTTTTCCTCCTTCGCACTCTGCTCCCCTTTCCCCCTCCCCTGTTTTATGTATTTCATTTAGTTCTATGTAAACTGATATGATGTACCCACGAATACCGGTATAAAAAAGTTGTTAAATCCTTATCTAAAGTCATTTTTGCCTTCAGTCAAACAGGCAGTAGCTCTTCCAGTGTCCCATAAAGGGCAATATGATAGTAAGTGTAGTCCATTTATTAAAAGTTCTTTTGAGCCGCCTTCAGGTATTTGATATCTAATCTTTTCCAGCTAACCAATAGTCCTTTATTCAGTAGACCTGATGGGGAGAGGAATTTTAGAATCCTCATTGGACAAGATAATCAAACAGATGATTCCCCTCATCCTTTTGTTGAAGGGTCAACAGGTTCCAGAGGTGCTTTGTACCAATTTTACGAGGGCTCAGGCTTCCTCTTGAAAGAATCTGCAGTGCCTGCTCCAGAGTACATCTGTAAGACAACCACTTAGTTTTTACATTCTCTCATACGTGCTATGCACTACATTTTCAGGCCAAGGATGACACTGCCTTGGAGCAGGCATTCTCTGAGCAGCCCTGTCTGCTTCCCACCTGTGTTGTAATGGGCTTGGGTACATCCCACTGGTCTGGATTGGAGTAGCATGATAATGAGGAAGATGAAACTTGGTATTATCTGTTATTTCCTTTCTTGGGAGTCCTGCAACACCAGTCCAGGATGCTCCTGGGAAGTTAGTCTACACTTTTATCCTTAGCAGTGAACCTTGGGTTCAGTAGAAAATTTGATTTTGCCTTTGAGGTACACCTGAGTCTTCTGCTTCTGTGCTATTATCACTTGTGTGGAGCAACTTGGCATGTAGAGAAATACATAGGGTATAGTCCCTACTGAGCAGAGTGTTCCTTCTAGACAAAATACAGGAGAGTTTCTTCTGTCCCTTCTGTCTAGGAAATCTCTATTGTTCCTAGAGTTTATTCTGTTTTAAGGCAGTTGGTATTTTTCATTGCTCTGATATAAGAATTCTGGCTATTGTTTGTGTAGCACCAGCCTTGATAACCTACTAGTCTGGACTGGTATAGCAGGACTCAAGGAAATTAACAGGTAAGATCAAATTTCACCTTACCCATGGAAATTGCTTTAAAAATTGCCCTTTTTGTATTCATATAGTATGGAATTGCTTTGCATCAATATCAAATCTCCAATTCACATGCAAATGAATGTATATAGAATAAAAAAAAATACTTATCCTAAGTACATCTGTTTTGTGTGTGCATTTTGTTTTGATAGTGATTTTGTTTTGTACTGATTTTATTTTGTTTTCCTTTGCAGTTTTATTACTTGAGAAGATAGAACATAATGACATTTGCAATAAAACGCTGAAAATTACAGACTTTGGACTAGCTAGAGAATGGCACAGAACAACCAAAATGAGTGCAGCAGGTACCTATGCATGGATGGCCCCAGAAGTGATCAAGTGCTCCATGTTTTCTAAAGGGAGTGATGTGTGGAGGTATGCACTTGTAAAGTATCTTACCTATACTGAGGGTTTTTAAAAATGTCTGCTTCTGCCCTCCTCTTGGGGTTTGTATATATCCATTGTAAATGTCCATTACTGAGCAAGTCTGATGCTTAAAACTTTAAGGATACAAACGAAAATGCCTCTTTATCTTCAGCTCTAAAATACAAACTCAGTATTTGCTATTTGATTTATATATTATCCTTTTTTGGCACTTCCTAGCAGATTACGTTCAGGTACTGTAGGTATTTCCCTGTCCCCAGAGGGCTGGCTTACCTGAGGCAACTGAGGGTAAAGTGACTTGCCCAAAGTCATAAGGAGCAGTAGTGGGATCTGAACCCTAGGTTCCCTAGGCCAAGCCTACTATTCTAACCACAAAGCTACTGAAGAATGTGCAAAGTATCAACTTACCTTATTCTGACAGTGTCCCATTTTTCTATTCAGTATGACCCCATTTTCATACTTAAATTTACATGACTCCAGATGACTAAAGCAAAATAGCAGACTTCCACGCAACTTTCCAGAAATGTCCTGTTAACATCAGTGAATTTCATCACTCACATGAGACTTCTTAGTGTACTTGGAAAACACCTGTTTACAGGTAAGCTACCTTGCTTTCCCTACTTTAGCAATTGGCTTGTTAAGAGCATTTTTCACAGGACAAGTAGGATGGTAGTCCTCACATATGGGTGACATCATCAGGATGGAGCCCAATCACGGAAAACTTCTGTCAAAGTTTCCAGAACTTTGACTGGCCCCTACTGGGCATGCCCAGCATGGCACCAACCCTGCAGCCAGCAGGGGTCCCCCTTCAGTCTACTTTTTTCCGCGCAGTGGTAGCCTCGCGGTTTAAGAGCTCTGAACAGATTCCTGACAGGAATTTTCCTCACGGACTTATTCAAAATTATTTTGTCCCACAGGCGTCCCTCTAACTTTTCTCAGGCCGTGGTACTCCGATAAGTTTTTCACCGTTTTTAGTCTATTACCGTCGAGTTTGGCCCTCGCGGCCTTCTGGCTGTCGACCGTACCGCGGCTCGATTTTTTCTATGGCCATGGTGTCGGGTTTTCATTGGTGCCTGGACTGTACTTGCACCATGTCTATCACAGACCCTCATAGAGTCTGTGTAATGTGTTTAGGCCATGAGCATGATGTCCTGACTTGCACCAAATGTGCCCTTATGACACCAAAAGGTCGCAAAACCAGAATGGAGAAGATGGGACTCCTTTTCCGTGCTCACACCCTGACGCTGTCCATCGCATCGACGTCATCGGAACCGGCACCGTCGAAGTCGCACCACCATCGACAACCATCCGGTGACAGCCCGCCATCGTCTTCATGGCCATTGACTCCCGTTTCTCCCCCTCAAGATCGGGGTTTGGGAGTCGTGATTCCGCCTGTAAAGGTCCCTCCAACTGTGCCTCAGCCTCCTTCTTCCGTCACGGAGCCGGAGCTGATTGCCCCAGGTCTCTGGGAAGAAATGGACCGGCTGGTCCAAGAGGCCATCGACAAGGCGATGCAACGACTCCAGGTCCCTCCGCCGGCACCGACAGTGGAACCGGTCACCGACCTGATTCCAGCAGCGCTGGCACTGCTGCTATCCCGGATGGAGGCGCTCATGACTGCCCTTCCACCGGTAATTCCCGGGCCTCCGATGGCCCCAGTACGCTCCCCGATGTCAGCTTCATCGGGAGGAGAAAGACCATTTTGCATCCCTCCTTCAGGGGTATTGCCTCAGCCATCGATGCCACGTCGTCCCTCGCCACCGATTCATTCATTGGGAGCGATACGCACATCGGCGCCATCAATGCCTTCGATGCTGGCACCGATGCCCCCCAGGGCATCCACGGTGCCCCTGGTGATTCCTTCGATTTTCTCGGAGTCTCAGCTGGGCCCTTCGGGTATCCAACCCCCTTCTCGTCCTACAGGTCAGCCTACTGATCCTTATGACACCTGGGGTGATGATACTTCCACAGACACCGATGACTTACCTTCACCTCCCTCTCCTACTGAAAGTAGAAAGCGTTCTCCTCCAGAGGACCTTTCTTTTATTAATTTTGTGAAGGAAATGTCAGAATTGGACCCTTTCCAGCTTCAGATGGAGCAAGATGATAGGCACCAGATGATGGAGCTTCTCCAATTCCTGGATGCCCCTAAAGTGATCACTTCTATTCCCATTCATCAAGTTCTTCTTGTACCTGTATCGCTCCATGGTGAGACCGCAACTTGAATACTGTGTACAATTCTGGTCGCCGCATCTCAAAGATATAATTGCGATGGAGAAGGTACAGAGAAGGGCTACCAAAATAAGGGGAATGGAACAACTCCCCTATGAGGAAAGAATAAAGAGGTTAGGACTTTTCAGCTTGGAGAAGAGACGACTGAGGGGGGATATGATAGAGGTGTTTAAAATCATGAGAGGTCTAGAACGGGTAGATGTGAATCGGTTATTTACTCTTTTGGATAGTATAAAGACTAGGGGGCACTCCATGAAGTTAGCATGGGGCACATTTAAAACTAATTGGAGAAAGTTCTTTTTTACTCAACGCACAATTAAACTCTGGAATTTGTTGCCAGAGGATGTGGTTAGTGCAGTTAGTATAGCTGTGTTTAAAAAAGGATTGGATAAGTTCTTGGAGGAGAAGTCCATTACCTGCTATTGAGTTCACTTGGAGAGTAGCCACTGCCATTGGCAATGGTAGCATGGAATGGACTTGGTTTTTGGTTACTTGCCAGGTTCTTATGGCCTGGATTGGCCACTGTTGGAAACAGGATGCTGGGCTTGATGGACCCTTGGTCTTGACCAAGTATGGCATTTTCTTATGTTCTTATGTTCCTCAAAAAGAACTGGGAAAACCCTGGATCCATTGCCCCAGTACACAGAAAGGCTGACACTACTTATCTGGTACAGTCAGCCCCTGGCTTTCAAAAATCTCAGCTTGACCACCACTCAGTTGTGGTGGAATCTGCTCAAAAGAAAGCAAAAAGGACGAAACCACACTCCTCTACCCTTCCTGTCAAGGAACACAAGTTCCTCGACAATATTGGTCGTCGAGTGTTCCAAGGGGGCCATGCTTATCTCCAGGATTTCTTCTTACTGGCTGTATATAACCCAATACAACAGGGTCATTTTCAAGCAAATACAGTACTTCTCTGAAACCCTGCCTGACCAATTTCAAGAACATCTTCAAATCCTTGTCAACAAGGGGTTTGAGGCAGGAAAGCATGAGATAAGAACAGCTTACGATATCTTCGACACCTCCACTAGAGTGTCTGCAACTGCCATTTCGGCAAGACGCTGGGCCTGGCTCAAGTCTTCTGACCTTCGCCCAGAAGTACAAGACAGGCTTTCTGACCTGCCCTGTCTAGGAGATAATCTGTTCGGTGAACAGATTCAGCAAATAGTGGCTGAATTAAAGGACCTTCATGAGACCCTCAAACAGCTCTCATCGATACCTTCTGACTTCCCTTCTAGACAGCCCTTCAAGAAGGAGTCTAAGAAGTCATTCTTCCGCCCAAGGAAGTACTATCCTCCACCAACAAGGTCCCGAGTTATGAGGCCTTATCAGAAATCTCAGCCCCGGAAGCAAAAGCCACAAGCAGCTCCCCAGCCGGGGCCTGCTTCAGGTTTTTGATGCTCCCTTGGAGAGCAGCAGCCTGATCCCTCTGCCAGCTATAACAGTGGGAGGTCGATTGTGCCACTTTCACGGCATGTGGCAATCAATCACAACCGACCAATGGGTGCTAGCAATCATTGCTCAGGGTTCCCACCTGAACTTCCTTACTCTTCCACCGGAATCACCACCTCTACAAGCGTGGAGAGTAACTGACCACTCTGTCCCTCTGGAGCAGGAGGTTTCCCTTCTTCTCCAGTTAAGAGCAGTAGAACCCATCCCTTTTTTCACAACAAGGCCTAGGGTTCTATTCCTGGTACTTTTTGATTCCCAAAAGATCCGGGGGGCTTCGTCCAATTCTGGACCTGCGTGCCCTCAACAAGTACCTCCAGTGGGAAAAGTTCAAGATGGTAACCCTGGGCTCGCTTCTACCTCTTCTACAAAGAGGAGACTGGCTCTGCTCTCTGGACCTCCAGGACGTGTATACCCACATTGCGATAGCTCCAGTTCATTGCAAGTATCTCAGGTTTTTAGTAGGCCCAAAGCACTATCAATCCCGAGCGCTTCCAATTCGACCTAGCATCGGCACCACGAGTCTTTACCAAATGTCTCATGGTTGTCGTAGCCTTTCTCAGGAAAGAAGGTGTTCATGTCTACCCCTATCTAGATGACTGGTTAATCAGGGCCCCAACCCAGCAAGCCGCTCGATCGTCCCTGGATTTGACCCTACACACTCTAATTTCTGTAGGATTTCTTGTCAATTATGAGAAATCCTATTTAGTCCCATCTCAAAACTTATCGTTCATTGGGGCAGACTTGGACACCTTACAGGCAAAAGCCTTTCTACCTCAACAACGAGTGGAAACCCTTGTGTCCCTCGCTCATCAGTTGCAGTCTCAGTATACAGCAACAGCTTGACAATTCCTTGTCCTTCTCGGACACATGGCGTCCTCAGTCCATCTCACACCAATGGCCCGCTTGGCCATGAGAGTCATGCATTGGACTCTGAGGTCACAATGGATTCAAGCGACTCAGCCTCTGTCAACCATTGTCCACATCACAGACACACTCCGTCTATCTCTCACCTGGTGGAAAGATCGAACAATCTCCTCCAGGGACTGCCGTTTCACCTGCCAGATCCTCAACTCATTCTCACTACCGACACTTCCAACCTTGGCTGGGGAGCTCATGTGAACGATCTGCAGTCACAAGGATTTTGGTCTCCAGAGGAAGCCAAACACCAGATACATTTCCTGGAGCTTCGAGCGATGTGATATGCTCTCAGAGCTTTTCAGGATTGCCTATCAAATCATGTCATCCTGATTCAGATGGACAACCAGGTGGCCATGTGGTACGTCAACAAGCAGGGAGGCACAGGCTCCTTCCTTCTGTGTCAGGAAGCTGCGCAGATTTGGGCGGAAGCGCTCTCCCACTCGATGTACCTCTGGGCCACCTACTTGCCGGGAGTGCACAATGTCTTGGCAGACAAATTGAGTCGTGTCTTCCAACCGCACGAGTGGTCTCTCAATCCCTCGGTGGCGAACTCCATCTTCCAGCAATGGGGTCATCCCCAAATAGACCTCTTTGCGTCCCCTCAAAACTGCAAGGTGGACAATTACTGCTCCCTCATTCGCAGCGAGCGCTCTCAGCCCAGAGATGCATTCTCCCTCTCCTGGGCAGCCAGTCTGCTTTATGCATTCCCTCCACTCCCTCTTCTCTCGAAGACTCTCATGAAGCTCCGTCAGGACAAGGGAACCATGATCCTGATAACACCTCACTGGCCACGCCAAGTGTGGTTTCCCATACTCCAGAATGTCTCCATCCTCAGGCACATTCCCTTGGGAACGCACCCGCTTCTGATCACTCAGAACGATTGATGTTTACGCCATCCCAATCTTCAGTCCTTGTCCCTGACAGCATGGATGTTGAAAGGTTAATTTCCTAGCGTGTAGCAGATGGACTCAAAACAAATGGGTATAGTGTGCTCGTGCTAGCAGTTGGAGAGGTATCTGACGTCAGCACGGGTACATATACCCCCACAGGAAGTGTAGCAATTTAGTAATTTCCGTCTCCAAAGCAGTTTGGAGCTACCTCACGCTCGCTGAGCATGTTTCCAAATTCTAACAACTAAATTCATAGAAGAAACCTACTGAAGACGAGCCCTGCACTCCTGTGGTGATACCAGGCGGTCACTCACCCAGTTGAGTTTCCCGAACTAACTTCCTTGGTCCCTCGGAGGTAAGAGCCTCGGTCCGGTGGCCGGTTTGCGGCAGGGTCCTAGCCCCCCGAGTGAGAAGGGCTCGGGCGCGGCTTGGCCCCCGAGCGAGACGAGTTCGGGCGCGGCCTAGAGGCAGCGGGTTCACTTCCTTAAGCGCGGTGGTGAAGGTACTCACCCTCTCCCCCCGCAGCCGGAGACCGCCCGGGTCGCAGCCGGGAAGCGCCGAAGACAAGGTAAGGCGTACATCTTTACTTGGTTTCCGAGGAAGTGTGGACTAACTGGGCCTGCCTACGAGGCAGCCCGCCAAGGAGGTTGCCATTGTGCCTGCCTACTCACCTTCGCCAACTAAGCGCACGCGATAGGCGCACGTTGACTAAGCTCCCGCTACTAGGATACGCGCACATTATAAGACGCCCGTTCTAGGCGCATGCTGTTAAGCGCACTTGTTAGCGCACATCGTTGGGCGACACCGAATTTCAGGCGAATGGAGCATAAGAGAGCCCATGCATCGCAGAGCCGGCACCTCCAGAATCAGGCATGAAAGCTCTAAGCCTCTGCTCAGCATGCAACCTCAGAGCCACTCAGAGCGAGGAAGCAGACTCGCTATGTGCCCAATGTGAGGAGGCCATGGGAGTTCCAGGACAGGTCCCAGCCCAGCGGTTCCCCAGGGAACACACCGGACTTAGCAGGCCGCGGCGAGCAGCCAGGGAACGCAAGAGACCTGGTACCCCTACGGCCAGATCCGGCTTCGCTTTCCTGGGTAGAATTATTCAAGGGGATTCACGCCTTTGTCCAGATGCAGTCTGCTCCTCGTATGGGTCTTTCCGTTCCAGTTGATCCGGCCCTGGTCTCACAATGCCTATCGGAACTGGCCATTCCAGGCCAGGACACCCCAGGACACCCCACAATGAACCCCCTGTTAGAGGGCCTGCGCCAAACGGCTCACCATTTTCCCCTCCTACAAGCAGCACAGCAGCTAATCAATCTGGAATGGAAGGCACCGGAGGTCTCATTCAAAGGGGGTCGGGCCTTGTCAGGCATGTACCCTCTGGATCTGGCGTCCAAGGAGCTTCTGGTGTGCCCCAAGGTAGACGCCATAGTTAACGCAATTGTGAAGCGCACCACCATTCCGGTGGAGGGGGGAGCGGCCCTCAAGGATACGCCTGACCGACGCATGGACACCATTTTGAAACAAGCCTTTGAGGTAGCAGCCATGTCCCTACGAATCGCGACTTGTTGCACCGTGGTGACGCGTTCCTGTTTATCACAAGCAAGAAAACACCCCGGGAGAAGACATGGAATCAGCTCTCGCATTTCTCTCTGACGCAGCCTCAGACCTCGTCCGTACGGCAGCCAAGGGAGTGTCATCCTCAGTGGCAGCCAGGAGACAGCTTTGGCTACGTAATTGGGCGGCTGACTCGTCCTCCAAGACACGACTCACAAGAATGCCCTTTAAGCGTTCCCTACTGTTTGGCAGCGATCTCGAGAACTGGGCTACTAAATGGGGTGCCTCTCCATTGCCCCGTCTACGAGAAGACAGGTCGTGGAGGAGCCAGCGTTCTTTTTCTAGACCATCCAGAGGTAGAAACTCTCAGCGCTTCAACCCTTACAGGACTCGCTATCAAGTACCTCGTTCTCAGGCCAGGAACCAGCCCTTTCGGGCTAAGCACAGCAAGAAGAGAACCGGCTCAGGTTCTGGCCCCGGCCGCAACCCACAATAACAATCAGCCGACCCATCCGGGGGTAGCAGCCATAGGGGGCAGGCTAACCCTCTTCTACTGCAGGTGGGTCGAGATCACTTCGGACCAGTGGGTCCTCGCCATCATCCGAGAAGGATATTACCTGGATTTTCTTCGGCTTCCGCCAGACAAGTTTCTGGAATCTCCTTGTTCACCGCTCAAGAAAGCGGCACTAGAAGTGACCTTACAGAGGCTCCTGGCCCTAAAAGCCCATAATCCCAGTACCTGCAGGAGAGAGAAATTCTGGGCATTATTCCATTTATTTCATAGTACCCAAGAAGGAGGGCACTTCCAGGTCCGTCCTGGACCTCAAGTCAGTCAACAGACACCTACGGGTCCCCAGCTTTCGCATGGAAACTGCGGTCTGTTAAGAATTCTGTACAGCCAGGGGAGTTTCTCACCTCCCTAGATCTGTCGGAAGCCTATTTAAATATCCCAAACCATCCGGATCACCAGCACTATTTACGCTTCAAAGTCTTGAATCAGCACTTCCAGTTCCGAGCTTTACCCTTTGGGTTAGCCACCGCGCCGCGGATCTTCACCAAGGTTATAGTAGTAGTGGCGGCGGAACTCAGGAAGGAAGGAATTCTCGTCCATCCCTACCTGGACGATTGGCTGATCAGGGCAAAGTCACCAGAGGAGAGTCACCGGGCAACCAACAGAGTTATAGCTCTTCTGGAAAGCCTAGGATGGGTAGTCAACATAAACAAGAGTTCCCTACAGCCGTCCCAGTCGCTGGAATACCTAGGGGTCCAATTCGACACACAAGAAGACAAGGTCAGCCTGACCTCCAAGAGAAAGTCAAAACTCCGGAATCATCTGCAGGTCCTGCTTGAGCGCCAGCCGGCCCACAGCTCGGGATTACCTACAGGTCCTCGGTCTCATGGCATCCACTCTGGAGGTGGTGCCATGGGCGCGGGCTCATATGAGACCATTGCAGCGCGCCCTTCTATCTTGATGGAGCCCACGATCACAGAACTACACCATACACCTACCTCTGCCGACCAGATTGCGGAATCAGCTACGGTGGTGGTTACAGCCCGGCCACATGAGCTGGGGTCAAGAATGTCCTCCCCAACCTGGATTCTGCTCACCACAGATGCCAGCCTGAACGGATGGGGAGCACACTGCGACAAACTCACCGCCCAAGGGCGGTGGACCAGAGAAGAGTCAAGGTGGAACATCAACCGACTAGAGGCACGGGCAGTCAGGCTAGCGTGCCTGCGATTTGCCCACAGACTTCGCGAAAGAGCGGTCAGAGTGATGTCAGACAACGCCACCACAGTGGCATGCATCAATCGACAGGGCGGAACCAGAAGCCAACAAGTGTCCCTAGAGATAACTCCCCTGATGTTTTGGGCAGAAGCAAATCTCCAGGACATCTCCGCCGTCCACATCGCCGGGAAGGACAACACCACGGCGGACTTCCTCAGCAGAGAAAGTCTAGATCCAGGGGAATGGCAGCTGTCGCCCACAGCTTTCCAGATGATTGTGGATCAGTGGAGGACGCCGGGCATGGACCTATTAGCAGACAGGTCCAACGCTCAAGTATCCAGATATTTCAGCCGCACGCGGGATCCTCGAGCCCAGGGGATCGATGCCCTGGTACAGCCATAGCCTCAGGTGATCCTGCTATATGCCTTTCCTCTATGGCCCCTGCTGGGCGCCATTATACACAAGATTCGGCGGCACAGAGGCCTAGTTCTACTAGTGACCCCGGATTGGTCAAGAAGACCCTGGTACGCAGACATGAGAAGACTACTGGCAGGGAATCCTTTACCCCTGCCTCCACACAGGGACCTGCTGCGGCAAGGCCCCATCCTACACGAGGATCCAGCTCAATTCTCTCTTACGGTCTGGCCATTGAGAGGGCTAGACTGAAGAAAAGAGGATACTCTGAGTCAGTAATAGATACACTTCTCCGAGCACGCAAGTTCTCCACATCACTGACATATATAAGGATCTGGAGAGTTTTTGTAGCCTGGTGCGACTCTCACAGCACCAATTCACATGCCGCTAAGATCCCTCTCATTTTGGACTTCCTACAAGATGGACTTCAGAAGGGTCTGTCCCTCAGCTCCATCAAGGTTCAGGTAGCAGCGCTGTCTTGCTACGGTCCCAGGAGTGAAGGCAACACCATTGCCAAACACCCAGACGTTTCACGTTTCCTGAAAGGAGTCTAACACATTCGCCCACCACTGAAGTGGCCAGTGCCTTGTGGAACCTCAACCTAGTATTGGAATTTCTAGCGGGATCCGCCTTCAGGCCCCTTCGAGGCCTGTCTCTCCGTGTGTTAACCTTGAAGATGGCGTTCTTGCTGGCCGTATGTTCAGCACGCCGCATCTCAGAGCCACAAGCACTGTCCTGCCGTGATCCGTTTCTCAGAATCACTCCAGAGGCTATCCATCTTCGCACAGTTCCTTCCTTTTTACCCAAAGTGGTCTCACACTTCCACCTCAACCAAACTGTATCCTTGCCTACCACGGAAGGTTTGAAGAAGTTGGAAGAAGGTCGAATGCTACACCATCTCGACATCGGCAGACTACTGTCCAGATACCTGGAAATGTCTGAAGCAGTACGAAAGACAAGACCACCTGTTCGTCCTGCACAGCGGGAAGAAGCAAGGGGAAGCAGCCTCACGGCCAACCATCGCCTGCTGGATTAAAGAAGTTATCAAGGCAGCCTACGTAGAGGCAGGAAAATCACCACCTCTACAGGTCAAGGCTCATTCTACCAGAGCGCAATCAGCCTCTTGGGCAGAAGCTAGGATGCTGTCGCCTGCAGAGATATGTAAAGCGGTGACGTGGTCCTCCCTCCATACCTTCTCCAGATTCTACCGTCTGGACGTCCAGGCCAGGGAGGACACAGCATTTGCGAGGGCAATCCTACACGGTCCTCGGGCAGCCTCCCGCCCAGTCCGGGAGTAGCTTTTGTACATCCCATTTGTTTTGAGTCCATCTGCTACACGCTAGGAAATGTTGAGATTACTTACCTGATAATCTCCTTTTCCTTAGTGTATGCAGATGGACTCAGCATCCCGCCTGGCTGCCGGTATACATGGGGATTCGCCGACTCACGGTAAGCCATGTTTTCTTATATAGGGCATCCACCCTGCCGGGTGTCGACGCCTTCCGGCTGAGTACACTGGCGGTTTCCAGCTACCATCAATTGGTCAGGGTAATCCTGTTCATTTAATCGATCGGTCAGTCACACATATATCCATAAAGCTTTGCAAGGAAGATTACTGAATTGCTACACTTCCTGTGGGGGTATATGTACCCGTGCTGACGTCAGATCAGTCTCCAACTGCTAGGACGAGCACACTATACCCATTTGTTTTGAGTCCATCTGCAAACACTAAGGAAAAGGAGATTATCAGGTAAGTAATCTCAACATTCAAACCTTTCAGATTCGGTTTCTCGTGTCCTGATTGCTTCGCGAAAGCCTTCCACAAGAAAATCTTATTCCTATAAATGGAAAAGGTACACATCATGGTGTTCTTCGCAATCCCTTAATCCCTTTTCCTGTCCAATCCCAAGGTTTTTGGACTATCTCTGGCATTTATCGGAATCAGGTCTAAAGACCTCTTCCATCAGAATGCATGTAAGTGCGGTAGCTGCCTTCCATAAAGGTGTCGAGGATGTCCCTATATCGGTACAACCCCTCGTAACAAGTTTTCTGAAAGGCTTGCTCCATATCAAGCCACCCTTACGTCCTCCGGCCCCTTCTTGGGACCTTAATCTGGTTCTCGGGCGGCTCATGAAACCACTCTTCGAATCTCTTCACTCCTGTGACCTAAAATATCTCACATGGAAAGTGATTTTCCTTTTGGCTATCACTTCAGCTCGCAGGGTTAGTGAGTTACAGGCCCTAGTTACCTATCCGCCTTACACTAAACTCCTGCAGGACCGGGCGGTACTCCGCACTCACCCTAAGTTTTTGCCTAAGGTAGTTTCGGAGTTTCACATTAATCAATCCATCATACTACCTATCTTCTTTCCCAGGCCCCTCTCCAACCCAGGGGAACAGGCTCTGCATACCCTTGAGTGTAAACGGGCTCTAGCGTTCTACCTAGACCGTACAGTTGCTCACAGGAAGAGCACTCAGTTCGTCTCTTTCCATCCCAACAAACTAGGGCAACCTGTGGGTAAGCAGACTCTCTCCTCCTGGTTGGCGGATTGCATATCTTTTTGCTATCAGCAAGCAGGCATTCCTTTCCAAGACCGTGTTAAAGCACACTTCAGTAGCACACCTACGATCGGTGCCGCTTCCTGACATTTGCAGGGCTGCCACCTGGAGTTCTCTCTACACTTTCGCAGCCCACTATTGCCTAGACAAAGCCGGAAGACAAGATTCCATCTTCGGCCAATCTGTCCTGCGTAACCGATTTCCAATGTGACGTACCAACACCCTTCTGCCTGCCCGGTGGGGTTCAGGATGCCCTCTACCAAATTCCACCCTAGGTGTTGTGCCTGTTGCACGCCGTTGGGTACATTTGGTGCATGTTTGGACATCCTCAGCTCGGTACTCACCCATATGTGGGACTACCATCCTGCTTGTCCTGTGAGAAAGCAAATGTTGCTTACCTGTAACAGGTGTTCTCACAGGACAGCAGGATGTTAGTCGTCACGAAACCCGCCCACCGCCCCGCGGTGTTGGGTTCGTAACGTTTTGTTTTATTTTTTCGGCACTGCCTGTAGCTATCAAATAAGACTGAAGGGGGACCCCCTCCTGGCTGCAGGGTTAGTGCCATGCAGGGCATGCCCAGTAGGGGCCAGTCAAAGTTCTGGAAATTTTGACAGAAGTTTTCCGTGATTGGGCTCCATCCTGATGTCACCCATATGTGAGGACTAACATCCTGTTGTCTTGTGAGAACACCTGTTACAGGTAAGCAACATTTGCTATCTCTTGGCAGGAGGTGACGAATCCATGCAGACCACCATTTGTTTAGTGCAATCACTAGACTTCTTAATCAGTTATCCCAAAATCAATTTGAGACTGACACCACAATTGGAGTGTTAGGAATTGTTAGACAACACTAGCTATGGATCATACCACCATTGGTAGGGTCAATGATGTAGGGAATGCGGTGGAAAGAATAATTGTCAGCAGACCATCAGCTAGGTCCATGTTAAGAATGCTGGTCCTTATAGCTTCCCCAGTTCATTACTCCCATGGCACGTCTCCTTAAGAGACAAGCCGAATGTAGACACAAAGGTCTCATTCAGGAGATCATGTGTCATAGAGCAGCTCAATCTCCCTTTCTTGTGGCTGTCCCATTCAAATTGGACTTGGGGGTTTATCATTTCAAATCACAGTTCACTAAATTGTTAACTACATATGCATCCATCCTAATCAGGGAAGTACATCCAAAAGGGCTTTAAACCTAGGTCCCCAGGTCTGTTAAAGCCACAGGCCATTATAAATGCTCTAAAGGCTTTCAAAAATTAGGTGGCTAACAAAATTTATCCTACTTTCAAACAGCCTCCGTTCTTCTGTGTTTGGAAAACTATCAGGGTGTGAACTTGACTGTTTGTCATGAAATGGCCCTAAGAACAGATCACATCTGTGCAGGCACTCAGTTGTAGACTGAATCCATAATATCATGCAAAAGGGATCCAGGTAATTATTTATTTATTTATTTAATTGGTTTTATATACCAGTATTCGAAAATACATCATATCGGTTTATAGAAAATGCAAGTACAATTAAGTAAAATAAAATACATCAGCAAAAAGCTAAATGGGAAGTATAACATAATTAAAAAATATAAAATGATATTCATAAAGTACTCAATAAATTCAAGACAAAGTAAAAGAGGGGCATCATTCAATCAGGGAAAGCTTGCTGAAATAGCCATGTTTTTAGTTTCTTTTAAAAAGTCTGAGAATTTGCCTCTGCTCTCAAATCTATTGGTGTGGAATTCCGTAGTTTTGGCCCTGTTAAGGAAAGCGCACGCTCTCTAGCTGTGTTTAGGTGGGCCAGTTTCGGAGACTGTATCGATAGCAATCCTTTTGATAGGCGCAGGTTTCTTTGTGTTGATCATGATCTTACAGTTCCTTTTTAGCTGACAGATTGCTTTCACTCCTTTGGGATTTGTCCTTGAGGAAATAGAAAAGGTTGGCATCTTCCATTTCAATGATGCAGATCTAGGAAACGCTGCTCCACACAGATTGTAATGCAGTCCCATAAGAATATAACATAAGACCTGCCATACTGGGTCAGACCAAGGGTCCATCAAGCCCAGTAGCCTCTTTCCAACTGTGGCCAATCCAGGTCACAAGAACCTGGCAGGATCCCAAGGACTAGTTAGATTCTAAGCTGTTTATCCCAAGAATAAGCAGCGACTATCTGCAACTCCACTCTTTGCGTCAATTCACAACCGCAAAGTGGACAACTTCTACTCTGCACCACAGCCGCAAGACACCACCGAGGGATGCCTTTGCCCACTCGTGGACAAAGGGCTTTCTGTATGCCTACCCTCCACTTTCACTCATCAGCAAGACTCGTGAAGTTACGACAAGACCGGGGCTCAGTGATCCTCATAGCCCCTTACTGGCCGCGGCAGGTTTGGTTTCCCATCCCATGCGACCTCTCAGTCCAGCAACCAATTCGCCTGGACATGGACCCAACTCTGATAACGCAAAACAACGGACTATTGTGTCATCCAAACCTCCACTCCCTGTCTCTGACAGCATGGATGTCGAAAGGTGTATACTACAATCCCTTTACCTTTCCGACAATGTGTCCCAAGTCCTTGTAGTTTCACGAAAGCCTTCTACTAGGAAATCTTATTGTTCAAATGGAAAAGGTTTTCCTTGTGGTGCACGACAAAGGAAATTGATCCCTTTTCTTGCCCCACACCAAGGTTCCTGGAATACCTCTGGTACCTCACTGAGTCTGGCCTACAAACTTCATCCGAATACTTGTCAGCGCCATAACCACTTACCACAAAGGTGTAGGAGATGCCCCAATCTTGGCACAACCCCTTGTAGAGCGCTTTATGAGAGGCTTGCTGCAAATAAAGCCTCCACTGCGTCCTTCAGTTCCAGCATGGGACCTCAATGTGGTACTAGCACGGCTCATGCAACCGCCGTTCAAGCCTCTACACTCCTGTGAGCTACGCCATCTCACTTGTAAAGTGCTCTTTCTACTTGTTTTAATATTGGATCGCAGAGTCAGTGAGCTACAGGTGCTGGTAACATATCCACCTTATACAAAATTTCTCCATGATCGTATGGTACTCTGCACTCACCCTAAATTTTTGCCAAAGGTAGTATCTGATTTCCACTTAAATCAATCCATAATACTACCCACATTTTTTCCAAAACCAGGTGAGCGGGCCCTGCATTCCTTGGACTGTAAATGTGCGCTCGCTTTTTATTTGGATCACACTACAGCCCATAGGAAGTCCACCCAACTGTTTGTTCACCCCTTCAAAAAAAATGTAGATTAGTGAAGCAAAGACTTCCCTTGGGTAAATCCATGTTGGCTGTGTCCTATCAAACCATGTCTATCTAAATGTTTTATGATTTTATTCTTTATAACAGTTTCCACGATTTCTCCTGGCACTGAAGTCGGGCTCACCCCTCTATAGTTTCCCGATCACCCCCGGGTCCTTTTTTTTAAAATCTTTTTTTAATCAGTTTTGCAAAGGTCAATTTACAAGATCAACATATAATACATAATGTGTTCTGTTACATACCATATATTAGCTTCTATAGAGGTTACATTGGCCATCTTCCAGTCTTCAGGTATATCGGATGATTTAAATGATAGGTTACAAATTTTTACTAATAGTTCTGAAATTTAATTTTTGAGTTCTTTCAGAACTGCTATTAATTAAGTTGACTTAGAAAATAGCCGCTGCTATTACTAGCAACGGTAACATGAAATAGACTTAGTTTTTAGGTACTTGCCAGGTTCTTCTGTCTGGATTGGCCACTGTTGGAAACAGGATGCTGGGCTTGTTGGGCCCTTGGTCTGACCCAGTATGGCATGTTCTTATGTTCTTAACCCTGGGGTGTATACCATCTGGTCCAGGTGATTTACTACTCTTCAGTTTTTCAATCAGGGCTACCACATCTTCCAGGTTCACCGTGATTCGGTTCAGTTGATCAGAATCATCACCCATGAAAACCTTCTCCAGAATGGGTATCTCTCCAACATCTCTTCAGTAAACACCAAAGCAAAGAAATAGTTTAATTTCTCTGCGATGGCCTTATCTTCTCTAAGTACCCCTTTAACCCCTTGATCATCCAACAGTCCAACCGACTCCCTTGCAGGCTTTCTGCTTCGGATATATTTTAAAAAGTTTATTGTGAGTTTTAGCTTCTATAGCCAACTTCTTTTCAAATTTTCTCTTAGCCTGTCTTATCAGTGTCTTATATTTAACTTACCAATACCTATGCTTTATCCTATTTTCTTCTGAAGGATCCTTCCAATTTTTGAATGACTATCTTTGGCTAAAATAGCCTCTCACCTCATCTTTTAACCATGCTGGTAATCGTTTTGCCTTCCTTCCACCTTTCATAATACATGGAATACATCTGGTCTGTGCTTCTAGGATGGTATTTTTTAACAATGACCATATCTGTTGCACATTTCAGTTTTTTCTAACTATTTTTCTCATTTTATCTGTTTCCCTTTTGAAAGTTTAGTGCTAGACATACTGTTCCCCTTCCAGTCATTAATTCAAATTTGATCATATCACTATTACCAAGCGGCCCCCACCACCGTTACTTCTCACCAAATCCTGTACTCCACTGAGAATTAGATCCAAAAATGCTGTTATGTTTTTGTAAGAATGTGAAACTTGGGCTGAGATGAGGTGTCTCCGCCCCTGTGAGCCTCACTGTCAGCAGGTGTAGTCTCTGTGATGTAGGACACAGCTGTAAGGTAGAGACTTTATTATGAAGGAAAGAAAAGTAATGTCTGCAGAGCAGGAGATGCAATAGTATAGTTCTGAGCAGTGGGGGTACACCCAGAGTGATACCACAGACGTGAAGATCCGGTAGTGGCCCGCGGAGCGGGGTACGCAGAGGATGTCTGTATAGTAGATGATGAAGAGCTAGTTAAAGGTGCAGGAACCCGGATGTGGCTCCTGTAGTTGGTATGCCAATACTCTGCAGCACAGGGTATGCTGCACAACTTCTACTGAAGAAAAACGGTAGAGGCACGGGGTATACCACAAGAAGTCTTCACTCTGCACAGTACACAAATTAATTGACGAAAAAGCTGAGTGGCTAAACACAGCACTGCGTGTGCATGTCCAACAGAGAAATCTCAGATCGGCCAACAAAGCCCTCCTAACAATCCCTTCAGTTTAGGACAGCAAGACTGACCCAAGTTAGAGAGCGGGCACTATCCTTAGCAGGACCGATACTATGGAACACCATGCCCCTTGAGATCAGATTGCAGAAAAATGTCAAACATTTTTTTAAAAAGTTTAAAAACCTGGCTTTTCAAACAAGCGTTTTACAAAGAGAACTGAGAACAGGAAAAGAAATAAAGCAGGCAGCAGAACATCAGCTCACAGCACGTAGTTAGATATGTGCATATTTTGTTATTTTATTATCTCATCGCTAATGTTAGATAAAATATGCAGTACAAAAGAATTATACATGTAAAATAAACCTTTTACATGTATAAATGGACAAGATTTGACATTCATCAAACATTTATTGTTCAAACATTGTAACCAGAACCTTAATGGCACTTTGATAGAAAGTATTACCCTATACAATTTTAACATTACTATAGTGCCTATATGTAAACCGTTGTGATGGCAAATAATTTGACGGTATAGAAAAGATTTTAAATAAATAAATACAGCTGGTATCGTAAGGTCTGTAGAAGTACTCACAAGAGGTGGTTCCAGGAGAGGGACCCGAGAAGCGGGTCAGGTAGTAGTCCAAGGCAGGAAGGCCCTCCAAGGAGCAGATAGCCAGGAATGCGGAAGAGCCCCCGAGGAGTGGGTACTCAGAGCGTCTACACACCAAGACTAGAGTCAGGAACAGGAAGTCCAAGAATGGAGCGGATTCAGCAACGATGGAACTCCTTGCTAACTCGTAGAAGGCAAGGGCTGGTCAGCTTAAGTACAGCAGCAAGTTGATGTTATCGGGATGGGATGCCCCGATGTTCCTGCCATGATGTGTACAAAGGAGGCCCTTGCACACGCACCTAGGTGATTCCTGATCCAAGATGGCGGTCGGCAGCGCCCACGCTGTCCCAGGAACACCGGGGAGGTGGAGGTCGGTGGAAGTTAGCAGAGGGCGCCATTCTCCCCAGAATAGACAGTGCAGGGAAAAAGGTGAGCATGAGTGGTCGCAGCCATCTGCGACCGGGTGTAACAATTGCTTCCTCTCTCATCGGTTCCTAAACCAATTGCTCCATAAAACTTTTATTCATCCAGACACATTCTCTCTAGCATGCCCTGATGTTTCACTTTCCCAGTCAATGTTGGGGTAATTGAAGTCTCCCATTACTACTGTACTACCGGTTTGGTTGGCTTCCTAGACATAAAGCGCCACCAAAATGCTCCTCTCTGTCATTGCGATATAATTTGTACCCCGGTAATTTGTATCCTCTTTCCACCATGTCTCTGATATGCCAATTAAGTCTGTCATTATTCACTGCTGTACACTCTTAATTCTCCCATCTTACTTCTTAGACTTCTGGCATTAGCCTACAAACATTTCAAAGTGTTTTTTGTTTGTATTAACATTCTGCTTTTTAGTGGTCAGGGATAAATTGTAATCATTTTTAACTCGGGAAAGTTTTTAATTACAGGCACTTGGACTAGTTTTGTTATTAGTGGAACCTCTCTGTTGGGATCCCCTAACTCTAATGCTTCATTAGTATCCTTTGAAGATACCTCCCTCCGTACTATGCTCTGCTAAGCAAATGTTGGCTTTCCTCTGTGTTCTAGTTTAAAAGTTGCTCTATCTCCTTTTTAAAAGTTAGTGCCAACAGCCTGGTTCCACCCTGGTTAAGGTGGAGCCCATCCCTTCAGAAAAGACTCCTCATTCCCCAGTTCCTTACAAAACTGAATCCCTCTTCCTTGCACCATTGTCTTATCCACACATTGAGACTCTGGAGCTCTGCCTCCCTCTGGGGACCTGTGCGTGGAACAGGGAGCATTTCAGAGAATGCTACCCTGGAGGTTCTGGATTTGAGCTTTCTACCTAAGAGCCTAAATTTGGCTTCCAGAACCTCCCTCCCACATTTTCCTATGTCGTTGGTGCCCACATGTATCACGACAGCCAGCTCTTCCCAGCACTGTCTAAAATCCTATCTAGGTGATACGTGAGGTCAGTCACCTTTGTACCAGGTAGGCATGTTACCAGGCGATCCTCATGCCCACCAGCCACCCAGCTGTCTACATTCCTAATAATTGAATCACCAACTGTGATGGCCAACCTGACCCTTCCCTCCTTGGCAGAAGCCCTAGGAAGGCACATCCTTGATGTGAAAGAACAATGCCACCACCTGGAGAGCAGATCCTTGCTACAAGATCATTTCTTGCTGTACCATGTTGAAGTTCTCCAATCATGAGACCTTCCTCCCTCCCTCCAAGGCAGCACCAAGGATGCCAGACTAGAATCGGGACTTGGCTACTGTGTCCCTGAAGGTCTCATCTATATCTGTCTGCCTCAGCTCCTCCAGGTCTGCCACTCTAGCCTCCAGAGATCAGACTCGTTCTCTGATAGACAGGAGCTCTTTGCATCGCATGCACATGTACAACTTCTCACTGGCGGGTAAAAAATCATACATGTGACACTCGATGCAAAAGACTGGGAGTACCCCCTCTTGCTGCTGGACTGCTGCCTTCATCTTAAATTTGTTCAGTTCCTAGTTAAGTTTTAGGTTGCTCTGGATGTAGACTTGCATACAATTAGGGTCCTTTAAATGTATTAATGTATTTGCTATATATATATCTGGTAGTCACCTACAAGGGAATGATCAAACTATTGGTAACGTATGGGGAATTTCTGAGTAAGTTAAAAGGCCGATTTATTTATTTTATTTGTATTTTAAGTGTGAAAGTGACACCTCCCTATAAATTAAAGAATGAGCTAGGGGTGGAAGGGTTGGGAAATACAAAGACACAAACTTCTATTTGTTGCCTGACTTTCTGACTACCTATTTAAAACAAAACACACACACACACACTAAATAATATACCCCAATAGTTTAGTTCTCCACAATACTTTTAAGTTTTAAAAATTTCTCCAAGCAGTACTTACTGATTCTTTCCAGCCACCAGCAAGGTAATCCTATCCTCTCACTGCAGGCCCAGGAGGATGCAGCCTTTGTGTGTGCGATGTTGATCGGACCGCGGGCAGCCTCCCGCCTGGTTTGGGAGTAGCTTTAGTACATCCCATTGGTGTGGATTAACCTGTCTGAATGCTAAGAGAAGAGAAATTACTACTTTCTTTTTGTTTGAGGACAGGTTAATCCACTTTCCTACCCTTGGCTACCAGATGGAGATTATATTGAACTCCTGAGTGGCTGCGTTTCCGAGGATTACTGGTATCAGATCAGTCCCTAGGTTAGTGGTATTACATGCCTTGTCTGAGCTCAGTGTTTCTCTGTTAAGAGTACTTGAATGATTGTTAATAGTTATGTTCATGTATTGTTTAGTTGTCCACAGTTTTTTTGCAGAGTATACTGGCAGGCTAACGTCAGTGAAGGGGTGTGTGTATATATGTGTGTGTGTATA
This sequence comes from Rhinatrema bivittatum, assembly GCF_901001135.1. Lineage (NCBI taxonomy): Eukaryota > Metazoa > Chordata > Amphibia > Gymnophiona > Rhinatrematidae > Rhinatrema > Rhinatrema bivittatum. The sequence goes on from NC_042617.1 coordinate 157,485,291, forward strand.
CATTGCACCATGATATCAGCTTTGCTTAGTCTACATCTGCTGGTAGAGGTGCATAACCCACTGGTGTGGATTAACCTGTCCTCATTAAGGAAAGGGAAATTATCAGGTAAGTAGTAATTTCTCTTTGTATGTTGTGGTTTTACTAGTGAGTTAGTGTTGAAGTCTAAGCCACCTGTTATATTACATCCCAATATTCAGGACGTTGTATAGTATAAATTAAACCTTTTCATTTTTTTTTCTTTTTTTGCCTTGTAGCTATGGAGTTCTGCTGTGGGAACTGCTGACAGGAGAAGTTCCATATCGTGGCATTGATGGCCTTGCTGTGGCTTACGGAGTTGCTGTTAATAAACTTACTTTGCCCATTCCATCTACTTGTCCTGAACCATTTGCTAAGCTAATGAAAGGTACTTATTGACCAAAAGTGGTCTAATTTTGTAAAATCTTTATGCTGAGCCAGAACATATGTAGATTGTCATTAACAAGCATGTGTAAGAATATTTCAGGAACCTGTGTGTTGTGATTTAAATTCCCAAAAATAATTTTTCAATAAATTTTGTAATTGCTTGCCAGAATCAGTATTCCCTAAAACTTTTTTACCCCTAGTATATGGAACGATTTTGTGCATGTGATTATATTTGTGAGACCTAAGTATGAAGTCTTGTGCATTGTGGGTCTCATTTGGGATATATGGTTTATGCAGTGGCACTAGTTTGTTTTTTTTTTTGTTTGTTTTGTTAGCTGTTAACTATTCTAAAAATTATTTCATATCAAATTTCTCAACCTTTATTACATGCATCTAGCTAACAATTTTGGGTTTTTCCATTTTTCTTTTTTTCGTTGTTTTTAAAGTTTTTTTTCCCTTTTTTCTCTTTATTCTGATATTCCATATCTTCAAGTATTCTGAAAACACAGTTCCCTTTGGTCACACAAGTGGCTCATGTGACTTGCACTCTGCGCCAAAAGACAGAATCTTCTAGAGTTCTCTGGAAAGGCAAAAGTGTTTCACTTCTCTTGCATAGTAATCCCCACCATGCAGCTGCTTGTGGCTCCCTTCAATATTTTAGTCCATGGGTAGTGTCCAAAATGTTTTCTAGTGCAGTAGTCCCACAATACTTAAGATTTGTCTTCAACCTTTTTTCTGACTTTTGTGCCAAAACTCCTACTTTACCCTAGCTTTTGGTACCTATTTATGAAGAAAACTAGTTTAAAAAAAAAAAAAGTAAAAAAGTGGAGAGATCTGCCATGGTTGCATAGATTGTCTGGAAGACCAAATATTTGGCTAACTGAGGCAGGAAAAAGGCCACATTGAAGAAAATCTGGTCCATATCATTATGGATAAATGTTAACTTTCCCATTAACCCTCACTTCCTGCCATGAAAAGAAAACCATTAATATTGTTTGGACATTTGGACTCCAGAAATTGACTTGGGTGCAATTCTGACGTCCTTTTCGACCCTAATGCAAATAATCAATTCATATTTATTTTAAAATGCTACACCTATCTATAATCCTAAATGGATTACAATAAAAACATATACAAAAATAAAGAGCAAAAAAAATTGCCAACAATTTAAAATGACAAGAGCTGTTCATTGAATAAACCCATAATAAATCAGTGTTCTCGCCAAAGTATAGCTGACCAGTTCACACTTAAGAGATCGTCTCTAAATGCTTATTTAAACAGAAATCCTTAACTTTTTCCTGAACGTTTTTATACAAGTCTCATCCTTTAATCCTCCGGCAGTTCTCTTTTTACCTAAATAAATGGAATGGTCATAGCTGTTTCCTTAAAACTGGAAGAGGTTGAGCCCTTGGCACAAATGTTGGGCATCATCCAGGTCCTGAATCCTCTTAAGCAGACCTGGGCAAGGGGCGGCCCGCGGGCTGAATCCGGCCCGCCCACTGCTGAGAGCAGACGGAGAATGAGGCACGCTGCCTTCCCTCTGCAAGGGAAGGCAGCGTGCCTCATTCTCCGCTCCCTCGCTCCCCGATTGGCCGGCCAATCGGGGAGCGAGGGAGCGGAGAATGTTTTTTTTACAGCGTTCGGTGGGGGGGGAGGGAGTGACTCGAGCGAAGACACGCTGCCCGATTGGCCGGTGCTGGGCAAGCCTTGCCCAGCACCGGCCAATCGGGCAGCGTGTCTTCGCTCGAGTTTCTTTCCTACCTACCTACCAGTTCCACCTTTCGTGGTCTTTTTCAGGGGTCCCCAACCACCGGTCCGCGGGAGTTTTTTTCCGGTCCGCGGCGCGCGCTCCCGGTCTCTCCCGCTGCCGCTGGTCTGTCAGCACGTTCAAGCCCAGTGGGAACGGCAGCAGTGTTAGAAGCTGTGGTACCCGCAGCTGGCCTTTTCTTCTTCCCGCGCCTGCACCCCCCCTCCTGTGACCCGGAACAGGAAGTGATACACGGAGCGGTGCGCGGGAAGGAGAAAGAGCCGTGCCGCGTCGGCTGCAGCGTCGGTCCCCGAGCAATTGAAACAGCCAGTAATCGAGAAAGGAGTCAGCAGCATGAGCCTCCCGCGGCCGATGGGATTCTTCTTTCTTGGCCTTCGGGGGCTGCTGCAGCTCCCATTTGTGCTCCGGTGGGGGGGAGAGGAAGTGAGAAAGAGAGAGAAGCAGCCAGTCAGCCTGTGTGTGATTGACTGGTCAGAGAGCTGATGTGTGTGTGTATGTGAGAGACAATGAAAGTGATTGCTCAGGGAGATGACTGATGTGTATGTGAGAGTGTGAGACATTAGTCAGGGAGGTGACTGATGTGTGTGTGTGTGAGAGAGAAAAAGCATGGAAGTGAGAAGTCTGGGTATGTGGGAAAGCATGAGCGTAAGAAGCCTGGTGTTGTGGGAGTGAGAAACCTGGGTGAGTGTGCATGCATGAGAGAGAGAGACTGCTTGGTAAGGTGACGGTGTGTGTGAGAGAAAAAGACTGGTGTGTGTGAATGTGAGAGAATGTGATTCAGGGAATGAGAGAAGCCTGTGCACGTGGAGAGTGAGCATGGAAATGAGAGAGACTGGTGTGTGTGTAACAGAAAGTGATTATGGGAATGAGAAGCCTGTGCATGTGAAGAGAGTGAGCATGAGTGAGAAACCTGGGTGTGTGTGAGACAGCATGGGAGTGGGAAGCCTGTGTGTGTGTGTGTGTGTGCATGCATGAGAGCGAGAGACTGGTTGGTAAGGTGACTGTGTGTGTGAGAGAAAGAGACTGGTGTGTGTGAATGTGAGAGAGAGAATGTGATTCAGAGAATGAGAAGCCTGTGCAGTGGAGAGCGAGCATGGAAATGAGAGAGAGACTGGTGTGTGTGTAACAGAGAGAAAGTGAAAGTGATTATGGGAATGAGAAGCCTGTGCATGTGAAGAGAGTGAGCATGAGAGTGAGAAACCCTGGGTGTGTGTGAGACAGCATGGGAGGGAGAAGCCTGTATATCTGAAAGAGAACTTGGGAGTGGGAAGCCTGTGTGTGTGTGTATGCATGAGTGAGATCAGGTGACGTGTGTGTGTGTGTGTGTGTGTGTGAGAGAGAGAGAAATAAAGTGATTATGGGAATGAGAAGCCTGTGCATGTGAAGAGTGAGCATGGGAGTGAGAAACCTGGGTGTGTGTGACACATCATGGGAGGGAGAAGCCTGTATATCTGAAAGAGAATATGGGAGTGAGAGACTGGTGAGTGTGTGTGTGTGTGAGAGAGAGAAAGAAAGTGATTATGGGAATGAGAAGCCTGTGCATGTGGAGAGAACAAGCCCGGGAGTGAGAGACTGGTGAGTGAGGGTGTGTGTGTGTGTGTGTGTGTGTGTGAGAGAGAGAGAGACAGAGAAAGTGATTATGAGAGTGAGAAGCCCATATATGTAAGAAGAACACGGGAGTGGGAAGCCTGTGTGTGTGTGTGAATGGCATGAGAGAAACTGTTCAGGAAGGTGACTGGTGTGTGTGCCAAAGACTGTTTGGGAGATGATTGGTGTGTGAGAGACAGAAACTGGTTATGGGGGCATGACTGGTATGGTGTGTGTGTGTGAGAGACATGGGCACTAAGGAAGAGGACCATAAGTATAGACCTTAGCTTCTACTGCTGCTTCTGGTGTGTGCCACGGCCTGCAGGGAAGGAGAGTAGGAGAGCTGCTGGAGGGGGTAAGTAAAGATGGCTTTAAGTTTATTTTTCTTGACTGCCATTTTAATTGTGTGATGTCTGCTTTTTTGAAATATTTTATTGGTGTTTGGAGAATGTTTAATAGTTTTTATGAGTTTTTAATTGTTGGATGTTGTTCTGTTCATTGCTGTTTTGAAACATTTATTCTGCTTATTAGTATAGTTTTACAATTATTTCTGTGTGGGGATCTATAGCTGCTTGCTATACTGTTTTCCTAATAAGAGGTGTATTGGTTTTTAGGACCTGATTTAATATTTGTGGTGTTGCCTTTTCATAGATAAGGTTGCTCCTGTTTTGTATTCCATAATACAGGTGTAACTGTGTGTGGATTAGTTTATGTGCATTACTACAGATCCTGGGAGTATGTTAGGTCGGTTCTGTGTCTGTTACCGAGATGAGATATTTTGCTAGCATGTAAGCGTTTGTATCGGTCTTATTTGTTGTGTTTTCTCAGAGGACATGCATTGGTGGTAAACTGCTGTCTTTTCATAAGTAGGGCTATTGAGAACTGAGTTAATTATATTAGTCCGACCCTCTAAAACCATCCCAATTTCTCATGCGGCCCCATGGGAAAATTAATTGCCCACCCCTGCTCTTAAGGATGTTGTAGCAGTGCTTGTCAATGACATTCTTAAGGAGATACAATTGATAATATGGGAAACCCCCCTCTCTGTACCTCCATCCAGTAGGAAAGTGAATGTGATGTTGATTCCAAAAGGCTCCCATATTTGAGAAACTGTCGTGTAAAATCTGCTCTTAAGGTCAGGAGGATGAGGATCCACTCCTTGTTGCCCCTGAGTGTGACCCATAAGCCCTTGATCTTATTGGGAGAAAGATTTATCAGAATGCTAGCATTTCCCGCATAGGCTCCTATCATGGGCCAGTTCATGCAAGACATTCTGCCAAAAGTGAAGGCCTTGTCAAGCAATCTTCCTCAGAAGTGTGATGAGCTTGAGTCAGGATTGTGGAAAACATCTCAACCTATGATGATTTTGAAACTGCTTCGTGAGCCTCTGCCTTTGGGTTTGGAGCATGCAGTGTCTCATGACTATGGACCAAATCTCTGTCAGGATGTGCAAGCTAGGCTTGATGATGTGCCCTTTAATGGAGGAAATTTCTTTGGAGATAAAATCAAGAAGTTGTGGATCAAATAAATGACTTAGGTCACACTTCAGATCTTCTCTGCAGTCACTTCTGAGCACACAATCTAGGAGATTCCAAGTGAGGTGCCGTGGAGGTGTTATCTGCCTCCCTCATCTCTGTCATAACAGGAGGCTTGTCATCCCAGACAGACTCTCAAGCCAAAAGACTGCTCCACAGATAAAACCTAGGATGGAATTTTTACTGGCTCCAAGAGAACATAGTCTGTGTTCCAGTGTCCATTATTGAGAATTAACCTGTAGGTGTAAGAAGGGTTAGTTTTACATGAACCAGTGACCTTGGACAGCTGGGCTCTCAGCATTGTTCAGAGTGGATATAGTCTTACTCTTCACACCACCACCAGAATGCACTGAGAGTCTCTTGGTCAACCTCTTGGGATCAGGAGGGTACTATACAAGGAACTCTTCTCTCTTAGAAGCCAAAGTGGTTGAACCTATTCCACCAGGAGGAGGGTAGGGATTTTATTTCAAGTATTTTTGATTCAAAAGAAAACATGTCTTCTCCTAAACAAGACCTGAGGGCCTTGAGCAAATTCCTGATGAGAAGTTCAAGATTTCCCTGGCTATCTTAATCCCTTTACAACAAAAAGGAAACTGGCTATGCTTCCTGGAAATATCTATCTCAGGTTTGCAATAGAGAAATCATTTTTTTTTTTTATTTTTATTCGAACTGGCAAACAATGAAAACAGTATGGTACCACATTGTAAAACAACCTCAAACCCTCTCTCACTAATTCCTGCTGAATATTTATCATACTATTACCATTCACAACTGTGTCATATTTATTCATTTGATTACCTATGTACCGTTTTATAGTCTTATTTTTTCACTTGCTATTCTAATGTATCAATAGGCTGAAATGTAAATATTGTGCTGTTCAATTTCTCCCCTTCCATCCCAAGTTTATTTTCCTTGTTTTTTGTAACTTTCCCTCTCCCTTTTTCTGATTCACTGTATTTAAAGTTCAAGGTTCTTATTGAAAATAATGTTTTTTACGTTACGTTATGCTTTACACTCCTTGTTATTTGTAAACCGGGTTGATGTGATGCCTATCATGAAACTCGGTATAACAAAAACAATAAATAAATAAAAATAAATAAATATTATCCCAGGACAAGCAGGATGCTAGTCCTCACATATGGGTGACTTCATCAACGGAGCCCTAGTGCGGGAAAACGTCTGTCAAAGTTTCTAGAAACTTTTGACTGGCAGTCTGAGGCTACTGAGCATGCCCAGCACGCCATGATATTCTGTGCCTCAGGGGTCTCACTTCAGTCTTCGTTTTTGCACGCAGCTGGACAGCAGCACGGATACCGGAGCCCTCTGAGTTTACCTCAGCGATATTTACTAGTTACATTTTCTCATTCTCCAATAAGGGGGTCTCAAAATTTTCTCATTTTTCTCATATCACCGGCTGGTGAATTAATTTCGCGTCAAACGCAATTAAATTTCCGGTCATCGACGGCCGTCGATGTCAAAATGTCATCAGGATTCAAAAAATGCCCGACTTGCAACCGCACAATGTCAGTTACCGATCCGCACGAAGAGTGCGTTAGATGTCTCTGCGAAAAACATGACATTTCATCCTGCGAGAAATGTCAAGAAATGATGCCAAAAGGCCGTAAGCTCCGCCAGGAGAAGATCCAACAGCTATTCAGTTTACAACTGACTCCTTCTCCTGCCACTTCTTCGAAGTCTTCACCATCAGGAGTATCGAAAAAGGTATTGTTAAAAAAGTGCCGAACCGGTTCCGGAGATAAATCCTCTCCTACCCCGTCGACATCCTCTATACACTCGGCGGCAGACATAAGGCCTAGGCATAAACATCGCCACAGGCACGCCTCGGCTTCACCGTCTGGATCTGGCCGAGGAGAACCGTTAGAGAAACGGCCTAAAGTTACCATAGCCTCGGTGCTTGAAGGGCCTACTCCGTCGATTCTTCCGCAACAGAAGGAGTTATCGATACTTCCACCGGTGACACCATCTTCGTCGATACCGCAAGACTTCACAGCCTATATAAGAGGCAGCCTTACAGGCAATCAAGGAACACTTGCCGGTGCCTCCACAGATGCCAGCGACATCGTTGATGCCGGTGACGTCCACCTTAACATAGACTTCACCGATGCCGGTACAATTGGTACCGATGTCTGTTCCATCGACAATGACATCAATTCTGGGACATCTCCCGATGCTGGGCGCCGTCCCGATGCCGAGAACCGTCCCGAGACCAGGTACTCACTCGATACCTGCCACTGGCTCGATGCCACTCACTGCCATGTCTACAGCCACCATAGCAGTGCAAAGCCCCGTCCAGCTTCCGGGTTCATTCGTAGCTCTAGAACGGACGACAACATTAACCACGATGCCCTCATCGATACCTACATTTTCATCGGGCACACCATCGATGTTTCCTGCGCCTTTTCATCCAGCATCGACGTACATACCTACCATTGGTACGGAACAGTCATCGAGGGGAAAGACACAGATGTCATCGATGACAAAAACAAAATCTACAATGCCACTTCCTGCTGCAGTGGATATATCATCTGAAGCAAGGTTATACTCAATACTTCAGAAAAAATATCAAGATCTGCTGGATTCCTTACCTTCAAACCCTGTGGAAGAGGAGGCTTCTTCCCAAGAACCCATCCCAGGGCCCTCTGGTGTACCTCCTCCACATCCAACTGGAAAACCAGGTCCCCATACTCCAGAATATGACTCATGGAGTGATACACAGTCTTGACACCTCAGAAACTTTTATGTCTGAACAGTCTCCTCCACATCCAAGAAAGCAGTCTTCACCAGAAGACCTTACTTTTTCCTCTTTTATCCAAGAGATGGCAGACTCTATTCCATTTAAGTTAGTCTGAGCAGGATCTACGTCACCAAACTCTTGAGGTACTACAATTTGTAGACACCCCCCCCCCAAGCAAGTCATGGCAATACCTATCCATGATATTCTTCTCCAACTTCAGCAAAGAATGTGGGAACATCCTTGCTCTGTTCTTCCCATCAATAAAAGAATGGACTCCACCTATTTAGTCCAACCTGCACCGGGTTTCCAAAAATCTCAACTCCCACATTCTTCTGTGGTTGTAGAATCAGCACAGAAGAAAGCGAAAAGATCCAAGAGTGCACTCCTCTAATCCTCCAGGGAAAGATAATAGGTTCTTGGACACATTTGGACGTAAGGTATTTCAAGGTGCATTCCTCAACTCTAGGATTGCAGCCTACCAATTGTATATCACACAGTACCAAAGGAACTTATGGAAGCAGATGGAGGAGTTTATACCATCTTTACCCCAGGAATTCAGAGAGCCAGCACAAAATCTAATTCAGAAAGCTTTTGAGGCGGGGAAACATGAAGTGAGAGCTGCCTATGACTCATTTGAGACAGCCTCAAGGGTGGCAGCTTCTGGTATAAGCGCTAGGAGGTGGGCCTGGCTAAAAGCGTCAGACCTCAGGACAGAGGTCCAAGAAAAATTAGTAGACCTACCCTGCGCAGGAGATAACTTATTTGGAACAAAAGTTCAAGAAGCGGTCTCTCAACTAAAAGAACATACTGAGACCTTAAGACAGTTATCTTCCATGCCTCATGATACCACTACCCATGCTGTACGTCTGACCCAGCGGAGGGATATTCACAGGCCCTATTACCGTCCTAAAAGATACTATCCTCCTGCAACTAGGCCTCGCCAAGCAAGATCCCAGCACAGGCCACAACCTCGCCAACAAAGAACAACCAGACCTGCACCTGCCACTCAAACAGGTCCCACGGTTGGTTTTTGAAAACATCTCCAGAGAACTCAGCCAATCTCTGAATCCTCAGTCAGAGCTACCTGTTGGGGGGAAGATTATCCAACTTTTACAACACATGGAAAACCATAACGGATCAATGGGTTCTTTCCATCATATCTCACGGGTACAAGCTCAATTTCCTAGCAGTACCTACAGAACTTCAAGCACCTCTGATTCCTCCCAACAAAAATCACATTATTCAACTACAAATAGAATTATCCACCTTTCTGAAATCCAGGGCCATAGAACCAGTGCCCCAGTCTCAGCAGGGCAGAGGATTCTACTCTCGATATTTCCTCATTCCAAAGAAAACAGGAGGCCTACGGCCCATCCTAGACCTCAGAAATTTAAACAAATTTCTAAAAAAGGAAAAGTTCAGAATGGTCTCTCTAGGTACCATGCTTCCACTCCTCCAAAAAGAAGATTGGCTTTGTTCTCTGGACCTTCAAGATGCATACGCTCACATCCCAATATTTCCTCCTCACCGCAAGTATCTGCGTTTCATGGTGGGTCATCAACATTTCCAATACAGAGTACTGCCCTTCGGACTCGCCTCGGCTCCCAGAGTATTCACAAAATGTCTGGCAGTAATAGCAGCACACTTACACACACAAGCAAGGTGTTCATGTCTTCCCATACCTAGATGACTGGCTCATCAGGAGTCGGTCTCAACAAGGAGCAATAACTTCTCTCAACCAAACAATTGCTCTACTTCACTCCATGGGATTTCTCATCAATTATCAAAAGTCCCGTCTCACACCGTCTCACTTGCTCCAATTCATAGGAGCAGAGCTGAACACAGTCCTTGCTAAGGCTTTTCTACCCGAGGATCGAGCAGAAACATTAGCCTTCCTAGCAAATTCGATTCTCTCAAGCACGCAGACAACAGCTCATCAGTTTCTAACTTTACTAGACCACATGGCCTCCACAGTTCATGTCACTCCTATGGCGAGACTAGCCATGAGAGTAACCCAATGGACTTTAAGCTCACAATGGATCCAAGCCATTCAACCGTTGCATTCTTCAATTCAAGTAACCCACCAACTACGCTCTTCTCTCCTTTGGTGGATCAACACAGACAACTTGCGCAAGGGCTTACCCTTCCAACAACCAGTTCCACAAATTACTTTAACTACAGATGCATCCACCTTGGGTTGGGATGCTCACATAGTCAATCTCCAAACTCAAGGAACTTGGACGAAGCTCGAAGCAACATTTCAAATCAGTTTTCTGGAGCTTCGAGCTATACATTATGCGCTGCATGCGTTCAAGGACTGCCTTTCACACAAGACTGTTCTGATCCAAACAGACAACACAGTAGCCATGTGGTACATCAACAAACAGGGAGGTACGGGCTCGTATCTCTTTTGTCAAGAAGCTGCACAGATTTGGGGATGGGCCCTGAACCACTCAATGTTCCTCCAGGCCACTTACCTGGCACCCATACACAATGTAGTAGCAGATCGACTCAGTCGTCAGTTCCAACCACACGTGTGGTCCCTGGATCCTTCAGTAGCGACCAAGATATTCCAACGTTGGGGACATCCAACAATAGACCTCTTTGCGTCACATCTGAATCACAAAGTGGACAAGTTCTGTTCTCTACACAAACAGAAGAATCAGCCAACCAAAGACACCTTCGCTCACACTTGGAACTCAGGCCTGCTATACGCGTATCCTCCAATACCGCTCATAACCAAAACTCTAGTGAAGCTACAACAGGACAAGGGGTCCATGATACTCATAGCCCCATACTGGTCTCGTCAAGTATGGTTTCCCACAGTTCTAGATCTGTCAGGGATCCCATTCGCCTGGGAATAGCTCCCACTCTTATAACTCAGGATCAGGGTCGGTTGCGCCATCCCAACCTCCAATCCCTATCCCTGACAGCATGGATGTTGAAAACTTAATCTTACAACCACTCAATCTTTCAACTCATATCTCCCAAGTGCTTATAGCTTTACGTAAACCTTCCACTCTAAAGAATTACGCTTCCAAATGGAAAAGATTCACCTTGTGGTGCAAGCAAAACATTGATCCCTTCGCTTGCACAATTACCTCGCTACTGGACTACTTACACCATCTTTCAGACTCTGGTCTTCAGACTTCATCTGTAAGAGTCCATTTAAGTGCAATCTCAGCTTATCATAACAAGGTGGGAGATGCACCAATATCCATACAACCTCTTGTCAGCAGGTTTGAGAGGTTTAACTCAACTCAAACCAAGACTTATGCGTTCTCCTTTTGAACCCATAGACTCCTGTGATCTTAAATTTCTCACATGGAAGACTATCTCCCTCATAACCATTACATCGGCTAGAAGAGTTAGTGAATTACAAGCACTGGTCACGTACGCATCCTACACAAAGTTCCTACATGACAGAGTGGTCCTCCGTACGCATCCAAAATTCCTTCGCAAAGTAGTTACGGAATTCCACTTGAATCAATCGATAGTTTTACCCACATTCTTTCCAAGGCCTCACTCTCATCAAGGAGAATCAGCCTTACATACCTTGGACTGTAAACGTGTGCTATCCTTTTACTTAAACTGCACTGAAACACACAGAAAATCAAATCAGCTTTTTGTTTCTTATGATCCAAACAAACCGGGTAAAGCAGTGGGTAAACATACTCTATCCAATTGGCTAGCAGATTGCATATAGTTTTGCTATGAAAAAGCAGGTCTTCTCTCCAAGGACGAGTAAAGGCACACTCTGTAAGAGCAATGTCAACCTCAGTAGCACACTTCCGTTCAGTGCCAATCCTTGACATATGTAAAGTAGCAACATGGACTTCTCTTCACACTTTTGCAGCTCATTACTGCTTGGACAAGCAAGGAAGACAAGATTTGGCCTATGGACAATCTGTCTTAAAGAATTTGTTTCCAGTATAATCCCAACTCCTTCTACAACCAATCTATTGTGATCTTCAGCTGACTCATTTCCACAACACATCACTGTTGCCTTCATATTAAATGACTCAGCCTCTAGCTTGCTAATCACCCATATGTGAGGACTAGCATCCTGCTTGTCCTGGGATAAAGCAAAATTGCTTACTTTGTAATAGGTGTTAACCCAGGACAGCAGGATGTAGTCCTCACGAAACCCACCCACCACCCCGCGGAGTTGGGCCTTCTTATTTTCTAAATTTATTTGCTAACGCTTGTTGCTACATACGAGACTGAAGTGAGACCCCTGTGGCACAGAATATCATGGCATGCTGGGCATGCTCAGTAGCCTCAGGATGCCAGTCAAAAGTTTCTAGAAACTTTGACAAGTTTTCCCGCACTAGGGCTCTGTTGATGACATCACCCATATGTGAGAACTACATCCTGCTGTCCTGGGATAACACCTATTACAAGGTAAGCAATTTTGCTTTCATCCAACATTAGCCAAAAGTACATATCTGTGTATAGGTTTCATATGTCAGGGATAGAGTAGACAAGAGGTTACAGTTGCAAGAAATATAATAACCTCTTGGATTTTTTTGTACATGTTCCCCAACTCCCTAAACTAATCTTATGCCTTCCCTCACTAAGAACATAGGAGATGCCATACTGGGTCAGATCAAGGGTCCATCAAGCCCAGTGTCCTGTCTCCAACAGTGGCCAGCAATCCAAGTCACAAGTACCTGGCAAGAACCCAAACATTAAATAGATCCTATGCTACTAATGCTGGCAACAAGCAGTGACTATTCCATATTGATAGCATTTTATGGACTTCTCCAGGAACTTATCCAAACTTTTTTTTTTTTTTTTAAAGCCAGCTACACTAGCTGCCATAACCACAACCTCTGGCAACAAATTCCAGAACTAAGTCTCATCAACATGAATTTAATGTAATGAGCACTATTAGCTACATGCTGGTCAGGACGCATGTTTTGGACATGCTAATCCCTTTATTGATGAAGGGTTTTGAACGCATGTCCAAAATGCACGTACAAGCACATGTTAAGCAGTGTGCTCTGCCGAGTGCTCTAAATTGCATCAGCCTGTTAGTGATTATCAAGGGAAAGGTTACATACTAGCAAAACTTTAGAATAGGAATTACTGGGTTTTTGTTTTTTTTCCATATTTGTTAAATTTTCAAAATAGTGAGTAATGAACAATTCTTCTTACACTGAAATAAGGTACATAAATTTGGAAGTGCAGAGGAAATACATGACAAATCAACCAAGTGTTATCCCATCCCTCCCCCATTCCCCATCTTGAACTATCTTAAATAGTATGTGACAGTCTTCATCCTCTATTGTAGTCTATATACAGTATGTCTTTCAGTGGTAGTGCATGTGCTAATAATTACCAGCAGAACAGTCATGCCAAAGTGCAATTATCTCTGAAATAGAAATCTAGATTGTATTTCTGATGATAGGCTATTAATAAATGCTCCTTAAGTTTTCTGGAAAATTATTGAAGTTGCTTGGGAATTCAGTATCTGTTTGGTAATCTAAATGAAGCATTTCAACTATTTCTGCCACCCAGAATTGTATAGTTATCGCTTCTGTAGTTAACCATTTCATTAATATATACTTATTTGCTATTCTTGGACCTTTGATTATAAAAGAAATGATACATAAGGTAGGCAGCCTAGGCAGGTAAACATTAAGAATAGTCGATAGACTGAAGCACTGTCTCCCAAAACTGCTCAATCCGCACGCACTCCCATATGAAATAAATTGGCATCCCTTTGCACATTTTATACAAGAAGTATTGCTTATACACATCTGATATGCTCTGAAAGAAGAAATTACAGTTCTGTGAATATATAAATATTCTCTCATGGGAGCAGATTATGGATTTGTACATAAGCTAGGTTGTCTTCAGCTATAGTTTTTAAATCTGCTTCCCAGGTTCCCATAATGCTTAAATAGTGAGATATTTATGTTCAGAGTGCACAAATATATAACAAGTAGAAAGATTATATTTACCCCCTTGATAAATCCTCAATCTTTGAAAGGGGGCAGAATTAATGTTCCAGGATTCTTTACCAAAGGTGTGAATACAACTTGAAAGTTGTATATATGTAAAATAGTCAGAATTCATGAATCCCATATACAGCTGACATTGTTCAAATGTATGTATCTTCCTAGTGAGACTATAAAATATTTTCTTAGCATCTAGACCAGCGGTTCCTAACCGGTGTGTTGCGGGACACTAGTGTGTCACGAGGTACCGGCAGGTGTGTCACGTACCCACTGCTCTTTCCCCCCTTCACCTCAGCAAGATGAACAATGCTGCCGTTCCTGCCCAGTCTATCAGCACATTCAAGCGCTGAGGGGAACGGCAGCAGTGTTTGTGGAAGCCGGCAACAGGAATGTGACCTTTTCTTCTTCCTGCCCCTGTGGCCCGGAAGAGAGCCACAGGGGCAGGGCATCCCAAGGCTCTCCCTGGCCCCGCTACATTCAGCAGGTTGCCTGTGCTGCGATCATCGGGGCACTGAGCAGTCAGCTGAGAATGTGGCCGCTAGGATTTCCTGCTGCGCAGCTGTTGGGGAAATCCATCCATTAGCTGCCTGCACCCAGAGCTGAAAATCGGTGCTGATTGGTCTGGGAGGTGACTGTGAAATGTGAGAGAGAGAGTGGTCAGGGAGGTAACTGATAGACTAATCATGGGCCCTAAGGAAGAAGAGTGTGAGGACAGAGCTTCAGCAGCCCTTGCTGCTTCTGGTATGTGCTATTGGCTTACAAGGGAAAGGAGTAGGAGAGTTACTGGAAGAGGGTAAGTAAAGGTGGCTTTCTAGGTTTATCTTTCTTGATTGACTGCCATTTTAATTAAGTATTATGTGATGTCTGCTGTTAAAAATTTTCCAAACACCAATAAAATATTTCTGTTTGGATGTTATTCCATTATCAGTTTTGAAACATTTATTATATTCTAGTTTTAGAATTATTTTATATTTCTCGAGGAATGTATAAATAGAAATGTGGAGACAAAAACTGAACTGCAACACAAGAAGCCAAACTCTGTATGCAGTGCAACAACACAAACAGCTTTATGGTCATTTTATTCTGTATTTGTTGAGAGTCTGTCTGTGTTCTGTGTGTGTGACCCAGCTAAGGGTGTTCTGTGAGCTTGTAGTTTGTGTAGGGATCTATAGCAGCTTGGCTTGTTCTGTTTTCCCAATAGGAGGTGTTTAAGGCCTGGTGTAATTTTTGCAGTGCTGCCTTTTCATACGAGGGTAAGTCAGTAAGTAAGTCACAAACATACATGGGATTAATATTCATGAAATTTATTTAAATGCAAAAGATGAATTATTTACTGTGAAATATACAGAATATAGTCACAAACAGTTTTTCTGGAAAAACCAACTACTTTTCAACGTAATCGCCGCGAACATTTATACATTTGTCCCAGCGTTTGAAAAGTCCGTCAAAACCTTCTGCGTAAAAGTCTTTTGGCTGGCATCGTAACCAGCGCTTCACCTCTTGTTTCACTTCATCGCTGGTGAAATGATTACCACCGAGATGGCTTTTCAGTTTGCCAAACAAGTGAAAATCGCTGGGTGCCAAATCCGGACAGTATGGTGGATGTTCAAGAACTTCCCAGTGCAGGTTCACAATTGTCTGACAAGTCTCATTCGAAGTGTGTGGTCTGGAATTATCATGAGGAATCAGCACTCCTCTTTTTTCCAGATCTGGGCATTTTCTACGAATAGCTCTTTAAGCTTTAATAGAGTAGCACAGTAGGAAGCCGAATTAACAGATTCACCACGCTTCTGAAAACTGGTTAAGAGTACCCTATCTCGGTCCCAAAACACAGTCAACATCACCTTTCCTGCAGAAGGCACAAGCTTGAACTTTCTCGGTGTCTGTGATAGTGGATGCTTCCACTGCATGGAATCGCGTTTTGCTTCTGGTTGATAGTGGTGCACCCACGACTCGTCACCGGTAACAATACGTGCCATCATTGATTCACCTTAGTTTGCATAATGGCAGAGATTTTCCAAACAGATACCCATCCGGTTGTTCTTATTGTCTTTGGTCAGCTGTTTGGGAACCCATCTTGCACAGACTTTGCAAAAGTTCAATGCATCGTGCATTAAGGAATATGCTAATCCGTGAGAACACCCAATTTCTTTGGCAACTTCGTCAATTGTTACCCTCCGGTTAGCGCGAACCATCTCTTCAACCTGCTTCACAGTTGCCTCTGTCACAATCTCTACATGTCAACCAGGTCTGGTTTCGTCGTTCCCGTTGGCACGTCCTTGTGCAAATTTATCGGTCCAGTTATAGAAACAAGAAACATAGAAATGACGGCAGAAGAAGACCAAATGGCCCATCCAGTCTGCCCAGCAAGCTTCACACATTTTTTCTCTCATACTTATCTGTTTCTCTTAGCTCTTGGTTCTATTTCCCTTCCACCCCCACCTTTAATGTAGAGAGCAGTGATGGAGCTGCATCCAAGTGAAATATCTAGCTTGATTAGTTAGGGGTAGTAGCCGCCACAATAAGCAAGCTACACCCATGCAATTTTGTTTTACCCAGACTATGTTATACAGCCCTTATAGGTTGTTTTTCTTCTCCCCTGCCGTTGAAGCAGGGAGCTATGCTGGATATGCGTGAAGTATCAGTCTTCTCCCATGCTGTTGAAGCAGAGAGCCATGCTGGATGTGCATCGAAAGTGAAGTATCAGGCACATTTGGTTTGGTAGTAGTAACCGCCGTAACAAGCCAGCTACTCCCCGCTTTGTGAGTGCGAACCCTCTTTTCTTCTCCCCTGCCGTTGAAGCAGAGAACTATGCTGTATATGCATTGAAAGTGAAGTATCAGGCTTATTTGATTTGGGGTAGTAACCGCCGTAACAAGCCAGCTACTCCCCTCTTTGTGAGTGTGAATCCTTTTTTCCACATTTCCTCTTGCTGTTGAAGCTTAGAGCGATGTTGGAGTCACAGTAAGCATGTGTATGTTTATTTAATAAGGGTATTGACTCCAGGCAGTAGCCATCATTCTGGCGAGTCACCCACTCTTCATTGGCAGCCTCTTGACTTTATGGATCCACAGTGTTTATCCCACGCCCCTTTGAAGTCCTTCACAGTTCTGCTCTTCACCACATCCTCCGGAAGGGCATTCCAGGCATCCACCACCCTCTCCGAGAAGAAATACTTCCTGACATTGGTTCTGAATCTTCCTCCCTGGAGCTTCAAATCGTGACCCCTGGTTCTGCTGATTTTTTTCCTATGGAAAAGGTTTGTCGTTGTCTTTTGATCATTAACACCTTTCAAGTATCTGAAAGTCTGTATCATATCACCTCTGCTCCTCCTTTCCTCCAGGGTGTACATATTTAGATTCTTCAATCTCTCCTTGTACGTCATCCGATGAAGATCCTCCACCTTCCTGGTCGCCCTTCTCTGTACCGCCTCCATCTTGTCTTTGTCTTTTTGAAGATACGGTCTCCAGAACTGAACACAGTACTCCAGGTGAGGCCTCACCAAGGACCTGTACAAGGGAATAATCACTTCCCTTTTCTTACTCGATATTCCTCTCTCTATGCAGCCCAGCATTCTTCTGGCTTTAGCTATCGCCTTGTCTCATTGTTTCGCCGACTTCAGATCATTAGACACCATCACCCCAAGGTCCCTCTCCTGCTCCATGCACATCAGCCTTCCCCCCCCCATCGAATACAGTTCATTCGGATTTCCACTCCCCATATGCATGACTTTGCACTTCTTGGCATTGAATCTCAGCTGCCATATCTTCGACCACTCTTCCAGTTTCCTTAGATCTCGTCTCATTCTCTCCACTCCTTCTGGCGTGTCCACTCTGTTGCAGATCTTAGTGTCATCCGCAAAAAGACAAACCTTACCTTCTATCCCGTCTGCAATGTCGCTCACAAAGATATTGAACAGGACCGGTCCCAACACCGATCCTTGCGGTACACCACTTAAAACCGCTCTCTCTTCAGAGAAGGTTCCATTTACCATCACACATTGTCTTCTGTCCGTCAACCAATTTGCAATCCAGGTCACCATCTCGGCACTCACTCCCAAGCTTCTCGTTTTATTCACCAGTCTCCTGTGCGGAACCGTATCAAAAGCTTTGCTGAAATCCAAGTATATGATATCGAGCGCTCTTCCTCGATCCAATTCCTTGGTTACCCAGTCAAAGTCAATCAGATTTGTCTGACAGGATCTTCCTCTGGTGAATCCATGCTGCCTCTGGTCCATCAATTCTCCTGACTGTAGATAGTTCACTATTCTCTCTTTCAACAGTGACTCCATTACTTTTCCCACCACTGAAGTGAGGCTAACCGGTCTGTAGTTACCAGCCTCCTCTCTGTTCCCACTCTTGTGAAGCGGGACCACCACCGCTCTTCTCCAATCACTCGGCACCACTCCCGTTTCTAGGGATCTATTGAACAGGTCGCACAGCGGTCCCGCCAGCACATCTGAGCTCCCTCAGTATCCTTGGATGAATCCCATCAGGCCCCATGGCTTTGTCCACTTTCAGATTCTTTAGCTCTTCCCATACATTATCTACTGTAAATGGATTTTCCTCTGTTCCGCTTCCCTCCAGTTTCTTGTTGTGTAGAGATGGTCCTTCTCCAGGGTCTTCTTTAGTGAACACAGAGCTGAAGTATTCGTTTAATATTTCTGCCATTTCTTCGTCTCTCTCCACACATTGATCTTTTCCACCTTTCAATTTCACTATACCACTTTGGACTTTTCTCTTTTCGCTGATGTATCTGAAAAATGTTTTGTCACCATATTTTATCTCCTTGGCAATCCTCTCTTCTGCTTGACTTTTTGCCAACTTGATTAATTTCTTAGTCTCCCTCAGTTGAATCAGATATTCTTCTTTGTGCTCCTCCCTTTGGGATCTTTTGTATTTCTTGTATGCAGTTCTTTTAGCTTTAATTTTGTCAGCCACCTCCTGTGAGAACCAGATAGGTTTCATTTTTCTTTTGCTTTTCTTTACATTTCTAACATATAGAGCAGTTGCCTTGGTGATTGCTCCTTTTAGATTGGTCCACTGTTGATCCACATCTCTCTCATTTTCCCATCCATTTAGTTCTTCCTCTAGGTACTTCCCCATTTCCTCAAAGTCTGTGTTTTTGAACTGTAAAACTCTGGTCTTTGTGCTTCTTTTCCATATTCTTTTAGTGATATTAAACCATACCGTTTGATCACTGGTGCTGAGGTGGGCGCCCACCTTGACATCAGAGACGATATCTCCATTATTGAGCACTAAGTCGAGAATAGTTCCTTCTCTCGTTTGAACAAAGATACTTGCATGGCATCCACTATTGCTCTACTGTTTTTAGATTCTGCAGATGGGATTTTCCAGTCTACATCTGGCATATTAGTCACCAACGATCACCACTTCCCCTTTCTTACCTATCTTATGGATGTCTTCAACCAGATCTCTGTCCAGCTCTTCCTTTTGGTTTGGAGGCCTGTAAACCACTCCAATATAAATGGATGCTCCATCATCTGTTTTTAGGTCGACCCATAGTGCTTCTTCCTTGCCCCAACTTCCTTGCAGCTCAGATGCTTGGATATTATTTCTTGAAAAATATAAGACCTGTTAGAGCGATGTCTAATAAAAATATATTTGATGCTGAGTGTACCTTCATACGATGCTGCTCAGTATTTCAGCTATCGTGACTATGAGCCTGAACGAGGCCTCCTATTGGGAAAACAGAGCAAGCCAAGCTGCTATAGATACCCACTTAGAAATAATTGTAAAACTATACTAATACATGTTACAAAACAGCTGATGAACAGAATAACATCCAACAATTAAAAACTCATAAAAATTATTAAAAATTGTCTAAATATCAAAATATTTCAAAACAGCAGACACATCACATAACACCCAATAATTAAAATGGCAATCAATCAAGAAAAATAAACTTAAAAAGCTGCCTTTACTTACCCTCTCCAGCAACTCTCCTACTCCTTTCCCTTGTAGACCAATAGCACTCACCAGAAGCAGCAGTGGCTGCTGAAGCTCTGTCCTCACAGTCCTCTTCCTTAGGGCCCACAACCAGTCATAACCAGTCTCTGTCTCACACAGACCAGTAACTTCCCTAACTAGTATCTCTTCCTCACACACACACACCAGTCACCTCCCTGACCAGTCTCTCTCAATCACACACATGCTGTCACTTACATACAAGCTCACACATACTCTGTCACTTACAACCACACACACTGCCACTTATGCACCCATTGTACCACACACACAAGCTCTCACTCATGCACCCAAGCACCCATTCTACCACATACACACACACTGCCACTCATGCACCCATTGTACCGCACACACACAAGCTCTCACTCATGCACCCAGGCACCCATTCTACCACACACACACACACACACACACACACACACACACACACACACACACACACACTACCACTCATGCAACCAGGCATGCATTCTAACAAACACACACACAAAGCTGCCACTCACGCACCCAGGCATGCATTCCAACACACACACACACAAAGCTGCCACTCACCACCCAGGCACCCATTCTACCACAGGCACACAAGCTCTCACTCATGCAATCAGGCATGCATTCTAACAAACACACACACACAAAGCTGCCACTCACGCACCCAGGCATGCATTCCAACACACACATACATAAAGCTGCCACTCACACACCCAGGCACCCATTCTACCACACACACATAAGCTCTCACTCACGCACCCAGGCACCCATTCTACCACAGGCACACAAGCTCTCACTCATGCACCCAGGCACCCATTCTAACACACACACACACACACACACACACACACACACAAGCTCTTACTCAGGCACCCATTCTACCACACACACACACACAAGCTGTCACTCATGCACCCATTCTACCACAAGCACACAAGCTCACATGGAGCATCTTCTCATTGTTTGGCCTCCACTTCTCAGCCACCTCTGGCCTGACCTCCCGCGGTACGCAACATCTCTCCAGCCGCCTCCCGCAGTGTGCAGGGTCTCTCCGCTCTTCAGCCGCCAGCAGCGGCGCACAGCGTCTCTTCGTTCTTCGGCCCCGCTGCCGGCAACGTGCAGGTCTCTGCGCTCTTCAGCCACCGGCAACGGCGCGCAGCATCTCTTTGTTCTTCGGCCCCGCCGCTGGTGACGCACAGGTCTCTCTGCTCTTCAGCTGCCGGCGGCGCGCAGCGTCTCTTCGTTCTTCGGCTCCGCTGACGTCGGCGCGCAGTGTCTCTTCGTTCTTCGGCCCTGCTGGTGTCGGCGCGCAAGTCTTTTCGTTCTTTGGCCCCGCTGGCGTTGGCGCGCAGAGTCTCTTCATTCTTCGGCCCCGCCCCTAGGGAGAAGGGAAGCACAAGCAGGGCAGTGGAACACCGGGAGCCGCGACACACCTGCCGGAGCTTGGCGACACACTGGTGTGTCGCGACACACCGGTTGAGAACCACTGCTGTAGAAGGCTATTAATTTATTCAGTTGTTGACTAGATAAAGATGGTAACACTATGCCATCTAGAAATATAGGGATTCATTATAGGCTCTAAAACTTCCTCTAGTTTCATCATCTAATGTTGCTGTATGGCCCTGACTGGATTTAAGTAATATGGGACTTTCCTAATTTCCCTTTAACTCAATGTACAATCATTTTTTCATCCTGTTACCATGTAGATACAATTTGTTTTAATGCAAAAAGGGTGGAAGTGACTTGTAAATGCAATTTTTCAGTAAGTAGCTTTTTTCCCACCCAGAATTCCTGTTTTGTATCATCTGAGTTAAATGAGTTATACTTTTCTTAGCCTATTCTAGTTTCCTAGTTAGATCCATAATATATTTTTTAGTTGATTTTTTTTTTGAATCATAAAGCTAATAATGTCCCCTCTGAGTACAGCTTTGGCAGTTTCCCACATCAAAATAGCATAATGAATATTATCTTTGGTAATAGGATTAATGTTCTCCAAATATCTATAACTTGGCGAGCCTTACATCAAAATTAAGAACATAAGAACATGCCATACTGGGTCAGGCCAAGGATTCCATCAAGCCCAGCATCCTGTTTCCAGCAGTGGCCAATCGAGGCCATAAGAAACCTGGCAAGTACCCAAAAACTAAGTCTATTTCATGTTACCGTTGCTAGTAATAGCAGTGGCTATTTTCTAAGTTAACTTAATAGCAGGTAATGGACTTCTTCTCCAAGAACATATCCAATCCTTTTTTAAACACAGTTATACTAACTGAACTAACTACGTCCTCTGGCAACAAATTCCAGAGTTTAATTGTGCGTTGAGTGAAGAACTTTCTCCGATTAGTTTTAAATGTGCCACATGCTAACTTCATGGAGTTCCCCCTAGTCTTTCTATTATCTGAAAGACTAAATAACCGATTCACATCTACCCGTTCTAGACCTCATGATTTTAAACACCTCTATCATATCCCCCCTCAACCGTCTCTTCTCCAAGCTGAAAAGTCCTAACCTCTTTAGTCTTTCCTCATAGGGGAGCTGTTCCATTCCCCTTATCATTTTGGTCGCCCTTCTCCATCTCAATTATATCTTTTTTGAGATGCGGCGACCAGAATTGTACACAGTATTCAAGGTGCAATCTCACCATGGAGCAATACAGAGGCATTATGACATTTTCCGTTTTATTCACCATTCCCTTTCTAATAATTCCCAACATTCTGTTGGTTTTTTGTTTTGTTTTTTTTACTGCCGCAGCACACTGAACAGACTATTTCAATGTGTTATCCACTATGACGCCTAGATCTCTTTCTTGGGTGGTAGCACCTAATATGGAACTTAACATTGTGTAACTATAGCATGGGTTATTTTTCCCTATATGCATCACCTTGCACTTATCCACTTAAATTTCATCTGCTATTTCGATGCCCAATTTTCCAGTCTCACAAGGTCTTCCTGCAATTTATCACAATCTGCTTGTGATTTAACTACTCTGAACAATTTTGTATCATCTGCAAATTTGATTACATTTTCATATTTCTTTCTAGATCATTTATAAATATATTGAAAAGTAAGAGTCCCAATACAGATCCCTGAGGCACTCCACTGCCCACTCCCTTCCACTGAGAAAATTGTCCATTTAATCCTACTCTGTTTCCTGTCTTTTAGCCAGTTTGTAATCCACGAAAGGAATTGTATTCCTTTGTTTTTTACCATAACTGCCACAAGGACATTTAGCTTGTCAATCCATTTGAGGATCTCACACAGTTCATGTACCCCCCAATTATGATGGATGCCTTTCCTAGGGATATAATATGGGAAATTACTTTTGTTTAAAAAAAAAACAAAAAAAAAGGTATGATCATAATGATTAGGACCATATATGAATGTTAAGATTACAAATTTCCCATACAATTTTCCCAGAATGTACTGGCCATCTGGGTCAAATTATTTTTCCCACTGAAAAGAAACAGATTTATGTACCAAGATTACTACTCCATGAGTCTTTGATGTTCCTTGAGCGGCATATACTTGCCTCACTGATTTCTTTTTTAATTTCACATGCTCAGAGTGAAGCTTAAGGATCTTCTGTATAAAAACAATAGTATGCTTTAGCTTATTCAGGTTAGAAATTTTTCATGTTTTATTGGGGTAAGCTTGCTATCCTGCTTGTCCCCAGAGAAAGCAAAGTCACTTACCTGTAATAAGTTGTGGTTCGGGGTCAGCAGGATACATAGTCCTCACAATCCCACCCACCTCCCTCAGGAATTGGTTTAAAAAATTTGATAGCTTTATATCGAACTGAGGGGAATCCCTTTGCACACACCGCTGACACAGGAGGTCCTGCTCAGAGGGTTTTTAAGAGTAGAACTTGAGAAAAGCTCCAGCCTTGGCTCAGTTTGTCAGGCATCACTGATGTGTTAAAATTATGTATTCTGCTGATCTGAGAACACATCTTACAGGTAAGAACTAAAAGCTAACGTACACTGAGCATGTTTAAAAAAAAAATTATATATATAAATTTTTTATTTTTTTTATTTTCAAGTATCCCTGACATTTTTTGATTTTAACCAGATAAGCTGAAACTTTGCACATTTGTTTAAATGTGGTTTCCACATTCCTCAAGGCATTTTGATCTGAGACACTGGGCCAGCCTAACTAGGAAATAATTTCTATCATTCTGTTAATTTTCTTGACTTTAGTCCTATAAATTCCCATATAAAAATTTTCTTATTGAACAATTCATGCATCTTAACATCAAAAGTACCATTAAATTTGAGATCTACCCACCCAAAGCAGAAAATGCATTTATGTAAATACTATTAGTTTAAAAAACATTTGTAGTGGAAAAATGTTTTAATCCTTTTTGTAAGAAATGTTTAGGAAATATAGACATTCCTTAGCTTGTTCCAGTGACATTTTCTTGAGTTTCGTGCCTGGAAGAAATATATTGTCAGTGGCATCTTCAAGCAAGGGTAAAATGTTGAAATGGTACATGAAACATTGCAATTGTAAATACTTTGTGTATGTAATAGAAAAGTTTGCATTTTCATGTATTCTAGAATGCTGGGAACAAGATCCACATATTCGTCCATCATTTGCCTTAATTCTAGAACAACTTACAGCCATTGAAGGGGCAGTGATGAGGGAGATGCCACAGGAATCTTTCCACTCTATGCAAGATGATTGGAAAGTGGAAATACAGGAGATGTTTGATGAACTGAGGACCAAGGAAAAAGTGAGTATATTTTGTACTTTGAGTAATATTTTTTTCTTGGCCCTTTAAAAAAATAAATACATAAATTGCTATAATAGAATCTCATTGGCCCTGTAGCTTAGCTTCAAAATCGTTTATCTCACGCTCTTTGTCAGATGAGTTCAGAGCATGTTACAAAATGAATAGGTCTACAAATGGCAATGGTACATATCAGAGACCATCACACAAAGCAGACTATTATAATGCTCAGGGAGTAGAAGAGTAAGATAAAAGGCACATAATAGATGTAATGACTATAGTAATATAAGATCAAATTGTACAAGAATAGGGGTGAAATGCAAATTATATCAAATTGGTCTTCCTTAGATGGAGGAGAGGTAAAGCAGTAAGAACTACTGTAATAGAATATCAGAGGATGTAGTTAATAGGTAGGCAACAAGGGAGGGGGAAGCGGCAATTATAAGCTGACACTCATTTCCAATAGAAAAGGTGAGGTAGATTAAGATTGCAGATTGCTAGTGTAGTGAGTCAGGTGGCCTAAGTTGAGGAAGGCAAAGCAGGAGGCCTCTGTTATGGGCCTTCCACAAACAAGTTTTTAGTTTTTTTTCCTGAAAGTGAGGCATTCAGGTGCAAGCCTGATGTCCAGCGGTAGAAAATCCGGAGGCTGGCTACAGATCCAGCAAAGGATCTTTCTTGTGCTGGAGAATGACATATACCAGGGGACTGGTACTATCCAGGCAAGTGTAAGATAGCATCCACAGAGGGCGGGAGGGAATATTCAAGGAGATTCAGTTTTATAGGTAGGGTGGTGCCAAGCTCTTAAGCGCCTTAAAAGCCAGGACCAGAACTTTGAAAGTAGTACAATAGGAGGTTGTAAGCCAGTGTATAGACTTTAGGAGTGGAGTAACTTGATCAATTTTGCTGTTGCGTAGGCTGTGTGCTGCAGCATTTTGTATGAGCTGCAGATATTGACTTAACTTTTTCAGCAAGCTAGTGTTAAGGGAATTGCAATAGTCCATGCAGAAGATTACATGGGTCTGGATGACTGCAGCATGGGCAGGGCCATCAAAGAAAAGGCAGATGGCAGAGCTGGTGTAGATGAAAAAAGGCTGAATTTGTAGCAAATAGTATTGGAGCCTCTGTAATGAGTTGGGAGTCTAATATGAAGCCAAAGCTTCAAACTTGGTAGTTGAAGGGCACAACGGATCCTTTCAGGATTACTCTAGAGAAGATTTGGGTGTGGTCTATTTTTTTTTTGGATGGGAGTTTGAACAAGTATGGTTCTGTCACCCAATTCCCTAGTGGGGGTTTGGGTTAAGCCAAGTGTCTTCCCCTTGATAGGGCTGAATTAGCCATGCTGTCATGGGATCTGTCTATCAGGTCCGGGAGGTGGAGCTTTACCAAGCAGAGATTAGATTTTAGCTCTCTGCGGCTGCGCGTGTGTTCCCACGCAGGAAAGTAACAGATTCTCCTCAGTCTGTTTTTAACACGTGCGGGAGCGCACGCGGAGCTTTTTTCTCCTCACGACAAAATTTTTTCAGAAGGAATGTCAAAGAAACAATCGGGCTTTAAGCCCTGTAGATGTGGCAAGGTGATGTCGGTCACCAACAGCCACACTTTATCGATGCCTCGGTCCAACAGACAATCAGAGAGATTGTGAGTTCTGTGCGAAGATGTTGCCAAGGGCCCGAAAACAACGGGCCTACAAAATAAAGGAACTTCAGGACCTATCGTTACTTTCAGAGGCTCATTCTTCTCCGGGGCCTTCCATGAATCTGACCCCAATTCTAAAAAGAGCCGCATCGTGGGATCCAACATCCTCTAGGCCTGGAGGTAAGGAGGAACCACGACATCCTCAGCCTACTTTGGTTCAGGGATCTGATCCAATAAGGCCAAGCAAGGCTTCGGCCTCGACGGCGAAGACTGTGCCGTCCTCGAAGCATAAACTTCCGAAACGACAACAATCTGCGAATTTGGCGCAGAAACCGGGAGCGAAGACGCTGGACAATACTGTCACATACGGCGCGGGAGATGACTATGGCGCTGAGAATGTGCACGGAGTCAAGACCGCACAGGGCATGGGAAGATACGGTGCCAAGGCACACGACGCCGGTATACACTGTGCTGGGTTCGCGCACTGCGCTGGGACACACTGCGCCGTGTTTGCGCACGACACTGGAAAACACTGCACCAACTTCACATACGACGCCGGCAGATACGATATTGAAAAGGGTGGGGGACAGGGAGGATCCTTGAGGTACGCCCAGAGATGAATTTGTCGGTGGTGATTCTTTATTATTGATCCTGACCTTGAAGCTTCTATTACTAAGGAAAGACTTGAACCAGTTGTAGACTGATCCTGAAATGCCTATGTCTGATAGGCAATTCAGGAGGATGGCATGGTTGACAGTGTCGAACGCCGCCGAGATGTCTAGGAGGATTAGAAGAAAAGAGTGTCCTTTGTCCAGTCCCATAATAATATGGTCTGTTAGTGAGATGAGCAGGGTTTCTGTGTTGCGTGATTTGCGGAAACCATACTGTGAAGGATAGAGTATATTGTGATCTTCTAAATATTCTGAGAGCTGGGTATTAACCAGATTTTCTGTAAGTTTGGCTAAGAATGGAAGATTCGAGATAGCGAAAATTAGCTAGTTCGCTAGGGTCTAAGTTGAGAAAACATCTACTGGCCATCACAGTGGCCATTCCCATCACCATCACAGACATGTGACGAAACCGAGAATGGATTCCACTTGGGACTTAAGTCCTTCAGCTTCCGCTTATTCTCAGACACATAGCTCACGGTCTAGCAAAGAGAGAGTACATATTCTTTCTTCTAATGCATCGACAGCTTCGCATGGATCAGAGACGCCTACTAAATACAGTAGTTCGCATATGGTACGTCATGCTAGCACACATAAATCAACCAGATCGAAACCCGACTCAGGGGATGTATTAATACCCCCCACACAAATGACTCTATCTTCAATGCCGCCACAACAAAAGAAGCTTTTTTACAGCTAACTCATTCGTTGGCGGGCTTTTTTGAGATTCTTCAATCCTCCTTCCAAATGCCTACTGATACTGAGTTCACCAGAGTATAGAGAGCCATCAATAGAACCGCCATCTCCACTGGCAGCTAGTCCAGACTCACCCATTCAAAACCCAGAAACTCCAATTCAAATAGATTCTCCACAAGCTTCCCCATCCTCGTCAACAGGATACTCATCTGATCCACCTGACCTAACGTACCCAAAATTTGTAGAGAAAATGGGTACCATATTGCATCTGGACATTCAGAAAGAAACCGACCCTAGAGCAGAGACCATAGGTCTACTAAAAATTTTTGATGCTCCAGGGGAGTAATACAGTGCCTACAGGAATTGGGACTAGTGATCAATTTTCAGAAATCACATCTTCAGCCAACACAAACATTACAATTTATAGGAGCATGCCTGGACACCACTCAGAACCAGGTATACCTCCCAACCGAGAGAATAACACAATTGCGTTATCTTCTCCAAGAGTTGAACCATACTCAGAGACCTTCGGCGAGACAAGTTTTAGTAGTCCTAGGCCACATGGCAGCGGCTATTTTCATGATTCCCAACACCAGGCTACATATGAGACGCCTGCAATGGAGACTAAAACGTCAATGGAAACAACACTCACAACCGTTGAGACAGAAGTTATCGTTGACCGCTGAGATGAGACAGGACGTAACATGGTTGCTTCTAGACACCACCCTGTCCAAGGGAGCATTATTCAGTCTCCCCCCCCCCCCCCCACACCCCACAATGCAGTCTTAACCACAGATGCATCTCGCAAGGGATGGGAAGCACATCTCGAGATTTACGAAACACAGGGTTATGGACAATCTCCGAGCAGACATTGCAGATAAATTTATTAGAACTCGGAGCGATTCGAAATGCACTACAGATGTTTCAGGACCACCTGAAAGGCCGCGCAGGGTCATGATCTACATGGACAATCAAGTGGCAATGTTTTACATCAACAAACGAGGGTCCGGTTCATGGTCCCTTTGCAAGGAAACCCTGCAAATATTCGAACATTCTCACCAACATTGCATACATCTACAAGCAACTTACCTACCAGGAGTGGCAAATACAAGAGCGGACAGACTGAGCTGCATCTTTCATCCTCACGAATGGGCACTCAATGCAGATGTAGCCCAAGACATCTTCATGCAATGGGGGACGCCTACGATAGATCTCTTTGCAATGGAGATCAACGCTCAAGTCCCCAAATTCTGCTCGATAAGACCAAGTCAATTCAGGATCGCTCAGGACGCCTTCCTCATTCCTTGGACGATGGGCCTCCTGTATGCCCTTCCTCCCATACCACTCATAACAAGGACAATTCAAAAGTGCATAACAGACAATGCTCAACTGCTACTCATAGTCCTGGCCTGGCCGAGGCAACCGTGGTACAGTTTTCTTCTCCGACTATCCATCACGGACCCAATTCAGTTACTGAATCATCCAGATCTTCTCTGCCAAGATCAAGGGACGCTCCTACACCCACTACGCTCATCTCTCCACTTGACAGCGTGGAGATTGAGAGGCGCCTTTTAACAGAACAGGGAGTTTCCACTTCGGCACAGTTCATCTTGTTAGAATCCAGGAAACTCTCAACAAGGAAAAATAGCCACAAATGGAAACGCTACTCTACCTGGTGCACTTCCAAAGGCGTACCACCATTGGACTGCTCACCTGAGCTACTCATGGATTATCTTCATACACTATACGTAGCTGGTCTCGCAACATCATCCATTAGAGTTCATCTCAGTGCCATAGGGGCATAACATAGACCAGTTAACAATATTCCTATATCCAATCACCCCTTACTATCTAGTTTCATTAAGGGGTTAACTCACCTTCGCCCTCCGATCTCTAAGCCTCCAGTTCCGTGGAACCTCAACATAATTCTGGAACAGCTCATGCTTTTCCCGTTTGAACCCATGGACTCTGCACACATTAAGTACCTCACATGGAAGGTGGTATTTTTGGTGGCAGTAACATCAGCACGAAGAGTTAGTGAATTACAGGCCTTGGTCCATTATTCTCCATATTTGCAGTTTCATCACCAAAAGGTGGTTCTCCGAACTCACCCGTCCTTC
Organism: Rhinatrema bivittatum; assembly: GCF_901001135.1. Taxonomy (NCBI): domain Eukaryota; kingdom Metazoa; phylum Chordata; class Amphibia; order Gymnophiona; family Rhinatrematidae; genus Rhinatrema; species Rhinatrema bivittatum. The sequence goes on from NC_042617.1 coordinate 157,515,128, forward strand.
CTGCCAAAAGTAGTTTCTCAATTCCATCTCAATCAAACAATAGAACTACCCATTTTTTTCCCCTAGACCTCACTCTGTTAGGGAAAAATTACTGCATACACTAGACTATAAAAGAGCATTAGCATACTATAAAAGAACAAAATCGGACTCCCGGGTTTCTCAACTATTTGCCTCTTTCGACCCGAAAGCACCTGGACTACCAGTGACTAAATGCACCATCTCCAGCTGGATAGCACAGTGCATCAACTTCTGCTATGACAAACAGAATTTACAACTGCATTCTGTTCCTAAAGCTCACCAAGTCAGAGCAGTGGCGGCCTCCTTGGCACATCTTAGAAATGTGCAACCCATAGATATTTGTAAGGCAGCTACATGGTCATCGCTCCTTCACATATCAATACTTCCTTGATCAACAAGCAGCCACTGATGCGAAGATAGGATACGCAATCCTGCAATCTATATCCTCCTCTTCACAGTGACTGCCATACTATTAATGATCACGTACGAACATATATATCATAAACAACATGATCGGGAGCTTGGGACTCCCATAACAGCATGGCTAATTCAGCCCTGCTATCAACGGGAAAAAGCAAGTTTGCTTACTGTAAACAGTGTTTCCGTAGATAGCAGGATGAATTAGCGATGCTGACCCGACCTCCTCCCTGGCAGTCGCAGTCTCTTCGACTACATTACAGCTTAATCACAGACTGAGGAGAATCTGTAACTTTCCTGTGCGGGAACACACGCGCAGCCGCAGAGAGCTAAAATCTAATCTCTGCTTGGTAAAGCTCCGCCTACCAGACCTGATTGACAGATCCCATGACAGCATGGCTAATTCATCCTGCTATCTACAGAAACACCGTTTACGATAAGCAAACTTGCTTTTCCTTGAAGAGAATTGCTACCATGCTTACTTGGGTGGGAAAGTGGGCAAAGAAGTAACCCTGTAAGCAGATTGAAGGAACTGGAAAGAGTCAGCCTCATGTGCCTAGGTTTCTATCAGGCACATGCTGTCATCTGACTGGTCTAAGAGCAGATCACATAATAAATCTGGATATTTGTCAAGATCTGATATTCAGGAGGAGAGCTTGTGAGGTATGTTCCAGCTGGAGTCTTTAGCTTATAATTTAGGTTCTCTTGGAGGATGTATAAGCTTGGATCAAATCATTTTGTCTGCAAGGGTTTGGAGAGTAGTGAGGGGAGTATTTTCCATGGCTAGTGATTACATAAATGGAGGATGGGCTTAGACACATGCTGAGGCAAGGTTTTACAATTAAGAGTAGAGAATGGGAGTGGTGAGCGAGGAGAGAAATAGCTGGATGGTGATTCTGGAAGAGAAACTATCGAGTGGCTCTCTCTAGGGTTACTTAGGCACCACCAAGGGAGGAGGATCAGAGGGGATGGGCTTCTGGGTGAGAATGGAGGAAGGCCTTGTAGAGAAGTCCATAGTGGTAGAGCTTAAAAAAAAAAAAAAAAAAAAGTTATGCGAACCCTGCCTGGGAGAGTGAAGCCCTCAGGTTGGAGGTATGAGGGCAGGCAATACTCAATCTGGACTCATTCCTCCGTGAAGAGGTTAGTTCCTTAGGGTACACATGATAGGATGTACAAAGGGCTGGCTCTTAAGGGGGCGGGTGGCACCAGTTGGTGAAGTAGGCAGCTGGGGAAGTGGCCTGTTCAGCTTGAACTCCTGCAGCAATCCTGCAGTGGAGCAAGATGGGGGGAAGCCCCACAGTATAGAACGGGCTTACTCACGCCTGCTGCCACCGTGGTCTATAACTCATTTGGTGTCTCCCTTGCTGGCCCTTAAAGGGCTGAGTGGTGCTGGATGGTGAGGTAGGTAGCAGGAGAAGGGGCCTGCTCAGTCATGATTCGGGGCTTCCGCTGTGATCCTGCTGCGGAGAGGTGATTGTGGACAGCAGGGGCGAGGATATAGGACTATCCCAGACAGCCCTGCTGCTGCAGTCTGAGTACACTTAATTCCTAGTTCAGGTTTCTCTTGCCTAGGGAGGCAGAGCTTAGGAAGTCATGCAGAAATTATATGTTCAGCACTTGACTTCTGAACCAACTAAAGCTTCTAAGACTATGTTCGCTATATAATTTTGTGACCCGTTTTGGTTGCCTTATGCAAAGGATGTAAGGAAGGTATTTCTTGATGAACAGCCTTTAATTTATTACATTTAATAACCCACCTTTCCCATAACATCAAAATGGCTTACAAAATGGTAAAATACAAAGTTTCCCATCGATAGCAGGGCTGAATTAGCCATGTTGTCATGGGAACTGTCAATCAGGCCTGGGAGGCGGAGCTTCAAAGTGATGTCAAGAGCTTTGCTCTGAGGCTGCATGTGGTTTCACGTGCTGGAATAGACTCTCCTCAGTCTGTTTTTCTGTGCGCGGGATCGCACGTGGCGCTTCAGATCACCTCAGCATCACAATCTCTCTGAAGAGAAAAGTTTAAAAATAGAAAAATCATGGCAGAACACGGTAGGAAAGAGGGCCCCCGACCTTCAGGATTCAAACCCTGTTCCTGCGGAAAGGTCATGTCCATTGCAGACATTGCTTGCCTTAAAGGTAGCCCGAGGGGGATCCTATGCCTCACCTTCCGAGGCCTGTTCTTCCCCGGGCCTACCGCCCCTAACACCACCGCCAAAGCGTCGAGCATCCTCAGTAGAACCATCGACCGCCGGGCCAAGAACGTAGCGCAGATGCAAGAAAAAGCCGGAGATGCCCCGGGGTTGGGATCCGACCCGTGCCAAACATCGCAGCAGAAGGGCGTCTGATGCGTCGGAGCCATGGCCACAGCAGGGGACGCATGCGCAGGAAGAGACCAGGGTGCGGAAATCCCCCACGCACAACGCGCCAAATATACGGAGTAACGCGGTGTCGATGGCGCCAACCTCTGTGCATTCTCACACGACGCACGCCTCGAAGTCTGAGCCAAAGCGGAAATGCAGTACGTCGACCTTGATGCCGACGCACCGTTTGCATGCGTCAACGGCGCACTCGGAGACACCATAGTCAGAAAACCCTGCTGCCGACGCAATCCACTCGACGACGCAAAAGGGGGCTACATCGAAGGGATCCGCGACGCATTTGCCGAAGCCGGGCTCGGCTCCATCCAAACCATCGACTCACCCTCTTCTACCGCCCACAAAAAAGAAGGGTGACAGGGGACAGCAGATCCACGAGTCCACAACTGACCATCCCCACAAACATCAGAGGAGCATGCTCCCTTGTCTCTGGGACCTGAATCACTGGACTACTTGTCCAAATCCGAAGTGGAAGGGGCTCCATTAATTACTTCTCGCTCCCCTTCATTCTCCTCTTCTTCGCTTCGGGTATTCTCGGACTTGTCCTCTGCCTCCCAGCCCTCTTCCAGAGGAGAGGTACTTAAAGAGCCACTCTCTAAGAAACGCAAATTACCAGAGGTAACACACACCTCAACATCACAGGCGGGCACCTGACATCCTCTTGGCAGTGGTGCCCACCAACTGTCCGTCAGCACCTACATGACCTCCCATGCCTCCTCAAACGAAGGAAGCTTTCTTCAACCTCTCCCAAGCGCTATCAGGCTTCTTTGAAATCATGCAGTCTTCATTCCAGCTTCCCGCCTCCACCCCTAGTAGTGTGGCAGCGTCTCCACATCCATTGGCGCATTCGTCACCAGTGCGCCAGTGGTCCCCTTCACCTCCGGTCCCATCACCGGTACCAGTTCTTGTACCACGATCGCCGGACCTTCCGCCTCAGTCTGTTTCTCCGGATATTCAACCTACATCTCCCGACTCCTCCACCAGGTATCCTTCCGACCCGGCAGAGGAACCAGCAGAACCTTATTCCCTGCCGGAAGATCTGACCTATCCCAAGTTTTTGGAGAAGATAGGCAAGGTCCTGAATCTTCGTATTCAGAAGGTACAGGATCCTAGGGCCGACACCCTTGGATTATTGACCCTTGGATCTTTGACCTTCCAGTGGAGCTAACCTCACTGCCAGCACACGCAGTGCTTGACGCAGTCCTGGGAGATCCCTTTACGCTCCCTGTAGTTTCAAGAAAGATCAACTTAAGGAGATTTCTGCATTTTATATTTTATTACACACTCCCTCAACTTCCTCATGCTTCCCTCATTGTCAAGTCAGCAATGACAAAGGCAAAGAAGTCCAGACTACATTCTGCGACTCCCCCGGGTAGGGACCTTCGCTCTTTAGGTGAATTTGTGAAGCGTGCCTTCCAAGCAACCATGCTGGCAGCCTGCATCAACCACCATCAGTTTTACCTAGTCCAATACCTGTATGAATGTGTACAACGAATCAAGGACAATTCACAATTCATGGCCCTACTGCCCAGGGTCTTAATCCGATGCAGGACATTGAGGAAGCAATATGACATCTGTTACGCACCATCTACGAGGGGTTCGAGACTTCCTCCCAGGTGTCTGCAGGCCGCAATTGCAGCACGACGAGTGGCGTGGCTCAAGGCAAGTACAATCGGGGAACCTGTACATGACAAACTGGCCAACTTGCCTTGTAGAGGCGACAATTTATGTTTAAACTTTTTATTAAATTTCAACATATCATATGACAAGTGTCTGGGCGCAGTTTGTTCTGCCGCTGCCCCCAGCAATACTGACAACAATAACAACTACATCGGCACCAGGAACATATTCCCCTTACCCCTCCCTCCCTATCCCACCCCCCCAATCTCCGTTGACCCATGTCCTTAAGTTGCTCTAAGGGAATCCAGTCCATCATTAAATGTTTATGCTGCCTGTACTTTGTTACATAGTCAAAAAAAAAAGCAAGAAAGAAAAAAAACAGTCCAGAAACATCGAACCCATCTTGAGGTCCTGTAACTTCAATCGTTGAGGATTCGGCTCCGAGCCCTATGAGGAAGTGATTGTATATATGGTTCCCATACGTCCAAAAAGTGTTGTCGTAGTCGGGGAGGACCTTTTGCTGAAAGAGACTCCATATGCATCATTGTATAGAGGAGGTTTCTCCACACCCAAAAGGAGGGTGGATCCACCTCCCGCCACTGTAAAAGAACTACTTTTTTCCCCACCGCACTAGCCTTTTGGACAAAAAGGCGAGCACCCAGATCTCGGAGCCTTAATTCCGGGATATAACCAAACAGCAACCACAGTGGTGCGAATGGAATTGATATCCCCAATAATCCAGCTATATATTCCCGATTTCAAGAAACCGTGACTCAGCTCAGTGGTGGTACAGTCTCTCACCACTCCCCAATCCTACACTTCATCATGCAGATATTATGCCCCACCCAGGAGGCAACCCTTTCAACGACGGGCATACCAACCTTATGCTTCGTATCGCCCGCCACCGTACCAACCCCAGCCACGTCAGCAAACCCAACAAAATAAGAACCGCAGGGGACATTAGCGAGTGCAATGTCCCCAAACCCAACAGACTGCGACTTCCACTAAACCGAATTATCTTTTTAGCGCGAACCTTGCTGCCATCACAACCAGAATTGGCGGGGGGAATAACATCTTACATCCAGCAATGGGAACCACATCACATCGGATCAGTGGGTCCTGGAAATTGTCTGCCTAGGATACAGAATTCCATTCCCGTACCTCCCACCCCTCCCTCACCTAACATCCAGAGGGACCAGGTCAAACTGTACCCTATTGGAGGGGGAGGTGACTTCCTTATTAAAGCAACAAGCAATTCGCCGCCTCCCTCCCTCCACCCAGAATACGGGTTTCTACTCCCCCCTACTTCCTCATACCCAAGAAGTCTGGGAATCTCCGTCTTATCTTGGACCTCCGAGACCTCAACAAATTCATAGTCAGAGAAATTCAAAATCTCTCTCAAATCCATTTTACCCCTGATCCAACCCAACTTGATGAAGTTCTGGCAGCTCCACTGGCTGACCTTTAAAACCCTGAGATGCATCCAGTGTTCCTCCATTGCTTTATCAACTTTTTATCAGCTCTTTTCAAACACAGTTCTGAAAATCATTTGAGATTTACTCACAATCCTGTTTGTCTTTTGCAATCCTCCTGGCTCTTTCACTGAACAGAAATATTTGTTAAGCAATTCTGCTTTTTCCTCATCAGTCTTTACATATCTATATGCCAGTTGTGGTTTTCCATGTACCACATCTCCATGACAGCCACTACATCCGAGTCAGCTTCTTCAATGCTGTCTCTAGATCTGGGACTTTATTTCCCATACTATGTGTATTAGTATACATAGCTGTCTGACCCCCACCTTCTCTCGAGTTGAAATAGTATAGAGCCATGGCCGAGGAATTAGAGAAGCTGCCTTAGAATGAGGAACCTAAATTTGCGAACTCCAGAGCTGCAGGATCAGCAACCAATGTGTCTAGTAAGCAAAGGATAGTGGTGGTTGGTGATTTTTTACTGAGTGACATAGAGATATCTGCCAACTAGACATGCTGTCCCAGGCGGTGTGTGTTCTGTCAGTTGCCAAGATCCAATATATCGCTGCTTTCTGGGCCATGGGATGGTGTTCCACAGACTGCTGAGCAAAGATAGTGTGCTCCCATTGAAAAAGAGGTGAATTTCTAGAACAGACCTGCAAACTTACTGAGAGGGGCTTTAAACTAGGAGCATATGGGATGGATGAAAAAAGCCCTCAGATATTTAAAATATTAAATGGAGGGGGAAGGGCAACATCAGGAATGAGGATTCCACTGGCTTTGGTAATCTGTGTCCAGCTGTAGCTTCTATCTTAAGTCTCAAGAAGCATTTCATCAATGTAGTCCTAGTCACAGATGCATGTAAGCCTAGCCGCCTCCTTTCTGTTCCGCCACCTGTTTCCTGAATGAGGTAACCTGCAGGCATCTTTCACACAAATAGGTGCCTTGTGGCTCAGGATATCCATCTGGACAGAGGCAGAACTAACTATAGCAGCAGCTTCATTGACTGGTTTCCAGCTGTCCTTCTGCTCTTCTTAGGACCAAGTATTGACTTGGCAGAAGGGGGACGGAGACTTATCCAATAGTTGGATTTCAGTTTGTTTTATTGATATGAGTATGCTTTGTCCCACAATAAAACCATTTATAGCCTTGGAAGTTGTAAAGTGTGGTGGATTGAGTGGGGGGGAAACTCCCTCATTTAAATGCATATGTCTGATCACTGACAAACTATGAAACATGTTCAAGGAGGTGCAGACTTTTGATAACTGCTGTATATCAATAGCAGTTCATTTATAAAAGTTATTTTGACAGTAATCAATACAGGATATTTTTTTTTCAGGAGCTGCGATCACGAGAAGAGGAGCTCAAACGAGCTGCTCTTCAGCAAAAATCTCAGGAAGAATTGCTTAAGCGGCGTGAGCAGCAGCTGGCAGAACGAGAAATCGATGTCCTGGAGCGAGAATTAAACATAATCATATTCCAGTTAAACCAAGAGAAGCCCAAAGTGAAGAAAAGAAAGGGCAAATTTAAAAGGAGCCGGCTAAAGCATAAAGATGGAAATCGAATTAGTTTGCCTTCAGGTTGGAAATTTTGATCTTTTAAAATCCTTCTGCATATAACTTTCATAAAAGTCTAAGAAAAAAACAAAACATTGAAATAGATCTCAGAACAGCAGAATCACACACTAACTCTTAGTTTTGTGATTGTCTATAAATGCTTCATGTTATCATGGCTGTTTGATACCTTCTCCAAATTGTCTGGGGCATGTTTATTTTATTTAAACAAAAATTATATACCACTTATTCCATAGATCATAGCAGTTTACAAGTAAAACATTCAGAATAAAAACTTACAATTAAAACAAATTAAATACGAACATTTAAAAGGTTTGAGAAATGCAAGTACGTTTTTAAAACTACACACGAACAATTATGAACATTCCTTCCAGTATAAACACTTTGAGAAGTAGTATTTGTTTCTTATATGGGATACTTGCAGAAAATTGATATTCAAACAAATTATGCCATGTGACCTAGTTAACTTTAGTATATACAGTTCAAGTATATTTTCTTTATGAAGTGTTTCATTGAATAGAAAGCTACATTTCTCCCATTGCACAAAGTTTTGTTTTGTTTTTTTAATTTATATCTTTATTGATTTTTGTTTAAACAAACAAATTTCAATGTTTCACATATTATCCAGGTTACAAAGGAAAATAATGCACTTTCTTTCACCTATGTGAACACATACAAGAAACAAATTTTAAATGTTACCTGGTTTGTGTACATTGAATTAGTATAATAAAAGGAAATACCGGGAGATCAAGGGTGATTGTAGCAGACAATTAAGGAAAATATGATTTTAACAAGAAAATAGCCGATTTAACAGTGGGTTACGCCAACTAAATACTCTTACTTCCAACACTTTAGGATTAACTAGGTTTGCACAGAGATATCTAAATGTTTCCGTAATTGTTCAGGGTCTACAAATATAAACTTTGCATCACCACGAGAAATTAAACAACGACAAGGAAAACACAATAAAAAACGTTCCCCTCTTTCTACCACTTCTTTCCTCATTTCTAAGAATTTTTTCCGCTTAATTTGAGTTATCCTAGCTATGTCTGGGAATACACGTAATGGCTGGCCAAAGAATTTCACATTTTGGGATCTAAAGTACAATTTTAATACATTATCTCTTTCTATCCTAGAGGAGAATTGTACAATTAGCGTCGCTCTTAATGGAATGTCCATTTCAAATGATTTTTCTAGAAAATTTGTAATATCCAAAGTTTCTTCCTCTGGTATCTCTTGATTTTCTTCAGGTTTCAATTTCCCTTTCTCACGACCTCGTTGTTCTTGATAATATGTAGTTGCTATTACTGGAATATTTTCTGATGAAAATTTTAAAACATTAACAAAATAACTTCTTAGCAAGTCCAAAGGTGGCTGTAGTCTCGTTTTCGGGAAATTTAAGAAACGTAGATTTGCTCTCTTTGATATATTTTCTTGAGCTTCCAACTTATTTTGAAACATTTTCTCCGATCTTATGAGATTCCCTTGTATTTTTTCTATCCCTTCTACTTTTTGTTCCAATGTTACCACTCTTGTCTCAACCATACTCATTTTTTCTTCTACTAGTATAGTTTTGTTCATAGCTTCTTTCACAGTCAGCGTTAGTATATTTATCGATTTTTGCATCACAATCAAGATGTTTTTTATTTCCTCCAACGAAGGGGCTAAGGTAGAAGTGGTATTGAGGAAAGAAATATTACTCACTGCAACTCCTACGTCCGAAAGTCCTTCGCCGCTAGACTTGAGTTCTCCTCCTGGGCCCTGCTGTTGTTGGGCCTCTTTCCCACGCTCCCTGGAACCTGGTTCCTCCAGGCTCACTGAGGGGAAGTCTCCATCTCCTCTCTGGGTAGCGTTCTCTTAGTCAGATGTTCTCTTAGGCGGGTCTGGAGTCGTTGGATATCCCGGGCTTAGAGATATTTCAAAAGTCTGGGGGCTGTGCTGCTGCTCCAACGCAGCCCCAGCGACCATAACATCCGGGTCTAAAGATGGCGTTTGGGCGAAGGCAGCTTCAATCCTCATCTGTCTCGAATAATCAGGAGTAGAGGTATTTTCTCGAACCCGCGCCTTCCTCTTAGTGTGCGGCATTTTCTTTGCAAAAAACGCCAGAAATTACCGTCAATAGGAAAAGATTTCTTAGGATTTAGCTGGGAGGAAAAGTGACGAGGCAGGAGCTGCGATCCCCACACCCTCACTGTTCGGCGGCCATCTTGATCTCGGGGCTGCACAAAGTTTTTAAATAGCTATTTTTAAAAATTTTCTCTTTATTATATAGTAAGATTATATAGTAGGTGATAGCAAAACAAGATCAATTGGCCCATCCAGTCCAACAGGTTATTCCTTTCCAAGGATATACTCTAGCTGCCAGCCAGAAAGCATGACTGCTTGTAGGATAATATACCTTAGCCAAGACAATATTTGTCTCTTTTTTTACACTCCATTGTCTTGGATAGATGAGCATGAACATTAGAACTGCCATAGTGGGTCAGGCCGAAGGTCCATCAAACCCAATATGCTGTTGCCAACAGTGACCAATCCAGGTCACAAGTATCTAGCAGAATTCCACATAGTAGATAGCCCATGCTGTAATGCATAGGAATAAGTGGCTTTCCCCAAGTCTGCCTGGTTAGTAACTATTTATGGACTTTTCTGTCAGGAACTTTTCTGAATCTTTTTTTTTAAACCCAGCAACACTAGCTACCTTTACCACATCCTCAAACAATGAATTCTGTAGTTTAATGAGTTGAGTAAAAAAATTTTCCTATTTGTTTTAAATGTGCTACTTAATGTTATGGAGTGTCCCCTAGTCTTTGTATTTTTTTGAAAGCATAAACATTCCACTCCACTCATGATTTTATATGCCTCTATCATTTTTCCTCTCTGCCTTCTCTTTAAGTTGAATAATTTTAGTGTTTGGTTCGCAACCATGTCTAATCAAAAGCTTATAATCTAAATAGCTATCTGTTCTTGCATGACTTGCCTAAACAACTGGCCCTCTAGGTTCCCATGGCTTTTCTGGATGGTACCCCTGCCATCACTACCCTGCTGCACTAACCCGGTTGATATAGGTTGCCTGTTTCACAAGCTCTCTGAGTGCCTGTGCATTTTCTCTAGGACTTCTAACATTATATATTGCCCACTTTGCCAATCGTTCTCTCAGTACAAAGGCTCGTTGTTCAATTGTTTTAGTAGAGTACTTTAGACACATGCCACTAGGTTTACTACTGATATCTCCTTACTTGTTGCTTATCCCATGCCTTCTTGGTCTTACTGATTTAGCTATCACCTACCATTCCAGGAAGGGCGTTCCACACATCCACTACCCTTTCCATGAAAAAAAAAAATGTCCTGACATTGCTCCTGAGTCTACCCCTTTGGAGCCTCATATCTTGATACCTTATGCTAGAACTTCCTTTTCCATTGAAAAAGATTTACTTCTTATGCAATCTTTTTAGATATTTGAATTTCTCCATCATATTTCCTGTGTCTCTCCTCTCCTCTAGGGTACACATTTAGATCCTTAAGTCTCATCTCAAAGGAGTTTGCCAGCCCTGTACCATTTTGGTAGCCCTTCTCTAATCACCTCCAGCTTGCCTATACCCTTTTGGATGTACAGTTCCCTGAAATGGACAAACTATTTCAAGTGAGGTCTTACCTTTACAACAGTATAATTTCTCTGTATTTATTTTACTAGTCATGTCTCTCCCTATCCCTATAGCAATCCTCTAGCTATGGCCACAGAGTTGTGCAGTTTTTGAAATAATTGGATATGAATACCCCAAAGTTTCTTTCCTGATTTGTGGTCATCAGTATCTTGCCATCCCGCTGTATACTGCTCCCTTGAATTTTTGCACCTGAAATGCATTGCGTACTATTGAAACTGCAATTGACCACTTCTCAAGCTTACTTAAGTTGCTTTTCATTTTGTGTGCTCTCAGGCATGCCCACTCCTGAAGATCTTAATCTCATCTGCAAAAAACAAAACATTTTTTCTTAACTTCTTTGCAGTATTGCTCTGAAAATATTGAATGAACTAGTCCTTGTATGGATGCCCGATGCTTTCTATGTGTTACTCTGTTCTTGAATGTCCATTCATCACCATGCTCTGTATAGCTCTAAACTTATTCTTAGGTCCAGTCCCTAGACTTAGTTCATTTGAGCATCATATGTATCAAAAGCTTTGCTGAAATCCAAGAACACTATATTAAGCACCTTCCCTCAATTTGATCACCCAGTTGAAGAAACTGTCATTCTGATCAATCTCCCTTTAACACTATGCTATCTCAAATCCTGTATCCCTTCAGTTTCAAGATTCTTCAAAGGCCTTTACTTTAGAAGTCTCCATTATTTTTATTTTTTATTTAGAGTATGTACTACCAAAGTCAGACTAACCAGCTATAATTTCCAGCTTCCCCCCCCCCCTTACTATCATGTTTATAAATAAACATCCATCTTTCTCCAGTCTTGCAGAACAATTCCTGTCTCCAAAGTTCTATTGAACAGATCCTTCAGTGGACCTGTCGGAACCTCTCTGATCTCCCTTAATATCCTAAGATATATCCTGTCTGGCCCCTTGTATATATCTATGCATATAATTTAACAATAGACATATCAAAAATACATAAACATCAAATACAAAAACCAAAAATAAATTTAGAAAATATATACTGATTTTTAGAGACCAGTGTTGTAGCCACAGGGAATGCAGCCACATTAAAAATGGGGCATTGCTTAATAAAACCAGGCAGATTTGCATGTCAATATTACAGATAAAGCAGCAATACTAGCTAAGTTCTTTAAAACAGCATTTTCTTTTTCTTGGTTTTTTCTTTTCAGACTGTTTTGAAGGGGGCAGAATGTACATTTTAATTATGGCCACACTGCCTTTTCAAATGTTGGAATGATTTTGATTTTTTTAAATCTGGTTTTAAAAATGTATATATATGTCAGCATGTTTAAGGCTGAATGGAAGCTATTACTATACTATGATAGAATTCAGAGAATTAATAGACCCTAAAATACATATTGGAAACAGCTGACACTGAAGGAATAACATGTTTTAAAAATATCTTGCTGGAATGATTTGCTTTGGAATATCTTGGATTCATCTGTTCATAGATCTGAAGAATTTTCTGTTTTAGATTCAAAAACCCTATGAAATGTTACTGCTTTTACTAATCCACAGATTTCCAGCATAAAATTACAGTGCAGGCGTCCCCTACTTTGGACAAGCGGAGAAGTTTAAACAGCACTAGCTCTAGTCCACCAAGCAGCCCAACAATTCTTCCTCGTCTTCGAGCTATACAGCGTAGGTATTCACTCTTCCTTTTCTTTCTGTCCTCTCCTCCAGTGCAAGAGCCATGTCACTGTATTAATAGATTTTATTTAGTTGGTGAAGCAATCAGAAATGTTGTATAGTACCAAGTAAGGACAATGGATAATAAGACCGAACCTAGGGAAAAGCGGAATTCTGGGCAAAGCAGCCTGTTTGTGGGGGAGGGATCCCCCCTCTTCCTCCTCTGCATATTAAAGCTTTTCTTTCCTCATTACCACCATCCTCCCTATGACAATAGTATTTGATCAGTAGTGTAAATTGCTTAAAGCTAGTTATAGAAACCATTAATAAATGCAAATATCTTCCTATTTCTGTAGGAGGAGAGCAGTGCTTATCTGCTTCCTCTGGCTTTAATCTAAGGTGAGAATGTGCTATTCTGGTAGATCCTCTAAGATTACAGGGCTTTGAGCATTCAGACAGATTAAAGCCAGCAAAGAGAGGAGGCAAACAAGTATAAACAGAGGAAATGCTTCTCACCTGCTTGGAAGGGGGGGGAGGGGATTGGGAGGGTGGAGAATCTTGCCTGGTGGGTGAGAGGAGAGGACAATGCCAGAGTGCATCAAAGCATGAGGCCCAGGGCAGTCACTCCTTATACACTCTGCCCCTTAGATGGCCCTAATAAAAGCAAATTGACAATGTTAGTAAAACCAGGTTTCCTGCATCCTTTAAGTACTGAGCTGTTTTTTCTTTAAAAAAAAAAAAAAAAAAAAAGCAAAGCTAATTGCAAACAAAACACTTCTGTTGGCACACTTGGCTATGTGAACTCCATCTAGAATATTAGTGGTGCCTGGGATTGGGATAAATGCGCTCTTAAATTGAAAAAAGCTTCATCTAAAATTACACTGGGGAACAATTTTTAACATAATTCCTATTGAGTTCGATTTTTCACCTGTTTTAGACTTAAAATAGGCATGCTGATTTCAAAACTGCAGTTTTCATCTATCATGTCAAGTTTTTTTCTCTACAGCCTATCTTAGGCCTGGATTTATCAAAATGCACTAAATATCAAAAGCGATAGGAAAAGGGGCGTGTTTTATGGTAATAGTGCTCTTTGCGATAAACAGCTTATCTTAGCGCTTCAAATAGGTATTACCGCAAACTGCGATAGCTTTTTCGCACTTTGCGGTAAAGTGCCAGAATTGTTGTAATTCCTACCTACAACCACTGGGGGGGGGGGGGGAGAGATGTTTTCGCAAATAGTTTTCAGTATTTTAAGCTGCTAGGGGAGACAGAGCATAGCCTACCTCCACTGGGGGGGGGGGGAGAGAGAGCACCTAGCTATAAGGCCCTCATACTAGGTAGGTATTTATACCTCTATAGGAGACCCACCTAGTTACTCGAGGTGAGGTTTAGGTATTAGTGTAGGGGGTAAGGGACCATTTTGACATTCAGAGTGCGAACAGAACAGTTCACTCTTGTGAAGATTTGATGACCTTCGGAATGAGGAAATTCACCCAAAGATGAGATTTGTGCAATGTTCTCTCAACCTAGCTTGATGTTACCCATATAGCACTTTGATAAATGACCCCCTTAATGCAACCACTCTAGGCTGGTTTGAGCCTGGATCGAGGGAAGCACTAGTGCTCTCCTATTGCCTGAGAGCAAACCTCCCTCAAGTGGGGAGGGTTGGGGGACGACCTTGGAGACTAGTGACAGGTTCATACTTTTCTAGGCTATTCAGTTACACATGAGACAGTGTGGCGAGAGGTTATGTGCCGTTCTATATAGTGAATCGTATTTTGAAGTGTAGTCAGAGTTCTTATCTGTATACAAGGAGTTAGCAGAATTTATTTTATTTACATACGTACTTATTTCCTTTCCTTCAGATCATGTCTGCCTCTATTTCTTGCCGTAAGTGCCTAAACAACCCTGGTTCGTTTTGTTATATCTGTGGCAGTTTCACCATTCCCAGTCAAAGGACAAACATTAGCGCATTTGTCAGGCAAGCCTATTTTGCATTTTAAAGTAAAACTTGGTGATCAAGATAAGTCTTGGGCCCCTCACAAGGTGTGCAAGCAGTGTGTCGAGTGTTTACGGATGTGGATGAAGGGAACACATGATAAATTGCCATTTGGTATACCTATAGTTTGGCGAGAGCCCAGAGATCATTCAAGTGACTGTTACTTTTGTATAGTGAAAAATGTCAGGATATAACAAGAAAAATAAATGTAAAATAGAGTATCCTAGTCTACCATCAGCTATATGCCCAGTTGCCTCATTCAGCTGAAATCCCAGTGCCAGTTTTCATTGAACTACCCTCTTTCGAAAAACAGGAGTATGGTGAAGAACTGACAGCAACAATGAAGGTTTTGAAATTGAAGATGACTCTGTTCGTAAGGGATTTGATTAACATGAGTTGAATGATTGATTGGCACGAGATTTGGGACTATCCAAAAAGGCTTCAGTATCCTAGCATCAAGACTGCATGAGAAAACTTGCTTGAAAAAGGAGCGCAGGTATCCTACTTTCGATCAAGAGAGTGCATTTCTGCAGTACTTTCGACGTGATGGCGGCTTTGTCTATTGCCATAACATACATGGTTTAATGGAGGAATTGGGAATTCCAATCTATAACGCAACTTAATGGCGACTGTTCATCGATAGCTCAAAGTGGAGTTTGAAGTGTATCCTCCACAATGGCATTTTATTTGGTGCAGTCCCAATTGGCAATTCAGTTTGTTTTCGTGAAGACTATAAAGACATAAAGTCATTGATATGTGGCAATATCACAAGCACAATTGGATCATCTTTGTTGACCTTAAAATGGTCTGCTTCCTTCCAAGAATCCCTGTTTTCTGTGTATGTGGGACAGCAGAGCTCGTGAGAAGCATTGGGTGCAGTCGAATTGGCCTCCAAGATCTGACCTCAAACCTGGTGATCCAAACATATTCTACATGAGCCACTTGTTGACAGAACATTATATTCCCACCTCTGCATATAAAACTGGGTTTCATGAAGCAATTTGTTAGCTTTGCCAACTAAAGGAGACTGTTTCAAGTATCTCATTTTGGCATTTCCTATCCTTTTGAAAAGATAAAGGCCGATATGTTTGACGGTCCACAGATTCGGCAGCTCATTAAAGATGAACATTTCATCGGGACAATGTCAGAACTTCAAAAGAATGCTTGGTTGTTATTCAAAAACCTTGTCAAGGACTTTCTTGGAAATACACGAGCACAGAATTACACCGAAATTATACAGAAACTCTTGGAGAGCTTCAAAATGCTTCGTTGCAACATGAACATCAAGGTGCATTTTCTGCATAGCCATCTTGCTGACTTCCCAAAAAACCTTGGTGTAGTCAGTGATGAGCAAGGTGAACGATTTCACCAAGATTTGAAGGTCATGGAGGCACAGTATCAGGGTAGATGGGATGTACATATGATGGCTGACTATTGTTGGTGCATCAGGCGAGATTGTCCACAGATTGAACACTGCCGGAAAAGCTATAAGCATACATTTTTACCTTAATATGTATGTTTGGTAGCAGAACTTTACTACTTGTAAATAATTTGACTTACAGTAACAATATATATAGCCTTTGTATGAATAAAATAACTCTAAATAGTATATTCAGGTAACTTTTTCTTTTATTTCCTTCGTATGTACATTATGTATGATTTTTGGGACAAAGGGAGGGTATCCTGTACCTTAAAAAGTTGACATAATAGAGAAAAACTGGGGTCATTTTTGGATTCAGATGTCAAGTTAGTCAAAAACAAGTGTCAGATCTAACTCAGCAAAAATTGTGTTCCCCAGTGTTATTTATGGAGGTTCAGCATTTAGAGGATAATGCACTTTACTTGTGCTTACCATTTTTCTACCGGATCTCTGCTAGTATATGGAGGCATATATCACATCCAGTTTTTGTCCCAATGTTCCTTGAGAAAAATGTCTTTTCTGGTGCACTCCCAAGAGCTATGACCTACATTTTCAGACAAAGCTGTATCAAAAAGTTTTCTGACCCACCATCTTCCGCAGCGGTTCTCCTTGTCCAGTCTTTTGCTGGTGTTGGCAGTGATTCCAGCAGTAGCAACTTCTGTGTGTGATGCAGCTGGGCTCAAAGTTTAACCAGAGAAGCTTGGCAGCATGTCTTGAGGCCCCAGTCACTGCCACAGGCAGTAAAGGAAGAACACCCCATGTTAAGGCTTCTCGCTCACCATCTTTGCAGCTTGGCTGTGCAACAAGGCCTGGTTTTGCAAACTACAGAACTTCCAAGTAAGGCACCACAGGCCCAACATTTTGGCAAGTATGCCTTTTGCAAGTCAGTTCCCTTATGATTGAGCTTAAAAGTATAAGGCTTCTAAAAACTATTTTAGAAAACCTGGGTACTAGCCAAGGTTTATTAGGAGCCAGAGAAATATTTTTCCTCTTTCATATACTTTTTGCTTTTTTGTTTTTTGGGGTTTTTTTTGCTGCTTTTGTATGCTGTCCTCTCCATCCAGCTGCTTCTTCTCTTGTGTTGCTTTTTTTGTCCAGCCTAGCAGGCTGTACCATGGAACAGACACTCAATTGAGGCTGACTTATTGGTTATGCCTCCCTGGACCCTTGATTTGGAATAGGGATGAGCCCAAAACCTAATCTCTTTGAATCAGCTTGGTAGTTGCAGGGACTCGTGTGTTGCACTTTTGTTTGAAGTGTGGACAGTTGGAATCTCCCACACAGATGCCCCTTGGCACTGAGATGGCATTTACTTATATTAATAAGAGTAATTCCTTCCAGAAATGCTGCATTATTTGTGTGATTGGATTCTAAAATGTATTTTATTTAAAAAAATTTGTAGGCTGCATATTCCCTACTTCTTAGCAGCTTACATAAAAACCCATACATTTATAATCAAAAGAACATGTTAGATATTCTGCTGACAGCCAAGACAAAGGACCATTGTCATTTAGTTCCAACCCAAATAACATAAATGCATGCCTAGATTATGAACAGTAAAAACACAGACTCAGACGCTGACTTCATCAGGGAAAAACAGAAGAAGACCATGGTGAAACATGCCAGTCAAGATTTATGACAAGCTAAAAGCTTTGAAAAGAGTGTTTGAGATACTTCTTCAATGTCCTAAGGTATGATTCTTTTCTAAGAGACTCAGGTAAAGAGTTCCACAGCACTGGACCAGCCAGCCATATGGAACGAGCTGTCTGAATATCAAGTAAGCATTGCCCAGAAGATCCCAAATCTCTGGCTGGTTTGTAATTTTGGAGTAAAGAACAGATACATGAAGGAATGTCATTACTTAAGGCCTTATGGATTAAAGTCAGTATCTTAACGTATTCTCTGATAGAGCCAGTGGAAGAAGTTTAGAACTGGTGTGATGTGATCAATCCTAGAAGTGCCAGTAAGAATTCTGCTTATTGTATCTGAAATCTGTTGGGCTGGGAGTGTCAAGTGAAAATCTGAACCTTGGGGAAGCAGATTCTGGGATCTTCTGGAGTTCTGCATTGACAGCCTTGAACAAGGAAAATTATATAGTTGCTTAGTTTGATACATCAGAAACATCCTAATATTCCAGTGGGTGCTGTCTGCTAAGTCAAATGTCCCAAGAGACAGTCGTAGGTGTTTCCTTGGTTCCGGCATCATAGGCAATGAAGAGTCTTCGTTCTTCATTTTCCAGAGGTTTTGATGAAATGGTGCAGCCATCAACAAAATGGGTTTGACTTGAGTCCTGCATGAACTTTCATAAGGAAAAGTTGCTGTTAATCTTGAGACCTATAGTGCTAAGTTGCTGCTGCATAGCACAGCAGACTATAAAGAGACTCCTTCAGAAAGATTGTTCCTGTGTTGTGTATATAGGAAAGTTGATGTGCCCAAAGTCCTGGCTACAGTGAAAAGGCTACTTAAGGAAAAAAAAATGTAATTGTGAATCAGGCCCTCCCAATATAGATTCCATTTCCTGACTACTTTAGTAGTTAACAGAACAGGAATGGATGGTTGGAAAAATGCACGTTTTACTGCACTGCTATATTGATTTGGCTTTTGCATGAAACTGAAAAATAGAGGAAAAGTATGGCACACTTGTATTCATCTCTTAGTGAAATAGTTCAGATTCTGAAAACCTTCAATATAAGAGAGAATTAATGGATGTGGATTACTTTGTAGGAGAAGCTTTTTTGGTTTATAGAAAATGGAATAGTGCTGTTGGATTTTGTTACTTGATCAGGTTTTATCCAGAGCTAGACTATTATAATTCATGTTACTCTAAGATTTAAAATATTTTCTCAGATTCAGTGATCTGAATGAATCTCTGTGGTTAATTCCTGCTTTTCATCATTTCCTTGACCCCTTTCTCTCCACCTGAGAGAGTTCACTACTTTTACACTCTTCTTGCCAAACTTTAAAACATGGTAGAAAGTTTAGGAGCAGGAGAGTCAGCCAAAACAGTTCAGGTGTAGAATAGATTAAAAGTTTCATATTTTGAAACCATAAACATAATTGAAGGTAATAGATAAGCCACTAAACTCTCCTCAGGTAATGGTGTGTATGTTATACCAAGTCAAAGAGACTTTCAAATAGACGAAGTATGTTTTACTATTTTACTTTGTATATTCGCTCTGGTGCTTTTGGAATACGTAAAATTTAGAAACTGTTCACAAAAGCAATATTCTGTGTATGTCTCATGTTATAAATCTTATTTTTATTAATATTAAAATGTCACAGAAAATACTAGTTTCAGTGAGAAAGCATCTTAATGTCGGTGACTACATAATTAGCTTTCATTAGTTTAGAATGGCTTAAAATAAGTATTAATATAAGCACAAAAATTGGTAATGTGAAATTTTGATGGAGGATGCTGATCAAGATTACTTCTGAGCATATTATGTGCTATTTAGTTTACATAAGAACATGCCATACTGAGTCAGACCAAGGGTCCATGAAGCCCAGTATCCTGTTTCCAAACATGGCCAATCATAACATAACTGAAGTGGAATTTGCAGTTATTTTGAATCCATATTAGTGATTTAATTTTATATCTATCTTTTGGTGTTTCTGATTATTCTATTGTAAACTGTGGTACTGTAGGAGAGGATATTGGCGATGTGGGAGTGTTTGTGGTGGGGGGAAGGAAAACTGAGATGGTGAGAAGATAAGGCATTTGAATCTATTTGGCTCCCTGGCCTCAACCTCAAATGAATAAACTGAAATTGGGGATAAAACCCATATTTATCCATTCATCAGCTATAAGGTAGAGAGAGATATAGACAGCTTCAGGCAGAACTGTGAAGTAATATACTGATGTGGCCTAAGTTGCACCCTCTAATATCTACATCAATTCTTTTGCCACAATTAGAAGAAATCCAGATCTGCTACTGTGTGCAAAAGATCAGGTAATTTTTAGAAGGGTTGCAAGATAAATCAAACCTGTTGGAGACCAGCTACAAATCATGCATCCTAAGGAATAATCTGGAAAAGATAATTGATTTTCCAGGAAAAGCCAACAAATCTCAAGCAATTTCAAATTTCACCTAAATAGTAGAACACACCAAATTTGTGTATACCTTGTCCTGACATAAAGTACATCTGTGAGTTTGTTGACTATAAAGAGACTTCAACATCAAGCTCTTAGCCATCCATAGAATAAAGAAAACCCTGGTCAGCACCTCATACTGGAAGTGTTTATTTTCTAGCTGTTGTACCTGTTTGTATGTAATACCTCTAAAGAAGTAAGTGCTATAAAATGAATGCTGTAGATCTGCAGTTGTTAAATAGCTGCCAAGTGGCAGAAGTCAGGTTGGGTATGACAAGTCTGTTCCCTCAGGTAAAAGGTATGCTCTGCCATAACCATTAAACCCAAACTTACCAGCTTTGTGATAGTGCTCATCATTTTCACCATTTTAATTACATTGAAAAAGATGGCAGTGCTCTCTTCTAGTAAGGTCTCTACTACATTTATTTTTTTCTCCAGTGATTTCCAAAACAGATTCAAGCATTATTAATGATCGAAGGAATAGTATATATGTATACCATCAGGATGTGGATATCACGAGTGAATATGAGCCTAACAATGGGGCTGTGAAAAAAGGCAAGACCCTATTACTCAATTTCAAAAAGGGTGTTGGGCATATGATTTTCATAAAACTGCTCAATGATGCCTGAGCATTTAAACCAAAATTCGCATCTTGAATTATCAATAATTTGAAAACACACATCTTGTGCTGCACTACTGTTAGTGTTCTTATCAAGTCAGCAAGTTGTGATCTGGATAGAAGTGCAAACTGGTCAAATGCTCAGTGCAATTCACAAGCAACTCTAAATCTTACGCTTCTCAAATCATTTTTTAAAAGTAATTTTTTTTCACCTTAGTTGCCTCTTAAAAACTTCCTATCACTCTTCTAAGAATGCTCTGCTTCCTCATCTTGGCTGAATGGGACTCTCTTGATTCTACATGTTCAAAACAATCATTTTATTTACTGTTTTCTTATATTGATTCATGAGATTATAGACATAACAGATCATTTCCATAATCTAGGATGCTTACTTATCCTATTTTCCCCTCCACTTGTGTTGTCTTCAGTCACCTCTGATGAAAGCAATAGGACATGGGGAAAAAGCACAGTCATTCGCCATGAAGAGTTTGAGGATGTGAAAAAAGGTTTCAGAAAGAAAGGTCGTACATGGGGACCAAGTTCAATTCAAACAAAGGAACATTCTGACTGCAAAGAAAGGTTTGGTTGCGTGTTTGTTTTAAAATAAGCTTCCTTGCATGAAATGACTTAACTGCAATATACTTTTTAAATGTTATACATTCTGACCAAAAGTTGACGACTGCCTGTTTTTGTGTAGCCTAGAGCAGGGGTGGCAGACTTTGGTCCTCAAGAACCAGAAACTGGTCTGTTTTTCAGGATATCCACAATTAATATGCATGAGAGATTTGTATACAATGGAGGCTGTGCTTGCAACTCTACACAGATCCATTGTTGATATCCTGAAAACCTGGTCCGTTTGTGGCTTTCAAAGACCAGAATTGGCCACCCCCTAGCCTAGAGCATTGGTTTTCAACCTTTCTTGAGTTACTGTACTGCTTTCAAGGGTTTGAGGTGTATTGTATACCCCCAGCATTGCGAGAATTCACAGCAAATACTATATTTACATTTCATTACAAAATATTTTTTAAATTGGCATTTAACTAACAAATAAATGCAATTGTGGGTTTGATAATTTAATGAGTTACTTACCAAATAGCAAGTGCACACTGCTGAATTCAAATCAAGTCTAGCAAGAAGTGATGCTTTGTCCCTTCCTGACAAATTGGTGCCAGTTTGAAGTATGGGGAAGGAACAGAGACTGCCCAGCACGCGACCGGTAACCGCCGAGATCAGGTAAGGTAGAAACCTTTACTTCTAAGTCTCTGGTCTCCAAGGCTCGAACAGATGTACAGTCCTTCCTCCGTTGAGGTTTAAATCGGGTTGAGCAGCCCTCCTTGGGGCAGGCCCCAATTTGGTGTGAGGGTCCACACGCATGGAGACCCTCCGGGGGGGAGGTCGCCATCTTGCCTTCGGGGTTGTCTGCAAAATTTTCCCCCGCCGACCGACGGTACGCACGGGGCAGGCCGGAGGCCCGAAGCGCCTAACTTATGCGCTTAACTACAGTTTGAGTGCACAGCGACATGCATATCTGGGTTGTACGCCCAATTAGGCTCCACGCACAACTGGGTGCATAACTGTGCCGCGTGCACACTCAGTTACCCGCACGCACAACTTGTGTGCGCTTCATGTGCATAACTTCTGCGTATCTGACGCTCACAACTAAGCGCATCCGCGTGCATAACTCCACGCATGGGCGAGTTCCTAAGCCCTACACGCACACAAATAATGGCACCGCCAGCCAAGAAAGCCAAGGGACCTTTCCTTTGCCCAGCCTGCCACTTAAGAGCCGCGCAGCCTGGATTGGAATCCCTCCTGGGATGACTGATTTCAATTGAAAAATCCACTTCTGTTCACATTGTCTTAATGACTGTATACTGTTCCCACCTCTCCAATGTTGATTAATGATTTCCAGCACAGTCCATTTAATATCATCAAACTCATGTTTAAATTCCTTGCTGGATCAGGAGAGCTTGAAACGGATGTCTCTGAAGCAGCTTGTGTGGCGAAACGTGCGCATCGGACAAGTGACTCCGACAGCTACTGGATGAGCAACCCCGACAACCTACAAATAAGGAAAGTCGACCCTTTTAAATATATAGTAAAAAACACAAAAAAATACAAATAATTGAACTTTGATGCTAGTTCCTTGGACCAATTGATTAAATGTGACCCTGTGAAAGTGCATGAAATGCAAGTTCAACTTGTGAGCACTGGGGGTGGTATGATGGTCCTTAAATCTATATGAGAAAATTCTACAGCGTTGTTATTTTCTAAAAGATTTCTAAATACCACGTGTTTTCATATAGTTCATTTCAAATCGTGGGATTTTCTATTAAGAGAGTTTTGTATTTGGTAATTGAAATCTCCCATTATTATTGCACTGCCAAATTGGTTTGCTTCCCTGATTTCTCTTAGCATTTCATCATCTGTCTGACCATTTTGTCCAGGTGGACGGTAGTATACTCCTATCACTATACTCTTACCCAACACACATGGGATTTCTACCCATATAGATTCTCCTGAGTATTTAGTCTCTTGTATGATCTTTATCCTGTTGGACTCTATACCCTCCCGGACATAAAGTGCCACACCCCCGCTAAGTTGATCCTCCCTATCATTGCGATATAATTTGTATCCTGAAATAGCACTGTCCCATTGGTTATCCTCCTTCCACCAAGTTTCTGTGATGCCAATTATGTCAATCTCATCATTTGCTGCTATACACTCTAACTCTTCCATCTTACTACTTAGACTTCTGGCATTGGCATACAGACATTTCAAAGTGTGTTTTTTGTTTGTTTTAACAACCTGCTTTTCAGTTGTTTGGGATAATTCGGAAATCATTAGCTTTGGTGATTTTTTACATATAGGCATATGGACTATGTTTGCTTTTAATGGAACCTCTCTGTTGGGATGCCCTAACTCTCCTGTTTCATTAGTATCCTTCAAGGATACATTGCTCCGAACCATGCACTGCTGAGTGACTGTCTGCTTTCCCCCTTGTTCTAGTTTAAAAGCTGTTCTATCTCCTTTTTGAAAGTTAGTGCCAGCACCCTGTTTACCAGAGGATAGGAACCAAAGAACATAACACTCCTCCCCCAGAAGGACCAAGGGTAGAGGATTGCAGCGCTTTAAGCCTTACAAGAATACAGTCCCAAGCACCTCGTCCTTCAGGAAAGTCTCAGTTCTTTCGAAACAGGCACATTGAGAGGAGCAAGCTCAGGGGCAGGCCCTGGCCGTACCCCACAATGAGAAGATGCAGACCCATCCACAGGAAGAAGACATAGGGGGCAGACTTACCCTCTTCTGCCAAAGTTGGGTCGAGAGAACCTCGGACAAGTGGGTCCTAACTATCATTCGAGAGGGGTACTCACTGGAATTCCAAAGCGTTCCCCCAGACAAATTTATGACCTTGCCATGCCACTCCCACTCCAAGAGACTGGCAGTGGAAACCACCCTAGCAAGACTACTCAACCTGAAGGCAGTAGCTCCAGTGCCCACGCTTCAACAAAATACTGGCCACTATTCCATCTATTTTGTCGTTCCCAAGAAAGAAGGAACATTCCAAACTATCCTGGACCTCAAGGCCGTCAACCGTTACCTGAAGGTTTCACACTTCCGCATGGAAACTCTACGCACCATTATAATGGCGGTTCAACTGGGAGAATTCTTAACCTCCCTGGACCTATCCAAAGCCTACCTTCACATCTCAGTCCATCAGAACCACCAGCGTTTCCTGTGCTTTGCTATACTGGGCCATCATTATCAATTCAGAGCGCTGCCCTTCGGACTAGCTGCCGCCCCCAGAACCTTCACCAAAATCATGGTGGTAGTGGCGGCAGCACTGAGGAAAGGAGGAGTTCTGGTACATCCTTACTTGGATGATTGGCTGATCAGAGCAGTGTCTCCAGAGGAGAGTCGCCATGCGACCATCAGTCATGAATCTACTACAAGAACTCAGGTGGGTCGTGAACACAACCAAGAGTTGTCTACAGCCCCCCCAGTCACTAGAATATCTGGGAGTCCGGTTCGATACCAAACAGAACAAGGTCTTCCTTCCCCTTCCACGGAGAAGGAAGCTAATGGATCAATTACAAAAGCTGTTGACCTCTGTTCGCCCCAAGGTATGAGACTACCTTCAAGTCCTCAGCCTCATGACATCAACTCTGGAAGTTGTTCCGTGGGCAAGGGCCCATATGCGGCTGCTACAACGTTCCCTACTGTCACGATGGAATCCAGCGTCCCAGAACTACTCAATTTGCCTCCAGCTACCGAGACAGAGGTTCGGGAGCAGCTTCAATGGTGGCTACAGGAAAAACACCTAAGTAGAGGCGTAAACCTATCCGCACCAAAGTGGATTTTGCTCACCATGGATGCAAGCCTGCGACGGTGGGGAGCCCACTGTTAGGAACTGACAGCCAGGGACAATGGAACAAGGAAGAGGAGGGATGGAACATAAACTGCCTGGAAGCTCGAGCGGTCAGACTAGCCTGCCTACGATTCAGCCACAGACTCAGAGGCGAGGCCGTCAGAGGAAAGCCTCCTGTACGGCTTCCCACCCTGGCCACTACTGGGCAGGGTCATCCACAAGATAGAACACCACAGGGGACTAGTCCTACTAGTCGCCACGGATTGGCCAAGAAAGACCATGGTACGTGGACATGTGAAGACTATTGGCGGGGAATCCTCTGTCTACCACCATCCAGGGACCTTCTTCATCAGGGACCGATCTCCCACGAAGACCCAGCTCGATCCTCTCTTACGGTATGGCCTTTGAGAGGTCTAACCTAAAGAAGCACAGCTACTCAAAAGCCATGATTGCCACCCTGCTTCGGGCACGCAAGTTCTCCACATCTCTCTTACATACGGATCTGGAGAGTATTCGAAGCTTGGTGTGACGACCGTAGTCGTCTCCCGAGGACAGCCAAGATTCCCAAGATCCTAGAATTCCTACAGGACGGTATGCAGAAGGGGTTGTCATTCAAGTCGCAGCACTGACCTGTTTCAGATCCGAATTGGACGGCATCAGACTATCAACTCATCCTGATGTGTCCCGCTTCCTGAAAGGAGTCAAACAACTCCGACCACCACTAAAGTGGCCAGTTCCACTATGGAACCTCAACCTAGTATTAGACTTCCTAGCAGGGGAATCCTTCAGACCAACAAGCGCCCTGTCTCTACGTCTCTTGACCTTAAAGACAGTGTTCTTGATCGCAATATGCTCAGCCTGGCACATCTCCAAACTTCAAGCATTATTCTGTCTGGAACCGTTCCTCAGGTTCACCCCAGGCACCATACAGCTATGTATGGTACCATCCTTCCTTCCGAAAGTGGTTTCCCAGTTCCATACGAACCAGACCATATCCTTACCATCACCAGATGAGCACAGGGACTTGGAAGACTCCCGCCGCCTCCGCCACCTGAATGTCGGCAGAATCCTAGTCCGATACCTGAAGAGATCGGAATCCTTGCGCAAAACTGACCACCTGTTCGTTCTTCACAGCGGGAAGAAACAAGGGGAAGCAGCATCGCGGGCCACCATAGCCCGCTGGATCAAAGTAGTAATTAATGCTTCCTACATAGAGGCAGGAAAACCATTACCTCTACAGGTCAAGACACATTCTACAAGGGCCCAGGCAGTCTCCTTGGCTGAAACCAAGCTGTTGTCGCCAGCCGAGATCTGTCTGGCGGCGACCTGGTCCTCCCTACACACCTTCTCCAGGTTTTACCACTTGGTTGTTCAGGCCAGGGAGGAGACAGCCTTCGCAAGGGCAGCACTAAGCGGGCCACGGGCAGCCTCCCACCCGGTTGGGGAGTAGCTTTTGTACATCCCATTGGTCCTGAGTCCATCTGGCTACATGCTAGGAAATGGAGAAATTACTTACCTGATAATTATATTTTCCTTAGTGTAGACAGATGGACTCAGCATCCCACCCACGGCTGCTCCAGAAATTGAGAACGTCTGATATCAAATCTCGAGACTGAGCAAGTACGGGTAAGCCACGGCCTACCCCTAGTTCAAGACACCCGTAGTTGCCCAGGTGTCAGCGTTTGAGTGCACTGGTGGTCTCCAGTCCAAAGTTTGTTTATATATATTTATATCAGTTGAACCAGTTCAAGTTTAATCAAGTGTAATTAAGTATTAAGCAACATATATCCATACTGGCTTTTCGAAGAGAATACTGAAGAGCTAAGCATGCTGCACCGGGTATATGTAGGCTGTCAGCTTTGAAATCTGACTCAGTCTCCCATCTGCTATCAGGAGAGCACAATACCCATTGGTCCTGAGTCCATCTGTCTACACTAAGGAAAACAAAATTATCAGGTAAGTAATTTCTCCAATTTACAAAGGATGTATGTACTTTGCATTTTCTATTTGTGTGGTTAGCCAATCGAGATAAAACAGTATACAAAACCAGTTGAAAATGCTTTTTCCTTCCTTGACCTAAACATGCCCACAAGAACACCTTTGTAACCTAGCTAAAATCCATGTACATCTTTATCCAGATAGGATGATTTCCAGACAAGACCATAATTTTTTCCTACTTTGGTTTAAAACTTTATTTTTTTTTTTTACTTCAGTCTCTTCTCTTGTTTTGTAGCATTGTTTTCTAGTTCTCCTTTCAACTAGCTAACATTCACTTGTGTCTCAGATCTTTCTTTAATATCATGTCTCCATTTTTCTTCAACTCTTCTTTTTACCACCACTTTAGCACATTTCTTTCATATATGTATTTTTCATGCTTCCATTTTCCTGCTTCTTTCCCCATGGACCCCTCCATCTCTTCTTCGCTGGTACCCAGGGCTCCATCTCACTGTCTCTTACCCTTTCCCCTCACCTCCTAGCCCTCCATCTTCCCATTTTTAGCTCCCACTGTCTCCTACCTAACCAAGAAATACACACCAGCATTTTCTTCCACTTCCTCCTGCCTCTCTCACTTCCTTACTTTCCATTCTCTCTCAACCTTTCTCTATCTTCCTCACTTCCTACTAATTTCTCTCTTCCCATCTGTTATCTTCTTAACACTTATTGGTTCTCCCCAACTTCCAGCCCCCATTTCCCTTCTGCTGAACTTGGGTGTTCCAAGAATTCTTTGGTGTGCCCTTACATGTAAGAGGAGTAAGTGGAGCCACTACCTTGGAGAGATTTTGAATGAAGCACCAATAATAGTTCTCAAAGTTTAGAAAATGGAACACAATGAGATCCAAAGGTACCGGCCAATTTAGTACTGTGGTTACCTTATATGGGTTCATCTGAAACCCTTGAGCCGAGATTACATAATCCAAGAAGTGAACTTACTGGTGAAGATGAGAAAGGACCTCTGGATGGCCAGTGGAGGGGATAGCAAGGTAGAGGAGGTCTTGGGAAAAAAAAGTCAGTCTTGGAATATGACAGGAGTATTAAAAAGTCCAAAGGGCATGAATGTATACTCGTAGTGCCCATCCCTGGTATTGAAGGCAGTCTTCTACTTATCACCCTGTTGGATCCAAATGAGGTTCTAGATTTCCCACAAATTCAACTTGGTAAAACCCTGGGCACTCTGGAGTCTATCAGAGTTCAGAGATTAGAGGTAGAGGGTAATGATCCTTAACTGATCTTATTGAGGCACCAGTAATTGATTACAGAGTGGGAGGCAGCCATCCTTTCGTATAAGAATCCTGCACCAGACTTTCTTGAATATAATCAGCTAAGGAGAGAAAAAATGGAACATCTTTTCCACCTTCAACATCCACAAAATCATTACCAGCAGGAGTTACAAAAAAAGTCGTCCTGAAAAAACGTCGACTGGAAGGTTCGGGGGATAAAGCATCGCCAACACCGTCGATGATATACATAAGGTCAGTAACAGACGTAAGGCCTAAACATTAAACATCGGCATCGTCATGCCTCGGCATCACCGTTACCCCCTCCCAGGGGGGAACCGAGCGCGACGCGGCAAAAACACACACCGGTACCGTCTGGGCCTACTCCGGTACAATCGGTTCAGCCAACGCAGGAGATATTGTCGTCTCCTCCACCGACACCAGCCGTACCAACAATCTCACAGGACTTGTCAATACTAATCAAAGAAGCAGTAATGCAAGCCCTAAAAGACCAGCTTCCGGCGACCACGCCGATACCGGTGACGTCACCGATGCCGGTAACCTTGCCGATGACGATGGTACTCTTGATGCCGGGAAAACCCCGATGCCAGTGATGTCGATTCCACTAATGCCCTCGACATCGATTCCAACGTCGATACCTTCTTTCTCACAGGACAAGCAGGATGGTAGTCCTCACATGGGTGACATCAGGATGGAGCCCAATCATGGAAAACTTCTGTCAAAGTTTCCAGAACTTTGACTGGCCCCTACTGGGCATGCCCAGCATGGCACTAACCCTGCAGCCAGCAGGGGTCCCCCTTCAGTCGTCTTTTTTTCCGCGCAGCAGTAGCCTCGCAGTTTAGGAGCTCTGAAGAGATTCCTGACAGGAATTTTCCTCACGGAGTTAAACTTAAATTGCCCCACAGGGGTCCCTCCTCTAACTTTTCTCAGGCCGCGGTACTCCGGTAAGTTTTTGACTGTCTTTCGTCGATTACTGTCGAGTTTGGCCCTCGCGGCCTACTGGCCATTGACCGTACTGCGGCCCGATTTTTTTTTTTTTTCCTATGGCCATGGCGTCGGGGTTTTGTCTGTGCCTAGACTGTACTCGTACCATGTCTATCACAGACCCTCATGGAGTCTGTGTACTGTGTTTAGGCCGTGAGCATGATGTCCTGACTAGCACCAAATGTGCTCTCATGACACCAAAAGGTCGCAATAGGGTCATTTTCAAGCAGATACAGGACTTCTCTGAAACCCTGCCTGACCAATTCCAACAACAGCTTCAAATCCTTGTCAACAAAGGGTTTGAGGCAGGAAAGCATGAGATAAGAATAGCTTACAATATCTTCGACACCTCTACTAGAGTGTCTGCAGCTGCCATTTCGGCAAGACGATGGGCCTGGCTCAAATCTTCTGACTTGTAGCCAGAAGTACAAAACAGGCTATCTGACCTACCATGTGTAGGAGACAATCTGTTCGGTGAACATATCCAGCAAATAGTGGCTGAATTAAAGGACCATCATGAGACCCTTAAACAGCTCTCATCGATACCTTCCAACTTCCCCTCAAGACAGCCCTTTAGGAAGGACTCTAAGAAGTCATTCTTCCGTCCAAGGATGTAGTATCCTCCACCAGCAAGGTCCCGAACTACGAGACCTTCCCAAAAACCTCAGCCTCACCAGGCCCGGAAGCAAAAGCCGCAACAGGCTACCCAGCCGGGGCCTGCTTCAGGTTTTTGACTTTCACTTGGAGAGCAGCAACCTGATTCCTCTGCCAAGCATACCAGTGGGAGGTCGATTGTGCCACTTTCACGGCATGTGGAAATCAATCAGAACTGACCAATGGGTGCTAGCAATCATTGCTCAGGGTTACCACCTAAACTTTCTTGCTCTTCCACCGGACTCACCACCTCTGCAAGCGTGGAGAGTATCCGACCACTCTGTCCTTCTGGAGCAGGAGGTTTCCCTTCTTCTCCAGTTAAGAGCAATAGAACCCATCCCTCTCTCGCAGCAAGGCCTAGGGTTCTATTCCCGGTACTTTTTGATCCCCAAAAAATCCGGGGGAGTTGGTCCAATTCTGGACCTACATGCTCTCAAGTACCTACAGCAAGAAAAGTTAAAGATGGTAACCTTGGGCTCGCTTCTACATCTTCTGCAAAGAGGAGACTGGCTCTGCTCTCTGGACCTTCAGGATGCATGCACACACATTGCGATAGCTCCAGCTCACCGCAAGTACCTCAGGTTTTTAGTAGGCCCAAAGCACTATCAATATCGCGTCCTTCCGTTCGGCCTAGCATCGGCACCACGAGTCTTTACCAAATGTCTCGTAGTTGTCGCAGCTTTTCTCAGGAAAGAAGGTGTTCACGTCTACCCCTATCTGGACGACTGGTTAATCAGGGCTCCAACCCAGCAAGCCGCTCGGCCGTCCCTCGATTTGACCCTACACACTCTAATTTCTCTAGGATTTCTCGTCAATTACGAAAAATCCTATTTAGTCCCATTTCAAACCTTGTCGTTCATTGGGGCAGACTTGGACACCTTGCAGGCAAAAGCCTTTCTACTTCAACAACGAGCGCTAACCCTAGTGTCTCTCGCTCACCAGTTGCAGTCTCAGCATACAGCAACAGCTCGCCAATTCCTTGTCCTTTTAGGACACATGGCATCCTCAGTCCGTCACACCAATGGCCAGTTTGGCCATGAGGTTCATGCATTGTACTCTGAGGTCACAATGGATTCAAGCTGTTCAGCCTCTGTTGACCATTGTCCACATCACCGACTCACTCCGGCTGTCTCTCACCTGGTGGAAAGATCAGATCAATCTCCTTCAGGGACTGCTCTTTCAAGTGCCAGATCCTCAACTCATCCTCACCACAGACGCTTCCAACCTCAGGTGGGGAGCCCATGTGAACGATCTGCAGACACAAGGATCTTGTTCTCCAGAGGAAGCCAAACACCAGATAAATTTCCTGGAGCTTCGAGCAATGCGATATGCTCTCAGAGCTTTTCAGGATTGCCTATCAAATCACGTCATCCTGATTCAGACGGACAACCAGGTGGCCATGTGGTTCATCAACAAGCAGGGAGGCACAGGCTCCTTCCTTCCGTGTCGGGAAGCTGCGCAGATTTGGGCGGAAGCGTTCTCCCACTCGATGTACTTCAGGGCCACCTACTTGCCGGGAGTGGACAGTGTTTTGGCAGACAAACTGAGTCGTGTCTTCCAACCGCACGAGTGGTCTCTCAACCCCTCGGTAGCGACCTTCATCTTCCAACAATGGGGTTATCCCCAGACAGACCTCTTTGCATCCCCTCAGAACCACAAAGTGGACAATTACTGCTCCCTCATTCGCAGCAAACACTCTCAGCCTAGAGATGCATTCTCCCTCTCGTGGGCAACTGGTCTGCTTTATGCATTCCCTCCACTTCCTCTCCTCTCAAAGACTCTCGTGAAGCTGCATCAGGACAAGGGAACCATGATCCTGATAGCACCTCACTGGCCACGCCAAGTGTGGTTTCCCATACTCCAGGATCTTTCCATCCGCAGGCACATTCCCTTGGGAACGGACCCGCTTCTGATCACTCAGAACGACGGATGTCTATGCCATCCCAATCTTCAGGCCTTGTCCCTGATGGCATGGATGTTGAGAGGTTAATCCTTCAACCACTTAACCTTTCAGATTCAGTTTCTCGTGTCCTGATTGCTTCACGGAAGCCTTTCACAAGAAAATCTTATTCCTATAAATGGAAAAGGTACACATCATGGTGCACCTCGCAGTCCCTTGATCCCTTTTCCTGTCCAATCCCAAGGTTTTTGGACTATCTCTGGCATTTGTCAGTCAGGTCTAAAAACCTCTTCCATCAGAATGCATGTCAGTGCAGTAGCCGCCTTCCATAAAGGTGTCTCGGATGTTCCTATATCAGTACAACCCCTTGTAACACGCTTTTTAAAGGACTTGCTCCATATCAAGCCACCTTTACGTCCTCCGGCCCCTACTTGGGACCTTAATCTGGTTCTCGGTCGGCTCATGAAACCAACATTCGAGCCTCTTCACTCTTGTGACCTAAAATATCTCACATGGAAAGTGATTTTCCTTTTGGCTATCACTTCAGCTCGCAGGGTTAGTGAGTTACAGGCCCTAGTCACCTATCCGCCTTACACTAAACTCCTGCAGGACCGGGCGGTACTCATCTCTCACCCTAAGTTTTTACCCAAGGTAGTTTTGGAGTTTCACATTAATCAATCCATCATACTACCTTCCTTCTTTCCCAGGCCCCATTCCAATCCAGGGGAACAGGCTCTGCATACCCTTGACTGTAAACAGGCTGTAGCGTTCTACCTAGACCGTACAGTTGCCCACAAGAAGAGCAGTCAGTTATTCATCTCTTTCCATCCCAACAAGTTAGGGCAACCTGTGGGGTAAGCAGACTCTCTCCTCCTGGTTGGCAGACTGCATATCTTTTTGCTATCAGCAAGCAGGCATTCCTTTTCAAGATGGTGTCAAAGCACACTCTGTGAGGGCCATGGCGACTTCAGTAGCACACCTAAGATCGGTGCCGCTTCCTGACATTTGTAGGGATGCCACCTGGAGTTCTCTCCACACGTTCGCAGCCCACTATTGCTTGGACAAAGCCGGAAGACAAGATTCCATCTTCGGCCAGTCTGTCCTGCGTAACTTATTTCCAACGTGAAGTACCAACACCCTTCCGCCTGCCCGGTGGGGTTCAGGATGCCCTCTACCAAATTCCACCCCAGTTGTTGTGCCTGTTGCACGCCGTTGGGTACATTTGGTGCATGTTCGGACATCTTTCAGCTCGGTACTCACCCATATGTGAGGACTACAATCCTGCTTGTCCTGTGAGAAAGCAAGTGTTGCTTACCTGTAACAGGTGTTCTCACAGGACAGCAGGATGTTAGTCCTCACGAAACCCGCCCGCCGCCCTGCAGTGTTGGGTTCGTAACGTTTTGTTTTATTTTTCGGCACTGCCTGTAGCTTTCAAATAAGACTGAAGGGTGACCCCTGCTGGCTGCAGGGTTAGTGCCATGCTGGGCATGCCCAGTAGGGGCCAGTCAAAGTTCTGGAAACTTTGACAGACGTTTTCCGTGATTGGGCTCCATCCTGATGATGTCACCTATATGTGAGGACTAACATCCTGCTGTCCAGTGAGAACATCTGTTACAGGTAAGCAACATTTGCTATCTTGCCGATATCAATGACTTCATCAGTTCCGGCGCCGATGCCCATCTTTACCCTAGCACCAACACAAGGGGAAAAGGGTAAAACACCGATGACTGAAAAAAATCCATCGAAGACACCAATTCCTTCGATGCCAAAACCTTCACCAACGGTGCCACTCATTCGTGAGGCTCCAGGATCTTTAGAGTCAGCACTGCACAGCATCATTATGAAAAGATATCAGGATTTATTGGATTCCTTACCATCTAATCCAAGAGAGGATAATCCAGAAGACTCTTCCTCTGATGATCCTTTACCAGGAACTTCTGGTCTTCCTCCACCACTTAGGACTTCAGTACCACCACAAAAACTCAAGAGTATGATACTTGGACTGATACTGCCTCAGAGACTTCATCAGAAGATTTTATGTCTGAACCATCACCACCACATCCCAGGAAACAATCTCCTCCAGAGGATTTCACTTTTACTAGTTTTGTGCAGGAAATGGCGGATTCCATTCCCTTTAAATTAGAAACAGAGCAGGACACCAGGCAACAAACCTTGGAGGTACTCCAATTTGTTGACCCTACAAAACAGGTGGTGGCCATTCCAATTCATGATGTTCTCTTACAATTGCAACATCGTCTATGGGAACATCCCTGCTCTGTTCCAGCAGTGAACAAGAGGATGAACAGTACCTACTTAGTCCAATCCACTCCGGGATACCAGAAGTCACAACCTCCTCACCACTCAGTGGTTGTGGAATCAGCACAAAAAAGATCAAAAAGAACAAGAGTGCATTCATCAAACCCCCCAGGAAAAGACCATAGATTTCTGGATTCCCTGGGTCGTAAAGTGTTTCAATGAGAGATGCTAAACTCTCAGATTTCTTCCTATCACCTTTACATGACCCAGTATCAAAGAAACTTATGGAAACAAATTCAAGAATTTGTTCCATCTCTCCCTGCTCAATATCAGGAGGCTGCCCAGGCCATCATCCACAAGGGTCTGGAAGCCGGGAAATATGAAGTCAGGGCGGCCTATGACGGCTTCGAAACTGCTTCAAGAGTGGCTGCATCAGGCATCAGCGCCAGAAGATGGGCATGGCTCAAGGCCTCAGACCTTCGGCCGGAAGTGCAGGATAAGTTAGTGGATCTCCCCTGTCTGGGAGACAACCTTTTCGGATCAAAGGTCCAGGATGCTGTGTCTCAATTAAAAGAACATACGGAGACACTAAGACAGCTATCTTCCCTCCCACAGGATACCCCTATGCACACTTGGGCGTAGGCCTCAACAAAAGGACACCAGAAGACCTTTCTACCAGCAGCGGAGATACTATCCTCCAGCATCTCGACCCAGACCTTCTAGAACTCAACAAAGGCCGCAACCAAGGCAGCAGAGAACAGCTAGGCCTCAACCTGCCCCACAGACAGGACCTGCTACTGGTTTTTGAAATTTCATCCAGAGAACTGTCTTTCCTCAAATCCTCAGCCAGGACTACCAGTGGGAGGCCGGATATCCAAATTTTACAATTGGATGTCAATAACATCAGACCAATGGGTCCTATCAATAATATATCGAGGATATCAACTCAATTTCCTCTCAATTCCCAAAGATTTTCCACCAAGTCAATCCCATCTCAGCGAAAATCATATGCTTCAATTACAAATAGAATTATCCACCCTTCTGAAAGCCAGGGCGGTAGAGCCGGTGCCCCGGTCTCAGAAGGGAAGAGGATTCTATTCCTGTTATTTCCTCATTCCAAAGAAAACTGGAGGCCTACGTCCCATCCTAGATCTCAACAAATTTCTAAAGAAGGAAAAATTCAGGATGGTTTCGCTAGGCACCATGCTTCCTCTTCTTCAAACAGGAGATTAGCTTTGTTCTCTGGATCTTCAAGACGCTTATGCTCACATACCAATATTCCCTCCTTACCGCAAGTACCTGCGCTTCATGGTGGGGCATCAACATTTCCAATACAGAGTACTGCCATTCGGACTTGCCTCTGCTCCCAGAGTGTTCACTAAATGTCTGGCAGTAATAGCACACTTGCATAAGCAAAGTGTCCATGTCTTTCCATATCTAGACGACTAGCTCATCAGAAGTCACTCTCAACAGGGAGCTCTCACTTCTCTCAGTCGAACAATTTCCCTAATTCACTCCATGGGTTTTCTCATCAATTATCAAAAATCCCACCTTACTCCATCTCACCTACTTCAATTCATAGGTGCAGACTTGAACACTATCCTATCAAGAGCCTTTCTACCTGAGGATCGAGCAGAAACACTATCCCTGTTGGCAAACTCGATTCACTCAAAGAAACAAGCAACAGCTCATCAGTTTCTCACCTTACTAGGCCACATGGCCTCCACAGTTCGTCACCCCTACGGCAAGACTAGCCATGCAGGTAACTCAATGGACTTTAAGATCTCAATGGATCCAAGCCGCTCAACCACTGCATTCTCCAATTCAAGTAACCCACCAGCTACGGTCCTCTCTACTTTGGTGGGTGAACAAGGACAATTTGCACAAGGGCCTACCCTTCCAACAACCAGTCCCACAGATAACGTTAACTACAGATGCATCCACCTTGGGTTGGGGAGCTCACATAGACACTCTCCAAACCCAAGGTACTTGGACAAAACTTGAAGCGACATTTCAAATCAATTTTCTGGAGCTTCGAGCTATACGTTATGCGCTGCATGCGATCAAGGACTGCCTTTCACACAAGACTGTTCTAATCCAAACGGACAACACAGTTGCCATGTGGTATATCAACAAACAGGGAGGTACGGGCTCATATCTCCTTTGTCAAGAAGCTGCACAGATTTGGGGCTGGGCCCTGAACTACTCAATGTTCCTCTGGGCCACTTATCTGGCAGGCATTCACAATGTAGTGGCAGATCGACTCAGTTGTCAATTTCAACCACATGAATGGTCCCTGGATCCCTCAGTAGCAACCAGGATATTTCAGCGTTGGGGACAACCAACAATAGACCTCTTTGCGTCACATCTGAATCACAAAGTGGACAAATTCTGTTCTCTGCACAGACAAACCAGCCAGACAAGGACGCCTTTGCTCACCCTTGGAACTCAGGCCTTCTATACGCATATCCTCCGATTCCGCTCATAACCAAAAATCTAGTGAAGCTACAACAGGACAAAGGGTCCATGATACTCATAGCCCCATATTGGCCTTGACAAGTATGGTTTCCCACACTTCTAGACCTCTGTCAGGGATCCAATTTGTCTGGGAGTAGCTCCCACTCTCATAACCCAGATTCAGGGTTGGTTGCGCCATCCCAACCTTCAATCCCTATCCCTGACAGCATGGATGTTGAAAGCTTGATTTTAGAACCACTCAATCTTTCAACCAATGTATCTCAAGTGCTTATAGCTTCTGTAAACCTTCCACATGAATTATTCTTCCAAATGGAAGAGATTTACTTTGTGGTGCACACAAAAGAATATTGATCCTTTCACTTGCCCCACTACTTCTCTACTAGACTACTTATACCATCTTTCAGACTCTGGTCTCCAGACTTCATCTGTAAGAGTACACTTAAGTGCAATCTCAGCTTACCATAACAAGATGGGAGATGCACCTATATCCTCACAGCCTCTTGTCAGTAGGTTTATGAGAGGTTTAACTCAAATTAGACCACCAATTCGGCCTCCAGTCACAGAATGGGACCTGAATCTGGTTTTAACGAGACTAATGCATTCTCCTTTCGAACCCGTAGGTTCCTGTGATCTTAAATTTCTCACACGGAAGACTATTTTTCTCATAGCCATTACATCAGCTAGAAGGGTTAGTGAGTTACAAGCACTTGTCACGTACTCACCCTATACGAAATTCCTACATGACAGAGTGGTTCTCCGTACACATCCAAAATTCCTCCCCAAGGTAGTTACGGAATTCCACCTGAACCAATCCATAGTTTTACCCACATTCTTCCCAAGGCCTCATTCTCACCAAGGAGAAAGAGCCTTACATACCTTAGACTGTAAGCATGCACTATCTTTCTACTTAAACCGCACTGCAGTCCACAGGAAATCCAATCAGCTTTGTTTCCTATGATCCAAACAAACTGGGTAAAGCAGTGGGTAAACATACTCTATCCAATTGACTAGCAGATTGCATACAGTTTTGCTATGAAAAAGCAGGCCTTCCTCTCCAAGGGCGAGTAAAGGCACATTCAGTAAGAGCAATGTCAACTTCAGTAGCACACTATCGTTCAGTGCCAATCCTTGACACATGTAAAGCAGCAACATGGAGTTCTCTTCATACCTTTGCAGCTCATTACTGTTTGGACAAAGAAGGACAACAAAATTCAGCCTATGGACAATCTGTCTTAAAGAACTTGTTTCCAGTTTAATACCAACTCCTTCTACATCCAACCTGCTGTAATCTTCGGCTGATTCATTTTCAACAACAATACTTCACTGTTGCTTCACTACAAAATGACTCGGCCTGTAGCTTGCTAATCACCCATATGTGAGGACTAGCATCCTGCTTGTCCTGGGATAAAGCAAAATTGCTTACCTTGTAATAGGTATGTTATCCCAGGACAGCAGGATGTAGTCCTCATGAAACCCACCCGCCACCCCGCAGAGTTGGGTCTCATACCTTTTATTTTATTTTTTGCTAAAGCTTATTGCTACAATACGAGACTAGAGTGAGACCCCTGTGGCAGAGAATATCATGGCATGCTGGGCATGCTCGTAGCCTCAGTGTCAGTCAAACGTTTCTAGAAACTTTGACAGAAGTTTTCCTGCAATAGGGCTCCGTCAGTGACGTCACCCATATGTGAGGACTACGTCCTGCTGTCCTGGGATAACACCTATTACAAGGTAAGCAATTTTGCTTTATTTTTTAGCCTGTATGTCTAAATAGCTTGCTGTCTAAGAGGTCCATCAGTGTTTATAATTTACAAAACATATAGACAACATGACCTCTAGTAGTGTCCAACACCAAATGGTGGTGTGCATGGATTTATTCAGATCTTCTGTTGACCAGCCAATCATCCAAGTTACCGCAGCTTACCGTGGGTCTGGGCTGATACTACCCTATGCTCCTCCAGCTGCTAGCCAAGTACTGGGGAAGTGCAGTATATCTGCATATTTATCCCAGCTGCCTTGGTGAAGTTCAGAGCACACTCCAACCCACTTGGCTTTCCATTAGCTGGCCAGGAAATGTGTACCATAGTTATTACTTCAGGTCAGTAGATTTTCCCCTCTCTATTTCCTATGGCTTCTCTGCATTTTCTCTTCCTGATCCTAATCTTCCCCAGTCTTATTCCCTGCTACAAATCACTACTAACATAGTCAACTGCCTCCTTCTCTACATTCCTCACTTCACCAACCATGTTGTATTCTGCTCTGTCCACCACTCTTGAGTTTCAAAGTTTTCCTTCTCTCATCCAGCCATCTCTACTCTTTCTGAAACCATCTCATCCTTATTGCTGTGGCACCTCCACCTCTTCTCTGTATTATCCTGTCCACCCATTAATACTTAATTACTGTTTGGACACTTGTTCGCACCATAGCAGTAAGTTTGGTCAACTGTATCTCCCTGGCAGCCCATTCTATTATTTTGGGTTGCCTTCCTAGTTATAAATGTGGAAAAAATGTGAAACAGTAAAAAGATTTTGGGATGGGATGGTCTTCCTTGTAGTTTTTCTGCTAAGAGAAATTTAATTTACTGCGTTTTTCCTAGAAAGTATAGATTTCTTCTACTCTCTTGCTTTCTGTATAGATATTTTATAATGGGACTTCTTTTTCACATTTTAAATGTTTAATGTCTGCCGAATAAAATATTCCTTTCTAAAATAATTAACCAAATTACAATGGTAATACGAAAGATTGTTCAGATAAGATGTGAAAGAAAACAAATGTCATAGAAGTGACAAACTGTATAGTAACTGTATTTCCCTATATCTATTGCATACTATAACTATTGGGGAATGTTTTACTCTTGCAGTAGAAATAAACTGGACATTTTATTTCAGAATACGACCTCTCTCAGATGGAAGCAATCCTTGGTCCACTGTTTTAATGAGAAACCAGAAGTCTGTTCCATTAGCTGCTTTGTTTGATGATCAAGGTAAGTATATTTAGTTAAAGATTACAAACCACAGAGAGAATGTTCTAACTTCTTGCCCTGAAAATTGGGACTTGGTACTAATGATTGGTGCTGGAGTTTTAAGTGTTTGATTCTGAGTAATGAATATTATGCTGACACCCTTAGCCACAATTGGTTATAGATGATCTATTTGTCTCAATTTGTTTAGATGCAGATTATTGCTAGCAAAAGTTAAGAGCTCTATAATTTGTGGCTAAGAATGGCAACATGAGACATGACTCATTTTAGAATCACATATCTGAGTAATGCAAAATCCCAACTAAATATATTTTACATAGATACAGATGATTTTTTTATAGTGAGAAAAAAAGTGAACCATTTATCCAGATTTAAAACTGGGGAGAAAGGTGGTAGATGAGGCATTAGACAATTGTTGATCAAGACTGCATAAGAAATATGTTCCTTCATATCTGTGAGTAAATCTTGAAATAATGTGACATAGGGCAATTTTCAAAACTCTCAGTCTTTTCCCTGGGTAAAAGTGTGTGCAAAGATCAACAGCACGCATACTTTTACCCATTGGAATAGTAGGCGGGCTCGGAGGGAAGGTAAAGTTGGAGGAGGCAATAACACATCTAGTTTTGCATTCTCAAAACTATGCATGTTATTTTGAACAGAATAATTATCTTCAGAAAAAGCATATCTCTGGGTACTTTTTCCCTAAGTAATTTTTAAAAAGAAAATATGCTTGTAGTTTCCCTATGAAAACTTAGATTGCAAACCCTCTCTGGGGCAGGGACCTGCCAGCCGTACTTGAATTGTAACTCACTTAGAACCCAGGCTTGGAAAGGCAAGTAATTAAATCTAAATTTCAGTTCAAATTCAAGAACTAGTCGAAAGTCTGTGGGTAAAGTACCTATAGACTTTGCAATTATGTGGGCTGTTCTGAAAATTACCTCCAAAATGAGCTAAACTATGCTTAAACCAGATTAAAGCTAGACAAAAGAAGCTCAGACTTTCTTTAAACAGCCCCACACACAGCCCTAGATAAGTTTATTTGGAACATATATCTCTAGAGGAGGCTGCCAAAAGCCAAATAGAAGAAATGGTCGCAAGAAAAGGTGCATTGGACCTTTTGCATGCACTAAAGGGAATTAAGCCTATAAGACACATTTCCTCTGTGATTGCTGTAGTTAAACTTGAGTGATCTCATTGACAGGATGGTACAAAATTTAAATTCTCATGAAAGAAATTGATCCTGTGGTTAACTTTTTATGATTAGATTCAGAAGCCTGAGAAAACTGAAGGAACTGATGAAACAATTGGTTAATGAGAATAGGCAACAGAAAAATAATAAAACTCTGAGAAGCATGTGGCAATATTGGAAATCTTTTTCTCTTTCCTTGGTCTCTACTCTTCTAGCAGTCCTAAGGCAGGGGGTCAGCCTGGGGTTACAGTGTCTTCCTTCTGGTTCAAGGAGGGTGCAGGGTGCTAAATTTTAGGTACTGACAACTTTAGTGCCTGGAAGTTTTCCTCTCCTGTGTGTGGTGGGTCGGGGGGGGCATCCTGCCACAGATGAAAGATGATTCTGAAAAAATACATGAGGGTTATTTGGGTGGCAAATGGCAAAGAGCCAGGTGATTACTCAGTTCATTATAAAGGAGTTTGGGGTCTTGCAGAACTCTAAAGTATGTAGAATAATTTGTAAGATGAGATATTGTGGTGAAGGTTTGGACTATGTTAATCTTGAACTGTTGATTACCTGTTCTGCTGAGATTAGAGGATTGGTTCCTGGAAGATAAGCTTTGTGGGACCTGATTTAGGCTGTTTCCAAAAGTATAAAGCTGAAACTTTCATACAGGTAGGCCTTTTGTGTGGTTCTCGGAGTAAACTGGATTTCTGAAAATCAGTTTAAGAATGACTTTGCTTTTGATTGGCTAGATTTTTTCATGTGTACCTAAATTGCAAAGCTGAACTTGATTTTTTAAAATTGTTTTGCCATGTGGTTTTAAATTCAAAATGTCAAGGCAAAATTGAGGTGCAGTATTTTTAACATTGGTCTTTGTGCTTAATGGGAAGATTTGTCAGTTAATTATATTAGAGGTGTGAGGAAGGGATAACTCTTATTGTCTACAGTTTCCAGGATTGTGTGGTTTGTGTGGTGTCTAGGAGGAATACATGGATCTGGAAGAGAAAATCCATGTCCAACTCCTTTTAGCCCCCACTGACAAGTTCTGAAAATTTGGTGTTGGGCTAAAAATAGGGGAATTGATCATCTTTCTAATTCCAAACTGCAAGTTGCTTACTACTGAAGTCCTTGTTTTTTGACAGCACTTTTGTTCCTTTGAGTATAACCTTCTTTATACTGCAGTGCATTCCTTACAAGTGAGCACACCAGCGATGTACAAGCCATTGTGCCTCTTTGTCAATTGTTTTTTTTCTGTGGACAAACAGGATAAAGTCAGCCACACAAATAGTGACATCATCCAACAGCGCCAAGATGGAAAAAAGCTTTTAGTGCTCAAAAAGATCAAGAAGGCCTTTCTGAGCCTGTGTTGATTTTCCTGCACAGCCACCTGCTGTGCCTGCTCATGCAAATGGACATTTTTGCTGTCTTCATTGCTGCTTGTGAATTTTTTTAATGCCTTTTTTCTTTTTCTTAATTTACTTCTTTTTAGTCCAAAAAACATTTTTAGTTTCCAAAATTGAGTTCGATATAGTATTTGACCTCTTCATGATGTCAGAGAAACCAGGCTTCTAG
This sequence comes from Rhinatrema bivittatum, assembly GCF_901001135.1. Lineage (NCBI taxonomy): Eukaryota > Metazoa > Chordata > Amphibia > Gymnophiona > Rhinatrematidae > Rhinatrema > Rhinatrema bivittatum. The sequence continues at coordinate 157,557,628 of NC_042617.1, forward strand.
AGATGTCCTTACTGCATTCAAAAAAGTCATAACAAATCAACATGACTGGTGTCAGGTGCCTCTTCCTTGCTTATAATGTAAGAAAAGAAAAACACGAAAGACAGGCAAACAAATCAAAACATTTTTAAACACACTTGTGCTGTAACAAGGGTCAACAAGCCAGACAGTGTATGAGCAACTCATCCACCACTCAGTCTAATGTATCATTCACCTTATTGTGTATCGAGTGCTAAAACATGACTTCAAAGAAAATGTGCATCGTGAGTGCTATAAAGATTTTTTTTAAATCATTTTTTCAATTGCACTGGGAAAAAGGTGAAGAAAAAGATATCCTGACATCAGCTGACATTTCATTACTGAACTGCTTCAGATAAGTTTTCAACAAGGGCCCGTCATGATCTCAGCAAAGTCATGTCAAACAGACATGTGCCAGATTGCCACCTGCACCAGTATGTGCCACTATCACAAAGTCAAGGAGCCATATGCTTTGAGACTATTTGCATTCCCTCAGGTTTTGTCCTCAGGGATCAAGAGGGAGCTATCTTCAGCTGAGAGACCCTACCAAAACTTAAAAAAAAAAAAGCAAAGTCTCTCATTCTCAGGGCTATGATTTGGTACAGTCTCAATATAGGTACCATTCCCCCCTTTGCTCAGCATCATGATTTGGCACAGTCTCGGTACAGGCATAATTTCCCTGACAAATGCTGTCAGCTGAATATCTTTTCAGTGCAGATATTGCACCAGCATTGTCCACTCTAATAGTCACTGGAAACTTATTGCTATACAAGCCTGACTCATTTCTGTCTGTGCTGAACAAACAAAACAGGAGGAAACGACATCTGAAAAACAAAAATTCTGTGCCAGTTCTGGTCCCAGAATTGGGCAGCTGTTCCTCATCAATTCCTCCAACTGGATCAGACCCATATTCGGTTTTGAATAAAATATGGCTGGAATTTGTGAAGTACTTAAGGATAGCCAAGACTTTTGGTGTACCTCATCCTCCTCCTTCCTCACTGGAACAAATGCTACCATGGCTTACAAGTTAGTCAGTCTACCATTGGTTCTCTACCTGGTCCTCAGGGACTGCCTGGCTAGTTTGGTTTTCAGGATCTCTAATGAATACACATGAGATATATTTGTATGCACTGCCTCCAATGTATGCAAATATATCTTAAATATTAGAGGTATCCTGAAAAAGATTGGCTAGGCAGTCCCTGAAGACCGGGTTGAGAACAACTGTATTATATCACTTTATCATTGTAGAGATGAAAAGTTCCAAACTCAGATCCTTTCTCAATCTCAATACTTAGCTTCTTCAAGGGAGAGGATAACCCTGGAAGATCTATTTTGTCAGATTCACAGGAACTATAGTAATGACCTTACACCACCTATCATTCCATTTGCAGGATGAGACGACCACAGGGCATCAGTCAAACTGGTTCCTTCAGCATTCTAAGAATATATCTCTTGAAGACATGACCATTTCCTGCTTTGTACGAAAAATAGCCAAGGAAATTCCATTCAATTTATAAGAAGCAGAGCCTACAGAAGACGTATTTGGATTGGTCAAATACATTTAATCACCTAGACAAGTAGTAGCAGTTCCAGAATATAGATTTTCAAGACCTTCAGACAAGGATGTGACAAACACCTTTGTCTATTCTTCAGTAGCAGGGAAGTGAGATCTCAGATGCAAAGTTCAACTATCTCTAGGACATCAAAAGATCCAGTTCCTGAATCAGTAGTAGCCAGCTTTGAAAAAAGTTATATGCTCTGATTCAAAAACTCCCTTTCGAAAAGATGCCAAGATGCTGGGTAATGTGACAAAAAGGTGTTCAAGCAGCTATGCTCAACTCTAGAATAGCAGCTCATCAATAGCATATGGTACAATATATGCATTCCTGCCTGAAAAGGCTCCAGTCCATGGCAGACGTACTTCCAGTAAATAAAATGGGCAATTCATCCCACTAATCCAAGAAGCTGACAGAAGAATGTAGTAAACAGATTGGCATATGACACCTATAATACCTCCTCAGAGCTTCTACAGTAGCCATTGGGACTTGACTGCATGCATCCGAAGATATGCAGAGAAGCTTGCAGATGCTGCATACATGGAAATCTTCCAGTGGGATACTCCCTAGATACAGAACAGTTCAAGCTCCTTCAGCAAGAATTTGTCATCCCTTCTATTTGTCAGTGCAGTAGAACCAGTTCCACTACAAGAAAGGAGCTCAAGACTCTATTCCAAATACTTCCTGATGCCAAAAAGAAGACAGCTGATCTCTGACCCATTTTGAATCTCAAGAATTGTGCACCATTTTGAATTCCATTACAGTTGTCTTCACTACCTCCTCCAGGAATAACGTATTCCATGCATCCTCCACCCTTTCTGTGAAGAAACATTTCCTGATGTTGGTTGTCTACCCTCTTGGAGCTTCATATTTTCCCTATTTCTATAGCTGCCTTTCCATTGGAAATGGTTTGATTCTTGTGCATCATTAATACCCTTCAGGTATTTAAGTCTATACTATATCTCCCCGTTCTTCCTCCTTCCTCTCTGTGTAATATGTCTCAAAATATCTCTATTATAATTCACATTGCTCCCTCCTCTTACTCCACAAGTTACATTGTTACACGTTACGAAGTTTCACTGTAAAATAAGCCTAATTCTTCTTATACCTTGGAGGAGAGGAGGGATAGAGGGAAAATATTCAGATTTAAATACTTGAAAGGTATTAATGATGCAAAAGAATCAAACCATTTCGAATAGAAAGTAAGTTGTAGACTCAGGAACAACTTCGGGGAAATATTTCTTTACAGAAAGGATAGTGGATGCATTGAATACCCTCTCAGGAGGAGGTGAATTTAAGAATGGTAATGGAATCCAGCAGGATAAACATAGAATCTCTAATGGCTAAAGGATGGAAATGAAAAAAATGGGTAATCTGTGTTAACTGGTGTAATCTGCATGGAGCGGCAATTTACCAGGCAGATTGGATGGACCACTTGGGTCTTTTCTGCTATCTCTTACTATGTTACTATGGTTTTTAAATACTTAAAAGGAAAAATTCCTTGGGCACCATACTTCCCCTTCTAGAAAAGTTCTTCATTAGACTTCAAAGATACTTAACATCTTGATTCAGAAAGCTCATAGAAACTATCTAGGTTTCACCATAGTGAACAACCACAAGCAATAAAATATATTCCCATGGCCTCTAAGCTACACCAAGTTTTCACGAATTGCGATGCTGCTGTTGTGGGCTTAAGGGTGAACGTTTTTGGTTTTTTCCTACCTAATGACTGGCACATAACTGGACATTCCCTTCAAGAAGCTTATTCATCTACATGCTGTACGACGAACACCCTTCAGTCTTTCAGGTATTTTTCATCAGTTTCTGAAAATCCAGCATGAAGCTCTCATCTTAGACCATAGGAGCCAACCAGGACACAACACAGAGGAGTGTTTCTGACTCTTCAGAAGACTTATAGTTAATACTAAAGATTGCAAGCCAGCAACAGGTTTGCCCAACTCTTCATGAAGATGTTAGGTCACATGGCAGCAACAGTCCATGTCATATCTTTTACATGTCTTCACATGAGGCTGGCTCAGTTGCAGCTGGATCCAGCATCATCAGCCATTAACATACAAAGTGAAATATCCAACTTTCTCATCCAGTACCTGACATGTCAGTTCATATCTTCTAAGAGGTCAGTTTCACCTATCCTAATTTCAAGAGATGCTAACACCCAAGGTTGGGAAGCTCATCTGAGAAACCTCTGCTGTTGGGGAATCTGTTACCAGAAAGTGCTTCATATAAACCATCTAGAATTGAAAGTGTTCTTCAGTGTGTTCAAATTATTCATTCTATGGCTGAAGTTATATGGTAGTGTTAATTCAGATGATCAAGTAGCAGTGTTTTGTTAAAAACAAGGAGGAATAGGCTCTTTCAGTTTTTGCCTAGAGGCCTCCAGGATTTGGAAATGAGAAATTCCCTGCAAGATTTTTCTTCAAGCTAACATCTGGGAAACCAGAATCCATATAGCAGACAGCTTAAGTTGCAAACTACAGTCGCACAAAGATCACGCTACAATCACAGGAACCTTTCTAACTTTCAGAGCACTCCGCAAATAGATTGCTTTGCTACATCTTTGAGCAGCAAGTTTTCCATATACTGTTCCAGGAGACCAGTAAGGGACAGAGTGGCTGTGGATGCATTCTCAGTTTCATGGAATTGAGGATGGCTTTATGCATTTATCCCAATGGTGCTTATATTAAAAAAAAAAAAAAAAATTCAAAAGTTGACGGTGGGAGTGGGCCGCATAGCAAATGATTCTGATAGCCTCCTTTTGGCCTAATCAAATCTGGTTTCCTTGGCTTAAATACCTATCAGTTTAACAACCAACAGAATTGGGAAGATTCCATCCCTCCTCCTGCAGTGCAATAGGAATCCTCTACATCCCAACCTTAATTTTTTGGCTCTGGTGGCAAGGATGTTGAAAGCCAGCTAGTATCTATGTACTTGCCCTCTGAAATTGATTCTCCTAGGACAAGCAGGATGGTAGTCCTCACATATAGATGACATCATCAGGATGGAGCCCTATCACAAAACTTTGACTGGCACACTGAGCATGCCCAGCATGTCACTAACCCTGCATCCAGCAGGGGACCCCCTTCAGTCTCTCTCTCTTTTTTTTTTTTTCCGCACAGCAGTTGCCTCGCAGTTCTCAGGAGCTCTGAGAATTGCTCACAACTTTTTCCTCATGGAACTTTTCAAAACATTTCAAAGCTTTTTCCCCATCCCGGGGTCCCACCGTCAACCTCTGCTAACGTTGGTAAGTTTTTACCTCGTTGTTTGCGGTCGGTACACAACGGTACTATCATCTGTGCCCGACCACCGACCGCACGCCGCATATATTTTTCAAAAAAATAGCAACCGGTTTTCGGAAGTGTCCCAAGTGTCAGAGGACTATGTCCATTATGGACCCGCATGATGTCTGCGTTTTATGCTTGGGACCTTCCCATGATGTCCAACTGTGCACCAGTTGCGCCCAAATGACTCCGAAAGGCCGCCGGGCCCACTTAGAAAAAATGGAACACCAATTCAGATCTAAGCACTCAACCCAGTCTACTCCAGCCAAGAGTGTACTGCGTCAAAAGCAGTCTTCATCATTGACTCCGTTGCCTTCAACATCTCAACACCATTGAGACACCGGTGACTGCCAGTCAGACATCTTCGCGCTCAAAGGCATCGACATCCTTATCCTCTGTGCTGGAGAAGGACCAGGCCAAGCATAGAGAAAAGCACCGGCATGGACATCGATGAGATACTTCCTCCGGCACAGACAAGACACCGACACTGGCATCGATTGAACCGCCGACCAAAACGTCCCGGGAAGAGGAATCCACATCCTCCTCTGGACCCGGAACACCGAGGCATTCCCCACCTGCAACTGTCGGGGGCTGAAACTCAACATATTCCTGTGGACCCTCCGGCAACACCCATGGAGCCTCCAACGCCGGCAGCTGTGTTACCAACACCAACCTTCCGGGAGGAATTGGACAGGATGGTCCAAGAGGCAGTCCTCCAAGCGTTTTGAGGATTCAGTTGCCACTGGCACAGACTCGTAAGCCAAGGCCTGACCCTGTGCCTACAATGCTGGCTCCATCGGAAGAACCATAGGGTGGAGGAGACCAGCCGTACGATCCCTGGCGTGATGATTCCTCTGACTCCAAGATTCCGAGGACATCCCATCGGAGCCTTCACCTCCAGATGAAAGATGTCGCTTCCCTCCAGAGGACCTCTCGTTTGCAAGCTTTATAAAGGAAATGTCTGAAACCATCCCTTTTAAACTGCAGACTGAAGAGGATGTCAGGGACAGGATGCTAGAAGTTTTGCAATTCATGGATGCTTCCAAGGAAGTGATGGCAATTCCAGTCCACGAAGTTCTACTTGACCTGTTGCATCGTACCTGGGAGCACCCAGGTACAGTTCCACTGGTGAACAGGAAAACTGCTGCCACCTACTTGGTCCAATCAGCTCAAGGATTCCAGAAAACCCAGCTCCCTCACCACTCCATGGTGGTCGAATCCGCTCAGAAGAAAGCAAACAGGTCCCAGCCTCATTCTTCTGCCCCTCCTGGTAAGGAGCAGAAATCTTTGGACACCTTTGGGTGCACTGTGTTCCAGGGTTCTATGTTGAAGGCACGTATAGCAGCCTACCAGCTATACATGACACACTACACTAGAAACCTTTGGAAGCAGATTCAGGATTTCTCCGAATCCCTGCCAGAGAAGTTTCAAGAGGGATTGAATTCCATCCTCCAGAAGGGCCTTGATGCTGGAAAACACGAGGTCAGAGCTGCCTATGATATATTTGAGACTGCCTCCAGAGTGTCAGCAGCAGGCATAAGTGCCAGATGATGGGCATGGTTGAAATCTTCAGACTTGTATCAAGAGGTCCAAGACAGCTGCACAAGGGACAACTTGTGTGGAGAGAAAATCCAAGAAGCAGTTGCGCAACTCAGACCATCATGAGACATTGTGTCAATTATCTACTGTTTCCTCTGACTTTTAATCCACAACCAAATGACAGTTCAGAAGGGATCCCAGTAGGCCATCCTATAAAACCCATAGGTATTATCCTTCTCCATCCCAGTCTCTACCAACCAGACCCTATCAAAAAGGTCAGCCTCGTCAGCACAGTCCTCTGAAAGCCCAGCCAGCCCCGCAGACTGGTCCTGCATCGGGTTTTTGACTCCCTTCTAGAGAGCAACAGTCAATCCCCGCTTCCAGCAATTTTTCCTGTAGGGGGCCGCTTGTGCCACTTTGCAAACATATGGCACACAATCACAATGGACCAATGGGTCCTTTCTGTGGTTGCCCACGGTTACCATCTAAACTTCCTCACTCTACCACCGGACTCTCCACCTTGTCCGGTGTGGAGTTGAGCCGACCATTCTCCACTTCTCAAGCAGGAACTCTCAATCCTCCTGCAGTCCAATGCCATACAACCGGTTCTCTGACTGCAGCGTGGAAAAGGGTTCCACTCCCAATATTTTCTAATTCCCAAAAACATCAGGCGGCATTCGTGCCCTAAACAAACATCTTCGCAAGGAAAACTTCGGGATGGTAACCTTGGGCTCCATGCTCCCTCTTCTACAAAAGGGAGATTGGCTTTGCTCTCTAGATCTTCAGGAGGCATATGCCCATATAGCCATAACCCCTCCACATCGCAAATACCTCCAGATTCTTAGTTTGTCACTGGCATTTCAAATACAGAGTGCTACCATTCGGCCTAGCGTCAGCACCCCGTGTGTTTACGAAATGCCTGGCAGTAGTAGCGGCTTACCTAAGACAGCATAGCATCCATGCCTATCCGTATCTAGACGATTGGCTACTCAGAGGTCCATCCAAGGAAAGTAGTACTTCAATCCTTACATCTCACTGTACAACTGCTACAATCCTTGGGGTTTCTCATAAACTATCCCAAGTCAAATCTGACTCCATTATGTACCTTCTCCTTCATCGGAGCGGATTTAAACACCATATAAGCCAAGGCGTACCTCCCAAAGGGCCGAGCACGCACATTATCAACCTTGGCCAAAGCAGTACAGACTTGCCAAACCATCACAGCTCGCCATCTACTAACCTTACTAGGTCACATGGCATCCACGGTCTACGTTACCCCAATGGCTCGTCTAGCCATGAGAGTAACACAGTAGACTTTAAAGTCCCAGTGGTCCCAATCATATCAACATATGTCCCACATTGCCACGTCACCAGCCAGCTTCGTCTCTCATTAGCTTGGTGGATACAGGAGTCCAATCTTCAGATAGTCACCCTTTCAATCTCCAGAAGCTCAGATTACACTGACAACAGATGCCTCCAACCTCTGTTGGGGAGCCCATGTCAACAACCTGCAAACCCAGGGAACCTGGACTGCAGCAGAATCAAAGCACCAGATACATTTTCTGGAGCTCAGAGTAATAGATATACCCTATTTGCTTTCCAGGATTGCCTATCCAACAAGGTAATCCTAATTCAAACAGACAACCAGGTAGCAATGTGGTACCTCAACAAGCAGGGGGGCACAGGCTCTTACCTGCTATGCCAAGAGGCGGCGCAGATCTGGACCTGGGCTCTCTCACATTCCATGCTACTGAGAGCAACCTACCTGGCAGGCGTGGATAATGTGATGGTGGACAATCTCAGCTGGACCTTTCATCCCCATGAATGGTCCCTGGATCCCACTGTAGCAAAACAAATTTTCCACCAGTGGGGACACCCGCACATAGACGTCTTTGCGTCAATTCACTACCGCAAAATGAACAACTTCTGTTCTCTGCACCGCAGCCACAAGACACCACCAAGGGATGCCTTAGCCCACTTGTGGACAAAGGGCCTTCCATATGCCTACCCTCCACTTCCACTCATCAGCAAGACTCTCGTGAAGTTACGACAAGACCGGGGCTCAATGATCCTCGTAGCCCCTTACTGGCCGCGGTAGGTTTGTTTCCCATCCTACGCGACCTCTCAGTCCAGCAACCAATATGCCTGGGCATGAACCCAACTCTGATAACGCAAGACAACTGTCTGTTGCGTCATCCAAACCTCCACTCCCTTCTCTGATAGCATGGATGTTGAAAGGTTGATACTACAATCCCTTCACCTTTCCAACAATGTGTCCCAAGTCCTCGTAGCTTCATGAAAGCCTTCTACTAGGAAATCTTATCGTTCCAAATGGAAAAGATTTTCCTTGTGGTGCACGACAAAGGGAATAGATCCATTTTCCTGCCCCACACCAAGGTTCCTGGACTACCTCTGGTACCTCACTGAGTCTGGCCTACAAACTTCCTCCATCAGAGTACATGTCGGCGCCGTAGCCGCTTACCACAAAGGTATAGGAGATGCCCCGATCTCGGCGCAACCCCTTTTAGGGCGCTTTATGAGAGGCTTGCTGCAACTAAAGCCTCCACTGCGTCCTCCGGTTCCATCATGGGACCTCCTATGTGGTACTAACACAGCTCATGCGACCGCCATTCGAGCCTCTACACTCCTGTGAGCTACACCATCTCACTTGGAAAGTGCTCTTTCTACTTGCTTTAACATCGGCTCACAGAGTCAGTAAGCTCCAGGTACTAGTAACATTACCCACCTTATACAAGCTTTCTCCATGACTGGGTAGTGCTTCGCACTCACCCTAAATTCTTGCCAAAGATAGTGTCTGATTTCAACTTGAATCAATCCATAATACTGCCCACCTCTTTTCCGAGGCCTCACTCATACCCAGGTGAGCGGGCCCTGCACTCCTTGGACTGTAAACGTGCACTCGCATTTTATATAGACCGCACTGCAGCCCATAGGCAGTCCATCCAACTCTGTCTCCTTTGATAAAAACAGACTCTGAGTTGAGGGGGCAAGCAGACCCTGTCCACCTGGTTGGCGGACTGTATTTCCTTCTGCTACCAGCAAGCAGACCTTCCGCTACAGGGACGCGTGAAAGTGTATTCAGTCAGAGCCATGGCAACGTCAGTAGCGCATTTCCGTTCGGTACCTATTGCCGACATCTGCAGAGCTGCGACTTGGAGCTCTTTCCATACCTTTGCAGCCCATTACTGTCTTGACAAGGCTGGCAGTCAGGATGGCGTCTTTGACCAGTCTGTCCTGCATAATTTGTTTCCAGTTTAGGAACCCAACTCTTCCTACCTACAGCCCACTGTGAATTTCAGGCTGTTACACATTTTGGGTTCTGCTTGGTTGACTCTGTTTCGGGCATTCCTCACACATTCACCCATATGTGAGGTAGTCCTCACATATGGGTAGTCCTCACATACTCACCCATATGTGAGGACTACCATCCTGCTTGTCCTGGGAGAAAGCAGAGTTGCTTACCTGTAACAGGTGTTCTCCCAGGACAGCAGGATGTTAGTCCTCACGAACCCCTCCTGCCACCCACGGAGTTGGGTTCGATACAGTTTTCTTATTTTATTTTTCACTCGTACTTTTTGCTACAAACGAGACTGAAGTGGGACCCCCATGTGGCCACAGGCTTAGTGGCATGCTAGGCATGCTCAGTGTGCCACTCAAAGCTCTAGAAACTTTGACAAAAGTGTTCTGTGACAGGGCTCTGATGTCACTCATAAGTGAGGACTAACATCCTGCTGTCCTGGGAGAACACCTATTACAGGTGAGCAATTTTGCTTTTTGGGAGTCCCAACTTTATCCTGCTTGTCCACCAAGGAAAGTTAAGTTGCTCACCTGTAACAGGTATTCTCCATAGTCAGCAAAATAAATCAAACACAGAAACCTCAGTCTCTTCCCAGTAAGACTGAGAAACTTGGGGGGAGGGGCTTTGCAGGAAGTTCCTCATATTCTAACAAAGATCTTTTCAGACTTTCTGCACTCAGAATTTTTGCATCTCTGCTTCAGTTGATGTCATCCTACTTGTGTGCTAAATGACTGTCTAATGATATATTGTAACCGAACCTTTGACGGCACCTGTTAGAATGTACTATTGTACACTTTTACCTACATTAAATATGTGCCTACATGTAAACAGTTGTGACGGTATTTAACTTAGCAACGGTATAGAAAAGTTTAAAAAAAAAAAATAGATAAAATAAATTTATCCTGCTATCTGCAGAAAACACCTGTTAAAGGCGAGCAACTTAGTTTTTTTTATGGTGCGATATAGGTAATCATAGATATCAGTTAATATGCATCTCTATTTTTGTAGGCTTACAGTACTGGTATATATTTTGACAGACGAGAATTTTTATCTTCTGAGTTTCTTAGCCTCAATCCTTTTCTTCTGATCCTAGTCTAAGAATCATGTGGGTCCTCCTTATTTTCTCATTTTTCAGGCAAAACTTCTGTGCATAAGCCAAGTATTCAGAGACTACCTATAACAGAATCTTATGCAGCTTTCTTCACAGCTAATTTCAGTGCTGCTGTTCAGCTTCTGTGTCGCTGGAGCAGGGCTGGCACTTCCTTTAGGTGAACTAAGCAATCTCTTAGAGTGCCAATACTCAGAGGGCAGCAAACTCACCAATGTGAGCCCCTGGCTGCCAGTTGTGGCTGAAGAAAAGAGGAAGGGCCCAGCAGGGCTGCTGGCAGAACCCATCTGCTGGCAGCTGAAGAAAAGGGGGAAGATGCTCTGGGGAAGGACATGGCTGGGGATGGAGGGACGTAAGGCAATAAGAAGTGATTAGTACAGAAAAAGACTATGATGTTTAGGAAGTCTCTTAAAATACACTTTTTCTCTAGGGCCTTTATTAATGAGTTTCCCTAGAGGATGTGGGGCTGTCTAGACCAGCTTAAGGAAGGTGATTATTGGGAAGATGGGTTGGATGGATGTTTTGTTTTATTGTATTTTGTGTTCCAGATGTGTGTTTTGTGAACCACCAAGATCTGTGGATTGGTTGAATACAAATGCTTAAAAAAAAAAAGTTTACCTAGGGTGCCTCATACCCTTGTACTGGCTCTGCACTGGAGGATTGGCAATTTGCTTAGCTCCCCTTAATGGCCTATACAACTTCAATAATTCTAGTCTGCCTTCATGAATAATTTGTATGTACATTCAAAACAGTTTGCATGGTACAGCACAGTGTAATTGACCACATTTGTGAAACTTTAAGCACAAGCTGGTTTTAGGTAGACATGTACAGTCTCTATTAATTCCTCTTTATTCGAATATAGGTGTCTGTGCAGATCCGAGATGCTTAGCTGAAGGATTAGACAATAAAAGACCAAAGCAATTAAAGTTGCCTAATCAAGCCTATATTGATCTACCTCTTTGGAAAGATGATGAGGGCGAGAATGCTGATGAGAACGAAAGCTTTGAAGAAGGAACATCTGCTAGCTCAGCAAGTAGTACTCCCCAGGTGACTCCCACCAATAGCCTCAAGAGGACAACACAGAAAAAGAGCATTGAAAATGTTCTGTACGGATGTGCTGTGCTGCTTGCATCTGTGACATTGGGCGTAGATATTAGAGAGATAAATAAATGGCAGCAAACAGATGAATTGTTGCCCAAAGAGGAAAAGAAGAAACATGAGAGAATATTTCAGCGAGCTTCAAAGTTTCGTCGAAGTGCCAGTCCTACAAGACTACAGCCTAAGAAGGAGGAAACCAGCATTTCATCTCCAAACCCACTTCCCAGCACTGTGAATCTTCTGTCTCTGCCTTCCATTTCCACAAGGTGTTTACTTCAGTCTGACTGTGACGACAGTTGTGTTTGCATTACACCTAGTGTTTGTGATACAGATGCTTCAATTCAGGATTTCTCACCTACAGTTACTGCTAATGCAAATGAACAAAGCACAACTGTGGTTCCTGACTTTGTTCATCCTAGTGGACTATCAAAGCAGTCGTTTATTCCTATGCTGAAGCAAAAAGCTGAGATTTTGCCAAATAGCTCATCAAAACGGAACGTGTTACGTCACAGACGGACAGTATCTGATGGAAACGTCTATCAGGTGACCAGTAAGTAAAAGTGGGAGGGGAGGGAAGGTTAACACAATACAGAAATAAAAATATTTAACTATCTCTGAAGTCCATAAAATTTTCTTCATGATCTTTACACAGCTAATACTTTAGCTTATTAAATGGCTAATCAGGTAAGTTATCGTCCTTTCTCCACTGCTAATACTTGCATTCACTTTTCAATATTAATCACTTCATTATGGATATCTGACCCAAAGAGCTGACAAATTTGTGCCTATAGAAGTTTAACAGCTTGCAGAGTATGTAGTAAATTAAGTAAACAAAACTTTAATTTTCATATTTTACGGTTCTCTCTGAAGACCAGCAGTTCCTCTATCAAAATTAGGTTACATGACTGCACAATGTATACTGGAACAAATCTTCCAGAGCTTTCGAATAGAGGCTGAAAATCTTTAACAAGCATATGCAAGAATTCCTGTACAGCTCCACACCTGCTTTTTTTTATGCCTGCCAGTCATCTTCCTCTGGGCTCTGTGACTGCCTCAGTACTTTTACACTGTTGGGGCCATTAGGATAAAAACGTTTTTCTTCTTTAGATCCCTAGTCAGGCTTGCCAGCATTTTCTTTAGTTGTGTTTTTCATCAGATTTCTAATTGACACCCAATATTTTCAGCATAATTGGAGATTTGAGCAGGCTTACCAACCATTTTTTCTTTCTGCAGAGATTTTTTTTCTCACTATGGCAGAGAAGCAGGCCATCTTTCAGCTTTTTTCCCAAATGCACCTGAAAAATGTCCAATCTGACCATCAAAAAGCATGCTACAAGCGATCTGTATTTTCTATATATCGGTCTCCATATACTTATATTGTTGATTGTCCCACTACTTTTGATTCTGCTACCTGCTCTTTGTAGATCAATGACTGTCAAGGCAGGCACATTTAGAGATGTAGCATGGTCTATAGATATAAGGTTCTGGAATTTTCCTGACTGGTCATACGTTTTCCACCAAAGCAATAGCCACCTCTCTAGTTTTTGGTTGGTGCTTCTGGAGTCACATGTACTTTTGTAACTGCTCTAGAATAATTAGGCGAAAAGACTGATTCTGCAACTGAACTTAAAATGGATTGGTGGAGTGTTTGTAAAAATCAACTCATATAGTAAACTTTGGATAAATACAAATGGTGCATAAATAAAAGTATTATAAGTACATACAATATAAACAGAATGATGTATTGACAACTGGTTAATGCACAATAGTCAGTATCCAGATTCCTTCAGCAGATTTTTCAAGATTCTGCAGCAATTATGTATGCAGATTGCATATTTGAATAATTGTTTTTAAACTTTATAAAGTCATTTGTGTCCAGCTAATTTATTTGGTTCTTGATTGGAGGAAAAGAGATCTTGGTGATTGAGCCTGGGTAAGAAAGGGAAGGGATTTGGAAATGGAGAAGAGGGGGGAATCTCAAGAAAAATGAGGATCTAAGGCAGGAGGAGTAGAGGGATAAGGGATGGAGGCACAGAGTGATGAGAAGATGGGAGAAGCAGGGAGGATAAGGAAAGGCAATAAGGGCAGGGATCAGAATTGGGGTGGAAGAGGTGGAGAAGGAAGTAGGTAAGATTGGGGATAGAAGTTCTCAGATTTTGGGGGGTGGGGGATAACCAGAGAGGAGAGGGAAGTGGTCACTCCCCTGTCTTTAGCTCTGCTGCCTTTAACATCCATATCCTGGTCACTATTTTCCCCTTCTGTCTCTCCCCCAACCTCTCTCCACCCCCAGTTTGTATTGTCCCCATCCCACCTGTCTATATATACACACACATACCCAGCTCTTCACCCACCTCCTTCCTTCTCCATCACATACCCCATCTCCCAACCCCTTTCCCATAATACTATCACAACCTCCATCCTGTTTCACACAACCCAATATACCCCCTTCTCTTTCCTTTCTCTTCCTCTAGCCTATCCCCTTTCATCCCCTTTTCCTTTAGTCCCCCAGCCTTTCCCTGTTTCACACTATCAACCCCATCCCCTCTTTCCCTTATTCTCCCACTCCAGTCCCCCCACGTCCTCTGTTCCCACTAATGCTGGTCACCGCAAGGAAGAGTGATAGTACATCAGATCATGACTCCATTCTCTACCAGTTGGGCCTGATTGCTGCTTTCAACCTAAGAGCTATATGGTATCCTGTGACTGAAAGAGCAGTTGGGCCCAGCTGCAAGAGAAGGGAGAAGGTGCTGCCCGATGTACTGCTGCTCTCCCTATGCCACATGATGGATGAACACATGGTGGTGGGGGATTGGATGGGGAAGGGTTTTGATGATGGCATCTCTACCCGCCCAGGCTATACTGGATCCCTGGTCTTCATGATTCTATAGTGAACTGCAAATTTCGCAGGAAGGAGCATGGAATCCCTAAGTCCATGGAATCTTGGAGTCCTGGTGCATGTCAGAATCAAAATGAAGTTTATGTAATGCTTAGGGATGGAATCAAATAAGGCCTGACAAGGTAAGTAGCTTTGCTTTATGCTCTATTATTTGGCCCAGACTACAAGCCCCATATTGCTATTGTCAATATGGAAATGTTTCCCATGCAATTTCTATTACATTCTTTTTAGCTGCTTCTGCTGGCAGCATAACTTGCAATATATATTGATGAGTTCAAATGATTTAGTATCTGTTTTTCTCACAGGACAAGCAGGATGGTAGTCTTCACATATGGGTGACATCATCAGGATGGAGCCCAATCACGGAAAACTTCTGTCAATGTTTCCAGAACTTTGACTGGCCCCTACTGGGCAATCCCAGCATGGCACTAACCCTGCAGCCAGCAGGGGGTCCCCTTTCAGTCTTCTTTTTTCCGCGCAGCAGTAGCCTCGCAGTTTAGGAGCTCTGAACAGATTCCTGACAGGAATTTTCCTCACGGACTTATTTAAAATTATTTTGCCCCACAGGGGTCCCTCTAACTTTTCTCAGGCCGCGGTACTCCGGTAAGTTTTTCAACGATTTTCGTCGATTACTGTCGAGTTTGGCCCTCGCGGCCTACTGGCCTTCGACTGTACCGCGGCTCGATTTTTTCTATGGCCATGGCGTTGGGTTTTCGTCGGTGCCCGGACTGTACTCGCACCATGTCTATCACAGACCCTCATGGAGTCTGTGTAATGTGTTTAGGCCATGAATATGATGTCCTGACTTGCATCAAATGTGCCCTTATGACACCAAAAGGTCGCAAAGCCAGAATGGAGAAGATGGGGACTCCTTTTCCGTGCTCACACCCCGACGCTGTCCATCGCATAGACGTCATCGGAACCGGCACCGTCGAAGTTGCACCATCGACAACCGTCCGGTGACCGCCCGCCATCGATGTCTTCACGGCCATCGACTCCCGTTTCTCCCCCTCAAGATCGAGGGGATCGAAGTGAGAAACATCGCCATCGGCATCGTAAGTCTCGGACCGTCGAGGGAGTGAAATCATCGACCTCGCCACTGTCCGAGCCACCATCGAAGAAGCCCCGTCCCGACCACTCCTGCGACCGGGACATAGAGGCCACCCTCACCCGATCGGGGTTTGGGAGTAGCGATTCCGCCTGTAAAGTTGGTCCCTCCGATTGTGCCTCAGCCTCCCTCTTCCGTCACGGAGCCGGAGCTGATTGCCCCAGGTCTCCGGGAAGAACTGGACCGGCTGGTCCAGGAGGCCATCGACAAGGCGATGTAACGACTCCAGGTCCCTCAGACACCGGCACCGAGAGTGGAACCAGTCACCGACCCGATTCCAGCAGCGCTGGCACCGCTGCTATCCCGGATGGAGGCGCTCATGACTGCCCTTCCACTGGTAATTCCCGGGTCTCCGGTGGCCCCGGTGCGCTCCCCGATGACAGCTTCATCGGGAGGAGAAACACCGTTTCGCATTCCTCCTTCAGGGGTATTGCCTCAGCCATCGATGCCATGTCGTCCCTCGCCACAGATTCATTCATCGGGAGCGATGCGCCATCGATGCCTTCGATGCCAGCACCAATGCCCCCCAGGGCGTCCACGGTGCCCCGGTGATTCCTTCGATTTTCTCGGAGCCTCAGCCGGGCCCTTCAGGTATCCAACCCCCTTCTCGTCCTACAGGTCAGCCTGCTGATCCTTATGACACCTGGGGTGATGATACTTCCACAGACACCGATGATTTACCTTCACCTCCTTCTCCTACTGAAAGTAGAAAGTATTCTCCTCCAGAGGACCTTTCTTTCATTAATTTTGTGAAGGAAATGTCAGAATTGGTCCCTTTCCAGCTTCAGACAGAGCAAGATGATAGGCACCAGATGATGGAGCTTCTCCAATTCCTGGATGCCCCTAAAGTGATCACTTCTATTCCCATTCATCAAGTTCTTCTTGACCTCCTCAAAAAGAACTGGGAAAACCCTGGATCCATTGCCCCAGTACACAGAAAGGCTGACACTACTTATCTGGTATAGTCAGCCCCTGGCTTTCAAAAATCTCAGCTTGACCACCACTCAGTTGTGGTGGAATCGGCTCAAAAGAAAGCAAAAAGGACGAAACCACAATCATCTACCCCTCCTGTCAAGGAACACAAGTTCCTCGACAATATTGGTCGTCGAGTGTTCCAAGGGGCCATGCTCATTTCCAGGATTGCTTCTTACCAGCTGTACATGACCCAATACAACAGGGTCATTTTCAAGCAAATACAGGACTTCTCTGAAACCCTGCCTGACCAATTTCAAGAACATCTTCAAACCCTTGTCAACAAGGGGTTTGAGGCAGGAAAGCATGAGATAAGAACAGCTTACGATATCTTCGACACCTCCACTAGGGTGTCTGCAACTGCCATTTCGGCAAGACGCTGGGCCTGGCTCAAGTCTTCTGACCTTCGCCCAGAAGTACAAGACAGGCTCTCTCTGACCTTCCCTGTATAGGAGATAATATGTTCGGTGAACAGATTCTGCAAATAGTGGCTGAATTAAAGGACCATCATGAGACCCTCAAACAGCTCTCATTGATACCTTCTGACTTCCCTTCTAGACAGCCCTTCAAGAAGGACTCTAAGAAGTCATTCTTCCGCCCAAGGAAGTACTATCCTCCACCAACAAGGTCCCGAGTTACGAGGCCTTATCAAAAATCTCAGCCTCGCCAGCCCCGGAAGCAAAAGCCACAAGCAGCTCCCCAGCCGGGGCCTGCTTCAGCTTTTTGACTTTCCCTTGGAGAGCAGCAGCCCGATCCCTCTGCCAGGCATACCAGTGGGAGGTCGATTGTGCCACTTTCACAGCATGTGGCAATCAATCACAACCGACCAATGGGTGCTAGCAATCATTGCTCAGGGTTACCTCCTGAACTTTCTTACTCTTCCACCGGAATCACCACCTCTACAAGCGTGGAGAGTAACCGACCACTCTGTCCCTCTGGAGCAGGAGGTTTCTCTTCTTCTCCAGTTAAGAGCAATAGAACCCGTCCCTCTTTCGCAACAAGGCCTAGGGTTCTATTCCCGGTACTTTTTGATCCCCAAAAAATCCGGGGGAGTTGGTCCAATTCTGGACCTACGTGCTCTCAAGTACCTACAGCAAGAAAAGTTAAAGATGGTAACCTTGGGCTCGCTTCTACCTCTTCTGCAAAGAGGAGACTGTCTCTGCTCTCTGGACCTTCAGGATGCATGCACACACATTGCGATAGCTCCAGGTCACCGCAAGTACCTCAGGTTTTTAGTAGGCCCAAAGCACTATCAATATCGCGTCCTTCTGTTCGGCCTAGCATCAGCACCACGAGTCTTTACCAAATGTCTCATGGTTGTCGCAGCCTTTCTCAGGAAAGAAGGTGTTCACGTCTTCCCCTATCTAGACGACTGGTTAATCAGGGCCCCAACCCAGCAAGCCGCTCGATCGTCCCTGGATTTTACCCTACACACTCTAATTTCTCTAGGATTTCTCGTCAGTTACGAGAAATCCTATTTAGTCCCATCTCAAACCTTATCGTTCATTGGGGCAGACTTGGACACCTTACAGGCAAAAGCCTTTCTACCTCAACGAATGCAAACCCTCGTGTCCCTCACTCATCAGTTGCAGTCTCAGTATACAGCAACAGCTCGACAATTCCTTGTCCTTCTCGGACACATGACGTTCTCAGTCCATCTCACACCAATGGCCCGCCTGGCCATGAGAGTCATGCATTGGACTCTGAGGTCACAATGGACTCAAGTGACTCAGCCTCTGTCAACCATTGTCCACATCACCGACGCACTCCGTCTGTCTCTCACCTGGTGGAAAGATCAGAACAATCTCCTCCAGGGACTGCCTTTTCACCTGCCAGATCCTCAACTCATTCTCACCACAGATGCTTCCAACCTTGGCTGCGGAGCTCATGTGAATGATCTTCAGTCTCAAGGATTTTGGTCTCCAGAGGAAGCCAAACACCAGATAAATTTCCTGGAGCTTCGAGCGATGCGATATGCTCTCAGAGCTTTTCAGGATTGCCTATCAAATCACGTCATCCTGATTCAGACGGACAACCAGGTGGCCATGTGGTACATCAACAAGCAGGGAGGCACAGGCTCCTTCCTTCTGTGTCAGGAAGCTGCGCAGATTTGGGCGGAAGCGCTCTCCCACTCTATGTACCTCAGGGCCACCTATTTGCCGGGAGTGCACAATGTCTTGACAGTCATTTCTTCCAACCGCACAAGTGGTCTCTCAATCCCTCCGTAGCGACCTCTCTCTTCCAGCAATGGGGTCATCCCCAAATAGACCTCTTTGCGTCCCCTCAGAACCGCAAGGTGGACAATTACTGCTCCCTCATTGGGAGCGAGCGCTCTCAGCCCAGAGATGCATTCTCCCTCTCGTGGACAGCCGGTCTGCTTTATGCATTCCCTCCACTTCCTCTTCTCTCGAAGACTCTCGTGAAGCTCCATCAGGACAAGGGAACCATGATCCTGATAGCACCTCACTGGCCACGCCAAGTATGGTTTCCCATACTCCAGTATCTCTCCATCCGCAGGCACGTTCCCTTGGGAACGCACTCGCTTCTGATCACTCAGAACGACGGATGTCTACGTCTTCCCAATCTTCAGGCCTTGTCCCTGACTGCATGTATGTTGAAAGGTTAATTCTTCAACCACTTAACCTTTCAGATTCGGTTTCTCATGTCCTGATTGCTTCACGAAAGCCGTCCACAAGAAAATCTTATTCCTATAAATGGAAAAGATACACATCATGGTGTTCTTCGCAATCCCTTGATCCCTTTTCCTGTCCAATCCCAAGGTTTTTGGACTATCTCTGGCATTTATGTAGCAGTAATGAAGACGCATCAGGCAGCTTTCATGGCAGGCAGGAAGAGAAGGGGTTGAGCACACCTCAGCGCCCTCTTTTATTGTACATTCATACAAAGGCAGATGTGTCATTACATGATTGGCTACTTTCCCCATAGCAACAGACGAGTCTCTACACTATTGGCTTGGCTCAGGGGGTGTGCACGGATCATTTCATTGGCTGCTGAATTCTATACCTCCTGTCTTTATCCTGCCTCTGACTAGGGAAAACCCAGCCCTTCTTTCAGGCTATCAGGGTTAATTATAAGCTAGAGAAATACATGACAGTCAGGTATCCTTTCCCAGGCAGAGACTTAAGCACAAGTGATGCTTTTATTCAGGCAAAGGTCAGGGAGAAGGGAAGTTAATGTTTAAACCCTGATGAAATGGCTTGCTGGAAAAGCTTATAATTCCCACAATTTATGGGAATCAGGTCTAAAGACCTCTTCCATCAGAATGCATGTCAGTGCGGTAGCCGCCTTCCATAAAGGTGTTGGATGTCCCTATATCGGTACAACCCCTCGTAACACGTTTTCTTAAAGGCTTGCTCCATATCAAGCCACCTTTACATCCTCCGATCCCTTCTTGGGACCTTAATCTGGTTCTCGGTCGGCTCATGAAACCAACATTCGAGCCTCTTCACTCCTGTGACCTAAAATATCTCACATGGAAAGTGATTTTCCTTTTGGCTATCACTTCACCTCGCAGGGTTAGTGAGTTACAGGCCCTAGTTACCTATCCGCCTTACACTAAACTCCTGCAGGATCGGGCGGTACTCCACACTCACCCTAAGTTTTTGCCTAAGGTAGTTTCAGAGTTTCACATTAATCAATCCATCATTTTACCTATCTTCTTTCCCAGGCCCCACTCCAACCCAGGGGAACAGGCTCTGCATACCCTTGACTGTAAACGGGCTCTAGTGTTCTACCTAGAGACCGTACAGTTGCCCACAGGAAGAGCACTCAGTTATTCGTCTTTCCATCCCAACAAACTAGGGCAACCTGTGGGTAAGCAGACTCTCTCCTCCTGGTTGGCGGACTGCATATCTTTTTGCTATCAGCAAGCAGGCATTCCTTTTCAAGACCGTGTTAAAGCACACTCTGTGAGGGCCATGGCGACTTCAGTAGCACACCTACGATCGGTGCCGCTTCCTGACATTTGCAGGACTGCCACCTGGAGTTCTCTCCACACTTTCGCAGCCCACTATTGCCTAGACAAAGCCGGAAGACAAGATTCCATCTTCAGCCAATCTGTCCTGCGTAACCTATTTCCAACGTGACGTACCAACACCCTTCCGCCTGCCCGGTGGGGTTCAGGATGCCCTCTACCAAATTCCACCCCAGTTGTTGTGCCTGTTGCACGCCGTTGGGTACATTTGGTGCATGTTCGGACATCCTCAGCTCGGTACTCACCCATATGTGAGGACTACCATCCTGCTTGTCCTGTGAGAAAGCAAATGTTTCTTTCCTGGCGTGTAGCCAGATGGACTCAGAACGAATGGGTATAGTATGCTCGTGCTAGCAGTTGGAGACGGATCTGACGTCAGCACGGGTGTATATATATCCCCACAGGAAGCGTAGCAACTTAGTAATTTCCGTCTCCAAAGCAGTTTGGAGAGCCTGCACGCTCGCTGAGCGTGTTTTCCAAATCTACTTTCTATTTTCTACATTCTACTTTCTTTCAATTACAACTTCTACAACATCGAGCCCCGCATTCCTGCGGTGATACCCTAAGGTCCCTCCCCCAGTAGAGTTTCCCGGGGTGATTTCCGTGATCCTCCGGAGGTTTAAGTCCTCGGTCCGGTGGCCGAATCGCGGCAGGGACGTAGCCCCCGGGCGAGGTTCGGGTGAGGCATACGAGGCGCCTCGGTCCTGGCGTGGACGAGGCAGCGGGTGCATATCCTCAAATGCGGCGGTGAAGGTACTTGCCCTCTCCCCCCGCAGCCGGAGACCGCCCGGGTTCCAGCCGGGAAGCGCCGAGGATCAGGTAAGGCGTACATCTCTTATTTCTGGTCTCCGAGGAACAGAGGATCGGCGGCGTGGCACGCCGTGGAGGGTGCCGTTTTGTGGGCCTTGTTCAGGTATTGAGCGCCTGTAATAGGCGCAGCTCTATGACTAAGCGCATATTATATTCCTTATTGTGCGTATATTGCCTTATTACTGAGAGCATATTGCATACCACTGAGCGTGTATTGCTAACCGCTTATTGCTGAGAGCCTATTGAAAGCCATTGAGCGTGTATTGCTAACCGCTTATTGCTGAGTGCCTATTGAAAGCCATTGAGTGTGTATTGCTAACCGCATACTGCTGAGAGCCTATTGAATGCCATTGAGCGTGTATTGCTAACCGCATATTGCTGAGAGCATATTGCATACAATTGAGCGTGTATCCCTGATCGCCTATTGCTGAGAGCATATTGCATATCATTGAGCGTATATTGTTAGCCGCATAGGGCTGAGCGCTTGTCTATATTGCTGCCGCATATTATTCTTCAGCGCCTGTTGTATTAAGCGCATATTGCTGCCGCATATTATTACGCGCCTCTTATATTAAGCGCATATTGCTGCCGCATATTATTGTGCGCCTATTCTCTTAAGCGTATATTGTGGCCGCTTTTCATTCAGCGCATACTTTTCAATGGAACAGAACGCCTCAGCGTCTTCAGCGGGGGCGCTGCCTGCCTCCGGTTTTAAGGCCCTCGGCCTCTGCTCCGCATGCCAGCTTCGAGCCACGCACAGTGAAGAGCCAGACTCCCTATGTGCCCAATGTGAGGAGGCCGTGGGACCCTCGGGCCAGGACCAGTCTCAGCCACGATTTGCTGACAGTTCCCCAGGGGCTACCCCAGATTTAGCGGGCAGTCTCGACCAATCTGGAATCCCGGGGGATCTTGTACCCTGGCGATTAGAGGCTGCTTCAATTTCCTGGGTGGATCTCTTTAAGGGGATTCATGCCTTTGTACAGATGCAAATGGCTTCCCGTCCAGGCCCTGCGGTTCCTGCTGTTCCTATTCCTGCTGTTTCTGCGGTGGCTGCGACTGTGGTGGCTGCTGCGGCTGCCGCTGCGGTGGCGGCTCCTGCGGCTCCTGTTCCTGGACCCTCACGCCCTTATCGTGAGCGGGACCTCCCGCCGCTGGACAGTCCAGATCAATCAGACCAGGAGGTTTCACCGGACGAGTCCGAACTCCCAGACGAGAGGGAACTTCCCCCAGGGATTGAGCCATATAGAACCATGAGGCGGTTCTTCCCTAAAGAGGATCTCTCCGACCTGGTGTCTCAGTGCCTGGCGGAGTTGGATATTACAGGTCCCAGCGCTACGGTACCCTCTGCGCAGAACCCCCTGCTGGAAGGTCTTCGTCCTACAGCCCGCCATTTTCCATTCTTGCAAGCAGCACAACAACTGATAGATTTAGAATGGGCGGCACCAGCGGCTTCCTTCAAAGGGGGCCGGGCCCTGACGGACATGTACCCATTGGCACCGGCTATCCAGGACCTGCTGGCGTGCCCTCAGGTGGACGCCTTGATTAGCGCTGTGGTCAAGCGCACTACCATTCCAGTTGAAGGGGGGACGGCCCTCAAGGAGCCTCATGACCGGCGACTGGATGCCATTCTGAAACAGACCTTTGAGGTGGCAGCTCTATCTTTGCGGATCGCAACCTGCTGCACAGTGGTGACGCGTGCCTGTTTGTCACAGGTCAGGAACAACGCTCCAGCAGCTGACATGGAGTCAGCTCTCTCATTCCTCACGGATGCTGCATCAGACCTAGTCCGGACAACAGCCAAGGGGATCTCATCCTCCGTAGCCGCCAGGAGGCAGCTCTGGATCCGGAAATGGTCAGCTGATGCGCCTTCAAAGACACGCCTCACCAGATTGCCCTTTAAGGGCTCTTTCCTATTTGGCAGCATCCTTGATAAACTGGCCAGTACATGGGGCGCCTCTCCAGTGCCTAGACTGCCGGAAGATCGGTTCAGAAGGAGCCAGCGCGCCTTTCCAAGGCCCTCCAGGGGCAGGAGTTCACAGCGCTTCGTTCCCTACAGGAGTTGCTACCAGGAACCTCGTCCTCAGGCCCGGAATCAGTCCTTTCGGACCAAGCAGCGCAAGAGGGGAACAGGCCCGGGCTCAGGTCCTGGCCGCGCCTCACAATGAGAATCCACCTATCCATCTGGGGGACGGAGCCATAGGGGGCAGGTTAACCCTCCTCTACCCCAGATGGGTCGAGATTACGTCGGACCAGTGGGTCCTCGCCATCATCCGAGAGGGGTATTATCTGGATTTTCATCTCCTCCCTCTGGACAGGTTTGTGGAATCTTCCTGTCCCACACACAAGAAGGCAGCATTGGAAGCTACCCTGGCGAGGCTCCTGTCCTTGAAAGCCATCATCCCAGTACCTGCCTGGGAAGTGAATTCTGGACACTATTCTATTTATTTCATGGACCCAAGAAAGGGGGCACCTTTCGGCCCGTACTGGACCTCAAGTCAGTCAATCGATACTTAAGAGTCCCGAGGTTTTGCATGGAAACTCTGCGCTCCGTCAAGAACGCAGTACAGCCAGGAGAATTCCTCACGGCATTAGACTTGTCGGAAGCCTACCTGCATATCCCGATCCATCCGGATCATTTGAACCCATGCAGCATTGGACACTGTCCTTATGAAAATGTAGGAGACCCCATACTCAGGCTCCACAGTGGCGTGAAACAACCTAAAATGCAGAATGAAGAAGTCTCCAGGATAAGGAATAGTACAAACTCTCCTGTAATTCCATAGTAGCAGAGAGTGCTATGAAAAAGACAAAAGACTCTACTTCATTCGAACATACTTCTGGGGAAAGATCAGCATATCTTAGACAACTTTGGAAAAAGTGTCTTTCAGGGCACAATGCTGACCTCAGTCACGCAGCATCAGTTCTATATAGTTCAATATATCTACGACTGCATGCAGAACGAAAACCCTTCATCAAGACTGAGATAGGTGAGCTGTCTTCCCTACCTCCTCTCTGCGATTTGGAAGCCATCCTACACCTTCTCTGGACAGTTTCAAGTCCTTTGATGCCACAATAAGAGCATTTGCTTACGTAAGTGCAGGATGCATGGCCTGGCTAAGAGACTATGCTCATGAGAAATTTGCCGATCAACCCTATCTAGGAGATAACTTGTTTGGGGAGGGGGAAAAAAGCCCAAATCAAGGAACAGAATGTAGCAGTACAAGCCCTATTTACAACAGCAGAATCCTTCAGCTAGAAGGCTATATGTCTTCCAAATGTTCTTATCTCAGGAGATTATATAAATCTTATCGATACTGCTTGCCTCAACCAACACATTGGCAACAGTCTCAGCCAGTACCGGCTAGAGGGCATCCTAGAGAACGCTCACAGCAAAAACCTAAACAACCGCAGCAAAACCTGGGCAAAGTTTTCCATCAACAAGAAGATAACATCCATACTACAAACAAAAGGCAAAATTCAGCACTTTTCAACATTCTGGAATAATATATACAAAGATCATTCCAAAACCCAGCCACTAAACCCACATACAGCTATTCCACCTCCTGACCCGGCACATCTACTACTTCTGCAGCAGGAGGTGAACCAACTTGTACTGCAAAATGTGGTTCAAATAATACCCTCTATCCTTCACGTTTGGGGATTCAACGTTCAGTATTTTTTTATTCCAAAAAAGACCGGCAGTATCTGACCAATGTTGGATCTTGGTAATCTCAATCTTTATCTTAAAAAAAAATAAAAAAATTTCAAAATATCTGAGCATGATTCTCCCTTTCATTCATCAGAATGATTGGAAGTGCTCCCTGGATCTCAAAATGCTTATGCACATATCCTGATATACCCCTCTTTTTGGCATTACTTGTGCTTCAAAGTGGGAACCTGCCACTGTCAGTACAAGGTCCTTCCATTTGGGCTATCTGCATTCCAAAGAATCTTTACGAAATGCATTGTAGTGGTCCATCTACGATGTCAAGGGATTAGAGTTTTCCCTTATCTAGATGACTGGTTCTTAGTAGCCCCCCATCAAGGGACATACTTCAAGCACACTTCCAATTATCTGTCAACACTCTTCAGTAACTTGGAATCATGATAAAGTTCCAAAGGTCAGTTCTTCAGCCCAGACAGTGACTTCAGTCCATAGAAGTCATCATAGACATGATTCAAGAACAAGCCTTCCTGCCTCCAGAAAGGTTGTAACTCTTGTACAAGATAGCCAACACATTGTTGAAATCAGTGTACAACAGCTTGTTGAATCCTTGTGCTTCTGGGTCACTTGGTGGCTGCAATTTGTTGTTCCATTTACATGCCTGCAATGACTTCAGTGGGGACTGAGGTCTGAGTGGAACCAAATCCTTCAGCCCACTTCATAGGAAAATAACTCACCTCACATATGAAGGAAGAAATACGTTTGTGGTTACGACCATCCATAATGCAGAAGGTGTTCCACTACAACCAGTATCGGATCAGATAATACTAGTTACAGATGCCTCCACTGTGGGTTGGACTGGTCGGCTCAGGAAAGGAGTTTCCAAATTTGCTAGAACTCGAAGCAATGCAATATGCCCTTCAAGCATTCAATTACATCCTCAAAGAGAAAAATGATACAGACAACCAAGTAGCCATGTTCTATGTGAACAAACAAGGTGGAACTGGGCTATGGACACCATGCCAAGAAGCCTTAAAAATATGGCCCTGGGCAAATCCAGAACAAGGCAACTCTCCAGGCATCTTACTGCTGGGTATTGAGAACATAACAGCGGACAGACCAAGCAGAATATTCTGCCTGCACAAATGGTCAAACCAAAATGTAGCAGATTAACTATTCAGATCTTTGTGACCAAGCAGAACTGAAAACATCAATTCTGCTCCATCCAATCCAGTCTCATGCGTGGAACATGGGCTTCGTTTATGCTTTTCCTCTAGTACCACTCATTTCGAGGACCGTACAGAAACTGATGCGAGAACAAGCCACCATGATTCGTTAGTCTCCCCATGGCAGAGACAAGTGTGGTATGTGTACCTCATTCAGTTCTACATAGTCCTTCCAGTACAACTGGGAGATGATCCCTCCCTTTCTATCCCAGGTAGACTAAGTTCGCTGCACCCGATGCTGCCATCCCTCAATCTGATAGCATGGATGTTGAGCAAACACTCTTGAAACAATGGTCCCTTACAAACCCGACTCAGGATGTGCTTCTCTTAGCTAGAAAATCATCTACTAGATGCAATTACTTATTTCAATGGAAATGTTGTTCAACCTGGTGTTCTGCTCACCACATTGATCCATTCGATTGCAAACCAAGACTTCTGTTGTTGTCTTACCTTCACTCCCTTGCACAATCTGGACTTTCGGTTTCATCACTGTGCGTTTATTTCAGCGTGATTGCAGCTTATCATTCTATAGAGAATGGTAGGCCTATATCTACACATCCACTAGTCTCCAAGTTAATGAAGGGCCTCCTACGCTTGCACCCACCAGTTAAATAAAAGCCACCAGTGCCCTGAGGACATAAATGTAGTACTAACTTATTTTATGCAGCTTCCTTTTGAGCCCCCTGGATTTGTCACCATTGAAATATCTAACCTTGAAAGTTATTTTCTTAGTAGCCATCACTTCTATATGAGGAGTAAGTGAATTACAAACACTAGTTAAATTTGCACATAAAGAGGGTAGTTTTCATGATAAGGTAGTACTCAGGTTGCATCCTAAATTTCTACCAAAGGTGGTTTCTGCATTATCCCAGGACAAGCAGGATGCTAGTCCTCACATATGGGTGTCGTCACTGACTGAGCCCTAGTGCGGGAAAAACTTCTGTCAAAGTTTCTAGAAACTTTTGACTGGCAGCCTGAGGCTACCGAGCATGCCCAGCGTGCCTTGATATTCTCTGCCACAGGGGTCTCACTCCAGTCTTCGTTTTTCCGCGCTGCCCTTAGCATCGCGGTGACAGGAGCCCTGTGAGATCTTCTCACTAACTTTGACTGAAAGTCACTTTTTTCTCTTTTTTCCCCACTTGGGGTCTCACAAAATCTCAATTGTCTCCAGACTGTGACAAAAACAATTATTTGTTTTTTTCTTTTCTCAAGATTTCTCTTCTCAGAGATCTTCCATCGATGGCTGTCGATAGAGACATGGCTTCGGGCTTCAAAAAATGCCCGGTCTGTAACCGGACCATGTCTATAACCGACCCACATCTCGAATGTGTACTCTGTTTAGGAGAGAAACATGAAATTTCTTCATTTGTACAGTGCCAGGAAATGACCCCGAAAGGCAGAAAGCTGAGGCAGGAGAAAATGTCACAGCTTTTCCACCTCCAATCACTGCCTTCACCATCTACTTCAACCAAATCTTCTCCAACAGGGGTCACTAAGAAAATTCTTCTTAAAAAACGGCGAATCGAGGGATCCAGCGATGCTCCAGTACCGTTGACGACATCGACCAGGTCAGTATCTGAATCGAGGCCTAAACACAAGCACCAACTTCATCGATCCTCGGACTCTCCATTGCTCCCTCCCCCGGGGGAACAGACTGCTAAGCGGCATAAATCATCCGAACCTCCGTATCCTCGATTCCCTTGCCGACACCATCGATATCGATGTCTGCATCGACGCCAGACTTAATCGGCCTGATCAGACAGATGGTAAAAGAAGCCTTCCAGGCACAAGTTCCGGCGTCATCGCCGATGCTGGCGGGTGCGCCGATGCCGGTGCTTGCGCCGATGCTGGAGACCGCATTGCCACCTCCAACCGCGCCAATGCTGGTGGTTCCGCTGATGCCCATGATACCACAGACACCAACCTCGATGCCGCAGACTTCAATGGCATCGGAGACATCGATGTCTATTCCTTTTTCGACTGCACAAGCTCCATCGATGCTACAACCTTTGCCACCAATGCCTTCGGTGACCGTTCCAATCTCGATGTTCTCTTTTCTCCATACATCGACTTGGACGGTTCCTTCTATATCACAGCTGAAGCCGGTTTATACGACGGCACCCACCTTACCTCCTCCTCACAAGGCATCGGCATCGCGACTTAAATCATCAAAAAAATTAAGACACTCGATGCCAAAACAACCACCTGCATCTTCTGAATCGCCAAGTGCAGAAGCAGCATTGCACGGTATCCTAACAAAAAGGTACCAAGAATTACTCGCTTCCTTGCCTGCTAATCCAGTGGAGGAGGACGTAGAGGATGTTGTGTCTGAAGACCCTCTACCTGGACCCTCAGGTGTACCTACGATTCCTAGGATTACACCTACTCACCAACCTTCTGCATATGACACTTGGTCAGACACTTCATCAGAGGTCTCATCAGAGGACTTCTTGTCTGATCCCTCCCCACCTCAACCCAG
Source organism: Rhinatrema bivittatum (assembly GCF_901001135.1). NCBI lineage: Eukaryota > Metazoa > Chordata > Amphibia > Gymnophiona > Rhinatrematidae > Rhinatrema > Rhinatrema bivittatum. The sequence goes on from NC_042617.1 coordinate 157,586,711, forward strand.
AAAACAATCACCTCCAGAGGATTTCTCTTTTTCTACCTTTGTCCAAGAAATGGCGGATTCTATCCCATTCAATTTGCAGGCAGAAAAGGATGACAGACAGCAAACTCTGGAAATACTCCAGTTTGTAGATCCTCCCAAACACAATCTCGCAATTCCTATCCATGAAGTGCTCTTACAGTTACAAAAACGCATCTGGGAACATCCCTGCACAGTTCCTGCAGTGAACAAAAGAGTGGATTCTACGTACCTAGTGCAATCAGCACCAGGCTATCAAAAACCCCAACTGCCCCACCACTCGGTCGTAGAGTCTGCGCAGAAGCGTTCCAGATGTACAAGAACCCATTCATCTATCCCACCAGGCAAGGATAACAGATTTCTGGATCAAATGGGTCGGAAAATCTATCAAGGAGCAATGCTGACCTCCAGGATCTCAGCATACCACCTCTACATGACCCAGTACCAGAGGAATCTCTGGAAACAGATGGAAGAGTTTGTGCCATCCCTGCCTTCACAATATCAAGAGGCAGCACAAAACATCATTAATAAGGGATTAGACACAGGAAAACATGAAGTCCGCGCCACCTATGATGCCTATGAGACTGCTTCGAGAGTTGCTGCATCCGGCATCAGTGCCAGAAGATGGGCCTGGCTCAAAGCCTCCGACTTAAGGCCAGAAGTGCAAGATAAGCTCGTCGACCTTCCTTGCCTTGGGGATAATTTGTTTGGCACCAAGGTTCAAGTCACAGTCGCACAACTACGTGAGCACACTGAGACCCTGCGACAATTATCTTCTCTTCTGCATGATCCATCAACACATGCTAGCTGCAGGGCCCCACGAAGGGACACTAGGTGCTCATCCAGACCGAGCCCTCCCAGGTCCCAACACCGACCACAACAGAGGCAACAAAGAACAACTAGGCCTCAACCAGCTCCACAAACCGGACCTGCCACTGGTTTTTGAGATCATATCCAGAGAACAAGGCCTCTGCTCCAATCCTAGACCAGCACTACCAGTGGGAGGAAGACTGTCCACTTTTTACAATGCTTGGACGTCAATAACATTGGACCAATGGGTCCTCTCAATTATACACCGAGGATATCAACTCAACTTCCTAACCATTCCTCAAGATTCTCCACTGAATTCCTCTCATCTCAGCAAAAATCATTTGCTTCACTTACAAACAGAATTATCCACCCTTCTGAAAGCCAAGGCTGTAGAGTTCATGCCCCGGCTTCAGCAGGGCAGAGGATTCTATTCCCATTATTTCCTCATTCCAAAGAAAACCGGAGGCCTGCGACCAATCCTAGATCTCAGAGATCTCAACAAATTTCTAAAAAAAGAAAAATTCAGGATGGTCTCTTTAGGCACAATGCTTCCTCTTCTTCAAGCAGGAGATTGGCTTTGTTCTGTGGATCTTCAAGATGTCTACGCTCACATTCCAATATTTCCTCCTCATCGCAAGTACCTGCGCTTCATGGTAGGTCATCAACATTTCCAATACAGAGTACTGCCATTCGGACTTGCCTCTGCTCCCAGAGTTTTCACAAAATGTCTGGCAGTAATAGCAGCCCACTTGCACAAGCAAGGTGTCCATGTCTTCCCATATCTAGACGACTGGCTCATCAGAAGTCAATCTCAAAAAGGAGCTCTGTCTTTTCTCAGACAATTACTCTACTACACTCCACGGGTTTTCTCATCAGTTACCAAAAGTCCCATCTTACTCCATCTCAACTACTCCAATTCATAGGAGCAGAACTGAACACCATCCTTGCAAGAGCCTTTCTACCAGAAGATCGAGCACAAACACTATCTTCATTAGCAAGCTCGATTCACTCCGGACATCAAGCAACAGCCCATCAATTTCTAACCTTACTAGGTCATATGGCCTCCACAGTTCATGTCACTCCTATGGTACAGGTTGCCATGAGGGTTACCAATGGACTCTACGGTCACAATGGATACAAGCCATTCAACCGCTTCATTATCCAATTCAAGTAACCCACCAACTAAGATCATCTCTACTTTGGTGGGCGAATATGGACAACTTGCGCAAGGGCCTACCCTTCTAGCAACCAGTCCCACAAATAACATTAACTACAGATGCATCCACCTTGGGTTAGGGAGCTCACATACACAATTTCCAAACCCAAGGCACTTGGACAAAACTCGAAGCGACTTATCAAATACATTTTCTGGAGCTTCGAGCTATACGTTATGCACTACATGTATTCAAGGACTGCCTTTCACACAAGACTGTTCTCATCCAAACAGACAACACAGTGGCCATGTGGTACATCAACAAACAGGGAGATACGGGCTCGTATCTCCTCTGTCAAGAAGCCGCACAGATCTGGGACTGGGCCCTGAAACACTCAATGTTCCTCTGGGCTACTTATCTGGCAGGCATTCACAATGTAGTGGCAGATCGACTCAGTCATCAATTCCAACCACACGAATGGTCCCTGGATCCTTCAGTAGCGACCAGGATATTCCAACGTTGGGGACAACCAACAATAGACCTCTTTGCGTCACATCTGAATCACAAAGTAGACAATTTCTGTTTTCTACACACAAACAAGACCCAGTCAACCAAGGACGCCTTTGCTCGTCCTTGGAACTCAGGCCTACTAGACGCATATCCTCTAATACCGCTCATAACCAAGACTCTAGTGAAGCTTCAACAGGACAAAGGGTCCATGATATTCATAGCCCCGTATTGGCAAGTGTGGTTTCCCATACTCCTAGACCTGTCAGAGATCCAATTCGTCTGGGAGTAGCTCCCACTCTCATAACTCAGGATCAGGGTCGGTTGCGCCATCCCAACCTTCATTCCCTATCCCTAACAGCATGGATGTTGAAAGCTTGATTTTATAACCTCTCAATCTTTCAACCAATGTATCTCAAGTGCTTCTAGCTTCACGTAAACCTTCCACACGAAAGAATTACTCTTCCAAGTGGAAAAGATTTACTATATGGTGCAGACAATAGAATATAGACCCTTTCACCTGCCCCATAACCTCTCTGTTAGACTACTTATACCATCTATCAGAATCTGGTCTCCAGACTTCATCTGTAAGAGTCCATTTAAGTGCAATCTCAGCTTACCATAATAAGATAGGAGATGCACCAATATCCACACAACCTCTTGTCAGCAGGTTTATGAGAGGTTTAACTCACCTTAAACCACCAGTTCGGCCACCAGTCACAGAATGGGACCTCAATTTGGTATTAACAAGACTCATGTGTTCTCCTTTCGAACCCATAGATTCGTGTGATCTTAAATTTCTCACATGGAAGACTATCTTCCTCATAGCTATTACATCAGCTAGAAGGGTTAGTGAGTTACAAGCACTTGTTATGTACGCACCCTATACAAAGTTCCTACATGACAGAGTGGTTCTTCGTACACATCCAAAATTCCTCCCTAAAATAGTTACGGAATTCCACTTGAACCAATCCATAGTTTTACCCACCTTCTTTCCAAGGCCTCATTCGCACCAAGGCGAACGGGCTTTACATACTTTGGACTGTAAGCGTGCACTATCTTTCTACTTAAACCGCACTGCAGTCCACAGAAAATCAAATCAACTCTGTTTCCTATGATCCGAACAAACCAGGGAAAGCAATGGGTAAACATACTATATCCAATTGGCTAGCAGATTGCATACAGTTTTGCTATGAAAAAGCAGGCCTTCCTCTCCAAGGGCGAGTAAAGGCACATTCAGTAAGAGCAATGTCAACATCAGTAGCACACTATCGTTCAGTGCCAATCCTTGACATATGTAAAGCAGCAACATGGAGTTCTCTTCATACCTTTGCAGCTCATTACTGTTTGGACAAGGAAGGCCGACAAGATTCAACCTATGGACAATCTGTCTTAAAGATCTTGTTTCCAGTTTAATCCCAACTCTTTCTACATCCAACCTGCTGTGATCTTTGGCTGTTTCATTTTCACCAACAATTTTTCACTGTTCCTTCACTACAAAATGACTCAGCCTCTAGCTTGCTAATCACCCATATGTGAGGACTAGCATCCTGCTTGTCCTGGGATAAAGCAAAATTGCTTACCTTGTAATAGGTGTTATCCCAGGACAGCAGGATGTAGTCCTCACAAAACCCACCCGCCACCCCGCGGAGTTGGGTCTCATACCTTTGATTATTTTATTTTTTGCTAAAAGCTTATTGCTACATACGAGACTGGAGTGAGACCCCTGTGGCAGAGAATATCATGGCATGCTGGGCATGCTCAGTAGCCTCAGGCTGCCAGTCAAAAGTTTCTAGAAACTTTGACAGAAGTTTTCCCCGCAATAGGGCTCCGTCAGTGAAGTCACCCATATGTGAGGACTACGTCCTGCTGTCCTGGGATAACACCTATTACAAGGTAAGCAATTTTGCTTTCCGTTTAAACTCAGCAATAGTGTTTCCTACTTTCCAAAACCTCATGAAAGTGAAAAGACATTTCGTGTGTTGGACTGTAAAAGAGCTCTGACTTTATTACAAGTGACAAACTCAATTCCATAGAAAAGTATTCTAACTTTTCATATCATATGATCCAAACAGACTTGGAATAAATGTAAATAAAAATAATTTCTAAATGGATAATGAACTATATTTAGCATTACTAAATCTCACTAATCCAGTCAGAGCTCACCAGGTTTGAGCAAGTGTTTCATCCATTGCACACCTCAGTGAGGTTCCAATTGAAGATACTTGTATAGCAGCTATCTAGTCCTCTGTGCTTAATTTCACTTCCCACTACTCCCTAAATTATTTGGCTTCCATGGGCAGTGCAGTAGGAATAAACTTATCACACCATTGATACATTAATAGTCTGCTATCCATGGTGCAGCCCTCAGTTTGGGACTCCCTGTAGATCATGTCTAATTCAGCCCTGCTTATTGTCAGGAAAGGCAAGTTTGCATACCATAAATGGTGTTTTCCTTAGATAGCAAAATGAATTGGACATGAGATGTCAGACTTCTCCCTGGACAGCAGACTATCCTTTTCTATTAACTCTGAAACAGACTGAGGAGGTTGTGGCAATGCCTGCACAGGAACTCCAGCATATGCTCCCGTAGAGCTCAAAAGCTCTACTAACTTGGACAGTTCCATGCGGTTCTGCCGGATTACATCACCCATAGATGAATTCATCCTGCTATCTAGAAAAGCACAGTTTACGGCAAGCAAACTTGTTTTTATAAAATGCTTTTGTGAAGGAAATTACCAGTTAAACCAATTAGTCCACCAGTTTTCCCAGTCTCTCTAGATCATCAAGACCTGGTTCTTCAACCTGCATTTCCCCCAGCTTACCCAGACCCTGCAACCAGTCAGTATCTATAAAGGATTATATTCTGACTTACACATAAGCAGATGTAAATATGCGTATGTAACATCCATACACTTGTCATGTTCACAGGTTTTAAAATAGTACATTATATGTGTAAATGTTGGCCTTGTCCCTAGCTTGCCCTTTTTCTATACTAGCAAATTTGTGTCTCATTACTTGTATGTGTATGTTTGAGGTTTATAAAATAGTTGTGCGAAGATCTGCTATTTGTATGTACATGTGCTCATTTTTAGGCGCACAATGCTTTTAAAATTCACTTTACAATGAATAAGGTCCTAAGTGTTGATTTTTGTGACAAAGTATGTAATAGTTGAAAACAAGCACTTTTGTAATCTGTACTTCTCTAATAGTCATCTTTTATCTACAGCTAATGGATTCTCCTGCCCTTTGGATTCTGGGGTCTTGCATCCTCCATCACTTCAGCCAAGAATCTTTAACAATGACAATTCACCTAAACATCAAATAGCTGCCAGTATTATATCAAGACCTAGACCTTGTCTAAGAAGAATAGATCCCTGGAAGGTTCTATCTCAAAGTTCAAAGCCTAATCCTTCTGAACCAGACTGTACAGGATACAACAAAGGAACAAATGGTAATATGGCACTAGCTGCTGAGGAGAGAGAGGGGCATCATTTACCATCATTACTTGATATTGATATGGAAGGTCAAAACAAAGACTACACTGTGCCGCTTTGTAGGGTGAAAAGTAAACCTTGTCGACCATCTATATATGAACTGGAAAATGAATTTTTATCTTAAGTGCCTTGTACTTTTAAAGTGTTCCTTTTTTTAAGAACAGGCTTGTTAAAATCAATCTGTCTTTAATTTTGTCATGTGCTTAAAAAAAAAAAAATTGTGGCCACACTACTTAAAGCAGCATTTTGTCATAACTTATTCAGGATTATCCTTAGACCCCCATTAATGACTGTGCAATGCTCAAAATATGTATTAATTTGGGCATTTGAGTATCACATTCATATCTCATTTGAAATATAAACAAAAAATATGCTGAACTTGTCTGTATTCTCCCAGGACCAAGTTGCTGTGTGATTAAGATTATGGAAGTTAGGGCTCACGTGCAAATTCAGGTGCAAGGGGTACCTAATATGATTTTGACATTTGTTAGCTTAACATAATAGGATTTATAGTTCATCAATACTTACAAACAAAAATAAACTATATCTCTCTTAAATTGACCAGTAACAAGGTTTCATATCAGATATTTATTTGAGACCTTTTCTGATCAGTGGTGGATACAAAATAGTCCTCATATTCTGTAAAGCACATCTTGACAGCATTTGGACATTTAATATTCATAAATTAAAATTTCCAATTTTTTACCTGATTTTTCATTCTATTGGTGCTAATACATCTTTCAGCCTTTGCTTATCTGACTTGAGACAGCTGTAAAATTTATTTCTTTATCCTTTAGCTTCTATACAAGGAAGAAATCCAGACTGCTTAGATCATGTATTATGCTGGACAGTATAGGATTCATATGTCCCCCTTTAATTAGTTTTCTTCCCATAAAAGTGGTGGCATTAATGCAATTGCTGAGGTGCTGAACTTAACTTGTTGCTCTTGTCTTTTGAATGATGTATCTGAAACTGCAGGCTTTACTTGAATTTGGTTTAGGATGGCACGCTTCAGCAATTGAAGACCCCAGATCCACATAATGCATGCACTTAATTGCTGGCTACTGATCTCAGAGTAGCTGAGGAATTGGTGTTCCTTTGATCTTTTACTGTAGTGAGGGCTTTCTAAACTGTGGATGCTATTTCCAGAATTGGGTATACCAGTTCATATAACTGATCTGTATCAAACATCTGTATTCTGAAAGTCTATTGACTTGACCTGTAGAACAGCTAAAGTAAACAGTTTTCAATCACTGCTTTTCTCATTTTTTGCACAACAGTCTTATATACTAAGATCTGATTTTGTCCTGAAAGTACTGGGATGAGGCCCTGAATCCAATAAAACATTTCTCACTTCTGTGAATGGACCAATATTAAGAAGAAATCTCATTTTAATATTTTTCCCCTGTTCAGTTACCAGGCCTACTTGCAAAAAAGGAAAACTAATTTGGATACTCTTACCTAACAGGAGAGCTAGGTCTTTTGGCAGCAGATCTACTTCAGAAACAGCTAAATTTCAACCTCAGTATTTCAAATTAAAATGGGCATCTCATATTAGTTAGATGAATACACTGAACAGTGGAGTTAAATCAGTAGGCACTTTTTATCCAAATCCCAGAAGTGGTTCTTAATAGCTTGAGATTCTAGAAGAATGAGCTATGCAAATTGGGATTTTGGATAAGATAAAGCATATATAAAGCTCTATATATTCTTGTTACAGTAGTCTGTGCTCAGTCTATCTGGAAATTCTCCAAGATCTATGGAATAGTTTTCTTGTGGAGCTAATGGCAGCAGAGTGTCTCAACAATCAGAGCCCATTTAGTCTTAGTTTCATCTATTTTATTTTCAGATTAAATGGCCATACCAAGATCAGTAAACCTCAATGGAAAGCGAATAAGTTGGTTAGATGTTGCAACTTGGCATATCTCACCATCTATTAATTAGCTGAGTATCACTTTTAGGACATTTTAAATTGCTGTTTTTTTATTTAAAAAAAAAAGAAAAAAGCCCTCCCATCTCTCAACTGCACTGCTTTAGCAAAGTTTCATAGTGTGAAGACTAAGTGGTGGTGAACAATCATTAATTACTCATTGCTACTGATTATTCACAAGTGTTCTTGTCCATATTACAGCCTGCCTACCTCTTTTTGCTTTTTTTTCTCCTGTATTCCTTGTTATCATTGCTTGAAGATTCTAGCACTGGGATAAAAAGGGAAACCTGTTAATATACTGTACAGGGAAGAGAAGTCAACTTGGGCTTCCAATTAAATACATGTCTCTAGAAAACTGATCTGTTTTGTAGCAGACTGATGTGATGAAGAGGAACTTGAACAAGAATTATTGCCAGAATGTAATTATTTTTGTCTGCTAAAAAAAAAAAAAAAGTATTTTTAATGCAGCAGTGTAGATTACTAAAACAGAATAAGTATTTTTTTAAAATTTTGCACTTTTGACTTATGGGATGTTTAATACAGATTTGTCCACAGCTTGTAGGAGCTTTGCTTCTCATCTGAAACTTCAGATTGTTACTGGATGCTGAGTACTTGCTAAAATGTTGATTAAATATACAGCAGGTTACTTTTGTAGGTTGCATCAGATAATAAAATCTATGGGATTTCTGCTGCATTTGAATACGTGGATCAATAAAATAGGAACCATAATTTGTGCTTTTAATTTACTTTAAAGTCAAATTATACCACCAAAATATTGTTGAAATCTCACTGTATTTATTGCAGCACTGAAACAATACATGAACAGATTCTCATAAGTATCAACAGCATTTTTAGAAAATCCCTAATTCCATATTGCAGTGAAATGTGGTGCACTACCAACTATCATTCTTTCCTTGCAATTCTGATTAAAACATAGCAGCAAAATTGTGACATGTGGACCATGTTCTTAATATTACTTTGTATCCAAATATGTACTTTTTTGGACATAATTCACTTGTACATAGAAGTACAATGAAAGACAACATAGTTTATAGAGTTGAGTACTCATCAAACAACCTTATCTTTGGGCTACTGTTTGCTGAGATCAGTGGTAGACAAAAATAGCTGTGGCAGAATATTATGCAATTGGAAGTCCCTGGGCTAAAATTAAAATTTCTGAATCTACCACCTATCACATCTCAGTATCCAGTAAGTAATATAGTTAGTCTCTAAGAACTTGTACAGCTAAAATTTTGTTTGTACAGAAGTTGCTATAAATCTCTCACTTGGAAGCAAATTCTGTGAAAGTAGTCATCGTGAGCAGGTTTAAACCATCATTTTTCTAAACTTAATGACTTTTTTGATAAAAAGACCAGCAACACCTTCACATTATGAAATGTAAGAAAACAGGTACCATATTCACAAACTTGATGATTCATCTTGGAATTTATTTTGTAGTATGAAGGTGTTGCTGGCCTATTGTAAAAGGTCTGTTTTAAAGAAAGTGATTCTCCACTTAATTCAACCATACTTTTTTGTATTTTGTAAATTTGTAATTTCTAATGTGTTTAATCTGTTTTCCCTGTACGAACCCGGATCAGTCCAGACTCCTGGGTTTTGCCTCCCCTCCAGCAGACTGAGATAGAAGTTTTGACCGACTCCGCCCCGCACCCTGAGGTGCTACCTACAGTCCATCAGTATTTCTCTGTCTCCAGCAGATGATAGAGGTCAAATTCCTACAGTCTGTAGCTAGCTTAAAAAAAAAAATCCAAAAGTGTAGTCAGGAATTTGGCTTTTAATTTGCTGAGTTTGTATTTCTTAAAAAAAAATAAAAAATTGAGCTTTCTGTTGGAAGCTGGCAGGAGCAGTTGCATTTAGCCTCCCAGGGGGTTGGCATGTCCTGAGGCGACCATCCCCCCTGGTATTGAGGGCTCAGCTGGATAGAGGTTGAGAACCCTGTTGAACAGCACGGTACCGAGTTGGGGGGGTGATACTGGGGAGCCGGCTCACTCACCCCAGGACAATCAGGACCCGTTTTTCTTCTCAGATTTGGAAACACAGTAAGAGCACTCCTGCGCTATTCGGCGCCTGTCCCCCGCCACTGGGAAAAAAGAAAAGGGTTTTTTTTTCTTCAGCTGGTTCGCGATGCCTCGAGGCGCGGCCTGTCAGGCTTGTAGGAAAGCGCACACGCTCCTTTCACGTGACAGTCTGTTATTCCTGCCTCCCCGGAGGCCAAGGCACATTGGCGGCGGTTGGGGGAGGTGTTTCACGGCTGCGACTGGGCTCAGCGAAGTCTGGGCACTCATGGCCTCAGTCTGCAGACCCGTTCCCGCTCAGCGTGGGAACTAAGGCCATTTTGGCCACATTTCGCGCTGCAGTGCAAACCGTGGAGGGGGGAGGGATTCCCCCTCTCCTCTTTCCCCGCAGCCTACAGCACCTGAGGGGGGCTGCCTGGCAAAGGAATTCCCAGGGCCGATTTGAAGAGAGCCCCAAGGAGTAATCAGACTCCTCCTCCTCTTCATTTTCATCCAAATTTGTTTTGTTGCTGAATAAGGCCTTTAAGGCCAGGAGAGCAGCTCGGAGGCATTCAGAAGAGGGCCCTAAGGTACATTCAAGCCAGGGGGCAGTGGCTCAGGGAGTCAAGTGGTGAAAAGGTCCCAGCCCTCAGAAGCGGGGGATCCAAAGGCTGAGACCGCTTCGGACCTTATCCACTTACCCGTGGGATGATTCGTCCTCTGAGGTCTCGGAGCATGATGATCAGGAGCCTAGCGGGGCTCCTCATCAGGGAAGGCATCTGGAGGAGAACTAGGACCTTCCTCCCACTCACGAGGGTCCACAGATTGTTGAAGGAGATGACCCAAAGGTGGTTCGACTGTTTTGCAGGGATGAGTTGGGCACGCTAATTCCTGCGATCCCAGAAGAATTGAGTATTGAGACCCCTCAGGAGGATTTCTGAATGGGTTCCATGGATCCCATCATGGTGGGCCTGCGTGGTCCAACCAAGTCCCTTTCCCTTTCATCTTTCTGTTATGGACTTGCTGTTCCGAGAATAGGATACTCCTGATCTAGACTTGAAGGTCAGTAAGGTGATGGACAAGCTATATCCCTTGCCAGAAAAGGCTTTAGACCTTCTCCATGTTCCTAATGTGAATGCGGCAGTGTCGGCGGTCACTAAAAAGACCACTATCCCTGTGACGGACATGACGGCACTCAAAGATTTCCAGGATCGGAAGGTGGAGGTGCAGATCAAAAAGATATTTGAGGTGTTGGCACTTGGTGTCCGAGCTGCCATGTGTAGTAGTTTCTCCTTGAGACCAGGTATTTGTTGGATCCAGTAATTGCAGAATAGCACTGCCCTGATGGAAGAAGAAGCGGTGCAAGTGGGGTGGTGGTCGCTTATAGTGCAGATGCCCTTTATGACCTTCTGCATACTTCAGCCAGATCAATGGTCTCGGTGGTATCTGCCCGCAGACTTCTCTGGTTGAGAAATTGGTCAGCGGACGTTTCCTCCAAAGCTCAGTTGGGCTCTTTACCTTTTAAGGGAAAACTACTTTTTGGAAAGGACCTGGAGGACATGATTCAATCCTTTGGGTGAGAACAAGGTACACCGCCTACCAGAGGATAGGCCAATGGCGAGAGTCTCCTTCCCGTCTCACTTGTGCCTACGAGGAAATCGAAGATTTCGTTCCTCCCGATCTTCAGGATCTTCCTTTTGATAGCCATCGGGAAGACAACAGTCCTGGTCTCAGTCCTTTCGAGGCTAGTGCTTCGGCAGACCAGGAGCCCCACAGTCCTCCGGCGGCTCCAGTGGTGGGAGGCAGACTGTCTCGGTTTTACGAGGAATGGGCCACTCTGATGTCCGACCAGTGGGTCCTCAATGTGATAAAGCACGATTGCGCATTAGATTTTGCTCGGTGTCTTCGAGACCGCTTTCTTGTCTCCCCATGCTCGTACGTCGAGAAATGCCAGGTGGTACAGGACACGTTGCAGCGTCTCCTCGAACTCGGGGCCTTTGAAGGTTCCTCTCGCGGAACAATGGAAGGGCCATTACTCCATTTACTTCGTGATGCCAAAGAAAGAGGGCACCTTCCAGCCCATTCTCGACTTAGAGTAAACAGGTGCCTGTGGATATCACGGTTTCGCATGACTCTGAGATCCGTCATTGTGTTGGTACGCAAGGGTGAATTCTTGGCATCTCTAGATCTCACAGAAACGTACCTGCAAATTGGCATCCGGTCTGACCACCAGAAATTCCTGAGGTTCGCCATACTAGGAGACCACTTCCAGTTTTGTGCTCTGCCATTCGGGCTGGCCACAGCACCCAGGACCTTTACCAAAGTGATGATTGTGGTGGCGGCGCAGCTCCAGAAGGCAGGATTCTTTGTTCACCCCTACCTGGACGATTGGCTGATTTGGGCAAAGTCGGAGCTGCTTTTCTGCTCGGCAGTTCATTGGGTTCTTCAGCTATTGTGATCGCTCAGCTAGGTGATCAACTTCGCCAAGAGCCACCTGATTCTTTCCCAGTCCTTGGAATTTCTGGGGGCCCGGTCCGACACATGACAGGGCTGAGTTTTTCTGACTGGGGACCATGTCGTCGAGCTGCAGGAGCAGGTTCGGGATTTGTTGTCCAAGCATCCTCCCAGGGTTTGGGATTATTTGTGGGTCCTTGAATCGATGGCGTCCACCCTGGAGTTAGTTCCCTGGGCCTTTGCTCATATGAGACCTCTGCAGTCAGCGTTGCCTTCCCGTTGGAGCCCGGTGTCGGAGCATTTTCATCTTCCTCTGCCTCTTACAGACTCTGCTTGTTCCAGTCTAGATTGGTGGCTCAACTTGGACAACTTGAGCTGCAGAGTATCCCTGGAAGTCCCGGATTGGACAGTGGTCACCACGGATGCCAGTCTCTCCAGCTGGGGAGCGGTGTGTCAGGAGAAATTGGTACAGTCCCACTGATTGAGGGAGGAGTCCCAGTGGTCGATCGTCTGGAGACCAGAGCGGTGTGATTAGCAATGCAGGCCCTCTGAGCGATCCTGCAAGGGAAGTCTGTCGGGATCCTGTCCAACAATGTGACCATAGAGGCTTTTATCAATCGCCAAAGAGAGAATCAAGAGTCGACCGGTGGCGAGCGAAGCACAACAGTTGATATTCTGGGCGGAACAGCGTCTACTCCACATTGCAGCCTCTCACATTGCCGGGGTCGACAATGTTCAGGCCGATTTTCTCAGTTGCAACTGGCTTAATCCCGGGGAGTGGGAGCTCTCTCAAGTGGCGTTCAAGCTCATATGCGACAAGTGGTCTAGGCCGAGCATGGACCTGATGGCAACATTTCACAATGCCAAGACTCCTCGTTTCTTCAGTCGATGCCAGGAGCGGAAGGCATGGATGCACTGGTTCTCTCCTGGCCAAGGAACATTCTACTGTACGTGTTCCCACCATGGCCTGTGATTGGCAAGGTGCTAAGGCGCATAGAATCTCACCCGTCTGAGGTGATCTTGATAGCTCCGGAATGGCTGAGGCATCCAAGGTTTGCTAATCTAGTCAATCTAGTTGTGGAAAGACCCCCTCCGGCTGCAAGACCTCCCGAACCTCCATCGGGGGCCGTTTGTTTGGAAGAGGCAGATCGCTTTTGTCTAGCGGCATGGCTTTTGAAAGGCAGCATCTAAAGAGCAAGGGTTACTCTGACGCGGTTGTGGCTACCCTCTTGCGGTCTAGGAAACCCTATACTTCTCTGGCCTATGTCAGAGTTTGGGGGATATTTGAGTTGTGGTGTATTATACAGGGGGTGACTCCTGGTGCCTCAGTGTCACATATTTTGTCATTCTTGCAGGCTGGCCTGGCAAAGGGCCTTTCATGCAGCTCGTTAAGGGTACAGGTGATTGCTCTCAGCTGCTTCCGTGGTAAGATCAGCGGAGTAGTGTTGGTTGCACATCCGGATGTGGCACGTTTTCTCTGAGGGGCAAAATGTTTACGTCTGTCGCGGAGCTTGAATCTGGTTCTCAAAGCCCTGTGTGGGGCACCTTTTGAGCCATTGAAGAGGGTGACGCTAAAAGATCTTAAATTAAGGACTTTTTTTTTCCCTTCGTGGCTATTTCCTCTGCTCGTCCGGTGTCAGAACTTCAGGCGTTATCCTGCAGGGAACCCTTTTTGAGAATTATGGATATGGGAGTTTCGTTACAAATAGTTCCTTCCTTTCTTCCAAAAGTTGTATCCTCTCTTCATTCGGTAGAGCTCCCTTCCTTTCCTGACTTGGATTGATCCAATCCCCAGTTGAGGGACCTGAGGAAACTAGATGTGCGTCGCATTCTATTACGTTATTTGGAGGTTACCAATAGTTTCCGCATGTTAGACCTTCTCTTTGTGCTGTGGAGTGGTCACAAAAGAGGACACAAGGCGTCTAGGGCTACGGTTGCTCGCTGGTTGAAGGAGGCTATTGGTTCGACATATCTACTTTAAAGCCGTCTGCTCCCGGTCAGTCTACGAGCACATTCTACCCGTTCGCAGGCAACATCGTGGGCGGAATATCAGCAAGTTTCGCCGCAAGAGATTTGTAGGGCAGCTTCGTGGAAGTCTTTGCATACCTTTGCAAGGCATTACCTGTTGGATGTCCAGGCCCCAGGCCCTGGGGGTCTTGGCGAAGGTGTGATCCGTGCAGGACTCAGGGTCCCACCCCAACTAGAAGAGCTCTGGTACATTCCAGGAGTCTGGACTGATCCGGGTACATACAGGGAAAGGAAAATTGGTTCTTAACCTGCTAATTTTCATTCTTGTAGTACCATGGATCAGTCCAGAGTCCTGCCTATTTCAGCATTCGGGTGATGGAGAGTCTGTTCGTTCAGTGCTTAATTTTTTTTCCCCAGACTAGTTTTCTAGATATCTATAAATGCTCACGCATTCTGGTTTGTTTTGGGGTTCGTGAGAAGGTTGATTGCGATTACAGGGTTTCTTTCCCCTGGTTCATACAGGGCCATTAACTTATGATAATTTTATCTTCTGCTTTGATACAGTAAAATACTGACTGACTGTAGGTATCACCTCAGGGTGTAGGGCAGTCGGTCAAAACTTCTCTGTCTCCATCTGCTGGAGGGGAGGCAAAACCCAGGAGTCTGGACTGATTCATGGTACTACAGGAACGAAAATTAGCAGGTAAGAACCAATTTTCCTTTATTCATAGTTCTGGGTGTTAAGTGTTTCCACCAAGTCCTAATAAAATCTCTCACACACTCCTTATGCCCATAATCTACCAGGGTGAACTCATAGCATCATGTCCAAGGAGACAAACTGAGCCAGTCCTGGTTTTACCTTATTGCATGCATGGAGATGCCACCCTTCTTTTCTCTGACAACTCAATAGGAGAATCAGAATTATTGCATTATGCATGCAGTGGAGTTATCCAGGAATGGCACGACTTGTCACCCTGGACATAGAGCTGTATGCAAACTGTAGCTATCATGACATCACTCATGAAGAAAAGTCAGACGAATGGTAGTTATTTTAAAAGCATTAAGAAACTTGGTTTTGTTGTGCATTTTAGCTTACAGATTTTTAAATAAATATAGCTATGAAAGTTAGTGCTTTGATTCTGTGTTCCAGTGATAGCTAGTATTAGCATATGTTTAAATTTGATATAAAAACTTTTTCCCTTTTAGTTTGTTTTAAGTGTCAACTTCCTAATTGTATGGACAAGCTTAAAAGAACTGCTGATACATGACAATGTATTCAGTATTTGCTATCTCAAAAATTCATAGCAATATATTGTTGATTTTTAAAATAAATTACTTTAAACTTTAAATCTACGGGCATTGGCGCACATTTAATGAATATCAATTAAATCCTCTCCTGTATAAATAATTCCAAACGTAAAATCGTTTCATTTAAAATGTCTGACATGAAAATAGTAATTTATTATATATAGGCAAGTGTTGCTAGAATTTCAGCATATACAAAATTCTCATAGTTTAGAATATTTCAAATCAGCATTTTGTGACCATGTATGAATAAGAAAAAAACACTACACTTAAAAAATGGTGTTTACACCATTAAGGTTTAATGCTCTGCTAATTTTATTTAATTGTAATGGCATGCTACCACACTAAGCAATGATAGCGTTGGTTGCCATACTATCTAAAGGAAAAAGCTTTTACCACATTATATGAAAATCAAACTTTCTGAAAATCCATATGGGAAACTGTTAATAGATAACCCATAAAATCTATGAATGTCTGGGAAGGGCACGAATAATTTCCATTCCTGGGCTTGTCTTGTCTGTAGCATTATCTATAAAAATAGTTTCTGGATACTGTATAATCACACCGGTAACTAAGGACCTGAAGTGCCTTACAAATTTATAAAATGGATGTTACTATCAAAATCCTACATTTAACATTAAATTATCACAAGAATTTACCTGTTTCAATGCAAAGAACTTTTTTTTTAAATATAAAGACCTCACATATTAAAGCTAATTGCAAGGAATCTTGAATCATAAATAGAACAAATATAATTAAAGAATGATCAAGTTATTTAAATTTAATTAAACTGAATAAACTGATGCTCCTTAGTTACAGTATAACATTTGGTCTGTTCTCTGGATCCACTGTCCAACTGAATTTTAATGAATTTATTTAGATTGAATTTATAATAGCTGCTATACTGTCTTCTGTGCCTGTTCTAAATAACTGTGTCTTTTCAAGGTTCAATCTTATCTCTAAAACATGGTATTCTGCTAGAAGACAGTTCTCACAATCCCTATTGTTGCAGCTGCACTATTTTCTGGTGTGTTGAAACACTAAAGTCAGAGGTTGACCAACTTTGGAGTAATTATTGATTCTTTTTGAAAATCAATTTAATTTTTCTCCTAAGAAAAGGTACTAAAGATGAGAAATTGTTTTTGGTTCTTCTCATGGACTATATTAAAGTATTCTTACCAAAAATGACACACCACTGTAAGTTTTATAATTGTGTGTATAGCAGCTTTTATGTGAATTGCTTTTTTCTGTTTTCATTCTTTATGCTGTTACTAATTGATATAAATTATGTATATTTTTATAACATAAAAGCCACCTATTTTGATGCTTTTTCAGTAATGTTATCTCAGCCTTTTAGGTTTTATTTCTGTTTAGTATTTTCTGAAATAATCCTTTGTAAACTGAACACTGAACTTAAATTTGAGTGCTGTGAGGTTAAAACTTGAAATTACAAATAATCTCCATTTATCATTTGGAAGATGTAATACTTTCAATTGCAGATTAAGTGCACTATGAAAAACTAAATCACATGGACCTACAGTGTGTTAATACTGGGAATTGAAAAGTTATACTAGATGTAATTAGGTTTGGGGATCATTGAGATGGAATGAAATGATTGTAGCCTTCAAATGCTTCTGATAGGGATTACCCTTCATACTTGTCTTCCTGCAAGAAAATCTCAGGTGCTCTAAGTGGTTTTTTTTCTTTTTTTCTTTGTAAATGTTCTCTTCCTTTCTAAATAAGTAGTTTCCTTCTTTGCAAATATTTAATTATGCACCCTAGATGTTTAAACATTTTGATCCACCAAACCAAGGTAAAGAATGTATCTTTTCCACTGATTTGCTTTCTACTTACTTCTTATAAAGGCCAATAGGTTTTCTATTCTGTTTGTCAACTAGTCTTCACTATTTTCAGATACAATATGAAAATGTTAGTTGACTAATTTCATCCGTTTATAAATTTCTCACTGTGGAGTTTTGTTTTTTGGTTTTTTTTACTTTTTACAAAGGTATTCTAGTATATTTTTATAGGGATTATTTTACTTCTGTATTGCTGTAGTTATCACAAGATGTATTTATTTTCTGATAGATTGTATAGTTTCTGTAACTAAAATGAGGATAACTTAGATTAGCAAGTAGTTGTAAAGTATTCCCACTGTAGATTCAAGGTACTTTTTAAAATCCTTGCTTGAGAGCTTTTTGTCTAAAATGTTCATAATTTTTATCTGAGAAATAAAAGCTGTTTTTGTAGCCTGTGTACTGCACCACATCCTTCATTTTCTCAACATATTGTAAATTAGTGAGAAATGCCTGGTGTTGCTCGTGTAGTCTGGTCTATAACAGCCTCTGTGTGTGTGAGCTGGGTGTGAAGGCCTGTGCCTGTGTCCCTGTGTGTGGGGCAGGGATGTTAGGCATGAGCACATGAGGGCCCATGCACTGAGTTTCTCCCTCTGCCCTGAGTCCCTGGTGTTAACCTCTAACATTTTTAATGTGGCTTCTTCCATCTTTTTAACCCCTCACCTACCTCCTCTTTGTCCCTTACAAAACCTAACTAGCTACTCTTCTCAGTGTTGGCAATTTGCTGTTTCCTTTGGCAGGAGGGATTCAGTAATAGATCTCCGTCCAAATATCTTATTTTTATTTTATTTAACTCTTTTATATACTGACATTCGTTTACATATCACATCTGTTTACATTATAACAATTGAACTGAGGAAGGAAATTACAGTGTAACACTTCGGGTAACTAGGAGATAAAAATGTGACGTTCTGGGGTCAGAGAGGGTGGAGGGGATGCAGGAACAAAATAGTACAAAGGCAGCGAGGAAAACAAGTAACTATAACTATTGACATTGTTGAGGTTAACATGTGGTTAACATGTTGAATGGGGAGATAGAATTCAATCAATAATACTGGAGAGGTTGAAAGGGGACGAGGGGGGAAGGAAGCATGGGTGATATTGGATTTAATGCAAGTTATTGGTAGGCTTGTTTGAAGAGCCAGGTTTTCAGCTTTTTTTTTTTTTTTTTAAGTTAATAGTGTTGGTTTCTAGCCTTAGGTCTAGGGGCATAGCATTCCATATGGATGGACCGGCAATGGAGAAAGCACGTACTCATGTCGAGGCAAGGTTAGTGAGTTTGGGGGAGGTTGTTGGTAGAGTGCCATTATTGGCTGATCTTGTGGATCCATTTTTCCATTGCTGCATTGTATATGGGGGGGTTAAAGTGGAAGGATGTTGAACCAGTTTGTTTTGGTTGTATAGGGTTTTATGGACTAGAGTAAGACTCTTGAATTGTATTCTGAGGTGTATAGGAAGCCAGTGTAGGTTTTTTAGTATGGGGGAAATGTGTTCATTTCTTCTGGTGTTTGTGAGGATTCTAGCGGAGGCATCATGAGAATTAGCAGCCAGTTGCAAGCTTCTGTCACTTTAAAATGTTTAAAAGTGGTTCTGGAAATCTTGGGGGATTCTCAGGTTTGGTGGCAGGAGAGAGAGACTGGAGACACCAGACTGGGAAGAGGGAAAGAATGGAGACTTGGGCCTGAGAGGTATGTGGGACCCCCAGATTTGGTGAATGGAAAGGGAGACACTCAGATTGAGAAGAGTGGAGAATGGGGGATGAAGGGTATATCCAGGTTTGTTGGGAGGAGGGGGAGCATGGGGGCTTCCAGATTGTGGGGAGGGGAGTAGAGACTCGGATGGGGGAAAGAAAAAGCAGGAACTATCAGATTGAGGGAAGAAGAGGGATCTGTGGTTGGTTGTGGGGGTGAGAATGGAGGATGAAGGGTGAGCAGAGTGGCCACTCAGATTGTGAGGGAAAAAAGCAGGGACTTGGGGATGGGAAGAATAGTGGTGGCAGTTGGGTGGGGGCATGAGTGAGGGTATAATTAGATGAGTTGCAAAGTATGAGTGGGGCTGTGGCTATGAGATGTGGGGTAGGAAACGTAGTCTCAAGGGTGAGGAAATGAGGTATGATGTAAAGGACCTGGAGGGCTGGGGAGGGGGGTGACAGTGGAAAGGGATGGATCTTTGAAAGAGGTGAGGGAGGGTTGAGATGGCTTCATAGGGCTTTAGAAACAAGCAGGGGGAGGGGATGAGTGACAGGGAACTGGGACTAGTGAGGAGATGAAACTGTGAAAGTATTTGAGGACTGGGGAGGGGAGAGTACAGAGGATGGAAAGGGACTAGGAAGTGGGTGAAAAGAGGGAAATGGGTTGGGAAAGGAGTGAGATGGAGCAAGGGATGACCAGGGAGAGTGAGTGTGGAGATGGGCTGGGTAGGGGATGAGAGGTGAAAAGAGGCAGATTGAATGACAGGAAAGATGGGTGGAATCTAGCTGAGTACATGAGGCAGAAAAAGAAGATGATAAAAGGGAAAGATCAATATCAAATATAAGAGGAATTGAAGATAGGAGAGAGAACTATATATGAACATGAAACACTGGAAAAGGAGATGGAAGAAGACTGAGGAAATGACTAGGACCAACATGATTAGAAAATTGTAAAGTCCAGACAAAGGTAAACAAATGCTATTTTAGAGTGTGCATTTCTGATATATTTTTATTTTGTTCAGTGCAGAAGGAAATGCATTTATTTCAATTTCTCCAGTGTGTAACTGCATGCAGTGTCTGGCTTTGTGGAGTTTTCATTTCAATTTTTGTCTGTACATTTCTAATTTGTGGTCACTTGTCTTCATTTGGTGTGGGTACAGTCTGTGTGTGACACAGGTGAGATATTCTATTAAGTACTTAGTTTCTATGGGGGAATTTATAGCAATCCAGCTTGTTTTGTTTTTCTAGTATGAGGTGTATTGCTTTTCAAGGGTCTGATGTAATATTTGCAGTGCTTCCTTTTCACGGGTAAGGTTGTTACTGTTTAGTTGGTGTGCTGTTTGCTCTATAGGTTCAGTGTGCATTCTTTGCAAGGTTTTGTATTTCTTCATAATGTTCTTGGCAGCAGAGGGAGTTTGTGTTGCAGTTACTGAGATAACACCAGAATATTTTCATATGGTGAGTAAACGAAAACATCTGCACCCATAAGTAGAGCTGTTGTGGATGCAGGATATGTTTACCTAACTCAAGGTACAGGATGCATATGTGGGTTCTGTCCCATCTATATAAACTCCACACTTCACTCTCTCATAGAAGAATTGATTGAATGATGCTATTGAATTTTTTTTATGTTAGTTTTACTGGGTTTATCTGATATGACTGTTCTAGCTAGATATACCACTGATATGCACACCTGACAATGGTGCAAAACATTTGCTGCAGTGTCTCCTGTGTATGAATGGGAGTGTTCTCTCTCTCTGCAGGGACAGAGCTTGGCAAGAGGCAGGTGTGGAGGAATCCTCACTGGGACCAAAATAACAGAGCAATTCTCCCATGACAGGTCATGTAGGATTCTCCTTGATAACAGCTGCAAGGGAATGTAAGACAGAAATTATTGAAAGTTTAATATTTAAAAATGAAAGAGCCAACTATGTTTTTACAGCTCCTTATGGGCCAGTACATACAGGACCTGCTGCAGCAGATGCGGGAGATGGCCAAGTAGCTTCTCAGAAGCAATATGACAACTTCCAGTCACTAGTGGAAAAGAAAATAGTGTGTGGAAAACACATGGTCTGACTGACCTTTATTTTTGAGTCAGCAACAAAACTCAGCCAAGTGGATTGGCACCTGCAGACTCGCCTGAGGTCCAGGAAAGTCTTGCTGACATGCCATTCACTGGAGAGAATATCTTCGGACATAGGGGTAAGGAAGCAGTGGCACAGATCCATGAACATTGTGCAATACTTAAGCAGCTCTCCAGAGCCACTCCAGCCCTGGTCGTCTCTGCTAGGAATTGAACAAAGGGCCAAGGATTCACTTCTACAAATGGAGGCATCATCCTCCATCTCCTATTGCTTACCTGAGGCAGCAGGGCTCTCCAGCATCCCAGCCAAAACCTGGGATGCTGGAGAGCATCCCAGGTTTTGGCTGGGATGCTGGAGAGTCATGGAGAGAGTCATGGAGAGAGTCATGGAGAGAGTCATGGAGAGAGTCATGGAGAGAGTCATGGAGAGAGTCATGGAGAGAGTCATGGAGAGTCATGGAGAGCATGATCCAGTCATGCTCTCCATGACTGGATCATGGAGAGCATAGCCCATATTCCTGTACCTGTGCCTGAAGACTTTCCTATTGGAAGCAGTCTGAGAATTTGCATAAACCATTGGCTCAGTATAATTTTGAACATGTGGGTTCTCAGCATTATAAGGGTAGGATACAGATTACAACTATTAGGTGTCCCTCCAAATTGACCTCCGGACCCCACTTGAGGTCATTCTTCACTTTAAGAATAGCTTCAGAAGGAATTCTGTTCCCTCTTGGAGATGAATGTGGTCAAGCCCATGCTACCAGGGGACAAAGGGCAGGGCTTCTACTCCAAGTACTTCCTGATTCCAAAGAAAACAAGGTGGACTCCATCCCATTCTAGACATAAAGGCCTTGAACACATTTCTGGAAAGAGTTCATTTCAGAAACAAATTCTTTTCAGAAACTGAAGTTGGCAAGTAGCACATTTAAAACAAATTGGAGAATTTGTTTTCACTCAACACACAATTAAGCTCTGGACTTCATTGCCAGAGGATGTGGTTAAGGTACTCTGTGTAGCTGGAATTAAAAAAGGTTTGGATGACTTATTGGGGGAGAATTCCATAAGCTGCTATTAATCATGTTGACTTAGCATACCCACTGCTTATTACAGGCATCAGTAGCATGGGATCTCTTTAATGTTTGGGTACTTGCCAGTATTTGGAACCTGAATTGGCCACTATTCAAAATAGGAAGCTAGGCCTAATGGACCCTTGGTCTGACCCAGTACGGCAACTTCTTATGTGTTAAGTTTAAGAAGGTTTCTCTGGGCACTTTAATCTCCTCCTTACAAAAAGGGGACCAGTTATGCTCTCTCAATCTCGATGCTTCCACCCACATAGAGTGACTTCCATACTACAGAAAATCTCAGATTTGTAGTAGATAGTCATCTCCAGTATTGCTTGCTGCCTTTCGGCCTAGCATCATGTCTTGCTGTCATGATGGCGCATCTTTGCAAAGTGGGAGTGCATGTGTACCCCTATCTGGACGATTCGCTGGTCAAGAGCTCATCTCAGGTGGGTGTTACAGAATTAATGTACAAAATCATTCGGGTGTTGGAGTTACTAGGGTTTATTAAAAAAATAAATAAATAAATCTTAAATCACAATGGATCACCACGACTCCCACAAAAAATCAAAAAGAAACCACCTAATAAATATCCCACTACTAAAACAAGCCAAAAATTTCTTATATATCACTTTCTTCTTGATAAACGCTCAATCTCTAACAAAGAAACTAATGATCATATCTGACCTGATAAACACTAAGAACCCCGACTTCTTTGCAATAACAGAATCGTGGCTTAAAGAAACTGACACAGTTCTAACAAATCAACTTTCTAATAATGAGTATGACTTATTCTCAATTCCTCGAAAATCCCGAAAAGGTGGCGGATTACTACTCATTATAAAAAAAAACTTCAATATGAAAATAATTCCTCATAACCTCCCCACAAAATTCGAAATTGCAATGCTAGAATCTGATTTTCTACAAATCTGTCTATTATATTGTCCCCCAAAACTCCTTGATAACGAAATCTCCACACTGATTGAATTTCTTATAACCAACATCAGTGTTAAAAAACCCTCAATAATACTTGGCGACTTCAACCTCCAAAACAACAACTCAACTAATTCCCAAAATTATCAAATGCTACTTGACATGCTTGCCAGCCTCAACATGAATCAAATTATAAAGAACCCCACTCACAGAGCTGGTAACACCCTAGATCTAATTTTCACTAACCATTACTTTAATACTCACACAACATCTATTAAACCAGTTCCTTGGTCCGATCACTTTCTCATTAACTGTAGTGCCCAAGTAATCACAAACCAAATTTATGAACATAAAACGCCTCTATCTTTCACATACAGACCCCCCTTCCAACTCAACTCCCTCAAACAAGAATTGAGTAAACAACTCACAAACCTAGATTTATCCAACATCCAGAATGCTACCCAGTCCTGGTTCAGCCTCACTAAACAAACTGCTAACAACATTAATCCAGAGAAAACAAAAATTGTAAAACACAAAAGAGCAAAAAACAATCCATGGTTCAACTCCGAACTTTTGAATTTGAAATCTAACCTCAGAAAGTTGGAAAAAGAATGGCGCAAATCCAATTGCCAAGCAACCAACCAAAGATACCGCTCAAAACTTGCTGAATACAAGAAAGCGATCTTAAACGCCAAACGCGAATACTATAGTCTAAAGATCAAAAACGCCACAAATAAATCAAACTCACTTTTCAACATAGTAAAGAACCTAATAGATAGCAGCTGCATTGATAAATCAACCCCCAATACCAATAATCTAAGTCAAGATCTTGCAAAGTTCTTTAAAAACAAAATAGACAAAATCACAAACTCTTTTAACAACACCCATTCCTTTAATATTCCTCACACTTCATCATCATCATCTACTTCATGGTCAAAATTCGAATCAATATCCAACATCGAACTAGAAAAGATACTTCAAAAAATAAACCCAGCACGACATGAGCTCGATACTATTCCCACTCGAATTATAAAGGAAATATCACATATTATTGCTCCTACATTAACCGCAATTATAAACAAGTCACTCGAAGAAGGCTCCCTCCCAACCAATCTAAAAACTGCAACCATTACTCCGATACCTAAGAAAAAAAACATTGATCCCAATGATCTAAATAACTACCGTCCAATTTCCAACCTTCCTTTACTAGCCAAACTGATTGAAAAGACTGTACTATTTCAACTAAATGAGCACCTTGAAAACAACAACATACTTCACCCCGCTCAACATGGTTTCAGAAAGAACCGCAGCACTGAAACCCTTCTGATAAATTTAACTAATAAATTAACAAGAGGATTTGATAACAAACTGAATCACTTACTGGTTATGCTTGATCTATCTGCTGCATTTGATACAGTAGACCATAATCTACTAATATCAAGCCTTGCCAACATAGGCATTTATTTATTTATTTATTTTATTTTTAATTTTTATATACCGAGGTTCTTATAGAGACTATAAATCACTCCGGTTTACATATAACGATAAACTGCCCAACATAGATAAGGGGGCTTTACATAGAACAGTGGTACATATAGAACATTATAACTGGATGACAATTTAACATAATGATAATAAATAATATAGAATAGTTTTACTGGTAATTAATAAAATTATGTAATATAAACTATATAATTTAAATATTTAACTTGGATATAGTGACATATTAACCATGCCAAATATAAATAATAAGATAAAATGAATTTTGAACTTAGAAATTGTAGTCCAGTTGCGGAAGAAAATATAAATAAGATTAATTTTTAGAACTCAAAGATTGTTGTCCAGTTGCAGAGTCCTGAAGGTAGGACTTGGTATGGTGACCATAATTAGGGGATACTTCTTATTTGGAAGACTTTCCGTCTTGGTAGGATTGTGAGTCTGGGAAGGCTTGTTGGAAAAGAAGAGTCTTTAGCCTTTTTTTGAACTCTTGATGATTGGGTTCAAGTCTTAGACTTGAACCCAATTAGACTTAGGCATAAC
The DNA here is from genome assembly GCF_901001135.1 of Rhinatrema bivittatum. NCBI lineage: Eukaryota > Metazoa > Chordata > Amphibia > Gymnophiona > Rhinatrematidae > Rhinatrema > Rhinatrema bivittatum. The sequence continues at coordinate 157,612,032 of NC_042617.1, forward strand.
TGGAAACACCCTCAATTGGTTCACCTCTTTTCTAAAAGACAGATTCTTCAAAGTCACCTTTAATAATCGCTCATCGGATCCCTACCCACTTGAAACAGGAGTGCCGCAAGGATCTGCATTATCTGCCATTCTATTTAATATTTATCTTCTACCACTATGCCACTTCATTGCCAATCTAGGCATCCCATTCTTCCTATATGCAGATGACATCCAGCTTCTAATCCCTATAACATCTACTATTGAAGAAACCATCTGCCTAACAGTAAAATACCTTAAATCAATCCAAATTTTTCTAACCCAACTAAAACTATGTTTAAATATGAACAAAACCGAATGGATCCTAATAAAAAGAAATTCCTCAGACCAACCCTCACAACTACCTTATATTCAAATTGATAACTCCAACATTCAAATGAAGAATCCAATAAAAGATCTTGGCATTTGGATAGATAATGACCTAAGCTTTAAGAATTGTATCGCTATAAAAACTAGAGAAGGATTTCATAAACTCCAGATTCTCAAACACCTCAAACCTCTTTTATTCCCAAATGACTTCAGAACAGTTCTTCAAACCCTCATCTTCTCAAGCCTGGATTATTGCAACGCAATTTTCTTAGGACTTCCCAAAACTACTCTAAAACCACTACAACTACTGCAAAATGCCGCGGCACGAATACTCACCGGCAAAAGAAAATTTGACCACATCTCTCCAATGCTAAAAAATCTTCATTGGCTACCCATTACACAAAGAATCAAATACAAATCCTTAACCATCCTCCACAACGAAATCTACAAAGATAACTATTCCTCTCTAAACAATATGATCTCAATACACAAATCACCACGTACTTCAAGATCTTCTGACAGACTACTTCTAATCATCCCACCCCTATCATCTGCGAAACTATCGACCACTAGAGATAGAGCCTTCTCGATAGCAGGACCGGTAATATGGAACTCTATCCCAGGATACCTAAGCTCCATCAGAGATCCCAAAACATTCAAAAAAGAACTAAAAACATGGTTGTTTAGACAATCATTCACAGACTGATATGACAAATCCTGAGTTATCCCACTTCTTGATTTCTGTAACAAAACTTTCCCACTTAAGTTATATATTGCCTAATGATAACTTGTTCTAATCTGCTTTTGCCGATTCTTTATATTTATTATCTATAATTATCCTTAACTTAAAACTCGTACTAGTTCTCTGTACAAAGCTGTATAAATCGTTCTCTGTATGAAGTTGTATAACTCGTTCTCTGTATGATGTTGTTGTTTCGCTGTAAACCGGGGTGAAGGCACTAAGCTATACTTCAGTATATAAAAGAATATAAATAAAATAAATAAAAAATTATCAGCTACCGCAAGTCACCCCTGAGACAGTCATCTCAATTGGAGTTTATCAGAGCACTGGTAGGCAAGAGCCTTCCTTCCACAACAGAGTTGTCATGTTGATATCCACAGTAGAAAGGATTCAAGTGAGACAGGCATAAACATGGGACATTTTGAGCGTGTTGGGCCTCATGGCATCAACAGTCCATGTTACTCTATGGGCATGTCTCCAGATGAGAGTCAGTAAAACTCAGATCACAGTGGTTTCATGCCACTAAGAATCTTCAGGACAACATCTGCATTACACAGCTGCTGAAGGACTTTCTGTACTTTGAGTGTCCTCCCAGACTGTGAACCTTTCTAGAACCCCTGTTACTTGCTCCAGGGTATTCTGTTGCTGTATTCATTGGGCCATACCAGGAATGGCCTGAAGAGCCACCAACTCTTAATGGACCCATAGTCTTGGCAAGCTGATAGGGATGTGGACCCTTGTCTTATGATGTGATTGACACTACCAGATGAGCAAATCCGTCTGGTTCACTCCAACAGCTGGTGGTTGTACTCTTGAATGAGACAGGCTGGAGCTTCACCTATGTTGTCCCTGCAGATTGAGCCCTTGGGTTCTGATGGCCAGCAGGTCTTAGTAGGGTCCCTGGGGTAGTGGCCAAGTGAAGGCCTGACCAGGTAAGTTCGGGGTAGGTAGCAAGCGAAATTCCAGAAGACATGTTGAAGGTCAGGACAGGCAGCAGGCAAGCAAAGATCCAGGAGACAGGCTGAAGGTTGGGGAAGGCAGCAGACAACTTGAAGGTGAGATCTAAGTCAGTCAGAACCAAGGAGTCAAGCAGGAGAAGAACAGAGACAGGACAAGACAGATGTGAGGGCAAGGAACAGGACAAGGAGCAGGGCACAGAGAAGGTGAAGACAAGCACGGAACAAGGAGCAAGGGAAGGATAAGACATGGATAGGAACATGTACTGGGATTCATGGAGACAGAAGACCTGTTGCTAAGGCAGAGAGAAATCATCCAATGAATTCTCAAATAGTGAAGTGCTGCCATTGTCATAGGGTGCCAAAGGAATTTCCTGCTGTGGTCCCTTTAATGCTCCATGCGTGTCTTTTGGAGGGCAGCTGGAGTGATGGCTGGCAGTGTGTCTGGCCATGTTGCGCTGGGTTTGAGGCAGAGCTCGGGTGCGTATTGAATCTGGCCGCATTGGGGGTAAGTGTGGCAGCTCGCAGGGCCTTCCCACGAACCACTGAGTGTAACACTCACCTATCCCTACACATATACGCATGCATGCTCTCCACCCATATATACGCCTATACGCATGTGTGCTCTCCTGCCCATGCCTACACGCTTTTCTCCATTAATCCCTGCAGCTGACCCAAATGTGGCAATGATGATTAAGATGAGCCATTCTATGCTGCTGCTCCTAACACCCCGCAAGCCATGCAATCAGTTCCGGCAGGGGCACGATGTTTCTCGTCCTGGCTGGCCGGCCGCTCGGTCAATTCCGATGGAGACGTGACACCTCTTCTTCCTGTTGCTATGCTGCTCCTTTTCCTGTCCACTGGCCATGATGCTGCTGACACCCAGGTCGACACCATCAACAAAGACCTGCAATGTCAGGACATTGTTTCAAGGGACCAGTTACAGTGAGGCAAATTGCATAGAAGGAGGGCTGGAAAAAGTTTCATTGAGCTGGGGTTTGGCCTACGGACTGTAGTTTTCCCACCCCTGCCCTAAAACACCATTACAGCTCCTGTTAGGAAAACAGAACAAGCCAGGCTGCTACAGACCCCCTTCACAGAAACTAGCAGAATGTCATCTCAATCACACATGCAGGGAACAGGGAGATTGTGAGGAGGAGGAGGTATCTGCCGTGCAGGTTACTACCATGCTTATTTTCCCAGACCGTAAAAATCAGAGCCCATATTGATTGCTGTTTGAATCCAGTTTCCCTTTACCCCTTGCCATGGAAGCAGAGAGCAGTGATGGAGTTGCATCAACAGTATCAAGGCTTATTGGTTAAGGGTAGTAACCACCACATCAGCAAGTTACCCCCATGCACTCTTCATTTCCATCCTCTAGCCTTTAGGGATTCGGTGTTTATCCCATGCTTCTTTGAATTCTTTCATGATTTTCATCTTTACCACCCTCTCTATGAAGAAATATTTCCTGATGTTGGTTGGTTGTAGTCATCCCTGGAGTTTCATTTCATGACCCCTAGTTCTACTGATTTCTTTCCAACGGAAAAGGTTTGTTTGTGCATCATTAAAACCTTTCAGGTATCTGAAGGTCTGTATCATGTCTCCCCTGCACCTCCTTTCTTCCAGTGTATATATATTCAGATCCTTCAGCATCACCTTATAAGTCTTCTGATGAAGACACCAGACCATTTTGGTTGCTTTTCTTTGGACCGCCTCTATCCTGTCTTTATCCTTTCTGAGATACGAGCACCAGTACTGAACGCAATACTCCAGGTGAAGCCTCACCAAGGACATGTACAAGGGCATCACCGACTCTTTTTCTCTAACTTGTTATTCCCATCTCTATGCAGCCCAGCATTCTTCTAGCTTTAGCTATCACCTTATCACATTGCTTTGCCACTTTCAGATCACCAGACACTTAATCACCCCAAAGTCCAATAAAATACTTAAAAAGAGCAGACTCAAACACCCAATAATTTAAAACCAACAAGGATTAAAAAAAACCCCAAACCTCCCCATTCTCCATCCCTGAGCATTTCTGGTTTCCACGAACTTTGTCCTTTCTTTCATTAACACGATTGCTCGCTCACACACATTTTTCTCTCTCTGGAATGCACAAGCTACAGCATCCTCCACCTTCAGCCCATGCAGACGATGGGACATTTACTTTCTCTTGGAGTGGGCAGATGCTCCTGCTCCTCCTCATACGCACGTGTTCATACGACAACTTCCTATACTGGACCTAAGAACAAGAAGGTGCAATTGTTGCAATCCTGGTTTTGCTTTGCCATCCCCAAAACTATGGAGCTCTAGTGAGCTGCCTACTTCTACTGGTCCTGCACTGTCTTCCATTTGCACCCCTTCCATCCATTCTTGCTTCCTCTCTACTTCCCACACTTTTCTTTTCTGCCCTCTTCCACCTTACTCATACTTCTTTCCTTCTCCTCCTTACCTCTTCCCTCTTACCCCTTTTCTCAGATCTTTTGCACCTTTAACCTCTTCCCTCCCACCCACTTCCCTCTTGCCCTCTCCTTACCCTTTTCCCTCATGTGCACCACCTCTCATTCACAACCCCTTTCCTTTCACTCCCCCCTCCATTCTTTCCCCTTCTTGATATCCCCCCCCCCCCTCAGTGAGAGGGAAGGGTTGAGGAGCTGAGTAATGGGAAGGAAAGAGTGAGAAGTTCACTTCCCTTCACTGTCATGCCTTGCCTACCTCTCCTCCTCATGGATTCTTCTTCCTTCCTGCACTACCACCGTGGTTTTCTACTTGTGGGCAAGTCATCAAAATGCACCATTGTGGTTCTTCCCTTCCTGTCTCTGGGGTTCCCATGCCCTGTGGCAATGTCCTATAACCCCCCCCCCCTCACCCCCGAAAGACTACATAAAATGATGAAATGGAACTTCCTTGTTGTATAAGGGTTATCCCTTCCAAATTTATTAGGTCAGGCAGATGAAGTGGACCTGTTCATGGTGAAAGCATGATTCAAAGCAGTACTCTATTTCCCTTTACCAGGACAGAGATAATCTTTCTTCACTTCCCTTCATGGACTCTGACCCATCCATTCATATAGGCTGGCCAAATAATTGAAGCACATACCTTGTTTCAAATATTCCAAAACACTGAACTTTATTATTTGGATGATCCAGCCAGCCAAAAATATTTACATAGATGAGAATAGTTTACAAAGTTAGATTCATGAGCTTCCAAAACAGTTGGGATCATACATACCGAGCTAGCAGTTGGGGATATAAGTAATGCATTCCAAATCAGTACAAGTACCATTAGAGTTGTCATGAGCTCACATACCACTGCTTTAATTTTCCTCCTAGCCCTGTTGCAGGCCAGAGTTTGGTAGCATTCCCATAACAAAATTCTCATACAATGGGGACCAAATATAATCCAGTTTACCCTGATTTACTCTTATCCTCTGATTATGAACCTACCTCCCCGATTCCATCTCTATCCTCTCAATGCAGGTTCCCAGGACCTCTGCATGTCAAGGGACACCCTGGGGCACTCTTCAGAGACTCACTCCAATCCTGAACATCTTGTTGCTGCATGTTTAGTTCCCTGAGGGCAGGGAGGGAAGGAACCCACTCTTTGCCACTCTGCGGCTACCAGCCTCTCTGCATCTCCACTCCAGCTTCTCAGGGGGAAGGAGGAAACATCTTTTTTTTCTGGCCTAGGCCTTTCCCCTTGAGGAGAAGAGCCCCTACATTGTCCCTGGCCCCTTGAAGGGTCTCTAGCCCTCCCAGCCTGCAGGCTGGCTACTCTAGAAGATCCCATTGCTGGAGGTCCCTAGCTCCTACCCTGTTATGGAAAGGGCAGGGAGAGAGTGTGGGAAATATGCGCTTGCCAGCAAGCCATTTCATCAGGGTTTAAACACTTAACTTCCCTTCTCCCTGACATTTGCCTGAATAAAAGCATCACTTGTGCTTAAGCCTCTCTGCCTAGGAAAGGATACCTGACTGTCATGTATTTCTCTGGCTTATAATTATTCCTGATAGCCTGAAAGTAGGGCTGGGTGTTCCCTAGTCAGAGGCAGGACAAAGTCAGGAGGTATAGATTTCAGCAGCCAATGAGATGATCCGTGCACACCTCCTGAGCCAAAGCCAATAGTGTAGGGACTCGTCTGTTGCTATGGGAAAGTAGCCAATCATGTAATGACACATCATCTGCCTTTGTATGAATGTACAATAAAAGGAAGAGCCTCGTGAGGGCTCACCCCTTCTCTTCCTGCCTGCGATGAAAGCTGCCTCAAGTGTCTTCTTTGCCTCCATATTCAACAAGAGAGAGGGCAAAACCTGAAGTCCCCGATTTTATAGCTCCGGCTACAAACTTGGTCACCCAATCACAAAACCCCACTCTTTAAGGGAATATACACAGTTTCTTTTTAACTTCACAGAAACATATTAAAGTATAATGCTCACCCATCTAAAAAGCCATCCAGTGTTTGAGTACTACATGCAAACATTTTAACGTGTTCAAACAAAGCATCCAGAAAATTTCCCAAGTCTCTCCCAATCAGGTTTTCTATTACAAATACTCATCTTAAAAAATACAAACAAAAAAAAACCCCACAATAGTTTGGGGGTCCTCTACGGTTAGCACAAATGCACTACTGCAGTTTCTTCCTTCCTGCCTGTGGGGGGTGGAGACTGTGGGCACTTCATCAGAATTGCATGGCTTTGGCCTGAATGGAAAGTGAGGAGGCTGCAGCAGGAAAGGGTTTATTTTGGGGAGGGGGGGCACTTTTTGCCACCCTGAAACTTTGCCACCTGAGGCAGCTGCCTTTCCCTAACTAACCCCTGCCCATAATGCGGCTCTCACCTCTTTTTTTTTTGTTGGTGTTTTATATGTCACTATATCCACGGTTCTATGTGACTTACAAAAGAAACCTGCATAATAAAATAGATTAACATAAAAGAACTAAAAACATTTAGACAATATAAAGCAAACATTGAACAGAGTACAGTATCATAGAAGCTGCAAGTCATGCGAATAACACGATTGAGGTATCTGCCCAGATTGAAAGCTACCTGAAAAAGGCAGGTCAAAGACATTCCTGAATACGAAAGCCTTCAACAATTCTTCGAAGGTCTTAAAGCATGCGTCCTAATGTAATCCATTCGTGAGCTAGTTCTGCCGTGTTGGGTCCATCACATAAAGAAGATTCTGCCAATCTTACTAAACGAGGTTTGGTATTGTATTAACGATTACAAGTGCTTAAAAGTTACCTGAGTTAATCAATACAGCCACCAGATGGCAATATAACACAAAACATAAGCTCTGTGTACAGAAGAGGAGCAAATGCTAAAGAAAGGAGAGGAAGAAGGAAAATACGTTTTAAGAGAAGGAATGAGGAGGCAAACTTAGAGAAGATCTAAAAGTAAGCAGAGAAAGGACAGAAATTGAACTACAGACACAAAGTTTGTGAAAATAGTGCACTTTAGGTTTGGTCACTATTACTATGGTAGCTAACTGGATTGCATCCAGGGATAAGAGAGGAATGACTGACATGTACCCTTCTCCTGGCCTATGGTCACTGGAGTAAAACAATTTTATTTTTCTGTAAGCATGGGGGTGAGAGGTATGTGTTGACCAGTGCTTAAAAATTGATTCCTCTTTGCAGTTCTGTGATCTGTATGCTACCAGCACACACATCTTTGGGGGAAGGGAAAGCAACAAGGATAAGGAGGATGAGATGAAAGAGAGGAAAGGGAGGCATGGATGAAAGATGGTAAGGGACAGGTCCCTAGGAAGAGAATAGAAGGAGGGGCACAAATAGCCCCAAGAAAGGTAAGGGGGGGAATGATGTGGGTAGATGGTAAGATTAAGGAAGGAAGAGAGAATGGTGTTAAGTGGAGTGCCACAGGGATCGGTGTTGGGACCAGTTCTGTTCAACATCTTTGTGAGCGACATTGCGAAAGGGATAGAAAGTAGTTTGTCTATTTGCGGATGATACTAAGATCTGCAATGAGACAGGATTTAAGGAAGCTGGAAGAGTGGTCGAAGATATGGCAGCTGAGAGTCAATGCCAAGAAGTGCAAAGTCTTGCATCTGGGGTATGGTAATCTGAAAGAACTATGTATTGGGGGGTGAAGGGCTGATGTGCCTGGAACAGGAGAGAGACCTTGAGATGATTGCTTCGCCGACTTCAGGTCGGTAGACACTATGTGAGAGGGTGATAGCCAAAGCTAGAAGAATGCTGGGCTGAATAGAGAGGAATATCTAATAAAAAAAAAAAAAAAAAAAAAAAGGAAGGAAGGAAGGGATAATTCCCTTGTACAGGTCCTTGGTTAGGCCTCAGCTGGAGTACTGTGTTCAGTTCTGGAGACCGTATCTCCGAAAAGACAGAGACAAGATGGAGGCAGTCCAGAGAAGGGCGACCAAAATGGTGGATGGTCTCCATCAAATGCCTTATGAGGACAGGTTGAAGAACCTGAATATGTATACCCTGGAGGAGAGGAGGAGCAGGGGTGATATGATACAGACCTTCAGATACTTGAAAGGTTTTAATGATCCAGGGTCAACAACAGACCTTTTCCATTGGAAACAATTTAGTAGAACCTAGGGGTCATGATTTGAAACTCTAGGGAAGAAGACTTAGACCCAATGTCAGAAAATATTTCTTCACGGAGAGAGTGGTGGATGCCTGGAATGACCTTCCGGAGGTAGTGGTGAAGACTAAAACTGTGAAGGGGCATGGGATAAACACTGTGGATCACTAAAGGCTAGGGCCTTCAGTATGCACATCTGCGCGGGTATTTGTTTTGCATGGATTTTCTGCACATATTTCATTTGCATGCAGTCCCCTTATTACATCCCATGGAGGTGCCTGCTTTTGCCAAGCACACTAAAATAATACATGTAGACAACTAACACTGACCACCGTGGTTCTTATTATACTGGCTCCAAAGAAAGCACAAATATTACCACATTTAAAAATCTGGCAAAATTAGGAGAGCAGTGGGAAAAAGTTTGCAAATAACTTTGCACGATTTTGAAACAGCACACCTTTAGCCTTTAATTTCCTGTGATACCTAACGGAGGAAAATTCTGCAAACAATTGTATGCATGCACATCTGTAAAAATAAAAACATTGATGGACTTTTGACTGATCTTTAAAACTGAACCCTTACCCTTTGGTAATTTTGATACATTTTTGCTTGCACAATTTTACTTTATTTTCCTCTGAGGGATGCTAGATATAGCAGAATATCAGTGGATGAAGCAGGTGTAGTACCAGTCTGCTCTTGCATTAGTTCTGTCATGGTTAGGGGTTAATGGGAACGAAATTTCCAGCAGGAGATAATGAGCTGTTGAGGAAAGGGACAGATAGAATAAATAGATAATGGAGAGCTGGTTGCCTAGTGGTTAGAATAATGAGCTTTTCCTGTGGTTCCTATAGGACTGTTGAAATCTATTGGTGTTTGTCTCTAATATGATTATTACATGACTATGCTATTTTCTATTTACTTTTTATATATTATCAATAATTTGTCTTTGGGTTTAGTTGATGTATTTGGCTCCTGATGTTTGGTGGTATTGTTTTGTTATTGCTATATGGCTTTATTTTTCTATGTATTTAAGTTTAATCTCTTCACTTATAAATTATGAGGTCCATATTCAAAACCATTTAGAAGGATAACTCAAACATTATAAGTCTAAATGGAAAAACAGGCACCTAAATTCTAACCGGATAACTAGTTATGCAGCTAGAATTTTGGCACATAAGTCGGAGGTGTTCCAGGGGAGAACAAGAGGCATTTCAGGGAGGAGCGGAGTTAACCGCATAAGTTATGCAGCTAACTCCAATATTCAGAGTTAGCCGCTTAACTCATGCAACTAACTCTGGTTGTGCTGCTGACCTGTCCTAAAGTTAGCCACATAAACACATGCGGCTAATTTTAAGATGTCCTGGTGTATTCAGTGATGTGACTGCGCCACTGAATATATCCTGTTGGCCCTATCTCTGTTCTTTATTTCACAGCACTGCCAATTTACACAGGATCCAATAAAATACACAGACGAAGAATAAGAACATAACACTTTGCCATACTGGGTCAGACCATAGGTCCATCAAGCCCAGTATCCTGTTTCCAACAGTGGCCAAGCCAGGTCACAAGTATCTGGCATGATCCCAAGGGGTAGAAAGATTCCAAGCTGCTTATCCCAAGAAAAAACATGGATTTCTGCAACTCTACCTTAATAATGGTTTATGGACTTTTCTTCCAGGAACTTGTCTAAACCTTTCTTAAACACAGCTACACTAACAGCTTTTACCACATCCTCTAGCAACAAATTCCAGAGCTTAATTATGCGTTTAGTAAAAAAAAAAAAGATTTTCTCTTATTAGTTTTAAATAGATTACCTAGTAACTTCATTGTGTGCCCCCTGGTCTTTGTACTTTTTGAAAGAGTAAACAACGGATTCACATTTACTTATTCCATTCCACTCATCATTTTATAGACCTCTATCATATCTTCCTTCAGCTGTCTCTTCTCCAAGCTGAAGAGTCCTAATCTCTTTAGCCTTTCTTCATATGGAATTGTTCCATCCCCTTTATCATTTTGGTTGCCCTTCTCTGTACCTTTTCTAATTCTGCTATATCTTGAGATGTGGTGACCAGAGTTGCACACAATACTCAAGATAAGATTGCACCATGGAACACAGAGGCATTATGATGATCCTTTTTATTCTCCATTCCTTTTCTAATAATCCCTAGTATTCTATTTTCTTTCTTGGCTGCTGCTACACTGAGTAGAACATTTCAATGACAACACCTAGATCATTTTCCTGAGTGGTGACTCCTAATGTGGAACCTTGCATTATGTAGCTATAATTTGGGTACCTCTTCCTTAAGTGCATCAGTTTGCACTTATTTATGTATTTATATGTAGGGTTTTGTATACCGTCATTCGGTAAAGCCATCATAACGGTTTACAAAATCTGCAATTACCATCCAACATATGCAATTATCTTACAATCAAATGGAGATAACATAGTAGTTGGGAACAGTAGGGTTTTGTGAACAATCAAATTTTTTTTTAGTAGTTGAATAATAGAATATTGCTGAGAACATTTTCAAAGAACTTAACGGATCAAGTGAGTGAGCAGGGAGGGGTAGAAAAGGAGGGTACATCAGGAGAGCATGAAGGAGGAGGATTATGCTTGCGAGTTCTGTTGAGTGCTGGGATGATCAGGTGTCAGAATAGAGTTTGCGGAATAAAAATGTTTTTAGGTCTTTTTAAAATGTTTTTTGGATGTGCTGGGTCCTCAGGTCTTTGGGTAGGGTGTTCCAAGTTTTGGGGGAAGCAATGGAAAATGTTCTTTCTCGTGTAGTTGAAAGATGAGCGTCTCTTAAGGTGGGGATGTTTAGGAATCCTGTGTTGTTGGAGCATAGGTTTCTTTGTGGGTTTTGGGGGGTTATGTTTCAGCCTATTAGTCCATGAAGATCATCATTTAAGATTTTATGAATGATGGTCATAGATTTGTAGGTAATTCATGCAGAAATAGGAAGCCAGTGAAGAGAGGTCAAAATGGGTGTAATGTGTTTGTTTCTTTTTTTTCCGGTAAGGATTCTGGCAGCTGAGTTCTGCAGTATTTGGAGTGGTTTGAGGGATGATGAAGGATTCCAATGAGTAATGAGTTGCAGTAATCGAAGGTGGAGAAAATAAGCAGTTGGAGGACAGTTCTGAAGTCAGAAGGGTTGAGAAATGGCTTTATGTGTCTTAGGGTTAGTAACTTGTGGTATCCTTCTTTTGTTTTATTTACAATGTGGGGTTTGAAAGAGAGTTCAGCATCGATGGTAACTCCAAGGTTCCTGGTATGGGTGGTAGGGATTATCGTTGTCATTTTTTTATCTAGGATTGTCAGGGGTGGCGGAGTTGGATTGGGTTTTTTATCCATGAGTATGATTTCAGTTTTGTCGAAGTTGATTATGAGTTTCAGGGAGTTTAGTAAGTGCTTGATTGAGATAAGTAGATCTGATGTTTTTTTGTATGCGTCTACAATAGAGTTTTGTATGGGAATTAGAAGCTGAATGTCATCAGTGTAGAGGAAATGTGAGATTCCATGATCTTTTAGTAGTTGGCAGATGGGTAGGAGGTATATGTTGAAGAGGGTAGCGGATAAGGCTGAACCTTGTGGAACTCCAGTTTTGAGGGCAATCATTTTTGATGGGGTGTTGTTGATCACTACTTGGTATGAATGATCAGAGAGGTAGGACGAGAACCATTGTAATGTAGTACCAGAAAGGCCAATGTTTGACAGTCGTTCTAACAGTATATTGTGGTTTACTGTGTCGAAAGAGGCTGATAGGTCAAGGAGTATGAGTAGGTATTTTTCACCTTTGTCAAAGCCTCTGATGATAATGTCATTTAGGAGATGAGGAGAGATTCTGTATTTAGGTTTTTTCTAAATCCATATTGGGATGGATGTAGGATGTTGTTTGTCTCCAGATAATCATCTAGTTGAGTGTGTACAACTTTTTCAATGGTTTTGGCCAGGAATGAAAGGTTTGATATAGGGCGGTAGTTGGTGAGGATTTCTGGATCTAGGTTGTTCTTTTTAAGGATTGGTTTGATGATAGCAGATTTGAGGCATTTGGGGTAGTAGCCTTCAGTCAATGATAAATTGATGATTTTGGTGATGGTTTTAGAAATGGTTGGTTCGATTGTTTTGAGGGAGGTTATTGGGATGGTGTCCAATGGATGGTTGGCTGGGTTCATTTTGTTTATTATAGTTTTAATTTCAAGAGCGGAGGAGATGTCAAAGTTTAACCAGGATGAAGTTATCATGCTGTTGAGTTTGATGTTCTGGTTGTTGGTTATGTTGGATTGGATGAGATGAGCTATTTTGTTGTTGAAGAAGTCCGCAAAGTCATCACTTCCATGTTTGGTGCATGTAGAATCTTGGGTGGTTTTGGTAAGTTTTTGAACTATTGTGAATAGCATTCTGGGGTTATGATGAAATTTGGAGAGTTTATTGGAGAAGAAATTCTTTTTTGCATTGTTGATGATATTTTTGTATTGAGTAAGGTTGTTCCGATAGTTATTTAGTGTGGAAGGGTTTTTGTTTTTCCGCCATTCTTTCTTTTTTTCTGAGTAGACGTTTGCCAGTTCTGATATTTTAATTGTACCATTGGTTGTTGTGTTTGGACTGTTTATATTTTGTAATGGTGGGATTAATGTTGTCTGCTACTTTTTTTGTGATATATAGCCATGATAAGATAGCATTATCGGCGTTAGGTTGATGTTTATTAGTTCCGATTGAAGAGTTTTTTTATAGATCTGTGTTAAATGGTGGACGGTAAGATATTACTTTTGGGGTGCTTGTCCACATTAAGTTTAATTTGCAATTTGCATGCCCAGACTCCCAAGTTTGTAATATCTTCATGGAATTTCTCACATTGAGATTTATGATTTAACAACTTTGAATAATTTTGTATCATCTGCAAATTTGATCACCTCAATTGTTCCCATTTCTAGGTCTTTTATAAATATAATAATAATAAAAAAAATACCCAGTAGTCCCAGAACAGATCCCTGGGGTACTTTACTATTCACTTTTTCCATTGGGAAAATTTACCATTTAATCCTACTGTGTGATTTATTTTTAATAATCAGCTGGCAAAACCATAATAGGACACCGCCCTTATCCCATGACTTTTTAATTTCCTAAGAAGTCTCTCATGAGGGACTTTGCCAAATGTTTTCTGGAAATCCAGAATCACTATTATCAACCATATCACCATTATCCACATGTTTGTTTATGATCTCAAAAAATGTAGCAAATTTGTGTAGCAAGAGTTCTCTTGGCTAAATCCATGGTGGCTTTGTCCCATTAAACTATGCTTATCTATATGTTCAGCAATTTTGTTTTTTATGATAGTTTCTTCCACTTTGCCTGGTACAAACAGTGCTCACTGGTCTGTAGTTTCCTGGATCCCCCCTTAATCTCTTTAAAAAATTGGCATTATATTGGCAACCCTCCAGTCTTCAAGTACCATAGATGATGATGATAATTAAACACATTTCCAATAACAGGTCTGCAATTTCATTTTTCAGTTCTTTTAGTACTCTAGGATGTATACCATCTGGTCCAGGTGATTTGCTACTCTTTAGTTTGTCAATTTGCCCTACTATGTCGTACAGATTCACTGAGATTAGTTTTGGTTCTTCTGAATCATCACCTTTGAATATAATTTCTGGCATCAGTATATCTCATACATCTTCCTCAGTGAATACCAAAAGCAAAGAATTAATTTAGTCGCTTTGCTATGGCTTTGTCATCCCTAAGTGCCCCTTTTACCCCTTGATCATCTAATGGTCCAACTGACTCCCTCGCAGGCTTTTTACCTCAAATGAACCTGAAAAGGTTTGTTAGTTTTTGCTTCCTCAGGAAGCTTCTTTTCAAACTCTATTTGCCTTCCTTATCAATGCCTTGTATTTGACTTACTAGTGCTTATGCTGTTTCCTTTTTTTCTTCATTTGGATCCCTTTTCCATTTTTTGAAAGATGTTCTTTAAGCTATTATAGCCTCTCACCAACTTCTCTACTGACAGTTTGAAATGACTGAATAATATTTATACTTCTCTCATTCAATTGATTAGCAATAAATGTCAGCAGATAGAATAAACTTGTGACTTCACGTCTTCTAGCAAAAAGTCTCTTAATCACTTTTTTTGGAATCACTTCATATTAACTCAAATTCCTCAGATTATGTAGATTGAATTAATTCAATCCTTCACCTGCCAATTTAGTGGTTAGAAAGTATACAGTCTCAGTACTTAAATCAGAACTTAGTCCCAGATTTAATATCTTCCATTTTAGACATCTTATAAATCCTCAGACAGCACCAGAAGGGTTCTTCACTCTCTCTCTTGATTAACTCCTTAGGCAGTGCATGCTGGACACTTCTCACCTCTTTATGTAACACTTCCCTCGATAGCAACAAAGCTCTTGTTACCTTTATACCGTATCTTCTTTGTTTCTCCTGGTAGTGCACTTTATTGGGATCCATTGCTTTAGATGGAATTTGTAACACCTTGTCTCTTTCTGGATGAGACTTCGCTCTTCCAAAGGTTTGGCATACTGATTCCCAGGTATCATGGGTTATCTGCACCAAGTGGACAAAATTATTAGATGAACCTGAAAGGGGAAAATTAAGAAAAGCAGGAAGGGTGGAATAAAACTTTCTTGCTTCCCAACAGAGGAGAGAGTACAAGAGACAGTTAATGCAAAAATAAAATTCCTCTGTATCGGGTCACCAGACAGCCTTTATTCTCTGGAGGAGAGACAAAAGCCTGCCAGAATCTTCCCTTACACATGATCTATCCTTACACAGGAGATGCCTCAATCTACTGCGAAGGGGTACAAAGGCTCTCACAGGGAATGCTCAAAAATTGGCTTAAGAGAGTCCAAAACAAGCTTAAAAGCTGGATAGATGAATCGGCAGAGGCTGGCTCCTACATGGGAAAACGTCCTTATTCCTTTCCCGTAAACTATGAAAAATTAAAACAGGAGACAGAGAGCATCTTAACTCAAGTTCCAAACTAAAAAAAAAATCCACAAGGAAAGACTGTGCTGTGGGGATGATAAACAGCTAGGACACACCATCTGCCTGTTCCCACATGGAGCAAACCCCAAACCACTCTCAATCATCTCTGCACTGAACCTCCCTAGTCAATTGGTACACTCCTTTGAGTAAGGGAAAACCAAAGGTCCCTTACAGTTGTAACGTCATGGATTTCCCCATTTGGTACTTAAGGACTTTGTAATCCTAGTTGAGCTGGACGAGCTCCCTACCCAAGCTCCAGTAGATTCAGGGTGCGGAAAGACTGTTATCTGGCAGGAACTAGCCTGGAGTGGGTATATCACTTACAGGAAGAAGGCAACACTTGCCTGCAATCATAGTGACCAGCAAAGGGATCCAACAAGTCAGATCTTGTTGATGACTTTGGCAAGGCAAGCCTATGTAGATGTGAGTCCTACTTTCAGAGCTTCCATATCCTGGTCTAGGATGAGATTATCCCCAGTTTGAGATTCTAGCCAGTCAGGCCAGCCTAAACTACATAGAAACATCCCTCCTGGAAGCCTCTCCATGAGATGTTACAAAAGTATACCGCATGGAGTCAGACACTCAGACCAAGAGGCAGCCCCTGAAACGAAGAACTGAGAGATCTGTGTTTAAAGACTTCCAGGGACTTTACTGTTTTAACGTTGCATGGTGACATGCATCAGAGGGAACTGAGGGTATTCAAAGATCCTTTAGCTGATTCCCTTAACAGGATAGGGGGAGGGTAACCCTGGAAAACCTAAGCAAACCCCATTCAAAAGTAGTTCCCTTGAGTTGGGCCAGAGGCGCATACAGATGGAGGGGATGGTACCCTCTGACTAGAAGCCTCCCCACCCCACCGGTTCTACTCTCCGTAGCAAAGAGAAATAGTCAGTCCCACTTTAGTTAGCGAAAGAATATAGGAAGGATGATTTATTTTCCTGGGAGTTAACCTGAGTAGTGATAGAACTGTGACCTGACAAGGTGAAGATATGGGGGGAGGATATGTGAAGGAGAGAATGTCAAAGCCTCCTCTAAATCCTGGGATAAAGCATTTAGCCTGGTCTACCTTAAGCCACAGAGAGGAAGGAAGTTTTTCTCTGAGGGCATTCTCCTTAAAAAGAGGTAAGAAGATAGGCCCAGGGGGGAACAAAGGCCTCCATGGAAGAGAAGGAGCCTACGGAAGGCCCATATTGCTCTCTTTTGTTTTGAGAGCCTTTGAGATAAGCGGAGCTGCTTTTGTTACAGCTTTCTGTGATTTAATAAAAAGCTTATGAGAAAACAGCCAGAGTCCAGTGTGAGTCTGTTCTCTGGCCAGCCACCAACTGCTCATGGTGCCACAGAGGGCAATAACAAAAGCTCTTTCCGAGGGTAAAATGTTGTTTTGCTTGCAGAAATTGGAGCTTTATTGCCCAACCTGTTGAGCAATGTGAGTACCTTTTACCTGTGCGCAGCACTGGTGGCGGGGAGAGAGGGCAGGCCAGTAAACTCCCATAGTTTTATATAATCAAAATGTGCAGTATTTCCGAGGGGAAAATTACGCAGAAAGAAAACAGGTGCAATCTTTGTGTGTAATTTTTCCTGTGTGCAATAAATCAAATACTTGTGTGGACTTTTTGCTTTATTAGTATAACCCCTCCCCATCCCCCTGGGAAAAGTACCTGTGGAGTTTGCACCAATGTGAGTGGTTTTGTGTATCCCTCCCCCAAGTCTGTTGTCCACTTTATTTTTTTCTGTTCAGTAGTACTGCCAAAAAATAAGACCCTTAGCAAAATTTACTTTTCTTTGGAAACAAATGTCTCCTTGATTGTGTCTGTTAAAAAGACCAGGGCAGGACTGATATGTAATTCTACATCTGTTATCTTAGCACACTTTCCCGTTCCTCAGTCTTCTGCAGCCTCTCACTTTCACACACCAGGTACACACCTTCACTAATAGCTCATCACTCTCATCTGCCATACACCATTAATACACACAACACAACACAACCCCTTGTAGTCAATTCAATGAAATAGTTATGCAAATGAAAGGGTGCCATGTACCTGCTCTCCTGCTGATTTCTGTGTATGTTTCTGTGATGGCCTGGGTTGGGTTTCTACTTCCTGACAAACTGCTGTTTGACTTTAAGGTGGGGACAGGGGAAGAGTTGGGGGGGGGGTCCTTCTCTCCCTCCCCCAGCTCCTGCTAGCTGTGGGGGGGGCCAATGCAGAAAGCTGAGCACTTACAACTGCACTGAAATTCAACCCCCGCTTACCTTATGCACAAGCTAATTTTTTTTAAATTTCTGATGCAGTAAGCTAATCTTATGCTAATACATCAGGGGGTTAAAATGTGCAAATGCACAACATTTCCACATAAACCAGAGTGAAAATGAGGCTCAACGCACATTTTAAACTCTGGATTGGTGGGGGAGGGATTCACTGAGCTCCAAATCACAGGATGGTCATCACCTTTAAGTCTCTTCATGACTGCACAGAGAATAATTGTAGGAATATTTTATCTGGTACCAAGTGAGTTTCTTTTTTTTATAAATTGGCTTTGAACTATTACACCCCAGTGTGCACATTGTGGCAATATTTAGCTCAGCTATAGCTTGTTCCACTGTCATAGGATGGGGGGAAGATGATGATCTGAAATCTTTCTAGTTCTTGCGTGAGACCCCTTTCCCTGCTTCCTGAAGGGAAAAATGTCAAACTGGCTTCTTAAGGGCACAGCAGTGCTGGAAACTCCATCTCTGACCAGGAGTAAAATTTCCAGTGCTAAGAAAAGCCTAATTAAAGCAGTACACCTTTCTGCACTGGGGGGAGGAGGGTAATGATTAATGCCTTTTATTTATATGGGATTTCTATGCAAGGCCGCTAAGCAGAATGCACATTTTTACATGCATATTTTATGCCTGTAAAACTCCTTGCTGCATTGACAGTAAGATGTATGTGCACAAAATGCATACACAATCATGGGTAAAATTGTGTTCTGCTGAACACACCTTACTGCATCAGCCTGGGTGTAACCAAATAAGAAAACACACACATGAGTAATGCTAAGGTACAGGTAATCAGTTAAGGTAGGTGGCATAAACCTCTGCATCAGGATTTAACTCGTGATTAACATTTGTTTGACTAACATAGAAACGACAGCAGAAAAGGACCAATGGTCCATCCAGTCTGCCCTGCAAGCTTCCCAGGATAGTGCCATGCAAGTTACCCCCATGAATCAGTCATTTTTCCTTGATGTGCTTTGCTTATGGACTTGGCTGTAGAAGCAGTCCTTTGTTTTTTCCTTAATGTCCAAACAGTACCCCAGACTGTAAAAAGAAAAGTCATGGCTCGTGTTGGTTATCTCTGAATCCAAATTTCTCTTTCCTTTCATCCACCACCCACTTCCTTCGAAGCAGAGAGTAATGTTGCAGTTGCATGAAAAGCATCAAGGCTTATTGGTTAAGGGTAGTAATCCCATGCCTTCTGCTAAGCGTAGTAACTGCTGCTCTGTGCTGGTTACCCCCCCATGCTCATCAGTTCTGCAGACCATAAAAGTCAGGGCTCTCATTGACTGTAAAATAAATTCCCCTTTTTCACCTGCCATTGAAGCAGAGAACAATGCTGTAGCATCAAAAGTATCAAGGCTTATTGGTTAAGGGTAGTAACTGCCGCACCAGCAAGTTACCCCCATGCATGCTTTCTTTGTTTCCTTTAGGACTTGGCCATAAGCAGTTCTGTGCTTTTCCCTTATGTCTGCTTAACAGTTTCCCAGACCATGGACCGTCGTTTGTCATCTGAAATCCAATTCCTCTTATCCCCCTGCCATCTAAGCGGGGAGCAATGTTGCAGTTGCATTAAAATTATTCTAAAACATCACATTCACAGGAACCTCTATTTTTTTGGGTGAATGGAGACCTCATATAAAACCCCGAGAGTTGTTCTGTTCTTCACTGTGTGGATACAGCGTGATTGCCACTACAGGAAAGTCAATTTTCATGACTCTATTACTTTATATAATCATTGGTCTCCATACACAAAGGTTTAGGAAATTTTTTTTTTTAATTTTAACATCTATTAGTGACAAAAAAGGAAACACTTAATCGTTTCTTTTCCTCAAGCGGATAAACGCTGTAGGAGATGATTAAATATCCCGCCCGACACGGCTCATGTTTGGATTACTTCTTCAGGGAGCGTCCACTATATTTTGTTGTTTACCTATAAGCAAATATTGTTTTTCATTACTAATAAACCTGTAGTTCATTATGCAATGCTTAAAACATACGCTCCAGTTGTTCTTGTCACCATACGCGATCATTCATCAGCGTTTCCAATTAAGATCATCCATTTTGTTTAATCAGGTTTTTAAACTTGCTGACAAATACAGCTACAGCCAATCCCCAGCCTTGAAAGGCCATTTACTCCACCAATGACAGACAAAAGCAAATTAATTCAAATCAATGTCATCCAATCTATGGATTCATTCACACCATTCGGTACCTGTGAAGCCAATGTAAAAATCCATTTCTGCTCACAAAAATTTATTTGACTTTGAAGATTACCTCCACATTCCAAGCTTTGAAGTTGATCTAAAATTGTCCATTTTAACTGATCAAAGTTATGCTGGTTTTGAATACAATATCTGCCCCTTTGAATTCTTTGACTGTTTTCTTCTTCACCACCTACTCTGGAAGGGCATTTCAGGCCTCCACCACCCTCTCCTGGTATTGTTCTATTGTTTTCTTTCCAACTGAAAAGATTTGAATTCCATATATCATTGAAATCTTTTAGGTATTTGAAGGTCTGTATCATATCTCTCCTGCATCTCCTGTCTTCCAGGGTATACATATTCAAATCCTTCAGCCTCTCCTCAATCTTCCGATAAAGACCCCTCACCATTTTTGTCACTCTTCTGTCTATCCTTTTTGAGGTATGGCTCCAGAACTGAACACAATACTCCACCAAGGACCTGTACAAGGGCATCATCACCTCCTCTTTTTTTTTTTCTTTCTTTCTTTTTTTTTATAAAGTTTTTTTTTAATTTTATTTTTATTGAATTTTTAAACAATGATTACATTAATTATGTCTCCAGAAAAATACAGAGATTAGAAAAGAAAGAAAAAATAAACCATTACATCTGGCACTAATACATTCAAGAAAACGATATACTTTTCTCCTCTGTTTTATAAAGAGTTTTATTGGTGTTTTGCATAAACATACATGTGAAATAAAGAATTTAACAACTTTATAAACATTGTTGTGATTTTTTTCCCCCTGTCAAACCCCTTCCCTCCCACCTCACACACAGTGTTTTTATATCGTATCAGGTGCCTCTCAAGTTATAACACTCGTATTATCATCTCTTCATGGAGACCTCGGGTGCGATTGTGGAGCGCCACTGGAGATACTGATCCTAGGTGTGATGGTAACTTTTCATAGTGCGATGTTTTGTCGCTGTCATCAGATTCATGGTGCACACATTATCAAATTGTAGTAACACTGTCTTTAAGGGTGGGGCTTTGCGTCAATTTCCAAGCTTTGGCAATCTCTAATCTAGTGGCTAGACACACCTGGGTGACAAAGGGATGTTGGTAAGAATGTGTGTCTGGGTCGTAATTATGCAGTAGTGCTGACTCCATCTGCAGATATATTGTGTCCTGTAATATAGAAGATATATCTACTACCTGCTTCCATTCCATAAGGGTGCAATGCAGTCCCCAGACCATCACATATGCTTATAGGTGCCCATGGATTGCATCCCCTCCAGCATTTCCCATCATTGCTGGGTAGAATTTTCGCTAATCTCTCCAGAGTTATATACCATCGGTATAGTTGCTTATACCCATTTTCAATTAGAGAAGACGATATCTAGATCTTGCCCATAAGTTTGTATATTGCAGACCATTCATCGATGGAGTATTCTTTTGGTAAGTCCTTGTTCCATACCTTAATATGAGTTGGAATGTAGATAAGTCACGTTTAGCAGTCTGTAAACCTTGGCAATGAGACCCTTAAATTGAAACGGGGACAAACAATATCCTTCAAACAGATTTCCCCCGGCATAAATTCTTTCATGTGATTATCCTTTCAAAAATGGCAAATCTGTTGATAAGCAAAGTATTCTGTGAGTGGTAAATCATGTGCCTGGCACAGAGAGTCAAAGGAAGTAAATGCACCTCCCTCCCAGATGTTTTCAAGTCATGTTATGCCCTGGGCTTTCCACACTGGAAAGGAGAGTGTCGGTAGGGATGGAGGAAAAGTGATGTTATGAAACAGCTGAGTACGATAGTAGTAAGTTCTCGTTCCCAGGTGTTTAAAGTATGCCTTGTAGTTGGCAGCATGTGTGGGCATGGTCTCCAGGTTTTCCTGGCTTGGCATGGCTTCTAAAGGCATCGCAGCCAATGGGGATTGTTCGATAATCACCCAGTGTTTGGCATCTTCGGTCGAGTGCCATACGATCAAGGGTCTCATCTGTGCCGCCACACAGTACCACATTAAATTGGGTTTGCCTAAACCCCCCATCCAGTTTACTTTGATAAAGACAAATCTGCTAACCCTAGGTGGTGGTCTCTTCCGAATAAAGCTGAACACCCTTTTTTGCCATTGTTTCAGAATATCGCTTGATATAGGTATGGGTAAGGATTGAAATAGATACAGTAATCTAGGAAGAAAGTTCATTTTTATCATCTCTATCCGGCCTAGCCACAACATGGGGAGATTCCACCAGCTATCCAAATCTGTTAGTGCCCACTTTAAAAGAGGGGGGTAATTTAGATGGAACACATCCTTCGGGTGTGTGGATAGATATATGCCTAAATACTTAAGCTTTTGGGAGGCCCAGCGAAATGGGTGGTTTTGCTTAAGTGTTCGCACTGTCTCTGGATCACAGGTGAGATTGAGGATTTCAGACTTCTCCCAATTCACCTTGAATCCTGAGGCTCCACTAAACTCTCGGATGTCTTGTTCTATAGCCTGCAGGGAGGTATGTGGTTTAGTTAAGGAAAACATTGTCATCTGCAAATAGGGATAGTTTAAATATGTGGTGGGAGAAAGTGAAACCTGTCACAGCGTTATAACATGTGATAGCCAGAGGTTCTATGAAGATGGCAAACAATAGGGGGAGGGGAGCATCCCTGACTGGTACCTCAACCTACTGGAAAATAATCTGAATATCCTCCGTTTATTTTGAGGCACACCTTGGGTTCGGTATATAAACTTGCTATCCACATACAAAAGGAGGGCCCAAATCACATCCTCCTCAGGACACTAAAGAGGAAAGGCCAGTGAACCATATCAAAGGCCTTTTCAGCGTCAATGGATAGGAAAATAGCTTCAGTATGATTCCCATGGGCCCAGCACATTATATCTACCAGTTTGTGAATATTATCCCCTGCTAGCCATCCAGGCATAAAGTCAGCTTGATCTTGGTGAATCAGGGTTGTGATGTATTTATTCATTCGTCCTGCTAGTATTTTTGCTATAATTTTAAGGTCTAAATTTAAAAGGGATATAGGTCTGTACGACCTGCAAATGGGGTCTCTGCCTGGTTTGAGTAATATCATTATCCCTGCGAGATTGGAATTAGGGGCTAATAATCCTCTGTTCCTCAGGTAGTTGAAGACTTTCTGGAGGTATGCTACTACATATGGAGCAAATTGCTTATAGAACTTTGCCGTAAGGCCTTCCGAACCTGGGGATTTCCCTACCTTTAATGTTATTTTATTGAATTCAATATTTCCACTGTGGTTATTTCCTCATCCAATGCTCGCTGGGCCTCATCAGTTAGGGAGGGTATCGGGTTCGACCCAAGGTACCTATCCATCCCTTCTTGTGCAATATTGTTTTCCAGAGCATATAAATCGGTATAGAAACTTAAAAATCTTTTGCAGATTTCTGTATTGTTGGTTAGTAGAGCACCCTTTTCATCTTTTATCTTAGCAATTGTATTTTGATAGGCTATCCTCTTTTTAGTTTTCGTGCTAAATTCCATCCAGCCTTGTTTCCCCCCTCGAAATACTCTTGTTTAGCTATATCTAATAAATAAACCATCCTTGAGGATTCTAATCTCAAAAGCTTTCCCCTAGTATTGGACAGCTGCAGGAGTAGTTTTTGGGATCCCGTAGCCTGGTGTTCATGGGAAAGTATCACTATCTTTTGCCTCAGCTCTTCAGCTACTCAGGTGTCTCATTTTTTTTTATAAAAGTAGCTCTAGATATGAACTAGCCCCCTCATGTAAGCTTTAAGGGGTGGATTTTAAGAGCCCTGCTCGCGTAAATCCGCCCGGATTTACGCGAGCAGGGCCTTGCGCGCCTATTTTACATAGGCCTGCCGGCGCGCGCAGAGCCCCAGAACTCGCGTAAGTCCCAAGGTTTTTCGAGGGGGGGCGTGTTGGGGGCGGGGCCGATCGGTGTGGCGTTTTCGGGGCGGGACGCGGCATTTCGGGGGCGGGCCCGGGGGCGTGGTTTCGGCTAGGGGCGGTCCAGGGGCGTGGGGATTTACTTCTCCCTCCGGGAGGTGTAAATCCCCCGACAAAGGTAGGGGGGGAGGTTTAGACAGGGCCGGGGGGGTGGGTTAGGTAGAGGAAGGGAGGGGAAGGTGAGGGGAGGGCGAAAGCGAATTCCCTCCGAGGCCGCTCCGATTTCAGAGCGGCCTCTGAGGGAACGGAGGTAGGCTGCGCGGCTCGGCGCGTGCCAGCTACACGAAATCGGCAGCCTTGCGCGTGCTGATCCAGGATTTTAGCAGATACGCGCGGCTACGCGCGTATCTACTAAAATCTAGCGTACTTTTGTTTGCGCCTACAAAAGTATGCGAAGGCGCCCTTTTTAAAAATCTACCCCTAAGGGAATACCATACTATCGGTGGGGACACTTCCCTGTTGTCGTTTAGATTCAGATATTCCTGAATGCAAGTAGTGATAGTTTTGGTGTATACTTCATCTACCAGTAAAGACATTGAGGCACCAGAAGCGTATCCCTTTGTCATATTGGATAAAAGTAATACCAATTGACATGGCTGCATGATCCGTCCACGCCACTGGGGTTATATCTAGGTTGGTAATGTTATAGAACAGCACCTTGTCTATAAGGAAATAGTCTAGCCAGGAGTGTGTGAGGTGTGTGGAGGGGAATAAAAAGTATAAGCTCTTGTCGAAGGATAATGTGCTCTCCAAATGTCTATCAATTGCTAATTATCCATCAGCTCCTGCAATTTTTTCCCATGTATTGGTGTGGCAGATTCACTACCCCGAGACGCATCTATCTCCGGTTTTCTTGCCAAATTGAGACCCCCTCCAATGATTACTTTTCTTTTCCCATGTAGTAGTAAGACCTGGTTCAGCCCCTCAAAAAACCTTCCTTGATCCTGGTTTGGAGCATATATGTTTACTAAGGTATACACTATCCCATCCACTAGAATCTGTAGTAGGATATATCTGCCCTAATAGGTCACGAATACATAATTGACTTGCAAATACCAAATGCTGTGAAAACAGTATACCAACCCCTGTATATTTAGTGGACTTTGAGCACAGGGTTAAGAATTGGTGGGGGGTATTGGTTAGATTTTAAGAGTGACTCTTGTTTGCCTTTCAAGTGAAATTCTTGAATGAATATATCTGCCCACATGGCTCCTACTTCTTTAAAGAAAATATGTCTCTTAAATGGGGAGTTAAGTCCCATAACATCAAGGGAGATTATATGAAATGTAGCCATATTTAAGAGTCTAGGGTTTATCTCCCCGTAAGGATACGAGTTCTAGGACATGCCCTCCTTGTTCAGTGGGTCTCATTCCTCGTTTAAGGAGTTCAAATAATATCAAGAAAGGAAAAAATATCCCAATTAGAGCTAGACACGAGTCATTCAGCACAGAGTTATTACATACTACAAAGTCTCCTCAACAAAGCACCTTAGGAACAGTATACAGTTCTCGCACCCTCTTAAACAGATTAAACGTGTGCAATCCTTTTTCCCTATTAATTTCCCTGCCCCCTCCCCCTTGTTCTAACTGCGATCTGCTAAAACCTCCTTGCAAATCAATTCTTCTGGAGGAAGTTAGTCATCATCATGCAGACTCCCCTTTAACCTTGTCTGTGTCAACGCAACGGGACATTGAAGACAGAACTTCTAGATGCCAAAATCCCATGGCCAGCCGGTTTCCCATTGTGCTGGCCACAAAGTTTTGACTATTCACTACTTGAGAAAAAGAATCAAAGTAAATAAAGTTTATGAGATATCAAGCTCGCTGATTTGTGCTTGTATATAGATGGTACAGAGTGCAGGATAACCTAGATGATGTTTTAGGTGCCGTCCATATTTTTCCTTTGCGAATCAGACTTTCTTTTCAGCCTGCTGTTGCTTGCACTCGCCCTTTGCCACTGAGGGTATTGCTCTTTGGGTATAAATGTTTTAGTGCTCTATGTTTGGATGGTCACCGGTGTGAACCCACGGTCTTTCAATAGTAGTGATGCTTCTGAAACAAATTGGATACGGGAGAACACCCTGTTCCAGGTAAATGTAAAGGGATATACAGAGTAAAATAAATAAAATAAAATAATAGTTAGAAGACTTACCTATCCTGTAGTTCCACAAGTGGAGTCCAGAAGGTTCTCATTTTCTGGTGGCCAGAGTTGTGCCAGAGGCAGTGACAGTAGCTGGACAGAGACTGAAGACAGCACCCAGTCTTGCTATGGGGGACTGCCGGAGGCAAAGGACAGATGGAACTGAAGAAAGAAAAAGAACCTGTTAGAGGAGATGAGGACTGCAGCTATCCAGAAGCAGCGTTGTGTTGCCAGTGATCAGCCTCTGATTAGTGCTTGTGGCAATGAGCAGGAAGTGCAATCAGAATTCTAAGGCCTCTGGACCAAGGTGGTCACTGCTAATGATGGAGAACATTTCAGGAAGTGACAACAAGCACTGGAGAGAACAAGGCAGGAAAGGAATAAACAGATGAAGAGAGAAACCGTGAGGATTGAGCTACTATCAATGGTCAGCTTAAATAATTAAAAAAAGAAAGACTGACACTGCGGACAGTGATCTCCTCTTGAGAGCTGCATATTAAAAAAAAAAAAAAAAGTTGCTGACCACCTGCTGCTGTCACTGCTGAGGGTGTCTTAAGGCTGATTTTTGGTATTTTTATCTTTTAGTTTATTCTGGAAACTGACGTGGAGCTGTTGGATAGGGGAAAGCATGTTAGGATAGGGGTAGATTTTCAGAGCCCTGCTCGCCTAAATCCGCCCAAAACCGGGCGGATTTAGGCGAGCAGGGCCCTGCGCGCCGGGAAGCCTATTTTACATAGGCCTCCCGGCGCGCGCAGAGCCCCGGGACTCGCGTACGTCCCGGGGTTTTCGGAGGGGGGCGTGTCGGGGGCGTGTCGGGGGCGGGCCCGGTCGACGCGGCGTTTCGGGGGCGTGTCGGCCGCGTTTTGGGGGCGGGTACGGGGCGTGGCTACGGCCCGGGGGCGTGGCCGCGCCCTCCGTACCCGCCCCCAGATCGCGGCCCGGCGCGCAGCAGGCCCGCTGGGCGCGCGGGATTTACGTCTCCCTCCGGGAGGCGTAAATCCCCGACAACGGTAAGGGGGGGGGTGTAGACAGGGCCGGGTGGGTGGGTTAGGTAGGGGAAGGGAGGGTAAGGTGAGGGGAGGGCAAAGGAAAGTTCCCTCCGAGGCCGCTCCGATTTCGGAGCGGCCTTGGAGGGAACGGGGGGAGGCAGCGCGGCTCGGCGCGCGCAGGCTATACAAAATCGATAGCCTTGCGCGCGCCGATCCAGGATTTTAGTGGATACGCGCGGCTCCGCGCGTATCTACTAAAATCCAGCGTACTTTTGCTTGAGTCTGATGCGCAAGCAAAAGTAGGCTGTTCGCGCGCCTCTTAAAATCTACCCCATAGTGCAGGAATGTCAGTGACATCATCACTGAAACAAGTATTGCAAGTACTGTTGGGGGAGGGGGGGGGGAAGGTTAACAAGTTTAAGTAAAAAGGAGAAAAATAGAAGCTAATAAGCACAAACAGGAAATAATATTCAGGATAAAAAAAGGATACCTATATAATTAAATACAATGAAACTTCTCAGGAAGGAATTTTAGGTTCCTCATTAAAATATACTATTTTAAAAACATAAGAAAGTAGATTGGAATCATCTACCGCATCATCAACACGGTTGCATGTGCACTAGATAATCAGGTTAGACAGAGATAGCGTATCCTAGGAGATGCATCATTGGCTTCCCTAGTTACCAGTGAGTAGGCTGGCAAAAGTGTACAGACCTTAGACAAAGCACACTGTAGGAATTTAAATTTCACAGAGATTTAAAAGACATTAAGATTACACAAAAATCAACTAAGAAAATAAGAACATAAGAAATTGCCATGCTGGGTCGGACCAAGGGTCCATCAAGCCCAGCATCCTGTTTCCAACAGAGGCCAAACCCAGGCCACAAGAACCTGGCAACTACCCAAACATTAAGAAGATCCCATGCTACTGATGCAATTAATCGCTAACCAACCTCTTTCCCTTTTCAAAAATACACCAACTTAAACATACAAGGGAATACTTGCTAGGTGGTAATCTTGTACGGAGGTTATTAAATGAGGGTAACCGATTTGCAGTTATCCTCTCCTTAACCTCCGTCTATTATTCTTTTATTAAATTGAACAATGTCTCTCAGAGACGGAGGTTAAGGAGAGGATAACTGCAAATCGGTTACCCTCATTTAATAACCTCCGTACAAGATTACCACCTAGCAAGCATTCCCTTGTATGTTTAAGTTGGTGTACTGATGCAATTAATAGCAGTGGCTATTCCCTAAGTAAACTTGATTAATAGCCATTAATGGACTTCTCCTCCAAGAACTTATCCAAACCTTTTTTGAACCCAACTACACTAACTGCACTAACCACATCCTCTGGCAACAAATTCCAGAGCTTTATTGTGCGTTGAGTGAAAAAAGTTTTTCTCCGATTAGTCTTAAATGTGCTGCTTGCTAACTTCATGGAATGCCCCCTAGTCCTTCTATTATTCGAAAGTGTAAATAACCGAGTCACATCTACTCGTTCAAGACCTTTCATGATCTTAAAGACCTCTATCATATCCCCCTCAGCCATCTCTTCTCCAAGCTGAAGGGCCCTAACCTCTTCAGCCTTTCCTCATAGGGGAGCTGTTCCATCCCCACATGGAACCTAACATCGTGTAACTACAGCAAGGGTTATTTTTCCCTATATGCAACACCTTTCACTTGTCCACATTAAATTTCATCTGCCATTTGGATGCCCAATCTTCCAGTCTTGCATGTTCCTCCTGTAATGTATCACAGTCCGCTTGTGATTTAACTACTCTGAATAATTTTGTATCCCATATCCCATTTTGTATGACATAGTGAGGGCAAAAGTAGCACCGGCGCCATTTTGAATATTGGCAATATGGCGCGAGTGCAGGAGGTCACTCCCGGACCCCCGCTGGACTTTTGGCAAGTCTTGTGGGGGTCAGGAGGCCCCCCCAAGCTGGCCAAAAGTCCCTGGGGGTCCAGGAGCGATCTCCTGCACTCGTGACGTCGGGTGTCAGGAACCAAAATGGCACTGGCACTACCTTTGCCCTGTCATATGGTAAGGGCAAAGGGCCACCGGCGCCATTTCTATTAACGCAGCCGTGGCCCGAGAGCGGGAGATCGCTGGAGATCGCGCCGGGACCCCCCCACTGGACCCCAGGTAATTTAAAACATTTTGGGGGGGTTTGGGAGGGTGGGGGATTTGTTTTAAAGGGTCGGGGGTGGGTTTTAGGGTTGTTTTGGTGTGCCGGTTTTCCCGCCCTCCCCCAATTTACGATTTTTAACGATTTAAAAAAAAAACCCAAACATGACGATCAGATTTCCCTCCCCCCCCAGCCAAAATCGATCGTTAAGACGATCAATCACACGATTCACATCCCTATTACAGAATCAGAGCAGTTGGTGCCTGATCATTGATGGAGAAGGACCTGTTAAGTCAGTCCTCTCAAATCAAGGCCTAACTAATACAGATAAGTGTAGTTATAGTACAGTTATAGTGAATGTATGATTGATAGTAAGTGTAAAGGTGTGTATGATATACATTGTGGGGTAGATTTTAAAAGAAGCGCGATCAGCCTACTTTTGCTTGCGCATCAGACTCAAGCAAAAGTACGCTGGATTTTAGTAGATACGCGCGGAGCCGCGCGTATCCACTAAAATCCCTGGATCGGCGCGCGCAAGGCTATTGATTTTGTATAGCCGGCGCGCGCCAAGCCGCGCTGCCTAACCCGTTCCCTCCAAGGCCGCTCCGAAATCGGAGCGGCCTCGGAGGGAACTTTCCTTTGCCCTCCCCTCACCTTCCCCTCCCTTCCCCTACCTAACCCACCCGCCCGGCCCTGTCTAAACCCCCCCCTTACCTTTGTCGGGGGATTTACGCCTCCCGGAGGGAGACGTAAATCCCCGCGCGCCAGCGGGCCTCCTGCGCGCCGGGCCGCGACCTGGGGGCGGGTACGGAGGGCGCGGCCACACCCCCGGACTGCCCCGGCCCGTAGCCACGCCCCCGTACCCGCCCCCAAAACGCTCCCGACACGCCCCCGAAACGCCGCGACGACCGGGCCCGCCCCCCGACACGCCCCCCTCCGAAAACCCCGGGACGTACGCGAGTCCCGGGGTCTGCGCGCGCCGGTAGGCCTATGTAAAATAGGCTTACCGGCGCGCAGGGCCCTGCTCGCGTAAATCCGGGCGGATTTACGCGAGCAGGGCTCTTAAAATCCGCCCCTGTCTGTTTTTGAAGCAGTAGAGCTAGGGTTATGAATTATATTTTTTTATTATTAGTTAGAATATAAAGTTGAAATAAAACAAGTGACATACTTGTTATAATATGCGGAAGATCCTGGAGCAGTGAAGGGAGTTAGTTTTGCTTCCTTTTAAGTTGTTTAAAATTAAGTTTAGGAGGAAGATTTCAAGATAAAAGAGAGAAGAACTGGCCAGCAACAAAAAAGCAGCAATAAAAAGAAAAGAAAAAAGAAGGAAGAAAGACAGATAAGTGACTGTTTCATTGATGAACTCTCAAATTTAAGAGTAATTTCATACTTGAATTAAAGAACTATATAAGTAAAGTGATAAATATATAGAGAGAGAGTAATAATAAAACAATTCTTATTTGTGATTGTATTTTAAGTTTGGTTTTACTTGAAATTATTTCATGGAATTTTAATGTTATAAGGAAATATATATTAATTGTATATTTTTTTAAAATGGAAAATATAAATAAAATTGAGAGTTTGAATTGATGTGAATTGGTTATTCCAATGATTTTTAAGCGGTAAATAGTAGGGATGTGAATCGTTTTCCATATCGTCTTAACGATAGAAATCGTGTGGCAGGGCAAGATAATCGTCTTAGGCACGATTTTTTAGTTAAAAAATCGTTAAAAATCGTTTTTTCCGATTAGTGCGCACTAACTGGGAGTTAGTGCGCACTAACTGAAAATGATACAATTTGACACTTTTCAGGTCAGTTAAGGTCAGTTTAGGAATGAATATGTATTCCTATTGGCTGCCCTCTTATTTATTCATGTTACCAAGTTTCCTACTGACAGTATATGGGGGATGGGAAATGGAAACAGTTGGTAGCTTGACAAAACAAGTAATGTGATCAGTCAATGTGACTAGAACTTGTGCCCTAACCCTGATACCAGGGGTATTGTGATCTTCCTGCACACAGTGCCCTATCCCTATTAATACCAGGAGTGTTGTGATCTTCCTGCACACAGTGCCCTATCCCTAATACCAGGGGTGTTGTGATCTTCCTGCACACAGTGCCCTATTCCTGATACCAGGGGTATTGTGATCTTCCTGCACACAGTGCCCTATCCCTATTAATACCAGGAGTGTTGTGATCTTCCTGCACACAGTGCCCTATTCCTGATACCGGGGGTGTTGTGATCTTCTTGCACACATCCCGATATCAGGGATAGGGCACTGCGTGCAGGAAGATCACAACACTCCTGGTATTAATAGGGATAGGGCACTGCATGCAGGAAGATCACAACACTCCTGGTATTAATAGGGATAGGGCACTGCATGCAGGAAGATCACAACACTCCTGGTATTAATAGGGATAGGGCACTGCATGCAGGAAGATCACAACACCCCTGGTATCAGGGATAGGGCACTGTGTGCAGGAAGATCACAATACCCCGGAGGAGTGAGGGTCAGGCAGCTCCCCCCTGTCTGTGAAGCCAGCCTCTCACTAGTAATGCAGGGAGGGAGCTGTCTCAGACTTCACCATCCACCCCCCCCCCCTCACCCACACACCATTCACTAGCTGGGACATGGGGGAAGTCAGGAGTGAGGGACAGGCAGCTCCCCCCTGTCTGTGAAGCCAGCCTCTCACTAGTAATGCAGGGAGGGAGCTGTCTCAGACTTCACCATCCCCCCCCCCCCCTCACCCACACACCATTCACTAGCTGGGACATGGGGGAAGTCAGGAGTGAGGGTCAGGCAGCTCCCCCCTGTCTGTGAAGCCAGCCTCTCACTAGTAATGCAGGGAGGGAGCTGTCTCAGACTTCACCATCCTCCTCCCCCCCCCCCCTCACCCACACACCATTCACTAGCTGGGACATGGGGGAAGTCAGGAGTGAGGGTCAGGCAGCTCCCCCCTGTCTGCGAAGCCAGCCTCTCACTAGTAATGCAGGGAGGGAGCTGTATCAGACTTCACCATCCTCCCCCCCCCCCTCACCCACACACCATTCACTAGCTGGGACATGGGGGAAGTCAGGAGTGAGGGTCAGGCAGCTCCCCCCTGTCTGCGAAGCCAGCCTCTCACTAGTAATGCAGGGAGGGAGCTGTCTCAGACTTCACCATCCTCCCCCCCCCCCCCCTCACCCACACACCATTCACTAGCTGGGACATGGGGGAAGTCAGGAGTGAGGGTCAGGCAGCTCCCCCCTGTCTGTGAAGCCAGCCTCTCACTAGTAATGCAGGGAGGGAGCTGTCTCAGACTTCACCATCCTCCCCCCCCCCCCCTCACCCACACACCATTCACTAGCTGGGACATGGGGGAAGTCAGGAGTGAGGGTCAGGCAGCTCCCCCCTGTCTGTGAAGCCAGCCTCTCACTAGTAATGCAGGGAGGGAGCTGTCTCAGACTTCACCATCCTCCCCCCCCCCTCACCCACACACCATTCACTAGCTGGGACATGGGGGAAGTCAGGAGTGAGGGTCAGGCAGCTCCCCCCTGTCTGTGAAGCCAGCCTCTCACTAGTAATGCAGGGAGGGAGCTGTCTCAGACTTCACCATCCTCCCCCCCCCCCCCTCACCCACACACCATTCACTAGCTGGGACATGGGGGAAGTCAGGAGTGAGGGTCAGGCAGCTCCCCCCTGTCTGTGAAGCCAGCCTCTCACTAGTAATGCAGGGAGGGAGCTGTCTCAGACTTCACCATCCTCCCCCCCCCCCCCTCACCCACACACCATTCACTAGCTGGGACATGGGGGAAGTCAGGAGTGAGGGTCAGGCAGCTCCCCCCTGTCTGTGAAGCCAGCCTCTCACTAGTAATGCAGGGAGGGAGCTGTCTCAGACTGGTATCAGGGTTAGGGCACTGTGTGCAGGAAGATCACAACACTCCTGGTATTAATAGGGATAGGGCACTGTAAGAGATGACTGTAGTAGATTGAATAAAGATCTGATGTTTCTGCTCTCCTCACACCAAACAAAAACAACACACAAGCAGAGAAGCCCTTCTTACAAAGCTGAGCTAGTGAGTTAAGTAGGAGGAAAAGTAAACATACTGGTGCCAGTGTGGCTACTTAAAAAATACACTTACCAACAATCAATTACATATATTTGAACTGTGTACAGTTCCAGCCAGGACCACCTTTCTAAAATGCACAGTGATTGGCAAATTCAACATGCACTAGCATTTCAGGTGCCTGCTAACAAAAATAATAAACAAACAAGTTCTAGTCACGTGAGTGCTGATCATTACATTACTTTTTTTGTCAAGCTTCCAACTGTTTCCATTTCACATCCCCCCAACCATATTGGTAACATCAATAGATAAGAGCACAGCCAGCCAATAGGAATACATACATACATATTCATTCCTAGGTGACCTTTACTGACCTGGGAAGTGTGAACACTTTGTTTCATTTTCTGTTGGTGTTCGTTAGTTTCCAGTTCCATTTCCCATCCCCCCAACCATCACCTCAGTGGTAACCTTGGTAATATCAATAGATAAGAGGGCAGCCAGCCAATAGGAACACATATTCATTCCTAACTGACCTTCAGTGACCTGGAAAGTGTTTATTTGTATCATTTTCAGTTAGTGCGCACTAAATCGAGTTAGTGCGCACTAACGGGGAGTTAGTGCGCACTAACTCGAGTTAGTGCGCACTAACACGATTTAACGATTTTTAACGATAAATCGTTAGAATTTCTATTGTATCGTGTTCTATAATGATTTAAGACGATATAAACATTATCGGACGATAATTTTAATCGTTGAAAAACGATTCACATCCCTAGTAAATAGTATTTCTGTATTTAACATCTGACTACCTTGCTGCCACACTACTACACTACTCGGCCACAGGAGTCTTCTAACAGAAGTACATTTACCTGGCTTACATAAACATCAATCCAAAAGGAGGCATCCATCTGTATTTTATATTTTCTTTTCTTAGGAACGCAGTGAGCTCTTTTAACTCTTGCCTGTTTTGAAGTGTGGCCTGGGACAGATCTGTGTAAACTGAAATTTCTTGGTTCTCCCAGGCCCAGCACGTTTGTTTCATGGCCACTCCCACTATCTTTTCCTTTAAGGAGTAATCGTGAAAGCCTACGAGGATATCTCATGGTTGACTTGTTCCCATTGCTCGCAGACTCTGTGGGCTCTATCCAGCTAAATGTCCGGGGGGTACCCATCCTCGTGGTCAGTGCTAGATTCCAGCAAAAATAAACAGAACCGCCGGATTGTGTCGGCGCAATTCGTGTGTTCCTGCATTTCATGGAACCCTCAAAATCGAAGGTTCCCTCTTCTGGCCCTGTTCTCTAAGTCTGCTAGTTTAGCCCGTATGCTTAGGTTCTCTTCCTGAAGTTCTGTACAAACCTCATGCAGCTGTTTAGTTGTCTCAGCCTGAGCGTCAACTCTAGCATCGATGTCATCAACTCTGTGGCTGAGCCCAGAAAGTTCCTCTTGAAATTCTTCCAGCATTTCTTGAATTTCCTTTTTATAATTTTTTAAGTCCTGTCTCAATCCACAAAACCAATCGCGGAATGCTGTGCGGGTCGGGGCTTCTTCCGAATGTACATTAAATGTGTCATCCAAATCTGTGCCTCCATCTGCTGGGATGGCGCTCGTGGTCTGCTTGTCTGCGGTCCCTGACTTTGCAGTATGAGAAACAGTTGAAGTCAATGGATTTTCGTTTCTCCGCCATCTCGAATCAATTCCGTTTTGCTTCCCATGTTTTTCAGTGAGGTTTAATTTGGTTCAAGCTCCCGAAAATAGTGATCTTTTAAGGGCTGGAAGAAGAGCTCATGGCTCAGGCAGCCATTAAGTCCGATGATGTCACTTCCTCTCCCACCTCCTTTTTCTTAATGGCTATTCCTCTCTATGCAGCCCAGCATTCTTCTGGCTTTAGCTATTGCCTTGTCACGTTGCTTTGCCATCTTCAGATCCCCAGACACTATCACTCCAAGATCCCTCTCTTGGTCCATATACATCAGTCTTTCACTCCACATCACATACAGTTCTTTTGGATTACTGCATCCCAGATGCATGACTCTGCAATTCTTGGCATTCCAACTGTCACCTTCGACCACTCTTCAAGCTTTCTTAAATCATTCATTCTCTCTACTCCTTCAGGTGTGTCCACTCTGTTGCAGATCTTAGTATCATAAGAACATAAGAACATGCCATACTGGGTCAGACCAAGGGTCCATCAAGCCCAGCATCCTGTTTCCAACAGTGGCCAATCCAGGCCATAAGAACCTGGCAAGTACCCAAAAACTAAGTATATTCCATGTTACCGTTGCTAGTAATAGCAGTGGCTATTTTCTAAGTCAACTTAATTAATAGCAGGCAATGGACCTCTCCTCCAAGAACTTATCCAATCCTTTTTTAAACACAGCTATACTAACTGCACTAACCACATCCTCTGGCAACAAATTCCAGAGTTTAATTGTGTGTTGAGTAAAAAATAACTTTCTCCGCTTAGTTTTAAATGTGCCACATGCTAACTTCATGGAGTGCCCCCTAGTCTTTCTATTATCCGAAAGAGTAAATAACCGATTCACATCTACCCGTTCTAGACCTCTCATGATTTTAAACACCTCTATCATATCCCCCTCAGCCATCTCTTCTCCAAGCTGAAAAGTCCTAACCTCCTTAGTCTTTCCTCATAGGGGAGCTGTTCCATTCCCCTTATCATTTTGGTAGCCCTTCTCTGTACCTTCTCCATTGCAATTATATCTTTTTTGAGATGTGACGACCAGAATTGTACACAGTATTCAAGGTGCGGTCTCACCATGGAGCGATACAGAGGCATTATGACATTTTCTGTTTTATTCACCATTCCCTTTCTAATAATTCCCAACATTCTGTTTGCTTTTTTGACTGCCGCAGCACACTGAACAGACGATTTCAATGTGTTATCCACTATGATGCCTAGATCTTTCTTGGGTTGTAGCACCTAATATGGAACCTAACATTGTGTAACTATAGCATGGATTTTTTTCCCTATATGCATCACCTTGCACTTATCCACATTAAATTTTATCTGCCATTTTGATGCCCAATTTTCCAGTCTCACAAGGTCTTCCTGCAATTTATCACAATCTTCTTGTGATTTAACTACTCTGAACAATTTTGTATCATCTGCAAATTTTATTATCTCACTCATCGTATTTCTTTCCAGATCATTTATAAATATATTGAAAAGTAAGGGTCCCAATACAGATCCCTGAGGCACTCCACTGCCCACTCCCTTCCACTGAGAAAATTGTCCATTTAATCCTACTCTCTGTTTCCTGTCTTTTAGCCAGTTTGCAATCCATGAAAGGACATCACCACCTATCCCATGCCTTTTTACTTTTCCTAGAAGCCTCTCATGATGAACTTTGTCAAACACCTTCTGAAAATCCAAGTATACTACATCTACCGGTTCTCCTTTATCCACATGTTTATTAACTCCTTCAAAAAAGTGAAGCAAATTTGTGAGGCAAGACTTGCCTTGGGTAAAGCCATGCTGACTTTGTTCCATTAAACCATGTCTTTCTATATGTTCTGTGATTTTGATGTTTAGAACACTTTCCACTATATTTCCTGGCACTGACGTCAGGCTAACCGGTCTGTAGTTTCCCGGATCGCCCCTGGAGCCCTTGTTAAATATTGGGGTTACATTAGCTATCCTCCAGTCTTCAGGTACAATGGATGATTTTAATGATAGGTTACAAAATTTTACTAATAGGTCTGACATTTCATTTTTTAGTTCCTTCAGAACTCTGGGGTGTATACCATCCAGGTGATTTACTACTCTTCAGTTTGTCAATCAGGTCTACCACATCTTCTAGGTTCACCGTGATTTGATTCAGTCCCTCTGAATCATTACCCATGAAAACCTTCTCCAGTACGGGTACCTCAACATCCTCTTCAGTAAACACCGAAGCAAAGAAATCATTTAATCCTTCCACACTGGCCTTATCTTCTCTAAGTGCCCCTTTAACCCCTCGATCATCTAACAGTCCAGCTGACTCCCTCACAGGTTTTCTGCTTCGGATATATTTTAAAAAGTTTTTACTGTGAGTTTTTGCCTCTTACGGCCAACTTCTTTTCAAATTCTCTTAGCCTGTCTTATCAATGTCTTATATTTAACTTGCCAACGTTTATGCATTATCCTATTTTCTTCTGTTGGATCCTTTTTCCAATTTTTGAATGAAGATCTTTTGGCTAAAATAGCTTCTTTCACCTCCCCTTTTAACCATGCTGGTAATCGTTTGCCTTCTTTCCACCTTTCTTAATGTGTGGAATACAACTGGACTGTGCTTCTAGAATGGTATTTTTTAACAATGACCACGCCTCTTGCACATTTTTTACTTTTGTAGTTGCTCCTTTCAGTTTTTTTCTAACAATTTTTCTCATTTTATCAAAGTTTCCCTTTTGAAAGTTTAGCACGAGAGCCGTGGATTTGCATACTGTTCCTCTTCCAGTCAATTCAAATTTGATCATATTATGATCACTATTGCCAAGCAGCCCCACCACCGTTACCTCTCTCACCAAGTCCTGTGCTCCACTGAGAATTAGTGTTACGCTTGGGCTGAGTTCAGGGGTAGTGAACACCACCCAAAGGGGTGGCTCCAGGTGGAGAGAGACAGGGATGGCTGGAAACCGTGGCTGGGTCAGGGCAGACAGCAAGAAGCAGTGTCTGGGTCTAGGCTGGGTCAGGGCAGGCGGCAGAGCAAGGCAGGTCAGAAGGCCCGTAGGCCACACACACACAGACGGCCCGTAGGCCAGACAGCGTAAGCGGGGCAAGGCAGGTCAGAAGGCCCGTAGGCCACACACCGTAAGCGGGGCAAGGCAGGCCAGAAGGCCCGTAGGCCACACACACACAGAAGGCCCGTAGGCCACACACCTGTAAGCGGGGCAAGGCAGGTCAGAAGGCCCGTAGGCCACACACACAGAAGGCCCGTAGGCCACACACCGTAAGCGGGGCAAGGCAGGTCAGTAGGCCCGTAGGCCACACACACACACAGACAATAGAGCAGAGGGCCCGTAGGACCGCATGCACAGTAAGCAAAGCAGGGCAGGGCAGAAGGTCCGAAGACCATACACAGCACAAGGTAGAAGGCCCGAAGGCCGCGCAGGGCAAGGCAAGACAAGACAAGGTAGAAGGCCCGAAGGCCGCGCAAGGCAAGGCAAGGCAAGACCGAAGGCCCGAAGGCCACCAAGACTAGGCTAGACAAGACAAGGTAGAAGGCCCGAAGGCCGCGCAAGGCAAGGCAAGACAGAAGGCCCGGAGGCCACGCAAGGCAAGGCAAGACAGAAGGCCCGAAGGCCGCGCAAGGCAAGGCAAGACAGAAGGCCCGAAGGCCGCGCAAGGCAAGGCAAGGCAAGGTAGAAGGCCCGGAGGCCGCGCAAGGCAAGGCAAGACAGAAGGCCCGAAGGCCACGCAAGGCAAGGCAAGACAGAAGGCCCGAAGGCCGCGCAAGGCAAGGCAAGACAGAAGGCCCGAAGGCCGCGCAAGGCAAGGCAAGACAGAAGGCCCGAAGGCCGCGCAAGGCAAGGCAAGACAGAAGGCCCAAAGGCCACGCAAGGCAAGGCAAGACAGAAGGCCCGAAGGCAGGGCAAGGCAAGGCAAGACAGAAGGCCCGAAGGCAGGGCAAGGCAAGACAAGGTAGAAGGCCCGAAGGCCGCGCAAGGCAAGGCAAGACAGAAGGCCCAAAGGCCGCGCAAGGCAAGGCAAGACAGAAGGCCCAAAGGCCGCGCAAGGCAAGGCAAGACAGAAGGCCCAAAGGCCGCGCAAGGCAAGGCAAGACAGAAGGCCCAAAGGCCACACAAGGCAAGGCAAGACAGAAGGCCCGAAGGCCGCGCAAGGCAAGGCAAGGCAAGGCAAGGCAAGGCAAGGAAAGGCCCGAAGGCCACGCAAGGCAAGGCAAGGCCCGAAGGCCACGCAAGGCAAGGCAAGGAAAGGCCCGAAGGCCACGCAAGGAAAGGAAAGGCCCGAAGGCCACGCAAGGCAGGCTAGAGCAGGGAGCCCAGGTGAGCTCGATGCCGAAGCACCGAGGCAACTGTCAGGCAGGGTTATAAGGGCACACCCAGAGCATAGAGTGGACAGAGGAGATGGACTGGGCCTGTCAGGAAAGCCAGCTCTAGAGGGACCCCTGGTGGTGAGGCGGTTGCACAGCAGCCACAGCCGTAACAGTTAGATCTAAAATTGCTCTCTCTCTCTTCGGTTCCTGAACCAATTGTTCCATAAAGCTATCATTTATTCCATCCAGGAATGTTATCTCTCTAGCATATCCCGATGATACATTTACCCAGTCAATATTAGGGTAATTGAAGTCTCCCATTATTACCGCACTACCAATTTGGTTAGCTTCCCTAATTTCTCTTAACATTTCACTGTCCATCTCACCATCTTGACCAGGTGGACGGTAGTATACGCCTATCACTATAGTCTTCCCCGACACACAAGGGATTTCTACCCATAAAGATTCGATTTTGCATTTAGTCTCATGCAGGATGTTTATCCTGTTGGACTCTAAGCCATCCCGGACATAGAATTACTTTAACTTCTATCCCTTCCTCAATATTTCTCACAAAGATATTGAACAGAACCAGTTGAAACACTGATCCTTGTGGCACTCTGCTTAACACGATTCTCTCTTCAGAGTAGGTTCCATTTACCATTACATTCTGTCTCCTATTGGTCAACCAGTTTGTAATCCACTCCACCACCTTGGTGCTTACTCCCAAGCTTCTCATTTTATTCACAAGCCTCCTCTGCGGGACCATATCAAAAGCTTTGCTGAAATCGAAGATTATCACATTGTGTGCTCTTCCTCAATCCAATTCTCTAGTCAACCAATCAAAAAAATTAAAAAAAAAAATCAAAATTGTCTGACAGGACCTTCCCCTAGTGAATCCATGCTGTCTTGGGTCCAGCAACGCACCAGATTGTAGCTGGTTCATTATACTTTCCTTCAGCAGCGTCTCCATTAATTTTCCCACCACTGATGTGAGGCTAACCAGCCTATAGTTTGCAGCTTCCTCTCTGTTACCATGCTTGTGGTCAGTTATAAGGAGGTAAGTTTCTACATTGTCTACTATTGTCAGACCATCTTATATTTGAGGATATGTCATTTCACTACCAGGAATGCCATAGCTGAGTTTATTTCATGTAACCCTGTGATGGGGGGTGGGGTGCGCAAAAGCCAAATGTGTTCTGGGGTTCTTAACAATCATGGTAAATCAGATGATGGTGTGGACCAGCCAGATGAATCATTCACTGCACAGGACTGACCAGGCCCAGTTGTGGATGTTGTTAGTTGTTCTTTAAAGCACAGACTTGAAAGCTGCATGTGAGCACCCACCATCTCATCTTTTCAGTTGAGCCAGATTCCAAATAATAAAGGTAAGCAATTTGTGTGATTCCCTAAACAGTCTGTTCAGTTACAGCAGAGACATATTTACACAGTCCCATCCATATTTATCTTTACAGTGAATGGTTGTTTCTTTAAAACATTTGAAACAGTAGTGGTAGATTTAACCATTACTTCCCCATACGGTATAGTTCTGGATGAAACATTGCCATTGCAATATTCAGGCTAGCCCAGAGGTGGGCAAACTATTGCATGTGGACCAAAACTGGCCAAGGTGCCCTTTAATTAGGCCTGCTAAAAAAAACCTTTTGAATTGAATTAATAGTTAGTAGCCCACCATCTTTCAGTAATGCAGCATCAAAGACCTGATGGTGAGGGCCTTTGATGTCATCATGGGGGTAAGCAGTTAATTGCTCAGAAGTGCAAAGTTCACATTGAAGAATCATTAAAGGAAACTGTTAAAATAGAGAAATCAAAATTTCCTAATAGAGAGGAGATAGTAAAAGCTGAGGTAACTCAAGTGGATTTAAATGAAGAGCAGACAAATATGAATGCTCCAGCACTACCTGAATCAATTGCTAACAATAAGCAGGCTGTGTTCAGAGAGAAAAAATGTGCTTGTTTGTATGCAAATGTCAGAAGTCTAA
Source organism: Rhinatrema bivittatum (assembly GCF_901001135.1). NCBI lineage: Eukaryota > Metazoa > Chordata > Amphibia > Gymnophiona > Rhinatrematidae > Rhinatrema > Rhinatrema bivittatum. Next base: position 157,653,333 of record NC_042617.1, read on the forward strand.
AAAAATAAAACTGGGGGAGTTAGAATATATAGCATTAAATGAAGAAATAGCCTTAACAGGCATCTCAGAGAGCTGGTGGAAAGAGGATAACCAATGGAACATGGCGATACCAAGGCACAAAAAATACAGAAATGACAGGTTAGATTGAATTGAAGGTGGTACTATATGTTAAGGATGGCAATGAGTCAAGTAAGATGAAAAATTCAGCAAGAAACACACTGCACTCTAGAATCTCCATTGATAGAAATTTCATGTGAAGCAGGGAAGAGTATAATATGAATATACTATTGCTGCTTAACCAGGCTGGTGAAACTGAAATGCTAACTAGAGATGTGCATTTGTTTGAAATGAATGGGTAAAACATAATGGACCAGATTTTAAAAGCCCTGCATGTGTAAATCCAGCCGGATTTACGTGCGCAGGGTACTCGCGTGCCGGCGCGCGAAAGTCCCGGGGCTTTGTAAAAGGGGCGGGAGGAGGCATGTCCGGGGGCCCGGGAGCGGTTCGGGGTGGGAACGGGGGCATGGTGCCGGCCCGGGGGCATGGTCAATGCCTCCAGACCAGCCCCCGGGTTGGGTGATGGCGCGCCAGCAGCCTGCTGGTGCGCGCAGATTTACGCTTGCTTTCGGCAGGCGTAAATCTGCCAACAAAGGTAGGGGGGGTTTAGATAGGGCCGGGGGGGTGGGTTAGGTAGGGGAAGGGAAGGGAAGGTGAGGGAAGGCGGAAGGAAAGTTCCCTCAGAGTGCGCGCTTCCTGTTCCCTCGGAGGGAACAGGCAGCGCGCGCCAACCCCGGATTTTATAAGCTTCGTGCGTATCTTATAAAATCCAGCGTACCTTTGTTTGCGCGCGCATTTATAAAAACTACCCCAACGTATGGGACCCTATTTGTTTCATTCATGGGTCCATGAAACAAATGGAAGGGGTACCATGAATAAATAAATATTCCTCCGTTCATTTGTTCCCCATTCATTTCTATGGCCCATTGAAGTATATGGTTCTGCTCAATGCAAATAAGCAGGTTAAAGTAACTATAGCAATTGGCCCTTTCATTTGTGACCTCACTGCCTTTTCAGAGCTGAGGCATGGCATGTTGGTAAGGAAACAACACATGACGAATCACAGCAAAACCATTTTTTTAAACTTGTCTATTTCTGCTATCTGGAGTAGTCAGTTATCTGCTGACCACTCTCACCGCATGGTCTGAGTATGTGCAAGAAGAATTTTATTTCCTCTTTAGTTTGGTCAGAGAAAGATGTGTGATTTGAAGCTCTCTGAGTTTAAAAAAAAAGTTTTGGGGATTTTTGGCAGTGGTAAAAATAAAAAGGGCTCTGTTAATCTGTGTTGCACTGGGCTCCCTGTACAAGTTACCAGAGAAAGACTTGCAGAGGCACTTGCTGTTTTTTCTCTTCACTGGGGAGGGTCTGGGTGGGAGTGTGGGGAGTTGCAGTAGTGCTAGTGATTTTTTTTTTTTTTTTTTGTCTCTGGGTGAAGAGTTTATACCAGGCTGCCAATCTGTGAGGTTGGTGATGGTTTTGTTTTTTTTTTTATCACACATACACTTCACAGTGTATGTGTGAAGTGCTGCATTGCATGCAGCACTTCACACATACACTGCTGTCGGTGTGGGTGTAACACATACCCACACAGACAGCACAGTAGAGTGGTACTGAGAAAGGGGATACAGTGATACCAATAAAACATTCTTTGTAATAATCAGACCCCCAGAAGGCAGTGCACAAACCTGAACAAATTCTATCCTGTCAGGAAATGGGAGATGAGAAAATGTTGTCAGGGTTGGCAGCAATTCAAGTTCGGAATGGCAGGAGAAGAAGGCAGCTCAGGTAGAAGAAATTGAAATTTGGAGAGGTTTTGCCATTGCTGTATGTTCCTCTCCCTGTTCTGTTGGAAAAGAGGGAAACGGTGGGAGAGCCATCCAAGACTGGCATTTACAGGGTAGCAGAAGAGCTATGCCCAAAACTAGCAGCATTGTCTTCTTCTTTACTTAATGCTACTAAGGTTGGGAAGGCAGGGTTTGCATTAACTGATTCTGAGGAAGAATCTTGTATGGGATTCCCTGAATCAGAAATTGAAGAGCTACTAGCCTCGCCTTCAGTGATGGGGGGAAGATGGAGGAAATTGAAGATGAAGAGGAGGCAGTGCAGGTGGATGGCATGACTAATGCACCGTTGGCAATGTTCCTGAGGGTCCACCTTGTGTAGAGATCCCAGAGGAGGAAATGATAAAACTGTATGTAAGCTGGGAAAGAATCTGGTTGGGAATATACACCAAGCAAGAGACTGCAGAGTCAGATTTGCCCTCAGTAATATTTGTGTGTTAGACTTGTAAACAATATATTTTTCCATTTAGCAACAACTTACCATTAAAATTGTTGGAACCCTGTGCTTGAGTCAGCATTATTATTGACTATAGAGACTGTATAAGATCAACACACCAGGGCCTAGGAGAGTATTCCCCCCCCCCCCCCCCCCCAGCCACACACACACACACACATATATATATGGGGAATCCTGGAGAAACCTGAGGTTAGTGGACTATATGGGAAATGAAGATAATTTAAGCCCCATAACTTACTCTGTGTCTTTGGGCTCATGAAGAAGACTTCAGCCTAGGGGTTATGTGAGTCCATACTGTATGCACTGCCCCCCCCCCCCCCCCCCCCCCCCCCCACACACACACACACACATACCCTACCCTTTCCCCATAGTGTCTGTACAGACATACTACATAATGCTCCCACCCACTGACATGCACAGAGACACAGAAACAGGCACACACCTGAGATTTATCACTGTGTGTGTGTGTATATACACGTCTGCGGGCCTATGCATGTATCCCACTCTTCTTTGGTTTCTTTTTCAAATTTGAATTTATATCCGAGCAAAACTGACGCAGTATCCCAATTGGTTCAGTTACTACTGCTTCAGTTTTGCTCTGACCAAACTGCTGGAAAGTAGTGGGGGGAGGGGAGCTTTTTGGAATGGAGTAGTTGCCAGTATTTCACAGAATCTGTCTCTCAAACACCATGCCATGCACAAACTCAGCCGCAAGAATTTTAACAGGCAAAAGAAAAAGAGATCATATCACTGAAACACTGGCTGAACTATACTGGCTGCCAATTGAATACAGGGTAAAATATAAAACCCTTTGCACTATACATAAGCTAATCCATGACGAGAAAGCTGAATGGCTAAACACAGCACTCCGCGTCCATGTCCCACACAGGAACCTGAGATCTGCCAACAAAGCCCTCCTAACCATCCCCTTAGTAAAAACTGCAAAACTAACACAAGTCAGAGAAAGAGCACTATCATTGGCCGGGCCGATACTATGGAACACCATGCCCACAGAGGTAAGATTACAGAGAGATTTCAAGACTTTCAAAAAGAGCTTAAAGACATGGCTCTTTAGAGAAGCCTTTTCACAAAGAGAGCGAGAAAGAGAGAAACGCTGAAAGCTGTACACACAAAATCCTTATACAGCACTAGCACATTATATGTATGTACGTCATGGTTTGTTTACTACACCCTTAATTGAATGTATAAATTAACAGTCCTTATTGTAGTCACAGGTCAGATTAAACAACACTGAACATATAGGGGTAGATTTTGAAAAACTGCACAATCGCGTACTTTTGTTTGCGCAGCAGGTGCAAACAAAAGTACGCTGGATTTTATAAGATACGCGCGTAGCTTCTAAAATCCTGGATCGGCGCACGCAAGGCTGCCGATTTTGGGCAGCCGGCAGCGCCGAGCCGCGCAGCCTGCCTCCGTTCCCTCCGAGGCCGCTCCGAAATCGGAGCGGCCTCGGAGGGAACTCTCTTTCGCCCTCCCCTCACCTTCCCCTCCCTTCCTCTACCTAACCCACCCCCCCCGGCCCTATCTAAACCCCCCCCCCTACCTTTATCCATGGATTTACGCCTCCCAGAGGGAGACGTAAATCCACGCGCGCCGCGCCCCTGGAACGCCCCGGCCCGAAACCACGCCCCCGGGCCTGCCCCTGAAACACCGTGCCCCGCCCCCGACACGCCCCCGTCCAAAAACCCCGGGACCTATGCGCGTCCCGGGGTTCTGCGCGTGCCGGCGGCCTATGGAAAATAGGTGCGCCGGCGCGCAAGGCCCTGCTCGCATAAATCCGGGCGGATTTACGCGAGCAGGGCTTTGAAAATCCGCCCGATAGCCTTTATTATGAAACTATGTTACCGAGCTTATAAGGCACCTCCACTACTAATATGAACAGATACATGTACAATTTACTATATGTGCCTCTATGTAAACCGTTGTGATGGTAATATACTGAACGACGGTATAGAAAAGATTTTAAATAAATAAATAAATAAAACACCACAATCTTACCTAAGGCCACCCACATACATGCATACAGGCATGTTCCAAGCTGCTCTCTCTCCCTCTCCCCATTACCTCATGGCTGCAATAAGTAGAAAACAAACTTACTGATGCATAGCATGTACTGTCTATATAATTTAACAACCCTATCACCCCCTCTACAAACTTATGATGGCAAGCATTTCCGAAGGCAGGCCGCTGCATGCTTTTCTCACTTTCCATTGTAAAATGTGTATTCTTTAAGATACACTATCTGCCTTCTGCTTACCTAGAGAACTTTTAAATCTTAATGGACACACCCAAGATGAGTGCCTTCTCTTTCACAAAGACATCATTTTTCATATGCTGTTATATATTGGCCATTTTATTAGAGCACTGCAGGGGAGCCATCAGAATGTGTGCCCATAACTCCAAGGTTATAAACCTCCTCCTTTTGTTGGAAATGAAGCATGCTATTCGATTTGCCTCCTTATGTGCTGTATTAGTGACTGGGCTTGGGAAGCACGCTTGACTTTTTCCTCTTATCTTGAGCTACACATTTAGACAGGGGATTTTGGCAGAAATTAGAACATCCTTATCCAAGCACAGCTTGCAACAAAAAGTTTCAAGTAATTTTGTTGGGAGTTTGAGCTCTGCAGGGATTTGTGATTCAGTGCATTACCTCACTCTGCTCAATTCATATGAAAAGCAGGCCATGACATTTATTTAGAATATCCATCTCCAAGATGTTCCACCCAGGCTGTGTGCCTGGGGCTCAATAGAAGGTCATATCCCCCATAACTGGTGCTGCCAAATGAACATGTTTTCTGTATTTGAATATGCACGAAAGGATTGAATTGGCACAGGTTTGAAGTCCCTTTGTGTGTATGCTATCATGTCCAATATATGCGCAGCTACATGCAGTAATCCTTAGGAGCTACTATGAACATTGTTTATTTAAAATATGCCACGCACAAACAATGCCGTATGCTTTTATAAAGTTGGAGGAAATTTTTTGATCGTGGGTTTTTTGGTTTTTTTTTATACAAAGAACCAAGCGACCTCTCCTAGGGAAGTGCAGGCACAAGATGGGCGTGAGGAGGAGGGTTCAACAGGAAGGTGGGAGGGACCTGAGGGGGTAGATAAGAGGTCAGCGAAAGGAGTAGACGTGGGAGGGATTAGGGTAAGGGGTAGAGTTAGGTTGTAGGTAGAACTGAAGGAGAGCTCAGGGAAGCCCTGCCCACAGTCATTTAAGGCCAGGCTTGGGCCTTTCTGAGCCGTCTTTTGCTGGAACAGCAGCCTTGCACTTTGTTTTTGCCGCGTTTCCGTAGCCACTAGCTGTTATCGCCATCCTACTCCCAATGTGCTGTAAGAGCTCTCAAACGAAAAAGTTTGCAGTTGCGTCGGTAGATGAAAACCCTCCGCTCAGGGAGCAGCGGCATGCCTAGCGAGCGGGCGAGCATTGCAGAAGTTAACGCGGGGCAGACTGATTCAGGTCTCCTACATAATTAACAATGCCTATATCTATATTAAAAAAAAATGGAGGCAAGGGGGAGGGAGAATCCCTGTTGCTGGTTTCTGATTTGGGGGCTGCTAGCTGACAGGGTATGGGTTGCGGGGGTCAGTTGCCAGAATATGTGGGATTGCATGGGACTCAGATGGCAGCTTGTCAGTGGCCCAGACCTACCTAGTTCTGTCCCCCACCTAGTCTGCAGGGATGGGGTAAGAAGGTGCCTTGGTTCAAGGGCTACAAAGGGGGTACATACCACATGGTCGCCTGGTTGAGTTTTTTTTTCCTTTGCCATGGAGCTCAAGCACTCCTTATCTCATTGCATGGCTTCTTTGCAGCATGGCTGACATGGCATCTGATGCATCTAGGACCCCCTCCCTGTGGACTTCCCCACATGGGTGCCAAGGGATGACTTGCATACAGCACAAACTCGAGGGCTTCTTATCTCATTGCGGTGTGGCCATCATGGCATCTGGCACAGTCCAGGGTCCCTCCCCTCCTCCCCCGCTGCCTTCCCCTCACATCGGGTGCAGAGGGATGACTTGCATACAGCATTCAAAGGAACAGGTTTGTGGCCCCTGCTCTCCCGTCCCCTTTTTCTTCTTGCGAGCCTACGCAGGGTCACAAAATATAAAAAGTAAATATAAAATAAAGAATAAAAGGCGGGGTTTTGGTTTTTTGCACTTTGCACCCTGGATGGAAGGATATAGAGGCAGATGGCCACTTGGTGCTCCCTTGTCCTGCTGGCGTGGGATTTTCTGGGGTTTGGGTTTATGGTCGTGTGATTGCCGGAACGTTACTGCAAGTTAAATCCTAACCAACCTGAGGTGGTGCCCGATATATAAACTAATAATAAAATAAAATGACTGTAAATGATCAGTTAGGCCCACGTGTTAGAACCTGGCTTAGCATGGCAGGGCAGGGGCTGTGGGTTCAAGACCCATGGAAGGGAATGGTAAGCTTTAAAAAAAATTGTTATTTATTGGGTTTGCCTCAATGATACGATCTCCCCTCATGCCCACTTCTTTGCCATTGGGTATTAACATAAGTTAGCTTATGTCCTGGTGGATTCTGCAATGTGCAGCCTTTTTCCCGGTTATTCTTGTATCTTGTTAAAAAAAAACAAAAAAAAAACCCATACAACTCTGGTTTGGGTTGCAATATATAATTTTTTTTAAAAGTCATATAACTTTTGGCCGGGGGACTTATGGGTATCGATGTTGCTATTTTCTCTCCATCATCTCATTACAGTGATTTTGGCATCCCATTGATTATGCCTCCGAAGAGAGAAGCCCCTGCGGCTTGGCCAAAAAGCTAACCCAGAACTAAACTGAAAAAGCAGAAGGCCAGGCAGGAAGCGCCTGCCACCCCCTCAGAGGGGCCACAAGGTGCAGAGAGAGCCAGCTCTGAGCATCAGGACTTAGAGGACTCGATGGCGGAAATTCATCAGCAGGCGCAGAGTAAAGGGACCGATTGGGTTGGACGTGCATGCTGCACATGAATCAAACATCCGCTTTGGAAATCAGTAACGCAATGCAGGCCACATCAAGAAGGTTGCGGGCAGTCCAATGCAACAGTGTCGAGATACCAGGCGCACGCTCTGTCTTTCTGTTATGGATGCTTTGGGTAAGTCCTCTGCTAATAGCGCTGACCAGGTGGACCTTTCCTCTAATTCTGTTACTAATTCAGATGCTTACAATGATGATTATGCTGTAGCTAGCATTATGCACAATGCCTTAAAAGCTTTTCTTAAAAAAAAAAAAAAAAGAGCCTCCAACAGAGAGAGTTCCTCTGCATGTGTTCGGTCCAGCATTGCTCATAGTGATCATGCGGTATCAGCAGCCACGATCTCGGGAAATCCATCAAGGGTATTGTTGCATAGCACGTCCCAGAGCGAGGGGATGTTTTGCAGGGTTAGTTCCCTAGCGCGAGGTGTATGGAAGAAAATACATAAAATATGGAAGCATGATTTAAGAACCTTAACTTTCTCAATTGAGGTCATAAGCATTCTTAAATAGCCAGGTTTTCAGTTCACATTTAAGTTTCTTTTCATCAGTTAATGTGTGCAATGCTTCAGGCACAGAATTCCATAATTTAGGACCTGCTATGGAGAAGACATAAGTGAGCACTCCAAATTGAGGGAATTATTAATAAACCTTTATTTTCAGATATAAATGAATAAAAATGTAAAGCAGCCCCAATCCAACCAGAATCTTTAAAGTGGAATGATTTTAAAGATTGAAGTAAGAATTGTATATTGAATTCTAAAATGTATTGGTAACCAGTGTAAAGATATCAATATTGGAGTGATGTGGTCAAATTTTTTTACAACCAATTAGAAGTCTTTCTGCAGCATTTTGTAACATTTGAAGTGATCTTAACGTGTAAGCAGGGAGACTGAACAATAGGGAGTTACAGTAATCTAAATGAGAAAAGATTAAAGTCTATAATAAAGTCTGTAATACAGCGTGAAAATCACTTTAGGTTAATGGTTTCAGCCATTGCAATAGATGCAGTTTCCCATAACCAGATTTGATCAACTTTTTAACATGCTTACTCATGGAGATTTCTCATCTATCAAAACTCCAAGATCATGCACATGGTCAGATAGTGAAATTTTACAGCACTTATTATTATTTCAGTCTGAATGGGATTTAATGCTAATCTAATATGAGAGCACTTGTCGAATTGCGGCCATATAAATGTTTAAAACTTTAATGGTATGCTCAGTTGAAATGGTTATAGGGATACAGAATTGATTGAACATTCTCAGCTTATACATAGAAGGTAACTCCAAGACCAGCTAACAACTTACATAGTGGAAGCAGGTAAATACTGCATCGGGTTGCTGACAGGGCAGAGACCTGCAGTACACTTGTATCAATATTAAAAAGATCAGAAAAGGGGGCGCTGTTGAGCTGCGCTACGAGATGGTCGCGTGCTAGCCGTGCTCCTTCCCTGAGCCCTCAATAAGCTTATTTTTGCAAGGTATCTGGATCTGTTTTTTTTTGCACGAAACGATAAAAATCTGGCGGGGATTGCGATTCAAATGGCCGCGAAGAAAAAAACCGCTGACCTTAAGCGGTTTTCTTTTAGCAAGCTCCCTGATGATTTTCCCCTGGATGATGGCGGCGAGCAGGCCCTACAGCAGCGGGATGAGTTGGAGGAGACGCCCGCGACGGACTCCGGGGCTGATACTACCGCAGACCGGGTGACTGGCGGCCTGCACCCAGACATTCCCACGAGGACGGAGATCCGGTCCTGGTTCTGCGAGATCCGCATGGACCTTCGGAATCATAAAGCGGATCTCCTAGCCAGCATGGCAGAATTAAGGGAAGATTTTAATTCGCTGGGCCACCGTGTGGACGACATGGACGTCAGACTTGATAACCAGTGTGCTCACCTGGCCTCCCTTGATACCCAACAGATGCAAGCTTCATCTACTGTGGATTTGATGCAAGAAAAAATCGAGGACCTTGAGAACAGGGCTCGGAGGTCCAACCTCCGCATTCGCGGGGTGCCTGAGACTGATGTATTTCTTGATTGCATGCAAACGGCGGCGGCCATTTGCAGGGCTCTCCTCGTGGAACATAGACTGCCTGGGAGCGAGTTACAGCCTGAACCAGTGATTGTGCTGGAGCGCGCACACCGGGCTTTGGGGCAGAGGAAGGACAACCAGCCAAGGGATATTGTACTTAAATTCCTCAATTATCAGCAAAAGGAGGAGGTGTTCGCTATGGCTAGGTCCCACCCTGGGTGGACCTGGCAAGACTGCCATCTTGCTTTTTACAACGACTTGGCGCCCTCCACATTACAAAAGCGCTATCAGCTCAGGGAGGCCACAGCTGCCCTACGCCAGGCGGAGGTTAAGTACCGCTGGTCTTTTCCGTTCGCTTTGCTGTTTCAGCACAAGGGGATCTCTTATAGGATCAAAACTATGGCGGATGCTGCCTCTATTTTTCAAGATGCAGGCCTCGCACATTCTTTCTCAACTGAGGCGCACGCTCCTAAGCAGAAGCGCACAGACGCCACCCCACGTTGGCAGAGACCGGGTACTGGCAAGGGACGTTTGCGGCGGCAGGCCACCCCAGTCGTGCGAACCCCAGCGGATCAAGGATGACCGGTTTGCTGTCGGCTGTAGCACTCATGTTGGGAGTTAGTACGGCGTACCGGCTGCTGTACGTGCCTCTAGTTGGGACTGCCTATTTTTCTTGGCTGCGAGGTTTGGCTGATTGCCACTTTTTTCACATTTTACACATTTCGTGCCTTATTGCATTTTTGTGTCAACAAACCCAGATGTTATGAGTTATCTGTTATATGCTGTTTCTAATATTATATATTGCCTAGTTATGAGGGGCTTTGGGGGGGGGGGGGGGCTGGTGGTCGGCTGATGGTGCGGTTCATTTGTACCCCCCGGGGTTGGGGCCCGCGAGATTTGGTAGCGGACCCTTTTCATGTTCAACCCATCAGAGACAGAGTTTTATTTCATGTCCTATTGGGATGCCTGGCTTACCCTGCTTTTAGTCAGGGGTCCGGGACCCATCCTCAGCGATTTTTTTCCGTCAGGTTTCTATATTGTCATGTGTGGTATTTCAGAGTATTACTGTTCGCTTAAAGGGTCTTTTATGTTTTTCGTATGGTTAAAATAGTTTCCCTAAATGTTAAAGGGCTAAACACATATAGAAAGCGTTTCCTTCTTAAGCAGGAACTGCAGAGCCAAAAGGCTGACATAGTATATGTGCAGGAGACACATCTTAAAACCAAGCATGGGCACCTCTTGGGGACTAAATCTTTTCCTCATGTGTATCATGCGGGCTGTGGCGCGGGTGCCAAGTACACTGGGACGGGGATCTTACTTTCAGCCTCCCTGGTTTATGAATATATCTCCCATATCGTGGACCCCAAGGGGAGGTATTTGTTGTTGAAACTTAAGCTGGGTACACAGATATATACTTTGGTTGCGATATACGCACCTAACCAGGCTCGGGGTCCCTTTTTGAGGGATATACAGAATCTGCTATTGAATCATGCGGAGGGCTTTATTATCCTGGGTGGCGATTTTAATATCACCTTGCAGCAGGGTTTAGATTCCTCAACGGTACAATCCCATACTCCTCAGTCATTACGCAAACAATTAAAGAATTTAATAACAGATTGGACCCTTGTAGACATCTGGCGAGCTCGTCATCCTCACTCCCGGTCATATTCCTTTTATTCACACCCTCATGATAGCTACTCCCGAATAGATTATTTTTTGGTGGACAAGCAACTGGGCAACAAGGTGCGTACTGCTGACCTGGATGTTATATCCTGGTCTGACCATGCACCCATTATTTTGGATCTGGATGTGAGTGATGGTGATAGGGGGGATTGTTTTTGGAGGTTGAATGAGTCACTCCTCCAGGATGTTCCCTTTGTACAGAAACTAGAGTCCCAGCTTTCTGAATACTTTACTATTAATAGTACCCCAGACATCAATCCAGGTACTGTGTGGGATTGCTCTAAAGCGTTTGCTCGGGGTCTCATGATTTCTAGAGCGGCAGCGTGCAAACGTAATAAGGAGAAAGCCAGGGGGGCTCTATTGCATGCCATTAAACTTCTCTCCCAGGAACATATGCATACCCTTTCCCCTCGGTGCTATCAAAAATTATTAGCAGCAAAATCCGAACTCTATAAACTGGACAATGCTCAGTTGCTTTATGCTCTAGAACTCACCAAACAGGCCTATTACGAGGGTGGGGATAAGGCGGGGAGATTGTTGGCGCGCAGTTTGAAAGCCAAGATGGCACGTAATACTATTTCTAAAATTAAGTGCACCCAGGGCACCATGCTGACAGCCTCACAGGAGATACGGGAGGCGTTTTCCAGATTTTATGGTCACTTGTATCTAGCGAACGAGCAGATTTGTCAAGACCACATCCTCCAGTATTTAAACGGGGTGTCCTTGCCCAGTCTCAACTCGGCCCAGCTCCAGGATTTGGACGCTCCCATTCTGGAAGCGGAAATCTTATCGGTTATAAAGACCCTTAAACCGGGTAAAGCTCCGGGACTAGACGGTCTATCAGGTATCTACTACAAGAAATGTGCTCATACGATAGCTGGCCCGCTGGCACAATTCTTCAATAGCTTACGAGTAGAGGGTTCTATTGCTCCCCAGGCTAATGTGGCTGGTATCACGGTTTTACCTAAGCCTGGGAGGGATCCGACCCAATGTGCCTCCTACCGGCCCATCTCGTTAATAAATGTTGATCTCAAGATCTTAGCGAGAGTCCTGGCCCTCCGTCTCAATAAATATCTACCCTCCCTAATCCACAATGATCAAGTGGGGTTTGTTCCACATCGTATGGCCGCTGATAATATCCGCAAGGTCCTGGATCTTCTATGGAGGGTCCATACGACTAAGGAACCTGCAGTGCTGCTTTCCCTAGACGCTGAAAAAGCGTTCGATCTGGTGCACTGGCCCTTTTTATTCGCTACCTTACAAACTATGGCATTTGGACCACACTTTTTACAGTGGATCCAAAAGTTGTATGATCATCCGCAAGCGAGGGTTAAGGTAAATTCTGGGTATGGTCCCCCTTTTAGCATTGGTAGGGGTACTAGGCAGGGATGCCCCCTGTCACCCCTATTATTTGCTTTGTATTTGGAGCCACTTACTACCAGAATTCGCAATTCCCCGGCAATTCGGGGAGTTGAAGTGGGGGGCGCTACATATAAATTGTCTTTATTCGCAGACGATGTTTTGTTATTTTTGACAGACCCTATGTCCTCCCTTTCCGGGGTCAAGCAGGAGCTGGACGCCTTTAGTGCTGTGTCTGGCCTTAAGGTCAACCTTGACAAGTCCGAGTTGCTTAATATTAACCTGCCCGTGGAGACTGTGCAGCAGATCAAGGGCCGTTTCCCTTTTAAATGGGCCAAATCCCATATTAAATACTTAGGGGTGCGAATCTCCTCACATATACCGGACCTCTTCCAATTGAATTATTCACCTTTGGTGGATAAGATCATTATTGAAATGAGTCGCTGGAATCGAGGCTCTTATTCATGGCTCGGCAGAATTGCTATTGTTAAGATGACTGTCCTGCCGAAATTCTTATACCTGTTTTCTTCCCTACCAGTGTACATCCCTTTGCCCACCCTTCGTCGCTGGCAACGTAAGATTTTTGATTTTATATGGCGCCGACGCCCCCCCAGACTGCCCCGTACTCTTCTTCATATACCAAAACAGCAGGGAGGTATGGGAGTCCCACAATTACTGCGTTATTACCAGGCGGCACAACTGCGGGCTCTTTTAGATGTTAATCGCACTACGTTCCCAAAGCAGTGGGCACAACTCGAGCAGGCTATGGTGGGTCCGATGGCAATCACTGCCATGCCGTGGCAGCCGCGCGATGTTTGGAGCCCTGTCCATTGCATTCCTTGGGCCTTGGAGACTACGTTGCGAGTCTGGGGGCAGACCCGCAAGCACCTTCTGGGGGATTTTCAATATGCTTACCAAACGTCCCTGGCTTTTAATGCAGGTTTCCCCTCGGGAAGCACTTCCCCTCATTTTTCCTGTTGGCGGGAGAAAGGGATTTTTACTATTGGGCATTTTCTCTCACAAGGATCCTTACTCCCATTGGATCAATTGGCACTTAAATATAATTTGCCCCCTCTAAATTTTTTAGCCCATGCTCAAATTGCTCACTATATTCGTTCCCTGCAACGGAAGGGCCTGCTTCGACCGGGCCGATCCATCATAGAGTCCTATTTTCTGTATAGTGATATTCTCAAGGGCGCTATTTCTAAACTCTACCAACTTTTTTTTCCTCAAGGCATTGAGCACTGCACCTTTGTCAAACATTGGGAGGTGGATTTACAGACGCAGTTGGGGGCTCCCACCTGGGGTGCCATTTTGAAGCTAGCTGGCCAATGCTCGATCTCTGCTAACCTCCAGGAAAATTGTTACAAAATGATCTACCGGTGGTATCTGACCCCTGACAAATTACATAAATTTTACCCTCATATCGGGGACAAATGTTGGCGTGATTGTGGTGCTGTGGGCACTTATTTGCATATCTGGTGGCACTGCCCTAAGTTGGTTCCTTTATGGCGGGAGCTTTTTGCATGGTTGGGTGGTCTATTGGACATAGTCATGAGCCCTACTGCAACCACAGCTCTGCTACAGGTTTTCCCTGACACTGTGCCCAAGAAGTATCATAGAGTCTGCGCTCAGGTGTTTGTAGCTGCCCGCAGCCTCATAGCGGCCAAATGGAAGTCGGGGGACGTCCCCTCCCTTAAGGAGATCAAGGGGAAACTTCACCTGTATTATCGGTTGGCTTACTTGACAGCCTCCAGACACCACCGGCTTCCTTCCTTTACCGTTTCCTGGAAACCTTTTGTGATTGCATTAGGCTTGACGTAATCCTTTTTAACCTCTGGATTTGTTGCTGGAAGGTATGCGTCCCCATCTTGAGCTGATTAGCTTCCTGCAGTATCTAAGTGTTTTGCCCTACTCCATTTTTCAGTGAATGATGCTCTGTACCACTTATGATATTAATTCCATAACTCGTGTTATGTTTGCAGTCTACCTTTTGGTATACTCACCGACCTGTGTAAGGTGCTCTGACGGTCTCTATGTTGATCTTTGCTACTCTGTCAGGGGGGAAGGGGTGGGAGGGGGGGGGGGGAGGGGGATATCGCTCAGGGGATTTCGTGGGGGTCAATGGACTCCTACCCTTTTGAGTTGTTCTACTGTTTGCTTCTTATGTGGATGTGTATTTTGTTATAAATTGAATAAAAATTGTCAAATTCAAAAAAAAAAAAAAAGATCAGAAAAGTGATGACCAATTTTTACTTGAAAGGATCTTTCAGATATAAAGATGTAAACCATTTAAGGACATTACCAATCCTAATTTCTATGAAAAATCATCACATGATCCACTGAGTCAAATGCTGCAGATAAATCAATTGAAATAAATACATGTGAATCACCCAAATCAAACCCATGCAACACAGAATTTCCAGTCTCTTGTTTACCCCTTTGTTTTTTACCCACTCCCTGGAACAGGGGTAGGCAAAGTCGCTCCTGGCATACCCAACCAGGTCTTGTTTTCAGGATATCCACAATGAATGTGCCTGAGGTCTATTTGCATGCACTGCCTCTATTGTATACAAATTATATCTCAGGCATATTCATTGTGGCTCTTTTGGAAACCAGACTTGCTCTGTAGCACTCCAGGACTGGAGCTGCCTATTCCTGCCCTAGACCCTCATTTCCACCCTCTGTACTCATCCCCAGCCCTCGTCTACTTTGTTCTGCCTCTCCTCATCCTTCAGCAGTTCAAGCTCCTTCCCTGTCATTCTCTGGCTCTGGGTCCTCACTTCCTCTCATCCCTATTCCCCGCTCCAGCTCCCTTCATCTCCATGTCATCTTTCTCTCTCTATCTGCTCCCCCCTTCCTCCCCATATTCCATAGTTGGTATGCCCCACACCTGATCCCCCCTCTATACTGTCTTCACCTAAATGTGGTCTTCTCTCCCTTGGTTCCACCAGTCCCTGTCCTTTCTCCCTCTATTTATGGTCCTCACCACCCTGGATCCTAATCTCAATCCTGGATCCTTCCTTCTACTTCATGTACTCATCCTGAATCCTCTCTCCCTTTCCCACCTACCATGTACGGTCTCCCCTGTCCTATCAGTACAGCCACTATCCCATGTATGGTCTCCCTGTCTCCCCCCCACCCCCCCCCCCCCTCTAACTACCCTTGGTACAGTCTCTCTCTGCCATCACCAACCTAGTCAGTTCTTCACTCCATCTCTATTATCTCATATGCGGTAGGCCTCCTGCTCTGTACCCGATTCCCAGTATTTTCCATCTCCTCATTCCTCCCCCCCCCCCCCCCCCCCCCCCAAAGCTGTATTCTCCGCAAGGAAAAATACCTAATCCACCAGGGTGGGAGGATATTTAGCCTCTTCAAGCCTCATCTTATACTGGGTGCCTATCATTACTACTGCTGTTGTGGAGCGCTAGGAGAGCGATCCCACTCCTGGGAGATGTGTGTGCCCTTGGGCCGCGGCTCGACGCCAGAGATGTCTGAAGAGGTGCCGCGGGAGGTGTGGCATGCCCGAGCATGGGCTGGACGGGAGCAGGGCTGGAGTGAAGGCTGGAAGACAGGCCCTCCTCCGGACCTGCACGCTTCGGAAGACCCAACAACGCAATATTGGTCTTGTGAACAGTCCTCCGACTGTTCCCAGCCCTTTCGGACCTGCCGCAGGGTACGGCACGAAGCGGCAGGCCAGATGGAGGCCAGGGCAGCGAAGACTGGAACATGGATTCAGATGAGACTCAGGAACGACGTAGACTCAGGCATAGACGTGGATTTCAGGAATGAGGTGCAGGATGCATAGACGTGGACTCAGGACGAGGTGCAGGATGCATAGACATGGACTCAGGCACAGACGTGGACTCAGGACGAGGTGCAGGATGCATAGACGTGGACAGGCACAGACGTGTACTCAGGACGAGGTACTGGATGCACAGAGGTGGAGTCAGGAACGAGGGCTGAAGGAAGACATGGGCACTGTCCCTCAGGGCGCCCTACTCAGACCACCCGCGGGACTGAGTCGCGGACCACCCTTTCTCATGCGCGCCCTACTCAGCCCTGGAAGGCTGGTCGCGGACCACGCAGAGAGCGGGAGAGCACAGGAAAGAGTAAGCAGGTTGCTGCACTCCTGGCAGCTCAAGGCAAGGATACGCTGCACTCCTGGCAGCACAAGGCAAGGATACGCTGCACTCCTGGCAGCTCAAAGCAAGGATACACTGCACTCCTGGCAGCTCAAGGCAGGTTAAAGCATTAGGATCAGGAACAAGGATTAAGACAGACCTCAGGGCTGGAACAAGGACATCTGGAACAGCAGGAACATCAGGACTGGAACACGGATACTGGAACAGGAGACACACCTCAGGGCTGGAACATGGACATCAGGAACATCAGGACTGGAACACAAGTACTGGAACAAGAGACAGACCTTGGGACTGGAACGGCAGGCAGACATCAGGACTGGACGAGGAGCTCCAACAGGTAACAAGAAACACAGGACCTTGCAGAAGGCTGGAACACAAGGCAGCTCCTGGAACGAGGATCTCAGGAGTGACCAACTCCTTGCGAAGGCCAAGACAGACTGAACGTTGAATCCCTTTGTAGAGCTGAGGTGGACAACGCCCAGGGAGGGGTCAGCAGGGGGCCACACCTGGCTGGCCCTTGAAGAGGAGCAGAGAGGCGCGCGCCCGCGCCCTAGGGAGCTGGAGAGAAGAGCTGGAAGCTGGTGGCATCCTCAGCCACGTGGAAGACCCAGGGAAGCAGTGGAGCAGCCCTGGGCTGGAGCTGGGTGAAGGCAGGTCAGTGGAGCAGATCCCAGCTGCAAGGACTGAAGCAGGAAGAAGCAGAGAGAGGTAAGGCTGGCTGCAGGCACCGGCAGAGAGAACAGAGAGCTGCAAGGACTGAAGCAGGAGAAGGGCTGACTGCAGGAATGGCTCCATGCCGTGAAGACAGCCCCAGGAGGAGAGGTAAGACTGCAGGCAGAGTAGAGAGCTGTAGCAGGCTGCAGGCACAGTAGAGAGCTGCAGGCACCGGCAGGGACGGCTCCCTACTGGTTGAGGACCCGGGCTGAAGGTCCCGGGATCGCAGCAGCACGTTGGGGAAGGCAGAAACAGGAGCAGAGGAGCCGGCCGCATGGCAACAGCTGCGGGGACAGCCCCAGCTGATTCAGGGAGAAAGAGAAGCAGCAGCGTCAGCAGCCCGACTGGCTGTGAGAAGGTAAGAGCCTGCCCACGCTCCTCGCGGGCAGGATCGCAACAACTGCTGCCTGGCCTACCTGCTGCCCAGCCCAAGAGGTGATGCTGGCAGTGCCTATTACCCCTTATCTTAAGGCACCCTAGGTGATTGCCTAGTTCACCCTACCCAAGGTCCAGCCCTGTGCTTATATCTTCCCATGCTCAGCTTTCTGGCTGTGTAACCAGAGTACAATAGTTCAGGCCTGTTTGGGCCATATTAGGTCAGCAGAACTGTATTGTGGATAAGCCTAAGATCAGTTTTGTTTTATACTGGCACCAGCTAATTACAGGAATTAGCTAGGTATACTTTTTGAAAACTGGCCCCAAGTGTTAGAAATTGAAATAAAGATAGTTGCATGTCTGTGGCAGTGCTGTAGCTAGGGAATTGGGGAAATTGGGAATTTTTTAATAATTTGGTGGTGTATCATGCAATAAAAAATGTTTTTGTACAATGAGAATAAATAAAAGATTGAAATGATATAAAATAGTTTCCTTTATGTTTAAAGATATAATAGATATTAGGAAACTGTATTCCTTCTGTGTGACATTACAGTGCTGCAGCTAGAACATACAATAGCCTCAAGCGGGAGTAAATGTGCTGAGATCTTGGCCTCCCAGTAGAGAAAAGAAGTTGTCTATGAAATTAGATGAATGGCTGCTTAATTGATCAACCCTGACTCCTGCTCCTGCACACTCCAAATATCTTTTCTTTGGCTATGACACTTTTTTTTCTTTTTTATAAATAGCTCCAGAATATTTTATATCATCAAAGTTTATTTATGACATGCTTTTCTAATAGAGTTCAAAGCGAGTTACATCAAAGACTCCATAATCAGTTATTTTATGAGTGATCAAGATCAGTTACTGTGAGCTACGATAAATAGTGAAAAGCACTTGGGAGTTCGGCAGTGTATAGTCCAGGTAGCCAAGGACAGGTGTTTCACTGGCCCAGTATGGCAGAGAAAATTGACATGTTGTAAACGTCACTTCCCTTGCTAGCTGTGTGCATAGCCGGGAGGGAGGAAGGAGCATGGAAGAATACCTCATCCACCAGGCTGGGGAGAGATTTAGCCTCTTCAAGCCTCATCTTGCACTGGGTGCCTATGACTACTGCTGCAGGGACGGGGGAGGGGTTTGAGGTTGGATTTGGTTGAGGGGCTAGGAGGCTTGGTGGGAAAGATTAAATGGGTATCCAATGAGGAGGGGGGGGGGGGGAGTGCAGTCTGGTAAACCTGGGGATGAGGCCCCTGAACTGAAGGCCCTAGGGTTCACTTGTGTGCAAGAGCCGGGTTTTTATGGCTTTCCTGAAGGTCAGGAGGTCTGGGGTGGACTCTCATGGTGATTGAGATGCATAGTTCTCAGGAGAAGGTATAGAACATTTGCTGTTTGTTGTTTTTCATTCTTCGCTCTCCAGAGGTCAAAAAGAGTTGAGGCAGAAGAAGCCCCCCCAATGATTTATAAGGGCTCTCAGTTCAGTTACTTAAATTAATTTGGAAAATGTGTGCAAAAAAAGACTTAAAAGGTTAGATGCCTGACATTTCACAATGTGGTATGCAATAAAATTTGATAAATGTCACAGGTTAGGGATGTGTGCAGGTGTTTGTATACTTTTTTTTTTTTCAAGATTACTGTGGTTCCCATAGCAACTGCTATACTGGCGGTGCTTTTATTCCATCTTTCCTGAGCAGCTCTGGAGAAATAGCAATTTCATTTTTAATCATTATTAAGTAGTAGGTGAGTGTAATCCCACTTTTATTGATGTTCTACGCTCGCTGAAGGACATTGACGTGACCTGGTGTAACGGTGATGAAATTACCCATTTGAGCAATAGAACATTTTTAATTAAGCGGTTGAATATTCGTGACAACTTAAAAGGTCATCATACATGACCTAAGGCTGCATTCTTGTGCTAATTATTTGAAAGAGGTATGTATGAGGGAGGGCGCGGGTTATAGTGTTATACTTTGGTCATTGTTTAATCACACGGTAAGCCAAGGTGGAGGCAATAATTCTGGATAATGGACAGATTTAAAGAAAAAAAAACCTTACAGGCCTTCAACACAGTGAAATGATCTCCTTTTATATTTATACGTGTGGCACCTAGCACAGCTGCAGAGGTAAAGGGAGCAATATGCAAAGCTTTTTACATGGGTGTAACTCTTCAAACAAAGGTAGAAGGGGGGTTTAGATAGGGCTGGGGGGGGGGTGGGTTAGCGAGGGGAAGGTGCAGGGGGGTGGAGGGAACTGAGGCAGGCTGCGCAGCTCGGTGCGCGCAGGCTGCCGATTTTGCACAGCCTTGCGCCCGCCGACCCCGGATTTTAAAGCATATGTGCGGCTACGCGCATGACTAATAAAATCCAGCATGCTCTTGTTTTGCGCTTGGTGCGCGAACAAAAGTACGCGCGGGCATACTTTTTAAAAATCTACCCCAAAGCGTTAGAACTGGTATCTTTCTTTCTAGACAGAATTTTGAAGCTATTTGTATCAAAGGCTCATTCTAATATTAAATATAGCACTGACCTGTTGGTGTTCCTGAATCAAGTGTGTGTCACCAGATATGTTCCTTGCGACAATTACCATAGAATTATTATATAGAGTTTTCCTCCAGGATCAAGCTTTACAGGCCATTGAACATGTGCTTATAGAGCAACTTCACCCACAGCATCTTCCAACAGCATATATAATTCAGGTGGCACAGATAGAATTCAAAATAACTTTTGTTTAATGCTGAGATCAATATTTTATGCAAATTTGGGGAACAGCAATGGGAGCAGCCATGGCGCCAGACATAGCCAGCATCTTTGTTTTTGATTTTGAGGAGAACGTAATTTATCCCAGTTAGTGGTATCATTCTATGGTGTGTTAGAAGAGGGGTATAAATGATGTATTTGTTATCTAGCAAGATACTCTATCATCTTTACAAGGATTCCACATTTGGTTAAACCAACGGTCTTCTTGCCTTAAATTCACAGTTACCACCACAAGGAATTTCCCTTTTTGGATATTTTCATCAAAAAACAGCTTGATCAACTGCACCTCCATCTATAGGAAGCGAAATGAATGGAACAACTTGCTTTTACTCTACAATTTTCAAAAATAATCTTCTAGGGCAATTTTTATGTCTTAGGCGCCTATGTTCAAGTACGGAAGAGTTCAAGCAGCAGATGAGGGGCAAAGGACATAGGACAATACTTTTTAAATAGATGATATCCAGTGTTTACAGTTAAATGTGCCTATTTGAAAGCTCTATTCAACAAACTATTCAATAATCTCTTACTGACTCAATTCAGTAAGGTCCCACCATCTCAACAAATGTGTTATAAAACACACATTTATGATCCGAGATTTGCCAGATTATTAGACAAAATTGGCAAATGCTACAGATTTTCAACTGTTCTGAAGAGCTTCTCTTTTTCCCAGATTTTATCAGGGTAAGAATGTCATTCAGTTGGTTGGTTTTGGTTCCTGTTGAACCTGACGGTATAAATATTCTTCACCAGTTTGCACTGATTGCTCTGTATGTGCAAATCAAGTAACATCTACATCTGGCAAAAAGGTTTTTCTTGACTAACAGAACTTCACGGGGTCTGTTACCTTTTGGGGTATATCTGATAATATGCCTATGTGACCTGTATTATATTCGGAAGACTAAACATTGAAAAAGGAATTGATTATTAGAACACAAAAGTTGCTTAAAAACATAAAATCTTCAAGCTCCCATGGTGTCACATTTTATTGAGAAAAATCATGCTTTTTCAGACATCAAATGGACAATATTTGACTTTGTACATGCTGATTAGAGAAGAGGGGATAGGGAAGAAATTTTAATACAATGAGAACAGGAATGGATCTTCAAATTGGGCACAGTTATACCAAAGGGTCTTAGTGATGAAATTGAATGGAATGTGTTCCTTTAACTTTGTACCTTTAACTCGTTGCCTTTCAAACCTTGTCCATAAATTTTCAACGCATGAGTAAATGAAAGTATCTGATTGGCACTTGGAAGATATGCTCCATTAGTACTTAAATGTGTTGTGTGTAAACTTATTAACATGTAGCTTTTAAACATATGGTGCTGTTTTGAATATTGCTGTGCATATATACTCTCATTTGTTTTACAGTACCATTATTCATCTTATTTTCTGATGTAATTATTATATATGAATTGGGCAAGGGCAAAATGTTTTTAGAATTACCTGATGTATTGCTTTGTTGCTGCAAGAGTGTACATGGAGATAAGGCTATACTTGCTAACCCAGTGTTTGTATTCATAAAATAGGCTCTTATACTGGTAATTTCAGAAGCCCAGTAACAGCATATTTGTATGCCTTGTTCACTGTGATGTCCCAAAAATGCCAATGAAGTATTGTTGTGGTTCTCTGAAAATAGAATGCTTAAAATCAATAGCTGTAGAGAAAAGCTTTTAGTAAATGCTATAAAATAATATAAATTTTAGACATAAATAATAAGGTGCATTATGGAGAGGCAGGGTGCCATGCAAGGCACCAGCATAAACTCCCTCTCAAATGATTTTACTGATAAAGCATTATATAGAATTTCAATTGTATATTCCAAATCCCTAAACTAGGTTACATAATTGTCAAAATGTCTGATTGGTTTTCTATTATAAACAAATAATCTGCATGGCCATATGGTAATTTAATTCTTGTCTCACATGTAAATGTTTTTTTGGAATTTGCCAGTATTAGCAACCTTGTGTTTGTTCTAAGAATATTTTCTATAATCTTAAATGTAATATAAACTGACTTTATTTCTGTTTTTAGATGGAATGTCAACTAACCTCATATAAGTTCAAAATGTTTTACAACCTTGTAGCTCAGCATCTTTATCTAACTTATAGTGCCTGTCTAAGTAAAGTACAAGGTTGTAGCTCAAATGTCATGTATAATGTTTTACTTGTTAGCAATTATAAAGGCTGCTTATGAAAAATCAAAAACTTTGAAGAACAGGAATAATGACTTCTTGTGTGACATGTCAAAAAGTGTTTCACTGAGACTAAGGGCCTATGAGCACCCAAATCACTATTATTCTCTTGATTTTAAATTCATACAAAAATAATTGAAAACATTTTCTGAGAATAATAAGAATACAATAAGCAAAGAAAGATTGTTTAAATGGACTAATAATTAAACATGATCTGCTAAGACTGAAGGTTACAATATTTATTTATGAAACCTGGTACAGATGTTATAAAGGTTCTTTTTCCATAGATTTCCATATGTGGGCTCTATCACACCAGTGAAAAACAACTTAAAAATGTTCCTTTGTTATGGTGTTTGTCTAGCATTCATTTGTGGACTTCTTTGTGATTTTGCAATTTATTGATTTTAAATACTTCATCCACATAGTAGAAAAGGAATAAATTCCAGTTGTTAGCTGTACAATGTTAACTACCTGCAGGATATCACTGCTTAGCTAAGTCCATTTTGAGGTATTCTCTCCTTGATCCTCCACCGTTCTGGGTAGATGAATGTACAAGTTCCCATATATAAACCAACATCTAGATTTCACCCTTCTCCCTTTCCAAGGGCTGTTACTCTACTTCTCAACTTTGTTCCTAAACTGCCCTCTACACTATCCCAATCATGCTTACATTTTGTCACTTCCACTGGTAGCTACCCAGGCATCCATCACCCTCTCCATAAATATTTTCCTCGATTCCTCTAAACCTCTTTCCCTGAAGTTTCATATTATGACCCCATTGTTCTTGAACTTCTTTTTCTATGGAAAAATTGCACCTTCCTCTACTGTACTGAAGTCTACTAAAAATTGGACTGGGTTTATGATATTTCCACTTTCTCTTCTTCCTTTCACATTTTGAATGTTTTAAGCCTCTTTGTAAGATTTGTAACAGAACCTGTACAATTTTAATAGCACTTCTCTGAATTGCTTTATCCTTTACATATCATTACTAGGGATATGAATCGGGTGCCCGATCGTTCCCGCTTTCGGGTTCGTCTGGCCGTGGAAAAATCTCGTTTTCCCGTGGATCCCCGTTTTTTTTTTTTGTTTTTTTTTAGTGAAAAATCATTTTTCGGGTTAGCGCGCGCTAACAAAAATTAACAAAAATAAACGTTTTTTTGTTAGCGCACGCTAATTACTGTTAGCGCGGGCTAACCCGAAAAATGATTTTTACAAAAATTCGGGGGCAAAAGTGATCATTTCTTTTTTTACCCAATATATTAACTAATTTAGAAATATCGTACGATATTTCAATTTGTTAGAAAAACGATTCACATCCCTAATCATTACAAAGGTATGGTCTCCAGAAATAAATAGAACTCAGGGTAGTGCCATACAAGGGTAATATTTTTCCTGCTGACACCTTGATTTATGCACCAAAGCATGCTAATAGCTTTCCCTGTTGCTTTATTGACAACCTTCAGGTCACCTGAGACCATTTCTTCTAGGTCTTATTTAGCATTTGTCATATCTTGTCCTTTTTTCATAAAGGGGACAATAATCAAACTATGGGCATTAATGCAAATACCATGGGTACTTATACAGAATGGGTTTGCACCAATAATCAAAGCACAGTTATGCATGAAGTTTTTTGTTTTGATTATTCTTGCAGGAACAAATGCCAGGTACAGTATTTGCTCCTGCTTTTTCTGCGTGGGAAATTTTTAAAGGAAAATAATGTATGTAGATTTGGAAATGCAGTTTACATGCATTATTTTCCTCCACTGACTGAACATGTTCTCAGAAATCTCATGCTGTAGAGCAACGTGAGTACTTTTCCCTACAGTGAGGCCAGATAATTTTCAAAGAGTTGATTTACATGGGTAAAAGGCATTTTACCCGTGGAAATCAGCTTTCACAATTCCCCTCCCCATCAATATTGATACTTTGTACACCAGATGCATAATTTTGCATTTCTTTATTTGTAATGAGGCCCAGCTTCACCTTGATTATTATTTTGTTTATTTATTTATTTTTTTTAAATCTTCTTTCACTGTTTTCACTACTCCTGGTGTATCTGCCTTATTACAGATTTTTGTATTGCCCACAAAGAAGCATAAAGATACATTTTTTAAAGGAGTGTGCGTGTGCAGTTCCCAGTGCGCACACATGGACGCAATCATTTTATTACATGAGTACGTCAGCGCGCATGTTATAAAATGTGATCCACACGCAGGATTTAAACATCCGTGAATGCATGCACAGGCGGCGCGCGCAGGGGGGCAAATATTCTAAAGTATGCGTGGTGACACGATCAGTCCACTCCAATTAAGGAGCAGACTAGGAGGGAACTTTCCTACCCCTAACCTTATTCTTCCTCCCTCTTCCCCTCTCCTCCCCGACCCCTAAACTAACCCCCATTTTTTAAATGTTTATATTTAATGCTCCTTGGGAGCAGAAGTAAACTCTGTGTACAGGCTGGCTGGCTGCCGGCGCGTACTTCCCCGGTGGGATAGCGGGTAATGGCGCTGTCCCAGCCCACCCCTTTTGCAGGGCCTTGCCCTTCTGCACGTAACAGGGGTTATGCGTGTGGCCGCGCCCTTTCTAAAATTTACAAACCCTCCAGACAACTACGCTCTTTCGACAAATGTTTATTGGAAATTCCTAATGTAAAATCTGTAAGTCTATCCCTAATCCGTAAACGCGCTTTTTCAGTTGCAGGTCCAACAATATGGAACGCTTTGCCTGACTATATCCGACTGACCTCCAACCGTAGAGAATTTAAAAAATCACTGAAAACTTACCTATTTACCCAAGCTTTCCAGCTACAATAGTTTGTATAAATTCATGATCTTCAACTAACCTTTTAATAATTGTCTGTATTTTAATTTGTGTATGTTTTTGATTATGTGTAAACCGCCTAGACGGATATATATTTATCCATTGAGCGGTATATAAAAACTTTTAAATAAAATAAATAAAATAAATAAATAAAATGCGCGAAGCACATGCAAGGCTTGGCCATGTGTGTAACCTCTGGTTTTTACACGCACGGATTTGGCCCTTGAATCTCACTACATTGTCACCGATTATGACGATAATGGAGTCTCCTGTTGATGATGACATGCATTTTCAGCAACTCTCCTTGACTATTTTGTGTCCATTGATATATAACATAGGACCAATCCTTTACCCACAAATGAGACCACATGTGTTGCAGGTGAAATTTGCAGTTGATGAAATTGCACACTTGGCTTTTCTTCCCTCATTCTTGTGGGAGGACTGATAACAACATCAGTGAGTTAACATGCCCTAGTTCAGTGGTTCTTAACCCTGTCCTGGGGACCCCCCCAGCCAGTCGGGTTTTCAGGTTATCCACAATGAATATGCATGAGAGAAAATTTGCATGTTATGGAGGCAGTATATGCAAATTTTCTCTCATGCATATTCATTGTGGATATCCTGAAAACACGACTGGCTGGGGGGGTCCCCAGGACAGGGTTGAGAACCACTGCCCTAGTTGGTATCACCTGAACCTGTATAGGAAGGGGTGGGTCTGCAAGAGCTGCTGATAAGATGTAACCTATACTAGTGACAAATTGAGTCTTATTCTTCCCCCCTACACATGAGCACAATCACATGTACAGAACAATATAAGTGTATATATGTTTATTTTTCTATCCCAGCTTCCCAAGTAAAGAATTCTTTCCTGCTGCTACGAAATCTGAATCATTTTTGCTTCACAGTAAGTGTTTCTCCTGGAAGCTTCTTTGCAGCGCATGCCCGATTTTGACCCTGAACAAGCAGAATGGGTCAAATGGTAATGGAGAAGGGCAAGAAGTCTTTCAGTTCTTTTCTCTTTATGCTTGGTTTCTGAGCTTTGGGCAACCGAGTGGCAGAGCTGTCACCTACTGAGCCTGTTCAAGGCCATCTCCACCCAACTACAGAGAGGATTATTATATGTTAATCATAAGTCAAAAGGCTTGAAACTATTGGACCATTCTAGAGATGAAACCTATCAAAAACTCCAGGCAACTTACTTTCTCCCCGTCTTTTAGTTAACCAGACCCCATAAAAAATATAATCCTGGAGCTGGTCCTGCCTACCAGTGTTGTGGGGGCGCTAGGGAGCGGTCCCAATTCCGGGGAAGTTAGTGTGCCCTTGGACCATGGCACGACTGCAGAGAGGAGGTCCGTGGAAGTGCCAAGGCAGGCAAGACGTGTCCAAGCTCAGGCAGATAGAATAACAACTAGGGATGTGAATCGTTTTTTGACGATTTAAAATATCGTCCGATATATTTTAAATTGTCAAAAATCGTTAGAGCCGCAATATAATAACAATTCCCCCGATTTATCGTCAAAAAATCGTAAATCGGGGGAAGGGGGAGGGGAAGGGGGAGGGCGGGAAAACCGGCACACTAAAACAACCCTAAAACCCACCCCCACCCTCCCGAACCCCCGCAAAATGCCTTAAATTACCTGGGGTCCAGAGGAAGGGTCCCGGTGTGATCTTTTACTCTCGGACCTCGGACCTCCGTGCATTGTAGAAACAAAATGGCGCTGGCGCTACCTTTGACCTGTCATATGACAGGCCGGCGCCATTTTGTTTTTTTGTCCCCCGACGTCAGGAGCGTAGGAGATCGCTCCCGGACCCCCGCTGGACCCCCAGGGACTTTTGGCCGCGTGGGGGGGCCTCCTGACCCCACAAGACTTGCCAAAAGTCCAGCGGGGGTCCGGAACGACCTCCTGCAGTCGAATCGTTTTTCCGTACAGAAAAATGGCGCCGGCCATTCGGCAACACGATTCGACTGCAGGAGGTCGTTCCGGACACCCGCTGGACTTTTGGCAAGTCTTGTGGGGGTCAGGAGGCCCCCCCAAGCGGCCAAAAGTCCCTGGGGGTCCAGCGGAGGTCCGGGAGTGATCTCCTACGCTCCTGACATCGGGGGACAAAAAAACAAAATGGCGCCGGCCTGTCATATGACAGGTCAAAGGTAGCGCCAGCGCCATTTTGTTTCTACAACGCACGGAGGTCCGAGGTCCGAGAGTAAAAGATCACACCGGGACCCTTCCTCTGGACCCCAGGTAATTTAAGGCATTTTGGGGGGGTTCGGGAGGGTGGGGGATTTATTTTAAAGGGTCGGGGTGGGTTTTAGGGTTGTTTTAGTGTGCCGGTTTTCCCGCCCTCCCCCCCCACACTGGACCCCAGATAATTTAAGGCATTTTGGGGGGTTCGGGAGGGTGGGGGATTTATTTTAAAGGGTCAGGGTGGGTTTTAGGGATGTTTTAGTGTGCCGGTTTTCGATTTACACGATTTACACGATATTTAAAAAACCCAAACTGCGACGATCCGATTCCCTCCCCCTCCCAGCCGAAATCGATCGTTAAGACGATCGATCACACGATTCACATCTCTAATAACAACCAGGAACACTGACCTCTGCCAAACCTGAACGCACCAGAAGAGACCCAACAACGCAATAGTAGTCTCTGGGGTAGACCTCCGGCCACTCGATAGCCCTTTTGGACCTGCTGCCTGGGAACAGCAGATGCATCAGGACATACTGAGGTCAAGGACAGACAAAGGTACTCGAAGACATGGTCAGACGAAGATACTGGGCAGGACTGAAGCAAGGCACATCAGGAACATCGACGAGGATACTTGATGAGTGAACAGAAGACAGCATGGCTAAAACTCAGCATGAAGTGGAATCTGGCCAGCACTTGAAGGGACCTCCGATCTGGACTATGGACTCCAGTGACCCAGCACGATCGCATTCCCAGTGTGGAAAATGCACCAGAAGGTCATCTCGAAGTGAAACAGAGGAGGGCAGGCTGCTAGGAGTCTAATCCGGAACCAGAAAAGGAGCCAGAAAAGGTGAACGCTTGGAGGTGGGACATCTGAAGACTAGACATCGAGATCATCTGAAGACAAGGACATCGGAGACATCTAAGGATGAAAACACCTGAAGGCAGATTCATCTGAGGCATCCAAGGCAAGGACATCAGGACTTTGAACCCCCAAGGCACTCAATCAAGAGCAAAAAGGAGGCGCTAGAAGACAAAATATCCGAACGCCAGGACTTCCGGACTTTGGACCTGCAGGGCACTCAATCAAGAGTATCAAGAAGGCACCGAGGGACAGAGTAACTGGACATCTAGTGACGAGGACTTCTACAGAAGGAGACATCTGTAGTCGGAGACATCAGAGGCGAGAATATCAGGGAGATCTGGGACTCCTGATGCTCTTTATTTCTTTCCATGTAATCTTCCCATTTTTGTTGTAAAAAATCCCTAAATAAGTGATCAGTATATAGATATGAGAAATCTCCTAATCCGTACAAAATAGGGAGGTTGGAGACCTTCCATATCAACCCATAGTAACATATGATCTGACACTGCCAGTGGACATATTTCAGCCTTAAGAACAGAGCCAAAGTCTTCCCTTCTCATTAAAAAAGAATCTATCCTCGAGCAAGTCCCATGAGCTTGGGACACATGTGTGTACTCTCTCAGGAGACGATGTAATGCATGCCAAGTGTCCACCAAATGTAGTTCCTGACACAGATATATATTTTTTTTTTCATTTTCGTTTTTCATGCATTTTGAAATTAACAACAAGAATTCATGTTACAGAAGTGAGAGGTATTGTAAGAAAATACATATGTAAAAAAAATAAACTTAACCAAGCACATAGTCTATATATCCTCTCATTATAAAAGGAAATGGGAGACAAAGAGAAAATAAAGAGCGAAAGAAAAATCCAAGAAAAAAGAAAACAGAGACAAATACCAGTTATTAGATATTACCAACTACCAATTATAGCAACTAGGTTTGCAAATCTGAAAGTGTTCAAAGTTGAGATGACTCGAAAAAAACATAATTCACATTAAGATATTTCACCGAACATTTACAGGGGTAACGTAAAATAAAATGGCCCCCCTTAGAGACCACCTCATATCGCATTGAGAGAATTTTTTTTCAACATAACTGGGTAACTCTAGGAACAGAGTAAATCCAAATTTTTTGCCCATAGAACAAAAGTGAATGATTACGAAATAAACATTTTAAGACATTATTTCTATCAGATTGAAAAGTAAACATCACCAAAAGAAGTTCCTCTTTGTGAAATCTCCATAGTTTGTGATGTTTCCAAAAAATGTGAAAGATCCAATGTAGAATCTTGAGGTTGATTACCGGCATCTTCTTCTGTGACTGAAGGTAGATAATATGCTTTAGTTATCATCAGCATTGCAGCTGAAGGAATTTTCAAAACTTGGATAATATAATTTCTGAAAAGTTCTAGAGGAAACACCAATCTTATATTGGGAAAATTCAAAACTCTAAGATAGAACTTCTCAAAGAATTTTCCATATTTTCCAATTTCTTGGAATGTATTTGCTCTGATTGAACTAATGCATGCTGAACTTTCTCAACCAAGGTAACATGATAATTGATAGTCCAACCTTAATCCAAAACTAGAAACTGAAATTGCATTAACTTGGTTTGGTTGTTAGTATCCAAAATAGCTTTACTTAATGAAGGTATTGAAGCTGCAAGAGTTACAAGGGCATCCCAGACTGCCTCTAAGTTAATTTCGGGTGGTTTGAAAAGACCTGACTTAGCAACTACAACATTCAGTGCACACCTCCACTGCTAATATTTTCTCCACTAGCAGTGCCATGAGAGACCGATATTGGGTCTGAAACTGAGGGTGTTACTGTTCCATTCTGCTCAGAAAAAGGTCTATTATCTCCAACAATGTCCAATTTCGTCCTCACGGCAACATCAGTGAGAACCCCAATTTCCTCCATGGCCTCTTGTGTGAAATTCAAAGCCCCCCCCCCCCCCCCCCCCCCGAGTTACCTCATGAAGGGCCAAGGAGTAATCAGGTGGCAAGAACAGGCCCTGACGAGGAGGAGTTGGTGTAGTCGATGCTCCGGGGGTTAAAGAGATGGCTTCTGCCAACAGGGACGGCGTTCGCTCTCCGTCAGGCCCCGCAATGGCACTCACTCCCGGGCTTGTTCCTGGCGTGCCAGCAAAGAAAGCCTCAATCCAAGGTTGATTACTTTCCAGCGAGGGAGAGCTAGAAATACTCTCCCTCAGCTTAGCCTTTGGTTTAGTATGAAGCATTTTCAATCAAGGAAAACACTTAAAAAAACAGGAAAACATAAGAGAGATTTTGCTGGCCCTCTCAGACAGCTGCCATCTTGTCTCCCAGCCCTGACTCAGATATTTTATACTTTAACTGATTTGGCACCCCATCCCCATGGAAGAGCGATCCAGTGTTGGATCATGGACGCATCTGAAGTCACCCCCTACACTTCAGGGGCAAGTTGTAAAATCAGCCAGCAGGCAAAGCAGTTTCATAAAAAAGGAATGTATATACATATTTGGGGCATAAACATTGCAAATCGCAATGGTTTTTCCATACAGAGAACCAGAAACAAATAAAAATCTCCCCTCTGGATCATCAATCAGTTTAGACATTTGCAAAGGAACACTATGGCCTATCAGAATAGCTATACCTGCCTTTTTTGTTCCCGACTGGGAGGAAAAAACCTGCCCCACCCACGGTTCACCTAACTTTTGATGTTCTATTTTCATCAAGTGAGTTTCTTGAATTAAATCTATATGTATATTTTGCCTTTTCATTGCCTGTGAAATTCTGTGTCTCTTAAATACAGAACCAATCCCTGAGACATTCCAGATTGCCCATCTAATAGCTGATGAAGGCATTGGTACACAATAGTGGTAGATCTACAAAAAGCAGAAAATTGCATCATAAAGGACCAGGGCCCCCCCCAGCTTAGACCCAAGTCCGCTACTACCATTGCTAGCAAATCACCAGCTCCTAGGTAAAAAAAAAATATCACCAGAAGTATTAAATCCCCAAGCCCTACAAGACCCCCATCCCCTATTCCCCACTCCTCGTATTACCAAACCCCATCTCCACCCCAACCCCTTTTAAAACCTCCCTTCCCCTCAGAACCAATAACAAGAACAACCGAAATCCAGAAAATTGCCTAACCAGAGACAAATCAGGAACATGAATGCGTGGTGGGACCCCACTCCCCTCCATAGCCAGTTTACAATATGCACTAGAAGGAAAAGAAAGAAAGAAGAGAAAAGTAATAAAGAAAGATAGAAAGAGGGAGAGAAAAAAACCCTCTTGTCTAAAAAGAAATGTAAACATATGCACAACAGTGTGATCAGTCAGTGAGGAAAAATATTTAGAAGAACCGAAAATGTGACAGTCGCAATACTTCACTGAGTTCAATGTGGAATCCAGAAGCAAGGGAAAAAAAAACCAAGTAAGCGACGGCCCACCAGGTCACTGTTGACTTCCACTTAAGTAAAGATGTTAGAAAGGGCTCTACTAGGGATTCTCACACAGGATTTGAGTTCAAGGTGTCTAGAAAGACTTTAGCCTCAGCAACAGTGGCATATACCATCATTTTATTGGCATGCGTGATCCAAAATTTCACAGAGTATAGGAGCGCAAAAGGCAGATTCAGGTCAACGAGACTTGCACAAATGGGAGAGAACAGCTTCCTCTGCACCGAGACTCCCGCCGAGAAATCCTGAAAGATTACTATTGAAGCGTCTTCATAAACGCGAGCTCTGTGCTTCCGATATGCCATGAAAATCTCCTGATTCTGGGCCTAATCCAGGAATTTCGCTAGCTCCGGATGGGGCCTGCTTTTGTTTGGCAACCCTAACACCTAACCGGTGTGCACATTCCAAGTGGATTCTGCCATGTTGTTCTGACAACAGCAATGCTTGCGGCAGCCATTGCGCAATGATTGCTTGCGATTTTCTTATCTTTTATGGTTTCGGGGAAACCAATGAAATGCAAATTATTCCATATGCAACAATTCTCCAAGTCCTCCAGTTTCTCAGCTTGCTTATCTGTCAGCTTTTTTTTAAAGCATTCAGTTCTCCTTCTAAAGTGACCACGCGGTCATCTATGCCAGATACACTGGATTCCAGGTCAATCAATCTTTTCCCCGTGTCAGTTGGTAAGGAATAGGCTTCATCAAATCGAGAGTCTATTTTTTTAAATTTGTCTTCTAACACAAGGACTACTGCATTAGCTATCTCGGTGATGTTGAAATCCGACACTTCCAGGGAAGTCAGGCTAGTGCTGCCCTCCGCAATTTTGCAATCCTGCCCGTGTGCGTTCCTTCTCTCTCCGCACAATTGTGGACATAAGGACGCCCCGAAACACACCATTAGTAGGACATACAGAGTATTGCTGCCCTCACCCGCTAGAAAATAACTGGTAAGTTAATTAAAAAAAAAGTGACGAGTGGTAGTTTAATCGGCAAAGAAGGGAATGGGGTCTCGGAGCAAGCAGAGAGCGTAGCTTCCTCCTCACATCACATGACGTGATTCTGAAAAATTTTAAATATTGTCATTGATATAAAAGTAACCGTGTACTTATGGGGTAGATTTTTAAAGTTATGCATGGGCGTAGATTTGTTTGCGCAACCCTTTGAAAATCTACCCCAATGTGTATATTTGAAACTTCTAATTATGCTTGTAGTTTACTCCCCACACAAGTTTGCCTCACAAAATGGCCAATTTTTTGGAGCGGTGAAACATTCCTGCATAATGGAAATAGAAGGCTATATTTAGCTGCTCCATTGGAGACAATTTTCTCAACTCCTGATCTAGGCAGCTAACTTCTTTAGGGCTGATGTAGTAAAAAAAAGTCACTAAACTGGAGTTAAATTTTAGCATGGATTTTACTTTATGCTGGTGGTAAAAATCCAGCAGCTCAGAGGGATGCAGGAAGCAATGACATGCAAATAGATAAAGAGTAAAGAAAAGCATGCTAAATGGAAAAAATGTGCATGCCATAAAGTATAAATCTGCAATAAAAACAAAAAAAAACCCTAACAAATAAAGGGGGGTAAAACAGGCAGTGAGCAAGGCATGAGCCTCCCACATCCCATCCAAGCTCGAAAAAACATAACCAGGCCGAGCAGACAGAACCCCCTCCCTCCAACCCACCCTCAGCTGGGCTGAGTGGGCAAAACTCCCTCCCTGCCACCCACATTAAAAATAAATAAATAAATAAGGTAGCGGCAAAGCCAGCAATGAGGGCACCTGAATTCCAAACTGATCAGTCCCTTTACTGGCAGCTGTCAGTGAAAAGCCCAATCCGTTTTCAGAACTCAGGTCTGCTGGTGAAGGGACCAAGCAGCAGCCAGTGAGGGAACGAATAAATATTAATGGCAGGGAGCTGGGAGTCGGGAGGGGGAAGTGGTGGTAAGAGGAAGGTTTGAAATTTAGGTAACTCCAACTGAGTGCTTGCAGCTACAATTTTTTTTTCTTTTTTTTATCATGGATGGGAGGGAAGAATGGGGTTTGGCCTCCTTGGTTCAGCTATTTTTTTTTTTAATTTGGTGGAAGTAAGGAGGATTATGCCCTCTCTACTTTGCTATTTAGATCTATCTACAGTATCTCACTCTCTCTTTCTACCATAGGAAGTTTAACTCCTGTAATAAAAAGAAGCTGTGCTAGGCGGTCTCCTCTCTAGCCTGCTTCCTTGCATTACAGGGTAATAGCTAATAAGCTCATTAGCTTGAAATGTTCATGGAAACGCATTAATCCTAGTGCTGGTTTTTTACTCGTTTTAACGTGCATTTTTTTATGCTTTAAAAACCCTGTGAAATACCAGGGCTAATTCACCATGGAAAAATGCATGCTACAACAGGAGTAAAAATCAGCGCTAGGATTAGCACTCCTTATTTTATCGACCCCCTTAGTTAGCCTGCTATATATTAAATTGTTCTCATACTGGTAAGTTATCGTAGAATGCACAGAATTAATAAATAATAATAATAAAAAAGAATGCAAGCTAAATTTCAGAGTAATCTTGCTTTCTTTTCACTTTGCAGCTCTGCACCCTTTTGTTGAAGATGCTGCCTAATAGGTGACAATTTGATACCTCTGACACAGTTGAACTAGAGGGATATTGTTTCATGCCATGCAGAACCAGTTATTCTTATCACTGACAGAAGTAGGCAGAGGGATCATTTACAATATTACATTTACCAGCTTTACAGAAATTCCCTCTCTAAGCACTTACAGTTAACCCTTTTCTGAGATTTTGATCAGTTATTGCACCCTTAATAATGAGCAGCTCCAGGGTTCTCTCTTCTCTCTGACTGACATTCATCTATTAATCATGTAAATCAGGCCCTCCAAAATAAGTAATTCAAAGGAAGGATTAGGGAACTGCGATGTTTGGATTCTGAAGAACTGTCAAGCTGTAGCTCTGGCTGACACTTGAGCAAGAGATGGGCCATGGGGTTCACAATAATCTCCAGGACTCTCTGATGGGTGAACAATATACTTCAAGTCCTGATTTATCTTAAAATTAAAAAAAAAAAAAAAAAAAAAAAAAAGCCTTCTGGGCTTGATGATTCCAGTTTGTAAGTCTATTCACATCTATTTACAGCCAGTTATAATAAATGATTCTTTTACTCCTCTTCACCGCAGAGCAGATTGCCCAAGGGATTTGGCTAAGAAATTAGATAGGTAGTAATTAAAGAAGAAAGTGGCTCCCGCTTTTACGAGGCCCTCTCCAGTGAGGTCCGAGGGCACACTCCTGCCACCACTAGAAAACTCAAGGATTTTTCCCTTCCTTCTTACAGGATCCCAGCAATACTGCCCTGCATGGTGCACACTCAGATCTAATCTTTGGGCAAATTAGGATTATATTTACCTGCATCCACAAACAGGTTTGAGCACATCCAGTTTCTGCAAGCATGCTGCTCTGTCTTATCTCCAGGCAGCATCTCTCTCTCTTCTTACTTTCAAGGATATTTTCTAGAGGAACTTCTTTTGCTGTATATTTCTCTTCACTGGACCAAAACTCATTTGCTCCCTATCTCTCTCTCTCTCTCTCTCTCTAGCTTGAAGTGGACTTCTCTCTCCTAGAGAAACATTTCTCTACTCCTCTTCTGAGAAAGAAGGGATCACGGATAGAAATCACCGACTGCACACCCAACTGTGTGCACAGATCTGCAATACTCTCTCTGTTGGAGAATGTCTTTTAGCCTTTAGTAAAGCAAAGGGGTCTTACAAAGGCATTCAGGTCGATACAGTAAGGCCGCGGTAGAAACAGTGCGGCAGTGTCAGGCGCACCCTTCCTCCCCGCACGCACAGTTCTCGTCACTAAGTCCCCGATACTCTCTTCTAATTGCATGCAAATGCATGCCGCGGCTGTGAAGCGATAGGGAAGGGTTATGCCCGCGCAACCCATTTTACTGTATAGGCGCTGAGTACAGCGCCTATACAGTAACCTGGGTGTGCTGGTACCTGTCATTTCAAATGTCATTTCAAATGACATTTGAAATGACAGGTACCAGGAAGTGTAAAAAACAAAAAACCAGAAATATAAAAACCTGAATGTTATAAAAAAAAAAATAAAAATTTTTAAATACCTGTCACTTTCCGAATCGTGCGGTCATCCAGGCAGCGGCGGGAGCTGGAGGGCTGCGTGGGTCCAGGCGGCCGGCGGCGGGAGCCGGGTGTTCGATCGAGGCCGCGGGGGCGGGTGGGCGCGCGTTGGTTTCGGGCGGGCAGCAGCGGCGGCGGGATCCAGGTGGGCGCGTGTTTAATCGAGGCCGTGGGCGGATGGGCGCGTGTTTAATCGAGGCCGCGGGGGTGGGTGGGCGCGCGTTGGTTTCAGGCGGGCGGCGGCAGCAGCAGTGGCGGTGGGATCCGGGTGGGCGCGTGTTCAATCTAGGCCGCGGGCCGGGTCGCACAGGCGTGCATTCATCCAGGCGGAGGAGCCGGAGGCGAAAGCGGCCTCCGGCAGCCCCCACCGGCAGTGAATGAATGCACGCCTGTGCGACCCGTGCGATTCGGTGCTCAAGGCAGTCACATGCCGTGACGTCACGCCGTGAGCGCCGAATCGCACGGGTCGCACAGGCGCGCATTCATTCACTGCTGGTGGGGGCTGCCGGAGGCCGCTTTCGCCTCCGGCTCCTCCGCCTGGATGAATGTGCGCCTGTGCGACCCGGCCCGCGGCCTAGATTGAACACGCGCCCACCCGGATCCCGCTGCCGCCGCCCGCCTGAAACCAACGCGCGCCCACCCACCCCCGCGGCCTCGATTAAACACGCGCCCATCCGCCCGCGGCCTCGATTAAACACGTGCCCACCCGGATCCCGCTGCCGCTGCCGCCACCCGCCTGAAACCAACGCGCGCCCACCCACCCTCGCGGCCTCGATTAAACACGCGCCCATCCGCCCGCGGCCTCGATCGAACACCCGGCTCCCGCCGCCGGCCGCCTGGACCCACGCGGCCCTCCGGCTCCCGCCGCTGCCTGGATGACCGCACGATTCGAAAAGTGACAGGTATTTAAGATTTTTTTTTTTTTCTGACAGGTTTTATGTGTCCCACAGCATTACATTTTCTCGATCATCTCTTTATCGCTTTTTTTTTAATTGTTTTTTATTGTGTTTGAGTATCTTAAGTGGTGTCGATGGATTTGTTACAAGACTCACAGTCCTAACTCCTACTAGGGGGAGGCGGTAAACTAACACGTTAAGGCCGCGGCAAAACAGCGGGTTACTAAGGAGATAATATCAGCGCCCATTACAGTATCGGAGGGGAATAGCTAATTCCTTCATTATACAGCTAATTCGTTCATTTACACATCATTTACATGCTGGGTGCGGAAAGGGTTATGTGTCTATTTTAAGAAGCGCTACGGACGCATGAAACTGGAGACTGTATTGCTGGATCGCCTTACTCGTCTGTATTGTGCGCTCCCAGCTCGTTACAGACGGGAAATCTTTAACTGCACGTTACTGTATCGACCTGAATATATGAGGGTAATTTTCAACAGTGTGCGTAAGTCTGCACATATCTCTATAAGTATGCATACAAAGTTATGCCTGTATTTTATAAACTGAGTGGCGGGATCTGCACACTTTATAAAATACAGTGGACCCTCGAGTTACAACCGGCTTGACTTACAAACAACTTGGGTTTCAACCAAAATTTTAATTTGAGTTACAACCAAAGTCTTGAGTTACAACCTGAATGCCGGCCAAGGCCATGTGTATCCACTTGTGCGTGCGGTTGCTTCTAATTGGGCGTTTTTTTCCTGTCAATTGCGGTTTTTTGGGCTTGGTGGATGGGACTTCTACTCTGCTGTTGCAGTGATTGGCTGCTGCAGATGAGGCCTGTCCCATCTCAGGCGCATCCAGAGCTGCAAATGTTCACAGGAGCACATAGGCAGACCCGGCACGGCATTGCAACAAGCAACAGCATCACTGGTGACCAAGGAAGCTTCTGTGCAGCAGAAGAAAGGGAGTGCAGCAATCAGCTGGCTACAGCAAGGTATCAGGAGGGGAGGAATGAGTATGCTGGGAGGGGGAAATGAGTGTTTGGGGGCCCAGAGATGTGCTCTGAGAGGGTGGGGAGGGGGGAATCCTCCCCCCTCCTCTCTTCCTGCAAGCCAAAGATGGCAACTTGAATGGTGAGTACAGTATGAAATTGTTTCTGGTAGGCTAGGCACATTTTATAACTTTTTGGTGAGTACACTAGGAAAATTATAGGTGTTTCTGGTAATTATGCACATTATACAACCCTTTTTTATTATGAAAATGTTAGGTAAGGGGTGCTTTGGGAGGTTCAGAATGCCTTATGGGTATTTTCATTATTTCTTATGGAAAATACAGTCTTGACTTACAACCAACTTGAGTTACAACCAACCCTCTGGAACGAATTGAGTTCGTAAGTCAAGGGTCCACTGTACCATGTATCTTTGCCCTATAAGGACGAACACTTTTCTAATGCAGGGAACTGCATACCTGTTTTATAAAAGTGCATGTACATATTTGACACATGCATTAAAGAATTGTAACATGACCATAAATACCATGGTTTATGTGCAGATGCAGGTATTTTATAAAGCATGCATGTGGAGATCAAGTGATGTGATGTGAGAATGAAGACATTATTCTTCACGGCTTCGGGGCCCCACTCCCTAATCTGAGCACATCTCAATCCTAACTTCAGCGATATACCTTATAGACATTGTCAGGGACATTAATATTTGAGGACTTTGCTTTTGGGATCGTAGTGGAACATAGACATGAATATTTTAAATTTTCTAAAATGAATCAGCGGGATAAAAGCAAGCCAGTGGTCGGAAAAATGTCGGATGGCGCCAGTAATCCTTCCCCAGTGCTCCGACTGAGGGGCTGACATAGCAGCACAAGTCATTGCGGCATTAGATGGCAGATTTGAGATTTACGAAAAAAAATCACTGAAAA
Organism: Rhinatrema bivittatum; assembly: GCF_901001135.1. NCBI lineage: Eukaryota > Metazoa > Chordata > Amphibia > Gymnophiona > Rhinatrematidae > Rhinatrema > Rhinatrema bivittatum. The sequence goes on from NC_042617.1 coordinate 157,692,227, forward strand.
ACAAGTTAATCATTGATAACTCTACGCGTCTCCAGGAGGTCGAGGAACATCTCACAGGCATAGAGGAAAGGGTGCACACCCTGGAAATGGAATTAAGACAGATAAAGATGGCAATGGCAATCATCGGGGGTGTTCTGGGGCATGGCCGTGGCCTCCGGACCAGACCATGGTGCACCAGCAGCTGGCCTGGCGCGTGCAAATTACACCTGCCTGGGGCAGGCGTAACTTGTGCAACAAAGGGAGAGGAAGGGAGGGGAAGGAAAGTTCCCTCTGAGGCCGCTCCGATTTTGGAGCGGCCTCGGAGGGAACAGAGGTAGGCTGCGCGGCTCAGCGCGTGCAGGCTGCTGATTTTGGGCAGCCTTGCGCACGCCAACCCCGGATTTTAGCAGATACACGCGTATCTATTGAAATCCGGTGAACTTGTTTTATAAAATCTACCCCATAATTTGGGCAACATATGTGCTTATGCCACTTACAAAATACTAACTTGTGTGTAAACTACCGAACCCTACCATGGAACACAACCAATTAGCCTCTATGTGCGTAATTCAGGCTTTTACAAAATACTACTTGCGCATTTACATGCCTCTTAACTTCCAATTTTGCACTTTGAAACCTTTTGAAAATTACCCCCTATAAACACAATTGAGCATCATTAAATAGGTCAAAACACCTCTGGTATCCTAAAGTTCCCACGGTCCTTTCAAGTAACAACCTCACGGTATATTAGGGATGTGAATCGTGTCCTCGATCGTCTTAACGATCGATTTCGGCTGGGAGGGGGAGGGAATCGTATTGTTGCCGTTTGGGGGGTAAAAATATCGTGAAAAATCGTGAAAAAATCGAAAAATCGCAAAACCGGCACATTAAAACCCCCTAAAACCCACCCCCGACCCTTTAAATTAAATCCCCCACCCTCCCGAACCCCCCCCAAATGACTTAAATAACCTGCGGGTCCAGCGGCGGTCCGGAACGGCAGCGGTCCGGAACGGGCTCCTGCTCCTGAATCTTGTTGTCTTCAGCCGGCGCCATTTTCCAAAATGGCGCCGAAAAATGGCGGCGGCCATAGACGAACACGATTGGACGGCAGGAGGTCCTTCCGGACCCCCGCTGGACTTTTGGCAAGTCTCGTGGGGGTCAGGAGGCCCCCCCACAAGCTGGCCAAAAGTTCCTGGAGGTCCAGCGGGGGTCAGGGAGCGATTTCCCGCCGCGAATCGTTTTCGTACGGAAAATGGCGCCGGCAGGAGATCGACTGCAGGAGGTCGTTCAGCGAGGGTTCCGGCGCCTCGCTGAACAACCTCCTGCAGTCGATCTCCTGCCGGCGCCATTTTCCGTACGAAAACGATTCGCAGCGGGAAATCGCTCCCTGACCCCCGCTGGACCTCCAGGAACTTTTGGCCAGCTTGTGGGGGGCCTCCTGACCCCCACGAGACTTGCCAAAAGTCCAGCGGGGGTCCGGAAGGACCTCCTGCCGTCCAATCGTGTTCGTCTATGGCCGCCGCCATTTTTCAGCGCCATTTTGGAAAATGGCGCCGGCTGAAGACAACAAGATTCAGGAGCAGGAGCCCGTTCCGGACCGCTGCCGTTCCGGACCGCCGCTGGACCCGCAGGTTATTTAAGTCATTGGGGGGGGGTTCGGGAGGGTGGGGGATTTAATTTAAAGGGTCGGGGGTGGGTTTTAGGGGGTTTTAGTGTGCCGGCTCACGATTCTAACGATTTATAACGATAAATCGTTAGAATCTCTATTGTATTGTGTTCCATAACGGTTTAAGACGATATTAAAATTATCGAACGATAATTTTAATCGTCCTAAAACGATTCACATCCCTACGGTATATCACATGACCCCAATCGAAAATCATGATGCCCCCACCCTTCAAGGTATCCCATTTCCCCACCATCACCAACCATCTTTTCTTCCTTGCTTTATCACCACATGCTGTCTCTTCTTCCCATCCTCACCATTGCATCAGGAGTGAAAAATTTGAAGTTAGGCATCACCCAATATTCTTAGAAAAGGTGGGGGGGGGGGGGGGAATCTTTACAACATTTTATTATTATTTTCTCTTAAACAAACTTGTTTTTTGTGTATTTTTCTTATGGCTTTTGCTCTCTCCCTTCTCCCCCCAATTTTTTTCCCTCCCCTTCAGCCTTCCATTTCCTCCTTTCTTCTGCAGCTTGGGGAATGCTCTCAGTGGCCATGGTTTCTCTCAGCCTGGCTGCTACTCTTCCCAGCCCCGGGGCACTGCTCCTTTACTCAGTGACAGTCGCCAACCACCAACTTTTAGGTAGCCAGGTCACCCTGTGCCTGATTTTTTTTTTTCCAGCCTTGCACAATATGATATCTTTCGTCTATTCCACCACACCAACAGACCCCGGCCTCCATCCAATCCCTCCAGCTCCCAACCACCATATACTGTTTTTCCTCCCTGTCCCCACCACCTCATGACATCTTCTTCCTCCTGGTTTCCTTTCTTTCAATGGCAACACTTTCTGCTGGTACAGCAACACAGCCCTAGTCTAGCTGGGTGACTATTTGCTGTAAAGCATGCCAACCATTGCTAATTCTCATGGGATCACAGGTTGTACTGGCCAAGTGCCTCGCAGTAAAGAGGTGCATGGCTGAAGGAAGCATGGCAGCACGAGGAGGAGTTGGGAGAGAGCCAGTTTCCTGCGATTCTGAGAGAAAAGAGAAAAAACTGAGGCAATGGTTGCAGAATCAGAGTTAACTGGGTGGGTCTCAACAATAACTTTAAAAAAATTATCATAATGTAAATATACCAAAAGTAACACAAGATTAGATTCAAAATAGCAGAACTGGTTAAATATCATCTATTATTAATTCAATTTTGTAGATGATATTGATGCAGAAGAGGATCAAGGTTGTTAGGCAACTACAACTTGTAAACAGCAGGAGTTATAATGCTTATAAGGACAAAATAAGAGCTTGCTTATCATCACAGTGATTTTATTGCTGATGTGACATAAGAAATCATGTTCCATATTAATTCAAAAGGTAGAAATGATCCCACTAAAGTCCCCAATTAGAGAACTGTGCAGAACACAGCAAGGAGGAAAGTTTGGAAGTCTTGCACAGATACATGCAGAGAATTAAATATAAGCAATAGTTAGTTCCAGAGGGGGGAAAAGGGGGAAATTTAGAGATATGTTGTTTACCAGCTAATCTGGATTGGTTGGTCAAGGTTAAAATGCTATTGGTCCTATTATAGTGCTCATTACCGTGACAACTGTTGCTAAGGTAATTGGTTGCTCAGCATCCACAGAAGGGAGCTTCTAGGCTGAAAGTCAAGTTGCAAAAAAGAAAAAAAACCAGATGGTGAGAAATCAATAAAATATGATTCAAGCAAGCATAGAGGTACATAAAACAGCTGAGGAATATCACAGAACATGGAGTATCTGAAGAGTTCCAAACAACTATTAAGAAAGTAGATAAGTTATATGTAGTGTTGATTCATTATTGAACCATAACAGCAGTAATTATGTTCTTTTGAAATCTAAAGTTGATTCATTATTGATCTGAAATGCTGCTGGTAATTGTTTTTCTATTAAAGAATTTTTGTTGACTTTCATATACTTTTTTGGCTGTTGCTATGTCTAATTATTATGTAAATGGGTTTGGCTCCCTACTTTCTCAATAATTGTCAGTCAATTCTTTGTATCAAACACACTCTTTATATTTTTGCAATTTATAAGTACTGCTCTGTATGAAGTTACATTTTGACTTTTTAAATTGCATTTGGAGCATTGCTTTTTATATTTAATCTTTGGTTTTAGCCAGAGGGTAATTTTATAACAGCCCATGGGATTGGGGGAGGGGAGGGCAGGGAACGTATAAATCTGCAAGGTTGCCCAGTATGCATGCCAATCTCCACTCCTGTGCAGGTGTAATTTTCTGCAAGTACATTTAGGAGCACACCTTTTGAAAATCGAAAGTGTGCATTTCCTGCCTATATTCCATCCATCTTACTGTGAACAAAAGTGTGAAATGAGATTTTGTGTGTAATTCTATATGCACAACCCCCAATTGATTTTCAAAGCAGGTTTTATGTGTGTACATTGCTTTGAAAATCAAGCCCTAAAAAAAATCCCAAAGTATTTTATCTTATACTCTTTATAAGAGGCTGCCTAACCCCAATCTCCTATTACTTTACAAGCCTAAGCATTAAAACAACCCAAGCAGAGGGGAGAGGTAAGAGATAAGGCAGGGGAAAAAGCACTCTTCAGTGGGCTCCAGCTAAGCAAAGGTTAAAAGCAGCACTTCTAACACCCCAAAGCTTGATCCAGGCCAGCCTCTGGCTGCAGTCCCTTTGTCTACAAGCCTCAAGTCCCCAGTGTCCAGCTTTAAAACCAGTTGTAGCATCTTTGTCACTGCTGCTTGAGCTCTAGTTACTGCCCGCCTTTGTTCACTACCAGAAGAAACACTCCTCCATACAGGGCTCTCATTACAGTCCATCATGCCAGCTCCTGCTGCTGTTACCATTGCTTTGGAAAAAGCCGAGCTCTTGAAGCTGCTTCAATGTCATGAAGAGCTGGCAAACTCCCTCGTGATTCCTTCCAGAAGGGAATCTTGTATACATCCTTAGGCAGTTCAAAGATCAGGGGTCGTGCATTCAGAGAGCTAGCATCAGAAGCTGCATAGACCTCTTTGAAAACATATGGGCTTAGGATACATTCTTAAAAATGCTACTCAACAATATTTGTGAATTTTGAAGCATGTAATGAATACACTGCATACATTCGGCATATATCACTACCCACCAAGGATAGTTTAAGGGATGGCTACGTTACCAATAAGTCACTTCCATGCCGACTCCTTTGCAACTCTCCTCTATCATATCTGTTTTTGCCACCTCAGCACCACGTATGCCTCTAGAGACCCTAATGCCAGCACCTGTTATCACTGTTGGGACCTAGAATTGCCTCCTTCACCACAAGCACTCATGCGATTGCCACCTCCTGTGTTAAGAGTTCAATCAGTGAATATTAGATTTTAGGGACACTAAGGCCTGGATTCTCTAAGGTCGCAGACCATAGAGAATCCGGCAGTAGCGGGGGACCGAAGTGGGGGGTGGTCCTGCGATAGCCGGCAGCAATCGCACCGCGGACGTGCGATCGCTGCCGGCTTTCGTGCCGAATAACTACACATAAAAGGTGTAGTTATTCGGCACGAAACTGATAAGGAATCTTACCTTTCGCCGCCAGTGATGTCTGCGCTGCGTTGGCCTTGGCGTCACCCCGACTCCTCCCCGACCTAGCTTTCGCACGCGAAAAGAGACTTTTCGCGTGCAATAGCGTTAGAGAATGACCCCCTAAGACGGTAACTTTTAAACAAGTGTGCAGGAACACATGGGCGCATTAGTCGGCCCACATCCAGGGATGCAGCCATTTTATAAAATGTGCATATATATGTGCGCATGTTATAAAACAGCTGGACCATGCACACAATTTTAAGTGTGGCCTGTATGCACAAATGCTGCTTCTACCGTGTAAGTGGGGGGATTTTAGTAGGCACACGCGCCGCTGCCATTTTCAATTTTCCTAGTTTGCCTTGATAAAGGATAGAACTTCCAAACCCCTTTAGTTTAATAGCCTCCTGTTTCCCCCGTTAGCCCCTACCTTTAAAAAGCCACCGATCTATTTTTATTTTATTACTTACGCATCCTCCATCACACAAGTAAAGTTACGTAGCAGGGGACCCTGGCCCGTGCACTTAAGTATTTTCGTGCAAATCTGAAGTTGAAATCTAGGACCACGCATGCCCTGCCCAGACCCCTCCCCTTTTTTTGGAACTTATCATTTGTGTGTGTAGTGGGAGATATGCGTGTATGCGGGCGCCTTTTAAAATCTGCTCGGTGCATGCCGGGCTTTTAAAATTCACCTTTAAATGTGAAGATTTTATTTATTTTTTATTTAAAATCTTTTCTATACTGTCGCTAAGTTATATACCATCGCAACGGTTTACATGTAGGCACATATTTAATGTAGGTAAAAGTGTACTTATAGTACATTCTAACAGGTGCCGTCAAAGGTTCGGTTACAATATATCATTAGGCAAAATAATTTTTAGAGAAGTGGGTCATGACCGAGTGTACATGGAGAGACAGGTACCGCCCCCATGTAAAAATGAAATGCTGCCAAGAGCGATACGAGGAACCGCATTCCTTTGGAATATTACAGTTAGATATATGAAGCTCTTTGCTTAGTTAAGCTGAAAAAAAATTATTATAGTTTAATGCTGTACAGAAAAAAAATACTTGAGCACAAATAATTGTTCTTACTAAGTACAAGAAAGTGCTTTCACTTAGACAAGTCAAAGGAACATTCTAGTTTAGAGAAATCATCCTGCTTTCAAGGACATATAAGACTCATAATATGTTACTGCCAGAATATTATGGGATGATGGCTGAGATGCAGAGAACAAAGAAAATTAGAAAAAGCACATATGCTAGTACAATTTGATCTGAAAAAGTATAAAAGCGAGGTGAATTCAAACACTGCTTTGAAACAGATGGATGAGACCCTGAACTGATCTGAACCCTAGTGCTGAGTCCTCAAAATTTGAGAGAGTTTATGCCCTTCTCTCAGCGGGAGTCCTTGGAATTGCCATACCTGCTCGAAGGACACCAGAACTCATCTGATCACTTGCAGAGCAATCAGCAGATATAAATCCTTGTAAATACTTTTGTTTCTTTCTCTTTGGGCCATTTTTATAAGTAGCCCTATATAACCATAAGTATGCTTATCAAAATATTCTTTGCATATACAGTATTTATTATAACCATTGCTTTTACCAGTATGTGTGTGTGTGTATATATATATATATATATATATATATATATTTATTCAGTACTGTATATGTCTTATTTCCACTGCGTAACAGGTAGAACCAAAAAGAGCAAAATTGTTACAAATGGGCACAAAAAGAATCAGCTGTATTTATGGATCATGATTGCATAATAGTGAGGTTCAAGTCACTGATGCCATGAGCCACCAATTCGCACACTGTTTACTTTTTTTTTTTTTTTTACACATAAAGAATTTATTAAATTAGGCTGGGAGCTCTTGTTAAACTGGCATGGTTATGATGCATACTTTTCCATACCATGTGAATGATGGAACAAGGGGATGATCAGGGCTCTGGCATGGAGTTGTGTTGTTGGGATGCCGTAGAAGGGGGAATTTGTTCTTGACAAGCACCTATCTGTGCTCAAGAATCAGGCTCTGCAGCGTATGGAAGAAGTGATGAAAAGCACACATTAGGACCCTGTAGATTGCTGGGAATGGGAGTATTTGTCAGGTTGCATATCCACATGCTTTAGGTGATGGACCACGGCTACCTGCCATCTCTGAACAAGTTCCTCCTTATAAAGTTGGAGATTAGCAAAGTGAAATTTTACGCTGCTGGCTTCTCTTTATTTCTTGTTAATCTGAGATTGCACAGGGTATGATGGGAAGAGTATCTTGCAGTTAGCCAGAGCAAGAAGGAATTGGTTAAATCTCTGAACCAAGTGAACTTTGAAGCTCTATAATAGAGATGTGATTTGGCCGAACCTTTCGGTTTGGCCTTCGTTATTAGCCCGCCACGGGAAATTTCATTTTCCCACGGTTTGAGCCGATTTTTTTTTTGGCCGCCCCGAATTTCGAGGTTAGCGCGCACTAACCCGGGAAAATCTGCTTCGTTTTTTGGGGTGGCCAAACCAGGACGAATTAGGCAATTTCGTTGAAATTGCCTAATTCGTTCTGGATGAATGCACATCCCTACTCTATAATAAGCGTTCTGTCCTGAGCTCCCACGGTCCTAGCTTGGGAGCCTACACAGAAAGTTAAACCTTTTCCATTTCCCTATGACTTTGACAGCTAAAAATCAGATGTTAATACCAAACCATTTATTGAATGATAAAACAGTTTGACACTCAGTGCCAAAGATACAATACTGAAGATAACTGCACTGATGACAGAATTGATATAGCTATGATGAGGAACTCTGAGAGCGCAGTCCAAAACAGACGACTGTAGCTGAAGAGGAAGTTGTGACTGCCAGCAAATAGCAGAACTACAAGAAAACGTATTCACCAAAAATGACACATGAATAACATTCTTCTATGGGTCATGAATTCATTTCTACTAATGGAGAAGTAGTGCACTTTTTTTTTTTTTAAATAATTTTTTGTGAAATGCTTTAAAAAAATCTTTTAAAAAAATTGGACCAATGATTAAAACTGCACCCCTTTGATTTATTGATGGAGCATATTCAATGCTCTAAAAGATATTAAAATCTGGGTTTATATGATGGTCCCATAGAAGAATATTATTCATTTGTCATTTTTGGTGAATACGTTTTTCTTGTAGTTTATTATTCTTTCGTATTATCCACTAAGGCTTTCTCTATACTATAGCAAATAGCAGAAACCAGTAGCAGGAGAGAAAGGAAGCAAGGTGAAGAGTGATGCTTCTAGGAACCTGCAGAGGATCCAGGAGAACTGAAAGCTTGTCCAGAACCAGTTCCAAACTGAACTTTCTCCCAACAATTCCAAGGGGCAAAAGACAAAGGAAGAAGCAAGAGAACATAGACAGAGGAGGTGCAAACGGAACAGATCCAATCAAAAGCTCAGCAACATTTAAACAATAACCAATAAGGAGGGACATGTGTAGAGAACCTAAGCTAAGCAATTACATAAATTGATGAAGGTGGCAGCATAATTAAGAACAATATATACACAAACATTTAAATCTGCTGCAAAAGCAAAATGCTTTGTAAATATTTAGAAGACAATTTTCATCCACTAACCTGCAGAGAATCCCTTTGAAAACTGGCTTTAGAGGTCAAATTTCAAAGCAATTTACCCACATTAATTGGCAGTATGAAAATTGTCCCTTCTCTCTACAGATGAAAGTTTGTATTTATTTATTTATTAGATTTTATATACCGTCCCTAAGGGCCCATCTTAACTGTTCACAACAAGAGTAAAACATCATACTTAATCTAAAATACATCATTAATAACCTAAAATAAATCATAAATTAATCTAAAATACATCATTAATAACCTAAAATAAATCATAATTTATTTAATTATTATTATTTAATATAATTAACCTAAAAGCAATTAGTTAAGATCAAATCTAAAAACATATATGATCTTAAAACTATTGGCTACTACTCAAAACATAAAGTAATGGTTAAAACAAGCAAAAAACAGTTAAATTCATCACTTAACTCTCCAAGCAAACGAGCTGTCATCAAACTGCAAGAAACAGTAAAATCCTAACATTAAATCACTCTAAGATTTTATATTCTGGAACAGTAAGTGCACTTTTTGCTGATGGCGGTATCAAAAAGAGGCATGCCCAGGGGCATGAAAAGTATGCACCTAGATTGTATTTTCAATCCTTCACATTAATTTTTCCAGCAAAAAAAGCAGGTGCAAGTGACCGTGCCTTCTCTGTATCTGTCTCAAGTTTCAAAGCAAACATAGGTGTGGACTTTTGCTTTCAGCCTTAGTACAAAGCCTGTGGGTAAAAAGTATGTGGTCCCTGTCCTAATGCAGACAATCCCCTTCCGGAATGAATGTGTTAATATAGAGGCCATCGTGAGGGCAGCAGAGTTAGGTTTCTAAGACCAAGTTCAGAAATGATAACAAAAAAAAAAAAGACAAGCATGGAAGGCAGTCCTGCAGGGGCAAGCTACACGAATGGGAGACTTTAATCAAGGTTAAAAAAAACAAAAACAAAAAAAACAACAAGCAGAGGATTGGGTTTGAGGTTTCTAAAGGAAAGGAGATGAGATGAGAAGATTAGGAACAAGGCCATCACAATGCAGAACCAGGAACTGTCCATGTGTATTGAAAGCTGAGTTTAAGTTGTTATAGCAGTGGGTAGCTGATGATTAACAGGAAATTATGGGGTAGATTTACGCGCAACCCCTGAAAATCTACCCTTGCCTCCCCCTGCGCGCGCCGAGCCTATCTTGCATAGGCTCGGCGGCACGCGCAAGCCCCCGGACATGAGTATGGCCCGGGGCTTGCAAAAAGGGGCGGGGAGTGGGCGGTCTGGGGGGCGGGGTATGGCCTGAGCTTGAGCCGGTGGCCGGCAGGCGTAACTTTTCCAACAAAGGTAAGGGGGGGGATTCTCGGTAGGGCTGGGGGGCGGGTTAGGTAGGGGAAGGTGCGAGGGAACGGAGGCAGGCTGTGCGGCTCGGCGAGCGCAAGTTGCACAATTGTGCACCCCCTTGCGCGCGCCAACCCTGGATTTTATAACATGATTTATTTTATGTAAATTATTCATTGTTTTAGATATTTTTTATTTTTATTGAATATTTTTGTAATTTTGAGCTTTTATAATTTGATAATTTTTTTGTTTAAGTTTAATCTTTATTTACGTTTGTTTTTTATTTAGTTATGTAAACCGTTTTGATTAAACACTGTTTGTAAAGACGGTATACAAACACTTTTAAATAAATAAATAAATATGAATCATAATTGCCAAAGAGGCAGATAAGCATGCAGACAGGCCCCCAAAACACTGTCACAGCTCAATAAAAGAAACTTTGCCTAGATGAGAACTTTATACTGAAGGATGTTTATTAAGATCTGCCTATCTGTAAGAGCCTGTGTAAATAAAACCAAGGCAGAGGGACAATGCAGCTGCTTAAGGTCATAAACTGAAGTCAGAGACCAGCCAAGGCAAGTCCAGAGGTCTGAGGGACCCCCCACCCTTGGAACAAGGGGGGGGGTGCAGTCTGAGATGGAGAAAATGCTGCCATACAGCTTGATTGGGGGGGGGGGGGGGGCAGAGAGGGAGATCTGGAGTCTGAGATGATGAGGGGTCAAAAGCAAGCCCCAGATAGCCTGGCAAGTACCAGACCCAGAAGCAAGCCTCCTTCCTGGACTGCTCTGCCAGTACCAAACCCAGGAAGCAAGCCTTCTCCTCTGCCCACATTCTCCAGACCTCCAGCCATCATCTGCGTCAGAAGTGAACAGAGGGATATTGCCTGAAGTTGGGACCAGGGGTAAGCAAGTTAGCCATAAGTATTACTATATTAAGCAGGCTAATTTTTATGGCATGTTTGAAACTACCCGTGGTACAGAACTTTCTCTGGGGTAAATTGGTGCTTAGAGGCCAGGATGTTAGAGACAGGAATTGTTATCTTCTAAATGCTAAATCTGCTAAATAAAAGTCTAATTCTGAGGAGGTGAACACGTTGTCTTTTTCCTGAACTTAAGATCTTGAAGTGTCCTGTACCAGACAGGTCCCTGCATCCCTAAACATACTTACCGGCTATTGCATAGATGAGTAGGCAGTGGCAAGCTCCCTCCCAGGAAAGATGGACATCAGCACCTCAGCAGAGACACCATATAAATAGTTCAGCTGTACAGTTTCAGTTGTTAAATGTTTGTGGGACAGTGACTGACCTTTTGGAAATGATCAGGAAATATGATTTGAACACCCAGTCTGAATGTCCTTGAGAACACCACACTAGAAAGATACACACACCTCAGAAGAGACTTTATTTATTTATTTATTTTATTCATTTGTGGCTTTTATATACCGAACTTCGTCAATAGACATCAGATCGGTTTACAATAAAACTTTAAATTCAGCAGAGGCTTTACATAGAACTTATAAGAAAACAGTGATTAAAACTATAAAAGTTGTAACAACGCTTAATACTGAATCTAAAAGAATGTTATTGGGAAACAGAGATAAGTTGAGGGAAATGGTTGGGGGTAGAGGCATGAAGACTTTCCATCACTTGGACCACAGAGGTTTTCCTCTTTCACCCCCTGAAAGAGCTCACTCCCTGGGAAGTTCGGGAAGGATGGCAAGAGCAGGCCCCACTTACAAATTCTTTTATGGCACTAGGGGAACAACTAATACTCGAACAAAGGGTTACACATCTATCGTAAAAAGGAAAAATAATAGCTCATAGTAATTGCAAATGCTTTCTTACTTTTTCCCTAAAATAAAATAAAAAACTCAAAAGTAATAATTTCTAATAAAATCCCGATTCCCTGGAAATGGCCAGGGAGTGCGCCTCTAAGTTTAAGCCATGTCCGAGCTAACACGATCCTGGGGTAAATTTGTATGGCAATCACCCCGGCCTACACATCCAGCTCCTGGGCAGCCTGCATGGGTCATTGTGCTCTTGCTTTGCCCTGGCTCCCTATGTTACTAGCCACAAGGCGAGCAGGTAGCAAGCTGGGTGTAATCGGGCTGGTGGCAGCCCAGTGTGTACCTTGGAGGCAGGGTGGGAGATAAGGAAGGATATGCAGCCTGAGGAGGAGTCTCTGGTCTCAGAAGAGACGGCTGCAGCCCCGCCGCTCGGTTACCTGAGCTGCAAACCACGTCAGCAGCCGGGTGAAGTCATCGCCACATCATCCCCCGGCTTAGACAGAAAGTCACAGAGAGGAAACAGAATCAGACAGAGAAAGAGACAGGAGCAGAAGGGAGGCGAGAAAAATAATCAGGCATCAGAAGCAAACAAAAAAAAATATAAAAGGGGTGAAGCCGCTACTACCGTAGCTCAACGGGAGTTCTCAAGAGAGGGGACCCCCGAGCTTTTTTTTGGCGGGCTCCGCGGCGCGCACGCCTCCTCGCGCGCGGAGGGAGGACGATGCTGCAGTGGCTGGCGGGCAGCTCGTGCGCGCGGCTCGTGGCGCGGCACCGCTCGTGCTGGTGCTTCGCGCTGCTGCTGCTCGGCTACCTGATCTACCTGCTGCTGGGCGCCGCCGTCTTCTCGGCCGTGGAGCTGCCGCGCGAGGACGCGCTGCGGCGGGAGCTGCGCGAGCTGCAGCGCCGCTTCCTGCGCGAGCACGCCTGCCTGGCCGAGCCGCAGCTCGAGGGCTTCCTGCGCCGCGTGCTGCGGGCCAGCGACTACGGGGTCTCCGTGCTGGGCAACGTCTCGGGCCGCTGGAACTGGGACTTCGCCTCCGCCCTATTCTTCGCCAGCACCGTGCTCTCCACTACAGGTACCGCCGATCGCTGTGGCTGTAGATTGCCCTCTCCTTAAAACTCAGTTTAGTCCCGGCCTCGCTGCAGTCGCCCTCTCCATTCACAACTCTAACTGCAGCCCAGGGTTGGCCAGATGTTCTGCTTTTTAAAGAAATTGTCCACTGGCCCGCCTAAGCAACTAGAGGATGCGCAATTCTGGTTTTGTTTTTTTTTCTTCAAATGTGGCCACATGTGGGAGAAAAGTGTGACCTAGTTTCATACATGACACATATGGGCAGGTCTAGCATTTTAGAAAGGGGGTTGGAGTACAGCTGGTGTGGTACATCCTCCTCCCACCCTCACTCATCGTACTTTCGGCTGCATCTCCATCTCCCCACCATAATTTCTTTTCCACGACTTCCAATTTCTATCTGCTCTCTCCTTTCCCTTCCCAGGCTCATTTGCCCCATCCCCAATTCCCTTTCTGATTTTCGCTAATTTCCGAATTAATGAGCTGCTTTGTATGTTACAACATCGCAGCAGCTCATTAACACAGAATTTTAGTAAACTTTCGCACTCAATTCATTACATTCAGACGTTTACTACTTGCAAGAGTGTGATTTTGTGAGGGGATTTTTGGGGGTTTTTTTTTGCAAAAGGAGTCAAATGTGCGAAAAGAAACCATGCTGTCATTTTTGTGTATTCCAAGCCATTTTGTGCTTTTTTTTCACACATTGTTCCTTCTATGAAAAACTTTTCATCTTGATACATAAGCTTCAAAGTTTTTACTTGAGTCAGTGGAAAGTGAAGTGACTTGCTAAGGACACAAGAAATAGCAACAGGATTTGAACTTGGTTCTCAACTCCCACTCCCCAACCACTAAAATACGCTTCTTCTTCCTTCCGGCCTCTCTTTTCCACCCTCTTTTACCCTTCCCTTCCATGCAAGCCTTTTCCCCCTCCTCTTTCCTTCCTAACTCTCTCCCCTTTTCTTTTTGCTTCTTTTCTCCTCTTCTTCCCCTCCTTTCTTTTCTTATCCTTTCCTTCCTATCTTGCTGCCTCCCATCCCCTTTTTTTCTAGCCTCCTTTCTCATCTCAGCCTCTCTCCCCACTTTCTTCCCTTTCTTCTACCCTTTCCCATCCCCTTTCCACATCTTTTACTCCTCCTCTCCCCACCACCTCTCCCCCTTCCTTTCAGTTTCTTTTCCCTCTTCTCTTCCATCTCTCCCCTCTAGCTGTTTTTTTTGTCCCTCCTGTCCTGTTCCAGGTGTTTTATTAGCAATTTTTTTTTGTAAATTAATGAGGGAGACAATTGACACTTTGGTAAGAACCAATAAAATTGTGTATTTTGTGATGCTGCAGGGGTCCCCATATCTTGTCTTCCAGTTCCAAAATCAGGTCTGATTTTCAGGATTTGCATGCATTGCCTCCAGTGTGCGTAAATACATCTCACACACATGAAAACCAGACTGTTTTGTGGCTCCCAAGGACAGGATTTGGGAACCTGTGTATGGGATGTCTCCTTTTTGATGATTCAGGCCACAGTGGATTTAAAAGCTCAGCATTTTTCCTGTCTGCCAGTGGGATACTATATGTCTTGTAAGATATAGGAATGTCTTTCTGGGGGAATACAAAAGGAACCCTGGAGCAGGCAGGTTGGATGCCAAGGCCGCTGTAGGGTATTGTGCTTTGCAGTTTTTCACTTTTTTTTTTACATAAAGGTTTATGTAGTTATTTATTTATTTTGCTTTAACCTGAGCAAATTAAGTATAAAAACTGTTTTTAATGATAGCTGATTATTTGTGATTATAGCATATTTAACATAATGCGCTAGTGGCATGATAACCTATCTACAAATTGTAAATATCTTTTAACAGTCTGTTTTTTTTTTCTCCCATATTTTTTTATTTGATTAACAGATGAGTGTTTTTTCTGCTTCTCTGTGTAGTAACATGATACATATTCCTACAGTATCCGAATAAAGTGGGTATAATTACAGTGTTTGCTGTTACTTTAGCAATTATATCAGTTTTTATTTTGTTTTTATTTTGGCAGAAAGTTGAATCTTCCTGCTTTGGTAATTATCTTTTTCCATCATTGTGTCCCCAATGGGATCAGGTTTTACAGGTTCTCAGTCAAGAGTCAAAAGGTCAAAAAGGGGATTGCCTTTCCCTGTAGCTCAATTCCTGTACTTCAATTTTGTCAAGAATGTTTTATTTGTGTTGGTGTACCACGGCCCACTGTGCGATTAGAGATTTCATTGATATTAAAGACTCTAGTTAGAACATAAGAACATAAGAAATTGCCATACCGGGTCAGATCAAGGGTCCATCAAGCCCACCAGCATCCTGTTTCCAACAGTGGCCAATCCAGGCCATAAGAACCTGGCAAGTACCCAAACACTAAGGGCCGGATTTTATAAAGTTGCACGAGCGTGTACTTTTGTTCGCGCACCAGGCGCGAACAAAAGTACGCTGGATTTTATAAGATACGCGCGTATCTTATAAAGTCCGGGGTCGGCGCGCGCAAGGGGGTGCACATTCGTGCAACCTGCGCACGCTGAGCCCGGTGCGCGTTGCCTGTTCCCTCCGAGGCCGCTCCAAAACTGGAGCGGCCTCAGACGGAACTTTCCTTCACCCTCCCCTCACCTTTCCCTCCCTTCCCCTCCCTAACCCACCCCCCCGGCCCTATCTAAACCTCCCCCCTACCTCTATCACGAAAGTTACGCCTGCTAGAAGCAGGCGTAACTTTACGCACGCCGGGCCGGCTGCCGCGATCCATGTTCCGGTCCGGGGCTGGTCCAGGGGCCGCTGTCACGCCCCCGGGCCGGTACCATGCTCCGGACACGCCCCCAAAATGCCGCGACGCCCCCGACACGCCCCTCCATGCAAGCCCCGGGACTTACGCGCGTCCTGGGGCTTGCGCGCGCCGCCGAGTCTATGCAAAATAGGCTCGGTGCGCGCAGGGGGGGTTTTGGGGTAGGTTTTTGGGGGGTACGCGCGTATCATCAGGCGCGAACAAGAGTACGCGGGATTTCAATAGATACGCGCGTAGCCATTGAAATCCGGGGTCGGCGCACGCAAGGCTGCCCAAACTCGGCAGCCTGCGTGCATCGAGACGCGCAGCCTGCCTCCATTCCCTCGAGGCCGCTCCGAAATCAGAGCGGCCTCGGAGGGAACTTTCTTTCGGCCTCCTCCCCCCTCCCGGCCCTATCTACACCCCCCCTACCTTTGTCACGAAAGTTATGCCTGCTCGAGGCAGGCGTAACTTGCGCGGGCTGGCTGCCGGCGCGCCATGTTCCGGTCCAGGGGCTTTATGACATTATGACATCCTCCATTTTATTCACCATTCCTTTCCTAATAATTCCTAATAATTCCTAATATTCTGTTTGTTTTTTTGACTGCCACAGCACACTGAGCCGACGATTTCAAAGTATTATCCATTATGATGCCTAGATCTCTTTCTTGGACGGTATGACATATATTTTTTTATGGTGAACGTTATACAGGTGGAAAGCTTGCTTTCTAGAGTATCCCATTCTGGAGTTTCTCCATTCTGGAGCATTTTTTCAGGCTGAGTAGCCCCATCTTAGGTCTCAGCAGTCTCCCGTGCCTGAATTTTATGATGTCACACTATCTCCCTGGTTCCCTGTTGTTTGTAGACTCAAGGGTAAAACATTTACATATTTTCTAACACTTACAATGGACTTAGCAAGTTTCAGCATGTTGATAAGTAATCTAACATCAATCAAAGTAGCCTGGCCCAAAGCACATTTTAACTCAGGAAGGGGGGGGGGGGGGGAGTGTAGTGGGTGGAAGGATTGGGGTGTTTGCTTTGAGTAGTCTGGGTCATACATACACACTAACAGGTGAATTTTCAAAGGAGTTATATGTGTAAATGTAACATTATTGTAGCAGTTGTCAAAAGCCATATACTCGAGTAAATGCTTTTTAAAATCAGGCCCTAAGAAACTAATGATACCTGACTATGTTTTAGTGAAAATATGAAAAGCTATATTTTCCTTTATAACCTATGCATGAACAGATGATTATAAGAATGTCTGTGACAATAGCAAAACAGCTTATTCAAGCATAAATGAGAATAAATAATTTTCTTCCAGCTAAAAGGGATAATTATATACCAGTAGCCTAGCAAGAAGCGGTCACTTTCCTAGAAGAATGTCTCTGGATCTTCCAGACAGTGACTTGCTAAGCAGGATCTTGTTTTTGAGACTGGGCAGCACTGGAGGTTCCCGGTCTTTGCTGAGATTGTCTTGCTGAAGTGGTCTGGCTTAGCTCTTAGTAGAAATCCACCCATTCTACAGTGAATAAAGATCTTGGGGCGGGGCACTCATGTGGATGGGCTTGGCACCCAGGGCTTATGGTCTGCTCAGGAACGTTCATGTCAAATCAACTTCCTGGGTCTCCGGACAAT
This sequence comes from Rhinatrema bivittatum, assembly GCF_901001135.1. NCBI lineage: Eukaryota > Metazoa > Chordata > Amphibia > Gymnophiona > Rhinatrematidae > Rhinatrema > Rhinatrema bivittatum. The sequence continues at coordinate 157,709,610 of NC_042617.1, forward strand.
CAGGTATGCGCTATGGGCTTTCAGAGATCGGCTGTCCAACAAAGTTGTCCAGATCTAGATCAAGAACCAAGTAGCAATGTGGTATGTCAACAAGCAGGGAGGCACGGGATCATACCTCCTGTATCAGGAAGCGGAATGGATCTGGTCGAGGGCCCTGTCCCACGGGGCGGTGCTCAGTACCATGTACCTGGCCAGGATGGAGAACATGGTAGCGGACAGGCTGAGTCGAGCCTTCAGACCCCCTCGAGTGGTCCCTGGACCAGGCGGTGGTGAGTCGGATATTCTGCCTCTGGGGCAGCCCAGATGTAGATCTGTTCACATCCCCCTGCAACAGGAAGGTGCCTCAGTTCTGCTCCTTGCACAGGATAGACAGCAAACCAGCCTCAGATGCCCTCGCCCGCTATTGTGGCACATGTCTTTTGAATGCATATCCTCCGATTCCCTTAGTGTAGAAGACTCTTGAAGCTTTGCGAGGACAGAGGGACTATGATTCTCACAGCCCCTCATTGGCCGAGACAGGTCTGGTTTCTACTCCTTCAGGAGATATCTCAGTCTGGGGACTTCCCCAGATCTCATTCCACAGGATCAGGGCAGGCTTCGGCATCCCAACCTCCAGGCCCTGTCACTCACAGCCTGGATGTTGAGATCTTAATTCTGCAGCTGCTCGATCTTTCGAAAGATGTGTCTCGGGTCCTGGTGGCTTCTAGAAAGCATTCTACTAGAAGGTCCTACAGACTGAAGTGGAGGAGATTTTCCATGTGGTGTGAGAAGAAGGGCCTAGAACCGTTCTCCTGCCACACACAAAAACTGCTTGATTAATTTCTACACCTATCGGAGGCTGGCTTAAAGACCGCCACCGTTAGGGTCCATCTTAGTGTGATTAGTGCTTACCATCACATAGATGGTACGCCCATCTCTGTACAGCCTATATTTGTACTTTTTACGTGGGGTTTGCTTCAGTTGAAGCCTCCCATAAGGCCTCCCACTGTGTCTTGGGACCTCAACGTGATTTTAGTTTAGCTGAAGAAAGTTCCTTTTGAGCTGCTGCACATCTGTGACCTGAAGTACCTGACCTGGAAGGTCATATTTTTGGTGGCGGTCATTTTAGAGTGCAGGATCAATGAGCTCCAGGCCTTAGTGACTTATCCACCTTTATACAAAATTCTGTCATGACAGGGTGGTCTTGTGTACATACCCTAAGTTCCTGCCTAGGGTGGTGACAGATTTCCATCTTAACTAGTCAATCATCCTGCCAATATTCTTTACAGGCCCCATTCGCTCCAAGGTGAACGAACACTGCACAGTTTGGACTGCAAGTGAGCCTTAGCCTTCTATCTCGAGCAGACAGAAGCCAATAGACAGTCCACCCAACTTTTTGTTTGTTTTGATAAGAATACGGTGGGCATTACTGTTGCCAAACAGACATTATCCAGTTGGGTAGCAGATTGCATCTCCTTCTGTTATGCCCAGGCGGGACTGCATCGTATCAAGGCTCATTCTGTCAGAGCCATGGCAGCGTTGGTGGCTCACATGTGAGAAGTTCCTTTGGAGGAGATTTGCAAGGCTGTGACGTGGAGTTCTCTCCACATATTCACATCCTATACTTTCTGGTTAGGGATGGCCGACGCAACAGTAGGTCCGGCCAGTCCTCAGGAACCTGTTCGAGGTGTAGAACCCAACTCTCCCAATTTAGGGACCATTGTTTGGGTTCAGACTATTTCCCCCTATTACCAACAGTACTGGTGTTGTGCCCATTGACACCTGGTTAGATGTCTGTTGGTCCCGTTTTGTGTTGGGAAGCACCCTGTAGCTATGGATTCATCCATGTGTGAGGACTACCATCCTGCTTTTCCTTGGAGAAAGCAGACTTGCTTACCTATAGCAGGTGTTCTCCAAGGACAACACGATGTTAGTTCTCACGAAACTCGCCCACCACCCTGTGGAGTTGGGTTTCTCCTATTTTTATTTGTCATCGTAATTCTATGTTAGGAGACTGAAAAGGGACCCTGCATGGACGCATGGTATAGGCAGCGGTTCTCAACAGTGTGTCACCAAGAACACGCAGGTGTGTCGCCACACTTCCCGGTCCCCTGCTGACCCAGCTGCTCCCCCTACCCAAGCGAAATAGGTCCCTTACAATGCTGATAGCACGGGTGGAACGCTGCAGGAGAGCTGGAGTCAGCGGCACCGGCATGCTCTCTTCTTCCCGCCCCCTCACCCGCCATCGTAGCCCAGAAGAGGAAGTGGTGAGCATCAGGTGCGTGCGCAGGAAGAAGAGACCATGCTAGTGCAGGCAGCATCGGCCCGAAGAAAAGAAGAGAGGCGCGGCCTGAAGGATGAGCAGTGCAGTTCGGAGTAAAACGAGTAACAAGGTCAACCCTCGCAGCTGATGGGACTCCTTTCTCCGTGAGGGCTGAAAATGAAGGAGGTTGCTGCTGCCTTTAGGGTTGGGAGAAGGCTGCTGCTGCTGCCACTAGTTCAGGGGGGTGGGGTGGGGTGGGAGAGTGAGTGAATGAGCAAGCATACGTGTTTGAGATCCTGTGTGTGTGTGTGTGAGATAGCATGTATGTGGATGACTGAGAGCCTGAATATGTGAAAGAGAGTATGTCTGTGATTGAAATCCTGCCTGTGAGAGAGAGAGAGAGCATGAATGTAAGTGTATGACTGAGAACCTGTATGTGTAAGTTTGTGATTAAAAAGCTGTTTGTGTGAAAGAGTGTGTGTGTGATTGAGATCCTTTGTGTGTGAGTGAGATCATGTGTGTATGATTAAGAGCCTGTGTGTATAAGAGAGAGAGCATGTGTATCTGTGTGTGAATGAGAGCTGGTTTAGGTGAGGGAGCATGTGAGTATGTGATTGAGAGCATGTGTGTAAATGAGAGAAAGAGAGAGCATGTGTGTCGGTGTGTGATTGAGAGCTGGTTTAGGTGAGAGAGCATGTGTGAAAGAGAGAAAGAGAGCATGTGTGTCTGTGTGTGATTGAGAGCTGGTTTAGGTGAGGGAGCATGTGAGTATGTGATTGAGAGTCTTTGTGTGAGAGAAAAAGACAGCATGTATGTGTGCGATTAAAAGCCTGTATGTGTAAGCATGAAAAGACAGACAGCATGTGTGTAAATGTGTGAGCCTATATAAGTGAGAGAGAAAAGGCATGTCTATATGTGAGCGATTGAGAGCCAGTGTGAGAGAGAAGAGAAAGTTGTAAACAAACCATTCCTCCTCCTGCTAATTCAAAACAATCTCAGAGCACCTGGATATCAAACGTTCCCAGGTATGCAGAGCAAAACAGTTTTTGTATCCTTATTTTTCATTATTGGGCCTTTGTGTCTGCTATTTTGAAATATTTTATTGGTATCTAGAAATTTTTGATATGAGTTTTTAATTATTGGATATTCCATTCATCCGCTGTTTTGAAATAATCTGTTCTTTTTGTTAGTATGGTTTTGTTGCTATTGATTTTATATTTACTGATTTGTTTTATAAGGACTGGTGATGTTTCTTTTTTTCCTTTGTTGTACTGCAGAGACTCTGGCTTGCTGTGGTTTCCAATTCAGTTTTTGTCTGCATGTTTCTATTATTGCTTTATGGTCTCTTTATTCTTTGTTAGGTGAGGGTCAGCACATGTGATTCAGGTGAGGTTTTCTGCTGGTGAGTAGTTTCTGTGTACGGCTCTATAGCAGCCTGTCTTGGTCCGTTTTCCTAATAGGAGATGTATTGATGTCTTAAGGCCTGGTGTAATATTTTCAGTGTTGTCTTTTTTTAGGTAAGGTGTTTACTGTTTGAGTACTAGAAATTGGTGCTGTTTTGGTGTGGGATGTTTACCGTTTATGTAATTTCTGTTTAGACAGAATACATATCTTTTCCTTGTGTCATTTTTAACAATAAAAATAATACTGGACCTTTATTTTTTATTTCCACCCTGAATTGTAATGAGCAGTGTGTCACACATGTGAGCGTGGTCTATCAGGAGTGTCATGATGGGAAAAAGGTTGAGAACCACTGGTAGAGGGCATGCTGAGCATGCTCAGTGTGCCTAGTCAAAGTTTCCTGCATCGGGCTCCTTCTGATGATGTCACCCGTGTGTGAGGACTAACATCCTGCTGTCCTTGGAGAACACCTATTACAGGTAAGCAACTCTGCTAAGTGTTCGTGGGTACCTAGTGCTGTTGCCTCCAAAGTTAGTATTTCTGCTAACACAACTTTCCAAGCCTGCTAGGTGGAAAGCTGACCTTTTGGCTTATTACATCACATAAAAGTAGTGATTGACCCAGCAGTAGGGTGTTTCCTGATGTGCCCCTCCCACTCTACCATCTGGAATCTGATTTTGCAAGATCAGACATTAGAGAAACAATGAGGCACAGCAAGGTGTGTATTGCAACGGTGCAGGTGCACACCTCAAGTGTAATGCAGTGAAGAATAAGAGCAAGGGCAGGGTGATGCTCATCTTCGTTGGATAGTGACAGAGCAACCCCAGACTGCTGTCATTCCAAGATGGACTTTGGTTTTTTTTTTTTAATAAGTGTTTTCTTTTCTCACTTAGTTTTGTAGTCTGACATTTAGACTTTCAAAAGCTTAAATTTAATGCTGGATTTTACTGAATAGCTCTTGAAGTAATGTACAATCACATTTACATAAATATATCATAGACCTGGGTCTGTGAGCTTTCTAGTACCACTCGACAGTTGCATTTTTTTTTTTGGTGGGGGGGGGGGGGTGAATATTTCAGAATATTATTTTAAAAGTGTTAATGAAAACTGTGCTTGTAGAGACTCAGCACTCTTTCTCAGTGCCATAGTATGCTAAAACATTTTCTGGGCATCACTAGACAAAGGAAGCAGGTATTTGCAGGTTATCAAAGGAGAAAAGCATTCTCATCTCTTTATAACGAATCCAGAAGGGTAGCTCTGTTAGTCTGAAGCAGCAACAATAACACAGTGGCTAGTGGTACCTTATAGACTTAAGATTTATTGAGGTGTGAGCTCTCGAGGCCCCAGAGCATAAGTGGATTCTTGTCCTCGAATGCTCAGGCCCCAATAAATCTGTTGGTGTGTAAGGTGCTGCCAGCCTCTGTGTTTTCCATAGGGATTTATTTTTGGAGGTACACTCTAAGGGTGATGCTGTTTCATTTTGGACTTACTCTAGTTGTGCCACTGGATTATCTGCTTTCAACCCCTGCGTACAATCTGCCTTTACCTCCGTAGTGTTGCTGTATTTAGATAATTTAAGTCCTTAATAACTTAACCAAGCACTTTTTGCCACAAGCCATTGAGAAGCGATGCTCTTAATAAGTGAGCATCACATATCATCACTGCAGAAGCCCTCCCAGTTAGTTCAAGCTGGCTGTTCAGAACATTGTAGATGGCAGTGCTGTCTAGAACCGCTGCCACATTTCTGTTATTAGAAGCAAATTTTCACTTGTCTTTGAAGTCTTAATGGGGTCATAGCCTGTGCTTCGTCAAAGTTAAGCTATGGGAGGCCAAGGTTATAAAACGAAACAGGTAGTGCAAGGGCAATGTGTGTACTTTATGGCATCTGGGGATCTGGGGAATGAATGAAAAATGATTTAAAAAAACCAAACAAAAAAACAAAAAAAGGACTGTAGAAAGACCTCACGAGACTAGGAGACAGGGCAACACCCTTCGTTTCCCATCGGACAGCTTCTCGGCAGCCACCCAAAAAACTTGTGGCTTCCTGCTGGTCTCCCTGGTGAAAAATATTGAGACTGCCTTCTCCCACCAGCCCAAATACGTCTTTCCTGCTGAAGATTTTTGGCTTCTCCTACTAGCTCAAAGGGCTGAAGGCTTGTAGCTGTTCCTTTCAGCCAGTGTGCTGAGGAGAAGGGGGAGGAAGAAATGCACCACGGTGACTGTAATTGTGGAGGAAAAAAATATTTAAGGTTCCACAGGATTTCGTACTTACTACTGGGCCCCTTTTTACAAAGGACATATTTTGCAGAGTAGGTAGACTGTTTTATCTTTTTTTTCTCTGGGCTACCCCTTTGAAGGTTATCAAAGTGGATGATTCCTGTAGCGTAGGAATGCCCTGCAGTGTTTTGGAAGGTAGGAGTTCAAGTTAAATTTTAGAAAGAGAGGAAGCAGCCTTTTTCCCCTCTTTCCTGCGTATCAGTTGCAGGACGAAGACAGACAGCGTGTGATCTGTGGCGTGTCCTGAGAGAAGCTACTTGCCCAGGGGAAGAGGCAGGTGAGTGTTTTCTCTCCCTTTTGAATTTTTGGGAGACGACAACTGAAGGGAGTACGATAAGTTATTAAACTTTCATTCCCCTCAGTGATGTGTTTCTTGGCCTAAGAGAGAGAACTAGTGAAGGTGTAAGAGTTCCCCCATGATCGGATGATAGCTCTTACCCTTAGGATTTCATGTTTTTCCTACAAGAGTCCTGTTTTATTTATTATTTCAGTTGGTTAGTATCACATTTGCAAGCCAGTCAGCCACCTACTAAAAGCTTTGGAGAAAAGAAGTTGATACCTTGATTCATTTACTCAGCGTGTCCAAATGCCACGCTGGCATTCTACCAGAACGAGAAAGGGAGAGAGAGTGCTCATCCGATACAGCCAAGAACGAGAGCAAGGAGAGCGTGCCCGATACGGTGCATAACCGGAGAAGTAAGGAGAGCAGATTGTCCTGCAGTGCAGCAGAACGCAGCATTGGTTTCAGATTCCGTGGAGGTTATCATGGAACGAAAAGGCTACTCTTGCAGGCTACTCATTTCTGAGTCAGTCAGAAGAAAACAAAAGGGGATCCTGAGAGTGCGTGGTCACAAATGTACTGACTGAAGATATGAATTACTGAGTGTCACATTGTTATGCCTGAAGAAATTTGAATTGTAAGTAGTTTATGTTGTGGGAACACCAGTCCCAAGCATGGAGAGTGCTTCATTTGAATCCAGGAGCAATTGATAGTCCTAATCTTAAAGATTTTGAAGTATAGCTTCTCCCTCCCCGTTGAGGAACAGACCTGCAGCTTAAGTTATTGACGTAAGTGGTAGAGGTGACTTACTTTATCAGATTATGTGGTGATTATTTTCCTGTGTGCCTGTTGCTAAATGTGTTTTTTTTCTCGTAAAGAGAAAGGGATCTGGAGAATGCATAAATGTTCACTGAAGGACATTGGGTTGCTGCCTGTTACTGGCAGTACGATGGGTGAATGTGTAGGGGCGATGAAATTCCCAGGTGCTTGTTGCTGGCCCAGGCTTGGGAGGAGCCACTGCCACCGTGATGGGCCTAGGAGGAACCACAGTGGTCTGGTGCTGCTTACTGCTAGCACAGATGAGGGAAGGGAATGGAGAGGCTAGATTGGGAGAAAAAAACCCCCCAAAACAATGCAAATAGACCAAACAAAGAACAAAGCAAAAATATAGACAACAACAAACAAAGGAAGTAAGAAATCCAAAATATCCAGAACAAGAAATAGCAACAAAGGAACAAAAAGTCCAAAAGATAAGCAAAAGCAAAAAAAAAAAAAAACTCAAAATTGTAATATGGACAAAATAGTGATCCATTGGTGCAACAAGAACTAAATAATGTGAGAATGTCAAATAAGGGAAATTTTTCAAACCATCCACTTAGTACACACACAGTTTCCTTTTCAAAACTACGTGCAAAAAAAATTCCTAACTTGGCGCTCACAAATTATCAAGTATAACCTTGTATGGGTAGCTTTGCTGGGATAATTTTCAAAGCAGAGCTCACTTTGAAAATCGATGTAGCTTGGGTGCGTATTTGCCAGCTATTTTACATAGGCTGTTGTATAAAATTACCATCTGGGAGGATCATTTTATAAGTGTGCGTTTAGGCCTAAAGTCCGTGTGTATGTTTTACATGCAGACTTTATCCCATATTTTCAAAGCGAATCTCTGTGGATGAGTTTGCTTTGAAAATCCTCAGGTAATTGACCTGATTGTTGGCTGACAGAATAACTCGCACATAGTGACATCTTCTTCTTTTCGGAGAGCGTAACTTGGGTGGGTTAACCTGTGTGCTTAGTTATGAAAATCAAAAAGCGGTGTGTAATTTCCAAAGCTACTCTTCTTCTCGCCCCCCCCCCCCCCAAAAAAAAAATGCCTCTCCTTGCTTCGCATAAAAGTACACGCAAAACTGGGTTATGGGCACACTTTTATGCGTAGTGAACCTTGCTGTATTTTGTAACAGATATTTCTGCACATAAAACTTTGTTTTGTGCAAGTAAGTGGCTTTGAAAATCAGGCCCATAGAGTCCGTTATACTAAACCCACAGAGAAACTGACATCTAGTTCAAAAACAAGATTATTAAAAGCAGGATGTAAAAGTGGGTCAGTGATGGCTTGGCTAATAAAAGGGCAAGAACGAAAAAGAGCATACATCACAACAGTTCAGCTAGAGAGTGGACTGATTACAAGTAAGCGCACTTAAATCTGCACCAAATTTACAGCTGTTGAGCATTTGCAAGTCTAAATTGATCTTTGTGCCAAAAGTGGGTCGTGGGTAACTCCAGTTCCTCTATCCCCTGACCAACAACACACACACACACACTCACTCTCTCTCTCTCTCTCTAAAAATTAATCACTAAAGTTGAAAAGCCTGCAATTAAGAATGTAAATGCAATTCTGGGAAAGAGGGAAGCTGGTCCAAGTTGGCTGTGCCAGGTAGTCATCATCAGCACTAGCTCCCTTGAAATGTCTGGTTTCTCTCCATTCCTGTTGTGGAGAAAAGGAAGGGCAAAGTTCTGAATCTGCCATGCTCTCCCAGGCCTCCCTGGGTGCCTTTGTCATCAGTGCTTGTGACGATTTAGCTCCATGAATCCTGGAGGGTACCCCCCCTAGAACCTCATTGTCACCCTCCACCCGGAGCCCTGACCATTCCCTACCACTTAAGAAGTGGCCACATATAGAACATAGAAAACTTAGAAATGACAGCAGAAAAAGACCATTCCCTGTACGTACCAGGATCAGTCCAGGACTGTGGGTTATGCTCCCAGTCCAGCAGGTGGAGTCAGAAGTAAAAGCTCGAGGGGAGGTCCTATATGACCTCACTCCTTGTGCCTCAATCCTCAGTATCTTCTGACTCCAGCAGGTGTGAGCAGGGGACTGTTTAGTCCCCAGCACAGGTTTTTCAGGTTTAGGCCTTTTATTTTCCTGTTCTTGAGGGATCAAAAAAAAATAAATATATATATATATATATATATAAATAGGATAGAAGACTAGTTTTATTTGGGACTAGGTTGAGAGGAACTTGTTAACTATCTATTTTGTCTGTTCCTTTCCCTTGTTCTTTTATTTCTTCACGGGGTAAGTGTTTTTCATTTACTTGTTTAAATTTATTATTTCAGCTCCTAGCCACCTCTTGCCGGTTCGTTTTCGGCACTGGAGGGCGGCGTTATTATTATTTTAATTTCTGTCAGCTTTGCGGCGCCTCCCCTAGCTCTCTCTCTCTTCCCGCCCTGCGAGAGTTTTACGACCCGCGGCCCCGCGACGCGCCATTCCCCGGGGCTGCTGGCTTCTGAGAGGTTTTTTATTTTTTCCTCAGTAGCCTTTGGTCGATAGGGGAGGAAAGGGCGAGCAAGTTTTCTTTTCGCCAAGACCTCTTCAGGTTTAAGCCGCGCCGCCTGTTTTCCTGCCTTCCTGAGGAGGAGGGGATCTCCTACCTCATGTCGAAGACACCGAGCTGCTCTGCTTGTGGACGCTTAGGGAGCCGCCTCTCTAAGAGGGACTGTGCTCCGGCTGCAAACCTTCTGTTAGGGCAGTCGCGCCATTGGAGGAAGGCACAGGAGACCAAGGAGAGGAGGCTTCCTCTCGTCAGCGGCAAGCCCCGTTCCCGCTGAGCGTGGAAACGGCGGCCATTTTGTTTTCTGAGGACGAAGCTGGATCGGATTTGGAGGAACCGGGTGACCCGATTTTTAGGCAACCGGCTGTTTTGCCTCCTCCAGTACCACAAGGGGACCAATTTTCAGTCGGCAAGACCCCGGGTGGGCCTCCCCCGGGGCCTCCAGGTTTTTCTCCAGAATTTGTGGTACTGATGCACCGTGCTTTTTTGCAAAGCAGCGGTTCACCTTCGGTTTTGCCCTGGGGACCATCTCCAGCCAAGGTACCACGGCTGGATCCTTCTCTAGGGGGACCTTCACCACAGGGATTGGTTCCTCCCCTAAGCTCAACTCAGATGGCTTCCGGACTTTTAACTGGTCCACCGCGGGTCTCTCCAGTTTTGCCTGATGTGGATGTCAATCAAGACCCAGTTGGAGATGATCCTAATCTCTCTGTGCACGTCGAGGGAGACGATCCCAGAGTACTCCGTATTTTTCAACCGGAAGAGTTAGAGGGACTCATTCCTTATATTCTTCAGGAGATGGATATTGATCCGCCCCCGGATCCAACGCCTTCAGATCCCAAAGTGAAGAAAGGTGACCCTCTACTTGCGGGGTTGCGACCTTTGGCCAAGGCTTTTCCTACGCATCCTAGTTTTCTACAGCTGATCTCTAGAGAATGGGACACTCCAGAGGCATCCCTCAGGGTCAGTAGAGCCATGGATAAACTTTATCCTCTTCCGGTGGATTTTCTGGATCTCTTAAAGGTTCCGGCAGTGGATTCTGCTGTATCTGCGGTGACTAAGAGTACTACCATCCCAGTCACGGGTGGAACAGCCTTGAAGGACCTTCAGGATAGGAAATTGGAAGTCCATCTGAAGAGAATTTTTGAGGTTTCGGCACTCGGAGTACGGGCGGCTATCTGTACCGCCCTAGCACAGAGGGCTGGTTTACGATGGGTTCAACAACTACTTACCTCGCAGGATCTCCCTTCTGCTGAGGCTCAACAGGCAGATAGGTTGGAATCCGTGATAGCCTACGGTGCGGACGCGCTGTATGACCTTCTCCGGGTCCTCTCTCGTTCTATGGTGGCGGCTGTGTCGGCCCGCCGTCTTCTGTGGCTCCGCAACTGGTCGGCGGACTCCTCTTCCAAGACACGCCTTGGTTCCTTACCTTTCAAGGGCAAGTTCCTTTTTGGTGAAGATTTGGACCAGATAATCAAGTCCCTGAACGAGAACGCGATACACAAGCTTCCGGAGGACAGACCTCGCTCTGCTAGATCTTTTAGCTTCTCCAGAAACCGATCTCGGAACCAGCGCCGTGCTCGGACGAACAGGCAACAGCCAACATCAAGGACTCCATCTTATCGTTCACAGGGATGGAATCGGTCCTTTCGAGGACGGCGAGGTGGCAAAGACTCTACAGTCCCTCGCTCAACCTCTAAACCTGCGCAATGATGCCAGGTTAGCCCACGAGCTGATCCCTCAGGTAGGGGGTCGGCTCACTCTTTTTTACGAGAGGTGGGTTCGAATCACGTCGGACCAGTGGGTCTTGGACATCCTAAGAAACGGTTACGCGTTGGATTTTGTCCACGCCCCCAGAGACAGATTCCTTTTCTCCCCCTGCGGATCTCTTCACAAGCAACGAGCTATACGTCACACGCTTCAGCGTTTGCGTGCCTTAGGAGCAATAAGGCCGGTTTCCGCCAACGAACTGGGACGAGGTCATTACTCCATCTACTTCGTGGTACCCAAGAAAGAGGGCACCTTCCGTCCCATTCTGGATCTCAAGACTGTCAACAGGGCGCTCCGGGTCCCACGATTCCGCATGGAAACACTCAGGTCGGTGTTAGCGGCGGTCCATCGGGGGGAATATCTTGCTTCCTTAGATCTGACGGAAGCGTACCTCCATATTCCGATCCACCCGGATTTTCAACGATATCTTCGCTTCAAGATCCTGGGACAGCATTTCCAGTTCAAGGCATTGCCTTTTGGTCTAGCTACAGCTCCTCGTGTGTTCACAAAAGTTATGGTCGAAGTAGCAGCAGCCCTTCGCCGGGAAGGAATACTAGTTCATCCGTACCTCGACGACTGGCTCATCAGATCAAAGTCTCGAAGTCAGGGGATCCAGGCCGTGGATCGGGTGGTATCCCTGCTTCAATCGTTGGGCTGGATAATCAACTACGACAAGAGTCACCTTACGCCCTCCCAGAACTTGGATTTTCTGGGTGCTCACTTCGACACGGCACAGGGCAAGGTGTTCTTACGCCCAAAGCGAGCTCAAGCGTTGAGAGAGCAAGTTCACCGATTCTTATTGCTCCAGGTACCGACTGCCTGGGACTACTTGCAGGTGCTGGGAACTATGGCTTCTACAATTGACCTAGTTCCGTGGGCGTTTGCGCACCTTCGTCCTCTACAGAAAGCACTTCTATCCCGGTGGAAACCGGTATCTCAGGACTACAGTGCAGTCTTGCCGATTCCTCAAACGGCTCGGCTCAGCCTCCAATGGTGGTTAGATCCCCGGTATCTTGCCAGGGGAGTGTCATTGGAGATACCGGACTGGGTGGTGGTTACCACAGATGCCAGTCTCTCAGGATGGGGGGCAGTATGTCAGTCGAGCTCCATCCAAGGCATTTGGACGAAGGAGGAAAGTCAGTGACCCATCAATCGGTTGGAGACAAGGGCAGTCCGTTTCGCCCTACAGGGATTCCTTCCGATGGTTCGCCGAAGGGCGGTCAGGATTCTCTCGGACAACGCAACCACGGTGTCGTACATCAACCGACAGGGGGGCACAAGGAGCCGCCTAGTAGCGTGGGAAGCGGAAAAGCTAATGCAGTGGGCGGAGCGGCACTTGCTCCGGTTGGCGGCGTCTCACATAGCAGGCGTAGACAACGTCCAAGCAGATTTTCTCAGCCGTCAACGTCTGGATCCGGGAGAGTGGGTGCTCTCCAGGGAAGCGATGGAATTGATAACACAGCGCTGGGGAGTTCCCCACGTGGACCTCATGGCCACTGCCGAAAACGCAAAAGCTCCTCGCTTTTTCAGTCGCAGGAGAGAGCACGGGGCGGAAGGGGTAGATGCCCTAGTCCTCCCGTGGCCCACGCAGGTCCTTCTGTATGTTTTTCCTCCGTGGCCCCTGGTGGGGAGGGTGTTACGTCGCATAGAGTCTCACCTTGGTTTTGTGATCCTAGTTGCGCCAGAGTGGCCGAGAAGACCATGGTTTGCGGATCTGCTTCTTCTATCTCAAGAGGAACCGATTCGCCTCGGTCACCTCCCTCATCTTCTCAAACAGGGTCCTATATTTTTAGAGGAGGCAGATCGCTTTTGTCTTGCGGCCTGGCTTTTGAGAGGCGTAAGTTGAGACGTCAAGGATATCCGGAGGCGGTTATTTCCACCTTATTAAGGGCAAGAAAGACTTCCACCTCAGTTACGTACATAAGGGTATGGAAGGTATTCGAAGATTGGTGTAGAGTCCGTACTATTGTGCTGGCTCTCGCTTCGGTGGTTCAAGTATTAGATTTTCTTCAGTCGGGCCTAGAGATGGGTCTCGCATACAATTCCCTTCGGGTACAGGTGGCGGCGTTGGGAGCCTTGTTGCATACGGGGACTCTTTCGCCGCTTTCTTCTCACCCAGATATTCTTCGTTTTCTCAGAGGCGTTCGTCAGCTGAAGCCTCCTTTCAAATCGCCCTGTCCTCCTTGGAGTCTTAACTTGGTACTCGAAGTACTAGGAGGTCCTCCGTTTGAGCCTTTACGCGCGGCCACCGTCAAGGACCTTACCCTAAAGACTGTCTTTTTGGTAGCTATAACTTCTGCTCATCGTATCTCGGAGCTCCAGGCCTTGTCCTGCCGAGAACCTTTCCTCCGTTTCTCTGAGGAAGGTGTTTCCATAAGGACAGTACCTTCTTTTCTTCCCAAGGTGGTTTCTTCTTTCCACTTGAATCAATCTGTGGAACTTCCTTCTTTCTTGTCATCAGATCCCAGACAACTTCGCAATCTGGATGTCAAGAGATGTCTAATGCAGTACTTAGCTCTCACCAATGACTTCCGTCTTTCGGATCATCTTTTTGTTCTATGGTCAGGTCCCAGAAAGGGTCAGATGGCTTCTAAGACAACCATCGCTCGATGGCTGAAAGGTGCGATCGCATCGGCATATATTGGAAAAGGACGTCAGCCACCTCTGGGTGTTAAAGCACACTCTCTTCGAGCGCAAGCTACCTCTTGGGCAGAAAGTTCATCGGTGTCCTCTCAGGAAATTTGCAGAGCGGCCACCTGGAAATCACTACATACTTTCTCTAGGCACTATCGATTGGATGTTCGGGCTCCGAGTTTCGGATCTTTTGGAGATAGTGTTTTGAGAGCAGGGCTGTTATCGGCCCACCCGGAGTAGGGGAAGCTTTGGTACATCCCACAGTCTGGACTGATCCTGGTACGTACAGGGAAAAGAAAATTATTTCTTACCCGCTAATTTTCGTTCCTGTAGTACCAAGGATCAGTCCAGACACCCTCCCTGGATTTTTTGGGTTTGTAATGGGATAAGCCTCTGCTCTTTGTTCCTACTTATTATCTATTTATTCTATCTCATCCTGGGGCTCCAGGACTTACTGTTTTCTCACAGTTTTTTGGTTTACAAGTTCCGTTGTGGGTTTACCAGTTTTTATTCTTCGTTCATAATTGTTGAACAGTTATCTTTTTTGATCCCTCTGTCTCTTCTCTTTGGCTTTGAAAGTCTTGTTACTGAGGATTGAGGCACAAGGAGTGAGGTCATATAGGACCTCCCCTCGAGCTTTTACTTCTGACTCCACCTGCTGGACTGGGAGCATAACCCACAGTCTGGACTGATCCTTGGTACTACAGGAACGAAAATTAGCGGGTAAGAAATAATTTTCTTATCGGCCCATCCAGTCTGCCCAGCAAGCTCCCACACTTATTTTCCCATACGTATCTGTTTCATCAACCACCAATTTCAGGGCCCTTGTTGGTAACTGTTTGATTCAAGTTTCCTGCCATCCCCTGTCATTGATGCAGAGAGTAATGTTGGAGTTGCATCAAAGGTGAGCATAATGCCAGTGTATGCCGCATCAAGCAAGTTACCCTGATGCTTGTTTACCCAGACTGCACAGATTATTGCCTTGTTGGATGTTGTCTGAATGTATATCCTGTTTTCCACATTTTCCCCTTTTCCCCCTGCCGTTGAAGCAGAGAGCAACGCTATATATGCATTCAAAGTGATGTATCAGGCTTAATTGGTTTAGGGTAGTAACCGCAGTATTAAGCAAGCTACCCCCATGCTTATTTGTTTCTCCAGATTGTGAAGTTCAGTCCTTGTTGGTTGTTGTCTGAGCCATTGATGTCTGGAGCGCAGCTTACTGGAACTCCAGGCAGGGGCAACATGCTGACAATGAGCGTATTGGTGGAGGTAAAATTAGATACCCTAGTAGTGGAAAACATTGTTAATGGTGCTTTGGAAATGGAGAGGCTGTTGCAGAACACAGGTACAGCGGTACTGAGAACAGCTGCAGCTTGTGGAGCTGCCCTTGTGGCTCTGAGCCTGTCCAGAGCCACAGAATCTCTGAATTTAGTACAGGCCACTGTGGGAGCTGGGAAAGTGAAATTGGAGATTATCACTCCTGTACCCAGGAATAATAATCTCAAAGACGTATAGATGGCAATCACCCAGATGGACCGATGAATAACAGGTCAGATTGATACTTTAAACAAATCTATTATGGAAATGAAGTCTGTCCATTTCAGAACAGGAGATTGTTAAGGGTGTTTATTACCTGGGAGTGGGCCTTGGAGTCCCAGACAAGTCTCATGAGGACTTGTGTTTCCTCAAATCAATTTAATCCTTAATAATTATAATAAAAAACAAAAAAGCAGAGAATTTGTCCAGGAAGAATATGAGATAAATTCTAACACTTCAATCCCCAAGTAACAGCAGAGATGAAAACCTATATAAGATCTTATGAAGCAGAGTGAGTAGTCAAGCTCTTCTCAAAAAATGTCCCCGTGAATTGAGGATTGGAAAACATATGTATTTCTCTGTCTCACAGTCACTTGCAGAGAAATAGGGACTGATAATTCTCCACCCAAATCACAGCAGCTTTTTGGCATAGAGCAAGAAAAAGTTTTGTCTAGACTGGGTAGCCCAGGAAACATATACATATACATGTACTTTCATGCCCAAAAAAAGGGATATATTTTTATGACAAAAATAATCTTAAGACTTGAGTGGCTGTCCGATTTAAATGCATAAGTAATAATTTGTATGGCCTGGCCAATCTCTTCATCTTGAGAAGCTTCTAAATATTAAGATTAATTCAAATGAAAGCCGACCCTCCCTTCTCCTCGCTTTGTCAGCCTCGTGTCCAGCTTCCAGACATTTTTCTGGAGGCAGATAAAACACTTCTAACAGCTGATGGCAGATAAAACACTTCTAACAGCTGATGGCATCACTTCCTGAGGGATCTTAAAGAACTCATATAGATATGTCTTAAGTAGGGATGTGAATCGTTTTTTGACGATTTAAAACAATCGTCAGATATATTTTAAATAGTCAAAAATCGTTAGAGCCACGATACAATAGCAATTCCCCCGATTTATCGTCAAAAAATCGTAAATCGGGGGAGGGGGGAGGGCGGGAAAACCGGCACACCAAAACAACCTTAAAACCCACTCCGACCCTTTAAAACAAATCCCCACGCTCCCGAACCCCCCCAAAATGTTTTAAATTACCTGGGGTCCAGTGGGGGGGGTCCCGGCGCGATCTCCTGCTCTCGGGCCACGGCTGCGTTAATAGAAATGGCGCCGGTGGCCCTTTGCCCTTACCATATGACAGGGCAAAGGTAGCGCCGGAGCCATTTTGGTTCCTGGCACCCGACGTCATGCGTGCAGGAGATCGCTCCCGGACCCCCGCTGGACTTTTGGCAAGTCTTGTGGGGGTCAGGGAGGCCCCCCCAAGCTGGCCAAAAGTCCCTGGGGGTCCAGCGGGGATCCGGGAGTGATCTCCTGCACGCGTGACGTCGGGTGCCAGGAACCAAAATGGCGCCGGCGCTACCTTTGCCCTGTCACATGGTAAGGGCAAAGGGCCACCGGCGCCATTTCTATTAACGCAGCCGTGGCCTGAGAGCGGGAGATCGCGCCGGGACCCCCCCACTGGACCCCAGGTAATTTAAAACATTTTGGGGGGGTTCGGGAGGGTGGGGGATTTGTTTTAAAGGGTCGAGGTGGGTTTTAGGGTTGTTTTGGTGTGCCAGTTTTCCCGCCCTCCCCCCTCCCCCGATAAAACGATTTTTTAACCAAAAAAACCATGACGATCAGATTTCCCCCCCCCCACCAGCCAAAATCGATCGTTAAGACGATCGATCACACGATTCACATCCCTAGTCTTAAGCACTGTCCGTAGAGGCATCAAAGTGTGAGGAAGTTGACAAAATGCAGATTAATTCATCCAAAAATGCCTAGTTTAGACCTTTTAGTATTTCTCATGATTAGACATTTGTTTTATTTTTTTCTTGCCTTGTATTTTTTTTTTGTTTTGTTTTTTAATCTTAGAGCTCCCCCTCCTTCTTTTGTTGAGGACTAGATATGCAGATTGTGTTAATGGATTTTTTTTTCTTCATATTAAATTGATTATATTTCATTTCACTGTTATGGCCGTCGGTCGCAGACAGCTGCGACTGGGTGTACTTACTTCCTGCACTGCTCTCCTGCCCTCCCCGGGGCGGCTCGGGCCAGCCTTCACCACCGCGTTCCCTGGGACTCCTCATGGCAGTCTGGATGCCGCCGCCATCATCCTCGACTCCGGGCCTTCCTAGGCACGCACGCGCGCACCACCAGACCCTCCTTTGAAGCCTCATCGTCGGGAACCTCGGGGGCGTCTCCGGTTGATGACATCATCAGACCGATATATTTAAACTCCACCTTTGCCCTCAGCTAGCCGACTTGGCAACAAATTCCGTACATCTTCGACTACTGCCTACGTGTTCCTGAGACTACGCTTTGTGCCTTGGACTTGGACCTGTCTGGTACCCGCTCCTTGGGGGCCAGTGTACGCATTGGGGTCTCGCTCTCCTCGCCTACCCCACTTCTCGGTCTGGCTCTGCTTCTCCTGGGCTCTACCTGCAAGGCCTCCCATACCTCGGGGACACCTCAGCTATCCGTGAGTTCTACACTGGGGCTCCCCCGCTCCTCGGTGTTGTGCCTGCAGCTTGAACAAGACTGTCTGCGCCTCCCGCTCTTCGGGACCGCGCTTTTGTGTTACATAGTGACTGTTGGAGCTTCCTCGCTCCTTGAGGTAGTGCCTTCCGGCTTCTCTGGGACTTGTTCGCTTCCCCGCTCCTTGGGGTTGCGTCTACGTACTATATCAAGTCTTCCAACACTTCCCAGCTCCTCGGGGCTGTGCTACGTCATCACTGGAGGCTCAGCTCGGGCTTCCCTGTCCTGTGGGTTGGCCTACGGCGTTACCTCATCATCACCTACGCTGTGCAGCTCCTCCCCTCGGGGCTGCCCTCTGGTGTCCCTCCTGATTGGCCAGCCTCGTGCCCCTCGCTCTACGGCTTGTCTGGCACTTCCCCCTTCGGGGTCCCTGCCCAGGTATTACCTCCAGCCCACTCTCCACGGGGGTTCCTCTCCTGGCTCCTCGGGACCTCTCCATTGCCTCAGCCAGAGCTCCTCGCTGTCTCTGACCTCGCCTCCCGAAGGTGTGGACCTGTGGGGCTCCTCCCCACAGGTAGCAACAACTCGCATCTCGGGCCAAGAGCCCCCATACCCACAAATCATAACACACTGATCAGTTTTCTGTGTTAGGTTAATTACTTTCTATTGTTTTTTATTGTGGAGTGCTAATTAAAAAGAATGAAAAATATCTAATTCAAATAAAGCTCAAGGTTTAAATGGAGGAGTCATGGAATTCCCATAAAGAATTTGATAGGCCAGATGAGTACTTAAGATGCATCAATATTGTTGAAAAAGATCTTTAAATACTGCATAGTGCATGGATGATGGGGAAAAAACGCAAAGCAGTTCATATAAACCATTAGGACTTTAGACTGCAGTTTTCTTTCTGAATAATTAACTAGACTTATACTAGGTTGATCTTCAATACATTATTATCTGAGAAAAGTATATACTATAATAATTCAGCATGAATGTGAAAATGGAGATTGCCTAGTGATCACACATTTTGAAAAAGTATTTGCTGATAGCAGACTGCAATTTCTTGCTGATCCAGGGCTCACAGGAAAGTCTGGCAAGACTGAAAACCTTTCTGTTGTCCTCTGCCAATGTAGGTCACCTAGAGGATGTGTTGCCACTGGCTGTCTATTTCTGGTTATATTGCTTCTGGCAGTGGACAACATTATATTATCCTTTTTTTGTGTCTCCATTGCTATCAGTCTGGAGGTCGCTTTCAAAGGCACTTAGCTGGATAACTTTCACGAATCCTTACTTTTGAATATTGGAGCCACTTATCTTCCTATATTTTAGCCAAACCCAAGGGCCTTCTGGAGCATGTTATCTGACAGCTGAATTTTCTGGCTAACAGAAAGCCGGATAACTTTAATCTTAACCGGCTTTATTCAAGTGGACACACACACACCCTTTTAATCGTGGATATTTAGCAGGACGTTTTTTCCACATTTCCTCTTGCTGTTGAAGCTTAGAGCAATGTTGGAGTCACATTAACCGTGTGTATGTTTATTGAATAAGGGTATTATCTCCAGGTAGTAGCCGTCGTTCTCGTGAGCCACCCACTCTTCATTCACATCCTCTAGACTTTATGGATCCACAGTGTTTATCCCACGCCCCTTTGAAGTCCTTCACAGTTCTGGTCTTCACCACTTCCTCCGGAAGGGCATTCCAGGCATCCACCACCCTCTCCGAAGAAATACTTCCTGACATTGGTTCTGAGTCTTCCTCCCTGGAGCTTCAAATCGTGACCCCTGGTTCTGCTGATTTTTTTCCGACAGAAAAGGTTTGTCGTTGTCTTTGGATCATTAAAATCTTTCAAGTATCTGAAAGTCTGTATCATATCACCTCTGCTCCTCCTTTCCTCCAGGGTGTATATTTTTAGATTCTTCAATCTCTCCTCATAAGTCATTCGATAAAGACCATCCACCTTTTTGGTCGCCCTTCTCTGGACCGCCTCCATCCTGTCTCTGTCCCTTCGGAGATACGGTCTCCAGAACTGAGCACAGTACTCCAGGTGAGGCCTCACCAAGGCCCTGTATAAGGAGATAATCACTTCCCTTTTCTTACTCGATATTCCTCTCTCTATGCAGCCCAGCATTCTTCTGGCTTTAGCCTTCGCCTTGTCACAGTGAATTATCCCTCTTGGGTAAAGCTGGTCAAATGAGAGGTTAATTTTCAAACTGTCCACGGAAGCGCAAAGTAGATGGGAGCTTTCTACCCTGGCACTTTGCACCAGTTTTCTAAGGGAGGATTTTTCCTTGTGAAAACTGCCTGAGAGAAAAGTACCTGCATATTTTGGCATCTTCTTTGTGAGTGGATACATGCCTGCTTTTTGAAAATGTGAAGGTATGCACCTACTTACCAGCCACGCCCCAGGGAATGCCTCCTTTCACCATGGGTAAAATTATACATGTAGAGGCAGTACTCTCATAAATTTATTCTCACTTGGGGCGGGCAATTTTCAAAGACCCCATTTCTGTAGGTAAGGCACTGTTTTACCTGAGAAAATGACTTCAGAAATTATCCTCTAACTAGATTTTTAGTTCAATAAAAAAAGGCATTACCTTATATATTTTGTGAGCTTTATTTCTGTGCATTCAGTAATTACACAAAACCTTAGAGCTGTGCATTCAGCTCTGTCATGCAGACAGATACACCTAACCAATCTGATTTTCAGGATATCTGTAGTGATTCGGCATGAGATAATGTTTCCATACATTGGAGAAAGAATGTATGCCGATCTGTCTGGTGCTTATTCATTTTGGCTTATCCTGAACTGCAGACTGGTTAGATGTGCCTCCAGCACAGGATGGAGAACCATCAGTCAATGGTAATCTCTGTAACAGCATTATGCAAAGGCAACATCTTAAGAGTTTATCTTCTAAATTGTTAAAACTACACGTTGGAACAAAAAACTTCAACATTTGGAAGAAGAAACCCTTCTGGAATTTTCAAAATTTCTAATTTAAGGCTTAAATAGATAGGTCAAAGCCAATAATTGCTTCCAATTTAAGAAGTTAATTGGCCTGCTGTGTTTAACATATTTTCCAGATCCTCATATTTACAGCTTTAAGGCAATGTTGTCTTTTATTTTATTTATTTATTTAAAAACTTTTCTATACCGTTGTTAAGTTGGCTAACCATCACAACAGTTTACATAAGGGCACAACAATGAACATATGGGTGGTATAGATTACAACTTGGTTAAGTGCCATCATTGTACGGTAACAATTCATAATTATAAACTAAGTGTGTATGTTAAGCTTGATTGTTGGGAACATTTAGGCGGTTTGGTTTTACCATTACAATGCATTGTTAGTTTAAAATAACAGCTTCTGACGTTGGTGTGCCTTTATTCCTCATCTGTTTTTCTCGTTCTCTTTGTCTTTATAGAACGCTTGTTTGAATAGCCAGGTTTTCAGATTTGTTTTTAAATTGATTTGCAATTCTTTTCCCAAAGAATTGCAAATCAAATAACTTACTTTCCATTTTGACCAGCCATTCTTACTATGTCTAAAATAGCTTTAACCTGCAAGTCAGCTTTGATCTGGAGAGCCCCCAACTGAAACACTTATCCCAACTAAAACTACCAGTTTTCTGTGCTTTATAGCCGTCCTTGATTTCCTTAAGTGGTACAGTTTTCTCATGTGTTGCTGTATCACTGGGAAACATCTGATGATAAAGAAAAATCGAAACCTAGGTCAACAGAGCATTCAGAGCTGCAGCCTTTCCTTTCCCAGTTGCAGCTCATAGCCACCATAATTCCACCGCAAGTAGCTGCACTGTGGGGCCCGACCTGCTCTCCTTCCTTCTACAGATGGCATTTCCTCCAGTGACACTTCTGACTGATGAGTGCTAAATCGGGCAAGGCTTCTTCCATATGGCCTGATCCATCCACAGGGCCTCTGTTTCCATTGCCTCCCAGCCATTAGAGAGAGGATAGGGAGAGGGTCATGTGAGCTTGGCATCGGAACAAGCCAGCATTGACACCAGTGAAGATGCATCCAGCAGACCCCTTGCGGAGGCTCTGCCAATTACAAAAACGCTCCTTGGGTCTTGGCAGCAATAATTCAAGCGTTGGGTAAGTACCAGTTTTACACTTGTGCTTACCTGCGGAAGATAAAAATGAGAAAAATAAATAAAAACTATCAAAGAACAGAGGAAGTAGGAGCTTTTCTCAGCGTAAGAGAATGCACCTGACGTCTTTTTATCTCATCTTTTATTGTGATACAAATTTCAGTTTTCAAGTCCTGCTTGTGTACTCCCTTTGCACCCCAGTATCATAATATAGGTTTTCTAGCACCAACGAAATTTGAAGTTGGTCGCCACTTCCCTGTCCTTTCACCGCCATATTTGATCTTGTATGAAGCTGGATATTTCTAATTCTGTATTTTGTGCCTCACAAACTGCCTAAATACAGTAGTAGTAGTAGTTGCCGTTCTTGTTGGACACATCATGAGAGTGGGCTATGCCATATTACATTCCATGCGGTCCTGCAGATATCCGTCAGTGAATATGACAGAACGAGTGTTTAGCCGATGGTGATGTAGTATGGAGGTGATGGCGACATGTTCTGGCCTGCAAGGGCTTTTGCAGGGTCCTGCCTTGCCTGGAAGGAAACAGTAACACTGGTAAACAAAAGTTTTTGTTTCCTTCGGGTTTTTTGATGTTCCAAATAGATTTTTTGATGCTAATCACAGATATTACTTCGAAATTTGAACATCACGTAAGGTTTTTGAGAAATGGCCAATTTTGTGTTACAATAATTGTGAAATTTTAAAACATAATCTTGCGTACATATATTTTTTTATTTTTTTTTTATGATTATAGTTTTTATGATTTTTATATTTATTTTTTTATGATTATAGTTTTTATGATTTTTAAAATTCATGTCGTATTTTTGACGGCCATAAGCAACTTAACATGTAACAGAGACTAACCTTTTTCAAAATGCACCAAGAAACTCTACCTGATGATGCCAGAACTTGCTCGGGCAAACCCCAGCTCAGCTGCAAGATTCCAAAAAATGTTTCCACGCCTAAGTGACACCAAGATAAAAGAAGGTGTTTTCATTGGCCCACAAATCTGACTGTGATGAAGGACAGCCACTTTGATGGTCTTCTGCATGGTACAGATCGTGTTGCTTGGACAGCCTTCAAGAATATTGTTTGTAACTTTCTAGGCAACTATAAGGCAGCAGACTATGTCGAACAGGTTGAAAATCTGCCTCAGGCATACAAATTGATGAAGTGCAATATGTCATTGACGATACATTTTCTTCATTCCCACTTGGACTTCTTCCCAGACAACCTTGGCGCTGTGAGTGACGAACATGGTGAACGGTTTCATCAAGACATCGTCAAATTGGAGAAACGGTATCAAGGCAAGTGAAACTCCTCCATGCTGGGTGACTATTGTTGGACTCTTATCCGCGAAGCGTCGGACAGTGATTACAAATGAAAATCTGCAGCAAAACATTTTTAGTTTTGTTTTCTGGTGCCAACATTGTCATTATAGCTTATGCCGCTACAGACACCTAACAATACTTAATGTATATCGCACTTTTCTGGCAAACGGTACGTGATACAGACATAATAAATGCATATTAGTATTCAGCTTGTTAAAATCTACTTGTTTCACTGAAGGTTGTGGAGGAAACAAAATGTTCCCAGAAATTTGTTTACCAGTGTAATCGGGGGTATCGGGGACCTCATGAGGGCTGGCCTCACGACCTCTTTCCCCATTTATATTTGTCTTAATTCTTCTAAACATCTTGATAAGAATTTAGGATGGGTACACTGTCTTTGACAGTATTCCTCCTTAGTAGGGTCTATCTCTTTCCCTTACCCTCTGTGTATATTTGTAGCATGGCCTGAAGTTTAGCCTGTTCGGCCTCTCCCCCTTGTGTTCAGGCAGGGAGCCCCTCCTGATTGTGGTACTACCTATAGCGACACTGCAGTTTGGGTCCGACAGGGTTGTCATCTGTTTCCCCGTTCTCCTTAGCTTTAGGTGTTGCCCACCGAAACATTCTCAAAGAAAAACATACTCCAAAGTCAGTCCCAGTGAGGTGTTAGTTTAATCTTTCAAAGCACATGAGGCAACGTATTTCATTATCAACCTTTTGATTCTCAGGATTCCACAAATAACGCTCCAATTAAACACACATTCTACAGGAGTGTGTCTCGGGTTATATACACTTACTCAATTCTTTCTTTAACTCAGAAAATCTAATATAACGAACTTTTGTTGAATACCTAGGTACCCACTTTCGGACCGATACAGTAAAGTCCGCGGGAGAGTGAGCGAACAGGCCACTCTCCTGTGTGCGCGATTCTCTATTCAAATGATGCCCAGCGGTAAAAAACAGGCAAAGGAGGTGCTAGGGACACTAGTGCATCCCTAGCGCCTCCTTTTGGACCGGAGGGGCGGCTGTTAGCGGGTTTGACAGCCGATGCTCAATTTTGCCGGCGTTGGTTCTCAAGTCTGCTGACAGCCGCGGGCTCGGAAACCGGACGCCAGCAAAATTGAGCGTCCGGTTTTCGACCCGACAGCCGCGGGCTGACTTCAAATTTATTTTTTTTTTAACTTTTTTTAACTTTTGGGACCTCCAACTTAATATCATGGCGATATTAAGTCGGAGGGTGCACAGAAAAGCAGTTTTTACTGCTTTTTTTGCACTTTCCCGGTGCCCGAAGAAATTAGCGCCTACCTTTGGGTAAGCGCTAATTTCTGAAAGTAAAATGTGCGGCTTGGCTGCACATTTTGTTTTCTGAATCGTGCGGGAATACCTAATAGGGCCATCAACATGCATTTGCATGTTGCGGGCGCTATTAGGTTCGGGGGGTTGGACGCATGTTTTCGGCCCCTTACTGAATAAGGGGTAACGCTAGTGCGTCAAAAACGTGCGTCCAATGGCGGGTTAACAGTGCACTCCGTCGGAGCGCACTGTACTGTATCGGCCCATTTATTAGTACACAACCAGGACAGGAGAAACTTCTAATTCATTAAGAGAATTCAGTTAGGGCTGGGATCCCAAGTTGCTAGTCAAACTCCTAATGATCACTTTATTCTAGGGATTCTCTATGTAAAACCCTCTCTTAGATCTGCTTTGTGGGAGGGGGAAAGCACAGCTATTCTCCAGCTAAAACAGCACCCCCCCTCCCCCCTGCCAATTAAGCATAGGATGGAGCACTTGCCAACCACTGACAGCCCAACCTTTTGTGCAGGATTTAACTTTATTGTAGCTGAGTTAGGACATATGCAACAAATGGAGTTTGGTTCTAAATATCTTGTGGTGCATGCTAGCTCAAAAGTACGTGGTGTTTCATGCATGCTCAATATGAAACCTTCACTCTCAAAGTAGACCAGAATTACCCTTTTTTGGCAAGGAGCAAAATGCTAATCTTTGTCTCAAACTGTCAACCCAGCCTTTTTTTTAAAGGTTAGAACAATGCAGATAACATTTAACACTTCACAGTGCCTCCTTTAACAATCATCTTTACTCTGATTATTGAGGAACCTCGAAGAGCAAAATACAGTCCTTAAATTAAGAATACCGGCTTCTTATATTCCTGCTGTTCTCCTAAAGATCTGCTTATTTCTGTTAGGACTGGTTGAATAAGCTGGCCGGATCTGATTAATACAATTGCTTTCTAGCTTAGCAGTTCACGCATACACCTCAGCTGCTTTTTTTTCTTTTTTTAATCCTAAACTTTCTCTAAAAGGTGGATTAACTGGCAATCTATTTCTGCTGTCCTCTGTTGTTCCCACTCCCTCTTTCAGCTCTACACCTAGCTCTGTATTATTTGTACTAAAGTCCATTATCCCCCTTTTGCTAATCGCTGGCAGAGTTCTACGCAGTTCCCTTTCCAATGCACTTAGCTTGAGAGGAGAAGGTGTTCTGAGAGGAGGGTGTGGCTCTTCCTCAGAGGGTTCCGGCCGCGGTGCTGATATAGCTGTGTGGCTGCAGCAGCCACAACTTCATTTCCTCCCTGCCCCCCCCCCCCTTTGCTCTTATGTCCGTCTTCCACGTTGGGACTTGACAGTGCTCCTATTACATCATTACAAGGAATTCACCATTATCTGTCTAGAAGTTGCCTCTTTCCGCCTGTGGTGCCATGTAGGTCAGCCTCATGGCACCAGCTATCCTGTAACTCGATAAGATACTCTCTTTTTCAAGTGTTTTTTGACAATTACACTAAGGGGTAGATTTTATAATTTAGCGCGAATGCGTACTTTTGTTTGCGCACCAGGCGCAAACAAAAGTACACAGGATTTCAATAGATACGCGCGTATCCATTAAAATCTGGGATCGGCGCGCGCAAGGCTGCCGATTTTGGGCAGCCTGCGCGTGCCGAGCCGCGCAGGCTGCCTCCGTTCCCTCCGAGGCCGCTCCGAAATCGGAGCGGCCTCGGAGGGAACTTTCTTTCGCTCTCCCCTCACCTTCCCCTCCCTTCCCCTACCTAACCCCCCCCCCCTCCCCCGGCCCTATCTAACCTCCCACTACCTTTATCGGCGGATTTACACCTGCGGGAGGCAGATGTAAATCTGCGCGCGCCAGCAGACTGCTGGCGCGCCATCACCCGACCCGGGGGCTGTTCCGGAGGGTGCAGCCACGCCCCCGGGCTGAAACCACGCCCGCGCCGCCGCCCCCGAAATGCGTCGCCCGCACCATGCCCCCGAAACGCCGCGTCACGACCGCCACGCCCCCCGCCACGCCTCTCCATGCAAGCCCCGGGACTTACGTGCGTCCCGGGGCTTGCGCGCACTGCCGAGCCTATGCAAAATAGGCTCAGCGCGCGCAGGGGGGGGGGGGGTTTGGGGTAGGTTTTCGGGGGTACGCGCGTATCCCTTTGAAAATCTACCCCTAATGATACATTCAAAATGACGTCAAAGAACTATTTTTCTAATTTTGACACGTACACATGTAAGAATCTTAACACCCGGGTAGGTTTTAGCAGTACAACAAATGAAGCAGTAATGCCCAAGGATACTGCGGAGCATTATGAAGGTCACTTATGAAAAATTAGAAAATTTTGAAAAGTTGAAAAAAACCTACCAGGGTGTTAAGATTCTTATATGTGTACGTGACAAAATTAGAAAATAAGTTCTTTGACGTCATTTTGAATGTATCACCAGCCATCCTGTGCCAGCACCGGAAGCAGGAAAGGCGATCCTTCACGTAGCGTCGTACGAGGGTGCAATTCCCTTCACTAATAGTGTAGCGTTTGTAAGTGTGTGAGAGAGTTACTCCACTGGTATTTTTTTTTGACGGGTGGAGCTGGGGAAGGGAGCAAATGCTTTCTAGCTTAAAGTGCGCACGGTGTCCCTAGGACACTTGGGGCTCCCAGTGTGCCCATCCTTGTGTTTTTACTAGGGGAGTGTAGGAGCAAGGATCCTGCACACGCTAAGGACAATAGTGTTTTGCGAGGCGCGTTGTAAAGCAGCCGTGCTTCCGGAACTGTGTGACACATTCTTACTCAAAGTGCTTCCAGGTGCTATCTTATTGTTAGGATTACAAAGCAAAACTGAGCTTCAAAGCAATATCAGTAAGATCTTTATCTACCCAAGAGGACCTGGTTGCTGTCCGTTAATATATTGTGGCTCATCAAGATGATTTAATGATTACTGCAGATTTAGGCCGCTCTTTGTGTCTTCTTCAGCCTCGCTGTCAGTAACCAGAAGAGATGTTCTACAAGGCCAGCCTTGAGCACTTTTTTTTTTTTTTGTTTTGTTTGCTTCTTTGTCAAAC
Source organism: Rhinatrema bivittatum (assembly GCF_901001135.1). Taxonomy (NCBI): domain Eukaryota; kingdom Metazoa; phylum Chordata; class Amphibia; order Gymnophiona; family Rhinatrematidae; genus Rhinatrema; species Rhinatrema bivittatum. The sequence continues at coordinate 157,737,340 of NC_042617.1, forward strand.
TGAAAGAGTTTTTCAGCAGTGCAGTACTGTTGCTGTAATGGGAAATAGGTTTATTATTCCCCACCTTCTGAGGCTTAATGGTGCTTATGACCTTTTCGAAAGCACGCTATAGTTAAAGGTCCTGGAAATGAAATAACATCAACTCTTCCCCTAATGGAGTGTGTGTTTGTGGATGGCTGTATCTGGACTCTGCTTCAGAATGGATGAGAGCTAATAATTTAGGGTTGAACCCTGACAAAATTGAGGTTTTGTGGTAATAAGACAGAGAGGCAGAAAGCTAATAGTCTATTAAGCCTGAATGAAGTTATTCTTCTTTTAAAAGCTTAAGAGAGGGGTGTTGTATTCAACTTTAAATATGGAAGAACATATTTCCTTGGTGGCAAAAAAAATCCCAAAACCCAATAAAACATTTTTTAAACTTTAGCTGATGTGTTATTTGACACTTTATTTGCCAGCTTCTGCCTAAAAACTGTATTAAAGACCTTGATTTGGACATATTTGGATTAATTTAATTCCCTTATTGGTTTTTTTTTTTTGCGCAAGTAACAGTTAGTGGAAACTGTGGCGACTCGAGTGCTGTTGGGATGCGTTTTTAGAGAGCAAGCATAGCCCACTTCTTAGAGAATTACAGCACATTGGCTTCCTGTATCTTTTAGGTCTGAATTTAAGATCTTGTGTCTTACTTTTAAGGCTCTAAAGGAGCTGGGCCAGCTTGTTGAATATGAACCTGTGCAAACTCTGTGATGGCACTCGGAGAAGTCCTTATCTGAGTGCCATCAGTGAAAGAGTTACAATTTCCTAAAACCCGTGAGCGTGCATTCATTTATTTAGCTCTTAAACTTTAGAATTCCATTCCGAAGACAGGGTAGAGAAAGCAGTCTTGAATTTTAGAAGCCTGATAAAAATAAGGAGATCCATATTCGATCTCTGGGTGGCTGGCAAAGTTAGCCAGATATTCAGTGGCATGGGTGCACAACTGAATATACCAAGCTATGTTAAAATTAGCTGGATATCTGGGCATTTTTGCACGAGCAACACTTTTATACTCGACCTCTAAATGAGAGAGAAGGAAGGATGACCCATAGATAATGTGCAGAGGATAGCATTGCATAAATCCTGACGCAAAATGAAACGGACACCCTCTGTTTTTTTTCTATTTAAGGTCCTTGTAACAAACTCTTGTCACTTCCAAAGTTACCTTTATTTCCCCTGCTAACCAGCTGCGATTTATGGTTGTAGTTTATACTTCCTCCATCCACATCAGCATCTAGATTCTGCATTATGATGGATTCATGTGAGAATATAGCTAATGTAGCTGAATCTGCAGCAAAAAAGGAGCAGGCCACCAACAAAATCATTGACATTTTGAGCAGTTCTGTGGAAAGTTTTTGAAGCACATGTTGGCATCTAGACAGTACTTTGCACAGTGAAGCTTTAGTTTCTATGAAACATAAGAAATTGCCATACTGGGTCAGACCAAGGGTCCATCAAGCCCAGCATCCTGTTTCCAACAGTGGCCAATCCAGGCTGCTAGTACCTGGCAAGTACCCAAAAACTAAGTCTATTCCATGCTACTGATGCTAGTAATAGCAGTGGTTATTTTCTAAGACAACTTGATTAATAGCAGGTAATGGACTTCTCCAAGAACTTATCCAAACCTTTTTTAAACCCAGCTATACTAACTGCACTAATCACATCCCTGGCAACAAATTCCAGAGTTTAAATGTGCATTGAGTGAAAAAGAATTTTATCCAATTAGTTTTAAATGTGCTACATGCTAACTTCATAGAGTGTCCCCTAGTCCTGTTATCCGAAAGAGCAAATAACTAATTCACATTTATCTCTTTTAGACCTCTCATGATTTTAAACATCTCTATCATATCCCCTCTCAGCCATCTCTTCTCCAAGCTGAACAGCCCTAACCTCTTTAGACTTTCCTTATAGGGGAGCTGTTCCATCCCCTTTATCATTTTTGTAGCCCTTCTCTGTACCTTCTCCATCGCAACTATATCTTTTTTGATATGCGGCGACCAGAATTGTACACAGTATTCAAGGTGCGGTCTCACCGTGGAGCGATACAGAGGTGTTATGACATTTTCCGTTCTATTAACCATTCCCTTCCTAATAATTCCTAACATTCTGTTTGCTTTTTTTGATTGATATAGCACATTGAGCCAACGATTTCAATGTATTATCCATTTTGACGCCTAGATCTCTTTCCTGGGTGGTAGCTCCTAATATGGAACCTAACATTGTGTAAATTCTGCATGTGTTATTTTTCCCTATATGCAACACCTTGCACTTGTCCACATTAAATTTCATCTGCCATTTGGATGCCCAATCTTCCAGTCTTGCAAGGTCCTCCTGTAATGTATCACAATCCGCTTGTGATTTAACTACTCTGAATAATTTTGTATCATCCGCAAATTTGCTAACCTCACTCCGTCGTATTCCTTTCCAGATCATTTATATATATATATATATATATATATATATATATATATAATTGACCATTTTAATCCTACTCTCTGTTTCCTGTTTTTTAGGCTCACTGCTATGTAGTTTCCTGGATCACCCCAGGAGCCCGTTTTAAATATTGGGGTTACATTAGCCACTCTCCAGTCTTCACGTACAATGGATGATTTTAATGAAAAGTTACAAATTTTAACTAATAGATCTGAAATTTCATTTTTTAGTTCCTTCAGAACGCTTTAGCAGTTGAATTATGGAGGAGATGCACATTTTTGGGTTAGGCCTTATAATTTGAAGCTGTCCTCTAGGAATGTTTTAACAAGATTATGATTGGATGTCTGTAAGCACATTTTAATTTTCCTCCAAAATATTTTTTATTGTCAAACTAGTGTCCTTGTGTACAGCTGAGTGTGTAGAAGACTTGTTTTTTTTTAACAGATAGCTTGATGTGTAGCAGTAAGAGACAATTTGGTGATACTTAGTATCTGTAATCAAACTCTCTGTTCTAGCTGCAGTTAGCAAAATTGCAAAAGTCTCTGTTCCTGGTATTCAGTACTGAGCCTGTTTCTGCACTATCAGGATTTTGGAAGACACAGTTCCAGTAGCTGAACTGCTTTTCTTGCCTGGGGACTGTGGGAATTGTGTATGGAGTCTATCTGCCATATCATTTATGCTTATTTGCTCCCATTTGTTTGTGGATTCATTGACTCTTAAGACTTTTAGAATTCCCCTGAAGTTTGAAGCTGCCCTCCAATGAGTAAGAAATGGACCAGCTGTCTGCATTGCTGCTTTCCTCCTGTATATCAGTTAACTGCAGGGTAATGGACTATGGAACTGAAAAGGCTCTTTGGTTTTATAGTGTTAGCTTACATGGTTTTTTGAGATAACAATTGTAAAATATCTTCTGCCAGTGATGCACCATGAGTGCTGTTTGCACGCTAGATTACATATTAAGTTTCATCAGTGGCATTGCTAGATACTTAAAAGATCCGGCTACAGGCCCATAGATCTTTTCTTTCCTCCCCCTGAGATTTTGATAATTAAGCTGAAAATCACAATTGCCTCCTGTGCCACTGATGCTAATATAAAACTATTGAAAATGCGACGTAACCAATGACCAATCTTGTGGCTCTCTTCGGACAATGTAGTGGGACTAAGCAGAAGATAACTTTCATCTTTTCTCTCTTCAGCAGTGTGGTGGCAGTGGAACAGGCAACCCACAGCCTCTTCTCTCTACCTCTCTCTCTGTCCAGGTGGAGTGTTTACAGTTGAAAGTTGACAGTTGCTCAGAAGCGCATGAGTCAGAATAAGAGAAGAAGGAAGTTAGGGCATCCCAGTAGAGAAGTTGCAATAAATGCTAAAATGAACCAAGTGCCTTTAAGTAAAGAGCAGACAGAGCAGAAAAATTCCAAATTATCCCTGTCAACTGATAATACCGTTTTGTTAATACAAACAAAAAACATATTTTAAAATGTCTGTATACAAATGCTAGAAGTCTAAAAACAAGATGGGAGAGTTAAAGTGTATAGCACTGGATGAAGGGGTAGATATAATTGGCATTTCAGAGACCTATTGGAAGGAGGATAACCAATGGGACACTGTTATACCAGGGTACAGATTATATCGACATGATAGGATGGATCAAATTGGTGGAGGGATATTACATCAATCTGGCCAGATTGAACAAACAGACAATAAAATGCTAAAAGAAATTAGGGAGGCTAGCAAAATTAGTAGGGATTTCAATTACCCCAGTATTGCCTGGGTGAATGTCATATCAGGACATACTAGAGAGATAAAGTTCTTGGATGAAATAGATGATTGCTTCCTGGAGGAACTGGTACAAGAACCAGCAAGAGGGAAAACTATTTTAGATCTACTCCTTAGTGGAACACAGGATTTGGTGTGAGAGATAAGTAATGGAGCCACTTGGCAATATTGATCAAATTTGACGTAATACTAGAGGGAGGAAGAAATCTCCTGCGACAGCATTTAACTTTCAAAAAGAAGACTGATAAAATGAGGAAAATAGTAAAAAACTGAAAGGTGCAAGTGCGTTTTGTATATTTGTACAGCACTGTGTATGTCGTGTAGCGCTATAGAAATATTAAGTATTAGTAACTGTAAAGATTAAGAGTTTAGATCAGATGTTTAAAAATACCATCTGAGAAGCCCAGACCAGATGTATTCCATGCTTTAGAAAAGGTAGGAAGGCTAAATGACTACTGGCATGGTTAAAAGGTGAGGTGAGAGAGACTGTAATAGCTAAAAGATCATCTTTTAAGAAATGGAAAAGAGATCCGAATTAAAAAAATAGGAAACAGTTTAAGCACTGGCAAGTTAGATGCAAAGCATTGATATTGAAGGAAAAGAGAGAATTTGAGAAGAAGCTTGCCATGGAAGCAAAAACTCAAAGTCTTTTACAGGTACATTCGAAATAGAAAGCCTGCGAGGGAATAAATTGGACCATTAGATGATCAAGGGGTAAAAGGGGCATTTAGAGATGACAAAGCCATAGCAGAGACACTAAATTAATTCTTTGCTTGGGTCTTCTCTGAGAAAGATGTAAGAGAGATACCCATGCTAGAAATGATATTCAAAGGTGATGATTTGGAGGAACTGAAACAAATCTCAGTGAACGTGGAAGATGTTCTAGGGCAAATTGAAAAACTAAAGAATAGCAAATCACCTGGACCAGATAGTATACATCCAAGCTGCTGAAAGAACTGAAAAATGAAATTGTGGACCTGCTATCGGAAATGTGTAAACTATCATTAAATTGTCTATGGTACCTGAAGACTGGAGAGTTGCTAATGTAACACCAATTTTTAAAAAAGGTTCAAGGAGTGATCCAGGAAACTACAGATCAGTAAATCTGACGTCTGTGCGAGGCAGAATGGTAGAAATTATCATAAAGAAAAAAATTGCTGAACATATAGTTAGGCAAGTTTAATGGGATAAAGCCAACATGGATTTAGCCAAGGGAAGTCTTGCCTCACCTATCTGCTATATTTTTTTGAGGGTGTAAATAAACGTGGATAAAGGTGAGCCAGTTGATAAAGTGTATCTGGATTTCCAGAAAGCATTTGACAAAGTCCCCCACAAGAGACTTCTTAGGAAATTAAAAAGTCATGGTATAAAATGAGTGGAATGGAGTGAGTAAATGTTAATCGGCTGTTTACTCTTTCAAAAGGTATAAAGACAAGGGGGCACACAATAAAGTTACTAGGTGATACTTTTAAAACTAATAAGAGAAAATATATTTTTACTCAGAGTGTAATTAAGCTCTGGAATTCATTGCCAGAGAATGTAGTGAAAACTATTTGTTTAGCTGTGTTTAAAAAAGGTTTGGACAAATTACTGGAGGAAAAGTCCATAAACCATTATTAAGGTAGAGTTGCAGAAGTCCACTGCTTATGCCTGGGATAAGCAGCATGGAATCTAATTATCCCTTGAGGTCCTGCCAAGTACCTATGACCTGGATTGGCCTCTATTGGAAACAGAATACTGGGCTTGATGGACTTTTGGTCTGACCCAGTATGGCAGGTTATGTTCTTATGTTGAGACTAGGACCCACTTCTCTTCAAGACTTTCTGACTCTTTCTCTTTCTTTCCAGGGAGAACAATGGGAGAGGCAGCCTGAATTCTGGATGGAGCTTTTTTTCTGCTCGCATAATCTAGGTGGGCTGCTTGGCCTAGCTGACTGGCTGACTGTCCTACCTGGCTGGGCTAGGTTGCTTAGTTTGGGCTAACTAACTGGCTTAGCTACCTGATGACTTGACCTTCTCTTCCTCCTCCAGGCAGTTCCAGTTTGAAAAGGAGGACCTGGGGTAGCAAAGCAGGTCCCAGAGCTACTGCTTGCTAGGCCCAGTTGTTGCCCCAGAGGAGGTTCTTCTCTTGTGGTTCGCAGATTGAACCGCAGTCAAGGAAACTCCTATTCTTGGTGTGAAACAAAAAGGCAAGGACCCAGTGGAGCACACAAGAACTGACTCCATCCAGAAAATGGGATGCTGACCAATTGTCCCCATCCTGGAGCAGCATACAACTGTAAGGAGAAAAAGAACATATTTTTGACAGTGGTAGTTGAGACTCTGGGCACAGACCCCATGTGCCCAGAAATAATGACTCCCCTGAGTTTGTTATTTTATAGAAATTGCAATTCAAAGTAGATATTACTCCCAAGCTTGTGCTGCAGATTTCTTTTCTGTGAAGGAGTACATTTCTCCAATAAACTAGAACAGGGGTTGGCAAAGTTTTTGGGCAGATGTTGAGGGAGGGGTGGGGGTTTCTCCTTCCACATATTGACATTACCATGGGCCAGGGGTGTGCCTCTGCTGAGAATACCGACTCTGCAAGGCACGCTGGTTCTCGAGTGCTTGAGATGCCAGTGAAAGGGATCAACTTTCAAACTGTCAGGCTGATATAGTAAAGCCGCATGGAAAACAGGTGCTCAGTGTTGAGCACTGGCTTTTCTAACGAGCACCCAGCCACCTCTCTTGGGCCCGCGATGCAATATTTAAATGAGGGGTCATGCTAAAAAGGAGGTGCAAGGGTCAATAGCGCCTCCTCGGCAGCGGACGCCCAGGAGAGGTGGTTGTCAGCGGATTAGGAAACGGACGCTCGTTAATTGAGCATCCCTTTTCCTAACCTGACTGCTGGCACTTTTTTTTTTAACCTTTTTAAACCTTTTTTTTAAATCTTTTGGTTCCTCCAATTTAATATCGCCACAGTATTAACCCTTTGAACCCTAAGTTCCTATGGCAATAAATCCGTCAACCCTAAGCTCCTCGGGAAAACCAATAATTTTTGTCAATGTGCTATTTTTAATATTAGTATTGGTTATTGATGCAGTTTTGTATAATGAACAAAACCAAATTATGTAAGACATTAATAAACCTAAGCAAACCAATGAAAAACAGTACCATTTTAATTTTTTCTGAGCATAAAAAACTAAAAAAAACTAAGAAATTATCAATTTTGCATGTATCGAGAGTCAACGTTCATCGCTGTTATACTGTGTTCTCAGACTGTTGCGTCCGTTGGTGCTAGATGGCTTCGCCCCGTTTGCCTCACCTTGTTCACGGCTTCTCCCGCTTACCTTGGGAAAATGGCTACCGCCGTGTCTACAAGTCGACCTCTCCGGCGTCCCCGGAATGGCTATGGTGCTGCCTCCTACCATGCTTCTCCCAAGGGCCTACTATGGTGCGCGCTTGCATGCCACCCACATCTTTATTCCAGCATTGGCACGAACCTTGGGGGCGTTCCCCTCTACTGACGTCACGCCATCTGGGTATATAGCCTGTACTAATTTGCTAGCTCATTGTGTTAGCAACGGATTGGTCTTTGCTGCCGCTGGAAGCTCTCTCTCTGCCCTTTGGGGTAATTGCTAACCTGGGTACCCGCTCCTCAGGGGCCCTCTGCTTTATTTCAGGTGCCTTACAGGGATCAGGTACTCACTCCCCGAGGGCCTGCTCTCCCTGCCTCGGTGCCTGTACCATCTTCTTCAACCTGGTGGAATCTCATACCTACAGCAACCATCTAGTGAGTAATCTAACTCTCAGTCTATCTCATCCACACTACTGCCTTGCTGGGAAACCTACACCGGAATTCCCCTATACCAACGGGGTGAGAAGGGTCCCCCCTGCCGAGGGTCCTGAGACTGCTACATCCAGACTACCTCACTACTGCCACCTCTGCTGGTATAATTCAAGCTATACAATAAAAGAACTAACACTCGGACCGATACAGTACAGCGCAGTTAACCCTCTATTGGATGCGCGTTTTCGATGCGCTAGCGTTACCTGTTATTCAGTAAGGGGCCGAAAATGCGCGTCCAACCCCCCCGAACCTTATAGCGCCCGTAACATGCATGTTGATGGCCCTATTAGGTATTCCCGCGCGATTCAGAAAGGAAAATGTGGCGTCCGGTTTCCGAACCCGTGGCTGTCAGTGGGCTTGAGAACCGATGCCGGCAAAATCGAGCGTCAGCTGTCAAACCCGCTGACAGCCGCCGCTCCGGTCCAAAAGGAGGCGCTAGGGACGCGCTAGTGTTCCTAGCGCCTCCTTTTACCTGTTTTTACCGCCGGGCCTAATTTGCATACTGAATCACGTGCACAGGAGAACGGGTGTTCGCCCGCTCTCCCGCGGACTTTACTGTATTGGCCCGACTGTGTTTGTGCGTACTGCGTCTAGCCCAGTACTGTGGCGCCTCATGGAGCTCCTCCCCGTGGGCATGGTCATCTGCCACAGTACCCAAGAATCCACCCAAACACCGCTTAACCATAACACAGACTGAATTCAGTGAAGTGCCAATAAAACAGTAGCTGTAGATCAAATGTTTAGTCAGGGCTTTCAGCACCAAAATTCCACCTTAGTGTGATAATCTCGCCAACAATTACTTCCAGCTGCAATACAAATGTACTGCTTACAGTCAGAACATCATATAACAGTTTTAGTCATTTTGTGTGGATTCTGAGAACGTGGTACTGATGGTTTTGCTTTTGCAAATTGCTTGAATTTTTCACGACAAACTACACAGGTATTGTTTGTGATAGCTTCTGGTGGTCTTTCTGGAAAGTGACACCCAACATCCATTAGCCGTCTGACATCACGTGATGACGAAGAAGACCGCGTGTGTGCTGAACTTACAAATTCTCCAATTAATTACATAACCAGATTGTCAAGAAAGTCAATAAATGTTCTTGAACGCTTGCCAGTCTCTGATTGTCTTTTGAAATAACTTTCAATGACATAGCCATTGTAAGCCGACCATAGCAAGCATTTCATCATCAACCTCCGAGGCCATCGATAATGGCATCTGCTGCGATGTAACTTGGCCATTTGATCATTGTGATCACAACCTCCCATGTTTTCATTGTACTTTGCTGCAACCACGGGGCAGTTCACTTGCTCTGTGGCACCAGTTTTATTTTTTCTTTTTACAGTTGTGATTTCTGTTGGGTCATCACAAGTTGAGAGGAAAAAAATTGGATGTCTGTCCATCCATACAACAGCCGACACGTTCCCATGTAATTACTTTCTCCACGCTTCAGGTCCTTTTCTTACAAATGATTTCCTTTGGAAAATACTTCCTATTAGTCATAACAGTTCCACAGGCATCAATTCCCTTATCACTCAAAAATGTCATCTGTGTTGGTGATTAATAAAACCTGTCCATGTATTCTGTAAAATCCTGATTTTCAAGGCCAAGCATAATTTATTTATTTATTTATTTATCTATCTATCTATCTGTTTTTATATACCATTGTTTGGAGCAAGCCTTCACAACGGTTTACAGGTTTAACAACTATTACATATAACAAAGTCAAGTGTTGTAACGGATTACCACTAACGGATTGACCACTAATTACATATAACAAAGTCCAATGTTGAAAACATTATAATGGGAGGATTAATGCTGGGCTCACATATTACGAGTAACAGGGCCAAACAAAGAGAGCGTTATAACAAATAGTTTGGGGGGGGGGGGGGAGGATCAAGCGATAAACAACATTTGTTTATCAATAAATGTTTATCGCATCAAGGGGCGTTCCGGGGGCGTGAATGCGGCCTCCGGACCGGCCCCCGGACCGGAGCATGGTGCGCCAACGCGCGCAAGTTACGCCTGCCTTGGGCAGGCGTAACTTTTGAAATAAAGGTGGGGGGGGGGGAATTAGTTAGGGCTGGGGGCGGGTTAGTTAGGGGAAGGAAAGGGAAGGTGGGGGGCGCGGGAAGAAAGTTCCCTCCGAGGCCGCTCCAATTTTGGCACGCGCAGGCTGGCAATTTTGGCACGCGCAGGCTGGCAATTTTGCGCAGCCTTGCGCGCACCGACCCTGGATTTTAAAAGATCCGGCGTACTTTTGTTTGCGCCGGTTGCGCGAACAAAAGTACGCGTGCGCAGACTTTTTAAAAATCTGCCCCATAATCCTTTGGGCCTAGCAATACAATGCTGAGCACTACTAAGGATTAATCCAGGTTGCAATAAAAGTATTTCAAAAGTAAGCCTTATGATAGTCAGTGTTTCTTAGGTAGAGACACAGTTATTGACACAGAAGTGAAATAAGATATTTTTAGGCCAGTGTCAGGCTAGAAAGTCCCTGGCTTTTCTAGGAACACCAGAATAGTCAGAACTGTGAAAAAAGAGTTGTGAAGATGCCTTTGCTATCATAGGCGGCGAATTGAAAGTTTACCCCTAGGAGTTCTTAGAAGAACAGCTGGGTCTATAGTTATGTGACCATCCTACTTCTTGCCTATGACGAAACCTGTGGGCTTATATAGGCTAGAGGTTGGTCCTGCACTTGCACAGCGCTTGGGGTCCCTCTGTGGTTTCTGATTGTATCATTAGGTCCGCGCTTCTGAGTCTAGGCATGTACACTCGGAAAGTCCCAAATAACCATGTGATCTTCGTATTCCACCATTGTATCGTTTCTCTTATATAAGCACTGTGCCAAGTAACTGACCTCAAGCAACTTTCATTGCTCCTCTTGCACATGTGCCTATGCTGTCACAGCAAATAAAGCTTTACCATCACTCCGGAGTGTGGGTTCCTGTCTCCTCCTCAGGAAGGGGAAAATCTTAGCATGACCCCCAGATGTGCTGGCGCCCTCCACAAACTTAACACCATCATCCTAGACCTGAACAGAGACAATGGCTTCATGGCACATTACAAATACCCAAGTGTTCTCAGCTTATTCTGTCTTTTCACACTTATCTCAGTTGTCAATATGATCGGACTGTAATGCTATTAACACTTTTTCCACATCCTGCCCTGCTGAATTCAGTGCCTTCTCTTTGGGGCGGATTTTCAGAGCCCTGCTCCCGTAAATCCGCCCAAAACCGGGCGGATTTACGCGAGCAGGGCCCTGCGCGCCGGGAAGCCTATTTTACATAGGCCTCCCGGCGCGCGCAGAGCCCCGGGACTCGCGTAAGTCCCGGGGTTCTCCGAGGGGGGCGTGTCGGGGGCGTGTCAGGGGCGGGCCCGGTCGTCGCAGCGTTTCGGGGGCGTGTCGGCAGCGTTTTGGGGGCGGGTACGGGGGCGTGGCTACGGCCCGGGGCGGTCCGGGGGCGTGGCCGCGCCCTCCGTACCCGCCCCCAGGTCGCGGCCCGGCGCGCAGGAGGCCCGCTGGCGCGCGGGGATTTACGCCTCCCTCCGGGAGGCGTAAATCCCCCGACAAAGGTAAGGGGGGGGTTTAGACAGGGCCGGGCGGGTGGGTTAGGTAGGGGAAGGGAGGGGAAGGTGAGGGGAGGGCAAAGGAAAGTTCCCTCCGAGGCCACTCCGATTTCGGAGCGGCCTTGGAGGGAATGGGGGTAGGCTGCGCGGCTCGGCGCGCGCGGCTATACGAAATCGATAGCCTTGCGCGCGCCGATCCAGGATTTTAGCGGATACACGCGGCTCCGCGCGTATCTACTAAAATCCAGCGTACTTTTGTTTGCGCCTGGAGCGCAAACAAAAGTAGGCTATTCGCGCTCGTTTTAAAATCCGCCCCAGAGTGTTTAGCAGGTCAGGACAAAATTGTGTTAGGAAGATTTGTCTCTGTTGTGATGTTTTTATGATTGTAAATTGTCTCCACTTAGAGCAAGAAATAACCAATTAAAAGTACCGTACTTTCTACAGTTTGTCTTAAATCTGTTGATTTTTAGTTTTATGGAGGATCATCTTGTTTTACTATTGTTTGAAAGGTAAATAACCGTGCTTTATTGACTCATTCCACTTCACTCATAACTTTATAAACATCCTGTTTCCTTTTTTTGACTTCCACTGCACAATGAGCTGAAGATTTCAATGTATTGTTAACATGGACTCCAATGTCCTTTTCCTGGATGCTGGATTCTAATATGGAACTCTGCATCGTTAACCTGTAGTTTGCATTATTTTTATAAATGATGGTAAATAAATAAATAAGCAAATCACTTTGTACTTGTCCATATTATATTTTATCTGCTGATCAGGTGCCCAGTCCTCCAGTTTAACATGGTCCTTCTACGGTAACTTGCAATGCACTGCTGTTTAATCAATAATTTCCTATTTGTCCTTTTTATTTCTGTAGGGAGAATTACACCAGTTTGGGCAATTTTTCAGCATTTGCAAGCCTCCTCATTCCTTTCCTTAGTGCAAGTTTTTTTATTGATTCCATAAAATCACAAATCTTCAAACTGCTTTGCAGTAGTAGTTGAAAACCCAGGCTTGGAGAAAACGTGCCTTTGTGTTCATGGGAACAGTCTGGGGTCAAGTTTAATAGGGTTTAGGATCCTAATGTTTGAAGTTTGGTTCCTAAATTGGCCTTTTTGAAAATTTACTGGGGCTGAGTGCCTCAATTTGGGCTCCTAGTTTCATTAGGATCCTAAAAGCTTGATAGCTACAGGGGCAGAGTTAGGAAAGGCAAACTAAATTAGGAGCTTAGCACTGATTTTCAAAACTGGGTACCTAATTTGGGAACTTCAATCTAGGCAAATAAATAGCAGGCCTAAATTTTAGGCTCCTAATTTTATGTAAATTTTCAGCTGAAAATTTAGGCCCCTAAGTTCTGGTGAAATTAGGTGATATACTTTCTTTGAGTCTCTGTTCCTCTGAAACTATTGACTGGGTGAAGGAATTACTTCACTGTGTTTTAATGCCACACTGGGCGACTTAAAACTTCCCTATCTCACATTTAGCTTTTCCAAACCTAAAATTTCATACTGTTTATTGCACGTTTCCATTAAGCTGATGCATGACCTGTAAGAGTACTTTTCAACTTTTGGGAGTGGAAAGTCAGTACCCTGAATTGAATTTCAAAGTGCGCTTAGAATTGATAGAACTCTTTAAGCAGCAAAGTTTCTATAAATGGCATGTTTTTGGTACCCTGACACTTCACAGGACACTGAGAAGGCAGTAATGGGCTCCTGCCTCTTTATAAGAAGACTTCCCCCACCCCACCTCACTCCTCCACACCTGTTTTCCCCTCAGGGTTTTAAAGACCTTTGGCATGAGACCCACAATTTTCCATATCTCATTTATTTATTTTTATTTATTTAAAAATATTTCTATACCGTCTTTCACAAACAGTAGTTGACCAAAACGGTTTACAAATTTTCAAAATAAAATAGGAGATAACAGCTACTAATTAAATTAAATAAAAATACAAAATAAAATAATATACAATATAAAAAATATAAACAAAAGATAGTAAAGTTAAGAAAAAAATACGTATACTTTTAAGCCCTGATTCTAATTACATCTCCTCAGATTTTTAATTTAACTATGCTGAATATTATACAAAACAGAAATATAGTCAGAAATAGCTAAGGAATAATGTAGAGCCAAAATTCCCAAAGTTTTTCATATAGTTTACATATGATTAACTGAAAGCAAAATGGATAGACATGATAAGTCGCTTGACTGTGAAGTTGCTAAATGTGGAGTTTGAGGAGCATCAAGTCGAGTAAATAATTATCAGTCAAACTAGTGGGGTCGTCCTCCAGCATCTTTGTCACTGGGGGCCCCACAATCCCATCTTGAGTGATAATAATTCATTCCGCCTTTCTTGACACTTTAAAGCGGATTACTTTCAGGTACTATATATATTCTTTCTACCCCCAGATGGTTTACAATGTAAGGGGGTCATTTATCAAATTGCATTAGGGCCCCAATGCCTGTGATAACGCCGTAACGCACGCGGTAAATACTGCATCGCAGAATGCGTATGCAAATTCAAAATTAGTATTCGGTTAACGTGGCGAGGTTAACGAACAGCGCAGTTGCCATCAGTGAAGATTTTATGTGATTTGGAGTGGTGAAAGGTAAAAGAAGAGTAGATTTGTATTGTGCTGTTCGTACCTATGACTGTGCATGTAAAACAGCCCCCCAAAACCTATTCCACCCCCCAAACCTCACCCAGAGTTACTAGTGCTCCCTCTTACTTAGATGTGAGCCTCTATAGATTCTCTCTCTCTCTCGCAATAGTGGGTGCTCCCCGATGCAGAAAATCACTGGGCGTCCAATTTCTTGCCTGTGGTGTTGAAAATTAAATGTATAATGACTTGATTTGGATAAAAACTCATTTAGCTGTGCAATTTAGACACCCATAGCAAGGGGCACTTAGCTATGGGTGTCTTCACCAAAATCAGTGAGAAGAAGCGGGGTCAAAATGGATGCTCATATTGAGCGCCCATTGCAGCTGTGGGCACCTGATGCATTTGAGCGCTATGGACGCACGATTCTCCCCTGGTGCATCCCTATTTTATGCAGCCCTTCATTTAAATACCGCATCGGGCATCCAGGGGATGTGGCTGCATGCCTGTTAGGAAAATGGGCGCTCCATATATGTGCCCGTTTTCAGTGTCTGCTGTGCTCTGAAGTATTAGCATTGTTTCCCTGTTCTGGGTATTTTTAAAAATGATTTATAATTTCTTGCCTTTCCTTGTGGAAGAAAGCTGTTCGGAACGCATCGGGAAACATAATAGGAGTGCTGTACATGCACAGACCACTTTCCAGCCATATAAAAACCATCTAAAGAGACAGAAGGTGTCAAAAGAGGAGCTGCACAGGATTGGCCCAGAGGGACTTGTTGAGAGAGAACCAGGCAGTGTTTTCTAAGCACCAGGGGCACCGTTTCAATTATCCACTCCAGTTAGCAGCCTGATTTCATTTTGATTATCACACTAGGGGACTTGCAGTTTCAGTGATTTTGAATGGTATTTGCTGTGTTCTTACAAAAGACAATTGGGGGGTCTATAACCAGAACTCTAGGGTATGTTTTTCCTGCTTCTGCTTCACCTGCTGCCTGCAGTAAAGAACGTTGGAATGAATTTTTGCGTTATGAGAATTTATGAAACCCTTAATCTATCTTATGGTAACCCTTATATTAGGCTTTCTTACAAACAGGGTAATTTTCAAAGGCATTTCCCGCCTGTAAAAACAGGCAGTGGAACCTCTTTTAAGTTGGGAGTGGGCCCATTCCCACTGCAAAGTTTTTTTTACTTTACACTTACAGTTAATGTCACTCTACCTTACATACATTCTTCACATAAATCACAGAGCATAATTATTTGTTTCCAGACCAATTAAATGCTGTAGCTCCTGAAACAGGACCCTCTGCCAGCATTCTTTGCATAAATCAGAGTACAAATTATTCATTCCCAGATGAACCAATAAAATGCTCGATGCTAGAAAACCAGACATAGCGGTAAAGGAGAAAACGCCAAAAACACCATTACTAATAGAAG
The DNA here is from genome assembly GCF_901001135.1 of Rhinatrema bivittatum. Taxonomy (NCBI): domain Eukaryota; kingdom Metazoa; phylum Chordata; class Amphibia; order Gymnophiona; family Rhinatrematidae; genus Rhinatrema; species Rhinatrema bivittatum. The sequence goes on from NC_042617.1 coordinate 157,753,015, forward strand.
TGTCAGTACTAAGTGACTATAAATGTACTATGAATGGAGAGAGAGAGAGAGAAGATCATCAAGTGCCAAAACTTGTAATCTGAGACCAAGAAAATGTGGCCTAAAGATACAGAAACTGCTATTGTTTGGGTACCACTGATCTGATTAAAAAGAATTTCCAAGCTGACCTAGATATGTTGTCTGTGTATATAACATCTTAAGCCTCAGAAAGAATTTGTTTGGCCCAGTACAAATATTTAGAAGAGTACTAGTAGTACATTTCAGAGACTAAGAACATTTCGAGGAAATTCTCTTTAATCACCTAGTTTAAGAGAGGTTCTTGTCATTGTATGCACAAGATAAACCCAATATAAATCTTGTACCTCCAGTTCTATAAATATATACTTTCGGGTAGATTTTTAAACCCCTGCGTGCGTATTTTCAAACGGGCCTGGCCCCGCGTATAAATCCAGGTACGCAAATAAGTGCCAGGGCCTGAATAGGGGACGGTCCAGGGGTGGGGAGGGACAGGGCTGGAGGCAGACTGGAAGCGCGTGTCGGCAGTCGGCCAGCGCGCGCAAGTTGCTTCTGCTTCAACGGAGCAGTAAGCAATGAAACAAAAAAAAAAGAGAAGGTAGGAGAACAGGTTTAGGGGGCGGGGAGGAGAGGAAGAGGGGAGGGGGTCGGGAACTCAGGGAGGCCCAATTGCATCACTGCGCATAATCTTATAAGATTGCCCCCCTCCCCCCACATACGCTGCCCGCACATGCACGCGCGGATTATAAAATCCCTTGTGCTTGTGCGCGCTTACATGTTATAAAATCGGCACATCCATGTGTACGCACCGGGAAGCGCACGCACCTTTTAAAATCTACCCCTTTGTGATCACAGACCCCCCTTCCCCCAGTACACACAGCCCCCTCTAACAATTGGGGCAGAGCAGTGTATTTTCCCTTACACCTCACCATACAAAAAAAATTCTGGAGTTGTAAACACAAATTTCCTCCACTACCAGGCACACTGAAGTAATACGGAATCCTGGGGAAAAGAACACTCAGCACATATATAGCAAACCTGCCATACTGCAGCAGCACTAGCTCACAGGACTCCAAAAGAAACAACTCTACCTATAAACAGGCCAAACTGCAAATATTACACCAGGCCCTAGAACACCAATACACCTCCTGATGGAAAATACAGGGGCAGATTTTCAAAGGGGTACGCGCGTAGTAACTTGAAGGAAAAAAAGGGGATTTAGAAGGTGGGGAGGGAAGGGAGGTTAGGGTAGGGGGTAGGAAAGTAGGAAACTGGGAGAGCCCCGATCTCATCGGCATGTGAATTTGCAAAATTTTAACCCCCCCCCCCTTGTGCGCGCCCACAACACATACATTATAATCCGCGTGCGAAAGTTCGAGCATGTGTTATAAAATCAGCGTGTCCACGTGCGCGCGCCACTTTTAAAATCTACCCTTAAATGCAATGCAAGGCAGCAGCTTAGAGTCCTGTCCGTGAACTCTTTGGACTTTTTCCATGGATTTGACTAAAACTCTGAATGCATTAAAAAAAAAAAAAACCGAAAAGAAAACAAAAAAACCAAAAACCAAACGTGAATCAAACTGAAAGCCTCCAGGTAGTATCTGGGGTTCCCATGACACGTGCTGGATAAAGTATTCATTAGGCTATTAGAACTCGGGAAGGAGTGAAGGTTTTCATTAGCTGGTGCATTAGATGTGCGGTTGAGAGGAATTGGATTACAGTACACCGGTTACTTTTCCTGGCAGCAGAATAAAGTGTCATAGGAGGGCATGCCAAGGAAGAAACTAATTTTTGCCACCTCTTTCAGCTACAGTTGAATGAATACATTTTTGAGAATAGAACGGTTGTGCCACCTTTAATAAAACTCCGGTCCTAAAGCATCTCTGACAGCATGATACACTGGCTGAGGGCAGGGAGGCAGATCATGCAGAAGGGAGTTAGTGTTTCATATTTGCTTTTTTGTTTTGTTCTACTTCAAGATAATGTAAAAGACAACTCTTTTTTGTATACGGGATAAACACTTCCTGCTAGCAAAAGCCCACCTACACACACACACACATACAACCAGCCACTCACACACATTCCCTCCCCACCTCTGCACACAACCACACTCTTCCTTATAGATTATCTGTAACACCCCCCCACACCCCTTTCTACAATTATACGTTGGACAGTATTCTTGAAGTCATGGCTCTTCATGCTTTCCCTACGTTTTATGCTGGAGGTGGGGGAGAAGGAGTAAGGAAGGGGGAATGGTTTACCTACAGTTCTCTTACCTATATTACAGAGTACAGTAGGAGAACAACTTCATTTCTCCCAAGCTGTGTTGTAATTATAGTTTTTCATTTCTGAATCAGTTAAGTATGATTATGGAGTAATCATTATGATTGCAATTTCCGTGGCAGGTGCTTTCTTGCTTAGATGGTGCTGCTTAGAGCTAAAAGGACCAGAGTTTTGATTTTCAAGTTATTTTGAACTGTGTAAGGGAATGTAGAAGCTTTCATGGATGATCAGGTACATAGTCTGCCTACAGCGTGGCATGCACAACTTACCAGTGACCCATGTGCATGGCTTTAGCATAACAGTCCCAGCTATCAAGGTGCCTGTAAGCAACACTGCAGCCTATCTAGCCCAGAAGTAAGCAAAGATGAAACCCTTTCACGTCGGAGGGGGGGGGGGGGGGAAACATTTTGGCAAAAAAAAGTTACTTATTCTCAGGTCCCATGCTGTCAGCTGAGTAGGCAGCACAAGCTCTTCTGATAATCCCAGAAAGGGTTAAAAATTGGCTCTCAGGTCTGCTAAATTGAAATGCTGCATTAACCTCCTATTGCCTCCATGTTGTGCTGCTGTATAAACTGTCGGGAAAGCTGGTCAGAAACACTCTGATTCAGGAGTTTATCCTGTCTTGTTTGATTCTTCCTGAGAGAACTTGTGGAACATTTGTTTTCTCTCCATTGCACAAAGGAAACACTGGGGGAAAGAAATATCAAAACTTTGCTGATTTTTTTTCTCCCTCCAGTTTGAGTGCCCCAGCATCCTTCATAGTTTTTTCTTTCCTCCCAGCTGACGAACTTCTGCCTTGATTTCTTCCAGGCTACGGACATACTGTGCCCCTGTCTGACGGCGGAAAGGCGTTCTGTATCATCTACTCTGTGATAGGAATTCCCTTCACCCTCCTGTTCCTGACGGCCGTAGTGCAGCGCATCACAGTCTATGTCACCAAGCGACCTGTGCTCTACTTCCACCAGCGCTGGGGGATTTCCAAGCAGGTAGTCTCCATCGTCCACGCTGTGCTGCTGGGTTTCATCATCGTCTCGTGCTTCTTCTTCATCCCTGCTGCGATATTTTCTGTCCTTGAGGAGGACTGGAACTTTTTGGAATCGTTTTACTTTTGCTTTATTTCCCTGAGTACCATCGGCCTTGGAGATTATGTCCCAGGGGAAGGCTATAACCAAAAATTCAGAGAGCTGTACAAGATAGGAATTACTTGTAAGTATTAACATGTAAAATCAAAAGTGTGAATTTGCAGGGCATCTGTATCATCGCTGTCATGCTAAAACACATATCTGTGCTCAGTTCATTTACCATAAGGAGTTGGCAATTTGTTCAATGTTATGTCCAAACAGAAATTTATAGCATAGAGTTTTTCATCTAAATAACCAATTCAGTCTCCCCCCCCCCCCCCCCCCCCCCCCCGAGTAACGGTATTTTGGGTGGTTTTTTTCTTTTGCTCATCAGCTGCTGGGGACGCCTGTAAATCCTCCCCCTGAATCTATACTGTTAAACTTGCCCCTCGACATAGGTGTGCATAGGGGGGGACTTTATTCCATCAAATGATGCTATAGATGGAAATCTGATTTGGTCCCTACTATAGAAGATGTCAAGCGAAGACTAGATAAGGTGTGTCTTTTATCCAAATTAACAGCTGTTAAAAATCATGCACTCACTAACGGGCCGATACAGTAAAAAGAGCGGGCGAGCGCACAGGCCACTCTCCTGTGCACGCGATACAGTAAAGTAATTTATTTAAATTAGGGCCGGCAGTAAAAAGAGGCGCTAGGGACACTAGTGCGTCCCTAGCGCCTCTTTTCGGACAGGAGCGGCGGCTGTCAGCGGGTTTGACAGCCGACGCTCAATTTTGCCGGCACCGGTTCTCGAGCCCGCTGACAGCCACGGGTTCGGAAACCGGACGCCGGCAAAATTGAGCATCTGGTTTCCGAGCCGCGGGCCTATTTCAATTTTTTTTTTTTTTTTTACCTTTCGGGACCTCCGACTTAATATCGCCATGATATTAAGTCAGAGGGTGCACAGAAAAGCAGTTGTTACTGCTTTTCTGTGCACTTTCCCGGTGCCCGGAGAAATTAACGCCTACCTTTGGGTAGGCGCTAATTTCTTAAAGTAAAATGTGTGGCTTGGCTGCACATTTTGCTTTCTGAATCGCGCGGGAATACCTAATGGGGCCATCAACATGCATTTTCATGTTGCGGGCGCTATTAGGTTCGGGGGGTTGGACGCGCGTTTTCGACGCGCTATTACCTCTTACTGAATAAGGGGTAAAGCTAGCACATTGAAAATGCGTGTCCAAATGCCGGCTAACAGTGCGCTTCATCGGAGCGCACTGTACTGTATCGGCCTGTAAGTATTTTAAAATCTGGAACCCTTGGTTAATGAGGAGTTCATCACTCATGTAAATTTCTTTAGAGGTGTTATCTCTTCTTGATGGTCCTTTCGATTCTTTAGCATGCCATTTTATTTAGGTGTAGGTGGTAGTTCTGCCTTGCCCAAATATGCTATGTGCTTATTTTATAGATATTGGTTTCTGATTGAGATATAAGGGGATGGAGGGTGGGGTTATTGATTCATGTGTTCCTCATTGTGGGACAATTTGTTAGTTTTTCTCTCTTGGCTATATAATGTTTAATTGCTGGGGTTTTTTTTAATATCATAAAATTACAATTTGGAAAAAATAAATAACCAATTTCATTTTCCTTAACGAAAAAGGCATCAAGTAAGACGCCAACGCATCATAGTGTTTCAGCTTCAGCCATTTTGGGATGATCATAGTTACATAAATGAACAGCCTAGAAGTAGAAAATATTCCCAACAAAAGCTTATGACTCCTTGTTGCAGGTACTAAACTAAAAGTACATATCAAAAATCATCCCATTAGAGCATGGATTAAAAAAATTACAAATACCATAGAAACAGATATAGTCCATACTGTACCCTCTGTTTGTGGGCAAAATGGTGACTCAGGAATCTGTCTTTTTCTCCTTTTATTTTCTGCTTGGAAGGGTCTGGAAACTAGAATGTGATAATTTGATTAATTCTGTGATTGTTGAATGATTGCAATTTTTTTTTTCTGTCTTGAATTAATTGTGCTGATTCATTTGTTGGTTTTTCTTTGCTTTGCTTTGTACCTGAAAAGGCGGATTATAAATTTTATACCGGTAGCATATTTTTACCAGAGGTAAGTCTTGTCAGACAAATCTGATCAATTGCTTTAATTGGGTGACCAGAGAACGGGATCAGGGGAGAGCGCTAGATGTAGTGTACATGGATTTCAGTAAGGCCTTTGGTTCCACATGGGTGACGTACACATAAATTAAACTAGTTAAGTGAGAGGTGAAAAAGGGTAGTGGTAAATGGTGTTCACACCATGGAGGGGGATGTTGCTAGCAGTGTGCCTCAGGGATCGGTCCTTGGACCGGTTCTTTTCATCATTTTCTTGAGAGACATTGCAGAAGGATTGTCGCAAAAGGTTTGTTTTTTTGCCGATGATATCAAATTCTGCAACAGGGTAGACAGGAAATTGTAGAAAACACGAGGGAAGGATCCAGTGAAGCTCTAGAAATGATCTAGGGTCTGGCAGCTAAGATTTAATGCTAAAAAATGCCGAGTTATGACAAAAGCCAGAAAAATGTTTGACTGAATAGAAAAAGGAAGATGATATTGCCTCTGTATAGGTCACTGGTGAGACCTCCCTAGGAATAGTGTGTACAATTCTGGAGACCTTACCTTCAAAAGGATATAAACATGATAGAGTTGGGCCAGAGGGTGGCTACTGAAATGGTCAGTGGTCGTCTTCTAAAGCATTTGTGGACAGACATAAAGATCTAAAATATGTACCCTAGAGGAAAAGCGAGATGGAGAAATGAGAGATATTTAAATACATCCAAAATTCCTGTGCACAGGAGATGAGCTTCTTTCAATGGAAAGGATGCTTTAGAATGAGAGATTATGGGATGAGGGTGAAAGGGGGTAGATTTAGGAGGTATCTAAGGAAATATTTCTATATAGACAGGGTGGTAGCATGGAATGGCTTCCCAGTGAAGGTGGTGGAGATGAAAACGGAATCTGAATTCAAAAAAGTATAGAATAAATACAGAGGATCTCTGAGGGAGTGAAGGCAATTATAAAAGCTGAATTAGTTGGGTGATTGGGCTGACTAGATAGTCCATACAGTCACTTTCTGCTGTCACGTTTCAATGTTAAATGTAATTACATTTTGATGTCATGTGACTGCAGTTAAATACATTCTTGTATTTTAAAAAATCCTCAATTTTGGTTTGTATTGCACTGGATAAGAGAGTTCAGCTTTTTTTTTTGTTTCGGTTAGTATAGCTGGGAGCTGTCTTCCAGGCGACTTGGTACCTTTCATGGGGGAGGTTTTACAATAGGTGCACAAGTCATGCAGATAATTCCTGTCCGCAGACTTTTCACCAGTTTTCAAAGGGAAATTACACTTTGTACTTTGTCTTTGAAAAGTATCCCCAGTAAAGCACCCCTCTCACATTTACACCTGCTAATCCATGTGGGTAGCTTTTTCAAGAAAAACGGCGTGTGTACCCCCTTCCAGACCTGCCCCTGGGAGCACCTCTTCACACCGTGGGAAATGTTATACATGTAGTGGCATTGTGTGTGTCAATTACCTGCACACAGGGAGCATAATTATCTGGGAAAAAAAAAAGCCCTTATTTCTGTGGTTAAAGCACTGTTTTACCTGCGGAATGAAAATAATTTTTATTTAAAACATTTCTAAATCTGTATTGGTCACCCAACGCAGTGGAACAATTAAAATCTCAAAACCAGCCAAAAAAAAATAATCTAAAAATGTCTATTGCTGTATGCTCAGGAGGGAAGGATTAATATTGCTGTTGTTATTGGTCATTTGATCATTAAGCATATAGATATTTGGGTGACTTGTGGCCGTGAGGGTCATTTGGTACCTTGCCTGCCTGTTGTGAAGGTAGCAAATCTCACACATTTTCTAGATAGCTGGGAAGGAGCTTGCTCTCATACTACATGTAGGTATCAAGGACCCAGATAGGTGCAGGAGGGAGGTGCTAGAAGATAAAGTTAGACTTCTAGGTAGGAAACTAAAATTCATAATCTCCAGGGCTGTATCCTCAGCAGTGTTCTCAGTTACACACGCAGGACCTCAGAGGCAGGCTGAGCCCCAGAGTTTCAGCACGTGGATGAGATGATGGTGCAGAGCCTGGGGCTTTAGATTCGTTAGGAACTGGGGTAACCTTTTGGGAAGGGGGAAGCCTATTCTGTCGGGATGGGGATTCCATCTCAACCAGAATGGAATCCAGTTGCTGGTGCTCACAGTTAATAACTAGGAGCATTGTGCAGAGGAACGGCTTTGGCATGCTTTCCAACACAAATCTGTAGAAACTATGTGTGGATAGGTGTGAGAGGATTAGGGAGGTGTTGGCATGTGTGTGAGATGGTAATGTGCATGGTGTCTGTGTGTTAGGTCGTGATGTGTCTTGTGTATGTGTGCATGGTAGGGTGGGGGTAGTGCATGAATATGTTTAGGGGTATGGGTTTGTATGTGAAGGATATAGAGTTGTATGTTGGTTTTGAGGGGTGTGTAGAAGGTTGTGGGCTGTTTTTTTGGGGGGGATATGACTAGGTGGCAGATGTGCTTGTGAAGGTTTGAATGGGCTGTGTATGTGGGTGTGGGGTATACGTGGCGGGGATAAGTGTGTGTTTGAGGGATTTCTATTGAAGGTTGTTTATTTAGGGGCCACATGGGTGGGTGTTTTTGGGGTCTAGTTGTGTGTAGGAGGAGGTATTGGGTGTATTTGGAGTAGATGTGTGTGTGAAGGGGTGATGTGTGACTTGAGAAGTGGGGAAGATGACATTGAAGGGGTAGTTTAGTTTATTATGTTTTCTTAATCGTCTTTCTTTACAGAAAATTAAAGCAATGTACCGTCATTCACATTTTCTTCCTACATGCCAAATTTGGTGAATTTCCATCTCTCTTTTACATAGTTACTGTGATTACAAGTGGACAGATATTAAACCCTTATATATATATATATATATATATAAGAACAGTGTCCTAAAATAACAGGAGCTATAAGGACAAATAGCTGGAAAAGGAGGCTTTTATGATTTACAAAGGAAGTGGCTGTCAAAGGAGAGAAGGGTTTGCATTTGAAAGATACAAAGGGATCTCAGATAAGGGAGGACAGAGAATACTATATGGAAAAGCTGAGCATATAGTGGGGAAGGTGGGATACTTAACACTTAAAAGAAAGCTAAGATGGTAAAAGATAAGTCCATTGGTGATATTCTACCAGGTCTCCCGCCTGTTTCCTTTTCCCCATTGCAGGTGAAGTGGAAAGCAGAGGCTAGCATTGGCTCTTAATTGGTCTCTCTTTTGTTTATTTGTGATTTTTTTCAGAAAATTACCACTGGAAAAGCCTTTGTTTTTTAGGTATGTCAGTGAAAGAAGGAAGGGCAGAGCTGGGATTATGGGACTAAGAAAAGGAGGACTATGTGGAGGATAACAAGAAAAACGCGGAAACGATAATTCTTTTTTTCAATGTTTGCTGGACAAGGGTTTGAAGAAGGTAGGGGTTGTGTGTGGTAGTGGGTTAGATGCCATAACATTTACAGATGAGATGGTTTGTAAGGAACTTGCAAAATTGAAACTGGGCAAAGCTGTGAGGCTAACTGGGATACATAATGGGATATGAAGGGAGCTCAGAGAGATTCTGATGGGTCCACACTGAAATATCTGTTCATTATAGGAGAGTTTTCACTGGACTAGAACTAGGCAGGTGTTGGCTCTCTTCATAAAAGCAGTAATAAGGAAAAGGCTAGAAACTGCAGGCCAGTCAGTCTGATCTCAGCAGCAGAAAAGCTAATGGAGACAAGATAGTGAGGTATCTTGAATCCAATTTTGTTGAAGATTGAAAAATGGTTAAAAGATAGAAAAAAAGAGAGTAGGGCTAAATGGTCAATTTTCTCAGTGGAGAAAGGTGAATAGTGTATTGCCCAGAGATCTGTAATAGGACTGCTGCTTTTTAACATATTCATAACTGATCCAGATATGGAAATGGCAAACGAGGTGATAAAGTTTGCTGATGATAAGAAAATTATTCAAAGTTGATAAATCACAAGATAGGATTATGAGATATTGCAAGAGGACATTCTAGAATAGGAGATTGGACATCCAGATGCCAGATGACATTTAATGTGGATAAGTGCAATGTGATGCATGTAGGGAAGAGTAACCCAAATTATAGCTACAAAATGCAAGGTTCAATTTTGGGAATCACCACCCAGGAAAAGAATCTAGACGTTTTCATGGATAATATGTTGAAATCCATTGCTCAGTGTGCAGCGACTGTCAAAAAAGCAAATAGAATGCTAGGAATAATTAGGAAAGGAATGGAGAATAAAAAAGAGAATATCATAACACCTCTATATTACTCCATGATGTGACCTCACCTTGGGTATTGTGTGCAATTCTGGTCACCGCATCTCAAAAAAGATATAGAGGAATTAAAAATAGGGACAGAGAAGGGCGACCGAAATGATAAAGGGGATGGAATGATTCCTCTACGAGGAAAGGCTAAAGAGGTTAGGACTCTTCAGCTTGGAGAAAAGACAGCTGAGGGGAGATATGATAGAGATCTATAAAATAATGAGTGGAGTGGAATGGGTAAACACACATTGGGTTTTTTGCTCTTTAAAAAAGTACAAAGACTAGGGGACACCCAGTGAAGTTACTAGGTGATACATTTAAAACTTAAGAGAAAATATGTTTTTACTCAATATGTAATTAAGCTGTGGAATTTGTCAGAGATTGAGGTGAAAGCTGTTAGTGTAAGTGGGTTTAAAAAAGGTTTAGACCAGTTCCTGAAAGTCCATAAACCATTATTAAGGTGGAGTTGCAGAAATCCACTACAGCATGGAATCTATCGACTTTTTGGGATCCTGCCAGGTACTTGTTATCTGGATTGGCCATAGAAACAGGATACTGGACTTAATGGACCTTTGGTCTGACCCACTATGGCAAATCTTATGTTCTTATGTCCAGTAGGTTACAGGAGCCAAGGAAGCATGATTTTACCAGAGGGGAGATTGTGTTACACTAATCTGAACAACGTCTTTATTTGGGTGACCAGAAAATTGGACCAGCAAAGCCTCTGCTACTATTCCACATAACAAACTCACTTGAATTAAAAACTGTCTGAGTGCTAGATAAGAGGGTATTGGTAAATGGAATTCACACCAAGAAAGAGGAGTGATTAGTGAAGTACCTCTGAGGCTAAATCTTTTTATTATCTTTGCGAGAAATATAAATACCTGGGCATTCTCTGGATTTGACCCTGAGATTCTGGAATTTTTAAGGAATTGCAGGGACCCTAGGCAAACATTGGAAAAAAATGGGCATGGCAGCAAAGTGCCCACGCCTACCCCAGAAGAGGAAGTCCTGTCCTGTGGGCCTGCATGAGTAGGAAAAAGGTGGGGAAATCCTGCTATCTACAAACTCACTGGAAAGAGGGGTCATCACCCTCCCCTGGCCTGCTTGTACAGCCCAAGAAGAGACAGGAGCAGCCTGGGCTTGTGGGGGCCATAGGTCAACTCCTCTTTCTTCAGGCTGATCAGGCCCACATAGCTCCTCCCTCTTCTTGGGCTCTACAGGCAGGCCCAGTGATGAGGTCGCTTCTTGCATGAATGAGTTCCAGGGGAAGGGAGAAGGAATCATTGTGTTGGGGGGAGAGAGAATATGCTTGTGTGAGTGTATGTATGTATATATCAGAGTGTGTTATTAAGTGTGTGTTTGTATGAGAGTTTATTAGTGAGTGTAAGAGAGTGTGTGGAGGGTAATGAGAAGTGTGAGCGTGAGTGTATATGTTTTTGCATGTATGAAGGAGGAGAAAGTTCATGCGCAAGCCCCTTCCCTTCCCCCACTTGACAGAGTGAGCGGATATCAGAAGTTTATAGCTTTGGAAATAAGCAGCAGGGTTAATGGGACCAGTTATTTATTTATTTATTTATTTATTTATCACAGATGATACTAAAATCTGAAAAGAATGGATATCTGTGAAGGTATAGGCAAAATTAGAAGTGATCAAAGAAATTTTGAGGGAGCTGCAACTCCATGCAAGAAAGTCTAGAGTTGCCTGAGGGAGGATATGATAGAAGTCTATAAAATCATGAGTGGAATTGAATGGGTAAATGTAAATTGGTTATTTACTCTTTTAAAATATACAAAGATTAGGGGACACTCCATGAAGTTAGTAGGTAGCATATTCAAAACAAATAGGAGAAAATTTCACTCAGTGCAGAATTAAGCTTTGGAATTTATTAGCAGAGGATGTGGTTAAGGTAGTTAACATAGATGGGTTTAAAAAAGATTTGGATAAGTACCTGGAGGAGAAGTCCATAAACTGTTACCTGTACGTACCCAGATCAGTCCAGACTCCTGGGTTTTGCCTCCCCTCCAGCAGATGGAGACAGAGCAGTTTTAACAAAACTATGCCCTATATACCAAGGTGCCACCTACAGTCCGTCAGTATTTCTCTGTCTCCAGCAGATGGTGGAGGTGCAAAACCTACAGTTTGTTTTGAATACCTAGGGTTATTAAAAAAAAATAAAAATTTGGTGAGATAGATGATTAGGGGTATTCTAATTAGTTTAAAAAAAAAAAAAAAGGACAGAGTCAAAGACGATTTCTTCGGCCTCCCAGAAGGTTGCTAGGTCCTGAGGGGACCATCCCCTCTGGTGGTGGAGGCAGCTGCGGGTAAGGGTCGAGGGCCCTCTTACCGCTTGAGAGCAGCTCTGGGGTGATACCAGGGAGCCCGGCTTACTCACCCCAGATGATCCAGGATCCTGTGCAGGCTGCCGGGCAAGCTTTTCTTTAAAAAAAAAAATAATTATTTAATAGAGCTGTTTTCTTGGCGTGCCGACTCTCCTTTCCCTCGTTGCTGCACCCGCTCAAATCGCCGCTGTTTTTTTGCACTGTTGGGGTGTTTTTTGGGGTTGTTGTTTTTTCTTCTTTCCCTGATGCCTTGGAGCTTGGCGCATCACGTGTGTGGCTTGGCACGAGCGCAACTGTCTAGAGACAGCCTGTGCTCGGCTTGTCTCCCCGGGGGGGAGGGAACCTACGGTTTACCCGGGGATAGCCGGCAACTTCGCGCAAAGCTCAGATGGGGATGCCTGCACCGTGGGTCGCTCCAGCTGATCCGTTCTCGCTGAGAGTGGGAACGGAAGCCATTTTAAGTTCTTTTTGGGCATCCCGCAGTGGGGGAGGGGTTTTTACCTCCTTTCCTATCCCCTCAACAGATGTTCACCGGGGGGGGGGGGGGGGGGGGTGAACCGGCTGGCCCAGCCTCACCAGTGACGGAGGAGATCTCCGAGGGAGTTACAGACTCCTCTTCTTCTTCCTTTTCATCAGAATTTGTGCTTCTGCTTCATAAGGCCTTTAAGGCCAGGAAGTCAGGGAAGAAGCACTTGGGAGAGAAAATGGCTTCGCTGGATCCACGTCGAGCGGCCCAGAGCGGTCTAGGGCCAAGGGAGGCTCGGTTCCTTCAAACAGCACATAGAGTGTCGGAACTCAGGCATTGTCTTGCAGGGAGCCTTACTTACGAATTTCTGATTCCGGGGTTTCCTAAAGGACGGTTCCTTCCGAAGGTAGTTTCCTCTTTTCACTTGAATCAGACGGTAGAGCTTCCGTCTTTTCCAGACTTGGACTGGTCAGATCCTCTTGCTCGAGATTTACGGAAACTGGATGTTCGCAGGGCTTTGCTGCGATACCTGGAAGTTACGAATGCTTTTCATATGTCCGACCATCTGTTTGTATTGTGGAGTGGCCCAAAGAGAGGTAATATGGCATCTAAAACTACGATAGCCCATAGGCTGAAAGAAGCTATAAGTTCAGCATATTTGCTGCATGGTAGATCTCTACCGGTTGGACTTCGTGCTCATTCTACTCGTTCTCAGGCTGCGTCATGGGCGGAATGCCAGCAAGTCTCTCCACAAGAGATTTGCAGGGTGGCAACTTGGAAGTCTTTACACACTTTTGCGAGACATTACAGGCTGGATGTCCAGGCCCCAGGTTCAGGGGGTTTTGGAGAAGGAGTGCTCCGAGCGGGCCTCTCCGGGTCCCACCCCAGGTAAGGAAGATCTGGTACATCCCAGGAGTCTGGGCTGATCTGGGTACGTACAGGGAAAGAAAAATTGGTTCTTACCTGATAATTTTTGTTTCTGTAGTACCACGGATCAGTCCAGAGTCCCGCCTGTAGTGAGCATTGAGGTAACAGAGAGTTCGCTCATTCAGCTTTTGGTTTATTTTTCGAGTCTGCAGATCACTTTGATTTTTCCGTGTTCATTGGGTTCTGTTCCCATTTGGGATTAGTGAGCCAGGTTGGATAAAGTCTTAACTGTATATAGTTGGTTTGGTTTTGTACCATTCTGCTTTGTTACTAAGTAATACTGACGGGACTGTAGGTGGCACCTTGGTATATAGGGCAGAGTTTTGTTAAAACTTCTCTGTCTCCATCTGCTGGAGTACCACGGACTGATCCGTGGTACTACAGGAACGAAAATTATCAGGTAAGAACCAATTTTCCTTAACTAATCAAGAAGTCAATATTCAAAAGCCATTTAGATGGATAACGCACAAGTTATCCATCTAAATGTCTAATGCAGCATATTCAGCATCTTATCTGGCTATAATTTAGCCGTATAAAAAAGGGGTGTTCTGGGGAGGGACTGAGATATCTGGCCAAGTTAGCCAGTTAGGTTTTTAAGTTTTCTGGCTATATGAAGCTAGATAACTTTAAGCCAGTATATTCATTGGGTCATTTTTCCCGCTGAATATACAGGTCAAATTATCTGGCTAAAGTTAGCCAAATAACTTGTCTACTAAACGGCCTACAGAATATTGGTCTCCAAACAGACTTAAGGAATAGCCACTACTTTTCACTGTGTACTAGAGGCATGGGATCTATTTACCATTTGGGATCTTGCTAGGTACTTGTGACCTGGATTGACCACTGTTGGAAACAGAATACTGGGCTTGATGGACCCTCGGTCCTACCCAGTATGGCAATTTCTTATGTTCTTATCTGGGGAGAAGAATTCTGAGAGAACAGTAGGTGATATGGGGTAAAGCGCAGATGCAAGACAAATAGGAGAGGGACATTAGGGGTGATCATATTTGGTGATCTCAAGGTAGTGAAAGAGTGCAACAAGGTGATAGTCAGAGGAATGTTAGAGTGTATAGGGGGAAAGCAAAATCAATAGGAAAAAAGGATGAAATTTATCTTGGACAAGTGCAAAATGATGCATATAAGGAAAAATAACCCTTGCTGCAGTTACAAAATGTTAGGTTCTATCTTAGGAGTTGCCACCAGGAAAAGATCTAGGTGTCATAGTGGATAATACATTGAAATCGTCAGCTCAATGTGCTGAGCGAACAAAAAAGCAAACAGAATGTTAGGAATTATTAGGAAGGGAATGGCAAATAAAAAAGGAGATGTCATAATGCCTATGTATCACTCTATGGTGAGACCACACCTTGAATACTGTGTGCAGTTCTGATCACCACATCTCAAAAAAGATATAGTTGCACTGGATAAGGGGCATGGAACGGCTGCCTTATGAGGAAAGGCTAAGGAAGTTAGGACTGTTCAGTTTGGAGAAGAAACTACTGAGGAAGAATATAATAGAGGTCTACAAAATCATGAAAGGACTTGAATAGGTTAATGTAAATTGGTTATTTAGTCTCTAAGATAATAGAAGGACTAGGGGACACTCCATGAAGTTAGCAAGTAGCTCATTTAAAACAAACTGAAGAAAATTATTTTTCACTCAGTGCATAGTTAAGCTCTGGAATTCATTGCCTGAAGATGTGGTGACAGCAGTTAGTGTAACTGGGTTTAAAAAAGGTTTGGATAACTTCCTAGAGGAAAAATCCATAAACTGCTATTAATTAATAAGCAATAGTGGACTGAGATTTATTTAATGTTTGGGTATTTGCCAGGTACTTGTGACTTGGATTGGCCACTGTTGGAAACAGGATACTGGGCTTGATGAACCCTTGGTCTGACCCAGTATGGCATACCTTTTGTTCTTATGTTCTTATCTTATGATAATTGTACCTCATCTTGAGAGATGTGTCTTATTCTGGAGTCCATACATCTGAAAAGGATACAGACCATCTGGAGACAGTCCAAAGCAAAGCTATCAAAATGGTGATGGCCAACACCAAAAGCCCTAAGAAGAAACTTCCTTATTAGGGTATATAGGAACAACAGACTTAGAGCCTGATTCACTAAGGTTTTTTTTCCATTCTGCGTCTAAGAAAACAGTTTAAAGAATCTGGCCCTTAGACAGATGCACTAAACATTTTTCTCTTGGGTACACAAAGGAAAAAAAAAACTTTAGTGCAGCTAGAATCTGCTGCGTTTCGCTTGCTCATTGTGTTCATTTGTGTTTTGAGGAATTCATCAGTCACTGGGCTTATTCCTCTATGAATATGCCTTTGTAGCACAAATGTTCTCTGAATCAAGCCCTAAGCAGCAATTCTTCAAGGAATTAATGATTATTCTGTTAATCACACATGACAGCGGAATTCTTTTCTTATTTAATTATACCCCTCAGCATTTAAAACTTAAAGCTAGAATAGACATAATATCATTTAGCCAAGAAAACACAGGAAATAATGAGCACCACCAAAGAGGGCAAAAGTGATATAATTTGGTTCTGTAATGAATGGATTTCAAAGCAGCAGTATAACCTACAGATTTCAGAATATTAATTTGCTCATGTCTTAATTCTCTTGTTTTTTTTATTATCTGTGTTTCTTGGTATCCCTTATTGTTTGCTTGAAACTACTTCTCTTTTTTCCATTTTTTTGGAATAAAACACATGGTTTTTGTTGTATTCATTGTCTAGAGCAGGGGTGGGCAAGTCCGGTCCTCGAGGGCTGCAAATCAGTCGGGTTTTCAGGATACCCCTAATGAATATGCATGAAATAGATGTGCATACAACTGAGGAAGTGTGTATACAGGTCTCTCTCATGCATATTCATTAAGGATATCCTGAAAACCCGACTGGTTTGCAGCCCTCGAGGACCGGAATTGCCCACCCCTGGTCTAGAGCAGTGTTTCTTTCTCAGCCACCTGTCCATGGACCAGCATTGGTCCCGCAGTAGCATCTTTGCGCTGGTCCACAGAGCAGCTGGTCCACAGAGCAGCTGTGCTGAAAACACTTTCCCTCTCCCTCTCTCCCTCTCTCCTTTTCTATCACTTTCCTGCCAACCACTAAAAGATGGCCCTCCCATCTCTGCATCCACACAGCATGATACTGAACCCAAGAATACCTTACAAGTAAAGGAGATATTGGACGTCAGACAACGGAAAGGTCATTGGGAATACTTCCTGTCATGGGAGGGCTTTGGACCAGAGGAGAACTCTTGGGAGCCCTCCCACCACAAGTATGACAAGGACCTCCTGTCGGAATTCCATCGTGCTCACCCTGACAAGCCCAGGCTGGTAAGGGGGAGGCCTAGAAGGGGGGGGGGCGGTACTGTTGCGCGTCCCGGCCGTGTCCCCTCCGCAGCTGGCCCTGCTCACCTCGCTCTCCCATCCACAAGCTCCGGGCTCTCCTCCACAGCCGCAGCCAGCTCCGGCATCCATGGCTCCCCCGCTTTCAGTCTCCGATGCAGGCCTCACAGCGGAGCTCCGTCGGGGCTCTTCAGCCCTGCCCCTAGGCGCGCGCGCGGCCTGCCTGCAGCCCTTTAAAGGGCCAAGAGCGGGAAAACCCCGAGAAGCTGATGCTGATGACATCACAGAGACTCCATATATAAGGCAGGGCTCAAACCCATGATCTCTGCCTTGGCTATCGGGTTGTACACTCTGGTGTTATCTAGTTTGCCTGTTCCAGTGTCTCCTGTTCCAGTGTCTCCTGTTCCTGCTTTTCTTGCTCCTTCGTCTCTCCATTCCTGGTTGTACCCTTCGGACTGATCTCACGGTACTGACCTTTGCTTGCTCCTGACCTCGTCTGACTACTGCCCGGATCTTGACCTCTGCCTGTTCACTGACCACGTCTGATCACTGCCTGAAACCTGACCTCTGCCTGTCCACTGACTTCGTCTGACCGCTTCCTGGAACTTGACCTCTGCCTGACCTGATTACTCCCGAATTGACTAAAGGTACTGACCTCTGCTTCGGCTGACCATTCTGGATTGATACTCTGGCCTTGATCCTCGCTATCCACTTGGACACCCTATTCTGGCCTCCTGGACATCGACCGTGCACCCTTGTTCGTGGTGGGCACGCCCCTGCGCTTTCTCTCTAGGAGAACCTGCGAGGCCCACCTAAGACCAGGCGGCCCGGGTACCCAAGGGCTCAACCTGCGGAAACCCCGGGTTGCTATTGGTGACGCTCCAGCTAGCCTCTGTCTCCTCCTGTGCTCCGCCTCCTGGTGGCAGGCGCTCTCCGGGTCTGACCAGAGGGCCGTACCAATCCTGCACCAGGCCAAGGGTCCACTTCCAGCGCAACAAAAGGTTGAGAAACACTGATCTAGAGGCATCTAATAAATAGCACAGGATGAATTCAGAAACGTTTTTGGACAACAGTTAACTCAATAGAAACTTGATACCATTTGACCCATAATGGTAGTTATAGATAAGTAGGAGGAGCTGCCTCAAAAGATTATAACAAACAGGAAGTTAAGGGGAATGCGTAATTAATCTATTTTTACACTGAAGTGTTTTAAAAACTTTCCACTACTGCTCATTTTAATGGTTTAATTACCTCTCACATTCTTTATTCAGCTCATTCTTATTGTCTGAAGTCACAGACTCACGGGAAACCCAACTGTGCCTGGGGGTCTTTATAGAATCTTCACCAACTATTCTGGAGCAGTGTTCCCAAAATCCTGTTCTCTTTGGTTTTCAGAGTCACCACCATGAATATTTTTTTGGTATTTTTGTGTATGCATTGGATCTACATACCTACCTAATCTGTAAATTGCGGTTATCCTGAAAACCGGATTACTAGTTAATATTCATCAAGGACTGGCTTTGGAAACCACTGTTTTACAGATTTTTTTTCAAAACATTTCATAAAACAGGAAATAAGCCAGAAACAAGCAGACTGTCATATTGGAGATCAATACTCTTTATGGTAATACAAACTATCACAGTAACTGGGGCATCCCGGACACCCGGGGCTTCTCCACCCCCTCCCCTACCTTCCTTGCCCATCCATGAACAATAATGAATAACAGGGAACAATTATAACATAACACGTATAATGGATGCAGTGGCAGCAGCCATTTATTAGATGCATAACAAGGGAATTTAATCTGGGATTCCGAGCCTTACGCCCCTATCTATGCTTGTTTCTCGGGTTGGTGCCATTAGATATAAACTGGAGCATCCTCCCAAGTGGATCATCCAGAGGTCTCGCTCCCACAAGCCCCAAGAGATATGGGGGGGAAACCATCCCGGGAGGAGTTCCATGTAGGCTGTCATGCAGCAAACCCACCTGGGACCCTCCCCGTCTCCTTCTGGCCAGCGGTCCCATTTGTCATCCACCACTCGATGGTCCTAGCCACCAACTTCTTTAAGGGCACCTCCCCGCTTGCCGTTGACTCCATTACCCTACATCTCTCATTCTGGACTCAGTCATCACCGGTGCGACAAAGATAACTAGTAATTCAGTCAACAACTAACAACTTATGATGCCTAACTGATGGGTGGGAATCACCGAGGAGGAAGAGGAAACACCGTGGAACTCAGAAGGATATTAAATTTCGTGCCAGATCACCTCCTTTCAACCAACCACATGATCCGGTGCTGAGTCACTTAAACATGTCATCGTGCCCTAAATCAATCAATAGGGGACATCCTGCTGCCTTGCCTTCCCATCACAATGCTGCCGCTATGTCACCACTGCTGCCCAGGTAAGAAAGTGGGGGTGAGCAGGATAGGGGCGTCTGCCCAGATGGGTGCTCGTTACGTGCAGCGTCCATGTTGGTAGGGGCAATAGTTTGAAAAATCCTACTCGCACCTATTTACTTTGATATATATAAAACAAAACTGTTCTGTTTCTCCCACATATGCTCCCTCTCTTTCTTTCCTCTTTTATTATTTGGCATTTAAATAGTGCCCTAAACCATGGAATTTTACAAAAAAGAGAGCTCAAAGTCTAGGTCCTAATAATTGCTAACATTCTGTTTGCTTTTTTGACTACCGCAGCACACTGAGCTGACGATTTCAATGTATTATCCATTATGATGCCTAGATCTTTTTCCTGGGTGGTAGCTCCTAATATGGAACCTAACATCGTGTAACTACAGCACATAACTACAGGGTTATTTTTCCCCATATGCAACACCTTGCACTTGTCCACATTAAATTTCATCTGCCATTTGAATGCCCAATCTTCCAGTCTCGCAGAGTCCTCCTGTAATTTATCACAATCCGCTTGTGATTTAACTACTCTGAATAATTTTGTATCATCTGCAAATCTGATAACCTCACTCATCGTTTTCCTTTCCAGATTATTTATAAATATATTGAAAAGCACCAGTCCAAGTACAGATCCCTGAGACACTCCACTGTTTACCCTTTTCCATGGAGAAAATTGACCATTAAATCCTACTCCCTGTTTCCTGTCTTTTAACCAGTTTGTAATCCACGAAAAGACATCGCCTCCTATCCCATGACTTCTTAGAAACCTCTCATGAGGGACTTGGTCAAATGCTTTCTGAAAGTCCAGATACACTGCATCTACTGGTTCACCTTTATCCACGTGTTTATTAACCCCTTCAAAAAAAAATTAAGCAGATTTATGAGGCAATCCATGGTGACTGTGTTCCATTAAACCATGTCTTTCTATATGCTCTGTGATTTTGATCTTGAAAATAGTTTCCACTATTTTTACCGGCACTGAAGTCAGGCTCACTGGTCTATAGTTTCCTGGATCACCCCTGGAGCGCCTTTTAAATATTGGATTACATTGGCCACCCTCCAGTCTTCAGGTACAATGGATGATTTTAATGATAGGTTACAAATTTTAATACACCTGAAATTTCATTTTTGAGTTCCTTCAGAACCCTGGGATGCCTACCATCTGGTCCAGGTGACACTGGTAAACAATGTTTTTGTTTCCTTCAGGCTTTTTGGTGTTCCAAATAGATTTTTTTGATGCTGATCACAGATATTACTTTGAAATTTGTACATCACGTAAGGTTTTTGAGAAACTGCCAATTTCGTGTTACAATAATTGTGAAATTTTAAAACATAATCTCACATACATGTATTTTCTTGCTGGACAGTAGTTTTTATTATTTTTAAAATTCATATTGTATTTTTGAAGGCCCTAAGCAACAAAACTGTAACAGAGACTAACTTTTTAAAAAAATACACCAAGAAAAACTCTGCCTGATCATGCCAGAACTTGCTCGGGCAAGCCCCAGCTCAGCTGCAAGATTCCAACTTGTTTCCTTGACGACGCAGCCCTATTTAAGTAGCAGCAATGAGTAGTCTCCTATGCAACGTCTGTGTGAATGAATCATATCGCTAAAATTGTTTAAAGCTTGTGGTTTTAATTTCATATACTTTATGAAATGTCACGCCAATGTCATAAGAACATGGCTGGGGGGAGTGACGACATTGGCAATGGCCGCTTGATCTCGGGCTCCGGCTCAGCTTAATCCCTTCCCATCCAGACCCCAAATCGCCATCAGATTTTTTCAGCACCACAGCCCTCCCAAGCAGCCGCGATGTCCCTGCCACGGAAAAAAACTGATTTGCAGAAGTTTTCTTTCTCTGGCGCGGCAGCGCAGATGGCGGCAGGAGAGGTAGAATGGGAGCACGCAGGCCATGTGAACACAGAGGTGAGTGCAGCCGGAGGAGACGGCACGGGAGGCGCAGCGCCAAGCTGGGCAGAATTTTTGGGCTGGTTCAGAGAGCTTCGGGGCACTATGTCAGGACTACAACAGGACATAAGGGACCTGAGAACGGAGATTGCTAGTGAAATAGCAGCTTCGCGGGGCAGAGTGGAGGAGCTGGAGACCCGTTTGGAGGACCAGGCCTCGGAGCTGTCTACCTGCAAGCTAGCACAGGACAAATTATTATCAGCTAATGTGGAGCTGCAAAATAGAATGGAGGACCAAGAAAACAGGTCCCGGAGGACAAACTTACGTTTAAGAGGAATACCTGAATCGCCCGATTACTCAGACTGTAATAAAGTGGTGAATAGCATCTGCGCACAGATCCTGGAGCATGCATCTGAGAGCTCTGAACCTGCAACAGTGGTGAAACTAGAAAGAGCCCACAGGACGTTAGGGGCCCCAAGAGCTAACCGACCGAGAGACATGTTTTCACAGCTATGTGCAGAAAGAAGAGATGGCTACGAAAGCTCGCAACGCAGGGCCAGTTCACTGGCAAGGACATCACTTGGAGGTATACCAGGACCTGGCTCCCACCACCATCCTCAAGAGGAGAGACCTTAGAGATGTGGTGACCACACTTCGCAACTACAATGTTAAATATCGATGGTTATTCCCCTTTGGACTAGGTTTCACAGTGGCCGGAGTCACTTCCAGGATTTCTACACCAGAGGAAGCGGGGGACATCCTACAAGCGCCAGGTATGAACATCAACACCACCAGATCAAGCGCACCCACAGAAAACGAGAAACCCACCCAGTCTCATAGTGAAATGCCAAGATGGCAGCATGTTGAAAAAGGAGGCAAACGGCTATAGCGCCATTCAAGTGGTTCCATGCATCTGAATGACTGTCCGGGCTGACCTGTTGCTAGTGACTGCTCTTGTGGATTTCACTATGTGTCGAGTTTGAACACTCAAATTCCTTGAGGACAACTTACTGGTGTCGTATTCTAGTATTCCTAATCGGGCTCTACATTTTCTATTTTTACAATTTATCTGTATTGGGAGGGTTGAGCTGGGGGAGGGGGGAGGGGGGCCTGGGTATGAAGATGCACGCACTTCTCCGCTTGGAAGCCCACTGGGACTGGAGGTGGGCCTCATCTTGGGTGGGGGGGGGGGGGGGAATGGTAAAGTAACTAATGCTGCCAATACTAGTCACTTTAGTTGCTTATGCTGTGGATTACCGTTGGGTTTCTATTTTAGTATCCTGTGTTTTTTGAGGGGCATCATATTCTCTCAATACACAAACAAATATATCAATGGCTGAGTTACGCATTATGTCCGTCAATACGAAGGGGCTCAACTCGCCTTATAAAAGGAAATCATTGTTCCAGGAGGCAAGGAGGAGACGGGTGAACATTATATTTTGCCAAGAGACGCATTTGCTCAAGCATACAGAACATTTGCTTTGGGATAAATTCTACTGACAGCAACATTTAGCGTCTGCTTCAATGAAAAAGAAATATTGCGGGGTGGGAATACTTATAGCACGAACATTGGTTGTTGATGTTAAGGATAGTAGAAGTGACCCTGAGGGGAGATATATGGCGCTTAAAATTATGGTTGGAACATCCTTGGTTAAGCTTTTGAACTTATATGGCCCCAATTCAGAACAGGGGGCATTTCTCCAAAATATATCAACCTTAATAGAGACTTGGGTAGAGAGTCATGTGATAGTAGGTGGTGATTTCAACCTAACCAGGTACCCCTTTTTAGACAATTCGGGAACTGGTGGAGGGGGGCACCGAGCGGAGCGGCAGGCCCTTAAACATCTGCTTTATGATAGAGGGTTGGAAGACATCTGGCGGCTAAGGAACCCCACCCAGCGCAATTATACGTTTTCTCTCATGCCCACAGCACTTATTCCCGTATTGACATGTTCCTTATTGATAAAGAGCTAGTAGAACTCACAGTAGATACATATATTGGACTTATCACATGGTCCGATCACTCCCTAATCTGGTTGGGACTTAACCTTCCATCTAAAAAAGCCGGGAAATCTTACTGGAGAATGAACGATAGTCTATTAAACGACAAACCCTTTATAGAATCTATATCTGGAGATATAAAAGAATACTTGAAACTTAATTGTACAGAGGGAATCTCTCCTGGCACCATCTGGGACTGCCTTAAAGCAGTGATTCGAGGAAAGATGATTTCTCGAGCTAGTTTTCTTAAAAAAGAAATAAACTCTAGATGGGTCCAGCTACTTCACTGTATAGCCCACCTCTCGCTGTATCATAAAAGGTCCCTCGACCCCCAGAAACTAGAGGAACTTAAATCTGCAAAAAAGCACTTACAAGCTTTAGAGTTAGCGAAATTGGCCTACCAGATGGATTTGTTGAAGCAACAGCACTTCGAATTTGGGAACAAAGCCGGGCGTGCCCTGGCCCGTAAACTAAAGGAAAAAGTAGCCCAGTCCCACATCACCAAGATAAAAGATATTTCAGGGGCCTTATTATACACCGTGGAAGCTCAGTGTCGACCACCATAAAAGAAAATGGATATAAGGTACTATATCGCTGGTATATGACACCAGAAAAACTCTTAAGATTTATGGTGGAACAAATAGCTCTTGCTGGAAAGGGTGCGGTCAAACTGGGACTTTCTTACACATGTGGTGGGAGTGTCCGAAGGTGACGCAGTTGTGGAAGGGTACCTGGGACTTTATTTATCAGGTGGCAGGAGAAAATATACCAGCAGACCCAAAAATATGTTTATTACGAGCTCCGTTCAAGGCAGGCTATATATATGTGTTAAGATGGATACATCAGGTTTTTTCTGCTATCACGTGTGAAATTGCTTTATGGTGGCGCAATGCCACCGTGCTCTCTTTGAACCATTTTCTGTCCCGGTTGAAAACAGTAATTTACATGGGGAAGTTGACAGCTATTAGATGTGACCGGCTACAGAGTTTTGAAAAAGTGTGGCAGCCGTACCTAACCTGGAAGGAGAGAGGTCAGTCAACTATCATGGGCTAGATTTATGTAGCTTGACCCACCTTACTACTCACTAATCCCCTCTAATTTCAGATGTTTGGGGCTCTGTCTTTGGGAAGTGGGGATCCCTGCACATTAAACATGGGTACCAATTTTATGCTGCATTTCAGTAACATACAGCTCTTACTCCTATTCTAGTGTCCAATCATATTGGTGGGATTTTGTAATTAAATAGGGAGGGGAGGGGAAGGGTCAGGGGAGGGAAGACAAGACATAAAGGGAAAATTTTTGTCTCAACACGGTCTGTAAAATAAACGACAATCAACACAACATTGTTTCTGCTAACACGCTGTTTTATTATACTCAATATCAGCGCTATACATCCATATTGTTGAAATATACCATACGTTATTTTCACTTTGATATCATTGTTATCTATTGGTTACATAAGATTACGAAAGGTATATCTGAAGGACATGTATTATGTTATTATTTTGGTAGTGGGGTGAAGGGGAATTAGGGCTAGAGGGTACTGGAAGCCAATAGTAACAGGTGGGAGAGAGAAAAAGGAAAAAAAAAAAAAAGAATAAAGTGCATAGCTTGCTGGGCAGACTGGATGGGCCGTTTGGTCTTCTTCTGCCGTCATTTCTATGTTTCTATGTTTCTATATTTACTAAGTCATGTTGTGTTATTAATTAACTTTAAATTACAAAAAAAAAAAAAAAAGAACTTAAGAAATTGCCATGCTGGGTCAGACCAAGGGTCCATCAAGCCCAGCATCCTGTTTCCAACAGAGGCCAAACCAGGCCACAAGAACCTGGCAATTACCCAAACACCAAGAAGATCCCATGCTACTGATGCAATTAATATCAGTGGCTACTCCCTAAGGGGCAGATTTTCAAAGGGGTACGCGTGTACCCCCGGAAAACCTGCCCCAAGCTCCCCCTGCGCGCGCCGAGCCTATGTTGCATAGGCTGCCGGCACGCGCAAAGCCCCGGGACGCGCGCAAGTCCCCGGGGCTTTCCTGGGGAGGCATGTCGGGGGGAGGCATGTCACGGCCTGCGCGTCGTCGGGGGGGGGGGGGCGTGTTGCGGCGGCGCATTGTCGGGGGTGTTCCGGGGGCGTGGCCGCAGCCTCCAGACCAGCCCCCGGACTGGACCATGGTGCGCTGGCAGCCGGCCCGGTACGCGCAAGTTACGCCTGCCTCGGACAGGCATATCTTTCGTGATAAAGGTAGGGGGGGAATTAGTTAGGGCTGGGGGGCGGGTTAGTTAGGGGAAGGGAGGGGAACGGAGGCCGGCTGCGCGGCTTGGCGCAGCCTTGAGCACACCGATCCCGGATTTTAAAAGATACGCGCAGTTACATGCGTATCTATTAAAATCCGGCGTACTTTTATAAAATCTACCCCTAAGTAAACTTGATTAATAGCAGTTAATGGACTTCCCCTCCAAGAACTTATCCAAACCTTTTTTGATCCCAGCTACACTAACTGCACTAACCACATCCTCTGGCAACAAATTCCAGAGCTTAATTGTGCGTTGAGTGAAAAAGAATTTTCTCCAATTAGTCTTAAAAGTGCTACTTGCTAACTTCATGCCCCCTAGTCCTTCTATTATGTGAAAGTGTAAATAACCAATTTACATCTACTTGTTCAAGACCTCTCATGATCTTAAAGACCTCTATTATATCCCCCCTCAGCCATCTCTTCTCCAAGCTGAACAGCCCTAACTAACCTCTTCAGCCTTTCCTCATAGGGGAGCTGTTCCATCCCCTTTATCATTTTGGTTGCCCTTCTCTGTACCTTCTCCATCGCAACTATATCTTTTTTGAGATGCGGCGACCAGAATTGTTCACAGTATTCAAGGTGCGGTCTCACCATGGAGCAATACAGAGGCATTATGACATTTTCTGTTTTATTAACCATTCCCTTCCTAATAATTCCTATCATTCTGTTTGCTTTTTTGACTGCCGCAGCACACTGAGCCGACGATTTTAAAGTATTTCTTTATTTTATATACCGATGTATAGTTTTTCAACCTTCACAACGGTTTGCATTGTAAAAATTTTAAAAAGAACAGACATGATACTTAAATCAAATTACACAAATTAAAATACAATTTGGTCTTAAAATAAAACTGAAAAAAACATTAATTAGTTCATAAATAAAATCACTTACAATAAATGGATTAAAATGAAATAAAAAATAATTAAAATAAAGATAAAATCATTTGCTCAGTTCTATATCAAATGCTTATTATCTACTATGATGCCTAGGTCTTTTTCCTGGGTGGTAGGTCCTAATATGGAACCTAACATTGTGTAACTACAGCAAGGGTTATTTTTCCCTATATGCAACACCTTGCACTTGTCCACATTAAATTTCATCTGCCATTTGGATGTCCAATCTTCCAGTCTTGTCGTAATAGCCATGACATGTTTTGTTACATCTGTGGTGAGTTTACTCTGAAAGCACAGAAAAGGAGTATGACTGAACTCATTAAGAAGGCATAAGAGTTATACTTTGGGTGCAAAATTGGTGACCAGGACAGAGCATGGGCTCCTCATATATGTTGCGCATCTTGTGCCAGTAGTCTGCGAGCTTGGCTGAAAGGTGTGCGACCATCCATGCCATTTGCCATACCAATGATATGGAGGGAACAGAAAGATCATATAACTGACTGTTACTTCTGCATGATGAATGTGTCAGGATACTCATCAAAGAACAGGAAGTTTATTGAGTACCCTAACCTTGCATCGGCAATGAGACCAGTGCTGCATGATGACAGTCTTCCTGTTCCAAAACCGTCAGAGGTGTGGACACTTGAGGATGAGGAGGTAGGAGATGATGGCGAGCCGTCGCAAATGGAAGCTGCGGCTGATCTTGACTTTGTGCCATCAACATCCAGCGATCCTCATTTAATATCTCAGTCAGAGCTGAATGATCTGGTCAGAGATTTGGCTTTATCGAAGAGTCAGGTGGAGCTGCTTGGGTCAAGACTGCAAGGATGGAATCTTTTGTCATCTGATACGAAAATTTCAGTATTTCGCAGCCATCTTGAAGATTTGACAAAATATTTCAACCAAGCAGACAGACTGACTTTTTGCTGTGACATCAATGGATTGTTTTGTGCTCTCGGATGTGACCACGACCCAACAGAATGGCAACTGTTTATTGATTCATCAATTTTAAGTTTGAAGGCTGTTTTTCTGCACAACGGCAATATCTACCCATTAATACCTGTCAGACATGCCGTTCATATGAAAGAAATGTATGAGAACATGCAGCTGCTGCTGAACCACATTGAGTACTCGAGGTACAACTGGAATTTGTGTGGTGATCTCAAGGTAGTTGCAATTCTACTGGGTCTGCAGCTTAGTTACACCAAGTATTGTTGCTTCCTTTGTAAGCGGGACAGTCGAGCAAGAGATTTGCATTACGTCAGAAAAGTCTGGCCTCTGCACAAGAAGTTGGTTCCAGGGCAGAAGAATGTTGTGCACGAACCATTGGTGGATCCAAGTTAGATATTTCTTTCACCTTTGCACATCAAACTTTGACTGATGAAAAACTTTAAGACAATGAGCAAGCAAAGTAAAGCCTTTGATTATTTGCGTCAAATGTTTCCACGCATAAGTGACACCAAGATAAAAGAAGGTGTTTTCGTTGGCCAAGAAATCTGAGCTGTGATGAAGGTCAGCCACTTTGATGATCTTCTGCAAAGTACAGAACGTGTTGCGTGAACAGCCTTCAAGAATGTCATTTGTAACTTTCTAGGCAACTATAAGGCAGCAGACTATGTCGAACAGGTTGAAAATCTGCTTCAGGCATACAAATTGATGAAGTGCAATATGTCATTGAAGATTCATTTTCTTCATTACCACTTGGACTTTTTCCCAGACAACCTTGGCGCTGTGAGTGATGAACATGGTGAAAGGTTTCATCAAGACATTGTCAAAATGGAGAAATGGTATCAAGGCAAGTGGAACCCCTCCATGCTGGGTGACTGTTGTTGGACTCTCATCCCCAAAGCGTCAGACAGTGATTACAAACGAAATTCTGCTGCAAAACATTTTTAGTTTTGTTTTCTGGTGCCAACATTGCCATTATAGCTCATGCCGCTACTGTCAAGTAAATGCTTAAGGGATATCGCACTTTTCTGGCAAACGGTACGTGATACAGACATAATAAATGCATATTTGTGTTCAGCTTGTTAAAATCTACTTGTTTCACCGAAGGTTGTGGAGGAAACATGTTACCAAGGGATCTTTTCACAGTCTTGTGGCTGCAAAAACATAAACATATACAATTAAGTATTTATTAAAGTGCAGGTACCTTGTGCATGTGTAACATGCAGTCAAACTAACAGTGTAGATTGAAGGTATACAAGAGGAACATCCAGTTTTGATAGAGCCATTAATAAGGGCTATTCGGGTCCAACTCTGGCATTCTGAATAGTTCACGTAGCTAGTAACATGAATAAAGTTGTAAGTCAGAGGTCAGTCCAACTATATCCAGAGATTTCATTTTTCACTTGACAGTGATGGAAATTAAGTTGGACATTCCTGTCTGCTCCCCAAAGGGCTTGGGGAATGAAGGAACTTGAGGCTAGTTGCACAGTACCCTTGCCCTCTCTTGGAAAGATAGGATGGAGCATGAAATTCTACAAGATTTGAAACTACAGAATTGATTATTGCATTCTATAAGCAATATAAAGGGTTCTCCATGGTAGTGAATAAAGTAGGTGAGTTTGTCATTTTAGTTAGAAATATACATTTTTTATTCTCTTCTGCCAAATAAAAAGAAAATTAAAAATCTCATTCTAATACCTTTCGGTGTGGATTTTTTGGTGTGTCTCTCATTTCTTGCCATTCGTGTTCAAAATTTATCGTAAAGTAACTTGTGAGAATTAGATATTTGGGTGAAGCACTTGATATTGATGTCCCCAAATCTGTTCACATAAATGACTTCTCAACTCACGCTTCCAATAGTTAGGAAGTACAGTGGGAATTCGGGAAATTCAGTGGCAGTGAAAATTGTTCAGAAATGTTTTGCCTACATAAAGCAATTAATATGTTTATTGTGCCTCCAGTAGACATCCTGCTGGGCTCACATTACTTGGGGTTGTGCTTCATTGCCTCACACTGCTAATACAAAAACAACGATGAGGCTGGTGGCACCTTATAGTTAACCGATTTATTGAGGCATGAGCTTTGGAGGACAGGAATCCTTTGACTCCAAAATGCATATTCATTTATTTGGGAACAATTTTCCTTAAGCACCTTAAATCCTTTTTTTTAAAGAAATGCACAGATTTACAGTTATATAATTTTCAGAAAGCCTTAATGAGCACTCTGCCTGAAAACTTTGAGATGCATGGTGGATTAGTGTGAATGCATCGGGTTCAAACTGGAGCTTCTCATTACCAATTGCACAAATGTTACTAAAGTAGGCCCCTCATCATGTTTTTCTATTTTTTGCAGGCTACCTGATGCTGGGCCTCATTGCGATGCTGGTTGTACTAGAAACCTTTTGTGAACTCCAGGAACTCAAAAAGTTTAGAAAAATGTTTTATGTAAAAAAGAGCAAGGAAGAAGACCAAGAGCACATCATGGAGCATGACCAGCTTTCCTTCTCTTCAATTTCTGACCAAGCGGCTTCTTTGAAGGAGGACCAGAAACTCAATGAACCCTTTGTGTCTGTTGAACCAGTAGTAGCTTATTATGCAACGGATGGCTCTCTAAACAATTAACATAAGGGCATATATATAATTATTTATATATATAAATACGTATGGTGAGCTTACTGTATAGAATTGGAATTGTAGTATCTGTATCTGTCCTGGAGAAAAGTGGAGTGTTAGGTTGTGACAGCACCAACAAAGTAGATGTAGTAGTGCATGAGCCTTCTTCAGATGTGACTTCAGTAGGATGTCTTACTGCACAGGAAGATACATGAATGCCTTTTTATTTTTGGGGGGTTGGTAAAAGTAAGCACGGGGTAACTGCTCTCATAAGTCATTCATCAAGAGCTTAAAAGGAGTTTGTAATGCTCTGTGTGAACTGGAACATTTAGTATTAGAGGAAAACAAATAGTCTTAATAAACATGTACAGCAGAAGTGTTTAAAGACTTAACAGATATGGGGAAACACTTGAAGAATTATAACATGATTTGAGATACTGTATGTAAAGTCCAACTTAACAAAGACAAATAGGGATTTTTGTACTGTATTAGAACATTTTAATTCATGCAAGTAGCAAATTTAGCCAATAATATATATAAAATATTTATATTTAAATTAAAAATTGGAAGTTATTTTTAAACTAGGTTTGTATGAATTGTTTGCATGTCCCCACAGTGATTATTTTTATAGCACCTAAGTTAAGAGGACTCTCTCTATATATACATATATAAATATGGAAAAAGTTTATTTAATATTAATGTGTATAATAACAATGTGCATCAAGTATGTAGATCATAGTGGAAGATTTTTGCTAATAATGGCAGTGTAAGATAATAGAACTTTTTGCTGTTCTCTTTATATGAAGTTATTTAAGCTGAATATAGTAAAGACAGGAATATTATGTTGTATTTGCTCAAGTACCTCAAGGAATGTTGTTGGTGTTTGCAATGATATTTCTTGCTAACTGTACTCCATCCTGCCTATGGGAAACTTTCTATAAACTAGGTATATATAGTCTGCTGTCCATCTGGATTTTTGGGCTCTGTTGTATAAAATAATTTACAGTGTTTTCTTTCCCCTTTTCATTGTGCTATATCACAGAAGGGTGATGCCACCTCTTTAAATACTCATATGTGAAAGTCCACTCTTCATCAAGACACTCACTGTCAGGCATGCAATGATGAGTAAACTGTTGAGAAGCAAGTTGGTGATGGACTTGTTCTTTGGAGAAATTTTAATTTTAAAAGGGGGGGAAACTGCTTAGAAGTCTCTTTCCTTTCTGCCCCAATTAAAATTTCTTATATTTCCTTCACACCTCATAGAGGAACCAAAACTCTGCCATGGTGCCCATGAATCTTCTCGTACTGGTGCTGTGTACTTTCATTTGTGCCTTTTTGTGCTCAGGATTGCTAGTTAATACCAGTTGCAACAAAGGGCTTGGAGCTAACCAATTAATTTGTGTAAAGATGTACAAATATAAGTTGGGGATTGCAGGTGAGATGAGATGTTTATATTGTCTTTATCTTCATCAGGTCAGGTATTGTTTTTATGAGCTGCTGCTGATTCATTCTGGTTCTAGAGCAAGCGGTGAGTGTGTACTGCATCAATTTTATTTTGTGTGGGGGTGTGGGGGACAACCTTTATTCTAAACTGGTAACTTTTTTATTTTTGGTGCAATATTATTCTCCTAGGAAAAGCAGGATGTTAGTCCTCACATGTGGGTGACATCAACCGATGGAGCCCAGCATGGAAAACTTTTGTCAAAGTTTCTAGAAGCTTTGACCAGCACCCTGAGCATGCCCAGCCTGCTGCTATCCACGCGTCCACGCGAAGTCCCCCTTCAGTCTCTTCTTTTCTGCGGTGCAGTTGCCTCGCGGTTTGTGGAGCTCCTCTATTTTCTTATTTTCCTTGATAGTATTGGGTTATTTCCTGTCTTCCTCGTTGGGTCCCCCTTCATGGTCGTTGCCTCCTCCACGTGTAGGTAATTTCTTGCCTTTTTTCCAACTTTGTGGTCGATTCCCGACTACTTACCTTACTGGGACCGCGGGTCATCGACCGCACGCCAACTATTTTTTGGTGGCGTCGACCGGTTTTTGATGGTGCCCGCAGATCATGTCCATCACGGATCTGCATGAAGTTTGCATCCTCTGCCTGGGGGCCTCGCACGAAGTCCGTGGGTGTCTGTGTGACCATATGACCCCCAAGGGGCGATGGGCACACCTGGATAAAATTGAGAAACTTTTCGGTTCCTCCAAATCCGCTCCTTCCACTCCTGCGTTGGAACCCTCGCTGCCCAGAAGTCAAGGGGAGCCTCTGGATACTCTTCCTCTCGCCATTTCCTTTGCTAGCACTTCAAAAGATTTATTTATTTATTTTATTTATTTGTTTTTATATACCGGTGTTCGATCTGGCATAATACATCGGTGTACATTGCAACTTGGTTCTAGGAGGATGGGTCCTTCCTTTTTTACATTATAACTTCAAAATTGATTCTTGTTTTACATTTTAAATTCAAATTCAGAGATAATTCTTACAGTAACGTTTAAAACTGGAATGAGAACAGAATGTCTACAGAGTATCTTATAGTATAACATGATTACTTCTTACAGTAACTTTATCAGAAACAATTTCACCGCTTTCCCAGACATCGGGATCCTCCATCTCCTCGGCACCAGGCAAAGACTTGGATGAGCACCGTGGGAGGTACCGCAAGCATCACTACCGGTCGCCGTTGATGCATGGCACTGGTCCAAGTGCTGGCACCACTGGCGGCTGCACCGCCATCAAAGCAACACTGACCATCGGAGGCCCCATCCTCCAATTCCCCCAGGAGTCCTGGGCATTCCCCACCAAAATCAGTGCCACCACCTTGGAGACCCGAGGAAGATCCCGTAAGGCCCTGCCCCATCCCTTAGTCCTGACCACACAGGACTTTCCAGGAGGAGCTGGACTACAGGGTGCAATCCTTATTGTTTAAAGCACTTCAGAGCGTTGAGTTGCCAGTGCCACCGGCCCCCATACCAGTGACCAAGCATCCACCATTGATTTTAGCACCTCTGCTGGAGGGTCTGGATGTCCTTTTAGGCACCCTACCGATGCAACTGGTGCCTGAGGGGCCTTCGGTTCCCCAATGGCCACCGATGCCTCACACTGGAGCGATCCCGATCCTCGGGTCCTCCGAGCAGGAAGATATGGCCGGCACCGTGTTTCCCAGACCACGGTTCCCTGAGCCCACGCCGGGTCCTTCGGGACTACGGTGGCCTCCGGTCCCCTCAATGCCTGGGGAACTGCCAATTTCCACAGTACCCTCGCAGCATCCAAAACCTTCGGAGCCCAGGATCGATGCCCCTCACAGGCCGCGCCTGTATCACGCTGGCCCCAGTGAAGAGGGAAGGGCCTTACGACCCTTGGGGTGATGACTCCATGGAGTCGTCCTCTGATTATTCGGACGACCCCCTTGCAGAGCCCTCCCCACCGGAGGAATGGCGCTGGTCTCCCCCCCAAGGTCTTGTCCTTTGTGGGGTTCGTGAGGGCCATGGCTGAAGCCATTCCCTTTTAGCTGCTTATGGAAGAGGATGCGCGACACAAGATGCTGGAAATGCTCTAGTTCTTCGACGCTCCTAAGGAGATCATGGTGTTATCGCACTCTCTACCTAGGTGCTATCAAGCTAGGGCGAGAGTACATTGTAGAAATATCATCTTTGTGTTCCTTTCCTCATTCCAAATCACATCAAATGTTCATTGATGTGTACTGTGCTGTTCATACCTCTGACTGTGCATGATTTTATATTGGTGCACGCAAGGGGGGTATTTTATTTAAAAATGCACATCGATGTGATTGGGTCTTTTCCCAGTTCCCTCCTAGTCTGCTCCAATAAAGGAGTGGATTGGAAGGAAACTTCCCTATCCCCCTACCTATCCTTCCTCCCTTTTCTCCTCTCCTCCCCGATCGCTAAACCCACCCTAACTCTGCTAAAACTTTTTGTTTTAGAACTTATCTGCTCGTTGGAGGAGCAGTAAGTTCCTGGTGCGCGCTTCACTGGGACAGCATCTAATGGCACTGTCCTGTCCTGGCCCGCCCCTTTAAAAAAATATTGGGGTAGATTTTCAGAGGGTTACGAGCATAAACCTACCCCAAACCCCCCTGCATGCGCTGAGCCTATCTTGCATAAGCTTCTGGCGCGTAACTCCCTGGGCTTTCCTGGGGGGGGGCGTGTCGCGACCAACGCATCATCCAGGGGCGTGACCGCAGCCTCTGGACCAGCCCCCGGAACAGAACATGGAGCGCAGCATCCGGCCCAGCGCACGCAAAGTTACGCCTGCCTCGAGTAGGCGTAACTTGTTCAACAAAGGTGGGGAGGGGGGGGGTGGCTGAAAGAAAGTTCCCTCCAAGGCCGCTCCGATTTCAGAGCGGCCTCGGAGGGAACGGAGGCAGGCTGTGCGGCTCGGCGCGCGCAGGCTGCCGATTTTGGGCAGCCTTGCGCGCGCCGACCCCGGATTTTAATGGATACGTGCGGCTACACGCGTATCTATTGAAATCCCACGTACTCTTGTTCGCGCCTGGTGCGTGAACAAAAGTACGCGTGTGCGCAAATTTATAAAATCTACCTCATTATGGGGTAGATTTTCAAAAACCGCGAATAGGCCTACTTTTGTTGGCGCTCCAGGCGCCAACAAAAGTACGCTGGATTTCAGTAGATACGCGCGTAGCCGCTGAAATCCGGGATCGGCACGCGCAAGGCTATCGATTTCGTATAGCCGGCGCGCGCCGAGCCGCGCAGCCTACCCCCATTCCCTCCGAGGCCGCTCCGAAATCGGAGCGGCCTCGGAGGGAACTTTCTTTTGCCCTCCCCTCACCTTCCCCTCCCTTCCCCTACCTAACCCACCCGCCCGGCCCTGTCTAAACCCCCCCCTTACCTTTGTTGGGGGATTTACGCCTCCCGGAGGGAGACGTAAATCCCCGCGCGCCAGCGGGCCGCTAGCACGCCGGGACGCGATCTGGGGGTGGGTCCGGAGGGCGCGGCCACGCCCCCGGGCCGCCCCGGGCCGTAACCACGCCCCCAGGGCCACCCCCGGAACGCTCCCGACACGCCCCGAAAACGCCGCGCGGTTCGGGCCCACCCCCCGACACGCCCCCTCCGAATACCCCGGGACTTACGCGAGTCCCGGGGCTCTGCGCGCGCCGGTAGGCCTATGTAAAATAGGCTTACCGGCGCGCAGGGCCCTGTTCGCCTAAATCCGCCCGGATTTGGGCGGATTTAGGCGAGCAGGGCTCTTAAAATCCGCCCCTATGCGTGTACCAGGGGATACGCGCGTGGCTGGGAGCATTTGAAAATGCACGTGCACGGCCCAGCCACGCACATATCCCCCTGTTTTGTCACGTGCCGGTCTTTAAAAATTAGCCTGCTACTGTCCAGCTCACAACTTTTAGTTTCTCTGTTCAGTAGCTCCTTACTAACTAGCTAAGGCTGAGCAAAGCTCACATTCAGGAGCTTACTGTCCTCCTATGAAGATTTTTTCAGTCAGTCACAGGGCTGGTTTTCATTGGAACAGTCTGTATCCTCCCATGACTTCAGGAAAACTCTGTAGTAGCCACAGAAAAGAAATAAGTAGTGCAGTGCAGTCGCAGCTTTCTACTATTGAGGACATGGTGGGCAGCAAGGGACACAATGGCTCCCGGTTTCTTTTACTCCTGGTACTGAGGACAATCGGTGGACTTGCAGCAGCTCAAATGCAAATGTTGACGTAATTCCTTGGAGGAGGTGGGGCTGAAGCCATTCCCTTTTAGCTGCTTACGGAGGAGGATGCATGACACAAGATGCTGGAAATGCTCCAGTTCTTCGACGCTCCTAAGGAGATCGTGGTGTTATCACACTCTCTACCTAGGTGCTATCAAGCTAGGGCGATGCACTCTCTACCATGGGAAGATACAGACTGTTCCAATGAAAACCAGCCATGTGACTGACGGGAAAAATCTTCATAGGAGGACAGGTGGGGGAGGTAACGGAGTGGGTCACTAGATTGGCGAGCTCCTGGTAGTTCAGTTTGTAAATCTTACCATCTGCAGACTCTTCCCTTCCTCCATATGCAGCTCGGTCTGCAACACCCTCTTGGGCCTGTGGTAAGGGGCGGGCAAGCCAGGAGAGGATGCTAAAGTGAAGGGCTCCTCTGCTGCAAGCGCCTCTTCTCCCTTCCATGGCCTGTGAGAGTCACGTATTAGCATGAACCATTCAAGGGTCTGTAGACAACAGTGCGGGGTATGGTTCAAACTGTTGATTGGTGAACACGAGACAGCAGGAAGAAGAGAGATGTGTGGGGACTAGGGGATGGAGAAAGAGTACATTTTTTATTAGAGGTCTTAAAGTATGATCAAATTTAATCAAGTGATTGTGTCTAATGGAAATGCTGGTTTAGGTTTCATTTCTACACTAACAACTTTATGGTTTATAATTAATAGAATGACAAGGGGTATCATAGGAAACTTTACAATAGTCTTAACCTCTCTCCCAGAAAAAAAGGTATTGTTCCTAGTCTTGAACTGGGGTCTGCTCAGTTCAGGACTAGTGTCTTGTTGCATAGAACCACAGGCTGGTTCAAAGATGAGCTAATTCCAGATGGCAGATAGCCCTCTGTATAGCCCCGCTCCTGAGGATCCAGATTGGTCCTCAAGGGATTCAAAAGGAGTGGAAGGTGTTCTCTGCATTTAGACTGGTAGAAGGCCAAAGGAAAGTCTGGGATCCTGGAGGAAGACCCATGAGCTCATTGCCTGGTGTGTATTACTGTTATACTATGATGTATAGAGGTAGATCTTTAAAAAGTACGCGCGCGCGTACTTTTGTTCGCTCAACCGACGCGAACAAAAGTACGCCAGATTTTATAAGATACGCACGTAGCCACGTGTATCTTATAAAATCCGGGGTCGGTGTGCGCAAGGCTGCGCAAAATCGGCAGCCTGCGCGCACCGAGCCGCACAGCCTGCCTCCGTTCCCTCCGAGGCCGCTCCGAAATCGGAGGGAACTTTCCTTCCGCGTCCCCCCACCTTCCCCTCCCTAACCCACCCCCCCCCCCCCCCCCGGCCCTATCTAAATCCCCCTCCGTACCTTTGTTGGGCAAGTTACGCCTGCTTGAAGCAGGCGTAACTTGCGCGTGCCGCCTCGCATCCCCCGGCACAGGCTGCAGTGCCGGGGGACTCGGGACCACCCTCCAGGCCTGCCCCCCAGGCCTGCCCCCGAACCGTCACCATGCCCCGTCCCGCCCCTTTTACGAAGCCCCGGGACTTGCGTGTGTCCTGGGGCTTTGCGCGCGCCAGCGGCCGAGTGCCCTGCGCGCGTAAATCCAGGAGGATTTATGCACGCAGGGCTTTTAAAATCTAGCCCTAAGTCTGGAAGTTTGGTACCTTGTCTGTAAGTTGAAGTTTGTTTCCAGTCATGTGTGCTGTCTCTGAAGAGGATCTACCATGAAATGACTTCTACTGAATACTTACTGGATTGGAAGTAAGCCTTATCCCGTTGAAAGTTACCTTTTAAGTCTACATGCAATGCATACATCAGGAACTGGCATTTTGTCACTGTTTCTAAATAAAACCAGTATTGAGACATAATATCTGAGTGAGTGTGCTGCAGGGGCCTTCAGCCTGATAGTTCTGTGTTCATCACTGAATTTCTTGCAGTAAGAACTCAGATGGTACGGCTTCAGTTTGACATTCTCCAGCTCCTTCTGGTCCTGAAAACAGCTGAAGTATATGCTACTAGGTGGGGATTTTGGTGACACAATTGCATCAGTTGTAATGGGAGCTGGTTGATTATGAGTAAAACATCTCACTAGTTCAGTGGAGTCAAGGCTTCTGCAGGGCTATGGTAATTCATTATTTAACAAGATTTATATGTCATTTCAGTCCATATCGAAGCAGCTTACAGATCACAGATAAAACAAATTCTATTACCTATTACAAATAATCAATTTATAAATAATCCCATAAACCTTCCTTCAACTATCTAAAATATAACATGGGTTTCCTTAAGTTGATTTTCCACTATTACCCACTCCTCTCATTTTCCTCATTAATTAACTAAAACACCAAATAATCCAAAATTAGAATTAAATCAGTATTGCCCAAATTTTAAAAGCCTGGTGCATGTAAAAATCAGGGGATATGCACGTGACTGGGCCTTGCGGCGCCGAGTGCATTTTAAAAGCAGCCTGGCCATGCGTGTATTGTTATGGCCGCCGGCCGCGGCAAATCACGACCGGGGCCGACCGTCATGGGCAACGGACCACGGCCGGGACCGGTGACTCACCCGTGAGGTCCGGGGAACACGAAGACCCCCGCGGGAGCAGGGAGCTCCCTCAGACGCTCGTCTCGCGGCCTCGGTCGCTGCCCAGGCCAGCCGTGGAACCCAGCGGGGCTGCGATGACTCCTCCCCCTTCTTGCTGCCTTAGGGCCGCGCGCGCGGCTGAAGATTTTAATTAAAGGGACCACGACCGGAAATGTGACGGCTCCCTTCTGAGGCTGCTTCCCGCAGAAGTGCTAGGCTTGATCAAAGGGGTGGGGCCTGGGCGGGACAGAGGCCGTCCATTAGGCCCTGTCCCAGGGAAACGTGCTCCGGCACGCGGAACTTACTTCATCTATTCAGATCTATTCAGATGAAGTAAGTTCCAAAATAACAAAAAAAAAAAAAGGTAGGGAAAGGGGTTTTAGGGGTCGGGGAGGAGAGGGGAAAAGGGAGGCAAAGTAGGAAGGAGAATAAGAAACTGGGGAAGCCCTAGTCGCGTCACTGCGTGTTCTCTTAAAATCCCCCCCCCCCCCCCGCGTGCAGAGGATGCCACCCACCCGTACATGCTCGTGCGGATATCGTATTTTATAATACATGCACGAGTTATAAAATAGCTGCGTCCATGTGCATGCACCAGGAAGTACGCATTCTTTTTTTTTTTTTAATCTACCCCTATATAACAAAAATAAAAAATGTGCATAGCAAGTATGAAAATAAGTCAATGCCACTTTAACAGCTGCAAGCTGTTTGTTTCAACAAAAAAAGTTGAAAAATAAATGTTATGGTATCATATAAGGAGTAGTGTGAGACAGTACTCAACACATTTTCATACTGTAATCATTTACCATAGCACATTAAAATGTATTTAAACATTTATAGAGAGATGTTGTTATAAATGCTTATGAAAAATTCCTAAAAAAAATAATACTAACTTTTGAGTCCAAAATAATCCTAATGCATGGGTTTGATAATTGGTACAAACATCAGTTTATATTGACATAGCGTGGAACGCTGAGTCATAAATCTTGGCGACGTTGTCAGATACAATTGTTTTGCAATGCTTTAGCACTTTGCCCATGTTATGAGTGTAACTGGTGCATGAAGTCCACCAAAACATCTATGTTGGGAATATAGTTACAATCAGAGAGTAGACACTGACAGCATCCAGAAGATTTATGTCTCGCTGTTTCACAGTGCTATGCTAAAAAGGAGCTGTTGTTTTCACTGATGTAAGAACCATGCATTTAGACTCTTCTGGACTCAAGTTTTTTTTTATTGTTACATGAACTTTATAATAAAAGTGTCTGAATATTTAAAGTCATTTTAATGTGTTATAGTAAACGATTAGGATGTGGGAATGTGTTGAGTGCTGTCTCACGTTACTTCCTGTACCATTTATTTTTCAACATTATTTGCTAAAGCTTATAGGTGTTAGTAGCATTGGCTGCTTTTCATGCTGCAATATATGTTTTGGATTGTTTAGATTTTGATTATACAAATATTTAAATCCTTTTTAAATTAGTTATATTTAGATGTATTTTTGAAAATTTTATTTATTTTTTGTATTTATTTAAACATTTCTAGTCCACCTTTTTCAGAAATACCATATTGTGTGATTCATAATATCCCATCTTGGAAGATTCATCTGCAAGTTCTAATAAAGATGCAGGGGAATTTGTTGTTAGTTCAAAGCAAAAGATACCTGTGAGAAGGGACTTGCTTCCTTGTTCAACATTTCTAGATTAATTTTAAAAGCCTGGCATGTGCCAAAACCAGGAGACATGCGCACACCAAGTGGAATTTAAAAGCTGTCTATGTATGCGCACAAGTGAGAAAGCCCAAATCGTGGGCATGGTCTGGGCGAGGCAAGGGTAGGATGTGTGTTCCAGGGTTTTAACGTAAAATATGCACGTATTTACACAGATAAGCACGCACTGGGGTCCCCTACCGCATAACTTCTGGTATGTATGGTGTGCAAGTCCTAAAACAAAAAAAATACAGGCATGTCAACAGGGTTTGAAGGGTTGGGTTAAAAGGGGAGAAGACAGGCTTTTTAAATAGGGGGGGGGGGAGTTAGGAAGGCCTATCCCTTACTGGGTGAACTGGGAACAAAGTGGTTTAACTGGTAATTGTGGCAGCGCACATTTCTATTAAAGTCCCCTCACAGTAGAGGTAGCATTTGTGCGCGCACATGTGCTCACATTCAGCCTATTTTATACCAAGGGTGCATATACACGCATATGTTATAAAATGTCCACATGTCTGGATGCGAGCTGGCATATGCACATGTGCGCCTATGCACCAGTATTAAAGTAACCGTCTTCTGCTGGCAGTCTAGTTGGTATGCGGGCATCTGGGCAACAGATGACTACTGATGTAAGATTTTCACAGGTCCTATCATAATTTCAGACTTTACTTGGAAAACAGACAGATTTTGCATCTTTAAAACAATAATGTAAGACTGGAAATTATCAGTTTACAATTTTGTGTTTACCCAGTATTCCAAGGGATTGCAGGAATGCCCAGTTCCCTGACTTTAAACCATGTTCTTGTTACTGCAATTCTATTTCTCAATGGCTTTGGCAACAGGCTGTTTTATCTTCAAATTTTGTTCATACTTAAGGTAGTCCTCCGCAGTGTTACTCCAATGCATGCATACCTCAGCAGTCATGCTTTATGCCAAAACCAATAAAGAGAAAATCTAGTTGCATCGTTTCTAGTACAGTTGTAAGAATATACTGGACACTTCATATGCTGGCTCAACTGAGTTTTCTATTTTACATCAGCATGCCAAGTATGTTGAGCAAAATTCAATAGAATGTTCCAGCTGAGGATCTGTGAGGGGGTGATAAGAGGATGTCCAGGACTATTTTTTTTTTTATCACACATGCATGAATCATTTCCTTAATCTGGTGACTTCCAAAATCTCATTCCTGATCTGAATAGATGTGGGCAGGCAACTTATAATATACAAAGAACTCATCCCAGAGGACCTTTGCAATAGTAAACACTTTTTGGTCTTTAGTTTGGAAAACCAGAACATAGCATGTAAAATGTTCTGTTACAACCAAAATCTTGCTGATAGGCTGTTATCTCTTCTACAGCTTTGACAGCTTCATGCTCACAAAGAATGGATCTCTGCCCTTAAGGGTGTTCCTAGTTCAAGAATGCATCAAGCTCATCCAGCTAGCATCAGTATGTAAGATGGAAGATTTGTTAATGTCTGCAAATGTTAATACTGCAGCATGAGTCAGACAGTGGATAATTGTCTGGAAAACCTTTTAACATTTAGCCATCCATCTTGTTCCAAAAGATTCAGTTGATTTAAAGTATCTGGTAGTTGATGATTGTTTTCCAACTTCTTTTTCTAATAGATCAATAATGTTTTGTAAGGTCAGTTAATGGGCATACTATTAAGGGATATTTCTGAATGAATCATCAATAGTATTTATAAAATCCAAAGGGGATCAAAGTGTCTTCAATTGGGTAAATTTCACGATATGACATGCAAGGGAGATAAACTTCCTTTTGCCATCACTGATTATATCATGCAGCAGTTGGTTGTAGAACCAATGAGAGGGAGAACTATGGTAAATCATATTCTCAGTGGAACACAGGATCTAGTGCAAGCAATAAAGGTAGTAGATCCTCTTGGCAACAATGATCATAAGGTAATTAAATTTGACATAATAATTGGAGAGAGAATACTAAAAAAAACTACTGCAATAGCATTAATTATAAAAAGGGAAGCTATAATAAAATGGGGAAATATGTTAGAATAAAACTAAAAGCAATTTTCATGGTTAAAAACCTGCAAAAGGTATGGACATTGTTTAAAATTACCATTCTTGATGCCCAGACAAAATATATTCCATGCATTAAAAAAGATAGGAGGAAAACCAAATGACTGCTGGCATTGTTTAATAGAAGAAAGAAGCAATTAAAGCCAAAAGGGCTACTAGATGACAGGGGAAATTGGGGTAATCAGGGAGGACAATGAAATAGCAGAAAAACTAAAAATTCTTTGCTTCTCTCTTTACAGAGGAAGATGTTGTGGTCATACCCACACCAGAAACATTTTTTGATGGTAATGACTGAGTAAACAAAAAGACTGAAACTGGAGGATGTAATCAGATTGACAAACTAAAGAACAACAAATCACTGGGACCAGATGGTATTCACTCCAGAGTTCTGAAGGAACTCAAACATGAAATTGCAGACTGGTTTCTTGTGATTTGCAACTTATCATTTAAAACAGCCACAGTGTCTACAGACTGGAAGGTGACCAATATGACACAAATTTTTAAAAAGTGCTACAGGGGTGAGCCTGATATCAATGCTGGGCAAAATGGTAGAAGCTATCCTTAAAAACAACTCACCACATAGATATGGTTTAATGGGGGAGAGTCAAAATGGTTTTTGCAAAGAGAAATCTTGCCATACCGATTTACTAGATTTTTTTGAGGATGTGAATAAACAGGCAGCTGCAGGCGAGCCAGAAGGTATTTGGCAAAGACCTTCCTGAAAGACTCCTCAGGAAATTGGGAGATCATTGGATCTCAAGCATTGTCCTATTGTGAATTAGTAACTGGATAGAAGACAGGAAACAGGGGATAGGACTAAATGGTCAGTTTTCCAAATGGAGAAATGTTGTTAGTGGTGTGCCCCAAGGTCTGTATTTGACCTGTGCTATTGAACATATTCATAAATGGAGGAAGAAGCAACACGTGAGGTGCCCAAATTTGCAGATGATACAAAATTGTTTTGAGTCATTAAAATGGCAGCAGATTGTGAAGAACCGCAGAAGGATCTTATCAGACTAGGAAACTGGGCATCTAAATTGCAGATGCAATTTAATCTGAACAAGTGCAAAGTAGTTCTAACTACAGGTACACAATGCTGGGTTTCATGTTAGTAGTCACCCCAGGTAAAGGACCTTAGGGCAATTGTGGATATTACTTTGAAATCTTTGGCTCAGTATGTTGTGGCAAACAAAATGGCAAATAGAATGTTAGAAATTATTTGGAAAGGAATATAAGACAAAACTGAGAGTATCATAAATGGCTTTGTATATTTATTAAATTTCTATACTGCTTGACAACATTTCCAAGTGGTGTACAGTAAAACATTCATAATAAATAATATAGAACCATGGTGTGACTGCACCTTGAGTATTGTGTGCCGTTCTGGTTGCCCTATCTCAAAAAAGATACAGTGGACATAGAAAATGTACATAGAAGCGTAACAAAAATGAGACAGGGAATAGAAAAATTCCCTTATGGAGAAACGATAAACTGATTAGGGCTCTATAATTGAGATTTATAAAATCATACATGGGGTGGAATGGGCACATAGGGAAATGAGGACTAGGGGCTACTCCATGAAACTAGCAGATTTAAAACAAATCATAGGAAGTATTTTTTCACTCAGCATACAATCAAGCTATGGAATCTGTTGCCAGAGGTTGTGGTCAAAGCAACTAATGGTGATAATTTGTTGAAGAAAAAGTTAATGAACAGTTATTAGTCAGGTAGGCTTGGGCATGTTATCACTTATCCTAGGGAGTGAAATAGATCAATTATTTCAGGTCTGCCAAGCATTTGTGATCCAGACTGTCCATTGTCAGAGACTGGATGCTGTGCTCAATGGACTTGATCTGACCCAGCACGGTACATCTTATGTTCTTAAAACAATAGACTGATCTCAGGAGGTAACGGTGTCTGTCTTGTCAAGGTCAGTTCTAAGCCTTTCTTAGAAACAATGTGCCCCACATATTTCTCTTCAAGTTGACAGACTAGACATTTTCCTATGGTCACCTTAGGTTCCTGTGCTTCCAGTTGGTCTAGCATGTTCGTGAATGTGGACTCATGATATTCTCGTGCCCTTCTTTGTAAATCAGGCACTGTAAACCTAGTCACACAGTCCAAAGCATTGTCAATCCAGGACAAAATGTACTGTAATAAGACCTCTTGTTCAAGGTCCACTAACTGATGCACATCCTGATGATCCCATTCTTCTTCCATGCTACAATTATAGGCAAACAATAAAACCCCAATCTGTTGTTATATACAGGGAAAATTTGACACTATTAAAACAACCCCTGTATGTGCAATGTATTCAACAGTTTTAATACATTTTTGTGGGACTGTAATGAGTAGAGTAACGGGGAATGTCAACCGAAACTCTATAGTATCAAAACTTCTGATCCATGAGTTTTTATTTTTAAGTGTTCTTGTGCTTCGTCCTTCATGAATCTCAAAAAATCTTAACAAAAATACTTAGCTTGTATACTGAACATGATGCTCTCTTTTTTATTCTCTATGGCTTAAATTGACCCCGACATTGCTGTGTCTGCTTCAAGGAAAGCTTCCTTCATAAGTAGTGCTGATGTTAATGTCTCTGAGGAAAACACCCCAAACAAAATGGCTGGATAACCATGGCCCACTGTCTTCAAGACAGTCTCCAGTTATCACACAAAATCAGAACG
Source organism: Rhinatrema bivittatum (assembly GCF_901001135.1). NCBI lineage: Eukaryota > Metazoa > Chordata > Amphibia > Gymnophiona > Rhinatrematidae > Rhinatrema > Rhinatrema bivittatum. The sequence continues at coordinate 157,797,625 of NC_042617.1, forward strand.
TTTCTCTCCTTCTCACTTTTTTGCTGGAATAGAAGTAAAGATCAGGATAAAAAAAAATGTTTTCTAATATATTCAAGCACTCTTCAGGAATATGGATTACTGGATTTAAGAGGTTTAAAAATCCCCAAAGCTGGACCCTTCCGGCACTCACCTAGATATCTCTTTTTTTTTCCCAAAGCAAAAGAATTCCAATTTTGAACCATGTAGGTTGTATATTTGATCTAGATTTCATAATCCTTCTCATCTCTAGGGATGGGTATTTTCCATGAAAATATATGGAGGTACTTTTACTCCCTCCCATGGACTTCATGGTAGTTTCTTTATTACCTTTCTTGTGGCTAGAATAGTGGAGGCTGGGTCAGTAGCAGATACAGCTGCAGGTCCTAGCACTCCCTACAATTCATGCAGTGCTCTGCTCTCTCTTCCAACAGAGTATTATTATCTGGTAGTGAATTAGAATAACTATTGTCTTCCTCTTGAAGTTTCCAGGAAGATACTCCAGTTGTTGACACTATTTTAGTGGGAATAGTTTTTATACTCACTGATTGCGCGCACAGGCTCAAAACAGGCTTTGCTGAAGTGGGTCACACATAGGACCTCTTGCTTTCACACTTCCTACATCGGTCGCTTTTTCAAGCAGTTAGTTTAATTTGTTAAATTTAATCCTTTCTAAATGTAATCAAATCTAGTATTTCTAATAATTCCAAGGGGGTCCCTTGGATGGCCTTGAGCAGGGTCCACCTCTTCTCCTCTAAACCAGTTTTTAGGTATTTGCTAGAGATGTGCAATCGTTTTTCACGATTTAGTCAATGCCAACGACATTGTCTAAATCGTCATTGTTGGGGAAGTTGGGAAAAAGAATCAAAATTCCACGAATTTTCGGGTTAAAGTCGGTTTTTTATTACTGCGCACTAACGGATGTTAGTGCGCATGGACTATCCGTTAGCGCGCAGTCGCTGGACGTAGTGCGCAGTACATGGCGCCTCACCATACTGCGCACTAACGGATTATTAGTGCGCGCTCGGTACATGGCAGTGCGCGGTGATATATGTTAGTGCGCACTAACGTAAATTGATACTAAATTGACACTTTTTTTTAAATTGAAGGTTGAATATGTATTCCTATTGGGTGTCTTCTTGTTTTTTATTCATTACCAAGGTTACCAACAGCCAAGGTGCTGTTTTTTACAGATTGTTTTATATGGGGGATGGGGAATGGGAATGGGGGATAGAGCTATTAGCTTGAAGTTCTAATCCTACTGTAGTAGTGTGTCTGTGGATATTGTGATTAGGTCATCAATCATGTGACTAGAATTTGTTTGATATATTATGCATAATATTCATTTGCATCATTTTTGAATTGGCCACTTAAATTAATAGGTTTATTTTCCCTCCTACTTTTAGTCAATAGGTAGCTATAATAGCTATATAATAAGGGGTGCTCTGCTTATGTGTTGCTTTTGTTTTGTGGGTTTGAGGAGAAAACATCAGTCAATCAGTCATTATAGCTAGCTGCAGCTGTTGATTGATAGCTAATATTATACAGCCTTTATTGTTATTAATAAGGGGTAGCTGCTAGCTGGCTTAGCTAGCTGATACTAGTATCAGCCTATGATACTAGCCAGCCAGCCAGCCAGCCAGTAGCCATTGCCACTAGCCACAGTAGCATATAGCTACTGCTAGCAGCCAAGTACCACTAGCCAAAATAGCCAATAGCCACAACCAGTGAGCTGAGCTGAGCTCTACTCTTTTTTTCTGTTTCTTGAGTGAGCTCTTCGTTCGCAGCATTCCTAGCCTAGGCATAGGCAGGCACCAGCACTCCAGTCCAGCAGCAGTGCTTGCTTATAAAGGACAAGGTAGGTGCTTTGACTGCTTTCTGAACATTGTAGCAGTAGAGTTTTAATAGATTTATAAATATATAAAATTATATAATATTATATTTATCAATATTATATAGATGTATGTGTAATCTACTAGATTTATCACTAATAGTGTTTATAGCTAGCTAGCCATAGCCAGTGACACTAGGCTAATAGCTAGCTTGGCTATTAGCCTAGTGTCACTGGCTATGGCTAGCTATTAAAGCCAGTGAGTCACTACTATCAAATCAATTCTACTACTAAACCTATAATTGGCCAATAGTCTGTCCAATATCCTATATTATGTTTCTTGTGCTTGGCTTAAGGCTTCTGCTCCTGTGTGTGAGATTTGTGGGTAAGACTTGAAGTGGGAGGGAGAAGTTATTTTAGTCCAAAGAACAGAATAGGCCTGAAAAGGATATGAAAAAATAAGAATAGGACTTCTCTAACCTCAATGCTTGGCTTGCATGTAGTATTAACAGAAAAGCCTAGCCAGTCCTGCCAGGAGGCTAATGTAATGAGTGAACTGAAGTATTGCAGCCTAGTTTCAGTCTCAGTCTGCTGCAGTTTGATGCTCTGGCCAATGCATGGTATAAATTGCAATATAATATATTAGTAAGTATACTATATCAAATTATCAATTGTCAGTGTCACTCACTGACTAATAAAAAATAATCACTATATCCTTCTTTGTCCTGTGGTCTGGGGGTAGCCTTAGCAAGCAATAGCTAGCTAGCTAGCTAATGCTATTAGCTCAATAAAGTTTTAAATATGAATACCAAACTAATTTATTAACTTGTTTAATGTACTATATTTATTATATATTTCTTTGACCACAGGATCATAATGCCCCTACCAGTACCCTCTGGAAAAAAACGTGTTGCTAGTGATAGTGCTACTGGAAAGAGCTGTCTGCCAGTCCCTAGGAAAAAACTGCGATTTTTTGAGAAGAAAGAGGATGTAGAAGTGCAAGGAAACTTGTTGCAAGGGAAGGAACGAGCAGAATTTGAGGGAAAGGTGAAAAGATTAGATGAAAGAATGGTGATACAGAAAATATTTGATGATGATGAAGAATCAGATATTGAGGAGGAGGAGGAGGAGGAGGAGGATGATGATCAGGAGTTTTTGGCTAGTAAACATTCAGAGGAGAAGGAGGAGGAGGAGAACAGAAGCAATGACAATGTTAGTCAGATTGCAAAACAAACAACTACTGCCAGTGCCAGCAGTATTGCTGGTACCCTGTCCCCTACACCATTTGAACATCCACGTGTGACTACTACTACTACTACTACTATTTCTACTACTAGTATGAAAATGACAAGTATCCAGCCTAGAGTAAGGAACAGTACAAGGACATCAAAGATTTGGAATCATTATCATGTTGTGGCTGACCAGAGATTTGGACAATGTATCCATTGTAAAAAGATGGTGAGCCGTGGAAGAATTATTGGACATCTTACTAACAGCAACATGAAATATCACCTTGAAAGAGAACATAGAGCACTGTTGCTTGCAGAAGAAGCTGGTCCCACCGTGCTTGCCCAGGCTTCAAGTAAAGCAACAGGGAAGCAGCCACAGAAGGAAAGTAGTAGTACTAAAGAAGATACAGATTGTGTGCATCTGCAGAAGCAGCAGTCTCCTCTTCCTCATCCCCAGCAGCAGCGGCAAGCTACCATGGAGCAGATGGGGTGGTGTTCTTCTGCAATGTCACAGAGCAGGAAGCAGGCAATGTCTAAAGTGGGTACACGACATATTGCTCTAATGATTGCTTTGGATGATCAGCCACTGCAGATTGTAGAAAATGAGGGATTTAAGCGGATGCTCCATTATTTCAACCCTTACTACAAACTTCCTTCAAGAAGTACATTTAGCCGTCAGGTGCTTCCTTCCCTATACAGAAAATGTCGTGCTGAAATGCAGATTATGATGGCAAGGGCAAAGGGGAGGAGCATCCATCTCACCACTGATGTTTGGACTAGTATGAATGCAATGCATGCATATTTGTCTCTAACAGCACATTGGTGGCAGCTGGATGAGGCATTAATACCTGTAAGCACTAGCAGCATTGGCAGTGGCAGTGGCAGCAGCTCCAAAAAGGTTTCGCCAGGATACCATTGGGCTTTACTGCATGCTCAAGTGCTAGACAAGAGACATACTTCAGAAAATATCTTACACGCAATTCAGGGGATGATGGAAAAATGGAATGGGCTCCTTAGAAGCAGTGATATGGAATGCTTAAATGGATTTTTCATTACTGACAATGGTTCCAATATTATTAAGGCTCTGGCTGATGGCAGATTCAGCGGCATCCGATGCTTTGCACATACCCTGCATCTGATAGTGAGGGATGCTTTGGGGCTTAGTGGCAAGGAAGGTGGTACTACTACTAGTTGTAGTAGTCAACTCCTGAAGCGGTTGATTGAAAAGTGTCGCAAAATAGCTGGGCATTTCAATCGTAGTGTAAAAAGTGGGAAGCAACTCAGAAAGAGGCAAATAGCAGTTGGCGCACCTTTGCACAACCTTCTTCAGGATGTGCCTACCAGATGGAATTCCACCTATCTTATGTTGGAGAGGTTGTCTGAACAGCAGACACCTCTTCATGATTTGGCAATGGCAACTGAAATTGGATTGGAAAATCCTCTTGGATGTCAGGACTGGACAAACATTGCACACATGGTGCATGTCCTCAAGCCTTTCAAAGTATATACTGATGCATTGAGTTCAGCTAATGCCACTTTGGGTGGTGTCATCCCTGTAATAAACTATCTGGAGGAGGTATTACAGGAATTTCTGCATCATCCAGATTTCTCTAAGGAAGTGTTAATGCTTGTTAAATGCTTAAAAGAGCAAGTTGAAAAAAGATTGAAACCTCTCATGCAAAGGGATTGCTATATGTTAGCCACGATGTGTGACCCACGTGTGAAAGGCAGTATTGCTCTCAAGAACAATGCTCTTACACATTGGAAAAAAAAGTTGATTAAAATGGTTGAAAACATAATGTCTAACAGGGTCTGTTCCACTGGTAACGATGAAAAAGAATTAGTATTATCCTCTCAGTCTCCAACTCCATCCTGCTCAAGTACTAGTATGATCAGCTGCTCCCCTACCCCTTCCATAACACATCAAAATATGAGTCATTCCACATTTAATGAACTGCCTGCCATGTCACAAGCAATCGCATCAGCTGTTGGCAGAAGAGTTACTACTACTGAGTCCTACCTGCAGGAGAATGTTTCAGAACTGCATGTTAAGAGTTTTCTGTCTGAGCCAATTCAGAGCATGGACTCAGATCCCTTGAGATATTGGGCACAGAAAGCTTCAATGTGGCCTGATCTTGCAATACTAGCACAGCACTTTCTTTCCTGCCCGCCAACAAGTGTGCAAAGTGAAAGAGTATTTTCAATGACAGGGAACATAGTGAGTCCACACCGTGCACGTTTGTCTCCAGACTTAGTCGAGCAATTGGTTTTTATCAAAACGAACTTTCCACAGCTTGGGTATCCGAACTTTCCCTGTGACTGGGAGGAGTGAGCCTCTTGTCGAGGGTCGAGATCCAAGGTCAAGGGGTGGAAGAGAGGCTTGGCTCTATGCAGCTGTGCTCCCCGCATCGCTTGCTGGGGTGCCCGGCCACAAGAGGCAGCAGCGGCCACAACACTGCCGCTGCTGCCTCTTGTGGCCCACAGGAGAAGCCAGTCTGGGAGTCACAAGACATGAACACTCTGTCCTGCTGCGTCTCCAACACAGGCTTCTCACTCCCAGGCTCCTTTCCCCCAGTGTCCACCTCTGAGGCAGGCAAGTCCTCGCTGGGTTCTTCTGCCTCAGCGTCCATCTCCGACAGCATGATTGTGTGAATGAAGTATGAAAGAATTTCAGGCCAATACAATATAAAATTGCACTTACAGTGCACAGAGAGGTTGATACTCTAACTAAGTAGCTAGTGGTTGTACTAGTAGTAGCTAGCTACTAGCTAGCTACTACTACTAGCTACTACTTGGATATCCAGTTTATATCCAACTAGTAGCTACTACTACTAGCTACTAGTTGGATATAAACTGTTACTGTTATATCCACTACTGTAACAATATATTGATTAACCAAATATATACAAACACCCTTGAGTGTAATAAAAAGAGAAAACTGAGCACCCAGAAGTTGTACATTTCTGAAGGATTTTTTGTTCATGAGTCTGCTTTCTCCTAGTCCTTACTCCTACTTTAGTATCACAAGCATTAAAGTTTTTGCTTCAAATGGCTGTCTTGGTCATGGAGCAATTTTTGGCATTGACGTGTGAGTCATTGCAGTAGCTTGAGTGCTGCACACACTGCACACAGTGCACAATATTGTATTGGCCAGGTTGAAAGATGTGTGAATGGTCAGTAGCCACGGTTGAAGCCTTGACGTTGGCGCTACTGCTCACAAGTATACAACTTGTGCTAATTCAGCCAGACTGAATGTTGTATGGAAGTGTATGACTAACTTAGTTACTACTAAAACAATGAAATATGTTGGATTATAATAGACATACATCCGTACATGTCTGCTCTTTGTAATTTAGTAGTACCATACTATATTATTTTTGAATAATTATTATTAGTTAAATGACTAATAAAATAATATATAAAAAAGAACAAACAAACATTTTGCACAATGTTAAAACATTTATTTTTTTTAACATATATTTAACTATTAGACATTAACAATAGACAAACATTTTTGTCAAAAAAAAAAATTAAAATAAAAAAAAACCAGCCCAGCAGCCCAGGTCAAGGCGAAATATGATGCCTTGACTTCATGATGTTGCAGCAGGGTCAGGCTCATGTGGAGAGGAGGGTGCCGCCACTGGAGAAACCTGCTCTGAAGCAGAGGGAACTGGCACCTCCTCCTCATGAGGCATCTCATGAGGAGGAGAAGCCATTTCCCTCTGCTCCTGAGGGGCCTCCTCCAGGGCTAACAACCTCCTCTCCACAGTGCAGACACTGGCCTGCACCTCTTCGACCTTCTGCTGCAACATCATGTAGTCGGCATCATATTTCGCTTTGAACTGCCGTACTTCCTGCAGGATCTCCTCCAACTTTGAATATTGTGCACAGCAGCACTTACAGGTTGGAGGAGATCCTGGAGGAAGTACGGCAGTGCTGGTGCTGGTGCTGGCACTGGCGCTGGCGCTGGTGGTGGTGCTGGTTGCAGTGGTGGGCCGCTGGCTCCTGGCAGCTTGATCTTGGCCTGTAAAGAAATTAAAAAAAAATAATAATTCAACATGAGACACAGAACTATACATTATACATACATTACACATAGTCAGATATGACAAATAAAAAAGCAAATACTGGATGCGTGCGAGCAAGTTTATAAAATAATCTACCCCTTATTTAGTTTATTGACCTTGAGGATTATAGAAAAATGAGGAGTCCATTGCAGGGGAGAAGGAGTGAGGGGGAGAGTGGAGGGATATCAAATCTATCAACATAGATTAGAGAGAATACATAATTTGAAGGATTGGAAGGAGAAATAATAGTCAATCTCAGGTTACACAGAATATGATGGTAGGAGATACACTACAAACCTCTTCTTTTTTTTCACCTTCAATTCTTTAGTTTACTATCATAGCCACTCAGTGTCATTTAATATATACAAATAAATAAATACACACTTCCCCCCATTCCCAATCCCCAGCCACTAAAACTGATTGATATAAAAAAAAAAGATTTTGTTTTTCAGCCTCAGATAATATATACTACTTTACTGGCCGTGCCAAGAGATATATTATTTCCTACCTAGACCACTACTTGTTGCTGCCTCCGTCCTCCTCTGGTGACAGCTCTGCCTCCCACTAGGCCCAGGAAGCCCCGCCTCGTCCCTGCCTGGGTGTGGTTCTGTACAAGACAAATCAAAATTCAGAGAACAGTTAGAATTTTAAAAACAAGAATGAGATCAGACACAATGATTCATTCACTGTTATAGTAAAGAAACATTTTTAAACACAAATTCCATTACAATTAATTGAATACTTGTGTAATGTGTGTTGTTCTTGTGTAGTATTCTGAAAACAACTTACCAGGCACGGAACGGGCCACGGTTCGGCGGACCTCCTCGAGCCACCTACCCTCGTGCAATCGCAGATGGCGACCTGAAAATTAGAGGGATATACAGGAAAAAGAATAACATTGATTAATTTTTACAACATGCCCATGTTTTGCCTTGACCTACTAGATTATTTTTTATGCAACATACAAAAGTTAGTTATACATAAATACTATTTTATTTATATTTCAATGTGGCTTTCAAAAAAATCCCAAATACCACCATTTCAAAACGATAAATATAAATATCAATAATATACCACAGATAATTTTATTTCCTTTGTAGTCTAGTTATTAAGTATTAATACTAGTATAGTATAGGGTAAGGGTGGTACACTAGTAGCTAGCTAGCTAGTAGCTAGCTACTAGTATTTCTGTTTTTTTAAAATATATTTACTTAACATTATAACTTTTATTACTTATAGTAGTTAATTATTACATTATAATTATATAACTCAATGTATGCTACTAGTAGCTACTGTAGCTAGTATTACTATCATACTCTATTTAATTTTCAATGACAAAATAATATACATAATTTATAATTGAATATTATGATCAACATTATTATTTCTCACCTTTCTTTTTCAGGTCTTCCACCTCACGAGGGTAGGAGGCCTGCCGGCAAAACTCCTCCTGGAGAGAGGCCCAGGCAGCAGTCTCCCTTTGCAGGTTAGGCCTGCTGCCTGGGGGGGTGTAAAGGTTCCCCTCATCCAGGAGCATGAGCCGGGCTAGGAGGTCCACGTCGGCCTGGGTAAAGCGGGGCTTCTTGGACCTTGCTGCCACCTTGGAGGAGGACGGTGGGGAGGAGTCAGACTCCCTCCCCCTGTCACCACCAGACTCCCTTTCACGTTCCATCCTACCATGAGAAAATAAAAAAGGAGATGAAAAAAAGTATGTGCTATAGGACAGCTGTTTGTTCAGAAGCTCACACACTAATGCAGGGAGGGGCTAGGCAGCTCCCCCCTGTCTGTGAAGCCAGCCCTCAGCCCTCACCCTCACAGTGACAGTACACTATTCAGTTCAGTGGCAGGGACATGGGGGGAGGGGAGGAGTGAGGGTCAGGGAGCTGAGCTCCCCCCCCCCCTACGTAATGCAGGCAGGGAGGGAGCTGTCTCAGCCCTCACCTTCACAGTGAGGGCTGAGACAGCTCCCTCCCTGCCTGCATTACGTAGTGAGAGGCTTGCTGGCTTCACAGACAGGGGGGGGGGAGCTCAGCTGCCTGACCCTCACTCCTCCCCTCCCCCCATGTCCCTGCCACTGAACTGAATAGTGTACTGTCACTGTGAGGGTGAGGGCTGAGACAGCTCCCTCCCTGCCTGCATTACGTAGGGGGGGGGAGAGCTCAGCTGCCTGACCCTCACTCCTCCCCTCCCCCCATGTCCCTGCCACTGAACTGAATAGTGTACTGTCACTGTGAGGGTGAGGGCTGAGACAGCTCCCTCCCTGCCTGCATTACGTAGTGAGAGGCTTGCTGGCTTCACAGACGGGGGGGGGGGGGGGAGCTCAGCTGCCTGACCCTCACTCCTCCCCTCCCCCCATGTCCCTGCCACTGAACTGAATAGTGTACTGTCACTGTGAGGGTGAGGGCTGAGACAGGGAGGGAGGGAGCTGTCTCAGCCCTCACCCTCACAGTGACAGTACACTATTCAGTTCAGTGGCAGGGACATGGGGGGAGGGGAGGAGTGAGGGTCAGGCAGCTGAGCTCCCCCCCCCCCCTACGTAATGCAGGCAGGGAGGGAGCTGTCTCAGCCCTCACCCTCACAGTGAGGGCTGAGACAGCTCCCTCCCTGCCTGCATTACGTAGTGAGAGGCTTGCTGGCCTATACACTATTCAGTTCAGTGAGGGTCAGGCAGCTGAGCTCCCCCCCCCCCCCTGTCTGTGAAGCCAGCCAGCCTCTCATGCAGGGAGGGAGCTGTCTGACACTGACAATCTCTGTTAAACTTTTTTTTCACTAAATTAGCATAAAATTTAATGAAGTACTTTTGTGTGTTAAACTTTTAATTTCCCCTAATGTAAGTAACTTCATTTAATATTATTTTAATATTATTTTATGCTACTTCACCGAAAAAAAAAAGTGCATTAACTATTTAACTTAACCAACTAAGTAGCTAACTAAAGTAATACTGTATAAAAACTAAAACAAAATCTTATATGTTTTTATTATATTATACACTTAGGGGTAGATTTTCAGAGCCCTGCTCGCCTAAATCCGCCCAAAACCGGGCGGATTTAGGCGAGCAGGGCCCTGCGCGCCGGGAAGCCTATTTTACATAGGCCTCCCGGCGCGCGCAGAGCCCCGGGACTCGCGTACGTCCCGGGGTTCTCGGAGGGGGGCGTGTCGGGGGGCGGGGCCGGAGCGCGCGGCGTTGCGGGGGCGTGTCGGCAGCGTTTTGGGGGCGGGTACGGGGCGTGGCTACGGCCCGGGGGCGTGGCCGCGCCCTCCGTACCCGCCCCCAGGTCGCGGCCCGGCGCGCAGCAGGCCCGCTGGCGCGCGGGGATTTACGTCTCCCTCCGGGAGGCGTAAATCCCCCGACAAAGGTAAGGGGGGGGTGTAGACAGGGCCGGGTGGGTGGGTTAGGTAGGGGAAGGGAGGGTAAGGTGAGGGGAGGGCAAAGGAAAGTTCCCTCCGAGGCCGCTCCGATTTCGGAGCGGCCTTGGAGGGAACGGGGGGAGGCAGCGCGGCTCGGCGCGCGCAGGCTATACAAAATCGATAGCCTTGTGCGCGCCGATCCAGGATTTTAGTGGATACGCGCGGCTCCGCGCGTATCTACTAAAATCCAGCGTACTTTTGCTTGAGTCTGATGCGCAAGCAAAAGTAGGCTGATCGCGCTTCTTTTAAAATCTACCCCTTACAGTGGTAGAGTTGATGATAGGTAACGAATCAAGGATAACGTTGTGTTGATTCGAATCAACTGTTGATTTTTTGCTGTGTAGTGTATACTGTGTGCAACTGTGCACTGCTCACTTGCTCAGCTCACTGCTCACGCTCTGTCTCAGAAACAGCACGTACTAAGAAAATAATTATTAGTGATGTATTTTAAGCAAAATGGCCTCCGGGGACCTCACAGAGCATGCTCAAGGTAGTGCGCACTAACCCTAGGTAGTGCGCACAACCCAGCGATAGTGCGCACTAACTACGGATGATTTAAAATACTGATTCTACATTCCCATTGGCTGTTTTCCAGGTGGTGCGAACCAGTGGGAGCAGGGAACCGTACATTTAGCTAACGAACTCCTTAAAAATTGATACGTTTTACTTAAAAGTTGCAATTTTTGGCCATGCGCACTAACATTAGTTAATGCGCACTAACGGTAACATTGAGCGCACTACCCCGTTAGTGCGCACTAACTACGGATGATTTAAAATACTGATTCTACATTCCCATTGCCTGTTTTCCAGGTGGTGCGAACCAGTGGGAGCAGGGAACCGTACATTTAGCTAACGAACTCCTTAAAAATTGATACGTTTTACTTAAAAGTTGCAATTTTTGGCAGTGCGCACTAACATTAGTTAATGCGCACTAACGGTAACATTGAGCGCACTAACCCCGTTAGTGCGCACTAACTACGGATGATTTAAAATACTGATTCTACATTCCCATTGGCTGTTTTCCAGGTGGTGCGAACCAGTGGGAGCAGGGAACCGTACATTTAGCTAACGAACTCCTTAAAAATTGATACGTTTTACTTAAAAGTTGCAATTTTTGGCAGTGCGCACTAACATTAGTTAATGCGCACTAACGGTAACATTGAGCGCACTAACCCCGTTAGTGCGCACTAACTCCGTTCGTAAAAAAAAACAAAACACACGTGAAAAACTAAACTTTTAAACGAATCGGTCGACCGAAGCCAGACCCGATTCCTAAAAACGAAGCACATCTCTAGTATTTGCTGCACCATTCTGGTAAAGAGTTTTGACGTGGGAAGTGGGATGCTTTACCCTAAGAATCTGGAAAAGAGTCCTAAGACAGGCCACACGTTTATGTAACACGACATTGGGTATTTCAGCCAACAGAGGAGGGAGGCTCACTAAGAAAAATAAATAATGAATGTTCCTTCCCTAAATACCTGTAGCACTGCAGTTATCTTCAAAAAGGGAGGGGGGGAGAGGAAATCTTACTTCATGCTTACAGCATTTTGTTCCTTGGATGCTGGTGCATTTGGCTGGGAAATGCATCTGGAGTACACACTACACAATCAAATCTCTCCAAGCTCTTCTCATATTCACAATATAAATCAGATTTTGCATTTTAACCCCACCTTTACATCTAATATGATAAACGCGTAGAGGGTTCCATAAGATCCCTACTAAAGCAGTATGGCCTAGCAGGTCAGGGCAGTGGGATGTGAATCATTTTTTGACAATTTAAAATATCGTCCGATATATTTTAAATCGTCAAAAATCATTAGAGCCGCGATACAATAACAATTCCCCCGATTTATCGTCAAAAAATCGTAAATCGGGGGAAGGGGGAGGGGAAGGGGGAGGGCGGGAAAACCGGCACACTAAAACAACCCTAAAACCCACCCCGACCCTTTAAAATAAATCCCCCACCCTCCCGAACCCCCCCAAAATGCCTTAAATTACCTGGGGTCCAGAGGAAGGGTCCCGGTGTGATCTTTCCCTCTCGGACCTCCTTGCGTTGTAGAAATGGCGCCGGCGCTACCTTTGACCATACGGCAACACGATTCGACTGCAGGAGGTCGTTCCGGACCCCCGCTGGACATTTGGCAAGTCTTGTGGGGGTCAGGAGGCCCCCCCAAGCTGGCCAAAAGTCCCTGGGGGTCCGGGAGCGATCTCCTAATCTCCTGACGTCAGGGGACAAAAAAACAAAATGGCGCCGGCGCTACCTTTGACCTGTCATATGACAGGTCAAAGGTAGCGCCGGCGCCATTTCTACAACGCAAGGAGGTCCGAGAGGGAAAGATCACACCGGGACCCTTCCTCTGGACCCCAGGTAATTTAAGGCATTTTGGGGGGGTTCGGGAGGGTGGGGGATTTATTTTAAAGGGTCGGGGTGGGTTTTAGGGATGTTTTAGTGTGCCGGTTTTCGATTTACACGATTTACACAATATTTTAAAAACCCAAACTGCGACGATCCGATTCCCTCCCCCTCCCAGCCGAAATCGATCATTAAGACGATCGATCACACGATTCACATCTCTAGAGTACATCTATGTACCACCTATGTCACAGAACCTCAACTAGAGGCTGCTGTACTGATTTGTTCCTGCTTTCATAAAAACAAATGACTCCCTAGTGTTTGTGTGGATTATAAGTTTGGCTTTTGAGAGGGAAGCATTTCCTTTGAGTTCTCTTAGACAGTTACTTTTAAACAGCTGTGCAGGTGCACATGTAGGCGCGTATGCTGGCTTGCATTAATGGACGTGGCCATTTTATAACGCACAAGATATAAAATAGGCTGTACATGCAATTTTATATGGACGCGTGCCATCTCTGCCGCGTAAGTGGGGGGATTTTGGTGCATACACATAAAAAAGCAATTACCAGTTTCCCAGTCCATTCCCAGTTTGCCCAGTTAAAGGATAGGACTTCCTAAACCCCTTAATTAATAAGCCTCCCTTTTAGCCCAAACCCGTAAAATGTTGCTGACTAGCCTCATTTTTTAAATTAGTTACATGCCATCCATAGCAGAAGTAAAGTTACATGGATAAGGGACCCTGGTACATGCGGATGCCCATAAATACTTACGTGCTGGTTTCATTCATATTTCCTTGAACACCCATGCCCTGCCAAGACCATGCCCACACCCCACCCCTATTTTCTAAGAAAGGTTTTGTGCGCGTACCCGGAGATATGCGCGTATTCGCACACTTTTTAAAATCCGCATGGTGCACACTGGCCTGACTTCTGTGCATATTTCCCGGCTTTGGTGCACATAGGACTTTTAAAATTCGTCTTTTAATTTTTTTGAGCACACCCTAAAAACCTTGGCTGCATACTCTTAAAAAGTAAAAAGAGTACTTTTCTATTCAAATCCAGTGATTGATTAAGAGTTAACTGTAAGAGATTTTTCAGTAGTTTACTTCTTAAGTGGATTTTTGTTCAGGATGAAGTTTTATCTACCCTTCCTGTCCACCAAGAGAGGAGTAAGAATAGAAGTTTTGTTGGTCATTTTGGAGTCTCTTAATTTAATTTAATTAGAAAATGTATCAGTCGCACAATCCTTGGCTCTAGGCAACTTACACTTTAACATACATAATATCATTTAACATATACAAAATAAAATGGTAAAAAGAAATAAAACTAAAAACAAAATAAAATGTGTAAAATAAAATACAACAAATAAAATGCATCTTAAGGTCTGTAACCTAGCACCTTGCATTTTCAAAAACATTTAGAAATTCAGGGGCGGATTTTAAAAGCCCTGCTCGCGTAAATCCGCCCGGATTTACGCGAGCAGGGCCTTGCGCGCCGGTGCGCCTATGTTCCATAGGCCTATTGGCGCACGCAGAGCCCCGGGACTTGCATAAGTCCCGGAGTTTTTCGAGGGGGGCGTGTCGGGGGCGTGTCGGATCAGCACGGCGTTTTGGGGGCGGGACGCGGCGTTTCGGGGGCAGGCCCGGGGGCGTGGTTTCGGCCCGGGGCGGTCCGGGGGCGTGGCCGCGCCCTCCGGAACCGCCCCCAGGTTGCATCTCAGCGCGCTAGTGGCCCGCTGGCACGCGGGGATTTACTTCTCCCTCTGGGAGGCGTAAATCCCCCGACAGGTAGGGGGGGGGGTCTAGATAGGGCCGGGGGGGTGGGTTAGATAGAGGAAGGGAGAGGAAGGTGAGGGGAGGGCGAAAGCGAGTTCCCTCCGAGGCCGCTCCGATTTCGGAGCGGCCTTGGAGGGAACGGCGGCAGGCTGCGCGGCTCGGCGCGTGCCGGCTACACGAAATCGGCAGTTTTGCGTGCGCCGATCCAGGATTTTAGCGGATAAGCGCGGCTACGCGCGTATCTACTAAAATCCAGCGTACTTTTGTTTGCGCCTGATGCGCCAACAAAAGTACGCGAAGGCGCGCTTTTTTAAAATCTACCCCTCAGTGTTCAAATGATTCCTTTTACCACCTGGCAAACAGTAGAAGAGAAGAAAGGATACCCATCCAGTTTCCAACAAAGGGAAAGGAAATGAGGACAACAGATACCTAATCGGTATACAGAGGAGCAGTTAGGAGGTACCCAACTACTCCACCAGAGAATGCGAGAAGACAGTAAGTTGTAGATTTCAAGACTGGATCCCATGTTTTTGAAGGGGGAACTAAATTGGGAAGAGGACTCTATGTTTTTTCAGGTTACCCAAGGAGGTTTCACATCTGATCAAAGATTGAGAAGGGACCTGAGGGATTTATTAAGAGATCACAGAAGTATAGATTTACTGTTTTGAACTGCTTTATGGAAGGTATCTGACCGAGACTTATACCCAGTGCTATATTTCATGCTTCAACTATTATATAGGTAAAGTAATGTTGGAACACTATCATGCCTGGGAGCTCTCTGGATTTGGCCAGGAGATTCCAAATCACTGGGAGAAACCCACGATCTTAGAGTCTTAAAAATCATCCTTTACTCCTCAATGTGGCTGTCTTTTCTCTGGTGCATGATGAGGAGCAGACAAACACTAGGATCACAGTCGAGACAGGCAGGAGCCAGGGAAGAAGGATGTTTCAGCTTGCATCTGCCTCCCACCTCTGATTTTGTCTGATCAGCAGAAAGAGCCAATCGGCAAAAAAACAAGGGGAAACGACAGTTGTGCTCTTTTTGGACTACTTTCTTCAGGTTCCTCTTGCTGTTTCAGCACTGGCAGCATTGAACAAAGAGGTAAAGGAGAAAAGAAAGAGTGTCTGTATGTGAGCGAGGAGAAAGGAATGGGGACAAGAGAAAGTGTGTTTAGTGAAAGGGGAGATCAAGATTTGGGGGGGGGAGGCAAGAGTAAGGATGGAAAGGGAGGAGGGGAAATCAAAAGGAGGGTGCAAGAGTACTGAGGGGAAAGATTACAAGTGGAGAATAAGGGAACAGACAAAATGGAGAGAGATGACAGCAAAGGTGGAAATGGGAGCAGAAGTTGTGAGAGAGGAGGAAGATAGAGGGAGAAAGAGGACTAAGGTCAGCAGGAGATGGAATGTAAGACCATGAGAATTATCAGGCTGAATCAGACCAAGGTTCATCAAGCCAAGCAACATGTCTCTGACAGTGGTCAATCCAGGTTACAGGTATCTGGCAGATCCTATAAAGTAGATCTAATTCCTATCACTCACTCACAAGGCTAGCAATTGCTTTCTTTAGCCTACCTGGATAATAATGTTTTATGGACTTTTTCCCCAGGAACTTGTCCAAAGCTCTTTTAAACTTTGCTACGCCGGTCACCTTGATCATTTCCTCTGGCAACAAATTCCACAACTTGATAGTGCACTGAATGAAAAAGTACTTTCTACAATTTGTTTTGACTCTACCGGTTGTTAGTTTCATGAAGTGTTCACCTTGTTTTAATATTATTTGGAAAGGTAAATAATCATCCTTTATTTATCCATTCCACTCTCTCATAATTTTATAAACTTCTATCATGTCCCCTCTCAGCTGTCTCTTTTCCAAGCTGAAGAGCCCTAGCCTGTGTAGTCTCTCATCACAGGAGAGATGCTCCATCCCCTTTATCATTTATATTCCACTTCTCTGCACCTTTTCTAGTTCTGCTATGTCTTTCATGAGATGGGGCAACCATAAATGCACACAAAACTCAAGGCACAGTCACATCATGGCTCGATACAGAGACAATATAATTGTTTCTGTTTTATTCTCCATTCCTTTTTGGATCATGCCTAACATATTAGTTGCTCTTTTGACCCCTGCTATGCACTGAGTCAAGGCTCCTGGATGGGGGTAGGGGAGTTCAGGGAGGTAATGTAGGAGGTAGGGGGTGAGGAATGAGGGCAAAAGGACAGGAGAAAGAGAAGGAAGACTGGTGAAAGTATAGCAGATAGGAAGAACATGAAGCCAACAAAACAGGAATAAAAGCAGGAGCAGAAGATAGAGAAAGGAAGAGAATATCCAAATATATTGAGGGAAAGAAACGAAGGAAGAAATAAAACTGAAATAGAAAAGAAAAGGAGGGAGGTCACCAGAAAGAGATGAAAAAACAAAAAAAGAAAGAGAGAAGAGCAGAGAATGAGGAAAAAAGAAAAACACTGGGCCAGAAAATCAAGCAAGGGACACCAAAAGTTGAAAATTATTTTATTATCTGATAGAGAATGTTAATTATGAAGAAAGAAGTTCCATGAAGGGTGGTAGGAGGAAGAGAAAAAGTCCATATGGTGAGAACACCCCTCCCCCCCTTTCCTATGCTTATTTCAGGGCAAGCATAACCCCAAGTATGTACACCTGTACTGTATCTGGCTTATTCACTGGCATTTGTAAGAAGAAAATACAAGTATTGACCAAGGTCTAGGAAGTTTATCCCTACAAAGTATCCTTTTAAATCCAGGGCTAAAGAGAAAGACTGAGTAGTCTAGGAGACAGACTTTGGCTCTGTAGTGAGTGTGCAGTGCACCATAGTCTGGGGGTTACAAACAGTTCAACCATAAACCATGTGAATAACATCAATATTTTCAGCCATAAAGCAAAAGTAAGATTAACTCAAGAGTCACTGATATGGTGTAAATGGAAAAAAATAAAAGTTATTCCCCAAAACATGAATGACTGGATAGAAACATTCCAAGCACAAAAAATATGATGTTCCCATGATGGTGTGCACAATAGGGATGTGCAATAGTTTTTCCCGAATTAGGCAATGTCAACAAAATTGCCTAATTCGGAATGGTTCAGGAGAACCGAAAAACGATTGAATTTTTTCCGAAATTTCAGAAAAAAATTCATTTTTGAGTTAGTGCATGCTAACTCCTGTTAGTGCATGCTAACTCTTGATAGCGCGCACTAACTCTGCCAGGTTAGTATTCACTATTGGGAGTTAGCGCGTGCTAACTCCTGTTAGTGCATGCTAACTCCCGATAGTGCGCACTAACCCGAAAATCGGGGCCCCCGAAAAAAAAAACCCAAACCACGGGAAAAATGAAATTCCCGTGGGGGGCCCCAAAACGAAGCCCAACACGAAATTTTTACCCAAAGCACATCTCTAGTGCTTAATCAACTTATTTATTCTAAGTAATAAATTGTCCAGTTCACAGTTTTTAGATTTTGCTCTCAGTGGTTCCTAACTACTTATCGCTGGGCAGGAGAATTGAGGCATGTAACATCTTGATCTTTGGGTCATGGATTGAGGCACTGTGGCCTATTTAGTCTATGTGTGGAGAGAGTGGTGGGGGGCAAGGGACGAAATACCCTCTACTAACCTGCCATGAGTGAAAGGGCTGGTTAGCATGGGAGATTTCTACATTGTTATATTTAGTCAGCGGGTGGGGAGATGGCCAATTCTTTTTGTGTGCTATTGAAAATTAGCATGCGCTAAAAAAAACAAAAACAGAAAAAAAACCCAGAAAAATAAATAAAATGGAAAAATACCCCACCAACAAAATGAAACAAACAAAAACTACACCTGAAATCTCCCTCCTAATTGAGAAACTAATCAAATGAATTAGCCATTCACAGATGGTGTAATATATTATAGGAGACTCTCTAAGCATCTCCTGCACTTTATCATGCAGAAGGCATAGCATTATTAAAGCATCACTGGACTTAAGTTTTATTATTTAAAGCTCTATTACTTGTAAGTCATGTTCTGTCGTATGTTACAATTTTGAAATCAATACTACACTGATTCACTGAATTCGCTATATAAAGGACAAAGGAAGACTATAATTAACAATACAAATAATGATTAAATGACAGATAATACAAGGACAAGGCAGAGCATGGATTTTGTCATGTAAAGAAAAGTGACAATAGATCACACTGAAAGGCACTATGAGGGCAGGTTCACTGCAGAGAATGGATATCTGAATAATAATAAATGTCATGATGATATCTGGCTGACATTTTGCTAGCAGGCTTTCTAGTTTTCCTTCTGTTGTACCTCTCTCTGAAAGAAAAACTGCTTTAGTTTATGGATTTGCAGTGGGAATCCCAAATTGCAAAAAGAAAAGATTTATAACTTCCTCTTTTCTAGAGAAGGATTGTTAGATTATTGCGTAACAATTCCAGCGCTAAGCCTAATGCTCTAAGGGCCAGATTTTCAAAAGCATTTACTCGAGCAAAACTGGTTTTTGCTCGAGTAAATACACTTTACTCAAGTAAGTGGGCTTTTCAAAATTGCTACAATATATGCCATTGAATTGTCCATAGGATTTACTCAAGTAAGTGCACTTTACTCGAGTAAATAGCTTTTGAAAATTGCTACGATAGTATGTCACATTTACATGCGTAACTCCTTTGAAAATTACCCCCAATGTAAAACATAGCAGGATTCCGATGAGGCATTCCCAATTTCCCAGACACCTATTTATGCCAGGAGAAGAAAACAATGCACGTATATCAGATGGACTGTACTTACACAGTGAATTTCTCTTTAAGAAACCTTGGGGCTGATATAATAAGCTGGTTTCATGGCTAGATACAAAGGGCCTGATTTTAAAAAGCATTTACTCAAGTAAAAACCAGGTTTACTGGAGTAAATTCACTTTACTTGAGTAAGTGGGTTTTTGAAAATTGCTACAATATATGCCATTGACTTGTCTATAGGATTTACTCACATAAGTGCACTTTACTTGAGTAAATGGCTTTTGAAAATTGCTACAATAGTAGCTACATTTACGCATGTAACTCCTTTTGAAAATTACCCCCAAAGTTTTCACCACGGGGGTCATTTTCAAAGGAGTTACGCATGTAAATGTGACATACTATCGTAGCAATTTTCAAAAGCTATTTACTCGAGTAAAGTGCACTTACTTGAGTAAATCCTATGGACAATTCAATGGCATATATTGTAGCAATTTTGAAAAGCCCACTTACTTGAGTAAAGTGGGGCGGATTTTCAGAGCCCTGCTCGCGTAAATCCGCCCAAAACCGGGCGGATTTACGCGAGCAGGGCCCTGCGCGCCGGGAAGCCTATTTTACATAGGCCTCCCGGCGCGCGCAGAGCCCCGGGACTCGCGTAAGTCCCGGGGTTTCTCGGAGGGGGGGCGTGTCGGGGGGCGGGGCCGGAGCGCGCGGCGTTGCGGGGGCGTGTCGGCAGCGTTTTGGGGGCGGGTACGGGGCGTGGCTACGGCCCGGGGGCGTGGCCGCGCCCTCCGTACCCGCCCCCAGGTCGCGGCCCGGCGCGCAGCAGGCCCGCTGGCGCGCGGGGATTTACGTCTCCCTCCGGGAGGCGTAAATCCCCCCGACAAAGGTAAGGGGGGGGTGTAGACAGGGCCGGGCGGGTGGGTTAGGAAGGGGAAGGGAGGGGAAGGTGAGGGGAGGGCAAAGGAAAGTTCCCTCCAAGGCCGCTCCGATTTCGGAGCGGCCTTGGAGGGAACGGGGGGAGGCAGCGCGGCTCGGCGCGCGCAGGCTATACAAAATCGATAGCCTTGCGCGCGCCGATCCAGGATTTTAGTGGATACGCGCGGCTCCGCGCGTATCTACTAAAATCCAGCGTACTTTTGCTTGAGTCTGATGCGCAAGCAAAAGTAGGCTGATCGCGCTTCTTTTAAAATCTACCCCAGTGTATTTACTCGAGCAAAAACCAGTTTTGCTCGAGTAAATGCTTTTTAAAATCTACCCCCAAGGGCATGCTCACAGTGGGGTAGATTTTCAAAGGGTTACGTGTGTAACATACGCGCGTAACCCTTTAAAACCCCCCCCTGCGCGCGCTGAGACTATTTTGTATAGGCTCGGCGGCGCGCGCAAGTCCCGGGACGCGGTATGTCCCGGGGCTTGAAAAAGGGGGCGGGGAGGGGTGGGGCCAGAGCCTCCAGGCACAGCGGCCATTTGCTGCTGTGCCTGGGATCGCGGGCTGGCCGTCGCCGGCACGCGCAACCTACGCCTGCCCAGAGGCAGGCGTAACTTAAAAATTAGGTTAGGTAGGGGAAGGGAAGGGAAGGGGGGGGGGGGGGGGGGGTGCCAGAGGGAACGGAGGAATGCTGCGCGGCTCGGCGTGTGCAAGTTGCACAATTGTGCACCCCCTTGCGCACGCCGACCCTGGATTTTATAACACACACGCGCGACTGCACGCGTGTTATAAAATTGGTAGTAGATTTTAAAATCTGGCCCGGTTCTTGTGTCTTTGGTGTCCTAGTACATTGTGAGGTGCAGACAGATGTCTGATAGGGAAGAACAATTGCAGCTTCTTCTCCTCTGTGTCATTCGCACTTCCATATGAAGTTGTCAAGATCATCGCGTGGCTGAAGACTTCATTTTTGCATGGTTTAGGCCTGCGCTTTGAATCAGTCTGTGTGCATGGCTGCTGGTCCAGGTTCAATTATGTACATACTTGTTTGGGGTTACTGGCTCTTACCCTACAGTAGTTTTCATTAGCTTGTCACATGTTCTTGGGGGGAACCACCCTGCATAGGAGGACCCCCTGCATCTGTGCCTAGCCAGGAAGTGAGGCTGCCTCCCCCCCCCCCCCCCCCCCCCAGAATGGACTGCAATGGTCAGACATTTAAATGGCAGCAGAGGAGGAGAAGAACAAATTGCTAATTTTTCAGCTATTTCTTCATTTTTTGCAACAAAGTATTATATAACCCTGGGCTAAAGTCTTCTTGCTTTACAGATGAGATGTTTAAAGTCATTCAAAGTCAAACTTCGGGCTCTTGGAGATAAAGACTGTGGGGCGGATTTTAAAAGCCCTGCTCGCGTAAATCCGCCCGGATTTACGTGAGCAGGGCCTTGTGCGCCGGCAGGCCTATTTTCCATAGGCCTGCCGGCGCGCGCAGAGCCCCGGGACTCACGTAAGTCCCGGGGTTTTTTGTCGGGGGCGGGGCCGATCGACGAGACGTTTTGGGGGCAGGATGCGGCGTTTCGGTGGCGGGCCCGGGGGCGTGGTTTCGGCCCAGGGAGGTCCGGGGGCGTGGCCGCGCCCTCCGGAACTGCCCCGGGTCGCGTCTCGGCGCGCCAGCAGCCCGCTGGCGCGCGTGGATTTACTTCTCCCTCCAGGAGGCGTAAATCCATCGATAAGGTAGGGGGGGGGTTTAGGTAGAGGAAGGGATGGGGAAGGTGAGGGGAGGGCGAAAGAGAGTTCCCTCCGAGGCCGCTCCGATTTCGGAGCGGCCTCGGAGGGAACGGAGACAGGCTGCGCGGCTCGGCGCGCACCGGCTGCCCAAAATCGGCAGCCTTGCGTGCGCCGATCCTGGATTTTAGCAGATACGCACGGCTACACGCGTATCTACTAAAATCTAGCGTACTTTTGTTTGCGACTGGTGCGCCAACAAAAGTACGCGAACGCGCATTTTTTAAAAAATCTACCCCTGTATGTATGTATGCATAAAAAAATCTCTTCTTTTTTTTTTCCTCTGTTTTTCAAAAATAAGCATCTGATGGATCTGATTCCTCCATTGCGTTGTCGTTGGAGGCTCCTCTGCAAGTTAGCATCGTAAGATACATCTTTTTGCTAACAAAAGCAGTTTACACACCCACAGTTTATGAAAGAAATCTGCAAAAGCAATGCCTTGGAGATTATCAAAAAGAACTTTGGCAGTCGAATGTAATATACCTCCAGTTAATGTGAAAATATATTTCACTATTGACCACCAATATTAAGTAATCTTCGAGCAAAGAAATGATGTCCTAGGTTCCCTGTAGTAGTATAGCATTTATTACATTGATATTAACTAGACTTCTTTTTATAATAAATACTCAGCATTGAGAAATATGATAAAACATCAGGAATCTGTATTGAAATTCCTGAAGATTTACATTACACCTTAGAAACTGAATTTTTAAAAAATATTCTGATATATTACTCCTCTGTAAAAACAACTCCCAGTTCTCTTTCCCAAGAAATCAAGATTGTAGCATAAGTTCCACCTTTCTTATCAACATACGATACAGAGAGGAGATAGTGTGTTGTGTAGGATCAGAGATATCAAACAGGTCTGAAAGTAATACTCTATTCTCCTGTTGCCAATCACTTAACTTCAGCGATTGTATATAGTGTCTAGCTTGTAAGTATGCATAGGGATGTTTCTGCTCTAAATTAAATTCACTCATTAACATTTGAAATGTTTGCATGTGCCCCTCATCATCAAAACATTGTGAGATACATTTCAATCCTTTGGCGGTTCACAATGTGGCAGTGGAAAGGCTGTGTTCCCCCTCCCCTCCCCCCCCCACACACACCCTTACCCATTTATTGCATACTCACACAACTCTTTTCGATAATAGTTTAATGGTGGACAATAATGGCCACAGTCCATCAATATAAATAACCAACAATAAATAACAATAGCAAGAACATTAACATAACTATTAAAACAGCATAACAATTAACTACTTTACGTGACCAGTGAACACCCCCCCCCCACCCCCCGCTTCTACGTGCCAAGCATGGAAAACCGCTGAGGCGCATGCACAACCCCGGCCGTAGAAGCCATGGAGCAGTCACTGACACCTGGCCGTTAAAGCCATAGCGTCGTTGCTGGTGACCCAACCGTGGAAGTCGGGTCATTTGGTCTAAGCACCTCAGCCTTCCCCTCTTCCTCCCTCTTGGCCGTTGAAGCGTCGAGGGATTTGCGCCGGATCTGTTAGGCCGCTTGCCTAGTCCGATCCGCCTGGTCGATCCTCCTAAATGCGGGGGGGGGGAGGTGTTGCTTCCGCCAGTCACCATGCCACAGGCCCCCGGTAGCAAATCCGCTTACCGGGGAGCCCCCAACTCTCATGCGGGCTGCGGCCATTAGGTATAACCTTTTGGAGTAACACTGCCTGTATTCCATCCTGCAGATCGGAGTTAAAGATATCCCAGCCAATGTCGGATAGATGCACCCCATCTGGTCGGAATAGACCGGGGCTCTCATCTATAAATTCATGTGCAATAAAGAATCCATTGATAGAGGGCATGAATTTTCCCATCCATCTATTAATTTTCTTTCTGACCCTCTCCATCGCTGGATGAGATCGCTCACCTCTCCATATCCTGTGAGGGGTGATGCAAGACCAGACTATCACGGACTGTGGGAACATATTGTGTAAAGCCAATAAATCTTTCTGGATTTTTTGCGTGAGAACCACGCTCTTGGTAAGGGGCATGTCGTTACCCCCCAGATGGATGATGAGGGCCAAGGGGGTGGTGGGGTTATGTTTGCTTAGTTCCAAAGCAGTGGGTAGTAACTGGTCCCACATCATCCCTTTCCAAATCAAGGTCACTTGCTGCGTTGCCATACCTAGGTGCTCCCCCGAAGGCCACTGACGGGCCCTCTTTTGCGCCCAACATACATAAGAGTGTCCAATGATCCATGCGAAGGACATCCTCGGCTCCCGATCTGTGTGCAAAGTAAAGGTGACAAACATGAAACATACGAGAACTGCCAAGTGCAGAAGGTGGCTACAAGCCACTGGCAAAATATTCTGGCGGCCTTATGTACCACCTGAACCTTCCCGAATGCCATCTGCCTATTGCCCTAACCTCACTATCCTGCAGACCTAAGCTTGCTGCTGTTGTCGCTGCCCCTATACGGAAGGAATGCGATGAATAGCCAGAAATACCTATGCCGAGAGTTTGCAAAGCTTTCTGCAAGACAAGGCAAAACTGGTATCTTGTTAACGGGACCCCGTTCGAGTGTACCAACAACGGTCCGCCGCCGACCGTGGGCCGCAGCTGTAAAAATGCTCCCATGCAGCACACAGGGCAGGTGGCTTCCCCTGCCCATTCGTGAAGAATGACATTTATTCCTGCACCCGGTTGGTCGGTTTTAGACTTGCGAATCGCAGGGTGAGTTTCCCAACCTCTAACTTCACATCCGCCCTTTGCAAGCACGCGTCTGAAGGCCCATTCTTAGAATAGGCTGTCAGCTCGCTCACATGCATAGCTGCATAAAAAGCCAGGGAGAATGCGCATTTAAATAGAGCTGATTCAGTGTGATCAAAACAAAGGGCCCCCAGGCAACCAAAAATGCCTCTGAGGATATCCATAGTAATGGGTTTTCTTGCATCTTTCGTCTTGGTGCTTTCCCTAGCCCATCCCGACATAGCCCTCTTTATCGGGAACAGCGCTGAACAGCTGGGGTACCCCTGCAACTTAGAAAAGAAGGAAATTCCTGCTAGGCGATTCGCCACCACCGCTCTGGACTTTCCTTGGCTCTTGCAGTGCAGAATGTATTCCAACAACGATGCCGTTGGGATTGGCCAATCGGCACCCCTAAGATCTTCCTTCCCTAAGAAGCTCTGGAAATCCAGCAGCACTTGGCTATAGCTCCACAACGTGCTTCCCGACAAAGAGCCCAAAATCAGGTCCCAAACTTCGGGGGGCCAAGTTGCCATACCACCCAGGGAATGGGAGTTGGTAAACGATCTGCCGTCAGGGCGAGGCTTTGGAAGGCTGTAAACTGTGAACGGGAGAGAGAGTCTGCGATGTTATTCTGCATACCTGGAATATGGACCGCGCGGCACATGATATTAAAGTGCAATCAAATGAGTACTAAATGCCTGATGAGAGCATTCAACTCAAACGTGTGTGCGGAAAGCGCATTAATAACTTGAACAGCGGCCATGTTGTCAGACCTAAACACAATGTGGGACCTGCCAAGCGACCTTCCCCAAATATGCAGGGCTACTACAATAGGGAATAATTCAAGGAAAGTTAAGTCCTTGATGAGCTTGTGCAGTCGCCAAAGAGACGGCCAACTCTCAGCGCACAAGGCCCCTTTAAAATAAATTCCGAAGCCAACACCCCCCAAATAACTCTAGCTCGCTATTCTGCCTGGGTGGATCCTGCCAAAACAAACGCCATTGAAATCCCTTAGGAAAGTTTCCCACACCAATAAATCCTGCTTTATTGTGCTGGTAACCCTGATTCGGTGATGCTTCTTGCGCACCCCTGCTGTGGCTAATGAAAGGCGGTGCAGGAACGCCCAGCCCATAGGAATTACTCTGGAAGAAAAGGTCAGGAACCCAATCAGGGATCGAAACTGTCTCAAGGTGGCCTTCCTAACGCTGCGCATTTCCAAAATGGACTCGCGCAGCTTGCACACTTTGTCATGAGGTAGTCTGGACAACTGCGCAGCTGCATCTAGCTCAATCCCCAGGAATGTAATTTGCCTCACCGGACCTTCCGTTTTTCCCCCCACTAATGGAATGCCAAATTGTCTGGCAACCTCTTGCGTGGTGACCAGTAAATTATGGCAGTCAGTGGCGTCCCTCCCCACCAAGAGGAAATCGTCCAGGTAGTGGACCACTAGGGATGTGAATCGTTTTTTGACGATTTAAAATATCGTCCGATATATTTTAAATCGTCAAAAATCGTTAGGGCCACGATATAATACCAATTCCCCCGATTTATCGTTAAAAAATCGTAAATCGGGGGAAGGGGGAGGGCAGGAAAACCGGCACACTAAAACCCCCTAAAACCCACCCCGACCCTTTAAATTAAATCCCCCCCCTCCCGAACCCCCCCAAATGCTTTAAATTACCTGGGGATCCAGCGGTGGTCCAGAACGGCGGCGGTCCGGAACGGCCCCCTCAATTGAATCCTGTTGTCTTCAGCCGGCGCCATTTTGCAAAATGGCCGCCGCAAAATGGCGGCGGCCATAGACCAAAACGATTCGACGCAGGAGGTCATTCTGGACCCCCGCTGGACTTTTGGCAAGTCTTGTGGGGGTCAGGAGGCCCCCCCCAAGCTGGCCAAAAGTTCCTGGGAGTCCAGCGGGGTTCCGGGAGCGATTTCTTGCCGCGAATCGTTTTCCGTACGGAAAATGGCGCCGGCAGGAGATCGACTGCAGGAGGTCGTTCAGCGGCGGTCCAGAACCCCCGCTGAACGACCTCCTGCAGTCGATCTCCTGCCGGCGCCATTTTCCGTACGGAAAATGATTCGCGGCAAGAAATCGCTCCCGGAACCCCGCTGGACTCCCAGGAACTTTTGGCCAGCTTGGGGGGGGCCTCCTGACCCCCACAAGACTTGCCAAAAGTCCAGCGGGGGTCCAGAATGACCTCCTGCGTCGAATCGTTTTGGTCTATGGCCGCCGCCATTTTGCGGCGGCCATTTTGCAAAATGGCGCCGGCTGAAGACAACAGGATTCAATTGAGGGGGCCGTTCCGGACCGCCGCCGTTCTGGACCACCGCTGGATCCCCAGGTAATATAAAGCATTTGGGGGGGTTCGGGAGGGGGGGGGATTTAATTTAAAGGGTCGGGGGTGGGTTTTAGGGGGTTTTAGTGTGCCGGCTCACGATTTTAACGATTTTCACGATAGTTTACACACCCAAACGGCAACAATACGATTCCCTCCCCCTCCCAGCCGAAATCGATCGTTAAGACGATCGAGGACACGATTCACATCTCTATGGACCACCTGCCGCGAGTCCGATTGCTGCTCAATAACCCAGTGCAAGAATGAACTGAACAATTCGAACAAAGCACAGGATATGGAGCAGCCCATCGGTATGCAGCGGTCGAAATAGAAGCGGCCTTTAAAATGGAAACCCAGTAAATGGAAGGATTCTGGGTGCACCGGCAGAAGGCAAAACGCCGACTTTATATCCACCTTAGCCAAGTGCATGCCGGGTCCTGCATTCTTGATCATTTGAACAGCAGAGGCGAACGAAGAGTACGACACCGAGCATACCTGAGGGTCAATTTGATCATTCACCGAATTGCCAGGAGGAAAGGAGAGGTTCTGAATGAGTCTATATCGACCTGGCTCTTTTTTAGGAACCGTACCCAGGGGGGATAAGACTAAATTCCTGAAGGGCAGGTGAGGAAAGGGGCCCACTATCCTGCCAATAGCCAATTCAGATTGAATTTTCTTCTCAGCCTCCTCCTCATGTAAAGATAGAGACTGAGTGTTGCGAGGTGGGGGATCCGGGGTTAGAGGGGCAATGATTTGACTCGGGATCTTAAAACCGTAAGTGAAACCGTTACTAATCTGCCTAGCCCTTTCCGAAAAGGGGTATCAGATAAGCCAGGGGCGCATCGCTTCAACGCTGATTGGGGTTGGAGCTGGGTAAGCCAGGTAGTGCCACAAAGTGGGCCATGTTGCTGAAGCGATCGACTGTGACCCAGATGCTATTCATACCTCCAGAAAGGGGTAGATCAACTACAAAATCAGTAGCGATATGTGTCCAGGGCTGATCCGGAGCTGGAAGCAATTGCAGCAATCCCCATGGTTGGCCAGAAGTAGGTTTGTGCTTGGCACAGTTGGCACAAGATGCCACATAGGTGAGTGTATCTTCCTTGATAGTTGGCCACCAGTAATACGTCTGTAGCTTCAGCAAGGTACGGCGTTGACCAGGATGGGCAGCCAGCTTGGAATCGTGCGCCCAATAGAGCACTTTCTTTCTGAGATGCTTTGACATTTATTTATTTAAAGTTTTTTTTATACCGATTTTCCTGCATAAAATGCATATCAAACCGGTTTACAATGAAACAGAATGAGCAGGAAGTAAAATTCCTTAGTCTAATACATTTAAACGTCAATAATGAAATAATTTTAAACAAAGCAAAAAGCTAAATAACATTAATAAAAGTTAAATTATTAACATAAACATAAATATAATTATAGAAGGAGCACAAAGGTTAGCATGAAGGGGAGCACAAAGGGGAAAACTCCTTTGTCACGCCCGGCACGCGACACCTGGTGTAATCGCGCCATTAATCGGGTCGCCGCTGGCTGGTCGTCATGACGTCGGGGGGGGGGGGGAGTCTTCACATCGCTGATTTTTTACATGATGGTTTTACCAGCGGGCACAGAATGAGTAGCTGCTAAGAAGACTTTCTTCAGGTCGATTATGTGCTGCGACTCTTCCGGAATATCCTCCAAGAGAAAGGAGCGTGATAGGGCATCAGCTCTGGTATTCTTGTCTCCGGGTGATATTTGAACACGAATTCAAATCGGTTGAAAAATAAGGACCATCTAGCTTGTCTATGGTTAGGATGTTGCACATGGCGGAGATACTCTAAATTCTTATGGTCCGTAAACACGGTAATTTGATGTTGAATGTCTTCGAGCCAAGACCGCCATTCCTTGAATGCCAACTTAATAGCCAGGAGCTCTTTGTCACCGATCCCATAATTCTTCTCTGCCGGAGAGAAACGTTGTGAGAAGAAAGAGCAGGGACATAAGGACTTGGAGTCTCCAGTCTGGCTCAGAACAGCTCCAACACCGACGTCAGAGGCATCAACCTCTACAATGAATGGCTTGTTGGAGTCCAGATGATGTAGGCATGGTTCCGTGGAAAAGGCAGTCTTTAAATCTTCGAACGCGGAAATGGCCTCCGCAGACCATTTAGAAGCATTGGCCTCTTTCCAGGTCAAAGCAGTCAAGGGCATTGTTAAAGAAGAATAGTTCTTTATAAAGCTTCTATAGTAATTGGTGAACCCCAAAAATTATCTCAGGGCCTTCAGGCTGGTAGGTTGGGACCAATTCTTGATACTTTCTAATTTTTGGGGATCCATCTGGAAGCCATCTTTAGACACAATGTAGCCAAGAAAATGCACGGAGTCTTTATGGAATTCGCAATTGGATAGCTTGGCGTAGAGTCGGTGTTCTCAGAGTCTTAGTAGAACTTGCTTGACATCTTCTAGATGAGTAGATAGATTCTGAGAAAATATCAGAATCTGTCACTCTTGTACAACAAATCCCGCAGAATATCATTCATTATGTTCTGGAACACAGCGGGTGTGTTGCACAGGCCGAAGGGTATTACTAAGAACTCAAAATGACCGTCTCGAGTTTTGAAAGCCATTTTCCACTCGTCATAGACCTTATTCTTCTGGTATTTAACCTTTGGCAAAAGGCAACAGCTTCAGAAGTGCAGCACCCAAAACTAGGACTGTGCTCCTCTATGATTACTGTTTCTGTGGTAATGGAGGCAGTATTTGCAAAAGCTAATTCAAGAAAAGAATCATGCCCTCGATTCCCTAAATAACAGGATATTAAATAGCTAGTGGCTAAAGAATATTTGGTGCCTCTAGTCAGTAACATCTTAACTTCCTGTAAAGACCAACTCCAAGTCAGTACAGCCAGCTCCTTCACCTAATCATGTCATATGGAAGTGACATCAGGGCTCCTCCAGAAATTTCCTCTGGCTTCTCTCTGTCTAGAGATTTATACCAATTTGGTTGGTGTCCTTTTCCCCTCACTTGGAAACTTGGGGTATTTTTGCCACTCTGGTTGGCTGTATTTGGAGTCTTCATTCCATTCTTTCAATTGCTTTGAACTTCTATCCCTGCCTTGAAGGGTTTTCTGCCTGTTCTGGTGATTGGTTCCCCCTTCATGGTGCCTTGAACTCTTCATGCCAAACTTGGAGTCACTTTCCCCCTCTCATACAGTCTTCAAAGTGTTCATGCCACTGTTGTTAATGCCCTTTGTCCCAATTTTGCAGCTTTGGGATGATCTGGCCACTCTTGCTGATGTTTTGCTTCTCTGACAGTGCCTTGGAGAAATTTTTCCACTTTTTTGTACCATTTTGCCCAATTGCAGGACCTTGGGTTCTTTTTGTCACCTTTGGATCCATGTTGACATAATCTTGATACATGTCTTCACCTTTCTGATGATGTCTACCCACCAATTTCATTAGAAATGATTAAAAAAATTCTAATTTGGAAGCCCCAAATAGGCTACATTCCATCATTGACTATGTTGGTAAACAAATGAACACAATGAACAAATGAAAAATGTCTTTCATTTGAAACAAACCTAACAAATGCCTGTGACCTATGAAATGAATGAATGAACCAAAATTATTATTTTTCACTCTGCATATGCCTAACAGGCAATCTGTCTTATTTATTTTAATCCATTAACCTGTTAGTATGCTTAATTTACA
This sequence comes from Rhinatrema bivittatum, assembly GCF_901001135.1. Lineage (NCBI taxonomy): Eukaryota > Metazoa > Chordata > Amphibia > Gymnophiona > Rhinatrematidae > Rhinatrema > Rhinatrema bivittatum. The sequence continues at coordinate 157,828,462 of NC_042617.1, forward strand.
TTTTTATATTATTTATTATGTAATTTTTATTATTTTATGTACCATATTATGTAATCTGCTTAGTACATTTCTGGTATAAGCAAAATATAAGCATTTATAAATAAATACTCTTTTTATTATACCAGTTGATACACTGCTTGAAGACTCAATGGATATGTTAGTTCTGCTTGATTTAGATTTTTGAAATGCATTGACGACTCTGCATGTTCAAGTCAAAAGCTTGCACTCTTAGTAAAATGACAGAACTTTATAATTACACAGCTAGTATGCAATTATGGTAGTCAATCATGCTCCACTGAAGTTTTGTCAATTTTTTTTTAATCAAGAAACCCTTTGAGAATTAAGATACTTGGGAGAGTGACAAGAAATATTCAAAAGCAGGCTGGATTTAGTTGTGAAGAATTAAGATTAATAACTCATTCCCAGAGCTTAACCACTATTCTTAGTATTGTGGCATCTGGATCCAAGAATTACAATTTCCTATTTAACAATAGATTAAATGCTGAATTTTCCCATCTTTCCTATTTTGTCTTAAGGTAAAAGAACTGGCAATGTAATAGAATCCTTGGTCTCCCATTATTCCACCATCATAGGAAGGCCACAAAATCTGCTTTTTCCTGCATAATTAGAGTTTCTGTGGAACTGCTACAGAAGACCAGGGCCCTAGTCGGGTGCAGGAGGTGGAAGCTTACCATCACCGCATTTAACTCCCTTCCTCCTCTCCCAGATAATTCCTGCTCCCACACTGATTGGACCACTGAAGGAGGAGAGCAGCAGCCACATGTCCTCTGCCACTTGTGTTTGACTACAGCTTTGAACCAAAGAGGACATCATATAGCCATGTGGTACAACGCAGCAGTCAAGCCTCAGGCAGCAGAGGAGGATGCAGCCTAACATGCTGAAGCTGCTGTCCTCTTCCTGCCAGCTTGGATAAGCATGAGAGGAGGATGGGGGTCTATGTCCATGTGAAACAGGGATTGGAGGCTGGGAGTTGTTTGAATAAGGAAGGGTGTGTGAACAAAAGGATGGGGATAGGTGTGTGAAAGTGGTACTGGGGGTCGGGGGGGGGGGGTCATGAAAAGGAGCCTGGGAAATGGTGTGCATGTATGAAAGGGCAGCTATGAGTTCAGGGTATGTGTATGTGTGAAAGAGGAGTTGGGTGAGAGCAGTTGGGCACGTTTGTATGTGTGTGTGGAGCATCTGGGATGGGGACAGGAAGCAAAAGAAAGAGGACTGAGGTGGGAAGGGGAAGAGAGAGTGGGTAGAACCTTCTTCTCCCCCTCTCCATATCCCCAATATCCCTGAACCTCAAACCCTTACTTTTCTCCTCTGCTTTCCCATCTTGATCTTCCCCCTTTCTCCTTGCATCCATTATCTTGCCTTCTTTTCCACTCCACTCCCATCTCCAATCTTCCTTCCTTTTTTTTGTCTCCCATCTCCAATCCTCCTTCCCTTTCTAGTCATCTCTGCGAGCATGTGTGAGTATTCATGTTTGTATTTGTATTGGAAAGTGTGTGAACGTGAGATAGAGAGGAGAACGTTTGCACCCTCCCCATGAGAAAAAGGATCGGGATGTTTTGGAGGGGCGAGATAGCATGAATAAGCTTGAGGCAGTGGTAAAAGAAGGGTACTTGGATGCTGGGTAGGGGGTACAATACAAAAAAAATGACAGCAGACCGGGGAGGACATGGAAAAAGAGGAAGAGAAAGTGATGAGAGGATTAGCGGCAAAGGAAAATAATTGATAACTGGAGAGGAGATGCGTATAAAGGATGAAAATAGGGACTAAGAGATTGGAAATGAATGAGAAAGTGGGGAGATAGATTGGGAAGATAGTGGAAATGGGAGATGAAAGCTGGTGGGTAGGTGAGATTTGAAATAGAGATTGAGGACTGAAAAGTGAGAATAAAGAGAAAGAGGTGAAATCTAGCTATGAGTTGCTAGAGGCACAAAAAAAGAAATGAAGAAAGGAGATGAAAGTGAAAGATTAATCTAATTTAGAGGAGGAAGTAAAAAAGACAAGAAGAAAGAAGAAATGAAAAATAAAAGGAGACCTTGGATAAAGTCAAAGGAGAACCTAAAAAGAGAGATTGGGATCAACACAATTTAAAAAATAAGACATCCAAACAACAAAGGTAGAAGAAAGTATTTTATTAGTTTATTGATTAGGATATGTCTATTCTGGAAATATGCATCTCTTATCCTTTCATTTTGCTCAGCAGAGGAAGAAATGCATTTCCGTTTCTTCAGTGCTGTACTGCATGTGAAATCTGGCTTCACTGTATTTCTACGACAGTTTTTTTTCTCAATATTTCTAATTTCTGGTCTCTTATTCTGTATTTGGTTATAGTATGTAGTTTTTGTGCAGGGATTGCAGGCAGTCTACTTTCTTTTATTTTCTCAGTAGGAAGTATATTGGTTCTAGGGCCCATTGCAATATTTGCAGTGCCACCTTTTCATAGGTAGGGTTATTGCTGTAGTGTTTGAGTTCTAGGTGTTAAATAAGTACTGTATTAGGGATGGCAGGTTTGCTACATAGGTGCGTTGCTTCACAGAGTGCCTGGTACAGAATGAAGATGTTACTGAGATGATGCCAAAATGTGAATATTATTTTTTTTTTTGTATGGTGAACAGTAAGAGTAAACATACACTTCTTGCTTTGCACCTTATTGGGATGTTTCTATGGACACAGAATATTTGTTTGCAGAACCAGAGGTGAAGGATTTTGTCATTTCCTGTTACCAAAATGGGCCCTTTATAAGGGCAAAGGCCTCTGGTACCAATTCCTCCAGGAGAACAGCTAATGCTTATGGACAATGTCTAAATTAAAGTCATTTAAAAGAAAAATTTCACATCAGATCACAACTTCTCTTTTTCTTATTTTATTGTGAAAGATCTCAAAAGAGAACTAATGGAAATCCCTACAGCTGTTCTCAATCTCCAAGCATTTACAATCAGTTATAGAATTATACATTTCATTGAATATATATCAAAACCAATCAACACGATGCAATGTCCTTATGTCCCTGCATCATATTCTAATGGTCAGTTGCTATGCCCCTAACTAATCAAACGTCTGGTTTACTATTCCCAATCCTATGATCTATTTATTTCCCAATTTATAACATAATGCCATAGGACAGCCCACTACCAATCACCTTAGATCTTAAGGCCATGTATCTCTTATCAGCCATCTTAGGCCTCAAGGTCACATATCCCTTCTACCTCCATTTTGAGAAAGGATCATGTTATGTTTTTCTTCATTTCAACTTAAAAACTTGTTTTTCATCCCTCAAAAAGAGGAAGTTTTGCAGTTTAATTCTAAACTAGCTCCCAGTGCAAATTTAAAATTGCCCTAGATTATAGACAGTGTGATTGCAACATTATATCATAAGATAGTAACATGTAGAAACAGCATTCTTAGCCTATCTTAATAACTTATTCCACTGTGACATTCATCTAGCTGGCCTAATTAGAAATCCAAGAATCTCAGAGGTCCCAAATTGAGGACCTCTTAAAACTCTATTTTCACAATTTCTATAGGGGTTGTGTTCTATTTTGTATAGTTTGGTGTTAATGAAAAATCACTCTCATAAAAGAGGACACATTGAATAATAATATTAACTAATTGGTCTTTGTCTGTTATCATTTATTATATTACTAATGATGGGATAGCAATAAGTTGTGCTTGTATATAGAAGGACATCATCAGCAAACATTTTACTCAGTTCTTCTAAGGGTTCAGAATTGTCACAGTTGAAAGTTCACAACTTTAAGTATGGGCAGTCAATTTGGACTTCTTGTCCTTAGATTGCACTGATGCTCAGTGTGGTTTCCCTGTCTTTTCCTGTAAGGGAGATAATTGGTATATCAGAGACCTAGTGGGAGGAGGTTAACCAATGGAACAGTACTATAACAGGGTACAAATTATATCATAATAATAGAGTGGATCAACTTAGGGGTAGATTTTAAAAGGTGTGCGTGGATGTACATGTGCGAGCGCTACCTGGCGTGCACACATGTCCGCCCGTTTTTATAACATGCGCGCGCATGTTATAAAATCTGAGGTCAGCGCATGCAAGGGGGTGCACAATTGTGCACCTTGCATGCGCCGAGCCCGCTCTGAGCCGTGCTGCCTTTCCCCATTCCCTCCCAGGCTGCTCCGAAATCAGAGCGGCCTCGGAGGGTACTTCCCTACCCCCCTACCCCCCACCCCACCTTCTCTTCCCTTCCCCTACCTCCCCCACCCTTTTCCCCCTACCTTTTTGTCTTCTTTTTTTTGTTTCAAAACTTACTTTAGCCCTGGGGTTGAAGTAAGTTGCGCACAATCCCTGGCACAGTGGCAAATGGCCACTGTGCCTGGAGCCTCTGGCCCTGCCCCTGAACCACCCCGCCCCACCCACACCCTACCCCTTTAGTAAAGCCCCAGGACTTACACGCATCCTGGGGCTTTACGAGCATCGCCGAGCCTTTTGAAAATAGGCCCGCGCACATAGGTCCATTTATGCACATAACCTTTTGAAAATCCAGCCCTTAGTGAGGGGTGGCACTTTATGTAAAAGATGGCAGAGAGTCCAATAGGATAAAGATCCTGTAGAAAACTAAATAAATGCACAGTAGAATCTTTACTGGTGGAAATTACATGTGTGATTGGGAAGAGTATAGCACTGGGGGTATGCTATGATCCACCTGGACAAAATGAACATATGGACAATGAAAACCAAACAGAAATTAGTGAAGCTAACAAATTTGGCAACACAGTAATAATTGGAGATTTCAATGACACAATATTGACTGGGTAAATGTAATATCAGGACATGATAGGGAGGTAAAGTTTCTAGAAGAAATAAAATGACTGTTTCATGGAGCTGCTGGTCCAGGAACTGGCAAGAGCAGGAGCCATTTTAGACCCAATTTTTAGTGGAATATAAGATTTATTGAGTGAGGTAACAGTGGTAGAGCAGCTTGGCAAAAATGATCATAGTGAAATTAAATTTGTCTTAATAACTGGAAGGAAGACATTAAATAACTACAGCTCTAGAATTAAACTTTCAAAAGGGAGACTATGATAAAAATGAGGAAAATGGAAAAAAAATGAAAAGCTACAACGGTTAGGAGATTACATCAGGCATGGTCATTATATAAAAATGCCGTTTTGAAAGCATAGACCAGATTTATTTATTTTTATTTATTTATGATGTATTCCATGCATTACAAATGGAGGAAGGAAGTCCAAATGACTTCCAGTATGTTTAAAAGTTGATGTGAAAGAGGATATGCTAGCCAAAAGAACTTCTTTCAAACACTGAAAAAAGATCAATCTGAAGAAAATAGGAAAAAGCATAAGCATTGGCAAGTTAAATGTAAAACATTGCTATGACATGCCTCATGAGAGGCTTCTAAGAATAGGATATGAGGCGATGACGTCCTTTTGTGGATTACAAACTGGTTAAAAGATAGGAAACAGAGAGTAGGATTAAATGGTAAATTTTCTCAGTGGAAAAGGGTAAACAGTGGAGTGCCTCAGGGATCTGTACTTGGACCGGTGCTTTTCAATATATATATATATATATAAATGATCTGGAAAGAAATGCGACGAGTGAGGTAATCAAATTTGCGGACGATACAATATTATTCAGAGTAGTTAAATCACAAGCGGATTGTGATACATTATAGGAAGACCTTGCAAAACTGGAATATTGGGCATCAGATTGGCAGATGAAATTTAATGTGGACAATGTATCGCTCCATGGTGAGACCGCACCTTGAATACTGTGTACAATTCTGGTCACCACATCTCAAAAAAGATATAGTTGCGATGGAGAAGGTACAGAGAAGGGCAACCAAAATGATAAAGGGGATGGAACAGCTCCCCATAAGGAAAGGCTGAAGAGGTTAGGGCTGTTCAGCTTGGAGAAGAGACGGCTGAGGGGGGATATGTTAGAGGTCTTTAAGATTATGAAAGGTCTTGATCAAGTAGATGTGAATCAGTTATTTACACTTTTGGATAATAGAAGGACTAGGGGGCATTCCATGAAGTTAGCAAGTAGCACATTTAAGACTAATCAGAGAAAATTCTTTTTCACTCAACGCACAATTAAGCTCTGGAATTTGTTGCCAGAGGATGTGGTTAGTGCAGTTAGTGTAGTTGGGTTCAAAAAAAGGTTTGGATAAGTTCTTGGAGGGAAAGTTACCAAGTTGGGGGAGGAGGAATAGCCTAGTGGTTAGAGCAGTGGACTGTGAACCAGGAGACCAGGGTTCAAGTCCTGCTGTCCCTCCTTGTGACCTTGGGCAAGTCACTTTACCCTCCATTGCCTCAGGTACAAAATTAGATTGTAAGCCCTCTGGGGATAGGGAAATACCTACAGTACCTGAATGTAAACTGGTGTGATATCTCAATTGAGATCAAATGTCAGTATATTAAAATTAAAAAAAAAAGTCCATTAACTGCTATTAATCAAGTTTACTTAGGGAATAGCCACTGCTATTAATTGCATCAGTAGCATGTGATCGTTTGGGTAATTTGCCAGGTTCTTGTGACCTGGTGTGGCCACTGTTGGAAACAGGATGCTAGGCTTGATAGACTCTTGGTCTGACCCAGCATGGCAATTTCTTATGTTCTTAAAAGAGAATTTGAAAAGAAGCTGGCCAAGAGGCAAAAATTCAAAAAAATTTTTTTTAATATATCAGAAGTAGGAAGCCTGCGAAGGAGTCAGTTGGACTGTTAGAAGGTTTAAAGGGGAATAATGGAAGATAAGGCCATTGAGAAAATACTAAATTAATTCTTTCAGTGTTTACTGAAGAGGATGTTGGGGTGATACTTGTGCCAGAAATTTTATTTAATGGTGATGATTTGGAAGCACTGAAACAATTCATGATAAAGGTGGAAGATATAATAAGGCAGATTGACAAATAAAGAGTAGCAAATCACTCAGACCAGATGGTATACATGCCAGAGTTCTGAAAGAACTAAAAAATGAAATTGCAGATCTATTACAAGTAATTTGTAAACTATCATTAAAATCATCTATTGTACCTGAAGACTGTAGAATGGCCAATGTAACCCTGATCTTTAGAAAGGGTTCCAAATGATCCAGGAAACGATAGACCTGTGAATCTGACTTCAGTGCTGGGAAAAATCATGTCATGGTTTAATGGACTCAGCCAGCTTGGCTTTACATAAAAGAAATCTTTCCTCATGTATCTGCTACATTTTGTAGAAGGGATTAATAGTCATGTGGATAATGTTGAGCCGGTGGACATAGTATATTTGAATTTTCAGAAGGTGTTTGAAAGAGTCCTCATGGAAGTTTCCTGAGAAAATGAAAAAGGCATAAGATAGGAGGAAAAGTCCTACTGTGGATTGCAAACTGGATAAAAGATAGGAAACAGAGAGTAGCACTAAATGATCAGTTTTCTCAGTGGAGAAAGGTAAATAGTGGATTGCTTCATTGATCTGTACTGTTGCTTTTTAATATATTTATAAATGATCTGGAAAGGGAAATGATGAATGAGGTGATCAAATTTGCAGATGATACAAAATTGCTCTAAGTTGTTAAGTCACAAGAGGATTGTAAAAACTGCAGAATATACTTGCGAGACTGGAAGAGACTGGGAACTCAAATGGCAGATAAAATTTAATGTCGACAAGTGCAAAGTGTTGCATGTAGAGAAAAGTAACCCACACTGTAGTTACATAATCATAGGTTCCATATAAGGAGTTTCCTCCCAGGAAAAGGATCTGGGCGTCATAGTGGACAATACTTTGAAATTCTCTGTTCAGTATGCAGTGGCGGTCAAAAAAAGCAAACAGAATGTTAGGCATTATTAGGCAAGTTAAATGTAAAACATTGCTATGACATGCCTCATGAGAGGCTTCTAAGAATAGGATATGAGGCAGAAGAAGAACAGAGAAGAGAACAGAGAAGAGAACAGAGAATGTCATAATAGCTTTGTATAGCTCCATGTTGAAACCGCACCTAGAATACTGAGTACAATTCTGGTCGCTGCATCTCAGAAATGATATTGTTGCACTGGAAAAGGTACAGGGAAGGGTGACCAAAATGGTAAAGGGGATGGAATGTCTCCCTTATGAGGAAAGGCTAAAGAGGTTAGGGCTGTTCAGCTTGGAGAAGACAGCTGAGGAAGGATATGATAGAGATCTATAAAATCATGAGTGGAGTAGAATGGAAAAATATAAATCAGTTTTTTACTCTTTCAAAAATACAAAAGACTAGGGGGGGGGGGGTGTCACACTATGAAGCTAGTACGTAGAGCATTTAAAACAAACCAGAGAGCATTGTCTTTCACTCAAAGCACAATTAAGCTCTTGAATTCATTGCCGGAAGATGTGTATAAGGCATTTAGCATAGCTGGGTTCAAAAAAGGTTTGGACAGGTTCCTGGAGGAAAAGTTCATAAATTATTATTAACCAAATAGACTTGGGAATAGCCACTGCTTATCATGTTTGTTAGCAGCATGAGATCTATTTAGTGTTTGTTATCTTGCCAGGTACTTGTGACCTAGATTGGTCACTGTTGGAAACGGAATACTGGGCTTGATGGTCCCTCTGGCTGAAACAGTTTGACAATTCTTGTGTTCTTATGGACTGATGTCACCCAAGCGACTTTGCATGCCTAAAAAGGGACAATTGGGTTCATACATAAGGAAATGAGACAGCTGATGCATTTCTAGGCTCAAAGAAGGGTGGGTTTCATTATATGCTCATCACCCAATTCAGTGCTGTTCAATCTCACATACAGCTCTTGCTTTGGTTATGAAAGCAAATGTTTCTGTGTGTCACGGCCTCTTCACTTCAAAATGAGTGAATTAGCCCCCTTTGGTGTGAAGAATCCTCTTTCCTCTGGAGATCATAATTTCCACTGGCCTACATTCTACAGTACTTGAAAGCTTTTGGAGATATTCCAATTATGAAAACCCATTTTCTGACCAGCGAGGTATTATCCAGCCTATCACTCCAAGACAAAATTAAATCAATAGTGGAACATCGTGTTTGTAGACTGTCCTCATCTTTGTTCTAACAGCTTTCATTGATAAACTGTTGTGAAGATAGTTCAATTATTAATGCAACAATATAATTGTTTTACTTCACTACTAAATCGCTTAGAATAGTTGCAGTTGTCAGTTTAGTATTTAATTTATTTTTATCTTGAAACGTAACAGAGAAAGAAATAATCCTCTAGACAAATGATGGTGGAGCAGGAAGGAGGGGTGAGAGAAAGCTGAACTCATTTTGTATCATTAAAAATGAATCAACTAGATATACAAACTACTCGTATTATGAGGTCTAATCAGTCTTTTTCTGCAATCAATCGAAGGAGTAATTCCAAAAGAACAGGCAAGACAGCTCAATTAGGACACTCTGCAGTGCTGGAAACTGAATATTGATTATTATTAATAGAGGACAAACTAAGGTGAGATAAGTATATTACGTTATAATCTGTTTGGACCAGAAGTTGACAGGGCTCCTAGTTCCAACAGAGGTGTTTACTCACACTATAACACAACCTACTTCCAGCAAGTCCTGTAGTGCACAGCTTAGCTCTCCTCCACATGTCGGGCAACTACATTCTGACCTCTCCTTGAATGCCAGCTTGCAGGCTGCATAACCACTCAACTAACTAGTAAAGTGCATGAATGCAGTGGCTTCTAATGAAATGTGTTGGTTAAAAAAAGAAGTAAATACACTAAAAATACTATAAGGAAAGGAGTCTCTGTTTGATTTATAGCAATAAAGTTGATATTCAGTGCCACTTACTCGGATAAGTTAGAAGTTATCCAGCTAAGTGGCATTGTTTTAATATTTGGCCACTTTCAGTGGCCACCCCTTAGCTGGATAACTATTTTTATCCAGCTAAGCGGTGGGCAGGAAGGGGCACTCTAGGGCGTGGTTACTTATCCTGCTAGATAAGCCAGATAAGTGGTGGCATCCAGATAAGTTACATATGCTATTGAGCAGATCTAAAGATAGCTGGATAAACTTAAGAACATAAGAACATAAGAACATGCCATACTGGGTCAGACCAAGGGTCCATCAAGCCCAGCATCCTGTTTCCAACAGTGGCCAATCCAGGCCATAAGAACCTGGCAAGTACCCAAAAACTAAGTCTATTCCATGTTACCATTGCTAATGGCAGTGGCTATTCTCTAAGTGAACTTAATAGCAGGTAATGGACTTATCCTGCTATCTATTAATTATATGGGTATTTAGTGGCCCAGTCACACTACTAAATATCCTTGACAAGTTAGCTGGATATATATATATATATATAACATATTCAACAGGATAGAGATTGAATATGGACCTCTTTCTATTCATTTATAACATGGGCTGTCAGAGAATGACATCCCTCTCCCATTAAAACTCAGATATCCCAGATGCCATTGCTTCTAACCCACTCTTTCCTCTGATGGCCCACCAATATGATACAACTCTTTAATTTTATCCAGCCAAATAGCAAACAGGTCTAAACTTATCTGGTAAACTTAGTCAGATAAGTCTATATCTTGCAGGGGTGGGGAGGAGGGAAAATGTTTAGTTTCATTTTGGGGGGGCTTTTCCCCCATGAATTTCTTCTCGTGTAACGGTTATATTGTTTCCTTAGTTTAAAAAAACAAAATAAACATTGACACCCCCCCCCCCCAAAATGAAAAACAGAAAAAAAGAATTGGGGTCTCCCAGGGCCTCCTGTGCCCCACATGCAGCCCTCTCACAAGGAGAAATGCTGGGGCCAGGATCCTTTCAGGTCCTCAATTACCTGGCTCAGAATGATCCACAGACAAGGTCTAGGCCCCGGCCCAAGCTGGGGCCTTGCGAGAGGCCTAGGTCAAGGTCACAGTGACCTACAATGGTCTAGCCTACGCAAAGCCGAGGCTTTGGCCTGGGCTTAGGCATCAGAGGCCAGCTGGCTCTGAAGCCTCAACCTTGCATAGCCCTAGGCTGTAGTAGATCACCACGGCTTTGGCGTAGGCCCTAAGCAAGGCCCAGGCTTGGAAGCCTGGCCCCGCAGCCTGGGCTTCAGGCTAGTCTAGGGCCAGACTCAGGCCTAATACCGTGGTCTGGCCCGGAGGCCATATCTTGAGTCCTGGGCCTTGGTCTGGACCTAGGCCCAATGCCAGGGCCCAACCCGGAGGCTGCTTGGGCCTTAGCCTAGGCCAGGGCCCGGACCCAGGCCTGATGTGACAGTCCATCCCAGAGACCTGATCCAAACACCTGGGCCTCTTCCCAGGATCAGGCTAAGGCCTGGAGCCCAGGCCTTGGAACTCCTCTTCGGCATCTTTTTTCTTCAGCACTTATTCGTCAACCTATGCTGTCCACTGGGGTTGTTGCACCAGAGTTTATTTATTTATTTATTTAAACATTTTTATATACCGGCATTAGTTGTGGACATCAAAACTGGTAAAGTATGGAAGTTACATTTTAACAGGGAATTAGAAAACTGGGAGGAGGGTAAATAATTAAATAGGGTAGATGAGAAATAACAGTAACATTAACATGGTTCCTCGGTGTGAGCGAGGAGAGAGGATAACAACATATGGTTCCTCAGTATGAGGAAGATGGAACAGACGCAATGTGGTCTAGTTTTTATTGGAGGAAGTGTGAGTCTGTCACATCCTCCCTAGTGGAGGGTTCTATTTTGATGTATGCCAGCTAATTTAACTGCCGTACATCAAAATGCCGCACTCCACTGGGAAGGATCATTCCAAACCAGGTAATAACTAACTCTGGTGCAATAACCCCAGCGAATGGTGTCAGTTAGCAAAGAAGAACCGAAGAAAGAAGACACTGTGGCCCCTTCGTCAGGTCTTGGCCTATGCCTCGATGAGGCTCAGGCTTCAGGCCTAGGCCTAGGTGCTGGAGTCGTGTTCGGGTGTAGACCAGGACTCCTGTTTGGGACTCGGCTTACTACTAAGGCAAGGCCCCAGCTTTGGGCCTTGACCTAGGCCCAACTGGTGACTTTATTTTTTAAATAGGTTTTCAAAATAAATGAGATTCCAATGAAATTTCATTGGAATTTAACGCGTTCTGAAAAAGACAATTATGGCCTATTTAGTCTGCTCATCCACACCAACTAATCCAGCTATATTTAACTGTGAACATCTTGCTGGACAGACTGAGTGGATCACTTGGTCTTTGATGGCGAACTCCAGTCCTCGAGGGCCACAAACAGGCCAGGTTTTCAGGATATCTACAATGAATATGCATGAGAAAGATTTGCATGCACTGCCTCCATTGTATGCAAATCTATCTCATGCATATTCATTGTGGATATCCTGAAAACCTGGCCTGTTTGTGGCACGCGAGTTTGCCATCACTGTACTATAATATGAATATAGCAGTTAAGTGCAAAAAGACCTCCTTTCAGACAAGCAAACTCAAATCGCCCACTCCCTAACCCCCAAAATTATTTTAAAATTGTCGAGGTATACTGCCCAGCCCCTCCTCAACCTCTAAAATAAAACACCACAAGCCATAGTGGCTCAAGGCCTGCCACCCCCAGATATTTTAACAACATGCCTGACTGGAAGATTGGGCATCCAAATGGCAGATGAAATTTAATGTGGACAAGTGCAAGGTGATGCATATAGGGAAAAATAACCCTTGCTGTAGTTACATGATGTTAGGTTCCATATTAGGAGCTACCACCCAGGAAAAAGATCTAGGCATCATAGTGGATAATACTAGGCATCTAGGCATCATAGTGGATAATACTTTAAAATCGTCGGCTCAGTGTGCTGCAGCAGTCAAAAAAGCAAACAGAATGTTGGGAAATATTAGAAAGGGAATGATGAATAAAACAGAAAACGTCATGATGCCTCTATATCACTCCATGGTGAGACCACACCTTGAACATAAACCTAAAAATGTGAGGAAAGAATGAATAGTGCACATAAATCCAGTTTAATGCACACAAAACATGCTTTGTGCTTCTAGAACATGATTTATGTGCATTGTCTATCTGGACAGTCTGTGACTATCCAGATGGTCAGTAATTTTGCTCTTTTGAACAGCTTCTACCATTTTGCCTGGCATTAATGTCAAGCTCACTAATTTTCAGTTTCCTGGATCATCCCTGAAGCCCGTCAGAAAAAAAAGCCCTTGAAAAAATGTATATGAAAGAGTAGAACTGAATGCTCATTTCTCTGAGCGGAAAAAGGTAAATAGTGGAATGCCCCAGGGATCTATTTTGGAACTAGTGCTTTATGATATATTTAAAAATGATTGGAAAAAGGAGTAATGAGTGAAGTGAACTATTAGGGTAAAAAGTGTCAGAACTGGCCTTCAACCAGGGTTTCCTATGCATGGGGCCACAATCTGGCTCAGAGAAAACCAGCTTCAGACTACAGAAAGCCCGGTGTATGGCCCCATCCCTGCTGATCTGGATTGGTCCTTGAGGGATTGAAAAGGGATGCTGAGATACGTGGAAGGTGTTCCTAGGATTTAGATGGCTCAGAGGCCAAGGTACAGTTTGGAATCCTGGAGGCAGACCCATGACTGCTTATCCCTATGTGCATTAATGTGATGTAATAAGAAGTCCTGAAGGCTTGTTTTGAAGTCTGTTGTGTATTTGTTTTTATTTGTTTATGAGAAGAAATCCTGTGAACTGACCTGAAACCAGATATCTGGATTGGAAGTAAGCTTTACCCAAACTGTGAGTGTTGCCTGTTTTAAGTTGTATTTGCAGTGCATAAGTCAGGAATGTTTTATTACCTTGTTTAACAATAAATCTATACTGAAACACAATACTAGTGATGTTGCACTGCAGATATCCCCAGCCTGACATGAAAACATTCTCAGATGATACAAATTTATACAAAATTGTTAGATTATGAGCTGATTGTGAAGAATTGCAAGAGATTAGAAGACCTGAAGTCTAAATGGCGGATGAAATTTAATGTGGACAGGTGCACAGTGATGCATATAGTGAAGAATAATCCAAACTATAGGTACACAATTATGGGTTTCATATTAAGCATCACTACCCAGAAAAAGGATTTTGGAATCATTAGGGTAGATTTTAAAAAATTGCGCGATCGCGTACTTTTGTTCGCACACCAGGCGCAAACAAAAGTACGCTGGATTTTATAAGATATGTGCGTAGCCGCGCGTATCTTATAAAATCCAGGGTCGGCGTGCACAAGGGGGTGCACATTTGAGCAACTTGCGCGCGCCAAGCCCAGCGCGCGCTGCCTTCGCCCTCCCCCCACCTTCCCCTCCCTTCCCCTACCTAACCCACCCCCCCCGGCCCTATCTAAACCCCCCCTTACCTTTATTCCACGATTTACGCCTGCGAAAAGCAGACGTAAATCTGCGCGCGCTGGCCGGCTGCCCCGCTCCGTTTTCCTGTCCTGGGGGCTGGTCCGGAGGCCGCGGCCACGCCGCCGGAACGCCCATGGGCCGAAACCACGCCCACGTCGCTGCCCCCAAAACGCCGTGTCACGCTCCCTCCCGCCGCGTCATTCTGCCACGCCACCCTACACGCCCCCTCCCGCCCCTTTTTAAAAAACCCAGGACGTACGCGCGTCCCGGGGCTCTGCGCGCACCGGCGGCCTATGCAAAATAGGCGCGCCGGCGTGCGAGGGCCCTATGCGCGTAAATCCGGCCAGATTTACGCGCACAGGGCATTTAAAATCCGCCCTATTGTGAATAGTTCTTTGAAATCCCTGACCCAGTGCATGAGGTCAATTAAAAACGCAAATAGAATGTTAGGTATAATTAGGAAAGGAATGGAAAATAAAACAGAGGATGTCATAATGCCTCTGTATTGATCCATGGTGAGACTGTGTGTAGTTCTGATTGGTCCATATCAAAAGATTTATAGTAGAACTAGAAAAGATACATAGAAGGGCATCTAAAATGATAAAGGGGATAGAATTACTCTCCTATGAGAAAAGGCTATTTGGGTTCTTCAGCCTGGTGAAAAGAAGGCTCAGAGGAGATAAGTTAGAGGTCTATAAAATCTTCAATGAGGTGGAACAGGTAAACAGGGAATGATTATTTATCCTTTCAAATAGTACTAGGACTAGGGGATGTCATGGTTGTGGGCCCTTGGGCCGGGACAAGTGATGGTGTGTCCACTGAGGGATTGCCCCAATAGTTCTTGTCTCCGGTAGGTGGAGCTGGCAAGGACAACCCGGCAGGACCTTCACCTATACCAGCCCTCGTTCAGCGCAAGTTGAGCCCTTGGGTGCCGGGGCCTCGATGAAGATGTCGAAGCTGAAGACGAATGCAGGATCGGAGATCCGGGTCAGGGCTGGCAGCAAAGGTGTGGAACGGAGTCCTTTCTGAAGGTCCGGGGCAGGCAGCAGACAAGCAAGAACAAAGTACCAGGCCGAGGTCTGAGACGGGCAGCAGACAGGCAGAGACAAGAGGACAAGCAGAGGTCAAACCAGGAGATCAAACCAGGAGATCAAGCAGAGGACTGGGTCACAAGAACTGAGGATCAAGGAGGAGGCTGGAGGCAGGGACGAAGGCACAGTCAGGGAGGCAGGAACTGGAATGCAGAACTGGACACAGGATCACAAGGACTGGAACAGGAGCAGGGACGAAACTAGGAACAGTATCAATGCAGGAGCAGAAAGAAGAGATGTCTGGACAGCAACTAGCACTCCGAGGAGACGATCTGTTGCAAAGGCAAGGAGCTGAAGACTGCTGTGGGGTTTAAATACCCTGGTAGCATGATGTCATCTCCCAGGGCCGGGCTGAGGTTTCCCACCGCAGCCCCTTTAAAGGGCGGAGCCTCCCACACGTGCTTGCCTAGGAGGAGCCCTGCTGGCTGGAGGAAGACGGCGTTGGCGGCTGCGTGGAGGGCCATGGTCGGCCTGCTGCGGAGCGGGGTGCACTGTGCCGGGCTGCGGCAGTGACAGGCAGCAAAAGAGGTAGGGGGGACCGGCCCTGGCCTACCACGGCCAGGAGCCACAATAGTACCCTCCCTTATGCCCCCTCAGAGAAGGACCAGGCTTACCGGGGTATGTTTGATGGAAATGCTGAAGTAAGGATTTATCCAAGATATTGGACGATGGCTCCCACAAGTTCTCTTCAGATCCAAAGCCTTCCCAGGAGATTAAGTATTCCCATTGCTTGTGATCACGATGGACATACAGTATATCCCGGACCTGATAGACAGGGTCATCTGCAGAAACTACCTCTGGAGGCTTGGGTGGAGCGGAGTGGTATGGAAAGAGTACCAAGGGCTTCAGTAGGGACACATGGAAGGAGTTATGTATCCAGAGACTGGAAAGAAGCCGTAAGCAATAGGTCACAGTACCCAGACGTTCACTGACAGAGAAAGGACCAATGTACCTAGGCGCCAGCCTCATGATTGGGACTCAAAGGCAGATGTGGCGTGTGCTGAGCCAAACCCGGTCCCCCGAGTTAAAGAGTGGAGCAGGGCGAAGATGCTTATCTGACATGCGCTTGGCTGAATTGGCAGCTTTCAACAAGTTAGGTTTGGCGGTCTCCCATAACTCGTGCATCTGTTCAGCCATGAGCTAGGCTGCCAGAGAAGGTACGGAGAGAGGTAAGGGCAACGGAGGCCTTGGATGCTTCCCATAGATAACTTGGAAGGGAGAAGTCCCAGTGGCAGAATGGACATGTGAATTGTGAGAAAACTCTGCTCATGGCAGTAGTGTGGACCAGTCATCATGGCAGCGCCGCACAAAAGAGCGGAGGAAGGTCTTCAACCCCCGGTTGATCCACTCGGCTTGTCCATTCCCTTGAGGGTGAAAGGCTGTAGTGAAGTCCAACTGCACCCCAAATGTTTTGCACAAAGCGTGCCAGTACTTGGCAGTGAATTGGGGGCCACGATCAGATGCGATATGCCGAGGAAGGCCGTGTAGATGGAAGATATGCAAAAAGAGCCGTGCCAACTCAGGGGCTGATGGCAGCTTGGGTAGAGGAACAAAATGCGCCATTTTGGAGAATCTGTCGATTACAACCCATATCACGTGGTTGCCGGAGGAGGTGGGCAGGTCTACTACGAAGTCCGTGGAGATGTGGGTCCACGGTTCCTGAGGAGCTGGAAGAGGCTGTAGAAGTCTCCATGGCTGACCAGGCAGTGGCTTTTGTTGCGCACATGTCAGGCAGGAACTAACATAGGCCCGAATGTCCTGGGCCATCCGGGGCCACCAATAATATCGAGACAACAGTTCCAAGGTTTGGGTTCTGCCTGGGTGTCCGGTAGTGAGGGAATTGTGAGCCCAAGTTAATACCTTATGTCGAAGGCGGAGTGGGACCACGGTCTTCCCTTGAGGTATGATGTCAGTAACGGCCAGTAGAACCTTGGCAGGGTCCAAGATATAGCAAGGTAGATCCGGTGTGTCCTCTATACAAGCGGACCTAGACACGTGGCACCAGCAACACCATTCCTGGTTGGGAAGGTTGGCTTTTATTAAAATGAATGTGCTACCTCGTTTTCTCTATTTTTTTACCACTATTCCCAATTATATACCTACCTCCTTGCTTAAAAAATGGCAGCAAATTCTATGCAGCTTCATTTGGCGCAGACGTCCACCTCGGGTCGCTAGGGCCACCCTATACCAACCAAAGAACAGGGGTGGTTTACACCTGCCTAACCTGACCTGGTATTTTTGTGCAGCTCAGCTCTGTGCGCTAGTGACCTTAAATCGTTCCCATGACCCCCCACAATGGGTGCGATTAGAACAAGCATTGTTGGGGACCTTCCCAATAGTGGCATTACCCTGGCAGCCTCAATCGTCATGGGGCTCCATTCAATATTTTCCTTGCGCACTACACACTACTCTTAGGATTTGGCATCAGTGGAAATCTATACTGGTGGGGACAGTGCCATACTCCTTGATGACTTTTTTGTTTTCCAATACTGTATACCCAATCTCTGACCTCTCCGTGTCTTCGAGGCAATGGGCTCAAGTGGGAATTACTAGATTAGACCATGTTCAACAACAGGGTACCCTCATGTCTCGTACACAAATATGTGCTCAATATTCACTTGCTGGTACTGACTTTTTGCATTATGTTAAGCTATATCATTTTGTCCACAGAGGGTTGAGAAGGAGTGATCTCCGATTGACCGGAACTTTATTTGAAAACTTTTGTAAACATGCTGCAACAATTAGAGGTGTTATATCCAAAATCTATGCCCTTCTTATTGGCAAGCATCCTGACAAGCCCAAACATCGCACATTCTGGAAACTAGATTTTCAGACCACTTTAGAAGAAAAGGATTGGGATGTTTTATATATGCTATGGCTCATAAATGCTCAATCTCCACTGGGCTACAGGAAAACTGTTACAAATTACTCCACCGGTGGCACTATACCCCTGTAACGTTACATAAATTCAAACATGCTTTTTCAGAGGAGTGCTGGAGGGGGTGCGGACACATTGGTACATACTTTCATAGTTGGTGGGCATGCCCCAAGGTGGTCCAGTTCTGGTCGCTAGTCAAGGATTGCAGTTCACAAGTCTTATCGATACCGATAGAGGCCCAACCATGGCATGTACTCCTGGGTCTGCCATTTCAGGGCTCAAAAAAGAAGACCAACGATTCACGCTTCACGCTTCAAGTCTTTATTGCAGCTGGATCAGAAATTGCATTACATTGGACCCAGAAATTTGTTTCAAATCTGGCGAAGGTACAAAACAGACTACACACTTATTACCAATTAGGCAGATTAACTGTTGTACACCATGATAGATTGAAATGGTTTATGCATACCTGGGAAGCATATTCTAAGTGGTTGGAGGCTTGATCCCGACTGTAATGGAGACTACTCATGTTCTGTTAAATTTCATGGTATCCATCTTTCTCCATTACTCATTGCTTGTCTCTCTTTCATTGGTGCCTTTGTCCTTTCTTCTTCGGATGCTCGTTCGGATAGCTCTTTGTCTGTGTATCCTGAACTGTTGGGTGTTATTGGTGATGTTTTATTCGTGATGTCTCCTGGATATGATAACTTTATAGCCTATATGTATACATCTCTACTGTACGTACATGTGTTCCCAAAAATGGGGAAGGGGGGGAAAGGGTAATGTTTATTGCATACTGTACATTGGCCAATCATTCTTGTTCATAGTCTACAACTATGTTTACAATGTGACAACTGTATTATAGACTTATGGTTGCATATTTATGTTGTTTACTTCTGATTGCCAATAAAAAATATTTAAACACAAAAAAAAAATTGAACTAATGACTGGAAGGGGTACAATATGTAAATCTATAGCTCTAAAACAAAATTAACTTTGATAAAATGAGGAAAATAGAAAAAACTGAAAGGTGCAGCTGCAAAAGGTTAAAAGTGCACAACAAACATGGACATTGTTTAAAAATAAAATCTTAGAAGTGCAGTCTAGATGTATTCCATGCATTAAGAAAGGTGGGAGGAAGGCAAAACGATTACGAGCATGGTTAAAAGGTGAGGTGAAAAGTGATTTTAGCTAAAAAAAAATACTTTAGAAATTGGAAGAAGGATCCATCTGAAGAAAATAGGAAAAACCATAAGCATTGCCAAGTTAAGTGTAAAACATTGATAAGGCAGGCTAAAAGAGAATTTGAAATGAATTTGCCGTAGAGGCAAAAACTCATAATAAAATAAAATTATATACATATAGGTTTATATATATATATATCTGAAGCAAGAAACTTGTGAGGGAGTCGGTTGGACCATTAGAAGACCGAGGGATTAAAGGGGCTCTTAGGGAAGATAAGGCCATTGAAGAATGACTAAATGAATTCTTTGCTTCTGTGTTTACTAATGAGGATGTTGGGGAGATACTGGTTCCAGAGATGTTTTTCAAGGGTGATGATTCAGATGAACTGAACCAAATCACTGTGAACCTGGAAGATGTAGTAGACCAGACTGACAAGCTAAAGAGTAGCAAATCATCTGGACCAGATGGTATGCACCCCAGGGTTCTGAAGGAACTTAAAAAATGGCACGGGCCATCCATTGCTCCTACCATGTGATAGGGACCGGCCAATGGCACCAATAGCCTCTGTCACATGGTAAGGGCAAAGGGCCATCGGCACCTATCAGTTGCCCATATATGGGAAGATGAGGTGAAAAGGCAAGCCAAAACTTCATTAGCAATGATTTTAGAAAGCTTAGAAAGGGAGTTAGCCTCAGGCAGCTCCAAAAAAATGTACTATACCAGCTCCCTACACAGGGGTGGCAAGCCAGTGATAGATTCGAGCATGCTCCCTGTGCACATCGCCCCTTGCACAATTCACCATGAAAGGTCTCCATAGAACATCGGTGTTAATTCATTATAAAAGCTTTTCCATCTTGATCCTACCCCGTCTCCCAATAGAGAGTGCCAGACTGTATCTGAGCAAGAGACCAAGGCGAGATAATGAACGCTATGAAGCAACAGATTATAAATTTTCTTTTGCGGCAATGTCTCAAAGACTACCGGTGGGAACTCGGGTAGCCTGCTTAGATTTTGGGATGGGGTAGGGGGTATGGACGGCAGGGGGGGCTCTGATGATGGGCCCTATATGCGGGTCCAGAGGATGGGGGAAGGAAGGTGGGCAGGGACCTCCAGCCTGAGGAGCCCCTCCCAGTAGGGAGGACAGTATCATGGGTGCACAGTTGGCAATCGTGCAAACGGCCCCGACTAGGGATGTTAGGTCTGTTAGCCTAGTTCACTGTGCCAGTTCGGTGGGCTGCACCATGAATTGCAGTTGGCCTTTATAAGGTGGACAACCTTGGTGATTCTGGCTGAAGCAAATTGGCCACATACCATGGGGGACTCCAATATCTCCATACCCAGAGTGGGGTTGCAGAGGAGGGGCTCTTCCCAGTAGTCTCCCACGGGGATAGTCGATCTCTTCGATGCAACAATCATGCGCTAAGACTTAATAAAGTCTCGATAGAAAGGCGGCAGCACCAGGAACAACCAGCATCCCCTTCTGGTTTTATTACAAAGAGCTGCCAGTCGTATTGCAACTTGCCCAACTGGCAAAAATAAAAAGCAACCAGCGGGTGCCACTGAGGAGGGGGATCTGCATACAGAAATTTCTG
Organism: Rhinatrema bivittatum; assembly: GCF_901001135.1. Lineage (NCBI taxonomy): Eukaryota > Metazoa > Chordata > Amphibia > Gymnophiona > Rhinatrematidae > Rhinatrema > Rhinatrema bivittatum. Next base: position 157,849,488 of record NC_042617.1, read on the forward strand.
CAGGGTCTGTATACAGAAGGTGTGTACCTGACTCTTAAAGCACATGAGGCCTTGTCTGCTTTCCTTCACAGGAAGGGACCAAACTCCTGCAGAGACCCAATGCTTCTTCCCGGCCTAGAAGCAGTCCAGCAGCTTCCTTGGGGTACAGGTGGGAAACTCCACAGGCGGGTTCAGGGTGGTCAGTTGGTGCCACAGCATGCTCAACACTAGCTGGTTCACCACGGACTCTTCCGCAGAAGGACACCAGCTGTAGCAGTCCCGACCATGACCTCAGGCAAGCATCCACCTTCTACTCCAGTTCTCGCCAGTTCACCGAGGCCACAGATTCCTCTGTGGTAAGATGGACCCCCAGGTATTTTATGGTTTCCTGGCTCCATGAAAAGTTATCAACGGTGCTTGGGTCAAAGTCCTCCTGCTGCAGTCCTATCAGAAGCCCTTGCGCATTTCATCCAGTTATCTTGGCGGAGGATGCGGATGAATACACCCGTTGGCAGGCTTGCATCCTTTCCAGTTTAAGCAGATCCTAGATCATGAGGAGCTCGTCATCCGCGTAGCCAGATAAAGTGAACTGGAGTCCAGGTTCCTGCAGCACTAAGCCAGTGAGTTGCCTGCACAGAAGGCACAGGAAAGGCTCAATGGCCAGGGTGTACAGTTGCCCAGACAAGGGACAGCCCTGATGTATTCCCCTCCTGAAAAACAGAGGTGCTGTTAGGGACCAGTTCATTTTAACTGGACGAATACAGGAAGCGGAGAAGACCCACAAATCAGGTGCCAAACCTGAATTCCTGCAGGGGGTCTGCATGAGATACTAGTGATCCACTCTGTCGAAAGGCTTTCTCCTGGTTTAGAGACAATAAGGCCACCGGCAGCTTCTTCTTTTGGCAATAGTGGATCAGGTCCTGGAGTAAAAGGATGTTATCAAAGATTGAGCGGCCTGGGACCGTGTAGGCTTGGTTTCTGTGGATCACCTAGTCCAGCATGGACTCTAGCTTCTGCAAGAGCACTTTGGCTAGGATTTTGTAGTCCTTGCATAGTAAGGAAACCAGTCGCCAGTTCTGCATGTCGCGCGGATTTCCTTTTTTGGGGAGCAAAGTCAACACTGCATGGCAACATGACAGTGGTAACTCTCTGGTCTCCATGGTTTCCTCTAGGACCTGCAGGAGATTGGGTTCCAGCAAACTGAAAAATTGGCAGAAGAATTCTACCATCAGGCTATTGATGCCCAGCATTTTGTTGCAGGGCATCTGGCTCAGAGTCTCAGAAAGGTCAGCCAGAGCCAAGGGTCTCTCTAGCCTGTTTCTGCTGTTCTGACTGACAGTGGGATGCCTTTCCCACAAGACCTTGCAGGAGTCTGGGTCAACTGACTCCAGAGAGAATAGTGTCGAGTAAAAGTCCCGAGCCACTGCCTGGACCATCTCTGGGTCCATGAAGAGGTCCCCATTGGCAGACAACAGGGAACTTATCTGCTTCTGAGCACACCTCCTCTTATCCAACCAGTAGAAGAGGTGCAAAGGCCCCCTGGCTTTCCTGCTTCTCACGGTGATGGAGGGTACACTTCTTCTCCATGTATTTGTGTCACAGAGCCTAGTTCATAACATCAGAGAGCTGGGCTTCGAGATGCAGCACCTGTCCCTGTAGGTGCTCCATCTCTTGGTTCCGCTCTCTGTTGACACCTCTGGAGTAATCCTGACAGAGTCGTTTGAGGTGGACTTTCCCAACGTCCCACCACAGGCTCCATGAGGTGAAATCTGCCTCAAAGGTGTGCCATTTCACCCAGAACCCTTGGACTCCCACCACAAAGTCTTCTTCCTCCAGTAAGGAGTTATTGAAATGCCAGTGGGTGGTTTGTTGAGTCCAGTTGTGCCTCACCTTCACAGCCACCATGTGGTAATCTGAGAAAACTGCCACCTCAATGGCACTTGAGAGGGCTCGTGACTTTAAGAAGCTGCTGACCTGCAGCCAGTCGATCCTGGAGCGAATAATTTGTCTCTTCCCCACCCGGACAAAAGTGAAGGAGTTGAAATCAGCCAGGCGATGTAGCTGCCAGATATCAGCCAGAGAGAAGCGGGTGACCATCTCCCCCAAGCATGCTGCCGAGGAGGTGTGGTGTTCCTGCCCCTCATGGTAGCAGGCCTCGAGAGTGCAGTTAAAGTCACCAAGCATCACTTCCTTGGCAGCATCCAAGGTATGCATTAGGGCTGACAACTGGTGAAAGAATGCCATCCTGGCGACTCCTTCAACCTGTGCGTACACATTGATTAAATTGATCAAGAAGTCCCGGATGAGGATCTGGAAGTGTAGCAAATGGCCTGGCATGACAGCCCATACATCCAGCACATCAACCTGCAGGGATTCAGCAAGCAGGACAGCCACTCCCCCGGCACATCCAGAGTGGCTAAAAACACCCTACCGGGCCACTCTAGGAGCCAGTTGGCTTCACTCTCTGGAGTGGTGCAAGTCTCTTGCAGGAGATTTATGGAGTACCCTCCTCTATGGAGAAAGGAGAGAACCCAGCTCCTGTGGAGACTCTCCCTGCAGCCATTTGTGATAAAAGTGCTGATTGTCCAAGCCATCCGGTGTCTAGATTAAACTGCTGCATGTTTAGGCCCTTCTCAGGAGGGACTCTAGTTGCAAGCAGAACTGGCGGGCTCAGTTTTTTGTCCATCAAGCTCATGATTTTGCTTTTCAAGAGATGGTCCAGAGGGACCTTGGTGGAGACACTCCTTGCCTGGCCACCTCTTGAGAACTCTGTCCACCCTACTTGTCTTTCCTCTTGGCTGTCGGAGGAAAGCATCCAGGTCAGGGATGGGGATAGGGGAATCTGGACCCAACTGGCCCACGGAAAAGAAAAAGGGGGTTCAGGGGGGGTCTTCATTGAGGAAGGAGACACTCTGGGATGCTGCTAGGTAGCTCCTCCTGCCTGTCCCCTCCCACCCCGAGCCTTCCCCCAGGTCCGTTTGTGTCAACATTTTTGTCGGCATTTCCTGCTGACAGGAGATCACCGGCTGTTCTTGAGAGAGGGTCAGGGGTACTGACTCTGGGGTGTGAGGTGTGTCCTCAGCCCTAACATACCCACTCTCCTCTAGTTGGGCAGACCATACCCCCCACCGTGCTCTGGGGCTAGTCCCCGGGGCTTCACCTGGCTCCCCACCTTTGTTGATCATACCGCCCAAGTGGTTCCCCTCCCCCTCCCCAACTGCTGCAATAACAGCTTGTGCTGCAGCTGCTGGTGAAGGGAGAGAGAGGGGAAGAAAAACTGCCCTCAGGGGTTCCTCTAACAACGACACAGAACCACGGACTTTGAGACTCAGTTACATCAGGAATATCTCAAAGCCAAACTGAGGGGAATGCGGGCATCCCAGCTTGGGGATCCTATGGATGAGGAAGATGGCAGGTTCCACTCAATATTTTGGAATGGGGTAGTGCAAGCCTCGCTTCTCCCCACTTCAGAAAATGCTCCCTTCATGACCTGCCTGGTACCCTCAGTGTTCCTAAATCTCTGCCTCTTTGAGGCTTGTACCAGTTTGACCTCCTACATCACTAGTTTCAGTGAAGGTGGCTCCAATGGGATCTGGCAGATTGCTCCGAGTGTATCTCTAATGTCCTTCCTGCTCTCGTTAGGGGTAACAATTGGCCTCTTGCTAGCAACTATTACCTCCCTTCCTGCCACCTCCTCCGTCTCCATCTCCTGGGATGGTGCATATTCGGGTGACCTTGAGGTACCCCCAGCCGGAACTTTGGTGTGGATAATTTCAAGAACATTTGAGGAGCTGTTTTTAGCATGTTCACACTCTAACTTGGTCTTGGGTTCAGTCAATGTCTTTTCCTGCTCCTGGTTACTTGTGGTCGAGGTGCGGTGCCTTTTAATCTTGGGCCCTATTGTTTCCACTGCCCCACGCTCTGACTTCTTATTGCCGGATTCAACCAATGAGGATCTCACAGAGCCTGATGCAGGAGGAGCCATTTTTGCCAAATGGGCAGGGTTGGTGGAAGTTGCCTTTTTCTTATGACCCTGGGTGCTCCAGGGCTGGCAGTTTCACAGGGGCAAAGGAGTTGGGGTCAGGGTTAGGGACCTTCCTGCGTCACTTCCCCGGGGCTGCACCCTCTTCAGGACCCCACTTGCCAGAGGTGTCATCAAAGGCCTTTGGTGGAGAGGCTAGGGAGGTCACTGTGGTCAAGGCGCTTAACTCTGCAGTCACTCGGGGAAGGGGGTGGCTTTGCTGGTAATAGACTTCGGTATAACGCTTTAGGAACCTCTTACAGGTGTGCCCGACCTCCCTGCATTTGTAGCACCTCACCTCCTCCACAGAGTAGTACACTTGGTACGTATATCCATTGTGGGGGATGGTGAACCACCCCTCAGCCTCCTCCTGGCCCTTCGGCAACTGGAGCAACACCTCTCGCCTGTAAGACTGGATACGGCAGAATGCACGGTCCTTGTGCCCCAAGGGAGAACCGAGATGTGCAATCTTAGTTCCCACAGGGCATGAAGGCGCAACGCCAGAGCATGCGTGGGGAGGAAGGGAGGGACATTACATTTACATTTTACATTTACATGTATTAAAATTTCTTAATCGCTCAACACATTAAAGGCCTGAACAATGACCAAAAAAACACACATAATCAATTTAGCAAAAACAGAAATACAAATAAAATACATTGACCATGTTTAGTTTAGTAAAGAAAATATATTACCAAAAAATGTAAAATATAAAATTCTTGCAAAACTAAAATTCTGACAAATAAAACTCAATCTTTAAAAATTAAAAGTAAAAAGAATATAAAATCAATAAAAATAATATCATAATTAAAAGTAACATAATTTAAACAAATGTTTTAATTAGCTTTCTAAACTCTTTCAAGGAGGTGGGTTGTCTCAATTCTAAAGGGAGAGAGTTCTAAAATATAGGCTCAGCGACTGAGAATGCGCACTCTCGAATGATATAAGCCTTGTTACCTTTGGGGAAGGAATATCAAGGAGATCTCGATGCGGGAGAGGAAGGCACATGGGCGTAGTTTGTGCCTTTCAGAGGTCTGGCTCAGAACGGCGCCAACGCCTTCTGAAGATGCGTCTACCTCGATGACAAACAGCCGCTGCAGATCTGGATGTCGAAGGCATGGCTGTAACAAGAATGCCTCCTTGAGGGGACGAAAGGCAGGCTGGGAGCCATGAGGTGATATGCACAGGCAGGCACACAGAGCTCAACTCGATGTGCTTTTTGAAGCACCGCCACCTAGAGGACCGGAGGGACGTTCCCCAGATATCATGACATTCACCTTGCTATCCACGGAAAACACCATTTACAGTAAGCAAACTTGCTTTTCTGGCCAGAATTTAGATGGGGATTTTGGGAACTCAGTTCTCATTTGCTTAAACTGAATACTGAGAGAAAGGGTGGGATTTGTTGTTTTCTGGTTATAAGTTACAAAAAATTAATTTTTCCATCTTTTAAATGCTGATAAATTCTTTTTTTACTATAATGCCTGTAGAGTGATTCTAAATATGTTATGTAAGTGTGCCTGCACTGATTTTACTTATATTACTTGTAACAATAATAATTTGTGGTTTTATTTTATTTTGTAATTTTCTGCTCCCCCATCCTTGGGAGAATCTTTATTTGTGTGAGTGTGTTACACATGCCCATTCTAAATCACGCAGCTGAGAGGTGGAGTTATTTATGTGGCTCCTCCCATAGGTGGGGATATAATTACATATACTTTGATACTTATTACAATGAAAGGTAATTCATGCAGTGTTCATATACTCTAACAGAGATTATCATTTTCTTTGTCTGCTCTATTCAACACCAGTAACCCTTATTTTTAGACAGCGAACTTAGTGGCCTTAATGAACACTCGAGTTCCCCTGGCTGTTGTTGTTGATTCTGCAATATAATTTGTGTAACTTTTCAAGGACAAAGTTTTGAATTTGACCATTAAATGAACACCAGTTTCATAAAGAATGCATTTTCATACCATTGACGTTTATAGAATATATTCACTTCCACTGAAATCCAGATATATGTACATATTTTAATATTTCTAACTGAACTGTGACAGGGGAACCTGCAGTACTCCTAGCTTGAGATGAATAATGTGATGAACAGAAAGCTCCTGTGAGGTGATATATAAATAGTAATACATTTAAATTGACAAAATCTGCATACTTTATCTATTATTACCACTGGGGCATCAGGATATTACTCTGTTAATTAACTATCATGACCTTTCTCAAATTTAGCTTGATGGATTAGATAAAATATTCAGGTTTCTTCAGGTTCATTTAAGTCCATTTACCTTTTCCATATTTCAGTATTTTTTGAGGGTAATTTTCATACTGCCCATGAAGTGCTAAAATCTGCAGCTTCAAAGGGAATTTTGAAAGCTGATTTATATGGAGAAGCTTTGAGGATTTGTGGGCTGTCCCAGTATATGTAAATGCACAGCAACTTGCGCCTGCTCCAGAGCTGGTATAGCTCTCTGCATACACATTTACACACAGGGTTTCTAAAATCAAAAGCATATGCTTAAATGCTTTCCCTGCCCCCAATGCCTTTTCCTAGTGCACATAAACGTACGCGCAAAACGGGGTTTCACTTATATATGTCTGGAATTGATCTTCAAAATTAGTTTTATACATGTAAGTTGCTTTGAAAATCAAACCCTTTAAGTATAGCTTACAATCCCACCACATCCTGATCTTTGCTTACTTACTTTCAAACCATTAATGGTTTAGCACTGGTGTGATGGACCCTCTGGTCGTATCACCAGTTGGACCTGGTTGACCCCTTTCTTCAGTTAGAGAGATAGAGAATATATTAGAGTGAAGGGAGGATCCATTCAAATACAGCCCCTCCTCCTGCGGGGTCTGAAATGGCCAGTCCACTTAAAACAATATATAACCAAGCCCTTGCTACAGCTTGGCAGGCAGTCCATTTAGGTGTTGCATATAGGGAAAAATAACCCTTGCTGTAGTTACACGATGTTAGGTTCCATATTAGGAGCTACCACCCAGGAAAAAGATCTAGGCATCATAGTGGATAATACTTTAAAATCGTCGGCTCAGTGTGCTGCAGCAGTCAAAAAAGCAAATAGAATGTTAGGAATTATTAGGAAGGGAATGGTTAATAGAACGGAAAATGTCATAATGCCTCTATCGCTCCATGGTGAGACTGCACCTTGAATACTGTGTACATTTCTGGTCACCGCATCTCAAAAAAGATATAGTTGCGATGGAGAAGGTACAGAGAAGGGCAACCAAAATGATAAGGGGATGGAACAGCTCCCCTATGAGGAAAGGCTGAAGAGGTTAGAGCTGTTCAGCTTGGAGAAGAGATGGCTGAGGGGGGATATGATAGAGGTCTTTAAGATCATGAGAGGGCTTGAACGAGTAGATGTGACGCGATTATTTACACTTTTGAATAATAGAAGGACTAGGGGGCATTCCATGAAGTTAGCAAGTAACACATTTAAGACTAATCGGAGAAAATTCTTTTTCACTCAATGCACAATAAAGCTCTGGAAATCGTTGCCAGAGGATGTGGTTAGTACAGTTGGTGTAGCTGGGTTCAAAAAAGGTTTGGATAAGTTCTTGGAGGAGAAGTCCATTAATGGCTATTAATCAATTATACTTAGGGAATAGCCACTGCTATTAATTGCATCAGTAGCATGGGTTCTTCTTAGTGTTTGGGTAATTGCCAGGTTCTTGTGGCCTGGTTTGGCCTCTGTTGGAAACAGGATGCTGGGCTTGATGGACCCTTGGTCTGACCCAGCATGGCAATTTCTTATGTTCTTATGTTATGTTCTTATGTTATCACAGAGTGCAGAGGTGTTAGGAGTTAACGTTTGTTTTACAGGCCCAGTCAGTAAAGGCAGGCTAACCCAGGCTGTTGGTCCTGACCAGGGTCAGGAGTAATTTCCTCTTCCAGGACACAACTTGTCTAGTTGAATTCCCTCTGGGTCTAAGTTAGGGGAATTTTGTTACTCTTGTTTAGGAGCCTCACTGGTCACCTGGGCCTGTCTTACACATAAGGATTAGGGAACTCTGCACGTGAGCCGCCCAGGGGTAAGGAAGATACACCCCTGAAGTGGTGGTGATCTGCTGGGAGGAGGAGACCCCACTGTTAGTTTCTGTTCCTTTTTGGGGAAAGAACATTTTTGTTAGAAGATCCAGGAGGAAGGCTTTCGGCTGCCCCTTCCTTCCTGCTAGAAGCAAGAGAACTGCTTGTTTCAAAGAGGGTCCTCGTACATCCAGGATCCAGAGAGAGTACTAAAGAGATTGCGTAAGATCAAGAAGATCCTGAAGATCTAAAGGAAAAACCATCAGTGGGGACATCCATCCGGCGTTCCCCACCCTGGGAAGAAAAAGAGAGGATTTACTCTCTGTGCCATAGACTTTGCTATTTTCAGCAGCCTGGAAGGGGTTTTGACCATCCTAAAGACCCTGCCCACCTGGGAGGTCCACCTAACCTTAATCCAAGAAGAGCAAGTGCCTCCCTTGCCCTGACTGTGAAGAGAGTCCTGCACAGATAGAGGGAAGAAGCTGTAAAGGAACTGAGAGAGATTTCTGTGGTGTGACATTCACCATCAGTGCTTAACAGTAAAGCTTTTTATTTTGGACACTAACCAAGTGGCTCCCGAGTATTTATTTCTGCACTCATAACAGAGACCAGTCTCCTCCCCAGGGGAAACGCAAGGGAATGTGTAAGAAAACCACCCCCGTCACATGAGGACCTGAGAGGATTCCTTTCTTCCCCCGTTCCAGAGAATCCACCCCTTGGGAAGTAAAGGAGGCACGAGAGTTAGTCAGGGTTCCTGCTCCAAAGAGTATAAATAACTTTATGGCGTCACCTGTGCTAGACCGGCACACCGGGGTGGGGTTACACTTGCCTAAGTAATCTAAAGAATAAGGAGACTGGAAGGTCTAAGGAACTGAAATATGCCGATCAGTCCATTTCATTCCATGCTGGTCAGTAAGAGCGTGCAGTGAAAATTTTTGTTTCGTGTCATATTTAAATTTAAATTTTATTTCTTTTTTCATTTTGTTTGGGTTTCATTTCATTTTAGTGCACCCGAAAAACAATTTAGTGAATGTGAAAATGAAATAAAAGAAACTAAATTTCATGGTCTCTCCTCCCAAAGCCCCCATCCCACCTGCTGTTTGATAAACTGATGATGCTGGGCCCTGGGGACCCCTCCCATTACTCCTTCCTGTCAACCCTTTAAAAAAAAAAGAATTGCATTGTATCCAAGGCTCCTACACCCCCCATCCCACCCAAACATTGTGCCAGAGAAGGGCTCAAATGCCCAATTGATGAGGAGCTGCAATACAGCACAGGAGCTTGACTGGAGGAGGAACGCCTGAACACTAATCTCTTCTCCAGGGCACCGATAGCAGCAAGGATTGAAAAGGTTAGAAGTATTTGGTAGTATTTCCTGGGCGGTAACGATTAAAGGTTTTCAAGAACAATTTAACACAGTGAACCCCATTGTGTTAGCAAATTCAACCAAAATTCATGAAATGGATGAACAAATTAATCAGATTAAGCTAATTCAAACGGGCTTGATTCAGGGGGATTCTAGGCTAGACAAAAAAGGCTGGAAACGTTGGAAAATTAATCTTAGATAAAATAATCTAAGAATAATTAACTTTCCCAAATGCAAATTAATCTCCCCCAATGAACGGCTTAAAAAGTTTTTCCAGGAAACATTGTCTATTACTAGTGGTGAAATTCCCACGATTTTGAAAGCCTATTACCTATCTGGGCCAGTGCAGAGAAGTGGTGGAGAGACAGGGGACAGTGAAGATCGAGGTTGGCATCCGGAGTCATTATCCCTACTTGAAGATCTGTCAGGATTTCTTGAGACAACACAAGAAGAACAAATATAAAAGAGAAGTGTTTTGCTAGTGAAGTTCGCAATACCTGCTGAAAGGGACATGGTATTATTTATTTGTTTATTTGTTTATTTAATTAACATGTTTTGTATACCGTCATTTAGTTTCGCCATCAGAACGGTTTACAGTGCTCGTGAAATAATCTTGGTTACAAAAATCAAAGTAGGAAAAAGTCATCAGGAAGGAAGGTTTTGGGGTTTGATTGTTAGTTGAATACATATACAATAGTTATTACATGTTAACCATCTGCTATCACAGCAATTAAAGAGTTATTTCCGAAATAGTTACCTGTAAACCGACATGATGTTTTTACGAATGCCGGTATATAAAAGTTATAAATAAATAAATAAATAAATAAATAGAAATAAGTTCTACCTCGGTGGGAAAACATGAATGTGTCCAGACATTATGAGATCAACGAAAATGCAAAGAAAGAAATTTCTGACTCTTTGCCCTAGAGCGCGTCAATTGGACACAAGAATAATGATAACGTTTCCCTGTAAATATGTACTCAATTTAGAAAACAATAGATATGTGTTTATGGAGCCAGACCAATTGGAAATGTTCTTGAATTCAAAAAGTGAATCTAGAGCTGATCCACCTAGTAATACCAGTAAAATTTAGATAGCCTCATTACTCTCTTCTTTCAGCTATTTCTATATTTGAGATTAGTAAATTCGCTCCTATATTTCTTTTTTTGTTCTCCCATTTGCATAGTAAATTCAGGCAAGAAACAGTGAGAGAAAATTTATAATTATAATACTAATTCTTTTTCTTATTTTGCTTAAGTATAACTCTTAATAATTTTTCTCAAAGTTTTATATTTGTTTCCTTTTTCTGAAAAGTTTACATATCTTGCCTGGAATTCATGGCATGTAATAATGCTTATGTTTATTCATGAAAATTTAATAAAGAGATAATTAAAAAAAAAAAAGAAGTATGTGGTAGAATGTACATTCCATTCATGTCTGGAAGGGAGGTGAAATCGCATCAGAATCAGTTTGTGACAGATCTGAACGCCCCCTAGAGCAGGGAAAGAATACTACAAGTCCCAGAGTGCAAAGTAACATGTTAGTGAATGAGGCTCATGGAGCAAAGTCTCTAGGAGATTGGGAGGGCAGAGATTCCAACTTCACTGGAAAGTTTGGTGAGGTAAAAAGGGCAACAAGGAGAGGAGGGACCTAAAAGCCAAGAGAGGAAGAACCTTCCAAGGAAAGAACAAATGGTCAGACAAGCTTCTGTTTAAAACTGTGTGTTTTCTCAGCCAGGTAGAGACGTTTCTGTGGTGGAGCAGTTTGTTTTTAAAATTCTAAGAGCCTGATTTTAAAAAACATTTTCAGGCTTAAAATTGGGTTTTACAAATGTAAATGTACTTTACCCTTGCATGTGGGCTTTAAAAAATTGCTACAATATATGCCATTGAATTGTCCATAGGATATTCATGTGGAAGTGCACTTTATCAGCCTGATTTTAAAAAGCATTTTCATGCATAAAACTGGGTTTTACTTGAGTAAATGCACTTTACTTGAGTAAGTGGGCTTTTGAAAATAACTACAATATATGCCATTGATTTGTCAATAGGATTTACTCATATAAGGGCACTTTATTCGAGTAAATGGCTTTTGAAAATTGCTATGATAGTATGTTACATTTATGCATGCAACTCCTTTGAAAATTACCCTCTATGTGCGTAATTGGATTTTTAAAATTGCTACAATGTTACAGTTACATGTGTAAATCCTTTTAAAATTACCTCCCAAGTGAGTTCTTATGTATGTACAGTGTTCTGCAGAGTTAAAGGGCACATCAAAGTTTAGCCTGTGATAAAGAAGACATGAGTAAAGAGATGATGGCGGTACAGCTTGGTTTCATGTGGAGTTTCAGCAATATAGCAATTTAATTAAGGCTAGATTATTATTTACTTCAACTGTTAAAGTGTCTAGTGCTGACCTAATAAATCAACAGTTGCTGAAGTTGGGACTTTTAAATGTATTGCATTATACCTTGATTCCGACTCTGGTTATTTCACAACACGCTGTTATTAACTGTAGATTAACTGAGATCTTCAATCTCACTGTGATGAGAAATTTTCCTGCTGATACTCTTTCATCATTCCATTTCTCTGATTGAAGTATTCTAGTCAAGCAACACGTAAGAAACATTGGTGTAACTATTGATAACAATTTCTCCATGAAGAAACACATTCGTTCTATGATTAAATGTTCTTTCTATAAATTACGTCTTCTCAGACATTTCAAACCATGTCTTGACACCCCCCCCCCCCCCCCCCAAGATTTTTGCTCTGCATTGCAGGCATTGATTTTGATTGGTCTCGATTATTGTAATGCTCTTTACATTGATCTTCCCATTAGTACTACCTGTTCCTTACAGATTGTTCAAACTCTGCTGTGTGCCTACTGAACGGTGCAAGGGTGCATGACCATACTACCCCGGTTCTTGCATCCTTGCATGTGTCTCCCTTTGATATGCAGAGTACAATGCAAGATTTGCACCGTAATTCATAAGTTACTTCATCATGGTTCAGTTCCATGGTTTAATGCCATATAAACCAGTTCGCACACTTAGGTCTACTAATAAAAATCTGCTGGAGATTCCATCTACAAAGGCAGCTCATCTTGAGTTAAATAGGGAGAAGGCCACTCCATTATATTTGCTTGATCATTTAAAAAGGTGTTAAAGATGTATCTTTTTTCAAAGGCTTTTTGCGAAAAAGAATCACACTGAGGGGCAGATTATCAAAGGGATACGCGTGTACCCCCCGAAAACCTGCCCAAGCTCCTCCTGCGCACGCTGAGCCTATGTTGAATAGGCTCGGTGGTGCGCACAAGCCCCGGGATGCGCGTAAGTCCCGGGGCTTTCCTGGGGTGGAGTGTCGGGGCCTGTCGTGGCGACACATCATCCGGGGGTGGGGCCACGGGCGTGTTTCCGGCCCAGGGGCATTTTGGGGGCGTTGCCGATGCCTCCGAAACTGCTCCCAGGCCAGGGAATCGCGCGCCGGTGGCCAGCTGGCACGCGTGAGTTACATCTGCCTCAGGCAGGTATAACTTTTATAATAAAGGTGGGGGGGGGGTTTAGATAGGGCTGGGGGGTGGGTTAGGGGAAGGGAGGGAAAGGTGGGGGGAGGCGGAAGGAAAGTCCCCTCCGAGGCCCCTCCAATTTTGGAGGGGCCTCGGATATATTAAAGATATATTAAAGATGACTTATCAGTCATACTTCTCAACATTGAACCAATATTTCCTATAAATAAGCATTATTTTAAGGTGGTGCTGATGTAACAAACATAGGGCCGGATTTTAAAAGGGTTACGCGCATAAGGTACGCGCGTAACACTTCTAAAACGGCCCTGCACGCGCTGAGCCTATATTGCATAGGCTTCCGGCGCGCGCAAAGCCCCGGGACGCACATAAGTCCCGTGGGTTTCTTGGGGTGGGCGTGTCATGGGGGCATGACGCGGTCAGCGCGTCATCTGGGGGCAGTGCCACAGGTGTGGTTTCGGCCCGGGGGTGTTCCAGGGGCATGGCCGCGGCCTCCGGACCAGCCCCTGGACCAGAACATGGCGTGCGGCAGCCGGACCAGCGCGCGCAACGGTACGCCTGCCTCTAGCAGGCGTAACTTGTGCGATAGAGGTGGGGGGGGGTTAGATAGGGCCAGGGGGGTGGGTTAGGTAGGGGAAGGGAGGGGAAGGTGTGGGGAGGTGGAAGGAAAGTTCCCTCCGAGGCCGCTCCGATTTCGGAGCGGCCTCGGAGGGAACCGGCAGCGCGCGCAGGGCTCGGCGTGCGCAAGTTGCACAAATGTGCACCCCCTTGCGCGCGCCAACCCCGGATTTTATAAGATACGCGTGGCTACGCGCGTATCTTATAAAATCCAGCATACTTTTGTTCGTGCCTGGTGCGGGAACAAAAGTACACGCGCGTGCTGTGTTTTAAAATGTACCCCATAGCTGCTTCCTCTGCAACACAGTTTTTGAAGTGGAAAGAAGAAACAAAATATAGCAACCTCCTCGTTTTTGGGTTTTTTTTGCGTTTTTAAGGATGGGATTTGGTTGCAATTTTTTGTATTAACTAGTAAACTCCTCTGTTCCTGCTGCTTCTAAGCATGCAATAACTGGGGCACCTCAGCAGCAATAAATTTAAACACCCAAAAAATGAAAGAGATAAATATCTGTTGAGGCAATAAGACAAACATTTCTATAGTAGTATTAAATATGCATGAATCAAATTGTTGAAATTGCTGTACTTTAATAAGATTAGAAAATGTATGTGACTAGATTTAGTACTGACAATTGCTTGTTGTATATTGTACAGATTCTGAATCATCATAGCAGATTAATTCAAATATTATTTTTAAAAAATATACATACATCAACAACAACAGTATTTGCAAAATATAATTTGGAATAATCTGGTATGACTGTATTATTTAAATTTGCAACCAGGGAGCCCAACTTTCAAACATCTCCATGTGGCCCCAGATATGCACGTATAGGGGTCCACAGAGAACTGATATTCAGAAGCATTTAGACAGATAACTCAGAAATAAAATGAATATTTGGGCCTTTAGCTGGCTAATCATTTTGCCAACTACAATTTAGCCAGCATACAGGGTCATCTCTACCAGTGTACTATCAAGCTAGGGTGAGAGAACAATGTACAAATCTCATCTTTGTGTACCTTTCCTCACTCCAAATAATGTCAAATCTTCACTGATGTGTACTGTGCTGTTCATACATCTGACTATGCATGTAAAACTGGCTCCAAAACCCTAGACCACCACCAAAACCTCACCTCAAGTGATGACTTATATGCAAGCCTTATAGAGAGAATTTATCTATCTATCTATCTATCTATCTATCTATCTATCTATCTGTCTGTCTCTCTCTCACTCACAGCCCAAAACAGTAACTCAAAAATTATCCTAACCTGCACCCCTTTTCCTTATTGTGGGTGTTATTCATGTGAAATTTATAGCATTTTGATGAATCTAGGGTATAGTTAGTGACGTTCTAGGGGCGAAACTGGTAATAACTCAGTTATTTGGCTAGGTTGCCCAGCTAACTCTGATATTCAAAGTTAGCTAACTTATAGCTGGATTTACTAAGTTGCAATGTGATGATATTGCAAGTTAAATAGCATGTACTATGCATTAAATGCTGTTTATCGCATGATATGGCCATATTGCAGCTCTATCAACCAATATTGTACGATATTACACAAGATTTCCTCCATCTATGGAAATAAGCTGCTTTGCGTGCATAAAATGTCCTAATGTATGCAAAGTGGCTCATGCATAGGCAATACTGTGTTAATAAACTAACATGGCTGGTTTAGAAAAAAGTCAGTGCTGTTATTTTAGCACAATTGAGGGAATTGTAGTTATTTTCCCGAGGGAGCATTGGGATGCTAACGCAGGTCCCCAATGGTTCTGAGGGAAAATTAAAGGCCAAGGCCCAAAATATTGTAGCCTCCCTAATCCTGAAAAAACCACCCTGATGGTTTTGGAGACTTCAGGCCAACCCCCCCCATTGAGGCAACACTGTTACCCTGAAATAATAAAAAATAAGAATGAGTGATGGGGATGGCCTGCTTCCCCATCCTCTCTATTTAATGTCTAAAATGCTCCCTTACCTTAAGACCTCCCTCTGGCGCATTCCTTCCTCCCATCCAAATAAAGTACAGTCCCTGGTGTTTAGGGGTTGCCCACCCCAACAATAGTAGCCTGCTGGTCTAGAGGGACTTCTGGATTCCCTGGGTCCCCCTAACCTCTTCTATACAAAAATAAATGATTAGTTTTTATTCTGGGGGGGAACATGCTGAGACTTGGTTTTATTGAAAGGGGTGGGGGGAACACAATTCTATGTTAGGGCTGGGGGGTGTCAACGCATGATCAGTTGATAATTTTGGATGTTGGGGATACCACTCGAAGTGGTCCTTGGGTGAGAAAGGGAGACAGGTTTGACCCTGCACTTTCTCCTTTTTTGGCTGCAGGGATTTTTTTTTAGATTGGCCCTTTAAGGCAATGGCAGCTCTGTGAATTGGGGCCGCCATTGCATGGTAAAGGGCAAGGCCAGAAAACAAAACAATGCGGCGATACAGGTGTGTTATTTTTTCGGAGGAGGAGCCCACTATCATGGCTATATACCCCTGTGATAGTGGGGCCCTCTTCTGCAAAAATATGTTGTGACTTAAAGAATCTGGGCCTAAGTTAGGTCCCTATTTTCAGCCAAACTTAGATTAGTGACCTAACATTTCTGCTGAAAATTCACCTAAATTTTAGGGGCCTAAAACTTAGGAATTAAGTTTAAAAATGTAATTCATTGCCAGATTTAGGCTCCTATGTAAAGTGTCTTTTGCTGAAATTCATTGCCAAGTGCCTAACTTTTTTTCCTGCCTTAAATCTGACTCTGTCGCTGTCAAGTTTTTAGATTCCTAAATTTAGGATCCTAGTGAAACTAGGTACTTAAATTTAGGGAATTAGCCCTTCTCAATTTTCAAAAGGACCAATTAAGGTCTTAAATCCCCAAAAGTTAGACTCCTAAACCTAATGAAAATCAGTCTATACATTTTCAGCTGAAAATTCATCTAAATTTAGGAACCTAAAATATAGGGACATAAATTAAGCCTGCTATTCATTTGCCTAGATTTAGGGCCCCGGTTAGTTGCCTAGAGACCAAAATTCAAAAAAAGCTGAGTGCCTACATTTTGACATCTAACTAGGAGATGCATCAGGCAGCAGTCATGGTCTAATGTGCATTAAACAGCAATTTAATGTAAATATTTTATCATGGCCAGCCAAGAAAATGGTCGGCCTTTTTGAATTGCAGTAAATGTGAGGCGAGAGTGCCATCTCCCCTCGAAAATCTGCGGATCAAGAAAATGTTGAGCAGGAGTCAGGGTTGACCCCCCAGCTCAACTCAGGGCCACCATTCAAAGTGGCCCCGACTGCCCAAAAGAAAAAAAGTAGCCAAATGTGCCCATGTGGCAATGGCCCCCCACCCAAGATACAATAAAAGACAATGTGCTTTCCACCCCCTCCTCCTCCCCTCAAAGGTTAGACTCATTGGGGGTCAGTGACCCTCAAGCCCCACTTCCCCTCCCCCAAATGTAAAATAAAATCCATAGCAGGCTCCGAGCCCCCTCCCTCTCCCCACAAGGTAAAATGTAAGCATTGGGGTTGCCACGTGACTGAAGCATTGTGTGGGGACTGGACTTCCTGGGTCACTGTATGGGCACATTTGGGCAGTTGAGCCAGGGGTAAGCCCTGACCCCCATTCAACCTATTTTTTTTTTTTTTTGGTGGGATATTTTTCAGTGGCAGGCCCTTTAAGGCAATGGCAGTTCCTTAAAGTTGGGGCCGCCATTGCATTAAAGGACCACTGGCCACGTTCTTTTGTCCCTCGATATTTGACCACGAGACAAAAGAACATGCCATAGAGCTGCAATATTTTTTGGGAGGATGGGGGTCCCACTATTGTGGCGACATTACCCTCTGCAATAATGGTACTCTTCCTGTGAAAATAAATCAGGGCTTAAAGCATCTAGGCCTAAGAGAGGCCCCTAAGTTAGGTGCTGCTTAGTACTGAAAATCAGAGCTAAGTGCCTAACTTTGGACTAGATTTATACACAACACAAATCCTCTAGTTTGTACAGCACAAATCAACTCCTCTAGTTGTACTTTTCATCCATTATAATGACTACAAATGTTTAGTGATGTCAATTTTACTATGAATACCTCAGAATATTTCTGTAACACCAACCCCCTAAACCCCCCCCCCCCCCCCCCTCCAACCTTCTGAAACCCAGCCCAATTCAAAGTGCTCCTCTACACAGGTACATATATAGAGTGTCAGACTGACTCTATGCAGAGTCTCTCTCTCTGCGCTAAATTTTCTTTGTAACGCAAGCCTATCGTGTTATTTGTCACATGCATTAAGACAAGTTGATAAATGACCCAGTTTGTTGTTTCCTGTCCTTACTCTTCCATGTAGCCACCTACTTTTTGGGCTTCTAAATTTAGGAACTCATACCTAGTAAATTTTCAAAAAGACAAATTTGGGAACCAATCTCTCAAATTTATTATGTTTCGGTGGTGTGCGGTCAGGGCCTTCAAGGAATTCAGTGAATCCCCAGCCTTTGATCTTTTTCTTTTCAGCCGCGAAGTCGCTTGTTTGTGTGCAAGGTCAGGCTATGGCCTATAGGAACAGCAACAGCAGCCGGTGACTGCTTACAGACTGCATCCCGTCCCCTAAAAGGGCATAACAGAGGAGGGGAGGGGCCAGGGCTGCCGGGCCAATAAGAAGGCTTGCTGGAGCAAGCACTTAGATGCAGGAAGGGATCTTCATGGCAATGGGGCCTATCAGCAGTAGATGCAGTTCAGGCCTATGTGCAATTGCATGAGATGCAGAGCAGAACAGCATGGGGCACAAAGCGGGTCTTTGCTTCGGCTTGAGGCAAGGTCCCATCTTCTACCCCATGTAAGTAAGTAAGACTGGGAGAACTGGGAGGTCTGGGGCTCAGAAGTAAGACTGCTGGGGATGGTGTAGGAACTGAGAGGGAGGCTGGGGAGCAAGACTGGGAGGTCAGGAAGGGGCTGTGAAGTAAGACTGGTAGGGTCTGGGAGCGGAGGGGGGCTAGGGAGCAATACTGCTGAGGACTGGGAGGGGAGAAGTGGTTGAGGGACTCATGGGGACTGGGAGGGGAGAAGGGGTTGAGGGATTCAACTGCTGGGGACTTGAAGGGGTGATAGGGTATGAGCTGTAGCTGTTCTTGGTTCTGCTTCTCTGAGATAGTAAGTAGGGAGAAATTGATTTTCTCTGTTATTTTTGGGAAATGTGCATCTCTGAATATTTCTATTGTGTACAGTACAGGATAAATGTATTTGTTTTTATTTCTCTGGTGTTACACTTCTGACAGACTCTGACATTTTGGGTTTTAGAGTTAAGCTTTGTCTCACTATTTCTATTTCTAATTTGTAGTCAGTTCTGTATTTGGTGAGGGTCAATCAATGTTTTGTATCTGGGGATCTAGGTGAGGAATTCTGCTATTGTGTAGTTTCTGTGAAAGGATCTGTAGTAGTCGAACTTGTTTTGTTTTCCAATCTGCACCTCCTAGTACAAGAGTGTATTATGCTCTAGAGCATTGAGCCTATGTGTGAGCCTGACTGATAGCATCTGTGTCGGTGAGCATGTGGGTGAGAATGAATATGTGCATTAATAGACAGTGTGTGTTTGTTTATATTTTTATGGTATCTCTACTCTGTATTTGGTTAGGGTTTGTATTTTGCATGTATAATAGAAATGAGGGATTCTGCTAGCGATTAATTTCTCTGCAGGGATCTATATCAGCCTGGCATGTTCTGTTTTCCTAATAGGAGGTGTATTGGTGGTTTAGAGCCTGTTCTAATATTTGACGTGTTTGTTTTTCATAGATAGTTTTGAGTGCTGGCATTTGGTGCTGTCTTTGTTTGGGAGGTTTACTATAATTGTACTTGTAATTCAGATTATCCAAGGCTTTCCAAGGGCCAAGCCCTTATTACTTTTTTGCAAAGTTTTCTGGTCGACACCACAGTCCGAGTGGAGACGAGCATCTGGATGTGAAGCACAAGCTGTTCTAGCCGCAGTGCATGACTAATGCATTGTCTGAATTGGAGATCCAATAGACGTATCACATTCACAAGATTATGAATCGCAAATAAAATAAAAAGAATCAGTGTTACAGTGGAGAGAGATCTTGGGGTGATAGTGTCTAATGATCTGAAGTCGGCAAAACAATGTGACAAGGCGATAGCTAAAGCCAGAAGAATGCTGGGCTGCATAGAGAGAGGAATATCGAGTAAGAAAAGGGAAGTGATTATCCCCTTGTACAGGTCCTTGGTGAGGTCTCACCTGGAGTACTGTGTTCAGTTCTGGAGACCGTATCTCCAAAGAGACAGAGACAAGATGGAGGCGGTCCAGAGAAGGGTGACCAAAAAGGTGGAAGGTCTTCATCAAATGACTTATGAGGAGAGATTGAAGAATCTAAATATATACACCCTGGAGGAAAGGAGGAGCAAAGGTGATATGATACGACTTTTAGATACTTGAAAGGTTTTAATGATCCAAAGACAACGACAAACCTTTTCTGAGAGAAAAAAATCAGCAGAACCAGGGGTCACGAGTTGAAGCTCCAGGGAGGAAGACTCAGAACCAATGTCAGGAAGTATTTCTTCATGGAGAGGGTGGTGGATGCCTGGAATGCCCTTCCGGAGGAAGTGGTGAAGACCAGAACTGTGAAGGACTTCAAAGAGGCGTGGGATAAACACATTGGGGTAGATTTTCTAAATCTACGCACATGCGTACTTTTGTTTGCGCACAGGCGCGAACAAAAGTACACCGGATTTTATAGGATACGCGCGTAGCCCCCGGAATGCCTCGCAAATCATGCCGCCCACCCGGCATGCCCCCCTTGCGAAGCCCTGGGACTTACGCTCGTCCAGGGGCTTGCGCGTGCCACCGAGCCTATGCAAAATAGGCTCGGCGCGCGCAGGGGTTTTTTAAAAGGGTTACGCACATAACTTATGCGCGTAACCCTTTTAAAATCCAGCTGTGTGGATCCATAAAGTCTAGAGGACGTGAATGAAGAGTTGGTGGCTCGCGGGAATGACGGCTACTGTCTGGAGATAATACCCTTATTCAATAAACATACACACGATTAATGCGACTCCAACATTGCTCTAAGACTCCAACATTGCTCTAAGCTTCAACGGCAAGAGGAAATGTGGAAAAAAGGATTTGCATTCACAAAAAAGCGGTGAGTAGCTTGCTTGTTACAGTGGTTGCTACCCCAAACCAAATAAGCCTGATACTTCACTTTCAACAGCATAGCTCTCTGCTTCAACAGCAGGGGAGAAAGACTGACACTTCACTTTCAACAGCATAGCTCTCTGCTTCAACGGCAGGGGAGAAAGACTGATACTTCACTTTCAATGCATATCTAGCATAACTCTCTGCTTCAACGGCAGGGGGAATGAAGAAAAGTAGATCTATATACAGATAACAATCAACAAGGACTGAATTACATAGTCTGGGTAAACAAATAAGCATGGGTGTAGCTTGCTTATTGAGGCGGTTACTACCCCTAACTAATTAAGCTAGATATTTCACTTAGATGCAGTTCCAACACTGCTCTCTACATTAGTGGTGGGGGTGGAAGGGAAATAGAACCAAAAGGTTACTAAGAGCCAAGAGTAACAGATAAGTATGAGGAAAATAAAAGTGCGAGGTTTGCTGGGCAGAGTGGATGGGCCGTTTGGTCTTCTTCTGCCGTCATTTCTATTTTTCTCTGTTTCTATGATTGTTCTTGAAAAAACAAATGTGTCATACAAGATCACAGTTGTTTCAACCTGAGACCAAATATATCTAAGCCCCTGAGGCAGCCTTTCTGTTAACCGTGAAACTTGGCCAGAGTTGGGCTATAAGAATATATACATCTCCACTTCAATAAAGTTTTGAAAAAGACCGTGGCATCTAATTCTTGTTGTTTTCCTGACGGCTTTCTTAGATCGCCTACCTTCTTGCTTTTTGGGATGTTCTTAGATATAGACTGACATGGTTTGAGTCTTGTAGAGTGACAAGGGGTAAATCCTTTCCTGAGGAGGCTTTGTATCTGGGAGGAGTTTGGTTCCACGGTCATATTAGCACTGAAGTGGTAAAATATAGGGTTTTCTCTTTGAGAAAACGTCTTCAAAAGTTGGTTTTCTGAGGAAGAAGTCTGAGAAGTGTGGTGGCCACAGTCAGGCAGTGAAGGGGTTCCACATTTTCCAGACAATTGTCCCTATACTCTTGCCATCAACGAGAGAACTGTAGGATAGCCCAGTCAAATTGAGGATGATGTTGCTGGAGCCAGGGTAATCCCAGGACAATGGAATGGATAATGCTGACAAATGCCTGGGTGGTGAAACTTAGGGAACCCACTTTTATGGTCACAAGGAGTAGTAGTTGGGGAGCTGGGACAGTTAGACCTAGGGTCATCCCCCCACCAGACCCTAGACACTTGCGTTTCCCGACTTCAGCAGGCATTCAACAAGTAGATAGCCCTGATCCACACAATACAGTTATAGGCCAAGTTGTCTTTGGTGGAGACTCTACTCAGGGGCTAAAAGGCTGTGACCTACCTGTTTGGGTTCTTCGGGAGAACTGACAGTTGGAGGAGCAGGGGCTGGAGGTAAAAGCAGCCTTTTGAACCAGAGTGCCAGCATAACTGCTCTTTGAGGTGGTTAAAGTTCTCTCACCCTTTGTTGGAATCAGCAGTCAATTTTGCCTGTCAGCTCGATAAGCCTTTCCAGGGAAGTAGGGAGGTCCCAAACTGCAAGCTTGTCTTTAATCCTGGGGACATACCTTCCAGGAAAATGGTGAGGAGACATTCCTCCAACCAATTAAACTCCATTGCCTGGCTCTGAAATTCAATGGCATATTCTGCAAAGGTTCTGGTGCCTTGGCAGAGATGGAGTAGGTCAGAACCCATGTTGGCCAACTGGCCTGGTTCCTCAAAAATCATTTTGAACATGCCTGCGCCTTGCTGTCCAGAAGGGAAAGAATATATGTGGTTTTGGTCAACTTGTCCAGGAACAATAAAGCCTGCAATGTGAAGTGCATGTGACATTGGTTCAGGATCCCAATGGTATTGATTGGGGTCCCTGGCATACTGGGGTGGAGTTGGCAGCTGCAGTATAGGGCGACTGGGTGCCTTGAGTAGAAGTGGTACAGAGGCAGGAGGCAACTGGATTACTGGAGTCATGGCAGCATCCAGTCATGTGGAGAGTCTTTCCATAGAAGCCACCAGGATCTCCAGAAATTTCTGTTGCTCTTGCAACTTGTGTGCGAGATCCAGGATAGCCTGCAAAGGTGTGGCATTTTCTGAGTCCATGGCCTCAGCAGTCTATTGTGGGCATGGACCCTTGGACCAAGGTAGAGTAGGTGTAACCTGCAAGGTGGAGCCCTGCAGGTTCCCAATGTCAGTGGGCAAAGTCGGATGAGGCAGAGACCCAACTGGAGCTTTGCCCATACCAGCAATGTTCCCCTCGGGTTGAGCCTTTGGGTGCCAGAGTCAGCAGGACTTTGGTGGGGACCTCTGCTTGTGGTCGGAAGATCCATTGAGGTCACTGGATAGTACAGGCAAATCACAAAGCAGGCTGAGGCCGGTGGCAGGAGGCATTCAAGGATGTCCAGGAGGCAGGCAGTGGTCAGTGGCAGATCACAATCAAGGAGGTCCCAAAGGTAGGCAGTGGTCAGTGGCAGGCGGTGTTCAAGGGAGCATCCAGAAGCAAACTAAAGTTAATACTGGGTATCCTTCCAAAGGGAAGGTGGGATGAATAGACAAGGCATGGAGGCAAGGAGCAGAACAGGTGGGCAGATGAGGAGATGTGGAACACTGAAGAACTGACCACAAGAACTGAAGAGCATGGATGATGAACAATGGAACTGAAGAACAAGGATGAGAAATGCTGGAACTGAAGAATGAGGATGAAGGAAGCAGGAACCAGAGAACATGACGCTGAAGCAACTCACACTACTTGGACAGTAGAGGGATCTGTTGCTGAGGCAATTACTGAAGGGACAAGAGGCCTTTTTATAGACCAGCACCTGTGAGGTCATCTGTGCGTGCTGCGGGGGATTTCCCACCGTTGACCCTTTAACTCTGGTGACATTGGGTGAACGAGTGCCTATGGGCGGCCATGGAGGAAACTGGTGGCGTCCTGCTGCAAGTCACATCTGGCCCCTCAGAGTACAGCAGCCTGCCATGTGGTCGCACAGGGGGGTCTTTGATGTGTTGGAATCCTTTAGTGGGTCAGGACCGGCAGGTAGTAAGTGCATCGGTTTGCGAGGAAGACCCACGAACTTCTAAGTGCCACAGGTATTTTGTGTTCAAAAGATTCAAAGATTCCATGATGTGGCTAAGGAAACCCAATTGAAAAGGAGATTGTTTTTACAATTTAAACAATGTGTATTGGGTTTAGGTGCTTCTTCTTTGTTATGCCTGTCGGTCGCAGACAGCTGCAACCGCGAGTACTCATATCCTGCACTGCTCTCTTGCCCTACCTGAGGCTGCTCACTGCGCGGGCCTGTCCACATCGCTGCGCCCCACGGGACTTCGCTCAGCGGCATGGACACTGCTACTTCCTACTCCAATGCTGGGTCTTCCTAGGCGCGTGCATGCGCGCGTCACAGGCCCCACCTTTGAAGCCTCTTCGGCAGGAACTTCGGGGGCATCCTTCTGTGATGACATTATCGGCCTCTCGATTTAAATTCCACCTTTGCCCCCAGCAAGCCGACTTGGCAACAAGTTCCATCCATGATCTGAACTACTGCATATTCCTGAGATGTCGCCTGCTGCCTCGCTTTTGGACCCTCTCTGGCACCTGCTCCTTGGGGGTCAGTGTGCGCTAGGGATGTGAATCGTTTTCCATATCGTCTTAACGATAGAAATCGTGTGGCAGGGCAAGAAAATCGTCTTAGGCACGATTTTTTAGTTAAAAAATCGTTTTTTCCGATTAGTGCGCACTAACTCGAGTTAGTGCGCACTAACGGGAGTTAGTGCGCACTAACTGGGAGTTAGTGCGCACTAACTGAAAATGATACAATTTGACACTTTTCAGGTCAGTTAAGGTCAGTTTAGGAATGAATATGTATTCCTATTGGCTGCCCTCTTATTTATTCATGTTACCAAGTTTCCTACTGACAGTATATGGGGGATGGGAAATGGAAACAGTTGGTAGCTTGACAAAACAAGTAATGTGATCAGTCAATGTGACTAGAACTTGTGCCCTAACCCTGATACCAGGGGTATTGTGATCTTCCTGCACACAGTGCCCTATCCCTATTAATACCAGGAGTGTTGTGATCTTCCTGCACACAGTGCCCTATCCCTAATACCAGGGGTGTTGTGATCTTCCTGCACACAGTGCCCTATTCCTGATACTGGGGGTGTTGTGATCTTCCTGCACACAGTGCCCTATTCCTGATACCGGGGGTGTTGTGATCTTCTTGCACACATCCCGATATCAGGGATAGGGCACTGCATGCAGGAAGATCACAACACTCCTGGTATTAATAGGGATAGGGCACTGCATGCAGGAAGATCACAACACTCCTGGTATTAATAGGGATAGGGCACTGCATGCAGGAAGATCACAACACCCCTGGTATCAGGGATAGGGCACTGTGTGCAGGAAGATCACAATACCCCGGAGGAGTGAGGGTCAGGCAGCTCCCCCCTGTCTGTGAAGCCAGCCTCTCACTAGTAATGCAGGGAGGGAGCTGTCTCAGACTTCACCATCCTCCCCCCCCCCCTTACCCACACACCATTCACTAGCTGGGACATGGGGGAAGTCAGGAGTGAGGGTCAGGCAGCTCCCCCCTGTCTGTGAAGCCAGCCTCTCACTAGTAATGCAGGGAGGGAGCTGTCTCAGACTTCACCATCCCCCCCCCCCCCTCACCCACACACCATTCACTAGCTGGGACATGGGGGAAGTCAGGAGTGAGGGACAGGCAGCTCCCCCCTGTCTGTGAAGCCAGCCTCTCACTAGTAATGCAGGGAGGGAGCTGTCTCAGACTTCACCATCCTCCCCCCCCCCCCCTCACCCACACACCATTCACTAGCTGGGACATGGGGGAAGTCAGGAGTGAGGGTCAGGCAGCTCCCCCCTGTCTGTGAAGCCAGCCTCTCACTAGTAATGCAGGGAGGGAGCTGTCTCAGACTTCACCATCCTCCCCCCCCCCCCTCACCCACACACCATTCACTAGCTGGGACATGGGGGAAGTCAGGAGTGAGGGTCAGGCAGCTCCCCCCCTGTCTGCGAAGCCAGCCTCTCACTAGTAATGCAGGGAGGGAGCTGTCTCAGACTTCACCATCCTCCCCCCCCCCCTCACCCACACACCATTCACTAGCTGGGACATGGGGGAAGTCAGGAGTGAGGGACGGGCAGCTCCCCCCTGTCTGTGAAGCCAGCCTCTCACTAGTAATGCAGGGAGGGAGCTGTCTCAGACTTCACCATCCACCCCTCCCCCTCACCCACACACCATTCACTAGCTGGGACATGGGGGAAGTCAGGAGTGAGGGTCAGGCAGCTCCCCCCTGTCTGTGAAGCCAGCCTCTCACTAGTAATGCAGGGAGGGAGCTGTCTCAGACTTCACCATCCTCCCCCCCCCCCCTCCCCCACACACCATTCACTAGCTGGGACATGGGGGAAGTCAGGAGTGAGGGGCAGGCAGCTCCCCCCTGTCTGTGAAGCCAGCCTCTCACTAGTAATGCAGGGAGGGAGCTGTCTCAGACTTCACCATCCTCCCCCCCCCCCCTCACCCACACACCATTCACTAGCTGGGACATGGGGGAAGTCAGGAGTGAGGGTCAGGCAGCTCCCCCCTGTCTGTGAAGCCATCCTCTCACTAGTAATGCAGGGAGGGAGCTGTCTCAGACTGGTATCAGGGTTAGGGCACTGTGTGCAGGAAGATCACAACACTCCTGGTATTAATAGGGATAGGGCACTGTAAGAGATGACTGTAGTAGATTGAATAAAGATCTGATGTTTCTGCTCTCCTCACACCAAACAAAAACAACACACAAGCAGAGAAGCCCTTCTTACAAAGCTGAGCTAGTGAGTTAAGTAGGAGGAAAAGTAAGCATACTGGTGCCAGTGTGGCTACTTAAAAAATACACTTACCAACAATCAATTACATATATTTGAACTGTGTACAGTTCCAGCCAGGACCACCTTTCTACAATGCACAGTGATTGGCAAATTCAACATGCACTAGCATTTCAGGTGCCTGCTAACAAAAATAATAAACAAACAAGTTCTAGTCACGTGAGTGCTGATCATTACATTACTTTTTTTGTCAAGCTTCCAACTGTTTCCATTTCACATCCCCCCAACCATATTGGTAACATCAATAGATAAGAGCACAGCCAGCCAATAGGAATACATACATACATATTCATTCCTAAGTGACCTTTACTGACCTGGGAAGTGTGAACACTTTGTTTCATTTTCTGTTGGTGTTCGTTAGTTTCCAGTTCCATTTCCCATCCCCCCAACCATCACCTCAGTGGTAACCTTGGTAACATCAATAGATAAGAGGGCAGCCAGCCAATAGGAACACATATTCATTCCTAACTGACCTTCAGTGACCTGGAAAGTGTTTATTTGTATCATTTTCAGTTAGTGCGCACTAAATCGAGTTAGTGCGCACTAACGGGGAGTTAGTGCGCACTAACACGATTTAACGATTTTTAACGATAAATCGTTAGAATTTCTATTGTATCGTGTTCTATAACGATTTAAGACGATATAAACATTATCGGACGATAATTTTAATCGTTGAAAAACGATTCACATCCCTAGTGTGCGCTCCTTCTGGGACTTGCTCCCCTGGCCTACCCCGCTCCTCGGGCTGGCCCTGCGCCTCTTGGGTCCTACTCTGCATTGGCTCCAGCTACGCGAGTCTCCATCGGAATACTGCGGCAACCTGTGAGTTCCTCGTCTGGCCCTCCTCGCTCCTCGGGATTGCACCCATACACTCGCCAAGACTGGCTGCACTTGCCCACTCCTTGGGCCGGTCTTCTACTCAAGAGAACTACCTAGACCCACCCCGCTCCACGGGGCTAGACTCCAGCTTGTTCCTGACTGTCAGCTGTCCCGTTCCTCGGGTCAGTCCCTTGCTACATCTGTGGCAATACCTCCGCTCTCCAGGTTCCTGCCTATATCAGCAGCTGGGTTCGGGACCGGACTATCCTATCCCCTGGGTAGTCTACGTCCCTTACCTACGTCCACCATGCTGCAGCTGCGCCCTCTTGGGGCTAACCTCCCGGAGAACCTCCTACAGCCTACCACCCTGCGGGGGTTATCTCCTGGTCCTTGGGGCTTCTCCACCACTGTGCCTAGAGCTCCCCACTATGCCGGTACCTCGCCTCCTGTTAGCATGGACCCGCGGGGCTCCTCCCCACAGGCTGTAACAACTCACGCCTCGGGCCATGGGTCCACATACCCACAAATCATAACATTCTTTTTCTTTTCTTTTTTTTAAGTACAGATGTATTATTGTTCATCAGAGGACCAAATTTAGTTTTATTGACCCTTTCCATTTAGAACAATTTATTTTTGATAAATCAGCTGTTAGTTAAATCATTTGGCTATCAGTGGTTCTGGGGATAAGGTAATAGGGGAACAGGATGTTGTAAATTTGAGTGGTGTTATTGAATTTATTTTGTGTTTATATTGCTTTTGCCTCTTTATATATGGGGACCTGGAATGTATTATAAGTTTAATTTGTGTTTTTGTTATTTCTTTAGCTTGTATTACTGATATTATAATTCATTATTTCCTTGCTTTATTTCATGTAAATATGGCTTACATGCTAATAAAATATAAATTGTATTAAAAATAAAAGAATTCAATTTGTAAGGAGCAGCCTGCTGCTTACTATTCTCACACGGTTGACATGGACTTTTTTTCTCAGCCACAAGACTTACTTCAATTAGAAAGCAAACTCCAATTTATAAGCAAAAATAACATCTGACTACATTGCCCCCGAGCAGAATAATAATTATTTTTAGCATGTTTAAAACTGGTTTCAGTCTTAACTCTGCTGTTTCCTCTTTTTCTGTTTCAATAACAGCCAGAGCATGATACGCAACATAGAGTATACTTATAATCAAGCCACCAATACCACATCAGCACAGCATATTCTCCTTTATAATAAACCATTATAGATCAGTGAAACATTACAGTCCAGATGAATTAATTTTCGGAATCTCCAGTGCTGAGAAGGATTGGCTTGAACGGTTCCTTGGCGGTGCTGTTATAGAAATCTGTGGAAGGTCATCCAGAATGCAGCTATTTACCATGTTCAAACCAGAGATTTTTTTTGTTACACATTGCATGCTGTGTTATTTGGCTCTTTATTTTATATGCTGAGTTTGCAAAGTGTGCAGCAGAACTTCAAAATGAACCTACTCGTGTACAATAATCAAGGAAATACAGAGATGCTGACATTTGCTACAAAAGTGCTATTCACATGAAAAGCACTAAAATCAGTCATTAGAACACAGCATGTTGTAAGGTTTTATGATGACAAGAAAATGTGAAAAGTACGCCTAATTATTCATCTCAGACAAAAGAATCTGCATGTTTATGGCCAGTGGAGGGAATATAAATGCTGCTCCTGTAATCTCATCTAGAAACAGGGTTGTGTGGCATATATCCTAAATACAGAGAATTATTGTGATGATTTGTATACAGGTACATGACTTACAACTTTATAGATTATATATAGTCCTATGTAATAATAATAATAGTAAATGAAGGGAAGAAAGTAGGGATATGCATTTGTTTGAAACCAATGGATAAAATGCAACAAATGAGTCCATTTTTTGTTTCATTTGTGAACCCATGAAATGAATGGAGGTTGCCCACAAATTTAAACAAAAATTTTCATCTCATTTGTTAATGTTTCTCATTCAGTTTTATGGCCCATTTAAATCTATGACTGTGCTGAGCAAACAAACAGCTGTAGGGTCTAACTGGCAACTACAGCAACAAACTCTTGCCTGTGTGATATCACAGCCTTCTGGGAACCGAGGCAGAACACGTTGGCAAGTAGACCGGATGGAGGACAACTCACAGTGAAGCAACTTTTAAACTAACCTTTAGCTGCCATATGGATCAAGTGATGCTGGCATTCTCCCACTAAAAGTTCTGAGCATGTGCAAGAAACTCTCTATTTGCTGTCTGGCAGTTTGCAGAGAAGGATTTATTTTCAGAAGCACTCTTGGAGTTTAAAAAAAGCTTTAAAATTGTAGGCTTTGGAATTAGTAAAGGGCTTTTTCTAATCTTTTCTGCTATAGTCAGTGGTCTCTCATTTACTATAACAAAAACAGAGAGGCAGTAGCACAGTTTTCTGCGTTCACTATGGGTAGGGAAGTAGTGGAATGGAGATTGAAGCAGTACCAGTATCTCTGTCTGATGCAGCAGTGCAGTGAGCTTATCTGCAGGTAGATTGAAGAGAAGAAGAGCCTTGCCAGGCTTCTTGTTCTGTTTCTAATAGCATTTTTGTGTGTGCAAAAGAAGTCAGTCAGCAATACACACACATACTCTGTATGATGGTATCTTTCTAACCAGTGCACATTGGCACGCATACATTGGCCCACTTCCAGGGACATTGCCATTTTGTAACTTGAATGCATATATGCATGCATGTTATAAAATAGCTTGACTATGCACACATGTGCTCCAGATCTTAAGTGGGCATGCAAATCCCGCTTCTACTGCGTAAGTCAGGGGATTTTAAAAGGGGCGCACATTGACGCCATTACCAGTTCATCTATTAGTTAGTCCAATTAAGAGCTAGATCCTCCAGAATGCCCTGGTTTGATAGCCTGTACCCTCCCCCCCCCCCCCCCCCCAGTTACCCCAGACTCTTTAAACCCCTCTGAAATGGCTCAATCTTTTTCTTTTACGGCTTACACATCATCCATAGTAGAAGTAATGTTATGCAGCAGGGGAGCTTGGTGCATGCCAGTGCACATAAGTGTTTATGCGTACATCTCTTGGCAAAGTTTAACATGCCTGTGCCCCACCCAGACCACACTCCCTCTCCCAGCCCATTATTGAAAAGTTTTGAGATGTGTGAGCTGCAGCATTTATGCATGTATCTGAGCAAAATATGGTTAGCACGTGCAAGCTGGACTTCATCATGCATCACCTAATTAATGCATGCTAAGCTTTTAAAATTCACCTTAAAATGTGTCTTTGTGTGTGTGTGTGTATATGTGTGTGTGTGTGTGTGTGTGTGTGTGTGTGAGACAGACATTTCTGCACACATTAGTGTGGTATGAGTGGAGGTATAGTATCAATAAATTCTTTTGTGATATCAAAACCCCCAGTAGGCATTTCAGATTCCATCATGCCATTGTGAGGAAAGAGCAGAGGAGGGAATGACAAGGGTAGAAGATTTGCTGCAGAGCTAGCCCAATTTGTGAGAGGTATGAGAAGTACTAGTGGCAGGGGGGAGGGGGGCAAGATGGCGTTTTGAACGGGTGTATGGGATAGAGCTGCTCCTACTTCTTACTGATTTCTTCTACTATGCCGCCGAAAAGAAAAGGGAGGGTGAGGGTTTTTCCCTCTATACCTACCCAACTATTGGAGCAAGCCCTGATTACAACCTTCCTCGCCCAGGGAGCTCAACAATTCGAGGCGGTGAGTCCTGCTGTGAATTTGCCTAGAGGAGAGGCGAGTTCACCTGGGACAGAGGTTTCCCTCAGCCCCCCCGAGACGTGCCCTCCGGCAACCAGACGAACTCCGACCCCGGACGTGCAGCAGCCGTCGAGGACCGATGAGGTCACTGCGAGAGAGCTGCTGGGAGAACTGCCGCCAAGCGTCGGAGGAGAGTCGGGGAATGGAGAAAGTTCAGCGAGGGAAGGTGTTTCAACCCATGCTGAACCAGCAGTACCATCAGCAAGCTCCGAAGCGACTCCTTCGATAGCGGGGGCTAGACCCGACCCTCTGGTAAGGCCAGTGGTCGTCACCCTGGAAAATTTACGGGAACTCTCTGCAGGGTTAGCTTAGCAGTCAGAGATTGTAACGCTAAACTGGATTTATTTGCTTCACAAACTAATAACAGAATTTCCGCTCAAGAGAATTTCCTTTCTCAACTTCAAATATCAGTGGGCAAAGTAGAAACGGAGGTTTCTCAAATAAAGGAATTTAATATTGCCACTATTCGGGACAGAGCAGCTCTATCCAGAAGACTGGAGCTATTGGAGAATTGGAATAGACGTCTAAATGTAAGACTGATTAATTTTCTGAGAGTCTTGGGGGAAATGCCTACAGTAACTTTAAAAAGATACTTCGCAGAAGTTCTTTTATTGCCTGAAACTCAATTTCCCATGATTAACAAGGCATATTTTCTTCCAGGACCAAACCACTTAGATCAACAAGCGGCACCGACTATGGACTTACAAAACTTAACTAATTTCCTAGAATCCTCCGTAATTGAAATCATAGACTTTTCCACTTTATTAGTATCTTTGGTAATGGAACAGGATGTTAGTAGGTTAATGATCTCTTACTTTAAAAATCTTAATACATTGTTTCATGGTAGTAAGGTCCGCATGTTTCCGGATATTTCAAAAATAACCCAGGAACGACGGAAAGGGTTCCTGTCCATGCGACAAGCAGTGATATCTCTGGGGGCTACTTTTCTCTTAAGATACCCCTGCAAATGTATTATTAAAAAAGAAGCAGATACTCTTATTTTTTTTCCCCTGAGCAGTTGAAGCTTTATTTAGATTTACAGACCCCCTCTGAGAACACCATAATTCCAGGGGAATAAGATATAAAGAGCTCCCTTATTCAGGTTAAGTCCTAGTGGAAACAAATTTCTTTTTCCTTTTTTTCTCCTAAAAAGTGTTCCCCCTCCCTTGGGTTGATTAAATGAGAGTTGGTTACTTCATTAGAAATTTGTAATTGCCTGATAATATTCAAGTTGAAATGAATGAATTTCAATCTAATGTTATGTAACATGTTTCCTTTATAAAACTTTGTGATACAATGGTATTAGAAAAGTGAGAAATAAAGAATTAAAAAAAAAAAAAGAAGAAGTACTAGTGGCAACAAGAAAAAAGGCAGTCCTGTCCCTAAATTTAAAAGAGATTTTTTTTTTTTTTTTAGTTACAGAATGCCAGCAGTGAAGCCAGCTCAAGACAGAAAAAATTGAACTTTGGAAAGCATGTGCCAAGAAACCTGTTCCTCTCCCGTGTGTTTTGGAGCAGGGACAAAAAGTGGGAGAGCAACCTGAGGCTGGTATTAGCAGGGCAGGGGTATGGAAAGGTACAGAAAATGCAACTCACAAAACTAGCAGAATGCTCCCCTATGATTATTGCTTCTGAGGCAATGGAGGCACTATTTTCAGAAACTGATTCTGAGGAACAATCTTGTCTGGGATTCTCTGAAACAGAAATTGAAGAGTTAATAGCTGAAAAAATGTGGGAGATTTAGTCAATAATGTTTTATCCTTCACTGACGTGATAGAGAGAAAGATGATACTGACGGTGTTGAAAGCAACCTCTGGAAAGAGCAGGCAGAGCAGATAGAGATTGTGAGTGATGCCTCTGACCTTTTTCCATATGGTTCACCCTCAACCACAGCTTCAGTGCCAAAATAAACCCCCAGGGATGCAGAGAAGAGACCTCACAAGACATTCCTGGTCTGGAATCATTTTAAAGTGAGGGATGACCTGTATTTTGCTCAGTGTTTTACTACAGTATGGCCATCAACAGATGGAAGATAATGGGGCTTCTGATAAAAGGTATGCAGGATCACCTAATGAAGGATCATCTGCTAGAATTAGCATCAGAGGAGAGTGGCAGTACTAGCCTTTTGAGCTCTTTTCCCACTCAAAGTTAAAGCTAGTGGAAAGGGGTTGAAAAAGGGAAGACTTTAACTCAAACTGATCCCTCGACTCCTTCCAGCAGTCAAGTGGCAGACCAGCAGCCCCCCTGTCATGTGCCCATAGAGAAAATGGGGTGGTGCTCCATATCACTATCCTGGAGCAAGGAGCAGGTAGCATCCAAAGTTTTAACAAGGTGAATCAGAGAAATAATTGCTTTGGATCAGTGGTTCCCTACCTTTTTTGTGTCGTGGCACATCTGGCTTTGGGCTCACTTCATCATAGCACATCACCTTCCCTATCCCCCATTTCCCTAATATCATCATTTTCTCTTTTCTTTCTTCTCCTCCCCAACCCCTGGCATCATCACCTTCCCTTCACTCTCCCCTGTATCATCACCTTTTCCCTTCCCCCTTCCTTCTCCCCTATCTCTCACCCCTCACATCACAATCTTACCCCCATTGCTTCCCTCTCCCTTCACTCCACTGCAATCATCTTCTCTGCACCACCCTTGGCATCATCACCTTTTCTTTTCTTCTCTATCCCCCTACCACCTCTGGTATCATCACTTTCTCCTCCCATCCCTCTCCCCTATCTCCCAGCATCATCATCTTCTTTTCATTTTCTCTTTACCCCCTGGAATCATCACCCTCTCTTCTCTTTTCCCTCACCCCCTGTATTTTCACCCCCTGGTATTATCTCTCTCCCCCACACTCTTTCATCATCACCTTCCCCTCTTTTCTCTCTCCCTACTCCCCACCTGTATCATCACTATCACCTTTCTTTCCCTGCTCTCTCCCTTCACCCTCCTAGCATCATCACCTTCCTACTTTCTTCCTCTACCCACTGACATCATCTTCTAGTACCTTTCATTTCTTAATCTCTCCCCTCCTTTGCATCAGCACTTTCTCTTTCCTTCCCTCTCTCTACCCCCCCCCCCCTTACCCCATCACCTTCCCTTCCCTCTCTCCCAAAACTCCCAGCTTCTTAGAACATCTGGCTATCCCTTCCAGCAGCACTTACTTAGTGATGCTTCTTTGTCCTCTGCCTGTTTCCCTCTGTAATGGGAACTGCATGGGGCCAGCAGGATTTGTGAGACTACAGGACCCAGTGCAGTGTCAATTGTAGAGGAGAAAAGCAGATGGGAAAGCAGAAGCAGCAGCAAATAAGCGCTGCTCTCTGGCTCCCCCTGATGGCGGGAGGATATCTTGCAAGCCAGCTATTGTAGGTAAAAGAAGAACTGAACATTGCCATGGCACACTGGTTGGGAAATGCTGCCCTGGATGATCGGCTAGTGCAGGTAGTGAAGAATGTAAGCTTTAAGTATTTGCTGCATGTGTTAGTCCCCAATTACAATGTTCCCTCCATGACTAAATTATCAGGTGAATTTTCAAACATTTTACGCGTAAAAATTTGCACTTGTGCATATAAAATAGCACATATGTAAATATATTATTGCGGCTCCCGGCCGCAGCAGGCCTCAG
Organism: Rhinatrema bivittatum; assembly: GCF_901001135.1. Lineage (NCBI taxonomy): Eukaryota > Metazoa > Chordata > Amphibia > Gymnophiona > Rhinatrematidae > Rhinatrema > Rhinatrema bivittatum. The sequence goes on from NC_042617.1 coordinate 157,884,304, forward strand.
CCGGACCCCCCTACCTTCTCCACTAGTCGACCACCGCCGCAGCCTGGCGCAGCATGCCCTGCTCTGTGGCAGGCCGACCGCGGACTTCCAATTGGCTGAAAACGCCATCCTCCTCCATTCGACGGGGCTCTCCCTAGGTGCACACGTGCGGGAGGCTCCGCCCTTTAAAGGGGCCACGGCAGGAAACCTCAGCCCGGCCCTGGGAGATGACTTCACGTTGGAGAGGTATTTAAACCCCATAGCAGTCTCCAGCTCCTTGTCTTTGCAACAGGTCAACTTCTCGGAGCGCTAGTTGCTGTTCCAGACGTCTCTTCTTCCTGTTCCTGCCTTGATCCTGATCCTGGTTCCATTCCTGCTTCTGTTCCAGTCCTTGAGTTCCTGAGTGTGAAGAAAACAAAAACAAACTAGACTGATATCTTGGAAGATGTAATATTTATTCCAATTACAAGTAAAAGTGCCTGACTTTGGCCGAGTTTCGCCTTTTGGCTACATCAAGGGCTGCTTGATGTCCAAGAGTATATTTAAGAATGTATTTTTTCAATATTTTCTTTCTTATTCTGTACGTGGAGGAAAAGAATAAGAAAGAGAATATTGAAAAAATACATTTTTAAATATACTCTTGGACAACAAGCAGCCCCTGATGTAGCCAAAAAGGCGAAACTCGGCCAGAGTCGGGCACTTTTACTTGTAATTGGAATAAATATTATATCTTCCAAGATATCGGTCTAGTTTGTTTTTGTTTTCTTCACACTTGTGTCTATGCTTGACCAATTTCCGCTTTGTTTCTTTGGACCTTGAGTTCCTGAGTCCTGTCCTGACATCCCAGCTCCTGCCTTCCTGCCTGTGCCTTCATTCCTATCTCCGGTCTTCTCCTCGATCCTCAGTTCCTGTGACCCCATCCTCGGCTTGATCTCCTGGTTTGACCTTGGCTTATCTTCTCGTCTCTGCTTGCCTGCTGCCCATCTTGACCCTTGGCCTGGTACTTCACTCTTGCTTGTCTGCTGCCTGCCCCGGACCTTCAGATTGGACCCCATTCCGCACCTTCGCTGCCACCCCAGACCCGGACCTCTGATCCTGTCTTCATCCCCAGCTTCATCGTCTTCAACGAGGCACCCGCACCTAAGTCCTGCCGGCCCCGGCACCCAAGGGCTCAACCTGCGGGGAACAAGGGCTGGTGTAGATGAAGGCCCTGCCGGGTTGTCCTCACCAGCTCCACCTACCGGAAACGAGATCCATTGAGGGCAATCCCTCAGTGGTTACATCATCACTCGTCCCAGCCCAAGGGTCCACAACCATAACATATATACTGTTTTCAAAACTGCAACTTACATACATAAATCAGTGTCCATGAGTAATTGTGCACATAAGAAAGAGGAGTGTTAGGGGTGTTCCGTGGTGGGGCCAGCATTTACCAAATAAGTTGCTATTTTAAAACCTGCAAAAGTGACGCATGTACTTTTTTGCTTCCATATATTTACCGGTACTTCTGTTCAATATCTGGTATAAGTGATTATAAACATCATTAAAGTGAAAAAATGACTGAGTAGAAGGTCTGGGTACAATGGGGAGACTTCAGGCTGACGAGCCAGAAGAGTCTTCACGAGCTAAAGATGGACTGGCAAACTGGCACACTAATTGGTAAAAATGGTTATTGCATTGTCCTGTGCATCTTATAAAATACCTTGATTTATTTGTATAAAAGCCAACTTACAGGGGATAAAAGCATCAAATTAACACGATTAAAATCTCTACACACATATCCTTTTAAAATTGGAAGCATAAATACATGGGTATATGATTTGTGCACACTTATCCAACTAATTTCAACTTATTTGGCTAAGTAGGGCCTTTTCCGCTCTTTAGAAAGACAAATTTAAGCTTATTTGGATAAATAATGGCACTGCCCTGGCTATATTTCAATTTATCCAGCTAAGTAGTAGCAGGCCTAAGTGGTGTTTTTTGGACTCATCTAGCTATGTGCTGCTACTTAGCTGAATAATTCAGCATTTATCTAGATAAGTTTAAACTTGCATGACTCATGATTTTTATATATGCAAACACTTGTGCATGCATATATACTCATATTTTATAGCCTGCACATATCCTTTCTGCGAAGGTTATAAAATACAGTAGCAACTTTGTGTGTGCCCATATACACATGTAAATGTGCGCACGTGTGCAGGTTTGAAAGTTATCCTCTCTCGGCAGGCTATCTCCACCTTGTACAACTAGTACTGGCTAAGGTGCAGCTGGTTCTAAGGAAGAGGGGAGTAGCTGTATTTCACCAGTCATATCTGGATCAGCATGAATGCCACACACGCTTACCTCTCCATAAAGGCACTCTGGTGGGATTTGACCAAGAGGACTGAGCACCAGTTTGCAGGTGGGCTGTGCTGCACACCCAGATGATGGACAGCCCTCATACTTCATGCAATATTCTATCAGTGATAAGACAGATGCTGGAGTTTTGGAGCTAGAGCAGAGAGGCAGGAGTACAGCTTTCTTTGTGACAGACAATGGTGCAAATATGATAAGGGCAATGGTAGATGGTGGCTTTTGGGGAATCTGTTGCTTTGCACACTTGCTGCACCTGGCAATGCCAGGGATGCCTAGGGGGACCAAGGACCACAGGACTCCAGTCCTGAAGGTCTTGATAGAAAGGTGCAGAAATTTAGTGAGGCATTTCTATCAAAGCAAGAAGAGAGCAGCTTCTCCGTGAGAAGCAGGAAGAATTCAGGATGCTTCATAAGCATCCAGTTCAAGTTGTTGGCACCCACTAGAATTTCACCTCTCTGATGCTGCAGAGGTTAGTGTAGCAACAGACACCCCCTTCGTGATCTGTCTCTGGCAGCAGAGGGGATCGTTTATAAAGCAGTAAAAGGTGGTTATTATGGGTTAAACAGTGTTTATCATGTGATAAATGTTGTTTATCGTGCAATATAGACATATTGTAGCTATATCACATCATATTTGTGATATCGTGCGTATTTTAAAACTAAAATCAACCCCCTATTACAATTAATTCTTTGCAAGCATTTGCATGCATTAAAATCACATCATGCATGTAAAGCAGCTTTGCATACTCAGTTTTCTATAAATAAAATAATACGATTGATTTAGAAAAATTTCAGCCACATTATTTTAGCTACACCTTTTCAAAAATCGTTATTCTAGCACGAGAGCACTGGAAGCTTAATGTGGATCCTGCAGCTCCCACATTAGAATTAAAGGGCCGTGTGGCTTGAAACCACCCCCTCAAAAGCATTCACCAAACACCTGGAGGCCTTACTAGAATCTCACTCCCGCCCACGCCAGGGCTGCCATTTGAGATGTTCCCACAATAAAAAGTTTAAAAAGAAATACAAAGTAAATTGCATGGCAACACCCCCACCTCCTCCCCAAGCCCTTCCCCATTACAACAAAGCCTCCCAATCCAATCCCAGAGCCCCCTGTCATTAAACTCCCCCCCCCCAAGAGCTGCCCCTTGGCCCCCTTCCATTAAAGCAAATTCCAGGTAGGGTCCCCCCCTCACCCCAACCCCTCAAAATTACCCTGGTGGGTTAGTTCCCCCATTTCTGACCCTTTACCTTTACATAGGTCATTGGTGGCCAGTGGAGGGCCCAGAGCACCTTCTAGCCCCAGGCCAAGTCGGCACCATTTTCCAAAAAGGTAGGGGCAAAGGCTGGTGGGCGCCATTTTTGAAAATGGCACCCTGGATACTCCACTGAGACCACCAATGACATTTGTAAAGGTAGGGGAAGTCAGGGTGGGGGTACTAGCCCACCAGAGTCATTTTTGAATTTTGGGTAGTTGGGAGAAAAGGGGCCCTACCTGGGGTTTGCTTTAATGGAAAGGGGGCCAAAGCTGGGGGCCAGCTCTTGGGGGTGGAGGGTTTAATTAAAGTGGGAGGGCTTGTATTGGATCTGGGAGGGTTGATGTAATGGGGAGGAGTTTGGAGAGAGGGGTGGGGCATCACTGCGCAGTTTACTTTATATATATATATATTTTTTTTTTGAGGGGCTGCCTCAAAAGTCAGTCCCGTATGGGGGAGGAGGACTTGCAAGATCCCCATTTGTCAGGCTGCATGACCCTTTAAAGCCAGTGCACCCCATGGTAAGGACTTTTTACATGATACAACTTAGTGCATTAGCCCTTAAGTAGTGTCTGTCATAATGCATGTCTTTGTTTTTCTTGGCTACATTGCATGTCTTTTCGATGCATTCTGCCTTTGCATTTTTTGTTCTTGTTTATTTGTTATCCCTTTGCATCTGAGTTTCTTCTCTTTTCCCTCATCCAAAAAGCTGATGTCCTGCAGTCCAGGCAGTCTGCGAATGGATATTTGCATTGCACGGGGCTTGTTCTAGAGATGCCCCTAGTGTAGGTGTAGTTGTGTCTGCTAACTTCTTTCCGGCTTTATACTTGATGCTTTCTCTGTGGGGTTCATAATCTCCCTGTAGGATCAGTAGGAGGAGGAAGAGGACGTGCTCCACCCTGGAGGTGGAAACAGCACCCTCCCGGTCCTCAAAGAAGCGACAAGACCCAACCACTCTTGTCCCTCCCCCCCCCCCCCCACACACACATCAGGATGAAGAGGAAACATTTAGAATTTAAAAAAAAGTTTTAAAGTTTGTGTGCTTTGAGTATATGTTAGATCCTCCTTAAATGTCCAGGACCAGGCATCTAACCTGGTCCACCTTAAGACAGTCACAAAAGAATCCTGGCTGCAAGATATTTTAGATATTTTCCCTGGGGAAAAGGATAAGACGCTAGGACCCCAAGAGAAAGGGTAGCCCCAGATGAGACTCGAAGAAAGCAAGAACTTTGGTAAATGACTTATGTGTGTAAACTGCCTCCAGGGGCATCGTTAACACCGGGTACAAGGGACACTTACCCCAAGTCCAAACCTCAGTGCCTGGAATCTCAGCCTTAGCTCCCACTAAGGAGGAGGCTGCCGCGCAGATGTGTCGGCTGGGCCCGCATGGCCTGAGGAGTAAGGACTGCAGCTGTGTTAGCAAGCAGCACATTTATTTATGTATTTATTTATTTATTTATTTATTTATTTAAAGGCTTTTTTATACCGGCATTCATGATAAAATCACATCATGCTGGTTTACATAAAACAAGGGGGAGTGATAACATTGAACGAAAAACAGGTGTTGAGAGGCAGAAGAGTAAGTTACAATAAAACAAGGGAGATTGGAACTAGGAGAAGAAGAAGAGTAGAAACAATAATTTAGGCAGTAACAATGAGAGGAATTATTTACATGGTGTTGACAGGAAATTTACAAGTTGATGTTGTCTGTCTGGTGATAAAGTTAGGAGAGTCAGTTGTGATCAGGAAAGGCTTGCCTAAAAAACCATGTCTTTAGCCTTTTTCTGAAGGTTAATAAGCAAGGTTCCAGTCTGAGGTCAGGGGGAATGGCATTCCATAAAGATGGTCCTGCAGTTGAAAAAGCCCGATCTCTGAGTGTTTGATGGTGTGTAACTTTTGTTTGTGGAACGTGTAGGGATCCTTTATATGCTTCTCTGATTGGTCTTGATGAGGAGTGTAGTCTGAGCGGGATTTGGAGGCTGAGAGGGGCTTGCGAGTAGATGGTTTTATGGATGATGGTGATGGACTTGTGGAGGATTCTGAAGTGAATTGGGAGCCAGTGTAATTTTTTGAGAATGGGGGAGATGTGATCTCTTCTTCTGGCATTTGTTAAGATCCTGGCAGTAGCATTTTGCAGCATCTGGAGTGGTTTTATGGAAGACGAAGGGAGACCCAGCAAGATAGAGTTGCAGTAGTCTATCTTGGAGAAAATTATGGCTTGAAGGACAGTTCTGAAGTCTTGAAAATGAAGAAGTGGTTTTATTCTTTTCAGAACCTGTAGTTTATAGAAGCCGTCATTGGTGGTACGGTTGATGAATGTTTTTAAACTTAAGTGGTTGTCGATTAGGACTCCTAGGTCTCTAGCTTGGGAGACAAAGATGTTTGATGGTGTATTTTGTGTGGTGTTGCTGTTTTCCGGGGAAATGAAGAGGAGTTCGGTTTTTTCCGAATTTAAAATCAGATTTAGACAATTCAAAATCCTCCTCGTTTATGCCCCTCCAGGGCTTCTTGATTCAGATCCTTCCTCCATCGTAGAAATCATTGCAAAATTCTTGAACCTAGATGCACCCGCCTTGATCCTAGGAGATTTCAACCTCCACGTCGACAATACCATTCTTACATCTAGCTGTGAGGCCCTTCTAACTACACTTTCATCTATGGGCTTTAAACAGATCATCAACAAGCCCACCCACAAAGCAGGTCATACCCTTGACCTTTTGTTCATAAACTCTGGCATTACACACTCATCCCCCACTATATGCACCCAGGTCCCCTGGTCGGACCATTCAGTAATTTCAACCTCTTTCAAACTGACAGAAAACCGCAACACCCAACCCACTCAATCTTCATTTCTCTACAGGAAATCCTGCTCCTCTGAAGACCTCAGTAGCCACCTGGCTAAAGAACTCCCACACATCAACCTGGCAGACCCCAACACTGCCCTACTTTCTTGGAATAACATCACAGAGTCAGTAGCAAATAAATTATGTCCAATTTCTTCAAAAAAAACTTAATCCTAACACCCCAAAAAGACAACCTTGGTTCACCAAAGACCTCCGAAAACTCAAACAATCCCTCAGAAAGAAAGAAAGTGAATGGCGTAAAATACCTTGTCCAAGCACACTATCCATATACAAATTTGCTCTCCACCAATACAGGAACTCTACCTTAAGAGCAAAAAGGGATTTCTACGCCCACAAGATCCACAACATTATCTTCGACCCCAAAGCTTTATTCTCATACGTATCCGATCTAACACAAACCAATGCCCCAACGATTCCCATCGATCAGGCACAGTCCAAAGCAGACGATTTGGCGCTTTTCTTCCAAAACAAAATATCCAACCTATTAGCACTGCTGCCCCCTGGCCCATCTCCTAGTTCCAGCCACTATCTTCAAACAAACAAAAAAATATCTCTCGAAACGTTCGAACCCACTACTGCTTCAGAGATCCACTCTCTCCTAAAGAAATTGAAACCTTCCTCCCATCCATCCAACCAAATCCCCACAAAACGTCTCCTGCTAATACCGGACACCATATCAAACACCCTTGCCGATATTATAAACTGTTCTTTAGCACAAGGAATCTACCCAGATGCCCTGAAACTAGCATCTATCAAACCCCTTCTAAAGAAACCAAATTTGGATCCAAACGACAACAACAACTTCCACCCTATTTCCAATCTTCCTTTTATAGCCAAGTTATTAGAAAAATTAGTCAACTCTCAACTCTCCGATTACCTGGAAGATCATAAAATACTGTACCCAACACAATACGGATTCCGCAAGGCATTAAGTACTGAATCCCTCCTCACCTCATCTCATCTCATTTAAAACTAATTGGAGAACATGCTTTTTTACTCCACGCACAATTAAGCTCTGGAATTTGTTGCCAGAGGATGTGGTTAGTGCAGTTAGTGTTGATGGGTTTAAAGAAGGTTTGGATAAGTTCTTGGAGGAGAAGTCCACTAACTGCTATTAATCAAGTTGGCTTAGGGAATAGCCACTGCTATTACTGGCATCAGCAGCATGGGATCTTCTTAGTGTTTGGGTACTTGCCAGGTACTTGTAGCCTGGATTGGCCACTGTTGGAAACAGGATGCTGGGCTTGATGGACCTTTGGTCTGACCCAGTAAGGCAATTTCTTATGTTCTTATGATGAATTGGCAGCTGCTATATTGGTTGGGCCTATGTGACCTGAGAAGGAGGGGCTGCAGCTGTCTCAGCCAGCCTGCTTGGCCCAAAGAGGAGGAGGGGCTGCTGTTATGTTGGCTGGGCTCTCGCGGCCCAGGAAGAGACTGCTGTGTCAGCCTGCAGGGCTGAAGAAGAAGGCTGCGCCTATCTGCACTCTGCATGCTCTGAAGAAAGAGAGACAGAGAGCATATCTACATATGTATAAGACAGAGACATGTATTATTACCTGTGTACCTTAGCGGGTAACAAAAATTATACAGTCTATGTGTGTGCGGGAGAGCATGAGAGTGTGTATGTGTGTGTGTAATATAGAGAGAGAGAGACAGAGGACACCTGTGTGTGTGTGTGTGTGTGTGTGTGTGTGTGTGTGTGTGTGTGTGTGAAAGAAAGACAAGGAGCATGTTTGTGCATGTGTGAGAGACAGAGAGCATGTTTGTATGTGTGTGTCAGCGAGACACTGCACGAGTCCAAGAAGGAGACTGCTGTTGCCTGGGTGGTAGATTTTAAAAAGGTTACTCGCATAAGTTATGCACGTAACCCTTTAAAACCCCCCCTGCACGCGCCAAGCCTATTTTGCATAGGTTCGGCGGCACGAGCAAGCCCTGGGACGTGCGTAAGTCCCGGGGCTTTGCTAGGGGGGCGTGTCAGGGGGTGGCACGACGTTCGGGGCGTTCTGGGGGGTGTGGTTCCAGCCCGGGGGCGTTTCAGGGGTGTGGCCGAGGCCTCTGAAATCATTCCCGGGCCGGGCAATCGTGCGGTGGCGGCTGACCGGCACACGTGAGTTACGCCTGCCTGGGGCAGGCGTAACTTTCGCGATAAAGGTGGGGGGGGGTGTAGATAGGGCTGGGGGGGGTGGGTTAGGTAGGGGAAGGGAGGGGAAGGTGGGGGGAGGTCGGAGGGAACGGGCAGTGCGCGCAGGGCTCGGCGCACGCAAGGTATACAAATGTGCACCCCCTTGCGCGCGCTGACCCCGGATTTTATAAGATATGCGCGGCTACGAGAGAAAGCATGTGAATATGAGCAAGCAAGTGTGGGTGTGTTGGAGAGTGTGTGTATGTGAGAAAGAGAAGAAAATTTGTGCATGCCCTTCCCCCACTAATCCATGAGAATCTAGGGGTGACCAGAAATCAAAAGTTCCCAGATATGAGTAGTAAGGGATTTTTCTATCCTTATTTGTTTTCATTATTGGGTATTATTTGTTGTGTCTGCTGTTTTGAAATATTTTATTGGAGCTTGGAAAAATTTTAAAACATTTTATACAAGTTTTAATTATTAGATATTCATTTTTCCAGATGCTTTTGAAATTACTATTCTTTTTCTAAGTATAGTTTTATTATTATAATGTTTTATATTTCTTGGTTTTATTTTTTATATTTGATGTGGCATGATAATTGTGTTTTTCCATTGTTGCCCTGCATACAGAGTCTGGCTTCTTGTACTTTCAAGTTGTTTGTCTGCATATTTCTATTTCTATTTTTTAGTCTCTTTAGTCTGTGTTTGATGAGGATTTGTCTGTATTCTACATGTGTGACCAAGATAAAGTATTTTGCTAGCATGTGGCTCCTGTGCAGATATCTATAGCAGCTTGACTTGTTCTAGTTTCCTGATAGGTGTACTGGTGTTGTATAGTCTAGTGTAATATTTGAAGTGTTGCCTTTTCATAGGTAGGGTTGTTACTATTCGAGTGCTGGCAGTTAGTGCTATATTGGAATGTAAGGTTTACTATATTGTGATTGTAATTCACTTTTTTTCAGAGGATTCATTGCCAATTTGTTGTCAGTATCAAATTAAATTCAGCACAATTTTTAAATCTTAACAGTACTGTAACCCAAAGGCTGAATGTAAGTTGTTGTGTGCTGTGCTGTGCTATATCTGGATCCCTCAGCCAGCTGTGAGTGCACCTTGAGAAGAGATCAGTGAAGAGTGAGGATGATTAATTTTGGGGAAAAATGATCAATGAACCAAACTATGCATGTGCATACACAATTAATGGAATGCATGTATCTATGCAGATTATGCTCTGTCATTCTTATGGTGTTTCAAATAGATTCATGAGTGCATCACTCATTGATAGCTCTGTTGGTTCTGTTGATCCATTGGTAGATTGTCAATTGCCACTGTCCTGGAGATGCTAGAATAGAAAGAATAGAGGGACAAGAGAGAGAGAAGGCAAGTTCAGGGGTAGTGGTGGCAGATTTAGTTTAGTTTATACAAAATTATATTCTGTACATATTACACAATATAGATTATGGCAGATAATAAAGAACATACATAAAATTTAAAAATAATTTATGCAAATGAGGGGAGGGTCAGGTGTCTCTTCTCTCCTTGGTTCTCAGTAAGGCAGTTTGTGGACAAGTTATCCAGCTAAGGTTAGCTGGATAACTTGTCCCATATATTCAGTGGGAGAAATGTCCTGCTAAATATATTTGATTAAAATTATCCAGCTACATATAGTCAGATAACTAAAAACTTGACCAGCTATGTTTGAAAATAGCTGGTTAGGCTTTTAATAGAAAATTAACAGAGTATTAAGGAGAGTGAAATGGGAGTTGGGAACTGGAGAATTCCATTCAATGGAATAGACTAGGAAAAATCAGGAGATGTAGAAAAAATCAACAGGAAGGAGAGGGTCTCAATATACCTCTTGGATCAGAGTTGTGGTGAGAGAAGCAGTGTTCTGAGAAGATGCATCTTCAGCAAAAAATTGCAAGCTCCGATGGTCTCCCATTGTTTTTAAAATTCTCATCAGTTTGCCAATTTACAATGGTGGATCATTGAACAGATAACATCCACGGGACATGAACTGAATTTGGATTACAAATTAAATTTCAGAGAACAATTTTGGATTTTCACAGCAAATTCTATTGCTCCACATGGTTTAAATGCTGAAATTGACTGTTTTAATGATTTTTTGGATTTTATTTTTTTTCCTCTGAAGGCCTTACTTAAGTTTTTTTGAGCATAGTTACTAACTTACTAGTAACATCATTAATTTTATCTGGTTGCCAATTGGAAGCCTGGGTGAACCCAGAGAAGAGACAAGCACACAATAGACAGTGTGTATAGCTCTTAATGTGTTGTGCTACAAGATAGAACCCTTTGCTTATGGTTTTCCTTTTTATTTCAGCACATTATCTCAATAAAATAACCCCCTGAATTCTCTGGACCAATGATTATTTAAAAAGCAATGAAGGTCTGAGACTGATAGTGCTTATTATGATGATCCATTACTTTATTTCACTTTTAATAACTGTGAAGAATAGCAGAGCTGCTTTTGTTTTGTTTCTTGTCATTAAATAAAGATTTGACCTGTTCTCTGGCCAACCCCAAAACTGCTCACGTTACCACAGGGTTCCTTTACTTTCCATGGCATCCCTAGTACCTGAATTCCAGTGCTTCTGCTCTGCTGAACTTGCAGGATAGTTTCTTTTTCTCTCTTTCCTCAGTTTGAGTACCATGTGGGTACAAGCTTCTTTCTCCCTTGATGTGCAGTACCGGGATGGTGCCATATACTGGAATAGTTAGTGAAAAATTCCTTCTTTTTACCAAAGCTACGGTGATCAACTGCAAGGTTTCCAGATCCCTTACTGGCAAACCAACTGGAAAATTGCTTGCAACCAAAAACAGGATTCTCTCCTTCCTTGAGAAAAAAAAGAGTGAGATTTGTCTTCTACTCTGGGAAAACTCTCCACTCCTTCTCCTATTCACAATGTTAGGACATAAAATAAAATGAGATGAGAAAGTTTCGGATATGCTAACTCCTCTTTACTCTCCAAAACTAGGGAGAGAGCCTACCAGCCCTTTCAGTTGGGCCTGACAATTGCTGCTCTAGCATATAATGGTTTCCATGCTGCCTGTGTGCCTTCCTGCAACTCATACTGCAGGGCAGAGAGAAAAACTGTTCCATCTCTTCACACTATCTCACAGAACTCTCTAGAAAACTCTAGGGGTCTCTACATACCATTGCAGGGACAATCCAGTCCAGCAACCTCCTAAAGGGGTGATCTTTCAAATGCATCCTACCATTTACTACACTATACAAATATGTCCTGAACAAAAGGGGCACTGACTAAATTAATAAGGATCTTAGCAGTCCTGACATTTGTATTATATATCATGGTTTTGTTTTTTTCTGGAACATAAATACTCTTGGGATTAAGAGTCAAAGATCGAGCCAATTTATCTGAGCAATGGAAAAATGGAAGTCCATATTTCAGTTTTGAAAAGCAATTTGTTTATATCAGTCAAATGAGGATAAACTTTGCTGTCACCCAGATCAATAAAGACTCCAAGGGCATTTAGCAGTCTAAGGAGAGCGAGTTGCACCTGGAATGGCCTAGCATACTGTCCCAGCTGGTCATGTGCAAGCTAATCGCCAACTGGATTGTGATAGTATTGAGGAAACCAGGTGGCATCTGCTATTAAATTGCTAAAAACTAAAACCTATCTCATGGACTGTAAATGTTTTCCTCATTGATACAAAATGGGAGAAAACCCTTATTTCATTAGACTCTAAAATATCTGTGTTGAGAGTCATTTTTCTTTCTAGCCCAAACAAGAAGTGTCCACTGTATCATGAAAGGGGGAAATCAGGGTTGCCTCAGAAAAAAATAAGGGGGTTGGTTTGATTAGAATGAAACCTACTCATTTTTAAAGCTTCATTCCAAAACTTTAATGAAAAAAAAACAACAAAAAACTACTAGAGGTTGCTTTTTGATTCAGTAGAAACAACAGATAAGGGGATGAATGGCAATATACAGTAGTTAGATGTAATAATTCAACTAATTTGTATTCTCTTACTTTCCTGCTCTCCGAACAGGAGGTTCTTGACCATAACAATGTACACCAACTATGTGATCAGTTTGGAGACTGTAAACCCTCCTTAATCCTAGGGACCTTGTAAAATAGACAGTCTGGAACTCAGCTGCCCACCTGTGATGACTTTAGAAACATTTTCCTCATTGGCTAGGTCCAGTAATAATCTCCCTGCATTCTATTACCAGTTGCCTAATTAGTGGCTTTGTAGGGAGTGCACAATCTCCATGTTCCCTAGGCTTATATATAAAGAGTGAGAGAAAGAAAATGAGATGCTTGGTAGATATCTATGCAAGAACATTGATATGACAGTTTCTGACAGTGGATGATGGCATGGCAAACCAGAATCTGTGTGACATTGTCAAAACTGTAATAGCATGAGAGTAGCGGGCACCAGAAAAAGATGGCATCCCCAATGAGAGTGTCAGTAAACATTAGAGAATATGTGACGGTCCTCACAGGGAAAAAAAAAAAAAAGGCAGTGTGATGCTGTTCCAGGGACAATAAGGTAAGGAATATGCTCCTCCAAAGTAAATATTATATATTATATGCCGTACAGAGGAACATAATCAAAGAAAGAAATAAGATTAAAGGTATACAAGCAATGACTTGCTGAAGAATAAGAAGCAAAAGAAATGAGATTGGGAGATTGATAATGCTCTATGGTAACAGCATAGGGGATTTACCCAGAATGCAGCTGCTATTGGGCATTCAGGACTAGTTGATCTCTAGCTTCAAGCATCAATGAAGTTCAATATAACTAATCCTTATAAATGGCTTAGCTGATAAAATGCATCCAAGTGCTGGCAAGGCTTATGTATTTTCCTTAGCTAAATTCATTTCAAGGCTCAGTAGCTGCTAGTTGTAGCGATGCTGTACACAATTTCAGTCTATAGCTGGCAATGTTGAGGAGATGTTGGAACAATAGTTTTTAAAATGAGGAAACTGGTTCATTTAAACACTGGGGCTCAGCTTTCTAAATGACCTTATCCTGCTCACTGTTTACGCTCATTTTTGTTAGCCTTTTCATCTACTGTATATTTTCCAACAAGGTTAGAAGGAAAAGAAAGAGCAATTGGCCGACATGACCCTAACTCCACGTTTTACGGTAAGTTTTGCCATCACAGGAAGCCAATTTCCAAATGTCCACTTTGGAGGCAAAGTCTGTGAGTACATTTTATTCTCAGACTTTGAACCAAGTTTCAAAGAGAAAGCGCACACACACTATCATTTTGGAACTTGCTGTGGATACAAAGTACCGGTGGACTTTTGCATCCGCTTTCAGTGCAGGTAGATTGCATAAGGAAAATAACACATGTAGCCTTTAAAATACAATCTGTACATGCTATTTTATGATCCCCCCCCCCCCATAACACGCCTCGGCTAAATGTGACTCAAAGTAAGCATGCTGTGGAACAGCACACATGCATTTAACTGTAGTGAGGGAGGAAAGTTTGCAGACAGTTAATTTACATGGAGTAAATCAATATTCATCCACACAAATTGTCCTACATATGATTTACATAGATTGTTTGGAATTAAGGAGTGCTATTTGATAAGAAGTGTGGCAACCCTATAGAATCTGGCCACCAAAAGCCACTGTCCCTGTATCCCTGTCCTTATAACACACTTAAGGGTGAATTTTCAAAGCACCATGCACATAAAAATCGGGAATTACATGGGTGGTTGGACCCTCTGCGCGCCGTGCGCATTTTCAAAAGGATCAGCCATGCATGTAAGTCCTTGATACACGCACAAATGCCAGGCCCTGAAAAAGGGGGCATGGTCTGGGCAGGGAGGGGTGTGGTGGGATGGAGGCCAGCCGGGATAGCGGCCATTAGCCGCTGTTCCAGGGAAGCATGCGCCCCCCCCCCATGCGTCCCCCCCCCCCAAAAAAATTAGAAAGTGTCCAACCCTACGATGGCCCCCTGCCTTCCCCACCCCATCCCCTTAATAGTGATTAAATTCCCTTTAGTCTCGAGATCTTCCCTCCTGCCCATCCCTCCCCCATCCAAATAAAATACAATCCCTGGATTCTAGGGTTCCCTCCCACCCCAAAAATATCTGCCTGGGGGTCTACGGGGGCTTCTGGATCACCACCCCCTAGCCCCCACCCTCCTGTACCTCAAATAGCAAACACTGGAGTTCAGTAAGGGCCCCAAAGTGCCCCCTGGCTCTAGATTCGATGTCATTTTTAAAAATGGCTCCGACATTACCTTGTCCCTATCATGTCCATTGCATGCTATTTAACTCACAGTAGCACCTTATCACACCTTAGTAAATCCACTTATAAGTGCTGTGCACACAGGGGTCAATTTACTTCCATGCTGAACTTACAAAAAGTAGGGGCAAAAATGTATTTGCTACATTGGAAAAATACAAATATTAATAACCTGTGCTTGTGAAAGGCTCCTGAGAGGCACCACACATCTTGGCAAAGGCAAATAAACCTCCTTTTCTGGTGTTTCAGCTGATAATATATAATTATCAGCTTGGTAATAAGCTGATAATATATGATGCACTATCTGTTGCATCATATATTATCAGCTTATTACCCCATTTTTGACATGCAAAGTCACTCTGCTGACATTACCAACATCTGAATTAGGATGAAGGCAGCATACAAAGCAGGTTCATGCTGTGATATCAGCACAAAGTAAGGGCAAGATGCTATAAATGCCTGCCCGAACTTCGGTCATGATTCACTCTCCTTAAAATATGCTCTAAAGCACGTACATTCCCCTGCTCCAGCGGAAACAATGGGGAAGATTCAGTGTGCTAAAGACTAAAATGTAAAAAATTACTCAAGTTTTGTATCACACATATCAGCAGATTTATTACAGTAAAGAGATTGACATTCAGCTGTGGGCAATCCAGGCACGTTGTCCAGATAAACTTATCCGGATAACTTAGACAGGACATTCAGCAGTGAGACTGTGCTGCTGAAAATATCCAGATAAATTTAGGACTGTTCCATAGCATGATCAGACATCCAGATAGCTGGATTACGCGGAATATCAGCATTATCTGGCTAAATCAGCCCTGCCACAGAACACCTTCAACCTATCTGGCTAAGTTTTTATCTGGATAAAACTTAACCAGATAAGTGAGGGGCTGTGCACTTAGTAGGAAATTCAAATCCTGTGCTTTGTCTGGCTAAGTGTTAAATTTAGCTGGACAAGCCATTTGAATATGGACTTCAAAATGTATAAGAAAATACAAGGACTCAAACACGTATAGATATAACATCTTGTTTTAATTATCTCACTACATTTGGAAAGTAATTTAGTCCTGGGAGAATTCTGCACTACTGAACGGCACATAATTTGTGCAAAATCTCCCCCGTGCAGAATTGCCATTTTCTGCACAGAAATGCCAAATTCTATGCAGAAAATGGCAGAAGAGACCCCGGCATGCACCGAACAGATGTGTGCCGCAGGACGCGCTCCATTCGCTGTAAAGATGAAGGCCCCGGCGTGCCGTTCGCAGCGAAGATGAAGGCCCCCGTGTGCCGCGAACGGAGTGTGCTCCGCTCATGGCGAAGATGAAGGCCCTGGTGAGAGTGAATGTGTGTGTGTGAGAGGAGAGAGAGAGGGGTAGGGCTGTGAGGAGAGGGGAGGGTGGGAGAATAGGGAGAGGGGTGTGAGAGAGGAAAGGGGAGGGGAGGGTGTGAGAGAGAGCAGGGGGGTGAGCAGGAGGGTGTGAGAGAGAGCATGGGAGGTGAGAGAGCAGAGGGGGGGTTGCTCGAGTGTGGATGCCAGAGAGTGGGAGCCTATGTGAGGAGATTGTGAAGGAGTGTGTATGTGTGTGAGAGATTGTGAAGGAGTATGTATGTGTGTGAGAGATTGGGAGCTCGTGTGTATGAAAAAGGGATCATCTGTATGTGAGAGTTCTAGCCTGTGTGAAGGGATTGTGTGTGTGAGACAGAGCCTGTGTGAAGGGGTGCATGAGAGAAAGACATAGGTAGCCTGTGTGACAATGTATGTGTGAGAGAGAAAGGGAACTTGTGTGGGTCTGTATGCAAGAGAGAGGGACCCTGAATGAGGGGATGTGTGTGTGTCTTGGCCGAGGCCCAGGCTTCTGGCTTCAGCTGAGACCCCCGGCACTGTGCTCGATTCTACGCCATGGTCCTTGCTTCGGGCTTTGGCCTATGCCCGAGCATGATGCCGGCACCTCTGCTTAGGCCTGAAACCAGCATCTTGCCTAGGGCATAAGCCACGGCCCCTGCTTTGGGCCTCACCCTATGCCGTAGGTGAGGCCCCAGCTTCAGGCCTAAACCTAGGCCTGATGCAATTGTGTAAAACAAAACAAACAATTAAGGTTTGTTTCATTCGGGGTGTCCCCGATTTGTTTCGGGGCCCTTGAATGGAATGAATTAGCTTTATTTGTTGCATTTTGCAATTTCATTTTAAACGAATGCACATCCCTAGTATTTTATAATATGCACGTATCTGATATGCATACTTTTGTAGAGCACTTCCATTTTGGATTCCTGCTGAGAGGTTGTGCTAAGAGAAGCTTTGCTGCGACCCAGCTTTAAAATATTTTGAAACTGGAGGAGCTGTTCTAAATCTGCTTACTTCTAAATATTGGTCCTTTGTGGATATCAGAGTTTGTGTTGCGGACTCTAAAGTACTTACCTTAGCTTCATTGATATTATGTCATTGAAGACCCTGAGGATGGCATACATTAAAGGCAGGAGTATAGATGGCACTGGAAACTGAGATCTCTTTAAGTGGTCTTAAAGAGAAACTGATCAAAGCAATTTAAAAAAATGTTGGCAATGTTGGAGGATAGACTGAGCAAGCTTCAGACCTCTCTAGATGAAATCCAGGAAGGGTTTGAATGTCATGCGAATAAAATTGTGGACTTGAACAACAGAATGGCAGTTCAGGAGCTGGTTACAGATCAGCATGCAACACAATTAGAAACCCTATGAAAAGAAAATAGGTGCTTATGGAAAGAATGGAGGATCAAGGAAACTCAGCAGGTGGAATAACATCTGTGTAATTGGTCTGCCAGAATTAGTGAAGGATCATGAACTATTACAGCTTATCCAAGTATGGCTTTCAAAGAGCCTTGGCCTGCCTCTTGAAACAGAACCTGTCTTGGTTGAGCGTGCACACAGGCTCAGACTGTGGCTGAGGTCGGTGATTGCTCGAATATTAAAGTACGCTGACAATGTAAAACTGTGGCACTGGCTAGCACATAAGAAAAAAGGCAGTCTTGAATGTAAGGGCCATAAGTTTTTACTCTTCAATAATTATTCAGCAAAGGTTTCGGAAAGCAGAAAATTACTAAGATCGATTCGCTCTGAGTAATACTGCAAAGGTATAAAATTTTCTTTATATTTTCCAGTGAAACTAAGAATGACTCATGAAGTAAAGAATGTTTTTGCAAACTAAAGAACAAATTGATAATTTCATTGTGAAGATCTACCTGTGACCACTGTGTTGATATTGATTTGCTGTGTTTTACCTCTGAGTTCTACTTATTGTTCTAGATGCCTGTTTAGTGATTTGGATTAAAATACATAGTAAGAGGAACTTATTAATTTTCTTTTTCAAAATATGTGAGTTATACCGCAGATCTTCAGTTGGAAGGAACTTTGATTACTGCATCATTAACATAAAGTGTCATCTTGGAGATAGACATGCTATTTACTAGAGGGCACACAAACAAATTTATTGTTCTTTGGGGCTGCTCTAGCTAGCAAGTTATCCCATCCTTAACTCTTTATCCTGGGGAGATTCTTTTTATGGGGGGAAGCTCTCGCTTTTGGCCCAGGCGTTGGTATCTTGCTTTCAGTGTGTATAGATAGTAGGTGCTGAGATGCTGGGACAAATCAGATAGGATCAGGATCTGGGTGTTAAAATAAAGTTTACTGATTGGTAATAATTAATTTAAAGTCCATTTGTCAATAATGTTGAAGTTACATCTGACTGCAGGTATATGTTTATTTCTGTAAAGATAGGTGTCCTTTTGTTTCTGGCATCTGGGTAGAGCTCCCATGGTGATTTTAATTCCTCAAAGTTGACCCAGTGGCTAACCAGGAATCTTATTGGAGGGGTCCTCAACTTCACAGCAAAACAGTTCTACCTGACTTTATATCCTTCCTTGACACCCAGCTCATCCTGGTCTCAAGGGTGGAGATCCAATTGGGGGCTCCCAATCTTGCTCCTTTATTCTTAGTTGTTCATACTGTGAACTTCTCTTGGGGAAAAGTCAAAAGGGGATCAGGCTATGCCAGCACAGCATCCCAGTGGGGAGGGTAATCCAAAAAACCTCCCCACATGGTAAATGTCCAAAAATACTTCTAAAGGTAAACTGGGTATATCTTTAGTAGAGATGTGAATCGGAACCGGAATCGGTTCGGATTCCGGTTCGGATTCACATCGTAGTTTTTTTTTCGTCCGGCCCGATCGCGGTTTTGTTTATTGGCTGCGCCCGAGCCAATAAACAAAAAACCCACCCCGACCCTTTAAAACTAATCCCTTAGCTTCCCCCACCCTCCCAACCCCCCCAAAAACTTTTTACAGGTACCTGGTGGTCCAGTGGGGGTCCCGGGAGCGATCTCCCGCTCCCAGGCCATCGGCTGCCACTAATCAAAATGGTGCTGATGGCCCTTTGCCCTTACCATGTGACAGGGTATCCGTGCAATTGGCCGGCCCCTGTCACATGGTAGGAGCACGGATGGCCCACGCCATTTTTAAAGATTGTACCCTCCATTACTTCAGGTACAAACTTAGGGCCTCATTTTCCAATATTGCACATGATACCAAAAAGGGGTGTTACCTTATGCTAATAAGCATGCATATCACAATAACAGCTTGCAACACACTCTTAGCACAAGTTGCACTATGAGTATATATCACAGAGAGAGAGAGAGAGAGAGACTGAGAGACTTGCTATAGTGTCCCTTCCCTAGACAGGTATTTGTATCCCTATGAGAGGCCCACCTAGTAACTCGAGGTGGGGATTAGGTATGAGTGTAGGGGTTGGGGGCCACTTTCACATTCAACATGAGACGTACGAACAGAACAGTGGTCTCTTGTGAAGATTTGATGGCCTTCGGAGTGAGGAAACTCACTCCAAGATGAGATTTGGACAATGTACTCTCCACCTAGCTTGATGGACACTCTACCTGGGCAACAACAAGCTATATTTCAAATTTTGCTCTGCATATGACTGAGTTGGAGAGACAGTATGGACATCTGCTGTGTTTCATCTTCTCTAGTGTCTACATTTAATACTTTTTCTTTCAGTTTATGGGGTGCACACAGGGTACATCTTCAACTTAAGATGTGATCCTTTGAAGCTGTAATTTCTGCTTATATGATGTGTTTTGTGTGGGTGAAAGTTAGTGTGTTTATAAGAAGGAATGGTCAAGAGAGGCTGCATGGGTGAGGGATGAGTGCTGGAATGTGCTCTAGGACTAGTTTTGTATTTCAATGTTGTGGACTGGGATGTCTAAGCTGGGAGGCATCTGAGTCACTACAAAAGGTTCTTTACTAGTTTGATAAGTCTTATTGGTATGGTAATAGGTGATTTGAAGCTATTTTCTCTTAATATTGATGGCATGCACTCCCCTATTAAGAGAGAGAAGCTTTTAATGCTGTTTAAAAAATAGTAAGCTCAAATATTGTATTTACAAGAAACCCACTTCACTGATGCTGAACATAAAAAATTAAAAAGAGATTGGATAGGTCCAATATTATTATGCATTTTATCCGAGTAGGCAACATGGGGTAAAAGAATTATCGATAAAGAAGGATGCTATGTGATAGTGGCATTCTTTTTCATCCATTTTGGTTTATGCAACATTATTTATTTATTTATTTATTTATTTAAATGCTTTTAAAATATACTGACATTCATAGGACATATCATGCCGGTTCACAATCAACATTGTAAAGGAGGAAGAGGAAATTACAAATAACAGGGAGGGGGGAGGTGGAGCAGTGAAGGAAAAAGGAGAGGATGGGGGTCAGGTGACAGTAAGCGCAGAAGTTGCGGGAAGGAGAAAGGTAGTGAAGTGCTAGGGGAGAGAGAAATTGATAGGAACTGTGTTAAAAAAAAAAAAACTGAGAATAAAAAATTAACAAATTTACAAAATCAGCAATTCCCTAGGATGCATCAACGGATTAGAAGGGGTAAGGGAATTGGAAGTGGCAGTGGAGGGGGTTTAGGTCTGATTGGAGTCAGGGTATGCTCCAATAAACGCTCCAAAATGGTAACTCCATAAACGCTTTATGGAGCATAAAATGGTATGCTCCATAAACGCTCCAAAATGGTAACTTTCAAACAGCCGCGCGGGCGTATATGTACACATGTATGCTGACTCGTGCAAATGGACATAAGAACATAAGAGCATGCCATACTGGGTCAGACCAAGGGTCCATCAAGCCCAGCATCCTGTTTCCAACAGTGGCCAATCCAGGCCATAAGAACCTGGCAAGTACCCAAAAACTAAGTCTATCCAATGTTACTGTTGCTAGTAATAGCAGTGGCTATTTTCTAAAGTCAACTTAATTAATAGCAGGTAATGGACTTCTCCTCCAAGAACTTATCCAATCCTTTTTTAAACACAGCTACACTAACTGCACTAACCACATCCTCTGGCAACAAATTCCAGAGTTTAATTGTGCGTTGAGTAAAAAAGAACTTTCTCCGATTAGTTTTAAATGTGCCACATGCTAACTTCATGGAGTGCCCCCTAGTCTTTCTATTATCCGAAAGAGTAAATAACCGATTCACATCTACCCGTTCTAGACCTCTCATGATTTTAATCACCTCTATCATATCCCCCCTCAGCTGTCTCTTCTTCAAGCTGAAAAGTCCTAACCTCTTTAATCTTTCCTCATAGGGGAGCTGCTCCATTCCCCTTATCATTTTGGTAGCCTTTCTCTGTACCTTCTCCATAACAATTATATCTTTCTTGAGATGCGGCGACCAGAATTGTACACAGTATTCAAGGTGCGGTCTCACCATGGAGAATACAGAGGCATTATGACATTTTCCGTTTTATTCACCATTCCCTTTCTAATAATCCCAACATTCTGTTTGCTTTTTTGACTGCCGCAGCACACTGAACCGACGATTTCAATGTGTTATCCACTATGATGCCTAGATCTCTTTCTTGGGTGGTAGCACCTAATATGGAACCCAACATTGTGTAACTAGAGCATGGGTTATTTTTCCCTATATGCATCACCTTGCACTTGTCTACATTAAATTTCATCTGCCATTTTGATGCCCAATTTTCCAGCCTTAAAAGGTCTTCCTGCAATTTATCACAATCTGCTTGTGATTTAACTACTCTAAACAATTTTGTATCATCTGCAAATTTGATTACCTCACTCGTCCTATTTCTTTCCAGATATTTATAAATATATTGAAAAGTAAGGGTCCCAATACAGATCCCTGAGGCACTCCACTGCACACTCCCTTCCACTGAGAAAATTGTCCATTTAATCCTACTCTCTGTTTCCTGACTTTTAGCCAGTTTGTAATCCACGAAAGGACATCGCCACCTATCCCATGACTTTTTACTTTTCCTAGAAGCCTCTCATGAGGAACTTTGTCAAATGCCTTCTAAAAATCCAAGTACACGACATCTACCGGTTCACCTTTATCCACATCTTTATTAACTCCTTCAAAAAAGTGAAGCAGATTTGTGAGGCAAGACTTGCCTTGGGTAAAGCCATGCTGACTTTGTTCCATTTTAAAACATATGCGCATATATGGCACATGGTATAAAATCGGCAGCACGTGTGTACATGTATGTACAATTTTATATGGGTGCAAGCACGTGAATGCAAATGCCAGCTCTACCGCGTAACTGGGGGGATTTTATTACATATGTGCACAGATGCAATTACCAGTTTCCCCAGTCCATTCCCAATTCGCCCAGGTAAGGGCTAGGACTTCCTAATCCCCCCCTAATTAACCTGCCTCCCTTTTTCCCCCAATTCTTCAATCCGCACTAACTAGCCTCATTTTTTAAATTATACTAGTTACCCGCCATCCATAGCAGAAGTAAAGATGCGTGGATAGGGACCTCAAGTGATGTTGTGAAAGGGCTCAAATACCTCTACTAATTTTTCCAGATAATATTTACCCAAAACTAAACCAATTTTTTGTTTTTTAATGACCTCATACCAGGCTCAGAAGTGCATATTGGCACAGTTGTTCGCCACTCTGAGCGGTCATCAAAATATTTCTTTCTGCTAATCGTGACAGTCATGCTTTTTGTGACGTGATTGTTGCAACTTTTATGTAGATAAATTCATTTCATTATTATTATCAATATATGTTTTTTTTTCAAAGCTACTTAGCTTAAATTGGAGAAACACTTATAGACCCAGTGTGTCCAGAGGTGTTAGCAAGCCGCTCGACACGGTTCGTGTTTTGGCTGAAACCTTCTTCATCCCGCTCATAGTGGTGAACGACTGTGACAATATGCACTTCTGAGCCCGGTATGAGGTCATTAAAAAACAAAAAATTGGTTTAATTTTGGGTAAATATTATCTGGAAAAATTAGTAGAGGTATTTGAGCCCTTTCACAACATCACTTAACATCACGACAAATACCTCAACAAAATTTTCTTGAGAGAATACTACTACGTGGAAAGGGACCTTAGCACGAGCTTGTGTGTGTAAATAGTTACACGCTGTTTCAATACTAAAATCCAGGAACACCCATGCCCACGTCACACCCCTTTTTTCGCCAAAACGTTTTGTGCACGTACCAGGAGATATATGCATACTCGCACGTTTTTAAAAATCCATACGGCGTGTGCCGGCCCAAGAGACATGCGTATTTCCTGGCTTAGGTACGCGTCGAGCTCTTAAAATGTACCCCCAAATGTTTATAGTCATACTTATTTCATCTGCGTCAGATGGTTCCTGATATTAAAATGAAGATGGATACCAATATGAGCTATTTAAATGAATTGTTCTATCAGAGGGAGGTGAATTCTATTCTGCACTTTTGCAGTCAACTTTTTAGGTTTGGTAATAAGTCCAATAGGTTACTGGCCAGATTAGTAAAAAAAAATGTTAAACCTAAGCATTATGGGGCAGATTTTCAAAGATTACGCGCGTAACCAGGAAAATCTACCCCTGCACGCGCCAAGCCTATTTTGCATTGCCTTGGTGGCACACACAAGCTCCGGGGCGCACGTATGTCCCAGGGCTTCGAAAAAGGGGCGGGAAGGGGTGGGTCCAGGGGCGTGGCGGCGGTCCGGGGGCGGTCCCGAGGTTCCTTCGTTGCGGCCATGCCGGAGGTTCGCAGGCCGGCAGCCGGCCAGAGCGTGCAAGATACGCCTGCCTCAGGCGTAAGAAATAAAATAAGGTAAGGGGGGATTTAGGTAGGGCTGGGGGGGTGGGTTAGGTAGGGGAAGGGAGGGAAAGTGGGGGGGACCGAAAAAGTTCCCTCCAAGGCCGCTCCGATATCGGAGCTGGCCTCGGAGGAACGGGGAAAGCCATCGGGGCTCCCCTAGGGCTCGGCGTGCGCAAGGTGCACAAGTTTGCACCCTCTTGCGCACGCCGACCCCGGATTTTATAACATGCGCGCTGCTGCGTGCGCATGTTATAAAATCGGGCGTAGATTTGTGCACGCCGGGTTGCACACACAAATCTACGCCTGCGCATAAGTTTTAAAATTTGGCCCCATGTTTTGAAGATGAAAAATAAAAAAGGAGACATACATACTTTTCTGATCAGATATCTCAGATATTTGTAGATTATCACAAAGAATTATATTCTGCTGCCCATTCCTCCAGAACGAGGTATTATGAAATTTTGTCAGGGTTGCATTTACATCAGGTTGCATCCCCACAACTGTAGTTGTTAGGGAAGCCCATTTCTTTAAATGAAATAACTGGTCATAGGGATTGTTCATTTAGCAAAGGCACTGAGATTAGATGGTCTTGAATCAGAATTGTATAAAATCTTAAATGAGGATATTTGTGAACCATTATTGCAAATGTATACTAGTTGTTTAACAAAGAGTGCTTTTCCTTCTGAGGCTAATCAGGCTTTAAAAGCTATTTTCTGAAAAACAGGTAAAGATAAAGGGGCAGATTTTCAAACCTGCCCCAAGCTCCCCCTGTGCGCGCAGAGCCTAAGTTGAATAGGCTCGGCGGCGCGCGCAAGCCCCGGGACGTGCGAATGTCCCGGGGCTTTCCTGGGGGGGCATGTCGGGTGTGTGTCGGGGGGGGGGGGGGGGTGTCGCGGCGGCGCATCATCTGGGGGCGGGGCCGTGGGCATGGTTTTGGCCCTGGGGCATGGCCGCGGCCTCTGGACCAGCCCCTGGACTGGAACATGGCGCGCCGGCAGCCGGCCCGGCGCGCGCAAGTTACGCCTGCCTTGGGCAGGAGTAACTTTTGCAATAAAGGTAGGGGGGGTTTAGATAGGGCTGGGGGGTGGGTTAGGTAGGGGAAGGGAGGGGAAGGTGCGGGGGTGGAAGGAAAGTTCCCTCCGAGACCGCTCCGATTTCGGAGAGGCCTCGGAGGGAACGGAGGCAGGCTTCGTAGCTTGGCGTGCGCAGGCTGCCGATTTTGCACAGCCTTGCGTGCGCCGACCCCGGATTTTAAAATCCGGCGTACTCTTATTTGCACCTGGTGCACAAACAAAAGTACGTGCGGGCGTTCTTTTTTAAAATCTATCCCTAAATATGTCTTTCGACCTAAGTCTTTCATAAATGTTGATGCTAAGATCTTGATTTCTACAGTATTGACAAATATATTAAGTTTGGTTTTACCCACTGTGGTAGCATTAGACCAAAGATAGGCATGGTCAAACATATGAACCTGATTTTCAAAAGCATTTACACACTTACAACTGGGTTTTACATGTATAAATGCACTTTACCCTTGTAAGTGGGCTTTTGAAAATTGCTACAATATATGCAATTGAATTGTCAATAGGTTTTACCCACATTAAGTGCACTTAACATAGGTAAATGGCTTTTCAAAATTGCTATGACAGTTTGTTACATTTACATATGTAACCCCTTTGAAAATTCATGTGAAATTGTACAAGCTTATTGAGGCATTGTGGTTGAGAGATTTGGATAATTCACAGGCAATGATCATTAGCCTAGATGCAGAAAAAGCTTTTGACTGGTCCAATCGGATTACATGTTTTGGGTGTTAAGATGATATGGGTTTCTAGATTCTCTTTTCAGATGGATATGATTATTATGTACAAGTCCCCAAGCAAGAATAACAGTTAATGGGGTTTTTATGATACCTTTGACTTACAAGGTGGTACTTGACAAGGGTGTGTAACAGTGACGACAATAGGAATCGGACAAGGGTGTCCACTCTCTCCCTTCTTATACATTCTGACAATTGAACCACTGGTTATTAAAGTAAAGTTGTCTGCTGGGATTCAATGTTTTAAAATTGGCAATACTGTGTACAAATATGCTCATTTGCAGAAAATATGTAATTATTTCTCCAAAACCCTGCCACAGCTCTTTCAGAGATATTTGAGAAATTTGGTAGTTTTGCAGGTCTTAAAATAAATGTTAACAAATCTGAGGCTATCTATTATCTTTGCAGACTAAAAAGCATTGGGCTGATGTCTTCCCATTGCAATGGGCAGATGCTCAGATTAGATATCTGGGAGTATATGTGCTCTTTACTGTATAAAATGAATAGTAGTAAAATTATTGATGATATGCAAGAGCAGATGTCTGTTTGGATTGAATTGCCTCTTTCACTCCATAGTAGATGTGCCTTATTCATGATGACCCTCTTATCTAAACTTCTATATACACTACAGTGATTCTTTGTTGGCTGACCAGAAAAGATGTGGCTCGGCTGCCAAATTTCTTTGTAGAGGTAAAACTTCTAGAACTGGATACACCACTTCAATGCGGGCACAGAAATATGGAGGATTAAATATGCTTGATTTCTGTTTATACAATATGCCAATTACAATTTTACTGAGAGTGGCAGTCAGAAATATATAAATTTGATATTCCACATTGGACAAAAACTTTAGCTACACCATTTTCACCCATAGGTTTATTGCAATGCATTCTAGTGATAAATTGATTTCAGATACGGTGAAATCTAATACTCCTTTTAGACCCACTCTGCTAGCCTAGAGATATTTGTGCAAATAGAGGGGGATGCGGGTCTCATCCTATTATACAGAGCTCCTTCCATTAGTTGGGAATTCAGATTTTTTTGCCAGGTTTGCATAGTACTATTTTCAAAGACTGGAGACAAAAAGGGATTGTTAGTATTTCACAACTTTACTGCAAAGGACAGCAAACACGTTTTTCCTTTACACAGTTGAAAACGCAGTACAATCTCCCTCAACATCATTTCTTTGCTTATTTACAAGCTAGACATTATGTTCAGGCACAGCTTATACAGTTTCCAATGTTATTTCATATTAATTCATTGGCTCAAGTACTTTGTCTAGTAAAAGAATGACTTAACACACTTTCTTATTGGTATAAACCGTGACTCTCCATGTATGCCCCAGCTTTGTGTTCCAATTCAGTGAAGCTTTAGACTGATAACACTGGAGTAAAGATGACATTAGAAGATATGACAAAATACTTAGCTTCTAAGTATCAGGAGATTCAATTTAAAAGGTTGTATCATTGCTATATTGATTCAGTTTGGGGGTATAAGATGGGCAAAATAGACACAGATGTGTATTAAATGTCAAATCGAAAAGAGCACATTGGTGCATAGTTTTGTATTATTTGTTAAACTCTTTCCTTTCTGGGATGCCGTTTTGACCGCAGTAGAAAAAGTTATAGATATCAAGCCTCCATACGGTGGAGCTTTCCTTTTATTAGGGTCTTTATGTTGGGCTGCAGGGTTATCTAAAGGATACATTAAATTCATTTGGATAACAATTGTGTTGGCTAAATTTTGTTTGCTAATTATTTGGATACAGTCTTCGCCATCCTTTCTGCTACTTTATCAAAAGATGAGAGACTGGATGCAAGTGGAATGCCTGGATGTCAAATATACTCAAGGACATGTAGCTAGAGATTATTTTAAAGACTATGATTTTTTTAAATTATGTATTGCCTCTATCTGTTAGAGATAAATTAAAAGTGCTGGGGTATGTAATGGATTGGATTTGGTATGCCCTTGATATTATACTGGTTCATGTTTCTAGCACTTGGTATGCACGATGTATGAATGATTGGGTATGTGAGTTGTATTGTATATTGCTGCAGTAGTAGCACCTCTATTGGTCTTGTATTTTGATTATAATTCGAATAAAAAATGCAATGAGATTCACTATCGAATGGATATCTAGATGTTAACTGTGTTTCTATGATTTTTTGGGTTTAAAAAAACTATCATAGATTTCCAAGTGGCTATATAGGCATGTTTATGTGACCACAAGGAGTGTTGCGACCCCTCCCGTGGCCAGAGCCATGGGAGGCCTCTCACCTTGCTCCTTGTGCCGGCTTGCAGGAATGGCAGGAAGCCGCCGACCAGACCATCTTCATGGCTCAGAAGCCGCCGCCGCCATCTTGTTCCGCGGCCCAGAGGCTGCATCCCTGGACTCTCAGGAGCCACCGCCTCTGCCGTCTTGTTCTACGGCCTGGAGGCTGCATCCCCAGGCTCTCCTTCAGCATGGAGCCACCTGTTGCTGTCTTCTCTGCAGCAGGAAGCCACCTTCCCGCATCGGGGCCTATTCCTCAGCCCAGCCCTGCTTCCAGCGATGCAGCAGCAAGTATGCCGCTGTCCATGGTCCTGCCCACTTCCCCTAAGGGACAGGGCTGCATCTTCCTTCCAGATTTAAAGGGCCAGTAGGGAGTGGTCCCTCTGGCCCCACCTGAACTCCTCCCAGGGCATAGTTTCATCATCAGTCCTATTTAAGGGCCTTGCAGTCATTCCAGTTTGCCTTCACAAGGAGTCAGTTCCTAGCTGGACTGCTCCTGGATCATCTGTTCCAGCTTCCGGTCCAGGAGTCTTCAATGGCATGCGCACATGGATGCAGGTATTTTATAACATGGTGCACAGTGACGCAAGAAGTCCTTCCCCAGTTCCCTATACCCCTATCTAACCTTCCTATAAAATGCACGCAGCTCGTGCAAGGCCAGGCCACACGCGTAACCCCTGACATTTACTTGTGCGGCTTTTTTAAAATCAGGGTGTGATAAAGCAGGCTAAGAGAGAGTTTGAAATAAAGTTGGCCATAGAGGCAAAAACTCATAATAAATTAAAATATATCTGAAGGAAGACACCTGTAAGAGAGTCGGTTCCAGAGATGGTTTTCAAGGATGACGAGTCAGATGAAGTGAACCAAATCACTGTGAACCTGGAAGATATAGTAGGCCAGATTGACAAACTAAAGAGTAGCAAATCACCTGGACCAGATGGTATGTACCCCAGGGTTCTGAAGGAACTAAAAAATGAATTTTCAGATCTATTAGTTAAAATTTGTAACCTATCATTAAAATCATCCATTGTACCTGAAGACAGGAGGGTGGCCAATGTAACCCCAATATTTAAAATGGGCTCCAGGGGTGATCCGGGAAACTATAGACTGGTGAGCCTGACTTCGGTGCCAGGAAAAATAGTGGAAACTTTTATAAAGAATAAAATCACAGAACATATAGAACGGCATGGTTTAATGAAACACAGTCAGCATGGATTTACCCAAGGGATGTCTTACCTCACAAATCTGCTTCATTTTTATGAAGGAGATAATAAACATGTGGATAAAGGTGAACCGGTACATATAGAGGTAGATCTTAAAAAAGTATGCGCGCGCGTACTTTTGTTCGCGCAACCGACGCAAACAAAAGTACGCTGGATTTTATAAGATACGCGCGTAGCCGTGCATATCTTATAAAATCCGGGGTTGGCACGTGCAAGGCTGCGCAAAATCGGCAACCTGCCTCCGTTCCCTCCGCGTCCCCCCATCTTCCTCTCCCTTCCCCTAATTAACCCACCCCCCAGTCCTACCTAAAGCCCCCCCTACCTTTGTTGCTTGAGGCAGGCATAATTTGTGCGAGCCGCCTCAGCATCCCCCGGCACAGGCCGCAGTGCCGGGGGATTCGGGACCGCCCTCCCGGTCCACTCCCGAAGCATCGCCACGCCCCCGGGCACGCCCCTGGCCCCAGACACACCCTCGAACACGCCCCCTCCTGCCCCTTTTATGAAGCCTCGGGACTTACGCGCGTCCCGGGGCTTTGCGCGCACCGGCGGCCTATGCAAAATAGGTGCACCGGCGTGCGAGTGCCCTGCACATGTAAATCCGGCAGGATTTACACACGCAGGGCTTTTAAAGTCTACCCCATAGTGTATTTAGATTTTCAGAAGGCATTGACAAAGTCCCTCATGAGAGGCTTCTAAAAAAACTAAAAAGTCATGGGATAGGAGGCAATGTCCTTTGGGTAAAAGATAGGAAACAGAAAGTATGATTAAATGGTCAATTTTCTAAGTGGAAAAAGGGTAAACAGTGGACTGCCTTAGGTATCTATACTTGGACCAGTGTTTTTCAATATATTTATAAATGAGCTAGAAAGGACTATGACAAGTGAGGTAATCAAATTTGCAGATGATACAAAATTAAGACTAATTAAATCACAAGCAGATTGTGATAAATTGCAGGAGGACATTGCAAGACTGGAAGATTGGGCATCCAAATGGAAGATGAAATTTAATGTGGACAAGTGCAAGATGCATATAGGGAAAGATAACCCATGTAGTAGTTATTTATTTATTTATTTATTTCGAATTTCTTCTATACCGATAACCATTTGCACATCGTATCGGTGTACATACAACTAAGAACTATTGGGCAAGGCCCTTACATAGAACAATAGCAAAAAGGAAGCAAAACAAACTATATATTACATGATGTTAGATTCCATATTAGGAGCCACCACCCAGGAAAAAGATCTATGCATCATAATTGATAATACATTGAAATCTTCAGCTCAGTGTGCTGCAGCAGTCAAAAAAGCAAACAGAATATTAGGAATTATTAGGAAAGGAATGGTGATTAAAACGGAAAATGTCATAATGCCTCTGTATTATTCCATGATGAGACTGCACCTTGAGTACTGTGTACAATTCCAGTTGCTGCATCTCAAAAAAGATATAGTTACACTGGAGAAAGTACAGAGAAGGGCATCCAAAAAGATAAAGAGGATGGAAAAGCTCCCGTATGAAGAAAGGCTAAAGAGGTTAGGGCTGTTCGGCTTGGAGAAGAGACGGCTGAGAGGGGATATGATAGAGGTCTTTAAAATAATGAGAGGTCTAGAATGGGTAAATGTGAATCAGTTATTTATCTTTCGGATAATAAAGGAACTAGGGGGTACTCCATGAAATTAGCAAGTAGCATATTTAAAACTAATCAGAGAAAACTCTTTTTCACTCAATGCACAATTAAGCTCTGGAATTTGTTGCCAGAGGATGTGGTTAGTGCAGTTAGTGACGTGGTTTTAAAAAAGGTTTGGTTAAGTTCTTGGAGGAGAAGTCCTATGTGCTATTACTGACTTAGGGAATAGCCACTGCTATTATTGGCATCAGTAGCACAGGATCTGCTTAGTGTTTGGGTACTTGCCAGGTACTTGTAGCCTGGTTTGGCCACTGTTGGAAACAGGATGCTGGGCTTGATGGACACTTGGTCTGACCCAGTATGGCAATTTCCTATGTTCTGATGTTCTTGTCTTAGAGACAGGAGTGCAGCAGAGGAGAAGAGGGCACAGAGGAGGGAGAGGAGAGAGAAAGAGAGGGCATATTGAGAGATAGGTGGCACAAGAAAGACAGATGAAAGGTTGGGAAGGGATAGGGAAGAGAGCCAGCTGGGAGAGGTGTGTGAAGGAGAAAAGGGAAAGATGACTGAGTGGGAGAAAAAGGCTGTGATGAGGTGATGGAAGAATAAGATACGAGATACAGGGGTGAAAGGTTAAAAAAGAGAAGAAATACAATAGAATAAGAAAAGTGACGAGAAGCAAGATGGAGAGAGGTGGCAAGGAAGGGAAACAGTGTCAGCTGTAGGGAGGAGAGCCAGAGAAAGGAAGGGAAGTCATAGAAGGGTAAAGTAACAAATGGAAAAAAAAAGCCAGAGGATGAAAGTAGAGGCGAGAACTCTATGATACAGGGAAAAAGGAAAAGTAAAAGTGTCCAGAGCCCAATTTTCAGTAGGGCGGTTAGTGGAAAATTTATACAGCAATATAAGGGCCAGATATCCTGCTACATCTAGCTGGATAACTTTTAAAAACCTAACTGGTTATGTTTGAATATAGCCGGGTAGGTTTTTAAGTTATTCGGGATGGGGTGGAGATAAGATAGGGGGAAGAAGGAATAGGAAGAGGCTGGGAGTTAGAATGCTGGTAGGTGAGAAAGAGATAAATAGAGAGAGATTGCTAAAATTGCTACCTTAAGCTTAAGGACCCCCCAAAATATTCCCATCCATTCCCAACCCTCCTCCAAATAAATTAAAATCTCTGGGATCTAGTGTTCCCACCCCCCAGCACCACCAAAAAAATGACCTTGATGATCTAGGGGGGGCAGGCAGACCTTGACCCCCAAAACCCTAATCCCACCGTACCTCTAAAATCCATCTTTGATAGTCAGAGGGGGCCCAGAGTGTCCCTTAACTCCAGGCCTGTCAATGCCTAGAACATATGGCTTAAGCCGGATCTGGACCTTGCCCCTGTCATGTTTTATTTTTCTTACTGGGGGGGGTGGGGGGGGGGGCAAGGCTGCCTCAGAAGGCAATGGGGTTTTTCAAGGACCTCTGGGGTAGTTTTTTGTGATTTGGAAGGGGTGTTTTTCGGGCACCTTGGTCCTTTAATTTTCCTGCAGGACCATTTGGGACTCGCATTAGTGTCCCTATGCTCCTGCAGGAAAAAAGCGACGTCTCCCTCAAATATGTTAAATAACAGAGCTGACATTTTGTTAAAGTCAGCTATGTTATTTTATTCACATTGGATTGCCTATGCATAAGCTGCTTTGCATGCATTAAGTAATTTTATACATGCATAGCAGCTTATTTCCATAGGGGGAGTAAATCTTGTGTTATATTGTGTGATATCATTTGATAGTGCTGCAATACAGAGATATCACATGATAAACAGCATTTAACACATGTTTCATGCTATTTAACTTGAGATATCGCCTTATCACAACTTAGTAAATCTAGCTCTTAGCCAGATAAATAGCGATATTGAGACTTATCTGGTTAAGATAGCCAGATAAATTAGACCTGCTATTGACAAAGTCTAAAGTTAGCCAAATAAACCTATCCAGTTAAGTACAAAGTAATCTGGTATGTTCTGTGGCGCTGCTGAATTTCTCAGCTAAGCCTAGCTGGATAAGTTTATTCAGCTAACTTCCTTAGGTGGCTAGCCTTTCAATATCTATCTTTATGTATTTTGAGAGATTCCTGGAAGGAGGAGACAGAAGGGGGAAGGGGAATGCCAAGAGGGAGAAGAGAAGGTGGAGAGAATGCCTAAAAGCAAGAAAGGGGGCAGAACATCTGGAGGAGAGAGAGGATGCCAGGAAAAAGGAGAGTTGGCCCGGGGGGGGGGGATGAGAGAGGGGAGAGGAAGGATGGATGGATGGAGAGAGGGGGAGAAAGAGAATAGAGAAGGGAGGAGAATACATGGAGGGAGGAAAAGAAGGGAAAGAATGGACCAAGGGAGAGCGAGAAGAGGGAGAGAATGTTTTAGGAGCGCCATCAACATTTATCATCCAGGGCACGATTTGCCCTAGCAGCAGGTTTGGAGGAAGAATTCTCTAGAGGATGAAGGGTGCATCATTCTGGTGGGGGTGGGGCAGGAGAAGCAAAACTGGAATGAGTGGCTCTGAGAGAGAGAAGGAGGTGAGGGATGTCTTGTTCCATGGGAGGGTGTGAGAGGCGAGTTGCTGTGGTGGCGAGGAGGGGGGTGGGGAAGGATGGGTTTTGGGTGGAATGTGAGTCAGTTGCTATGGGGTGGGAGGATGTGTGTTTTTGTGAGTTTCTCAGGTGGGGAGGGGGCTGTATGTGTGTGTAAGTTGCTTGATTGGGAGGCAGATGTGTGTGTGTCAGTTGATTACTCAGGTGTGAGGTATCAGTTATTCCAGGCAGTAAGGAATGACTTGCTTTTGAGCAAAGTTCACAAGTGGGAGAGTGCAAACAGTTGCCCTTGGGGTGTGTGTGAGCGATCAGGTCCTGGACGGGAGCAGGAGGTCCACCCTCACTCTTACACAGGAGGGGGAATGAGCGGGATGCTGGGCATCAGCAGGGTGGGTGTCAGTCTTCAGCAATCCGGTGGGGCGGGTGTTAGATTGGGCGGAGGGGCAGAGGTTAATATAGTGCATGGCAACCCTTCCTCTTACAAATTGCTTTCCCAAGTGCACCAGTGTGGCTGAGGGCAGGAAAACAGGGCTGTGAGTGGGAAGAGAGCCCAGGAAAGGTCCTCTTCCACCTCAAAGCCTGCTTTCTAAGACAGGGAACGTGGCTGATAGGAGAGGTAAGTTGTGATAGGAGAAAACAGGAAGAGATACTCTGCTTCATTTTATGTTTTGTGCATTTACTTATATGTTGACTGTTTTTATGTTTTAGTGTAACCTGCCCTGAGCAATCTTGGAAGGGCAGGGTAAATAGCAAAATAAACAAGAGTTAGGGGAGGAGGTATAAGACTTTAGAAGGAGGTGAGAGAAAGGAACAGGTTGGCATGAGGGGAAAAGGTGGAGCTGTCTGCTGCACTGAGAGATGCACAAATGATGGAAAGAGCAAAAAAGCTCAGGAAAAGAGAGGATCAAGGAAAAACAAGTTAAAAAAAAAAAATGCAGTGAGGAGGCAGAGACGAAACTAAGAGAAGACTGAGAACAAGCAGGGATAGACAGGAATCAAACTGCAGACACAGGTTGAAAAATTGTTTCTTTTAATTTTGGCAAGGATTTCCTGCCTTTTTGGTCCTATTCTAGGTAGCTAGGCAGAGTTTGGGGAGATGACATATTTGCCGTTCCTATTCATTCCAGTTGTTGCCAAATAAATAAAGAGTTTTCTGGAATCACCAGGAGGTGGGAGTGGACAGGAGTGGGGCACGGGAGGGGGTATAAGCTGAAAACCTCCCTCTTAAATGTGCTCCACCTTGGCACTTCTTGCCTCTCAGCCTTCCTGCCCTCCCTCCACCTGCAGCTGCTCAGCACCAGCAGGCGCTGTAAACCCACTGCGCTTCCTAATCCCCACCGTGCTGGGTTGCCTTTCAGCCCTCACAGTGCAGGCCTTCCTTTTCAAGCCAGAAACCACAGGCTGCAGTGACCCGAGGAGGACATGGTTGCCGTGGGAACAAAACGTGCGGCAGTTTTCAGTTGCTAATCCTGCACCCCTGGGCCCGCGGAACCATCAGCTCTTCAACTCTTTCCCTGTTATCCTGGGACCAGGAGAGGAAGCAGAGGAAAGAGGAGGCGCACCGCACAGCATTGCAGAGAAGCTGAAAGAACGTTTCAAAGTTGGGCATCTGGAAGTAAAGGCACATTAGAACACAGTGGGGTTGTGCACTATGGAGTCTACCACCTTATGAATGGTGGTGCATGGGACAATACTACACCCCTGTGTAAAAGCGCGCACGCACGTTTGATGAGGTATATGCGTAAGTGGGTTAATGAAAAATTCATTCAAAATGATTAATACTTCAAGCTAATCGAAAATACCACAACAAACTGGTACCTCAAATCATCCAGAAACCACCTTCTTTGACTCTCTTCTCATTATAAGGTGAATTTTAAAAGTCAGGAGGGCACCATAATCAGGAGATGTGCACTCATCTACTACATGCACGTGTCCACCCTGTTTTACAAAGCTGCTCACGTGCGCGCAAAAGTACCGATGTGTGCATATCCAGCACTGGGGGAAAAAGGGACAGAATATGAATGAGACATGGGTGTTCCAGGGTGAAGGCAGGAGATATGCGCGCAAGTAGCTACACATCTGGCCACGTACTCAGGTATATTTCAGTGCATAGTTACTTCTGCTAAGGACAAGGTGCAAGTCTTAATTCAACTATTTCCAGGCATTTCTGAAGTATTTGAGGGGGGTCTGAATTTAATGGGAGAAGTGCAGGCTAAACAACCAGGGGGGTTTGGAGGACCTAGCTCTAGGGATGTGCAGAAGGATGCCATACATTGCATTCGGGATTCGTATTCGTCAGGGGGGCAGATACTTTGCATTCGGCAAGGGGGGGCCCCCAATACGTACATGCATTAATGCTTATTCGTTTCCTGGCTAAAATTGAATTAAATACAACCCCCCACCCTCCTGACTCCTCCAAGACTTACCAAAACTCCCTGGTGGTCCAGCAGGGGGTCCAGGAGCCATCTCCTGCACTCACACCCTCGGCTGCCAGTATTCAAAATGACGCCGATAGTCTTTGACCTTCTATGTCACAGGGGCTACCGGTGCCATTGGTCAGCCCCTGTCACATGGTAGGAGCAATGGATGGCTTTCCTGTGAAGATTTGAGGACCTTTGGAGGGAGGAAACTCAACCAAAAATGAGATTTGTGTAATGTTCTCTCAACCTAGCTTGATGGACTCTCTACCTGGGTAACAGGTAGAGAGTCCATCTTCTACCTTGTGAAGATTTGAGGACCTTTGGAGGGAGGAAACTCAGCCAAAGATGTGATTTGTACAATGTTCTCTCAACCTAGCTTGATGTTAATCAGGTAGAGAGTCCATCAAGCTAGGTTGGGAGAACATTGCACAAATCTCATCTTTGGTTGAGTTTCCTCCCTCCGAGGGTCCTCAAATCTTCACAAGAGAGCACTGTGCTGTTCGTATGTCTCACTTTGAATGTCAAAGAGGTCCCTAACCCCTACACTAATACCTAAACCTCACCATGAGTTACTAGGTGAGCTTCCCATAGAGATATAAATACCTATCTAGTTTGAGGGCATTATGGCTCCCCTCTCTCTCTCTCTCTCCCTCTCCAGGAGCTTCAAAACTACCAAAATTAGTGCACTTTGTGATAAATTACCATAAAACACCCCTTTTCCTATCACATGTGATATTTAGTGCATTTTGATAAATACAGGCCTATGTTAGAAAAGTTAACAAGAGTAAGAAGAAAAAGAAACCAATCTGGTTCCCTAAGAAGGTGGCTGAAAAAATAAAGACAAAAAAAAACAGTGCTCAAGAAGTATAAAGGATCCCAAAAAAAGGTACACAGCAAAGAATATCAGTTAAAACTGAGGGAGACAAAGAAAGAAATAAGGAAAACAAAAGGTCAAGTGGAAGAAAGGATTGACAAAGAGGTAAAGCAAGGTGACAAAACATTTTTCAGAGAAAGAAGGGAGGCCAGAAGTGGTAAAGTGAAATTTAAGAAATGGCGGAAATATTAAACAAATACTTCAGGTCGGTGCTCACTAAAGAACACCCTGGAGAAGGGGATAGATGAAACTCTGTTTACAGAAGACAATGTATGGGCAAACTGAAAGTGGGCAAGTCCATGGGGGCCGGATGAGATACATCCCAGGAAACTGAGGGAGCACAGAGATGTGCTGGTGGGTCCGCTGAAGGACCTGTTCATTAGATCCCTGGAAATGGGAGTGGTGCTACAGGATTGGAGAAAAGCAGTGGTGGTCCCACTTCACAAGAGTGCTAGCAGAGAAGAGGCTGGAAACTACAGGCCGGTTAGCTTCACCTTGGTGGTGGGAAAATTAATGGAGACTCTGCTGAAGGGAAGGATAGTGAGCTATCTACAATCCAATGGGTTGCTGGACCTGAGGCAGCATGGATTCACCAAGGGAAGTCCTGTCAGACAAATCTGATTGATTTTTTTGATTGGATGACTAGAGAATTGGATTGAGGAAGAACGCTCGATGTGATTTACTTGCTTTTTGATATGGTTTCGCATAGGAGGCTTGTGAATAAAATGAGAAGCTTGGGAGTCAGCACCAAGGTGGTGATGTGGATTACAAACTAGTTGACTGCTAGGAGACAGTGTGTGATGGTAAATGGAACCTACTCTTTTTTTTTAAATTCTTTATTTTCAAATTTTTGAAACTTACCCAAGAATAACTCTTTTACAGAAAATGTTAGATGTTGGTACATAAAGCAAAATAACATATGTAATCACATTTTACCAAGAATATCAATATCATACTCAACATTGATATTATAGGAATTTAGGGGCCAGAAAAGGAGCATATTATAAAGCAATAATCTTACAAAAGGAGAAAAAGGCATTGTCGTCTAGTAATACAACAACTATATTAAACTTACTTGAGCCGAAACTATAGTATGAACTTCTTGGGAGTGGGACCGCAAGAAAGCTCTGAGCTGTTCAGGCTCATAAAAAACATATTGAACATTTAAATACCTAACAAAACATTTGCATGAGTATTTTAAAATATAGATAGCCTCTAACTGTAGTACCTCCGAATGCATCATAAGGAATTCTTTGCATCTTATTTGCGTTTCTTTAATTACATCGGGATATATCCATACAGGATGGCCAAAGAAAGGTAACTGTCTGTTTCTAAGAAAATGCCTAAGAACATGATTTCATTCGGAAAGAAATGCAAAAGTGATAAGCAAAGATTTTCGTTGAGTAATTTCTGTCCCAAAAGAAGAATCCAGTAAATTAGTTAGATCCAAATTAGTTGCTTGTAGCCCAGCTGGCACTGGTTCCTCGGCTTGGGTGCTTTGTTGCATGTAATACGCTTTAACAAGCACAGGAATGGCTGGCTCTGAAATTTTAAGGATTTGCTGTATATATATTTTAAAGAGTTCTAAGGGAGAGATCTAAGGAATCACGGGAAAGTTGAGCACTCTCAGGTTGTGCACTCTTAGCGCATTCTCCACTCCTTCTAACCTTTTATTTATATTCTTCTCCGATACTGTGAATTTCTGTTGAATATTTTCAGTGGATTTTATTCTTTTATCAATATCTTCCAGTTTTTTTATTATATGATGAAATAAGATTAGTTTGTAACAGTTTGGTCTCTAGTGTCCAGAGTTACCTGTGATAATGTTTTGGTAGATAGCTCAATTGACCTTAAAGCAGTCCAAATGCCTTCCAAAGTTCCGTCTTTTAAAGCAGATATTTCTAAACCTGTAGTCAGGGCTCTCAAGTGGCTCCCTCCCTTGTCAATACTATCACACACACACTCTGCACAGTACCTTGTTGTGGAGTTGTTCTTAGCTCCTGTAAGTTCTTCAAGGGAGGTCCCGAGCTCATTTCCCTCAATGCTGTTCTGGGGAATAATCTCCCACTGCTTCCATTTCTCGGTCTTCTCCCTGGAGCTTCCTTCTTGAACCATGGTCCTCGCTCTACTCTGAAACTTCATCAGAGGAGATGCTGCCACTTCCAAGTCACTAGAGGTTGTGCCATTGTTACCTGGATGAGCAGGCCTTCTCGGCTTTCCAGGGCTCAAAGTGGTGTCATAGGTCAGGGAAGAGGACGCTTGCTCCCGTGTCTCTCCTCCAGCGACAGCTATGTTGTTGCTCCCGCAAAAAAAACCTTGATTCGGGGCTGGGAAGGGTCAACCAGAGGTGAGTTATTACCCACGCCTCCGAACCTTCCTTTTCTTTTAGTATGGGGCATTGTTTCAGAAGAAAATCGATAAAAAGGTATTAGCTTCTCCTTGAGCATCTTCAATGGACCTGCTAGGCGGTAGCCATCTTGCCCCCAAATGGAATCTACTCTAAAGAAAGATCAGTGTTAAGTGGAGTGCCACAGGGATCGGTGTTGGGATCAGTTCTGTTCAATATTTTTGTAATCCAAAAGAGGGGGGTGAAAGACTAATATGCATGGACCAAGAGAGGGATCTGAAGATGTGATGTGAAGATGGTGAAATTAAAGCCAGAAAAATGCTGAGCTCCATAGAGAGAGGAATAACCAATAAGAAAAAGGTGGTCATGACCTTGTACAAGTCTTTGGTGAGGCCTCACCTGGAGTTTTGTGTTCAGTTCTGGAGCCCGTACTTCAAAAAGGATAGAGACAGGATGGAGGCAGTCCAGAGAAGAGTGACCAAAATGATGTAGGGTCTATATCGGGATACTTATGAGGAGAGGCTAAAGAATCTGAATATGTATATCCTGGAAAGCAGGAGGTGCAGGGGAGATATGATACAGACCTTCAGATACCTAAAAGGTTTTAATGATGCACAAACTTTGAACTTTTTCCATTGGAAAGAAAACAATAGAACTAGGGGTCATGAAATGAAACTCTAGGAGGGACGACTCAGAGCCAGCATCAGGAAATATTTATTCACGGACAGGGTGGTAGATGCCTGGAATGCCCTTCCGGAGGAGATGGTGAAGACGAAAACAGTCAAAGAATTCAAAGGGGCATGGGATAAACACTGTGGGTCTCTAAAGGCTAGAGGACGGGAATGAGAAAAGCCGGCAGGGGGCTAACTTGCTGGTGTGGCACTTACTACCCTTAGCAGAAGGCATGGAGATTACTAACCTTAACCAATAAGCCTTGAGGCTTTTAATGCAACTGCGTCATTGCTCCCCACTTTGAAAGCAGGGGAAAAAGAGGAATTGGATTCAGACAACAACCAAGAGGGCCCCGACTTCTATGGTCTGGGGTACTCATGTGCAGGCATAAAGGGAAAAGCACAGGACGGCTTCTACAGTCAAGTCTATAAGCAAAGCACGTCAAGCAGCAATGTCTGAATTTTCAGGAAAGTTGATCACCCGGTAAAAAGTGTTGCTAGCTGCAATTTTTATGGGTTACCATAAGGCTTGGGGATAACTGCGCAGAGTGGCAGTTACTACCCTTAAGAGAAACATGGGAGTAACCTTCACAGAGTGGCAGTTACTACCCTTAAGAGAAACATGGGAGTAACCTTCACAGAGTGGCAGTTACTACCCTTAAGAGAAACATGGGAGTAACCTTCACAGAGTGGCAGTTACTACCCTTAAGAGAAACATGGGAGTAACCTTCACAGAGTGGCAGTTACTACCCTTAAGAGAAACATGGGAGTAACCTTCACAGAGTGGCAGTTACTACCCTTAAGAGAAACATGGGAGTAACCTTCACAGAGTGGCAGTTACTACCCTTAAGAGAAACATGGGAGTAACCTTCACAGAGTGGCAGTTACTACCCTTAAGAGAAACATGGGAGTAACCTTCACAGAGTGGCAGTTACTACCCTTAAGAGAAACATGGGAGTAACCTTCACAGAGTGGCAGTTACTACCCTTAAGAGAAACATGGGAGTAACCTTCCCAGAGTGGCAGTTACTACCCTTAAGAGAAACATGGGAGTAACCTTCACAGAGTGGCAGTTACTACCCTTAAGAGAAACATGGGAGTAACCTTCACAGAGTGGCAGTTACTACCCTTAAGAGAAACATGGGAGTAACCTTCACAGAGTGGCAGTTACTACCTTAAGAAGCTTGCTGGGCAGACTGGATGAACCATTTGGTCTCTTTCTCCCGTCATTACTATGTTACTATAAATTTACCCACTGCAGACAGAACACGTGATACATGTTTTAGCTCAGCGTCTAGGCTTGCTTCTGGGGATTTTCTTTTTCTTTTTTTACTGATATCTGCTCTTCTTTCTCATTTCTTTCAGGTGCAGACAGGGCTGAGGTTCCTGTATGAGACAGGCTTTCAGCATCTCATAGATTTAGAGGTTACATAGTATAAAACTGGCATCATGAATTTATTACCTTTGTTGCCATGAATAACTAATTTTGTTCTCCTTAGTTCTGCAAATAATAAAAAAGCATCAATCATAAGTATATAAACAGCTCATTTACCCAATGTGGAAATGAATTCAAACCAGCCTGATTCTGGTCATGCATTCAAATAGTGTAATCCCATGAATCGCTATATAGCCTGACACATGAAGGGGATATGAAAAATGGCGTAAACCATAGCCTGTGGGGACAGAAGACTTCTGTCGTGACCAATAAGATGTTAAAAAAGGGGTAGATTTTAAAAGGAGCACGAGTGTCCACGTGCGTGCGGTTCCTGGTTCACCCATATGGACACGCCAATTTTATAACATGCCCATGTCGGCGTGCGCACGGTATAAAATCGGATGGATGCGTGCACGGGGGGGGGGGGGGGGGGGGGAGAATTTTCTATTAATCCACGTGGTGACGCAATTGGCCCTCCTCCATTCCCTACCTCCCTACCTAAACTCCCTCCCTCTTCCCCTCTCCTTCCCACCCCCTAAACCCTTCCTATGAGCTTATGTTTTTTTTTTTTTATTTCTTACTTACTTCTCCTCTGGAGCTAAAGTAATCTGCACATGCCAGCTGGTGCTGGCGCGTGCTTCCCCGGGACAGTGTAGAATGGCGCTGTCCTGGCCCACCCCTCTCCCCACCCCTTCAGAGAGGTCCGGTATGTGTGTGTGTGTACCGGGTTTATGCACGTGGCTGGGCCCATTTAAAATGTGCACTGCACATGCAAGGCTCAGCCACTCGTGTAAACCTGGGGTTTTACGCTCACAGGCCTTTTAAAATCCGGGCTTAAGTGTAGTCGAGTGACCAGGCAGCAAGTAAATAGGTGCTTTGCACCACAGATGTAGAGGTTAATAAATAACACTCACTTTATACAATATCACTTTTCACTGAAAGTATCTTATAGCAAAGAGTATATTCTTTTTATTTATAACAACAAGTTAGTACAACATTTGTATTCTATGTGAAAAATAAAACTGTATTCTTACATATCATCTCTATTCTTTAACTTTTTGTTATTTTCCAGATTAAGGAATTAATTACTTTCAAGCGACATCTGTTCAAAATTGAGGCTATGATCAATATTTCATTGACAAACTATCAGATACGTAACCTTAATATTACCTTATAACTGTCTTTCATCAACTAAATATAATCCACAGTTTTCAATTCCTAAGAACTGATTCTTTGTGTTATACTTTTTTTTTCAGTCCTGATGAAAATCTGTTCTGGTGATGAACTTCAATAAAGGTAAGCATGTTCTGTTCTCTACTCTGTTCTTAAAGCAAATCAATAACAAAGTCTATCTCCCTTAACTACCCTACATCTTTAGCAGTCTAAGGGGGGTTCATTTACTAAGCAGATCACACGCGATAAGGGACGTTTCGCACGCGAAAAGTCCCTTATCGTGTGCGATACCAGGATGGGGGCGGAGTCGGGGCGGTGTCAGACCCGGAAGAGGAGGAGTCAGGGCGACACCGGGGCTGACCAGAGGTGCAATCGATGCTGGCTAGTGCAGGATCGCCCCCCGCTTCGCCCCCCCCCGCCCCCCGTTACTGCAGGATTCACTATGCTTTGCGGCATTAGTGAATCCAGCCCTAAGTCT
This sequence comes from Rhinatrema bivittatum, assembly GCF_901001135.1. Classification (NCBI taxonomy): domain Eukaryota; kingdom Metazoa; phylum Chordata; class Amphibia; order Gymnophiona; family Rhinatrematidae; genus Rhinatrema; species Rhinatrema bivittatum. The sequence goes on from NC_042617.1 coordinate 157,927,155, forward strand.
GTAGAGTACTCTAGGTGTGTATCAGCGATATCTACTTGATACTGTATTTATACTATCTATTAAAACAAATGGTAATCGTTCAATCCTATTTCTCATGCAAAAGAACAGCTTATATTCTCATTCAGACTCTCTTTCCATCACTATTCTTATCAAGTGAAACTAGTTCTTGATAATGTTTCTCACTATAACTTTAAAAAACAGCTTTACCATCAAACATTCAGTGTAACCATATTTCTCATTTATCAATCACATTGATTAATATTACTATCTAATTTTGCTCTAATTCACGGTGCAACAATTTTTTAAATTTAAGAAAACTACCATAACCCTTACCTTACCTGGGCTGGAAACTAATTTACACATTCACAAAATTCACTGATCTATCATAATATAGCTATTCTTTTTAAATTCTAGGCTTCCCTATACTTTGTAGGCCTCAAAGTGTGGAGAGCAGTAGCTAGCAGCACCTCCTCAACCTCTGGACACCAACTCCTAACTAACTAATAGTGTCATTAATCAAAATCCGTTATGGTTTTAACGCATGCGATAACGTGTTAATGTATGTGTTAACACCATAACACATGCGATAACACTAACACACAGCGCAAATGCAAATTTTTGGGAGGGATGGGATCAGGGAGGAGTTTCGGCAGGATTTAGGGAAATGAGGGGCAATATTGCACTGTGTGATAGCATAATGCATGCTGTCGCATGGTTTTAACACTAGAAATAACTATACCTTTTGTCCTGGCATTAGGCTGTGCGATATGGCCAAAATAGCCATAATGTAATTTGTGATAAACTTTTAGAATTGCATTTTGGCTATTTCTGGGCTTGGAGGGGAGAGGGGAGTGGAGTGGGGAGATGGGAGTGGAGTACAAAGAGCCTCTGGGGAGGGCCTCACAGTGTGCAACTATTTATATCTCTATAGGAGGGTCATCTAATAGGTCGAGGTGAGGTGTTGGTGGTGCTTAAGGGTTTAGGGGCCAGTTTCTCATGTAGAGTGAAACATATGAACAGCACAGTACACCTTGGTGAAGATTTGACTTCATTTGGAATGAGGAAAGTCTCACAAAGATGAACTTTTGTACTGTGTTATCTCACCTTAGCTTGATGGTACCATAGATACTCTCGCTCTCAAATCTAGGGGAGAATTCCTAACTTTCTTGGTTTCTAGCTTGGGGTTATCCTTCCTCCAGATGAAGCCATTGGTGGAAATAGTACCTGGGGCTGTTTAGTTAGTTCCTTTAATAATCTTTGTTTACGTTCTTATTAATTAATTTCAAGTATTGTGGGTATTTATGAATTTTTAATACCATTAGTAACTTTTGATCCTTTCCTAATTTTAAATTATGTCTCTGTGCTTTGACCTCGGTTAGTATAGTTGTGCCGGACCCAACATATATAACTAGGGAAGCCATTGCTATGTTTCTTTGGATACAGCTTTGCTTCCCCTCCTTGTTACCATAGTGATTCCTATTTTCTGGTGATGTTTTGGTCCATACTATTTACACTGGGGGTGAACGGCTGGTACCAATGTTAATTAAAATAACTATTTTTCTCTCATTTCCCTTTAAAAAGCATTTTATTTGTTAATAAAAATATTCTTTAGTATTACCTATCTTTTCTTAAGGGATGTTTTGTCCTCTCGTACTGAATTTTGTGAATGTGTAAATTAGTTTCCAGCCCAGGTAAGGTAAGGGTTATGGTAGTTTTCTTAAACTGGCTTCATGCAAAATGGCTTCATGCAAAATAGGCTCGGCACATGCAGGGGCAGATTTTCTCCGGTTACATGCATATCTTCTGTGGGTAGCCATATCATGCATATCTTACGTGGGTAGCCATATCAAAATAGCTTCATGCAAAATAGGCTCGGCACGTGCAGGGACAGATTTTCTCCAGTTACATGCATATCTTATGTGGGTAAGCCATATCATGCATATCTTATGTGGGTAGCCATATCAAAATGGCTTCATGCAAAATAGGCTCGGCACATGCAGGGGCAGATTTTCTCCGGTTACATGCATATCTTACGTGGGTAGCCTTTGAAAATCTACCCGATTATGTCCGGGAGGGTAGAGAGTCCAACAGGATAAAGATCATATAAGAGATTAAATGTTCAGTAGAATCTATATGGCTAGAAATCCCATTTGTGTTAGGTAAGAGTATAGTGCTAGGAGTATACTACCGTCCACCTGGACAAAATGGTCAGACAGATGCTAAGAGAAATCAGGGATGATAACCAATTTGGCAGTGCAATAATGATGGGCGATTTCAATTACCCCAATATTGACTGGGTAAATGTAACATCAGGATATGCTAGAGACATAAAGTTCCTGGATATAATAAATGACTGCTTCACGGAGCAATTGGTTCAGGAACCAACGAGAGAGGAACTATTTTAGATTTAATTCTTAGTGGAATGCAGGATTTAGTGAGAGAAGTAACGGTGATGGGGCCACTCATAACATGATCAAATTTGAACTAATAACTGGAAGGGGGACAATAAGTAAATCTACAGCTCTATCACTAAATTTTCAAAAGGGAAACTTTGATAAAATGAGCTGCAAAGGTTAAAAGTATTCAACAGGCATGGACATTGTTTAAAAATATAATCTTAGATGCGCAGTCCAGGAGTATTCCACACATTAAGAAAGGTGGAAGGAAGGCAAAACTATTACTGGCATGGATAAAAGGTGAGGTGAAAGAGGCTATTTTAGCCAAAAAAACATCCTTCAAAAATTATAAGAAGGATCCATCTGAAGAAAATAGGAAAAAGCTTAAGGTTGTCAAGTTAAGTGTAAAACATTGATAAGACAGGTGAAGAGAGAATTTGAAATGAAATTGGCCATAGTGGCAAAAACTCAAAATAAAATCTTTTTAAAATATATCCAAAGCAAGAAACCTGTGAGGGAGTCTGTTGGACTGTTAGATGACTGAGGAGGTTAAAGGGGCTCTTAGGGAAGATAAGGCCATTGCAGAAAGACTAAATTAATTCTTTGCTTCTTTGTTTACTAATGAAGATGTTAGGATTGTGGACCCTTGGACTGGGATGAGTTTTGGTGTACCACTGAGGGACGGCCCCCAATGGCCCTCGTCGCCAGATGGCGGTGCAGGTGAAGATGACCCAGCTGGAGCTTCACCTATACCAGCCCTTATTCCCCTCTGGTTGAGACTTGGGTACCTGGGTTGGCAGGTCTTAGGTGCGAGTCGCCTCGAAGAAGACTGGAACAGCGGCAGGTAGAGGTGAGGTCAGGAGACCGGGTCGTGGTTGGCAGTGAAGGTGCAAACAAAAGTCCAATCCGAAAATCTGGGACAGGCAGCAGACAAGCAAGACGAGAAACCAGGCCAAGGGTCAAGACAGGCAGCAGACGAGCAGAAACGAGGAAGCGAGCCGAAGTCAGAACCAGGAGATCAAGCCGAGGATGGAAGCACAGGAACTGGAGGGCGAGGAGAGGTACATAGATGGGAACACAGGAACAGATAGGAATGCAGGAACTGAAACCACCGGAACAGGAATCAGGAGCCAAGGACAGGATCAGGAGCAGAATCAGAAACAGAAGAAGGAACTTGGAGACGTCAGGAACTGGAACAGCAACTAGCACTCTGAGGAAGTGGACCTGTTGTCAAGGCGAAGAACTGGGGACTGAGGCAGGGTTTAAATACCCCTCAGTCCTGGCATCATCAATCGAGGCCGGGCCCTTTTAATAGGCGGGATGTTCCGCGTGTGCGCGCCTAGGGAGAGGCCTGCAGGGAGGAGGACGGGAGCGTCCAGAGCCATGTGGGAAGCACGCTGGCGGCCAACTCCAGATCGGAGCACACTGGCAGAGAGGGACCCTGCCAAGCATCGGAGGAGGTAGGAGGGGGGGACCAGCTGTGGCCTGCCGCTGCCAAGAGCCACAATAAGGATGTTGGGGAGATATCATTTCTGGAGATGGTTTTCAAAGGTGATGAGTCAGATGAAGTGAACCAAATCACTGTGAACCTGGATGATGTAGTAGGCCAGATTGACAAACTAAAGTGTAGCAAATCATCTGGACTGGATGGTATGCATCCTAGGGTTCTGAAGGAACTAAAAAAATGAAATTTTAGATCTATTAGTTAAAATCTGTAACCTATCATTAAAATCATCCATTGTACCTGAAGACTGGAGGGTGGCCAATATAACCCCAATATTTAAAAAGGGCTTCAGCGGGCGATACGAGAAACTATAGACAAGTGAGCCTGACTTCAGTGCCAGGAAAAATCATGGAAACTTTTATAATGAATAAAATCACAGAACATATAGAAAGACATGGTTTCATGGAGCACAGTCAGCATGGATTTACCCAAGGGAAGTCTTGCCTCACAAATCTGCTTCATTTATTTGAAGGAGTTAATAAACATGTGGATAAAGGTGAACCAGTAGATATAGTGTATTTAGATTTTCAGAAGGCATTGACAAAGTCCCTCATGAGAAGCTTCTAAGAAAACTAAAAAGTCATGGGATAGGAGGTGATGTCCTTTTGTGGAATACAAACTGGTTAAAAGACAGGAAACAGAGAGTAGTATTAAATGGTCAATTTTCTCAGTGGAAAAGGGTAAATAGTGAAGTGCCTCAGGGATCTGTACTTGGACTGGTGCTTTTCAATTCATTTATAAATGATCTGGAAAGGAATACGACTAGTGAGGTTATCTAATTTGCAGATGATACAAAATTATTCAGAGTAGTTAAATCACAAGCGGATTGTGATACATTGCAGGAGGATCTTGCGAGACTGGAAGATTAGGCATCCAAATGGCAGATGAAATTTAATGTGGACAAGTACAAGGTGTTGCATACAGGGAAAAATAACCTATGCAGTAGTTGCACGATGTTAGGTTCCATATTAGGAGCTACCACCCAGGAAAAAGATCTAGGCATCATAGTGGATAATACATTGAAATCATCAGCTCAGTTTGCTGCAGTAGTCAAAAAAAGCAAACAGAATGTTAGGAATTATTAGGAAGGGAATGGTGAATAAAATGGAAACTGTCATAATGCCTCTGTATCGTTCCATGGTGAGACCGCACCTTGAGTACTGTGTACAGTACTGGTCACCGCATCTCAAAAAGGATATAGTTGCACTGGAGAAAGTACAGAGAAAGGCAAACAAAATGTTAAAAGAGATGCAACATCTCCCCTTTGAGGAAAGGTTAAAGAGGTTTGGGCTGTTCAGCTTGGAGAAGACATGGCTGTGGGGGGATATGATAGAAGTCTGCAAAATCATGAAAGGATTTGAATGGGTAAATGTGACTCAGTCATTTACTCTTTTGGATAATTGCCTAATTCGGGAAAACCAATTTCACATCCATAATTTTTATATATTTTCTCTCTTGTGTACTTGCAATAGGATCCCATCCCCCTTTAAAAAATTCTTCCTTGACTCCACCCTTCAGCTGTTTGTCTTGTATCCATATTTTAAATGTGTCAACGTGATGTATATTCTACAAGCATATTAAGATCATTCCATCAAGTAAATAGAGGGTTGGAAATGTCAACAGAGATGTTTTATTACTGCCTGCATCCCAGAAGTATTCCACTGAGTTAGTATAAATTGCATTCTGCAATCTGTAGATGATTAGATAGTTTTAAATCTATCTGACTCTGGAAAAGAGATCAAGCAAGCACTAATGATAGTAAGATTAGACTACTATAAATTAGTGTATGTAAGTCTGAATATCGCTACTTATCTGGCTTAGGGGGTCATTTTCAAAAGAGATCGCACACAAAAAGTCCCTTTTCGCGTGCGGTCACTAAATGGGGGCGGAGTTGGCCCCAGAAGAGGAGGAATCGGGGCAGCACCGGGGCCGATGCTGCACAGACATCGCTGGCGGCGAAAGGCAAGGCCCTTGCCCTTTATCGCCGCCAGTTTTGCGTCAAATAACTATACCTTTTATGGTGTAGTTATTCGGTGCAAAAGCCGGCAGCCAGCTCACCGCAGTGGTGCGATGGCTGCTGGCTTTCGCAGGCCCCCCCCCCCCCCGTTACCGCCGGATTTTCTAAGGTCTGCGACCTTAGAAAATCCAGCTCTAAGTTAGCTGGATAAGTAGCACTGCCCAGTCATGCCCATTGACTGCCCACTGACTATCTGGATAACTACTTAGTCAGATAAGTGACTTATCTAAGTGGCAATTGCTGAATGTATCTGGATATTTAGTTGCTTCCACTTAGCTGGATAAATCCTACTTATCTGGCTAGGTAGTGTTCAGAATGTTTTTAGTATCAGGAACATTGTTTATCAATATATTCATGGTACAGATTAGGGATGTGCAGAGGGACGCCATACGTTGCATTCGGGATTCGTATTCGTCGGGGGGCAGATACGTTGCATTCGGCAAGGGGAGCCCCCGATACGTTCATGCGTTAATTCTTATTCATTTCCCGGCTAAAGTTGAATTAACTACAACCCCTCACCCTCCTGACCCCCCCAAGACTTACCAAAACTCCCTGGTGGTCCAGCGGGGGGTCCGGGAGCCATCTCCTGCACTCACATCCTTGGCTGCCGGTATTCAAAATGGCACCGATAGCCTTTGACCTTACTATGTCACAGGGGCTACCGGTGCCATTGGTCAGCCCCTGTCACATGGTAGAAGCAATGGATGGCCGGCACCATCTTGTGCTCCTACCATGTGACAGGGGCCGACCAATGGCATCGGTAGCCCCTGTGACATAGTAAGGGCAAATGCTATTGGTGCCATTTTGAATACTGGCAGCCGATGGCCCGAGTGCAGGAGATGGCTCCCGGACCTCCGCTGGACCACCAGGGACTTTTGGCAAGCCTTGGGGGATCCTCCTGACCCCCACAAGACTTGTCAAAAGTCCCTAGTGGTCCAGCGGGGGTCTGGGAGCGACCTCCTGCACTCGGGCCGTTGGCTGCCAGTATTCAAAATGGCGCAGATAGCCTTTGCCCTCACTATGTCACAGGGGCCGACCAATGGCACCAGTAGCCATACACGCTTTCTCTCACAGACTCCCTCACACACTCAAGCTCTCACTCTCATATCTTCTCCCCACACACACACAAGCTCACATTCTCTGCACACGCACACACACACACACACACAAGCTCTCACTTTCTTATCCCTCCCCAGGCTCTCATTCTTATGCACACACAGATGGACATCCAGGCACCCATTCTCACTCACACACATATACTTTCAAGCTCCCATTCTCACCCACACACACATACCCAGACTCTCTTTCCCACCCATACACCCAGGCTCCCATTCTCACCCACACACACAAACCCAAGCTCCCATTCTCACCCGCACATACACACATTAAAGCACCCATTCTCACCCGCACATTCAAGCTCCCATTTTCACCCACACATACACACATTCAAGCTCCCATTCTCACCCACACATTCAACCACCCATTCTCACTCACAGACACATATTCAAGCTTCCATTCTCACCCACACACACACACCCAGGCTCCCATTTTTATCCACACATACACATGCAAGCCCGTGCACAGCTTCCCCCCAAAGCAGGAAGATCAGTTGGCCTCTCCTGCTGTTGCCGGCCTCCTGCTATCTTCGGGCTGCATGGCCCACCGATCTTCCTGCTTGGGGGGGATGGAGTGGAAGCTGTGCATGGCACTTCTGCTCCCCCCCCCCCAAGCAGGAAGATCGGTGGGCCATACAGCAGCAGGAGAAGCCATGGGCCACCAGCAGAGCCTATACAGCCACCGACCCGCAGCCTCTCCTCCTCCTGCCGGCCTGCCGCTTCCCCAAGTGTGCTGCTCCGTTCCCGTGCAAATGCATGGAATGGCGCACCTAGTCGCGCCGGGCCTATGTCCTCCTCTTTGCCAACGTGGGGATGGGATCCTGTGACAGCCTTGCAGTTTAGACGCTTCTCTTCCAGTTCCAGTTGGGTGGGCTTGGGTCCAAATTGGATGGCCAACTGCCCACCCAGGCCCAGCCAGGCCCAGCCACTGCATGAGAGAAAATCTGAAGACCTTAATGTCATTGCTTGCTTTAGCTGCCAACTGAATTACATAAAGTGGTTGCTTGCTAGTGTCATTGATTTGAATGCCTATAACTTCAGGGACATGACATATAATGGCAGAGCCACGTAGGCCACTGTCTCCCTAAGAAAGAGAGAGGGGTAACATTTAAAAGGCATTGAGCAAACTTATTGGCTGATAATTTTCTATTAGCTTATAATTAGAGACAGACCCAAAAGACCATGAGGTCCATATTCAGCCGCTGTATGGCTAAGCTAACTTGGCCAAGCTAACTTGACTTGTATATTCATTGGCATAGGCACACCGCTGAATATACCTAGCTGTCCTAAAGTTAGCCAAATGAGCCTTTTTGACCAACTTTAGGAGGGGTCTATGGCCAGACCAGAGTTAGCCAGATAAGTTATCTAGCTAACTCATCTTCTCCCTGGAATGCCCTGGCCCTGTCCACCATTTAGTCGGCTAACTATCCAGCTGGATAAGTAGTTGACTGGTTAATTGATGGCTGCTGATCCCAGGCAGATATTCAGTCACCACCACTTAGCTGAATGAGATGAAACTTATCCAGCAAAGCGGCACTGAATATCTGACTCCATGTCTTTGGATCATTAGCACAAAACCACATCCATGATTTAGATATTTACCGCTGGTAGGGCTTACCTGTTTTTTGAATCATAATCTTGTTAAAATGATCTGGAAAAAAAACGCTGAAGTAAAAGTAACAAAGTCCCCAATATAACTGTTATATTTTTTTGCCCTCTGATTTTGGCCAAGTTATTTTACTCAAGCTTTACAACATGACCTTATACATGTTAGTTGATACACACCCAAGATTGTGGGTTGTCATGCTCATCCCTACCATACTAGAAGAATTCATCAACCTTTTCTTGATTGAGTTTTATCTTCAGTGACACACTAGATGTCTCCAGTTATTCTGGACACTTTTAAAAACACCATTATCCTGGGTGCTTTATGAAAGTGAATAAAAGCATGACAATGCTAATAATCTCAGAAGCGTTTTATCTTCAATAACTGTTGACCTAGAGTTGACCTCTTGGGCTTCATCTTGTAATCTTGTTGTGCCCTAGCCACCCATCACTAGCTACATAGGCGATTCCTGCCTCTTTGGTTCATATAACATTTTATTTTATTGCTATTGAACAATTTATTTTGCATGCAAGGATGACTATTCATAATGATGCTGCAGATGGGTTACCTACTGTAAATACATTTATAGTTCTTTCCTGCAGAGAATAGAGGGAGGATAGGTAAGATATAGTATGGCTGTTTCTTATAATTATGTGCAAGGTGACTTTTAATTTGTTATAGTAAGTTTAGTATCAGCAAGCAATTTTGGGTCTATCAGAACTCACATGTTTTATTTTGCAAAGGTAACACCATTAGTGGCAGAAGCAAGTTTAATGTGCACTGGGGCATTGAACTTATTTTGAAACAATAACATCACTGGTGCCAGAAAGCTAATTTTCTTTTCTTGCAAAATCAGTTATTTTATTTTGGTATAGCAATAACTATACTCTGTGTGTGTGTGTGTGTGTACATATAGATATAGATATATAGATATATATGCTGCACTAAAAGTAGCCTGGAACACTAACATATCGGTTGAAAGACTTGTATAATCACTACAAAATTATTTTATTACATATAGCAAAATACAAAGTGCACAAACCACAGTTATATAAAACAATATAACACTTAACACAGTATCAAACATTAAAATAACATCTTAGCAAAAATGTGTTCAAATAGATGGCAGCATGATTAAACTTCATAAGAGGACGATTAATGCCTCAAAATGAGATAGATGTCCAGTTCACACATTTTTGCTAAGATGTATATAAAATAATAGGAGTAAGCATTCTGGTGCATCCTGATGCATACCTGCAACGGGTGGGCAGACTAGCCCGCTGCTGCTGTTGCAGGAGGCAGTGGGACAAAGGGTAGTGGGATCAGCCGTGGCAGCAGCGATAGCAGTGGAATGGCTGGTAGGGTTCCTAGGCCTCACCAGTGGTAAGAAACGAGGCCAGAGGTGGGAGGGGTTGAGTAAGAGGGGAGGGAAGACAAAGGGGAAAGAGAGAGGAGGAAAGAAGGGGAAGGAGTGAATGAGAGGAGTGGGAGAGGAAGTGAGTGAGAAGGAAGGAAAACGGAAGAGTGTGAATGAGAGGGCGGTGTGGGGATGAGTTAGAGAGGAGGAGTAAGTAAGAACTGAGAGAAGTCAGGGAAGGAGATGAATTAAGGGAGGGGTAAGGGGAATGGGAAAGGAGGTGAGAGGGAAGGGTAAGGCGTGGAGTGCATGAGTGAGAGGGAAGGGAAAGAGAGAGAGGGGTGAGAGAAGGATGAGGAGGGGTGAGTGAGAGAGGAGGGGTGAGGAGAGAGGAGCAGCTCTCTGTGAATTCCCATTCAGAAATGAGTAACTATAACTAGCTAAAGTTATCTGGATAACCAATTAACTTTACCCAGTTAAAGTTATTCAGTTCTGAAAAGAGATTGGTCCCTTCACTGACAATTTTCAGTGAAGGGAACCAATCATTGGTCTTTTCACTCTGAATGAAATGAATAAATTAATACTAATATGCCATGGAGCTGCCAGCTATATTACACTTAGTATTCAGCCTAGCGAACCACACTGGAGGACTTGTGGGGGCGGAGGGGATTTGACCAACACTTTTTGTTAAGGGAGGGAATGAGGGGATCAGCCCCTGCTTGTCATGCTAAGTTTTTTTTACCAATATTTAAAATTCCAGTGAGAAGCAAAGTTACCCACATAACTTTATTGGGGTAACTTTAACCATGTATTTTCAGCAGGAGAGTTACCTGGTTAAGTCCCACAGAATATTCTGACCAAAGTTAGCTGGTTAACCTAACTTCACGCCTATTGCACCACTGAATATTGACCTCACAGTCTCCAGAATTGAACACATTACTCAAAGTGGGATTTCTCTATATGCCTGTATAGTGCAGCGCTGTGTATGTCTAGTAGCACTTTAGAAATTACTATATTAGTAGATAAAGAGGCAATACTATTTCTCTCTTTAAACCTAGGGATATCTCTCTTTGGCCACTAGTTATTGAAGTGCATTAAAATCAAGTTAATGTGCAGCTATAATGCATATTAGTTATCATGGAATTTACTAATCTATGATAAGTGAGTACCGCAGTTTAGTGAATACTACAGAAGTATATTCCCACATCTGGTCATGTGTAGATATTACTATCTGTGGTAACATGCACCTAACCTCACCAACAAGAAAATGGTAGCTAACCCTGAGTGAAAACTTCCACCCTCCGTCCTCCCCATGTCACTGCATCAGATAGGCCCCCCACCCCCACCCAGACATACTCTCCTTTGCAATGTAACCCCCTGCAGGAAACCCCCCCCCCCCCTTGAAGGATCCCCTTTGCAAGAATCCCCATACCAAACCCCACTCCTTGTGCAAAAATGTGCACATGCAGGGCAAAAGCGATCCTCAGATCAGTAAATGACATTTTGAATAGTGGTGCCAATGGAGCAGGTGTGATTGGGCTGCCAGGGAGGATCTGGAAGGTGCTATGAGATAAGGAGGTGTCAAGGGGAAGGGGACCCTTGGAGGGTTCTTGGGAGGATGTGTGTGGGTTTCCTGGTTTTTGGATGGGAGAGGGTGGAGTTTATGCCTGGGGGCATTGGAGAGAGGGGGTGTTCGTTCAAGGGAAGGATCCAGCAAGGAGGGCATTACAAGAGGAAGTATCTCCAGAGGGACTATATGACAAGGTTGCCTTCCAGGTGAGGGAGGAAGGGTATAGACTCAGCATGGGGGGGATGTCACGGGGGCTAGCTTCCCTTTTCTCATTTGCAGGCATGGGGGGTAGAGGGATGGCACGAGTATTGGCAGGCACATTAGTCTGCTTATAGACTAATGCAAAGTTAACTGCACTTCTTGAGCAGCTGGCTTCCAAGTTCTCCAGCATGGATAATATTTCCTATCAGCGTGATAGATCTCATGTTCTGCTGGCCATGTCCAGTCGGGCCTCAGCTTCCCTAGCTGGTTCCAGGGCCTTGCTATCATGGCAGTTTCCTGGCTCCAGTTACTCTAGCTGCTTCACTGCAGGCTATTCCCTTTTAGTTATTTTTCTCTCACTTGTCTAAGTAGCCACACATAGCCTCACAGGTTATATCTCCCTGGGGACTACAACTCCCAGAAGCCCTAGTCTTAAAGTAGCCTCCCTTCTTCTTCTCTTTCAGCATGCCTTTAATAGCCATTTAACATAATTTCAAGGAAAGAATACATCTCCTTATATATTGCCTGCACATTATTTTTTATATTCCACCTTTCATGACAGTACGTTTTAAGTGTTTTCCCTAAAATACCCCAAACAACCAAACCATTTAAGCAACTTGTATCTGAAAAGGGATAATTAGCCTCATACATAGGGAAATTAGGTAATTAATGCATTCCATGGTGTAGAGCACAATGGGACCAAAATGCTTCATTGAACATTCATTATTACCCAGTTCACCATTATTTGGCCTCCCAAATAACCTCTGCTCTAGCTTTGAATAGCAATTGTTTTTATTCATTTACTTTCCCAAACAGCTATTGTAATCTTCCTTTGACGGTACTGGTGGTTATTTTCCAATAGGTGCTTATACAAAATGGGGATCTACCAAGACCAAATTCCCATCTCCTGATTATGTACTAATAAAAATTTTGGGGCTAGAATGTAGACAGCCAAAGGTGCACTCAGAGGTAAATAGGGAAGACTGAGATGAGTAATAAATATTCAGACTCTGGTAGAATGAATTTGGTTGAAGTTAATGAATATTATCAAATTTCTGTTCAAATAAACAGACATATAAGTTTAATAACAAATTGAGAGGTACAGATGGTGTAAAATAATAGATGGAGAAAATTTCAGATTAATAGCTAAGATGCGTAAACACTATGGGCCGGATTTTCAAAAGGTTACGTGCGTAGCCGGCCTTATGCGCGCTGGGCCTAGTTTAAAAAGGCCCGGCGACGCGCATAAAGCCCCGGGACGCGTGTAAGTCCCAGGGCTTGCAAAAAGGGGCAGTCGCGGGGCGGGGCGGGGCGGGGGGGGGGGCAGAGGCCTCTGCATGGCCACTGTGCCAGGGATCGTGTACCGGCAGTCGGCCGGCGTGTGCAACTTACTTCAGCCCCTGAAACAAAAAAAAAAGAAGACTAAAAAGGTAGGGGGGAAAGGGCAGGGGAGTTAGGGGAAGGGAAGGGAAGGTGGGGTGGGGTGGGGGATAGGGAAGTTCCCTCCGAGGCCGCTTCGATTTTGGAGCGGCCTGGGAAGGAACAGGGGAAGGCAGCGAGGCTCAGCGCAGGCTCAGTGCGTGCAAGGTGCACAATTGTGCACCCCCTTGCGCACGCCAACACCCAATTTTATGACATGCGTGCACCTGCGCGTGCATGTTATAAAATCGGGCGTACATGTGCACGCGCCAGGTAGTGCGCGCGCCAGGTAGTGTGCGCGCCAGGTAGCGCGCGCACATGTACACCGCGCGTGCTGTTTTGAAAATCTATCCCTATCATTTCAACACTGTCTTTGCAGGGGTCAATATTCAAATGGTTTCTCTACTTAAGTTGGGACTTAGCTGGCCAAACTACAAGCTTTTTAAACTCCCACAATCTGACCGCCTCACAGTTATCCGGCTAAGTAGGTAACCAGATAAAACTGGTCTGCGGGTGTTCTGGGGTGGAGTTAAGTTAGCCGGATAAGTTATCTTAGTCAGAGTTAGCTGGATAACTTATCCAGCTAACTCTGATCATGCCATACAGCAGACCTAAATTTAGGTGGATCAGTTTATCTGGTTAACTAGGACTTTATCCGGCTACATTCCATGGCTCGTGTAATTGGCAACTTTCTGCTGAATTTATTGTACAAGTTATGGGGTAGATTTTCAAAGGGATACACGCGAAACCCCCGAAAAGCTACCCCAAGCTGCCCCTGCGCTCCTTTGAACTTAAGATTGGACCCGAGTGAAGTGGTTGAAACTATACACTGTACTAAGGGGGACCTGGTTGAAAACTACTGTATTGCTTTAGAGCTTTTGGAGTTGCCGCTTGAAAAGAGTAAAAATTAAACACAGAATTTTGATTCACAATTTACAGTGTTGGACTGTTGAATATTTTCTGCTCTCTACTTTCATGTGTATCAAGGTAATCTCCTTGATCCCAACCTTAGCATGAAACCACAAATCAAATCTATCCTCAAAGCAGGCTTCTTCAAACTCAACGTTCTTAAGAAACTCCGACCCCTGCTGTACACCCAAGATCTCCGCACAGTGATCCAAGCCACCCTTACCTCCAAACTGGACTATTGTAATGCCCTCCTCCTAGGGCTCCCCTTATCTTCAATAAAACCCCTTCAACTTTTGCAAAACGCCACTGCAAGGCTCATTACCAAACACAACGCATACACGAACATATTACCCCTGTCCTCAAGGATCTACATTGGCTTCCCATCCTTTTCCGTATACACTACAAGACCCTGACCATAGTACACAAATCTATATCCACACACACAACTCCAACTGGCTTGACCTCCCTTTCACTGCGCCCCTGTCCTCCCGAGCCACCAGATCTGCCAACAAAGGTATCTACATGTACCGTCCTTGAAGGCAGCTCATCTCTCATCCACCCGTGAACCGCTCCATATCCATTGCCGGCCCCGCCCTCTGGAACTCCCTACCCGTCCATCTTGCGCCTTGAACCCTGCGCCATCAAATTCAAAAAGAAAACTAAAAGCATTCCTGTTCAACCAAGCCTACACAGAATAGACCCTCCCTTCCCTCTATTGCTCATACCCCCTAGGTGACCGCCCTTTTCCTTATATTAAGGAATCTAATCACAATGTACATTGTTGTCTTCTTGTTATGACCTCTTGCTGATTTCTTGTTGTTTTAATCTATTTTCCCTACTGCTCTAGGTTAACCCCCCTGCCCAGTTCGCCTCCCCTGTTGAAATGTACTTCTAAATCTTTTGTTAATATGTGAACCGGTATGATGTCCCCACTAATACCGGTTATATAAAAGTTTCTAAATAAATAAATAAATAAATGTGTGGTTAAGTTTTGGAGAGCAGAGTATCTCCTCTTCCTGTGTTGGATTTCTCCTATTTTAGGTGGGTAACCATACAGGAAAAAGCTTCAGCTGATTTTTTTCAGACATATCAGGAAATCCATGCATAGTTGGTCCCTCAATGTAACCGTTCTCAGGCTCATTCATCTCTTGACATGTATACAGGAGAAACCTGTACTCTCTATTCTTGAAAAGCAACTCAAAAGTAATATCTTACTCCTGGAGGAATTCTGCACAAAAAGATCTAAATTGCTGCAAAATTCTGCATACGTTATATTGGTCAAAATAACACAATTTACATGACAGTCTTTAAGTAATTGCATTTTACATTAAACCAGAAAAGTTATTACTTAAAGATGCAGAATTTTAAATATTTTGAGCAGAATTTCCCTAGAAATTCACTGTAGTGTCCCTTCCACTCTCTCTCTCTCTACTGCCCTGGCCACTTTGTCCTCTCAGGCCCCAACTCCTCCACCTGCCAGTATCTCTCTCCTCCCCCTCTAGGCTCAACCCCTTCCACTCTATCGCCAGTACCAGAGCTTGACCCCGTTCTCAGTACTGCCCCTCACACAGGCTCTCTCTGTCCCTCTCTCTCCCACAGATGTGGCAACCAGAGGTACACACATACTCAACATGGGATCGCACCATGGAACAATTCAAAGGCATTATGATATTCTCTGTTTTATTCCCTATTCCTTTCCTAATAATTCCTAGCATTCTGTTTGCTTTCTTGGCTGCAGCTGTACACTGAGCAGAAGATTTCAATGTATTATCAAGGATGACGCCTCTGAATGGAGACTTCTAATGTGGAATCTTACATTGAATAGTTATAATTTGGGTTACTCTTCGCTAATAGCCCGATTTTAAAAGGGCCACACATGTAAAAAATGGAGGCTATGTGTGTGGCCATGCCTTGCAAGCGTCACATGCATTTTACAATGGGCCCTGCCATGCACATAAAATCCAGTATGCACAGAAGTACTGGTCGAGGGAAAAGGGGCAGCCCGGGGGGTGTCGTCTGGGTGGGGAGGGGTGGGTCAGACCGGGACAGTGCCATTAGCTGCTGTCCTGGGGAAGCGTGTGCCGGCAGATGGCCGGCACGTGCAGATTACTTCTGCTCCAGAGGAGCAGTAAGTAGGAAAATAAAAAATTTGAGGATAGTTAGGGTAGGTTTTGGGAGCGGACTGGGAGGGAACTGGGGGAGGCCCGATTGCATTGCCACGTGTATTTTGCTAAAATTCCCCCCTCGCACGCAGAGCTGGGCACCCTCCCACACATGCACTCATGGACATGAAAATCTGGCATGCATGTGCCTGCAGGACCCATATTTTATAACATGCATGCACGTGCATGTTATAAAATCGGCCGGGAACTGCGCGCACATGGACGCACGTTCCTTTTAAAATTGACTCCTAAGTGCATTACGTTGCACTTGTCCACATTAAATTTCATTTGCCATTTGCACGCTCAGTCTCCCAGCTTTGCAAGGTCCTCTTGCAATTTCTCACAATCCTCTTGTGATTTAACAACTTTGAATAATTTTGTGTCATCGGCAAATTTGATCACCTCACTCATTCTCATTTCGAGGTCAATTATAAATACTTTAAAAAGCAATGGTCCCAGAACAGATCCCTATAATACTGAAAATCTGTGTAATCAAAACTTTACTTGAAGAAATCTCTTTTTCTTGCTCTTTGAAACTGTAACTCCATAGAATATTTCTCCTTCTCCTTTTATGGCTCCCATAAAATATCAGCAGTCCCTTGCTGCTTTCAGAAATCTGCCTGATTTCAAGATTCTTTTATGGCTCCGAGCTCTGCTGTTTTCTCAAGCGATATTCTATTCAGCCCTTAGCAGCATACAGCACACTGCATCAAGTTAAGGGGCGGCTTTTCGGAGGGATCTGAGCCAGACAGCATGGGGTCTTAAAAGACTTTGACCAGAGATTTCTGAATAAATCTGTTGTTCTGTAAATGTGTGTGTATGTATATATAAATATATAGATAGATATACACACATCACAACAAAATAAAGAACACCCAAATAATGTGAATAACATACATTTTTGCATTTTATTGTATTTAAACATGCACCTCATTTTTCCAACTTATTAAACTTATTTACCAGCGTTTGTTGACCCCGTTACAACCTGATTTGTGAGCATTTGCTGTTAGATAAGGTAAGCCTCTGCAGTTAACAGAAGCTGGTTACACATAATTTTTTGAGCAAGCTCACTTCATATCGTAGCTGTTACATGCCATTTCTATCAGATTTTGATTTCTTGTTACAGAGTTTTATATGGATGGTTTTTTGCCAGTGATGATTATAAAGTTTCAGTCTGCATATGACATGACCGTAAGATAACCACAGTGGTGGTGGTATGAACAGGCTTTTTCATCCATATTAAGATTTTTGATCAATGTAACAATTTATTGTTATTATAAAGATGAAAGAAAAATTTTGTACAAAAAGATTGTTTTTGCATATATTCACATTGGGGTAGATTTTTAAACCAGCGTGAGCGCATCTATGTGCATGCGCTATCCGGCGCGCACACATGGTCACACAATTTTATAACATGTGCGCGCAGTTGTCATGCTCCAAAGATCTGGAACAAGGTATCACTACCCCCTACACCTCAGACTGTGTTACTTTGCCTTCAGGAAAGCTAAGATAATATCTCTCTTGGCCACACCTTCCCTTAGAGTCCCCTCAGCAGACACATTCATCTTTCCGACTATCTACCTGAACCAAGACCTGTAAGTTATACACCTTGGCCTCTCAATGCTATCCATTCTAAATTTGATTCAACTGTGATTGAAAATGATCGTCAACTAATGCACCGTAACTGTTAAAACTTGTTTCATAATATGCCTTGAAGCCACTCGTGTAAAATGGAAGAATATCAAATGTTTATAAATAATGATCAATAAAATGATCCTGCACCCATATGGCTGCCAACCAGCTCCCTTCACTCCAGGGTCCTGATAGCCTTGTATTTGTACCCTCAGTGGTCTGGCACCTAAGGAGGCGCCTCCAACATAAGGTACATGCATACTTTTTTTTCTTTTTATTTACACTAGCTGTCTCAGCCTCCTTTCTGCTCTCAAATTGGGTGAATCAAGTCCAAAGGTAAATTACTTTTGAAGATACACTAACTCGATATAGGGAGTGGCTTATTCCTATAAAGAAAGTATAATTTTGTGTTTATTGTTTTCTGAATCAAA
Source organism: Rhinatrema bivittatum (assembly GCF_901001135.1). Taxonomy (NCBI): domain Eukaryota; kingdom Metazoa; phylum Chordata; class Amphibia; order Gymnophiona; family Rhinatrematidae; genus Rhinatrema; species Rhinatrema bivittatum. The sequence continues at coordinate 157,945,474 of NC_042617.1, forward strand.
AGAAGCAGGTACCAGTCCACAGAGAGTTGAAATTATCAAGGTCATGATGAAGTTTACAAATGCAGGGACTATTAAATTATTCTATGAGATTATTGGCAACTCATCTTGGTTAATCTAGATTATTCAACGTTGCTCTTTTTTTGGGAACTGACAATGAATTCACAATCCTTCTTCACAGTTACATGTTTATATGATATAAGCCAGTCCCCTGGTAGCTCAGAGGTAGATTCTTTGGAAACAGAACATTCTGAAAATTGTTCAAGATTCCATGCCTCATTTTCAGAAATGTGCATATTATACTCTATTTCACGTGCAAAAAGTTCTTCATAACTTTTGCTGTGTGCATCAGATTTTTTTTTTTTAATTTTCATTGTATTTTTCCTTTGTCTATTTCAATTCTCTTGCTTCCTTTTTCGGTTTTTTGTGCTTTTTTCTTTCTCCCACTTCATTTCTTCTCTCATCAGATAAATAAGAATTCAGACCCTCATATTGTGAGGGATTTTTGTTGTATTTGTTGTTTTTGCTTAATGTAGACCAGAAGATGTTGATATATTAGAAAGCAAGATGTGATTTTAATAGCTTGGTCTTTGAAACATTATGTTTCCCCATATGGTGCCTGTTTAACAGTCAAGAATGGTCATTAAGAATTGTGGTCGTTTCTATAAATCCAAAATACTAAGAACCAGCTCATTCAGAATAGAAAGAAAGAACATCCAATTACACCATTCCTCTCTCAATCAGAGGTTCAGTTCTGCCATTGCATCTCCAGGCTCCCGCTGCTCTCAATTTTCTCAAATGTATCATCAGTGGAAGAAGAAGATGTGTGTTTCATTACAGTAATGCAGGTTCTGATGGCAGCCTCAAGTTAAAGTTGTTTTATTCAGTAAAATAATGTATTCTTGGTAGCGGAGAAGTAGTGAATTATTCACAGTCCTATTGTACTTCCTAGACAGAGAAAAATACTTGCAATGAATGAGAATTCTGTTATCCTCAAAAGTGACTGTCATGCTTTCTGCTCTGTGAAAGTAAGCATACTAATTGATGTTGCTCATTCTAGTTATTTGGGATCATCTGTATTAATGGGCATTAGATTCAATGCCTATGTTAACCATATAACCATGTATTAATGCCCATGTAATATCTGTGTTAATGTAAGATTTTTGCACACATGTTAGTATTGCTGCAGGTTCCCTGAAGCTAATGTTAATGTGCATACAAACGAGGGCATAATGATTACAATTATTATGCTTTTGTTAGGTTTTAAAACTGGATATACTATCAAGCAGTAATACATGCAAGTGTTAATGCAACACTCCTGGACAATTAAGGAGGTGAAGTAAAAGGCCCTCATTATGAGATCGAGTGTTAATTGGGCCTCCAGTCTTATACTCCCCACCTCAATATTCAAAATAGACTTTTGGGTCTACCTACCCACCACCCTTCCACGCCCCCCAAACTCCCTTACCTGCCGCTGGCTTCCATTCACTTCCCTCCCCAAAAGCTTTGGCCATGTTGATTTGGCAGGAAAGAGCTAGCTCCTAAATCCAAAATGAAAATGGTGACATTCAAGATCTGCACTTCGGAGGCTCTTTTTAAGTTTTGGGCCCAGAGAGTCCTGTTTGAGTCATGGAAGATAGTAAGTACAGATTTTGGGTGTAGAGAGGCCCGGCTTTGTGGTCAAGGGATGCAGGGCTCTCTGCACTTAACTGTCCCCTTTCACTCTGGGCCACTTAGCACAGGGAAACTTGAGCTATCAAACACAGCAGCATTACCATGGCCATGCTGTCTTTAATTTAGACAGGTTAACGCTGCTATGAACGACACTTCATTATTTAGTACATCATAAAATCACGATGTATTGGCTGTGCTAAAACTGACAGATGAAGTGCATCCCCGCGCTGATTTTAATGCTGGCAGCAAGTACATAGACCCCTTGGTGCCCTTAAATAATTCATTGCAAAGGGGTCAGAGAGCCTCCGGCCAAATGAGTTTTATGTTCTTTATACATTTTTAATCTACAAACAGGGAGGATAACATTCAGACAACAGTGCATAGCTTTACCATAGTATTTTCTAACATTCACGTATCACGTAGGCGCATATTATAAAATACCCGTAGGTTTACCCCACAACATAGGCACGTACGTAGGCCATTGCGCAAATGCATGCAAGGCAATGAAACCACATATTTCAACGCGTGTGTACTTTACGCACCCGTTTAAAAAATATAGGTGCATATATTTTTACGTGTGAAAGCAAACCAAGACTTACTCGCATAAGTCCCGATTTACACACATTAATTGGCCAATGCTCGCGTTGAGGAAATTAACCAGGTACCCAATTAGTCCATCAGTTCACCCAGTCCTTTTCAAGGTCATCAAGACTTCCTGGTTCTTCAGCCTGAACTCTCCCCAGTTTATCCAGACCTCCCATCCTGTCATTGCTACACAATAACCACATTTAATATCACTTACAGCAGATAATTAGCAGGTGTCAAAATATGTGAGGAAGTTAGAAAATGTACGCATGTAAGTATCTTTTAAAATAGAAACTTTTGTGCACCACCCTGGAATGCCCCTCGACATCCTGAGGTGAATATTCAAAAGCCATTTAGATGGATATCGTAATAGTTATCCATTTAAATGGCTTACCCAGCTATATTTAGCCTTTATCTATCTAAATTCTACCTGGGCAATTATTTTCCCAGCTAGAATTTAGCTGGATAAGAAGGGGGCGTTCTGGGGGCAGGAAGGAGGCGTTTTAGGACAGAGCAGAGTTAGTCACTTAACCTATGCGGCTAACTCTGGTTGGGCCCTAGGGCTGTCCTAAAGTTAGTCTTAAGATAGCTGAGTATATTCAGCAGCGCAACTGCGCCGGATATATTAATTCGGCTAACTAGCCAAACCACACAGTGGCTGAAAATGACCCCCACCCCCCCACCCCCATTTTTTGCACATGTATATAAGCGCGGGAAAGTGAAAATATGCACGTATGTTTGACAATTATAAAATATGGAGTACGCGAGCAGAGGCTGCTTACGCGCCTGTGTGCTAATTTTTACGCATGTTACGTTATGAAAATTCACCTTAAATTGCCTATCGTTTTATTCAGCATGTTGAGGGCCTTCGTAGGTACAGAGCATCTGTGCCTGGCTCGGCCTTCATTCTTCTACTACCATGAAGCCCAGTGCCCTTCTAATAACTGTTAATTATGATAGCAGCATGAAAAACTGAAGCGTAACCTCAGGGGACAGGATTTTTAAAATCAGAAGTGTGGCTGTAAATGGGAAGGGCAGTTTCAAAAGACTCTTCCTGGGTCACTAAGCAGTCACCTGGGTTCAATTGGGGGCTGAATTTTGTCCTCCCTCTCTGTGCGGGTTGCAGAGTGGTACAAAGTCTGTGAGCGCCGGCCACCACAAATTTTCAAGGAGAAGTTCTGTAGTGTGCTTCTCTTTGAAAATTCACTCGCAGGCCCGGAGTACATTTTAAAAAATTACCCCCACAAGGAGCCCATCTTCTCTTACAAGCAAATGCAAAAAAACATAAGAAGATACCTCTGTAGAAAAACAAAAAAAGAAAGATCCAGAACTAAATCAAATAAAGCGAGAAATTGCACCAGCAAACAGGTAATTAAAATGAAAGGTTCTTTATTGTCCCCTTCAGTTGCTCAACATGCCATGGCAGAAATCTAGCATTTTACAAGATATTGGTAATCTTGCTGAGAAGAAGCAAGGGGGTGGAGACATCATTTGTGTTCATTACAAAGAATAACATGTGTTGCGGCTAGACTGCTGCGAGAGTAGATGGTGGACCCTTGGGCCGGCCTACTGGAGATGATAAGGCAGGCCGGGAGGCGGAGACACAATCTGGCAAGGTTTCACCCGAAGCCTGGGACCCCCCCCCCCCCCCGGGAGGAGCCCGTAGGGGCCCGGACCCTTGGGACATAGGTGCTGCTGTGAATGTCCAGAAAGGCTGATGCTTAGGGAAGGCAGGAGGCCTATCAGCAGCAGAGGCGGCTCGAGTATTGCCAGAGAGTCACAGTGAAAGGCCAGGTCAGGGAGCTGGCCCAGAAGGTACACTGGGGCCAGGGCAGGCAGGCAGAGGAAGAGTTCCTGGCAACCCGGGTAGGGTTGACAGCAGGCTGTAGCGAGGTTGAAGGTAGACTGGAGACAGGGCAGGCCGCAGGCTGCGGCGAAGTCAGAAACAACCCGGAGGCAAGCAGGCTGCAGGTTGAAGCGGAGTCAGAAGCAAACCGGAGTCAAGGCAGGCAGCGAGCTGTAGCGGAGTCAGAAGCAAACCGGAGTCAAGGCAGGCAGCGAGCTGTAGCGGAGTCAGAAGCAAACTGGAGTCAAGGCAGGCAGTGGGCTGTAGCGGAGTCAGAAGCAAACCGGAGTCAAGGCTGGAACCAGGAAGACAACAGGAGACGCAACTGGAAGCAACTAGATAGCTGGGAACCTCGTTGCAAGGCGTTTAGGGAATGACTGAACGCCGGTTATATCGGGAGCAGAGCGTGACGTCAGCCGAGAGGGCGGGGCCGAGCTTCCAGGAGCTGGGCGCACAAGAAGAGCGTCCTCACGCGCGCGCGAGGCCGGAGAGGAACAGGCCCGCAATGGCGTCTGCTACGTGGGAAGTGTGCGAACAGAGAGCCCACCGGGACCTGGACCAGGCGGAATTCCGCGGCCGCCGTAGCGGAGGTAGGCGGGCCTGAGCCCTATCAGGAGAGGGGCGGTCGGGACCGCAACAGGATGGGTGGACATTGTCATCAGCAATGGAACAGAACCCAGACCCTATGCTACTTTTGAGTGGACTGGGGTTGATAGGGCAACATATTTAAGAAAATGGTACAGGAATGGTACAGGAATTACGTGCAAAAAATTAGCATATATGCACAAAAATACCTTTTAAATAGAAACATAGAAATGACAGCAGAAAATAGTACGCACATATTTTTTATTTCATGCGCACATTTACCTGTGCAAAAAAAGAGGCAGGCTAAGGACATTCCTGGGAGGGGCCAAGAGGTAAACACATAAATTATTATTTTCTAAGAGACTTATGCAAACAGGTTAACTTTCAAAGGAAACTGTAAATGTAACATGCTATCGTAGTTTTCAAAAGTCCACATACACACGTTAAGTGCACTTAATGAAGGTAAAACCAATTGACAATTCAATAGCATATATTGTAGCAATTTTCAAAAGCATTTGAAAATTGTTATAATATATGCTATTGAATTGGCAGTAGGTTTTGCACTTAAGGTGGGCAAATAGGCTTTTGACAATTGCTATGATAGTATGTTACATTGACATTTTCCTTTCAAAGTTACCCTGAAATACATTTTGTCAACTTATTCATGCAGCTTTACAGCTGCGAATTATCTAGCATTATTGATATCAGACTCATCTGTTGCCTGCCATTGGTTGGGTGGGAGGTCTGGGTGAATGGCGGGAGTTCAAGATGAAGAACTAGAAGGGTCTTCATGATCTGGAGGAGGACTGGGTAAACCGGTGGAAGTATCAGTTAACTGGTGATTTCCATTACACACACATGTTTTATAATATACCTATTTCCATGTAACACAAACAAGTTCTATTATTTTTCGTGCATAAAATATATGCATGTATGTTTATAAAATAGGTAGGAAAAACATGCGCTTTCTAGGCATTGCAGGTATTCACACATAAGCAAACATACGCATGTATGTTAAAGGGTAGACATTCTCATCTTTTATAATCTGTGCATACTTAATACGTGCAGGTTATAAAATTCTACAGTAGATCTCCAAGTGGCCATATACGCGCATATATGGTGCCATGTGAAGTTGAATGAAAGCTATCCTTTAAGAGAAAGGAAGGGACGAGGCAGAATGTGAAGAATTAAAACAAGCACAGGGACAGCACACTGCCATCCCAAATAGATGCATCAATCCAATAAATCTCAAGCTAAAACTGAGCACCAATAGTGCAAATAGAAATAAAATCAAAATATGTCAAAATTGTAAGTCTAACTTATGGTAATATATGATTTTTCAAACCAATACTCAGGAACTGTAAACATACACAACCTCTACAAGATCATGCATACAATGGGGCAAAACCAGGTGGGGCAAAACCTTGGTGAGGTGATAACCTTACTGTAGAAGCACATTCCAAGGGATATAGAGGAAGTCACTCCACCACATAATGTTATAGGAATGAACTGTATTCCTTTATTATTAAGGCTATTTATAAAACACATTAGCACTAGAGATGTTAGATTTCAATGCACCGCCTCCATTGCATATAAATCTATCTCATGCACATTCATTATGGATATCTGAAAAACCAAGCCTGTTTGTGCATCCTGATGACTGAAGTTGGCCTATTCATTTGGTAGCTATGCATAGAACAGGAGTGCCACAAACAGGTTCCCACATTTTCCAGCTTACTTTACAATCTCATGCTAAGCCAAGCACAAAGGTTTTCCAAGGTGTGCCCAATAACCCATTTAAAAACCCCAAGAGTGCTCAATATCTCTGCAGTTCCCTCTTTTTGCTTACAAACTGTAGGAAGACACACTCATGCATAGACCAGATCACATTACACCCATCCTTAAAGATTTACATTGGCTCCCCATTGAACAACGGATAAAATACAAAACACTGTCTTTAATACATAAAACCCTACACGCTGAAAATATGCACTGGCTCAATAATACTTTATACTTCTGAACACACTCCAGACCACCCAGAATGCAACACGCTGCCACTCTACACACACCTTCTCACAAAGCCACCCTTCTCAACTCAACCAGCGCACGTGCTATGTCTTTAGCCGGGCCGACAAACTGGAACAATATGCCCCCTGACCTCCGTCAGGAATCATGCCCAAAAAAGTTTAAAGAAAAACTTAAAACATGGCTCTTTTTACAAGTATTTACCTAATGTGCCTTCAACCTCATAATTACAGTAGTCTTTTCCATTTTCTACCTCCCTGCAGCTTTCCATTCTCTAGCAATGCCTTTTTCCTCTTCTCCTTTCCTTTTAGCTTTCATCTTATGCTCTTCTTATGGCATTCTTTATCATTTGTATTTTTGTCTTTATAACTATTTAATTTGCTCTTTTGCTCTTTTAGCTTATATTATCATCTCACACTGTTCCATGATGTATTTTTCCTCTACAACTATTTCATTTTTTACCAGAAGTTGGAAACATATGCTTCCCAATTATGCAATTTATTGCACTTTTATTTTATATTATGTTATTTGTGTTTTTTTCTTCTTTTTAAGCTTTGTCCTATATAGCATGTATCTTCAATTCCTTCAATCATTCATAATTTTTACCTGTTTTGTTTTTTGCTACTGTTATTTGATAACTAGTTTAGTCGTTCATTTGTAAAGCACTATTGCTAAACCATATGTTAATTGTAAACCAATGTGATGTGTCTAAACGAATGTCGGTATATAAAAGCTACAAATAAATAAATAGACAGGAGATTTCTACAATACATAATTATGCTATGGGCTTCCTTCCACTGAAAAGCCCCCTTTTTTTGTTTCAAATTCAAAAATTTCATATCCTCCTGTGACCTTTGAACACCTGAATCCCCTACCTCTGTGTTATCACACATCATATTTAAATCCCCCTCCCTACAATTATTGGATGACAGAAGCATAAAAAATTAATTAGAGTATTGTGTGCAGTTCTGGTCGCCACATCTCAAAAAAGATATAACAGAATGAGACAATGTACAGAGAAGGGCAGCCAAAATGATAAAGGGGATGGAATGATTCCCCTATGAGGAAAGGCTAAAGAGGTTAGGGCTCTTCATCTTGGAGAAGAAACAGCTGAGGGGGGATATGATACAAGTCTATAAAATAATGAGTGGAGTGGAATGGGTAAATGCAGATTGGTTATTTACTCTTTCAAAAAGCACAAAGACTAGGTGACAATCAATTAAGTTATTAGGTGATACATTTAAAACAAATGGGAGAAAATATTTTTTACTCAATGCATAATTCAACTCTGGAATTAATTGCCAGAGGAACTGGTGAAAGCTGTTAGTGTGGTTGAGTTTAAAAAAGGTTTAGACAAGTTCCTGGAAGAAAACTTCATAAACCATTATTATGGTGGTCTTGGGGGAATCCAATACTTATCCTTGGGAAAAACAACATGGAATCTATCAAAGTTTCGGGATCCTGTCAGGTACTTGTGATCTGGATAAAGGTTACTGTGCTTAATGGAATTATGAGGTATCTAGAAAGAATATGAGGGAAGAAAAAGAGAGATGGTTAAGGAATCTGAGAAAGAGAGAGAGAGAGGGGTGTCAGCAGGGAGAAAGAGAGACGTGGGGGAAGGAAAGAGAAAAGGGGGTAGGGGTATACTGGTGTTGTGCAGAAGGTGTTATGTAAGAACCACTGAGCCTCCATTATTGTTCTTAAGGAGGATGTCAAGATGGTATGGCTGAGAAATTGGTGGAGACAGGATGGAGGAGAGATTGAGAGAGGCAAACTGGTGGAAAGATTGAATTGACCAGTGGAAACAAGATGGGATTGAGAGAGAAACTGGTAAGGAAAGGGTGGTAGGTTGAGAAAGACTAGAGGGAACAGGGTGGGGCACTGAGAGACAGAGAGGAAGAATTGAGAGATACTGTTTGAGACAGACAGGCTGATTTTAAAATGAGTATGCGTGTACCCATACATGCACATATTGGTGCGCAAGGAAAGACATGCTAGAATTTTAAATCGTGTGCTCATTTGAGCAGATAGGAGTAGATTTTAAAAAGGTGCGCGGGGGTGGTCATGTGCGCCCGCTACCCGGCACACGCACATGTACACCCGATTTTATAACTTGCGCGCGCAGGTGCACGCAAGTTATAAAATCGGGGTCGGTGTGCGCAAGGGGGGTGCACAATTGTGCACGCTGAGCCGCGCTGCCTTCCCCCATTCCCTCCCAGGCCGCTCTGAAATCGGAGCGGCCTGGGAGGGAGCTTCCCTTCTCCCTAACCAGACCTTCCCACCCCTTCCTCTAACCTTTCCTCCCCCTAGCCCTACTCTAACCCCCCCAAATTTGTATTTTACCTTTTGCGTCTGCCTCTGGGTAGGCGCACGTTGCACGATCCCAAGCACAGCAGCAAATGGCCGCTGTGCCTGGAGCCTCTAACCCCGCCCCTGGACCGCCACACCCCACCCATGCCCTGCCCCCTTCCCGCCCCTTTAGTAAAGCCCCGGGAGATTCACGCGTCCCGGGGCTTTATGCGCGTCGCCGGGCCTTTTGAAAATAAGCCTGGCACGCGTAACCTTTTTAAAATCCGGACCATAGGTTTTAAAATACTCCAAGGGCCTGAGTTTCAAAAGCATTTACACACATAGGGGTAGATTTTAAAAAGCATTTACTCGAGCAAAACTGGTTTTTGCTCGAGTAAATACACTTTACTCAAGTAAGTGGGCTTTTCAAAATTGCTACAATATATGCCATTGAATTGTCCATAGGATTTACTCAAGTAAGTGCACTTTACTCGAGTAAATAGCTTTTGAAAATTGCTACGATAGTATGTCACATTTACATGCGTAACTCCTTTGAAAATGACCCCCATAAAATTGGGTTTTATACATGTAAATGCACTTTACCCATGTAAGGGGGCTTTTGAAAATTGCTACAATATACACCATTGAATTATCCATAGGATTTACCCGCGTAAATGTACTTTCCGCGCATAAATAGCTTTTGAAAATTGCTACAATAGTATGTTACAATTACGGATGTAATTCCTTTGAAAATTCACCTGCAACTGCACGTAAGTATGCTCCTAATTTTAAGAGGTTACCCGAGCAAAGCTAGCACCTGTTCTTCCATAGGACTTTGTCGGCTTTTGTAAACGTATGTAAGCAGATTTTAAAACATACTTGCACAAGGGACATTCCCTGTTTTCCATTCAGTTCACCAGTTTGTCCAGTTATTCTCGAGGTCTTCCAGACCCCTCTGGTTCTCCATCCTGCATGCCCCCCAGTTGACCTGGGCCCCTCACCCTGTCTGGGAAGCCCTACTATGTGAGATCTGCAAACTTGAGCCTCATCAGAACTAGCAGCAAAGCTACTTGGATATCAAGCCTAGGCATCTGCGGTTTCCAGTTGTAAAATATGGAGTTACGCAAGAAAGCGTTGGCTCCGTCCTGGAATGTCCGTCCTGGAATGCCCCCTTTCCTGCCCCTTTATTTTTCACCCTCGCACGAATACATACACGCGTAATTTGAGGCTTTTTAAGATCCGCATTGCTCGCACGTAGCCCACATACTCGCAGCACTGTTAAAATCAACCTCAGATTGAGGGAACTGAGAGACTGGTGGGAAGATTGAGACACGCTGGTGGTGGGACAGAGAGAGAGATACTGGTGGAGATGACGGGGGAAGTGGTGCCCCTGTTGGGGACATCCCCCTGCTCCTTAAAGCATCTTCCCCACCCTCACTCTCTTGAAAATGTGTGGCACTTTGCATTCTCGTTCTTTTGGCTTTTGGCGCACAAAAAGGCTGGCCAACCCTACTTTACTAAATCAGGCCTTTGAATGCTTTCAATAAAAAAGGCCAATGCCACTATCATTTGACCTCACTAGTGATGAATTGTGAATTTTAGTGGCAGCTGATAGATGAGGCTCGCTTCCTTCATCACTCACAAATCCTGATCCTTCAAGGTCTTCCTCGCATTTTTTTTTGCCTATTAGGAAAACCTTTTGTGAATTGGAGATGCTGAATCTCCTCCCAAGGTTTACTACTCTCTTTATCTCATGTGCAGTCTCTCTCCCAACTGTACAGTTTGTTTGGTTTTTTTTTAAACAGGAGGATGAATTTTTCTGCTCTAGCAATGGTTGTTTATATCATTGTTTCCCCAGTGAGGTTGGCTGACAGGGCATTTACCATCCCATATGCTATAGGCTCTCAGTCTTAACCAAAAGGCCAAGAAGGGACTTTCCCAAGTCCATAGCTCAGACCTTGTGCTTGGATATTAGCCAAAAGACTGAAAAACTATGTCATATCCCGATCCAAAAAAAAAAAGGCTAAAAAAACACACTGCAAAGTTCAAATGACAGGATTGAAACAAAATTTCACCTGCTTGTGTACATTTCCCACCTTCTGAACCCTGCCACTGAAATCACCTCTGCTCTTTGTTGGATCTTCTGCTCTGCCAGGGCTGGGGATTCTGCAGAGGCAACATTCGCAGCTGCGGGGCTGGAGGAGTCCTGGTCATTGCTTAAGGGTGAGACCTAGAGGCTGGATTCAGGGCCCATGTTCGCAGAATGCTAGAATGAGCCCCCAGTTCATGGCCCCCAGTGCAGGATCATCACTTCATTGATCGGATTAGGTACATTTGGGGACTGGAGAGATAGAAAAGAGGGGGGAAAAAAACTCCCCTGGTAGTTGCAAATAAAGGCTCATGGTAGGAGATCCCAGTCCCGATTCTGATTAAGCAGGAAGTACAAAGGCACAGGAAGAAATTGCCCGGTCAAAAAAACCCCAAAAAAACATCACCACCAAGAAACCAAAACATCTGTTGGACAGTGGGCAGGCCTATTAGGTCTGTGTGAGGACAGTGAGACATACTTGCCTAGTAGGCCGTGAGTTTTGGAGTCATGACTTGTCGGTTGCCAGGGAGATGTTCTCCCCTTCCTTTCCTTTTCCCTGCCCTCCCCCCCCCCCCATGCGGATGAGAGGATGAATGTACGTGCCGGGTAAAGGGCAAACGTCTCCTCCCTCCTGCCAGGGAAGAGCTAGCTCGCTCTCCTCCCAGCATTTGGGTCAGGGCCGTATATAAGATTATCTGGCCTTGACCAAAATGCTGGGAGGAGAGTGGGGTAAGGGGCGGGGTAAGAGGGGAGATTGCCCCCACAAATCAAAGAAGAGCAGGGAGAGTGCCAAGTTTTCAGGTGCCATCAGAATTTGCCACCCTAGATAACACGCCTGTGTTACCTGTGCCTAAATCAGGCTGTGGATTTGGTTAGGATTTTTTTATTTTTTTTTTAATCTTTGTTTTGGCTTTTTGTGTCAGGCACAGCCCTGGATTTGCCAATAGACCCCCTGTGCCTTGGTTGGCAAACATTTAGGGGCAGTGGGCTGGCTAAGATTTTCTGCTTTTCAGAGCTTCTGGATGTCATTTGGCAGAGGTCAGGCCTCTGTTACCCTGTAACAACCACTTATCGGAGGTGGGCTGGTGAAAGCACTAAAAGTGCCTAGGGGGTGGGAAAAATCCTAAATCCATCCCTGGCAGGTACCCAAGGTGCCTGACCATCAATCACCTTCTGACAACCAAGAAGGATGTTAGGGTTCCTGGGCACTTCTAACAAAGGCACCAGAGTATTCATGAGTGGCTCTGGTTACCGAAGATCAAGGGGGCATGGTTGTCTGTGGCAGCCCCTCACCCACCAAAGATCAGATTTAAAGAGAACTTCTGACCTTTGGCTTGCCATTCCCCTCTAATCATGGTCTGATCATGATCCTCTCCTCACACCATTCTGCTTGTGGAGTTCCCCTTTGAAAATTCCCCTCCCTCCAGCGTGCATAATGGGGGTGCCAAGTATCCGTGCACTTTTCACCTGCATTGAAGCAGGCAGAAAGTAAACACTGGAAAGTATGAAAGGTGATTTGAAAATTTGATTGCCGCATGTCCTTTCCATCTGCCCCTATTTTAGGCAGGTTAAAAGCACATGTACTGTTCACAGTGCACGTGCATTTGTCCACAGTAAAAGAGGGAATAATCAAATCGTGTTTTTACATAGGTAAACATGCATTTACCTGTGAAAAAGGATTGATTATGGCGCCTAAGTATCCTGCTGCCTCAGGAAGCCACTTTGGTTATAAGCTGTTTGGAATACAAATCCATAGTGCCTGTCTGTAATTCACCCGATGACACCTGGGTTTACAGCACCATATAAATAATGCCAATATAATGAGGGTGATTTTCAATAGGATGCATAATTCAGCATACATCCATAAGTGCACGTGCCTAAAGCTATGCTAGAATTTTATAAACTGTGCAGTGGGAACCACACGGTGTATAAAATGTCACGTACCACTGCCCCAAATGTATTCACATACGTTTCAGTACATGCACAATTTTTTTAATGCAGGGAGCCACAAAGTTTATGCACCCATTTTATAAGAGTACGTGCATATATTTTTCGCATTGAATAATTGTAACCTGTGCACATAGGGGTAGATTTTAAAAAAGTGCGCCTTCGCGTACTTTTGTTGGCGCACCAGGCGCAAACAAAAGTACACTGGATTTTAGTAGATAAGCGCGTAGCCGCGCGTATCTGCTAAAATCCAGGATCGGCGCGCGCAAGGCTGCCGATTTTGTGCAGCCGGTGCGCGCCGAGCCGCGCAGCCTGCCTCCGTTCCCTCTGAGGCCGCTCCGAAATCGGAGCGGCCTCGGAGGGAACTCGCTTTCGCCCTCCCCTCACCTTCTCCTCCCTTCCTCTATCTAACCCCCCCCCCCCGGCCCTATCTAAACCCCCCCCACCTTTGTCGGGGGATTTACGCCTCCCGGAGGGAGAAGTAAATCCCTGCGCGCCAGCGGGCCGCTAGCGCGCCGAGACGCGACCTGGGGGCGGTTCCGGAGGGCGCAGCCATGCCCCCGGACTGCCCCGGGCCGAAACCATGCCCCCGGGCCTGCCCCCGAAACGCCGTGTCCCGCCCCCAAAATGCTGCGCCGATCGGCCCCACCCCCGACACGCCCCCCTCGAAAAACCCCGGGACTTACGCGAGTCCCGGGGCTCTGCGCGCACCGGCAGGCCTATGGAAAATAGGTGCGCCAGTGCGCAAGGCCCTGCTCGCGTAAATCCGGGCGGATTTACGCGAGCAGGGCTCTTAAAATCCGCCCCATAATACTCTTCATCTTGTATGCGGAGTCAGGAATTTTTTTAAATTAGCTGAGGTATGCACATATCTCACTTATGAAAATATTTACTTGTGCACCTAGTTCCAAGCACCATGACCTACATCAATTGACCCAGGCCTTCCCCATTTCACCCACATCCTTCTTCACTTGCTCCAGACCCTCCCACTCAAAAATGTCAAACAAAAGAAAAGTCAGATTTAATACCCATGTTTAGATTAACAGGTGTGAATGCGTTCGTGCAGTGCTTGATGACGCATGTGCATACTCCATTTATAAAATACACAAATGCAAGAGGAACTTTCAAACCACACCCCACACTACCTTTGAAAAACCCTCAAGATGCCCTCTTTCTCCATGCATACTTTTCCGCCCAGCAAAGATAGTGTGCACATACTCCCATCCTTCTGAAAATTCACTATCCGCACACAAAGGCTATCTGCATGCAAATATGCCAATTTCACACTCACAACTCCTGCATTCATTTTTTCGCAACACACCTCCAATATGTCTATAATATTTTTTTTAATGCAATTAGCTTGTGATTTATCTAATGTTTGGGTACTTGCCAGGTACTTGTGACTTGGATTGGCCACTGTTGGAAACAGGATACTGGACTTGATGGACCCTTGGTCTGACCCAGTATGGGATATCTTATGTTCACTTAATTTGAAATGATGTAAGCTATGCAGTGCATAAGTTAAGGTTGAAGAACAATTTGAAGGTGCTATGTCTTTAAATATCTCGAGCTGTTCAGGATATAGTCATGTGACTCTTATGATCTTTTCAGAGAGACTGAGGGTAGAGAGCCAGAAGGATACATGCAGTAACTACTGTCTACTGTAAAAGAAGCCAGAAAGAATTCGAGTTCTCTTACAGCAAACCTTGTACAGATTTCAAGAATCTGGTTATTTATAGCCACTGTAGCCTCTATTGGATCTCTAGAGGACTGAACTCACAAGTTGCAGAACCCCCCCCCCCCCCTTTTTTTTTTTTTCTTCTTTTTAATCCCCTGCAAGTCTGGAAGCGCAAACTACTTCGTCCCTTTTCCTTATGGGGATCCGAGAGTTTCCGAACGGTGCAAGAGGCAAAACTATAGCGATGTGAGTATTTCGGTTCTCCCGCCGCATCGTGCTCCCAGTCACACAGGCTGCTGCAGGATTGCATGCTTTCTCAGCTCGCCCTGCACAATCTCAGACTTGAACATTTCCCCATGGTGCCAGAGTTGTTTCCTTTTTTTAAAGCTGTGAGAAGCAATTCAAGCAGTTTGCTGCACAGGTCAACTTAACATCAAATCGTTATAATTATTGTTTATGGCATGAATGACTTTTTTTGCGCTATAACTTGCTCTCCTCTCCCTTCATTCGAGGACGTATTGCACCATGCCTGGTTTTTCTCCTGTGACCCACCCTCAGAAAGTGCAGTCACAAAAACTCACAACACTGCCGGCGTTAGCATTCTCCTGTCTCTACACTACTGGTGCCACAGGACGCATTTAACGTCCGTTTCAATCCTTTGCTTCATGCGTTGCTCTTCTCCTCTTGCCTGCAGCATGCTGGGGGTTGCATTGCATCCCCTGGTTTGATTTTTTTTTTTTTGCCTGACCCTTTTTTTTCCCCCCTGTTTGCTTGTTTCTCACAGTGCCATGAGGAGATCGCCAGATGTGAGCCCGAGGAGGCTGTCAGACATCAGCCCCCAGCTACGACAGCTGAAATACCTGGTGGTGGACGAGGCAATTAAGGAGGATTTGAAATGGTCCAGGTCGGTAGAAGATCTGACCACTGCCTCTGTTGGGCTCACCTCCATCGAGGAGCGGATTCTGAGGATTACAGGCTATTATGGCTATCAGCCCTGGGCTGCCAGCTACAAAAGTAAGCAATGATTTATCTTTAGTTTCCTAGGCAGCAGTCCCCCCAACTTTACATAGACTTTCTGTAGCAAAACTCTGCTCGATACGAGTGACTCAGAGAGGGATAAAGACAGAAAAAAAATGACTGCCAAGGGCCATTCACGTTTTGGATGTTCCAGATTTAAAACAAGATGATTGTGAATAATTTTTTTGTTTTTTTTGTGATCCACCTTTGAAAGGTACAAGATAAATGATTTGGACAAGATCATTAAAAAATAAGCCATTGCTGCCAGAGCTGTAAGTCACTTGGGCAGCACCGCATCTCTGGCTCCCTCTATAAAAGCTTCAGTGCAGGAAAGAAGAAGTGGCCACAGCAGCATTGCTTCTCTTTCTGATGTCTCATCTTTACCTCCCCTTGCTAGAGTGGAGGGAGAAGCAGCACTGCTTATGCTTAGATTAATTTTTTCATGTTCCAGCTGAACTTAAAGCAATCCCTTTTCGTTCACATAGATCCACAAGGTTTCAAAAGAAGTCTGATTGCTGGGGCTCTTCTGCATGCTGTTTGATGTGGTGACATCTAAATTGTAGAAGGCTTGATGTACTAGTACTACTGTTGCCCTGAATAGCTGACTGTCCACTCTTCTGTTGAAAGGATGCTGCTGTTTGTGGGTCAGTGAAAGGCAAATTTGCACAAGTTGAAATCAGGCAGTCCTATGACTTTTGAAATATAATGTGGGTGCTCCACTGGCGATATTCCCTTTTGTTGGAACTAAAGCACATGTGGATACGGGACTCAGTTATGTAATTTACTAGTGGTGTGATATGTCTATCAGCACATCGTTGTGTCACGTAAGAAAGCAAAGGTTATGCCCACTTCTCCTGACAGTGCTTGACATTCCGCAGTTCCAAATTAAAGCAATGCTTTCACTAATCACTCCTTTCTAATTGGAAATACATGTCGCACATCAGGCAGTAGTATTAGGCTGGTCCTATTTCAGATTTTTATTATCTGGACTCGGCACTAGAACACTGGTAGTTCTCACTATCTGTTTTTCTGCAGTTTTATGATTCATTTCAGGCGCAGTGTTCTGATTTCAGCAGTCAGATTCATTGTGAAATTTGCATGGTTGCATTAGAATTTCAATTCATTGTTCTCAAGCATTTACAAGGATTTCCTTTGACCACCTTCCCTTCATAGACTTAGAGATTCCCCCCCCCCCTAAAAAAAAAAAGGATTATTTTTCTAAGTTGTGGTACCTTTCATTGGACCAATGTAAGAATAATCCAGAGTTGTGATAGCGCATGAACTTTTGTGAGTGCAAAGATCCCATCTTCAAATATTGAAGAAGCGACCAGTTTAGTCTCAAAAGCTCATATACTATAACGTCTTTGGGATATTCTTATGTTGGGTCAATGAAAGATTAAAAAACTTGTTGACTAAATGGTCTTATTGAATGTGACATAACATAGGGCCTGAAAACATGCATCAGTTTTCATCATCCTCACTGCCATTAAAAGGGCAGATATGGGGTTGGGAGTAAGTGGGTAAATGGTTATAGGCAGTAAAATGGGTTGGATTACTGATTGGTTTGCTATATGAACAGGACTATGGGATTCTGTGTGTGTGTGTGTGGGGAGGACAGTATTACAGTTGCTATGATTGTTGAAGTGGTTTTTTTGTGTTTATTATATTTTGTTGTTTATTTTTGTTTGCTCATTTGTAATATATATTTGCTATGTGTATATATATCTATATATATATATATATGAAATTGAAATGTAATGAATTTGGTTGTGAGCCACTTGGAAGAGCATATCTGCTAGTAAGCTGGGTTATAAATTAAAATACAGAATAAAATTATGTGTTGATGTATACTGTAACATGAAATATTTGATTGTGGTAACCTGCTTTGGGCTTCCATGATAAGGAGGGGAATCAAATTGAATGTATTGTACTGTATTGTACATGCACAGCACATATCAAGTAGTCCTGTTGTACCAAGTATACAGCTGGGTATTTGTCAATTGCTTGAAAATTTGATACCAGTTATTAATTTTTAATCAGCATGTTGCTTCAAGCTACCTTCTTTATTATTAGAGAGCTCACCATACATTTTGAACTGCTGTAATGGCATTTTCCTTCACAGTGTGTTTAAATTAGGGTTTCTCAAACCTGTCCTGGTGACACTACCAGCCAGCCAGGGTATTCAAGATACCCACAATGCATGTGCATGACATAAATTTGCAATAATACAAATTTAATTCATACACATGTATTGTAGATATTCTGAAAATCTGAGTGACTGTGGATTCACCAGGACAAATTTCAGAAGCTTGGTTTACATGATATATAGTTTTGACTTTTGGCATAGATAGAAGGAATCCAAGTCTTAACGCATGGCATAACATTTAAGAACATAAGAGCATAAGAAGTGCTATGCTGGAACAGACCAAAGGTCCATCGAGCTCAGCATCCTGTCTCTGACAGTGGTCGATCCCCAAAAGTAGGTCCAATTTCTTTTTGTTCTCTCACAGTAACAAGTAGTTGGTTTCCTGTGTCACGGGGAGCCCAATATTAAAAATGACACTTAGCCAGGTAAATGGCACTGCTAAATTTCTGGCTACAGTCAGCGGGCGCCACTTAACTGGATAAGTGGCTTAGTCAGCTACGTTTTTGGCCGGAAAAAGTCAGGGGAATGGGTGGATTGAGGCAGAGTCAAGTTGGCAGATAAATTAACTGGATAACTTGATATTCAGAGTTAGTCGGCTGATTTATCTGGCCAACTCTAGTTGGGTCAAAGGGCTGTCCTAAAGTTATCCAGTTAACTTTAAGATAATCAGGTATATTCAGTGGCTAACTAGCAGAGCCATGCAGCAGCTGAATATGGTCCTCCTGATTAATAACCATATAGGGGCTTTTCTTCCAGGAACCTGTCTCTTAAACCCAGCTATGCTAGTGCCTTCAACCACACCATGTGGTAATAAATTTGTGGAGGAGTAGCCTAGTGGTTAGAGCAGTGGGCTATGAACCAGGAGACCAGCATTCAAGTCCTTCTGTTGCTCCTTGGGCCTTTACCCTCCATTGCCTCACGTACAAACTTAGGCCTGGATTTATCCAAATGTGGTAACTATTGCATGCATTGGGAAAAGGGGTGTGTTTTATGGTAACAGGGAGTTTATCACAAATTGCACTAATACCTATGCAAAGAGCTAAGTTACTGCAAATTGCGATAAATTTGTATTTATATCTCTAAGGGACGCTCACCTAGTAACTCGAGGTGAAGTTTAGGTATTAGTGTAAGGGTTAGGGGCCACTTTGACATTCAATGTGAGATGTACGAACAGAACAGTGCTCTCTTGTGAACATTTGATGACACTTGGAGTGAGGAAACTCACCCAAAGATGAGATTTGTACAATGTTCTCTCAACCTAGCTTGATGGACTCTCTACCTGGGTAACATCAATGTAGGTTGAGAGAACATTGCACAAATCTCATCTTTGGGTGAGTTTCCTCACTCCAAGGGTCATCAAATGTTCACAAGAGAGCTCTGTTCTATTCGTACATCTCACATTGAATGTCAAAGTGGCCCCTAACCCCCTACACTAATACCTACACCTCACCTCGAGTTCTAGGTGGGCCTCCCATAGAGATATAAATACCTATCTAGGGTGAGGGCATTATGGCTAAGCTCTCTCTCTCTTTCTTTCTTCCTTCCTTCCTTCCTTCCTTCCTTCCTTCCTTTCTTTCTCCCCCCCCCCCCCCCCCCCCCTGGTTAAAGCCATGCAATAGGGCTTTGCAAAATAGTAGACCATACAACATAGTGTTATCACCTCCAAAAATGCCTTAGTGCATTTTGATAAATGAGGGGGTTAGATTGTAAACCCTCTGGGGACAGGGAAATACCTACCAGTACCTGAATGTAATCTAGTTTGAAGCACTGAAATATAAATAAATATTCTGCAAAACTCTGCAGCCAGGATCCTCACAAACTCTCACCGTATGGACCACATCACACTGATTCTCAAAATACTTCACTGGCTACCCATTCACTACAGAATCCTCTTCAAGACACTGACCATCATACACAAAACCATATTTCAGCAATCATCTCTCCAACTCATCATACCCCTCAAACTTCACTCCTCAGCAAGACCAACCAGATCAGCATACAGAGACTCCCTACAGACTCCTCCTAACAAATCAGTTATACACAACACAATCGAAAAACGAGCGCTATCAACTGCTGGCCCGCATCACTGGAACGATCTCCGCCAGGAACGCTGTCATTTCACATTTAGAAAAAAATTAAAAACCTGGCTATTCACCCAAGCATTTCCTTGAAGAAACTATCTGGTAACCCACTCGGTCTAACACCCATCAGTAGCGTCTGTTTTTTTGCCTCACAAAGAAACTGTTTTCCAGTTAATTTTCGCTCTCTTGTAACTCGCCTTAACGACTTATTTAAACAGTAACTAGCCTTATTAACTTCAGTGTAAATATAGTATTTATTGTATATAATTTTACCATGTTCGCAACTGCTTTCTACTTACATGCGCTGCTCTCCTATTAGAAATTGTTAATCTTTCCCTTTACGTTTCTTCAAAAACCTTGTTATACATTCCCTGTTGTAATGTAACTTTCACTTTCAGTGTTTACTGGTTTAAATGGTTTACCCCCTAGTTTATTGTAAACCGGTACGATAAGACCTGGTCTTGAGCATCGGTATATTAAAAGAATTTAAATAAAATAAATAAATAAATAAATAAATTACATAGCTTGACTGCGTGTTGAGTGAAAAAAATGCTTTCTCCAATTTGCTTTAAACCTGCTACTTGTTAGTTCCAAGGAGTATCCCCCTTGTGATAGTGCTATTTGAAAGGGTAAATAACCTTTACTTGTTCTACCCCACTTATTTTATAAATCTCTATCATATCAACTATCTTTTCTCCAAGCTGAAGAGCTCTAAACCTATTTACCCTATTTACCCCTGTTCCATCCCTTTTTATCAAGGGTTTCAAACTGCCCTAATTTATAGCAGATAATGCCAAATATGGAGAAATATACACTTGTATGTATTTGTAGTGATTTCAGGCATACATTTTGTAACTTGACTTCAAATTTGTATTTATTTATTTTAAGTTTACTTAATTTATATTCCACCTTTCCAGAACTCACTCAAGGCAAATAACAATAATGATTAAGCATACAGCATTATCAATGTCAAAAAACATGCAATATAGCTAAAACATTCTTATAGTCTCAATTTCAATCTCTTTCAAAATAAAATCATTTTATGATAAGTTTAAGAAGTCAATCATATTATATCATAAAAACAAAAAATAATTAATAACATGACAAATCCAAGCAACATAAATATAAATGCATACACCAACATAAAATATACAAAAACAAAACAATCAACCAACTCAAAGAGCAGTAAACAAAAAGAGAGACCAAGAGATGCTATACAGCTGTG
This sequence comes from Rhinatrema bivittatum, assembly GCF_901001135.1. NCBI lineage: Eukaryota > Metazoa > Chordata > Amphibia > Gymnophiona > Rhinatrematidae > Rhinatrema > Rhinatrema bivittatum. The sequence goes on from NC_042617.1 coordinate 157,966,658, forward strand.
TAAATATTATAACATCACTGTAACCAAAAAGTCCTCTTCTACTGCAAAGGGTGCAGGGCCTCTGGAAGCTGGGGCTGTGGAATTCAATCCCTGGATCACTTGCAGTGACCTCTGGACTCCTCTCCCAAGGGATGCTGGGAGCAGTATGCAGATGAGTCTTCCGGTTCTCTTCAGTACAATCCTATCAGAATTGTTCTGAATGAAGAAGTTGTGATAACAAAGGACATTCCCATTCCAACTGATAAAAAGATTGATGTAAGAAACCCAGACATTGGGACAGATCTTTAAACCTGTGCGTGGGCATAGATTTGTTCGCGCAACCCGGCGCGAACAAATCTATGCCCGATTTTATAACATGCGCACTCTGCTGTGCGCATGTTATAAAATCCAGGGTCGGCGCGCGCAAGAGGGGGCACAGTTGTGCAGCTTGTGAGTGCCGAGCCTCCATTCCCTCCGAGGCCACTCTGAAATTGGAGAGGCCTCGGAGGGAGCATTCCTTCCATCCCCTGCACCTTCCCCTCCCTTCCCCTATCTAAAACACCCTCCTAACCTTTATTATAGAAATTACGCCTGCCTCCGGGCAGGTGTAACTTGCGCGCACCAGCTCTCCAGCCCCTGGCACAGGCCGCTATGCCGGAGGACTTGGGACCGCCCCCCGGACCGCCCCCGAACCTCCGCCATACCCCAGGACCAACCCCTGGACCCACCCCCGTACTGCCGCCACGCCCCCAGACCTGCCCCTTTTTTGAAGCCCCGGGACATACGCGCGTCCCAGGGCTTTCCTGCAAGATAGGCTCGGTGCATGCAGGGGCAAGCAGGGGCAGCTTTTCATGGGTTACGCCCATATGTTACGCGTATGTTACACACGTAACCCTTTGAAAATCTGCCCCATTGTGTGTAAAGCAGAAAAACACAAGACCAGCATTACTTATAGAAGTGTTGGTTCTAAGCAAGTATTCCAAACAAAGTATGGAGAAAGAGAAAATCCTCAAGCACCAAATGTTATAAGAGAGCAAGAAAATGTGGATGAAAGATATAGAAATAGTCCCAATTTTATTGGGCGCCACAGGCCTGATTAAAAAAAACTTCCAAGAGCTCCTTGATATGTTGTTTATACATGTTACATCTTATGAACACTAGAAGGAGGCTCTCTTTGGTACAATCTAAAAGGTAGATTTTAAGACCTGCTTGGGCATCCATGTGTGCGTGGTTCCCAGTGCGCGCACACGTACGCGCCGATTTTAAAACATGCCGATGCGCGCATGTTATAAAATCTGCTATCCATGCTTATGAGTGCTGAATCGCGTTCGTAAGTGTGTGTGTGTGGGGGGGGGGGGCGGGATTTTACAAACTACGCACGGTGACGCAATCAGACCTATTCCCTGTTCCCTCCCAGTTGACTCCAGTAAAGGAGTGGACTGGGAGGGAACTTCCTAACTCCCCCTACCTAATCTGCCTCCCTTTTCCCCTACAAGCCCCGACCCCCTAAAACCCTGCTGCCTATCCTAGATTTTTTTGTTTTAAAACTTACCTGTTCTCTGGAGTAGCAGCAACTTGCGCGAGCTGGTTGGCTCCTGGCACGTGCTTCAGCGGGATAGTGCTGTCCCGGCCCGCCCATGCCCCACCCAACCCTGCCCAGACCCCAGCTCCTGCCTGCCCCTTTTTGCCAAACTCTTTCTTCTGCATGTATGGGCAGATACGCGCATGGCTGTGGGCGTTTTAAAATCCCTGCGGCGCATGCATCCCATCCGAGTGCGTATCTGCCTGTTTCGGCGCACATAGGCCTTTTAAAATTCAGCCTTAAGTAATGAGGTAAGCACTAGTAGTAAATTAGAGAGACTGAGATCATATTCAGCATACCCTGGTTTATGAGTGAGTTTCATTCCTGCCATGGTGTGTGCATAGCAAACCCCTTTGGAGACATTAATTCCCAGGGAAATCAATAGGCTCTCGTTCAGTCATCTTTTCTCCCATGATAATCCCTGAAGGCATGGGAAAATAACCAGAACTTCACCTGTCATCTGAAACTAAAGTAGATCTTGATTCAGGGAATGAGTTCCACAAATTGCAGACTACAGCTGAGAGAGCTTGCTATTCATCTATTTAAAGGTAGGCACTTCCAATAAACCTACAGGAGAAAACTGCAAGGGCCTCCCAGGAGTATTGCAGTCTCTCTTGAGCTATGTTGTAGGAGGATGGACAAGAAATCAAATTAAATAAATAAAGACGAAGACAATTTTTAAGGCAGACAGGTCCATGACCTCTCAGTGCCTTGAAAGCTACTATAAGAATTTTCAGTCTAGCTCTATAAAATACTGGATACCAATGCAGTTTCTTCAAAAGGATCCTTCCATCTACAGTTATCTAAGAATTGTGCTGCAGTGCATTGCATTAATTGAAGCTAATGAATATATTTTACCTGATGCCCATTAGATAAGGCATTACAATTCTAGAGGTTATCATGGCATGGATTACAGTTGTCAGAGCTTAATTTTCAAGACAGGGCCATAATTTACATATGTAATTGAAAGAAAGAGCTTCTTGAAACTGTAGTGTTTTGAGGTATTAGAGACAGAACAGAATCATATATGACTCCCAGGCTCCAAACATGACTTCTAAGTGGAGGCCCATGAGCAACAAAGGTAACTCTAGAATCAGCAATCTGATTTTTAAAACTTCTGAAGCCATTAAATTTCAGTCTTTTTCAGATTCAAACTGAGTTTATTCAGCCCTAGAACCAGTTTTCAGTAGCAACAAGGCAGTCTGATAACCACCTCAAAGCAGCATCAAAATAAGGGCCTACAGGCAGCTCAAGCTGAATATCATGTATTTACAATTTCACATTAAAAACAGGGATCAATTCACCGAGTGGTTTTAAATAAATATTAAACATGACTGATGAGAGAAATGATCCTTACGGTATGCCACATGAAAGTAACCAGGACTTAGAGGACCCCCCAATCCTGACATATTGCAAACTATCAGTTAATCAGTTAGCCTCAGTTCCATCTGTATACAATATCACCAATGGGTGTTTCACCAGGGGGGCTTCCATTTTACATGTCCGAATGCAACTCCTGTGCTGAATGATACATGTACGAACAGGCAAAATCGTGTGACCAATATATAATTTTGAACAAGGGAACATTATTGCATAGATTACTCGACTAGAACTACAATCAAAATGTCCCCTGAAAAAATATTGGAACGGAATCGACTCATGAGTGAATGATTGACCTGTCAGCACATGCCGGCAGACCGAACATTTACCGCAAGTATATTGTCCAAAATTAGACGCCAAGATTATTCAGTCGTTTGTAAGCAAGAAAGGAGTGGAGGTGTGGTAAGAATACCTTTTTGGTATGTATAGATATAGTTCTATCATATATAGTTACGGAGTCAAGAAGGGGTGTTATTAATATGTTTGATGGTTGTGTATTCATAGGAAGGAGTAGCATTTAAATATACATGTGCTCAGGTTCCGGAATGGCATGGTGATATGCCGCACTAGTGAACGAGCGGGTAGTGAGGTGTCCGAGGAAATTTGAAATTGATGATGGCTGGCTACACTATAGAGGAAAAATGGGTGTTTCCATATGAAATGTTATTTGTCATCTAATTGCTAGATAAGCCTAATGGGTACTGCTCAGGTTTGTGGTATGTTGAAAGTATAGTAACGGGAGTATAGATATGATCCTCCTGGGTTGTCATGATAATTAAAAAATGGTGGTAGAATTTGCTTTGAAGCAAGATTTTAAACAAAATGATGTTTGGTGAGTGCTTTAATATAATAGACATTTTTGTATTTATGTTATTTTAAGGAGATTTCAAGTGTTGGATGGTTAAAAAGGTTTGAGGAGAACTTTAATTACGCTCTATTAAAATGTGATTGGGAACTACACAGGTAAATATGACATCATATGGAGGTATTTGCTAATATTTGTTTCATAGATTACAGATATTTTTAAGGTTAACAAATTAGGGGTAATTTGAGATTTTAAAGTAATTTTGTGTTGATTATTTTTGTAGCTTTTGTCAACAATGAGTGGGGTGTTCTCTTCAGTAGTCAAATTCCCCTGAAGAAGCTGTTTGGGCGAAACAAGGGCCTTGTTGGGATATACTCATGATATAAGAAGAGGAACATCGCATTTATGTAGTGGATTTGTTGAGATATACTCATGATATAAGAAGAGGAACATTGCATTTACGTAGTGGATTTGTTGGGATATACTCATGATATAAGAAGAGGAACATCACATTTTTGATTCATGAAAATTATTATTGAAGAAGTACATGGGTGATATTAAATAGTTGATTGGGGATATATTTGATCTTGTATAGATATTACAGAGGTAGGGGAAGGGAGGGGAAGGTGGGGGGAGGCGGAGGGAACGGAGACAGGCTGTGTGGCTTGGCGCGCGCAGGCTGCCGATTTTGGGCAGCCTTGCGCGCGCCGACCCTGGATTTTAATGGATATGCGCGTATCAATTGAAATCCTGCGTACTCTTGTTCGTGCCTGGTGCGTGAAGAAAAGTACGCGTGTGCGCAAGTACGCGTGTGCGCGTGGGAATCGTATTTCATAACATGCACGCGGCGATGCACGTATGTTGTGAAATCACCGTGTCCATGTGTGCGCCGAGAACCGCTTGCGCATGGACGTACCCGCGCTTCTTTGAAAATCTACCCCATCGGTCTTTGAAAATTAACCCTAAAATGTCATTCTTTCCACATAAAGTTCCAGATGTCAAGATTCATCAGAAATGGTGCAGTAGCTTTTGTGATGTGATGAATTAAACTTGGCCCTCCCACTTATGTCTTTTTGGAAAATTTTCAACTCGACCTGATAAGCCTCATTTCCTATAAAGAAATGAAATCATATTTGACTTCTTTGGTAATATCTGTTTTTTATTGGGGGGGGGGGCGGGGAAGGAGGCATGTCTGCATGATAAGACTATCACTAGATCGCATTCTAACTGCTCTCATGACTTTACATTTGAAAAATAAGAAAATTAAAAGTAGAAATGCATCAAGGTAATCTGACTTAGAAGCAGATACCCAGGGCACTGGGTTTCAAAATATAATCTGTCCTGAGGCATGCACTGCATTTGCCAATCAATATATACACATGAACATGTCTAAATTCAAGAAAGATTGCCAGTGAAGGCAGTGTGCATGGGGAGTTTGAGAGCTGTTCACACTGAACCTGCAAAGGTTTGTAAGCTTGAGGGCTAAATCCACATTTTGAACTAGATTTTTATTTTTTTCTAAAATGACAATGATCCTCCCTGTGATGCCTGAATTAAAGATTTCTATTTGCAAAGCATCTTTGATGCAGAAAGGATCCCAAATGGTTTTCTTTTAGTAATATAACCTCTGAGACCAGCACGTATCCATCTTGTGGATGGACATGGCAGCGTGATAGGAGGAGCATAGCTGGATGAGAATAAGGCTAGGTTGCTTTACTGGGGAAAATAATTCAATCATGCTATATTGATTGTTTGTTTGATTTTTTTTTCTAAATTTATATTTTCTTTTGGGTTTGGTTGTATTCTTTTCCTGGAATCAATTTGGATCTCTAGAATGCTATGCACAGCCCTTCCAGTAATGAATCACTTGGATTGTTCATAAGCATGCTGTCCCAGTAAGACTGAACTTACATATAAATGAAGCAGCAGCATTTTTTAGCTGCTATCCTTCCAAGAATAACGACAGATTTTGTGGTTTAATGGTTCCACCAGGCTCGTATTTTCTTTACAGTCATTTTCTTTTCTAAGGAAAGCATCATTGCAAGATATCTATTCATGTTTTAAATAGAATAAATCAAGTTTTAATAAAATATATCCACGGCACCAAAGGTAAAATTAATTGTACTGCAAAATAGTTGAACAACTTGCTGTTAATGTAATACGTGCGTTGATTTTTTGGGATTTTTTTTTCTGCATGGCCTCAAGCACAGAGCAATGAATTTCAAAAGTCAATCAGGCAAATATTTTAGCCAAGTCAGGAATAGCAGCCCCCTTGCTCAGCTCACAAAAATATGTATTTTTCATTTTTCTATTCCCCAGATTCAGGTAAACAGGAGAGAAGGTGGGATCTGGTTTACCTGTAATCGGGTTGTTGGAGCGCAAATAAGGATTTTCAGAACTACGCAGGCCATCTGGCTCATAAAAAGTACCTGCCGAAAAAGCAGGCGCAAATTTGTGCTGGTATTTTTGAGACAGGGCGATCTGGAGCTACCAGATAACCCTGCTATTACCCATGGGTAAAAGTACCTGCAGTTTGCACCAGGTCGCCCAGTTTTGATTATTTACCCTATAATGAGTACCGGTAAACTAGCCCAATTCCCAGCAGCTGTAGAAATGTCCTGCTGGAGCTGGGAGGAGGTAGAGAATGATGTCTCCTTCTGCCTCTTGGAAGGGGGGTGCAGTTTAAATGAACTAAAGGGTGGGAAGGTGGAAGGCAGCTCTGAGATGGGAAAGGAAAGGTTCTCCGTCACATATCAGGGATGGTGGTGGGCAGGGCCAGTGCTAGCTTTTTTGCTGCCCTGTGCGAACAATTACTGTGCTGTCCCCCACCCCCACCCCCACCCCGCCATTCATTCATTCTCTGTCCCAGGCCCACCCAAAAAACTCCCAACTCCCTTCAGTGATACAAACTTTAAAAACTGACACACCCCCTCCCGAACCCAAGGCTGGTGCAAGGGTATTAAGTGCCCTAGGCAAACCTTATAGCCTTGCACAATGCCCCCTGCCCCACTTTATTTTACATGAAAAATATCAAAGTACAATATTCTGAGGTAAAAATATCACTTACATTATATTTACATACACTGCTGTGATGCCAACCAGAAATCCCTGCAAAAAAGACACTTGGAACCCATAAGGTATTAGGCCTTTTGTGATCTGTGTTTCGTTGTGGGCTTGACCCTCAGAAAGTCCTAAAACACTAATACACTTCCTATTAGAGAATGCCTCACCTCAGTCACACATGCAGAACGTAAACAGACCCTCACCAAATACAGAACAGAGCAACCATGAAGTAGAAATACAAACGTGCAGACAAAAACTGAACTGGAAACCGCAAGAAGCCAGACTCTCTATGCAGTGCAACAATGAAAAAAACAGACCCATCACCATTCCTCAAATATCAAACAATGAAATCAAGAAATACAATAAATACATAATCATAATACTAAAAACATACTAATAATATTTTTTTAAAAGCTGATGAATAAAAGATCAAATAATTAAAAACTCATGTACAAGTTTTTTTTAAATGTCCCAAACACCAATAAAATATTTCAAAACAGAAAACACATCAAATAACACCTGAAAAATAAAACTAAAAAGGATTTTAAAAATTCATGCTCTCCAACCTGGGAACTTTGATTTCCAGTCACTCTGAGATTGTCATGGATTAGTGGAGGAGGGATGCACAAACTTTCTCCTCTCTTATTTATATACACACACACAAGCTCATACACACATACGTTCCCTCTCAGACAAACCTTCAGGCATCTCCAGCTCTTCTTTGGTTGGGATCTACCAGCAGCATCAGGCCCTCATCTTCGTTTCAGCTTCTGGCAGGTTGGAATCCACCTGCAGCACCCATTCTCCCTCTCTCTCTCTCTCACAAACACTCAAGCACACAAAACCCAGGCAGCTCCCATTCTCTCTCTCTCACACATACACACACGCACCCCAGATAAGCTCCCATTTACACCCACACACCCCAGGCAAGCACCCATTCTCACACAGACAGACCCCAGGAAGGCACCCATTCATTCTCATACATAGACACACCCCAGGCAGGCACCCATTCTCACACAGACAGACCCCAGGAAGGCACCCATTCATTCTCATACATAGACACACCCTCAGGCAGGCACCCATGCATTCACACACATACACCCCTAGGAAAAGTCCCATTCATACACATGCACATACTGAAGGCAGACCCCCTCTCTTTCTTTTCCCAGCAACCTTGGAGCTTCTCTCATTCCTCTGCTGCCACTGTCACTGCTGCCACATGGCTATTTGGGTAGGTGCCGATCGCTGCTACTGGCACTGAAGCCCATTCTGCTGCCCTCTCTGTGCAGGCCCCACAGTATTAAAAATTTGCAGGTGGGAGCTACATCGGAGGAGAGACGCACTGCAAAATCTACAGTGCGGTAGGAGCCGCATGGCAGAGAGGGACGCCGTGACGGTGACCAGCCCCCGCCTACCTGTGATGTCATCAAGGCGCTGCTGCCCTCTATTTAAACCGGAGGACAGCGGCGGAGAAGCGGGAGCTACATCAGAGGAGAGACGCACTGCAAAATCTACAGCGTGGTAGGAGCCGCATGGTAGAGAGGGACGCCGCGACGGAGGAACGGTGACCAGCCCCCACCTACCTGTGACGTCATCAAGGCGCTGCTGCCCTTTATTTAAACCGGAGGACAGCGGCGGAGAAGCGGGAGCTACATCGGAGGAGAGACGAGCTGCAAAATCTAAAGCGCGGTAGGAGCCGCACGGCAGAGAGGGACGCCGCGACGGAGGAACAGTGACATCACAGGTAGGCGGGGGCCTACCTGTGATGTCATCAAGGCGCTGCTGCCCTCTATTTAAACCGGAGGACGGTGGCGCGCAGCCGCCGGCGCGCCGAAGCCGTGTGCCAAAGGGGTGCGCCCCTGGGAGAGTTTTTTCTTTTGTGTGTTTTTGATCTTGCTCTTGGATCGTGTGGAAAACTTGGATGGGAAAGAAGAGGAAGGCTAGGATGGCGATCTCCACACCAACTAGAAGAGAGGTCACCGGTCCGATGGATCAACACCTCATTAGGAAGGTAAGTCAGACCATCAGAGAGGTCATTCCAGATATCTCCTTCTCCTCGGGGGGCCTCTGATAGTCCAGCCATTGACCAGTTCCCCAATGTATCTTCTGGTAATAGTGGGGCTAGTAGAGATCCTGACCCCCAGATAGTGGCATTAACATCGCCCGATTCCAGAGTTCGAACACCAGGGTCACAGGATGGGACTTCTTCTAGTAATGAGTGGGGAAATTTGTTGCCTTTGTCTGAATTAAATGATGAAGTAGTTCCTCCAGATAACATCACCCTGGTAGACGTGTGGAGGGTGATCACTAAAATGGAAAGGATGCTATCCCTTTCCATGATTCAGTCCACCAATTTGGCAGTGGAAACTAAGAAAAGCTTGGAGGATCACAATAAAAGAATTGCTCATTTGGAGACTTTGAGTGAATCAAGTATTTCACAGGTTGCAACATTACAAGTCACCAGTGCTGCATCTATAAAGGACTCTTTAATTATCTATAAGAAATTAGAGGGCTATGAAAATATTTTAAGGAGAAATAATTTAAGGTTTTTTAATTTCCCATGCATTCGATTATTATCTGCCCAAGAACTTTTTAATAAGTATGTTAGGGAAATTCTGGGTATAACAAAGGAGTTAATTATTTCAAAGATGTATTATTTACCTGTTAAAAAAAGAGATGTATCAACCCCCAAAGGGGGGATCGATATTTTGTTACCAGCTAGTCCTAATTTAACAGCTTTTCTTGAATCCTCAACAGACGATATTCAAACAAGAGCTACTTTGTTAGTGGTGTTTAGTCTGGAGAGCGAGAAAAATCTTGTTCTCCAGAATTACTTTAGAAATAAGGAAATTCTGTTTGTGGTCAGAAAATTCAAGTATTTCTGGACGTTTCCAAAGACACTCAACTAAGGCGGAAACAGTTTTTGAATTTGAGACAGAGAGTGTTATCCTTAAGGGCTACCTTTTATCTCAAATTCCCATGTAAGTGTTTAATCACTTTTCAAAAGAACAAATTTGTGTTTCTGGAACCACCTCATTTGTTTATCTCTGTTAAATGTGAACCGGAGTGATATGTATTAGTATATACAGGAACTTCCGGTATATAAAAACAAAAAATAAATAAATAAATAAATTTGGAATCTTTTCTTGTAGATAAGGGTGGATAGATATGGTAGACCGCCCTCCTAATAATGGGGATTAAATGGTATAATAATTGGCTTTCTCCTAGTAATTCATGTTTGTTATGAAATATTTTCCTTTGTATTTACTTGTTTATGCTCCCCATTAAGTGGGCTGGTTATTGTATTCGCATGATATATAGGGAGTAAAGTATTTCCGTTTATGGTATTGATGATGTGAATCAATATTTTCTTTTTTCTTTTTTGCATTGTAAAAATGTTGAAGAAAATAAACTATAAATTAAAAAAAAAATAAATTTGCAGGTCTTCCAGTTCCTCCATGCTGATCTTGTGCATTGCGAGATCAGCATAGAGAGAGTGCTACTCTTGCACATTCCCAAAGATAACATGTGCCAATCACTGTCTGTTCTTAATTTTCTAATCGGTTGGTCACAGGCTTTTCCCCCCCACTTTCCCTTTCTTGGTCTTTTGCTAAATCCTTTTACAGGGTCTCTTTGTTTTCTGTTTCTTCTTTATCTTCCTGTCGTATATCCTTCTTCTTTCCATCCCTCAAATACACACTCAGGTTCTCATAATCACACACTGTCTCTCTCACACAAACACACACACACACACACACACACACACACACACACACACACAGCTCTCACTCTAAAATGCTCTTTTTCAAATGCTGTCTCACTCTCTCACACACACACACAGGCTGTCACACTCACATGCAGTCTCATACACACCCACACACACCTACACAGCTCTCACTCTAAAATGCTGGTGGTGGGAGGAAGATCACAGCAGCCACCTTTTTTCTATAGGTATTGTGGTTATGGGGAGGGAGGAAAATGGCAGGAAACACCTTTTTAATATCAGGACTTTGGAGAGTGGATGGTGGGAGAGAGATTGGTAGCCTCGTGCTTTTTATTTTTTGGATGGGACATCGGGAGTGGAGGGGAAGAGATTAATGCTGGGAACATCAGAAAAGGGAGAGGTGTTAGGGAATTGCTATTCAGCTAGTGTGCAGACAAAGTTGTTCAGTTAATATTACACCTGTAATTGGGCTGACCAGAATTAACTGGGAAATATTATACAACCAGCATTGAGCAGCCAAAGTTTAATCGCACCTTGGGAAAGGCCCCAGAGCTGCCTCTTTTTGTGTGGCTAAATTGTGTGTGGGCTATGATTTTCTGAGCATTGGGTTCCTTTATTATTAGTATAAATGTGAAGGATGTATGACTCAGATTGCTTTACACAAAGCAATGCAATTAGCAGTCACTATAGTATGGCTTTCCAACTTCTACTCAAATGCAGTGTTACAGTAAAGATTATTGGTGGTGTAATGGTGGACCCTTGAACCGAGACAAGGTTGACACTACCTGCAGGGGGAAACCTTGCAGGTTCTTGTCATTGGCAGGCAGAACTGGTTGGTACAGAGACCCAACAGAACCTTCACCAATAACAGCCCTTTTCCCCGCAGGTTGAGCCCTTGAGTGCCGGAGCCGGCTGGACTTAGGTGCAGGTCTCTGATAACAAGGGATCTCACGATGGACAGCAGGCGAAAACGGAATCAAAGACATTCCAAGGGTTGGGGCAGGCAGCCAACAGCGGAGTCCAGAAGATGTGCCAAGGGTTGAGGCAGGTGGCAATCAAGCAAGTCCAAGAAACGTACCAAAGGTTAAGACAGGCGGCGATCAAGCAAAGTCTAGAGGTCAGATGTCAGGACAAGAAGCAATCCAGGGGAATACAAGACAAAAGCCAGGAGACAGGAGCACAGAGTAAGGAGCACGGAGTCAGGCAACCAGTTACTCTTAAGGAGTTCGACCAGTTGCTGAGGCAAGAATATAAGAACATAAGAAAATAAGAAATTGCCTTGCAGGGCTGGCTTAAATAGTCCCTGAGTGCTGACGTCATCGGTGATGGCCGCAGGGATTTTCCTGCCATGGGCCCTTAAAAAAAGCACAGAGGAGAGCACGCAAGCCTAAGGAGATGCTGGCGGGGGCCGGAAGTTGGCGGCGTGGGCGGCGGCTTTGGCCTGCAAAGAGTGAGTGCGGCATCGACAGCAGGTCCCTGTTGCCACAAGAGAGCCCGAGGCTGGTCCGGTCACGGTGATACAGCGATGAGTGCGTGAGACCAGCTGCAGAGCTCTTCAGCTGGTGAGCGCAACAGTACCACTTCCCAAGGATTTAGGCTTCATGGGTTAAGAGGCATGAAACTGAGCAGTTTCTTGTCTAGTATGTTGGAAGCAGGTTTCCATGTATTTTCCTCTGGGCCGTATACTTCCCAGGATATCAAATACTCCCACTTCTTGTTTTGCTGGAGAATATCCAGAACCTCTCTCACTTGGTATAGTTGGTCTTCCTCTGAGGAAATTTCTGAAGGTTCCGGAACCCTTCAGGTAGGTCAAGATAGCACCAGTGGTTTAAGGAGGGAGATGTGGAATACGTTGTGGATCTTCAGGGCAGCAGGTAGGCGTAATTGATATGTGACAGGCCCTATCTGCTGTATAACAGAAAAGGGTCCAATGAAGCGAGGCGCAAATCTCATGGAGGGTACCCTAAGCCGTATATGGCAGGTACTTAACCAGACCTTGTCTCTGGTCTTGAATTGTGGGACTATGTGCCAGTACACATCTGTTGTTTTCTTTGCTTTGAGGGCGGCCTTCTGTATCATAGCTTCGGTCCAAATCCATAACTCCTGGAGTTTGTGAGTGGTCAGTTGAGCTGCTGGGGAAGCAGCTGATAACGGAATGGGTAGTGGAAGAGACAGATGCCTACCATAGACAATTAGGTGGCGGTGTTGGTGTGAGAGTTTTGGGAGAATTCAGCCCATGGTAAAAGAATGGCTCAGTTGTCCTGACGCTCGTTGATGAATGATGTCAGGAAGGTCTTAAGTGTGCTGTTTGTGCATTCCGCCTGTCTCTTAGCTTGGGAGTGATAAGCTGTAGTAAAGTCTAATGGAATATTGAACTTCTGGCAGATAGAGCGCCAATATTTATCTGTGAATTGGGTGCCTCGATCCGAGACAATGTGCCGAGGTAATCCATGGAGATGGAAAATATGGGTGGTAAACAATCTTGCCAGCTCTGGTGTGGAGGGAAGGCCAGAGAGAGCCACAAAGTCGTCCATTTTAGAGAAACGGTCGATAATGACCCAAATAACACGGCAGCCATTAGATGGGGGAGGTCCACCACAAATACAGTGGACAGATGAGTCCAGGGTTTCTTGGGGGCTGGCAATGGCTGTAACAGCTCCCTAGGTCGTCCCACCAGAGGTTTTTGTTGGGCGCAGGTAGGACAAGTCCACATAGGCCTTGACGTCACTCTCCATCTGCAGCCACCAGTAATATTACTGGAGTAGTACAAGGGTCCAGGCCTGACCAGGATGACCTACGACTTGAAAATCGTGGGACCATTCCAAAACCTTCTGACGGAGACGGCATGGGATGACTGTCTTTCCTAGAGGGATGGTCTTGGAAGCAGCCAGGAGAATCCGTGCTGGATCAATGATGTAGCCTGGAGGTTCAGGCGTATCTTCAACTTAAAAAGACCAGGAGAGGGCATTTGCTCGGACGTTCTTGGTGGCCGGCCTGTATCTTACCTCGAAGTTAAAGCGAGCGAAAAACAGGGACCATTGGGCTTGACAGGTGTTTAAGATTTGGGCATGGCGAAGATGTTCCAGGTTTTTGTGCTCAGTATACACTGTGATATGGTGTTGTGCTCCCTCCAAGCACTGTCGCCACTCCTCCTGGGCCAATTTTATGGCTAGTAATTCCATGTCTCTGATGCCATAGTTTCGTTCAGCCTGGGAGAACTGCCGAGAGAAGAAGGAGCAAGGACAGAGAATTCCCTTGTCTGAGAGTTGGCTTAAAACAGCCCCCACCCCCACAGAGGAGGCATTGACCTCTAGAATGAACGGGCATGTGGGTCAGGGTGGCAGAGGCACGGTTCCTGGAGGAAGGTCTCCTGTAGCTTAAGAAAGGCGATGACTGCTTCTGGAGGCCAGGTCTTGGTGTTTGCTCCTTTCCTGGTGAGCACTGTAAGGGCGCTGCAATCTGAGAGTAGTTGGGAATAAAGTGTTGGTAGAAATTTGCAAATCCCAAAAATCTCTGCAAGGGACGAAGACCAGAGGGTTGCGGCCAATTCAGGATACACTTTACTTTCTCGGGATTCATGAGGAAGCCATTACTGGAAATTATGTACCCCAGGAAGGGTAAGCTCTCTTTTTCAAACATGCATTTCTCCAGCTTGGCATATAGCTTATGAACCCATAGTCTTTGGAGAACCTGGTGGATGTCGCGACAATGGGAAGGGAGGTCTTTGGAGAAGATGAGAATATCATCTAGGGAAACCACTACACATCCATAGAGGAGGTCCCTGAAGATCTCGTTGTTCATGCCTTGGAATATGGCTGGAGCATTGCATAAGTCAAAGGGCATCATCTTGCATATTAAACGTGATCTTCCACTTGTCACCTTGCTTGATCCGAATTAGATTGTAGACCCCGCGCAGATCCAGCTTTATGAATATCTTGGCCCCTTGTGGGCAATCTAATAGTTCTGGAATAAACAGCAGGGGATATCAATCCTTCTTGGTTATAGTATTTAGGCCCCTATCATCAATACAGGGGTCTAATGACCAATCCTTCTTGGTTACGAAGAAGAACCCCGTGCCCGCTGGAGTTGTGGACGGCCCGATGAATCCTTTGTCAAGATTTTCTTGAATGTACAGGGACATGGATTTGGTGTCCAGAAGAGATAGAGGATGCACTCTACCCCGTGGCGGGATGGTTCCTGGCACAAGGTTAATAGCACAGTCGAAGGAATAGTGCTCTGGCAAGATCTCTGCTGCCTTTTTGGAAAATACATCCGCATAGTCGGCATATTGCAGTGGCAGTCCCAGTGAAGTTGTGGCTAGTGGAACAGAAGGGGGAGGCTTAACAGAAAATAAGCGCATGGAGTGGCAATGAGGACTCCACCTTGTCAGCTGGAGAGATCCCCAGTCAAAGCTAGGGGAGTGCAGTTGCAACCAGGGTAGTCCTAGCACAATCAAGTATACAGCCTTCTCAATGGTATGGAAGACTATCTCCTCCCGGTGTAGAATACCAGAGTCAAGATGTTCCAAGGGTCAGGGCAGGCAGCCGACAGCGGAGTCCACAAGACGTGCCAAGGGTCAAGGCAGGCAGCGATAAGCAAATCTGAGAAACATACCAAAGGTCAAGACAGGTGGCGATCAAGCAAAATTCAGAGGAGGTCCAAGGTCAAGGCCAAGAAGCAACCCAGGGGAAGATGAGATAAAAGCCAGGAGCCAGGAGACAGGAGCACATAGGAGCACGGAGTCAGGCAAGGACTGAGAGCAGGGGCTGGCCTTAAATAGTCCCTGAGTGCTGACGTCATTGGTGAAGGCCACGGAGATTTTCCTGCCGCGGGCCCGTTAAATAAAGCAGATAGGCATACACTAGCGGCTAAGGAGATGCCGGCGGGGGCCGGAAGTCGGCTGCATGGATGGCAGCTCTGGGCTGCAAAGAGTAACTGCAGCGTCGGCGGCAGGTCCCTGCTACCGCGAGAGAGCCCGGGGCTGGTCCAGTTGCAGTGATACAGCAATGGGTGAATGAGACCGACCACGGAGCTCCATGGCTGGCGAGCGCAATTGGTGCCTTATATTACCATATCACTTATTTTCTTTCTTTTTTTTTTTCTTTTTTCTTTCTCAATTTTACATATTACAAAAACAAAGATATCTTTGCTTAGAAACATAGGAATTACATATAAGAAATATATTAAACAAAATCATTAACTTTAAACATTGTAATCTTACTCCCTCTTTATAAGCGGTAACTCAAAAAGGGGGGGGGGGGGGGGAGGAAATACAAAGAGGGAGTTATACAAGGAAAAAAAACGTTTTAAATTCTATTTATGCTACCCTGAAAACCATATTAATTTTTTCATGCACAGATTTAACTGGTGGGAGATTGTTCTCTCGAGCTCAAAAACAGACTTATTTGTTGTGGACTATAGAATACAAAGGTATTGACACACTTTGTATTCTATAGTCCACTTTGTGGGGTAACGCAACATTAAGGGGCAAATTTTAAAAAAGTACGCCCGCACGTACTTTTGTTCACGCGGCCGGCGCGAACAAAAGTACACTGGATTTTAATAGATACACGCGTAGCCGCGCGTATCTTTTAAAATCCGGGGTCGGCGTGCGCAAGGTTGCGCAAAATTGGCAACCTGTGGGTGCCGAGCCGCGCAGCCTGCCTCCGTTCCCTCCGAGGCCGCTCCGAAATCAGAGCGGCCTCGGAGGGAACTTTCCTTCCGCCTCCCCCCATCTTCCCCTCCCTTCCCCTCCCTTCCCCTACCTAACTCACCCCCCCAGCCCTAACTAATTCCCCCCCCTACCTTTATTCCAAAAGTTACGCCATGTTCCGTCCAGGGATTGGTCCAGAGGCCACGGCCATGCCCCCGGGCTGGAACCATGCCCATGGCCCCGCCCCTGACACGCCCCCGACATGCCCCTCCAGGAAAGCCCCGGGACTTACGCTCGTCCCGGGGCTTTGCGCGTGCCGGCAGCCTATGCAACATAGGCTCGGCGCGTGCAGGGGGAGCTTGGGGGCAGGTTTTCAGGGGGTACGCGCGTATGTTACATGCGTACCCCTTTGAAAATCTGCCCCTAAGTTTGCACCCTTTGCAATTGCCTCTGGACGCATCTCAAGAAACTTTTTTCTGCGCAGTTGTGTCGCTCTGGACAAATAAGGAAATATTCGGATTGTACCTCCAAGATAAGGAATATTTATATTTTTAAAGTAATTCTTCATAACAAGCCCCCTGTCATATTCAGAAAAGAATGAGACAAAAAGAACAGTTCTTTCTATTACTTCAAACCCTAAACTTTCCAGGTAATCTGATAAATTATTAAAGTTCCCCACGTCTCCTGTTGGAGATATCTGTATCTGTGTCTGAGACTGTCTTTGTTGAAGATATAGTATTTTCTTAACTGGAATTTTCAATATTTCTTTTAAATATCTTTTAAAAGTTATCAGCGGGAGATCACGTGATGTGGTGAGCCGGAAGGAGGGTTCTCTTCGGGCTCCTGGTGTCCACCCCGGTAATCGGCTTTCATCTATACCATACCTGCAAAAACTGACTTACTGAGCCCTGCCGGGGGAAGAGCATATGTCCATCGTGCGATATATGAACAAATCGCCGCTGGGGATGGCTGCAAAAAGCGCTAAAAAGGACAAGGAGAAGCCAAGAGGTGGAGAGACTAAAATGGCGGCCGGGCACGACACTGCTGGGGAAGGAGCTGGAGCAAGTATTACCCTGGCAGATATTAAAGACACGGTGCGGGCGGCCTTAGATGAGAAATTTGGTGAGAAACTGGCAGGGATTGAGGAGAGGCTTACCGAAGTGTGCTCGGCGATCACCGATCTTACGCCGCGGCTAGAACAGGTGGAATCTCGGATATCCACGCTAGAGGATGAGCGATCATCAATCCCTACCTCTATAGCGGCGCACAATACCCAGATCCAAGCTCTAGAACAAAAAATAGATGATTTGGAGAACCGTAATCGCCGAAGCAACCTCCGTTTCTTGGGCTTTCCAGAAAGTGTGGCAGAGGGCGAGCTATGTGCATTGCTTGAAAAATGGCTGCCGGAGGAACTCGGCCTTGCTGATCTGCAAGGCTGCCTCGTGATCGAAAGAGCGCACAGGCTCGGCGCCCGGAAAGACGGAGTGACCAGACCGCGAATTGTAATAGCGAAACTCTTAAACTACCGCCATAGACAAGACATCTGGCAAGCGTGTCGACAGAAGAAAGAGCTGAGTTATAATGGATCTAAGATACGAATATTCCAGGACTTCTCAATACGGGTCTCTGAGCTGCGGAAGTCCTTCGCTCCTATCTGTACGGAGCTTTACAACCGCCAGATCCGATTTTCATTGCTGTATCCAGCGAAACTGAAAGTCTGGAACGCAGACAAACAATTTACTTTTGACTCTCGTGAAGCGGCCCAGGCCTACCTGAAACAGCTGGGCTGAGATGGCGCACGGTATTTTGGCATGCGTTCTCGCTCTTTTGGGCTTTCTTCGCAGAATTTTAGGCCGCTGGGAAACCAAGGCACCGAGGACCTGAGTGTTAGGTTCGCCATTTCACTGGCCGCCCTGGGGATTTAATGTGCTGCCGACCCTGCGACATTGGAGTTCGTGCTGAAGCATGCTAGAATCTCCTTGCCGGGGACAAAATTGGTCTCCTAAGACTGTTTCCGTGGAGGCCGCTGGCTTTAGAGGCTATGTCACCCCCCAGTTGATCGTTTGGTACAATTTGTTTACCATTTGTTGGTTCTGTATTTTGTTCTTCAACTGCTACAGACGCTTGGAAGGAACATGACTCTGTCTAGACTTTGGAAACGCAGCGCGACATGTGGTAAATGTCCGGTTCTGTGTTCTTTATTTTGGGTACCTCATTTTTGATTCCTCTCCTTTCTGTATCTGTTTTTTCCCATTTCAAGCATGGTAAGGGACTCAGTGGGAGCTCATATGTCACCAGGACGACGATGGAAGACGCTCTACTACCTAGACCTGCTTCAAGGACCTTTTTTGGGTATGCTGGATTAGGGGTAAGGGAGAACATTCCTACCAACGGACTCCGTCCTCTGCTATCATAATTGCTTGTAGGAGCTAACTGGTTTTGGGATCACAACAGTACAGAGGGAGACTATGTGGTTGCGCGCTATCCCAGGGATGGGCTACTATCTTCTTTATAAAGTGAGTGCTGTGCATAGTATACATGTTGTTCCCACCCCTTTGAGATTGGGGTGGGCACCAGGGCACATACCAACACGTGATCCTCATGCCACTGTGGATGTGGCTATATTTAGTATTTGGGAGGGGGGGGAGGGGGGGTGTTGGGGGGAGGGGGGGGAGGCTAGGGTGGGTTTCTACCGAGATTGGGGGCCGGAATGGTCTGGGCGCCATGTTTACCATGTTCTCTGGTCCTGGGCCAACAGGGGGATTAGGCTGGGGATCCCCCTGTATCTTTTATGGTTGCAGCATCAGGGGCCTCTGCCCCAGGAATATAGGGCACTGTATGACAATGGATAAAGTGATATCATGGAATGTCAATGGCTTAGGAACTCCAATTAAAAGAAAAAAAATCCTAAATTATCTGAAGCGCTTAAGAGCGGATATCGCCTGTATTCAGGAGACGCACCTTTCCCCCGTGGAAAGTGCCAAACTCCGTAGAGAATGGGTGGGGACCTGTATTTCCTCGGCAGCAGCTGGCCGGAAAGGGGGAGTGGCGATCTTAATACGCAAAAACCTTAATTTCAATGTTACAGGACAAGTCGTAGACCCAGAGGGACGCTATGCAGTGGTCCTGGGCAAGTGGGAGGGACAGCCAGTCACCATATGTAATGT
This sequence comes from Rhinatrema bivittatum, assembly GCF_901001135.1. Classification (NCBI taxonomy): domain Eukaryota; kingdom Metazoa; phylum Chordata; class Amphibia; order Gymnophiona; family Rhinatrematidae; genus Rhinatrema; species Rhinatrema bivittatum. The sequence goes on from NC_042617.1 coordinate 157,986,011, forward strand.
ATACGCACCAAATGAGTACAGGCACAGTTTCTTCGAACATTTGGGAAATCTTTTATTATCACACGCACAGGGAATGCTTCTTTTAATGGGAGATTTCAACTGTGTGCATGATGCTAGCATAGATCGGAGTCCTCCGATGCTACCGACTTCGAGTAAAAAGCTGAAGGGTATAGCATACCTTTGTTCTCAACTAGGATTGCTGGATATTTGGAGAGTGCTTCATCCCGCAGAGAAAGATTATACCCATGTTTCTCGGGCACACTCCTCCTTGTCACGAATTGATTATATATTAGTCCCCCATGCTTATTTTGCTAAAGTAGCTTCCGCCTCTATTGAACCACAAGCAATATCCGACCACTCACCTGTAGCCCTCCAAGTTATATTGGCATCTCCTGGAGATGGTCCGAAGAGGTGGCGTTTTCCAGCCCACCTAAAACAAGACCCTCACTTTCACAAATTCCTGCAAGCCAAATGGGATGACTATTTCCAGCACAATCAACAACACGCAACCACCCCACAGCTATTTTGGGAGGCAGCAAAGACCGTGTTACGCGGTGAAATTATATCCTACACTCATTCATTACGTAAGAAAGCTGACTCAGATATCTTAGCCTTGGAACAACAGTTGCAAAGTCACAAAAAAATGCTGCTTGCTCATCCACATCACCCTAAGCTAGACTACTACAACACTCTCTCCCGCCTTAACACTTTATTACATACACGGGCACAAAGGCAACTCCACAAGGGAGAACAAACACTGTTTCAATTTGGAAATAAGGCTGGTCGGCTGCTGGCCAATGTGGCAAAAGCTGCACGGGCTACCACCTTTATATCCCATATGAAAGATAGTAAAGGTACAGAGGTTACACGGAAACCAGACATATGTGAGGTATTTAGGGAGTTTTATACACAACTATATAAGGCTGAACAGACTGAGGATCGCACGGCAGAGACAGAATTTTTTCAGGACATCTCAGTACCCCGGCTCTCGCAGACACAGGTGGGATTCCTTAATCGCCCTATAGAACCTTTGGAAGTTGCGCATGCTATAGCGGCTGTCCAGTCTGGGAAATCACCGGGACCGGACGGGTTCTCATATGATTTTTACAAAATCCTGAGAACCCAATTAGTAGACCATCTTACTGCCTTCTTTAGAGACGGGTTGGATAATAATACATTCCCCAAAGACTTCAATCTTGCCCACATTACAGTCTTACCGAAACCCGGTAAAGATCCTTTACTCCCTGGGTCGTATCGTCCAATCTCACTGTTGAATTGCGACCTCAAGCTCTTAGCCAAAGTTCTAGCGGAACGCCTCAACATGCTTTTACTCCATTTGATTTCTTCCCATCAAGTGGGTTTTGTGAAAGGCCGTAAGGGAAATGCCAATATCCTTAAATTGATCACGGCTATGAAGGTGTGCAGGGCCAATCAGATTCCAGCATTAGCTGTGGGATTCGATTCGGAGAAGGCATTCGATCGTGTTTCCTGGACATATATGTTTTTCTTGTTGCGGAGACTGGGGATGGAAGGGCCCTTTCTAAATTATATTTCCTTACTATATCGCTCCCCAATATCTAGAATTGTTGCTAATGGATATGTTTCTGGGGATGTACCTATATGTCGAGGAGTCCGCCAAGGATGTCCCTTGTCACCCCTCCTGTACATCCTGGCTATTGACCCGTTACTGCGGAAAATTGCTACGACTCCTACGATAACGGGGTTTGGGAGCCCGGCACAACCGTTTACAGTTGCTGCCTTCGCGGACGATGTCCTGATTTTTGTGCTCCACCCTGAAATCTCTTTACCAGAAGTTTTAAGGCTTCAACAACTATTTGGCTCCTTCGCTGGTTTAAAGATCAACCAGGAAAAATCTGAGGCTGTCGATGTCACCGGGATGGTCCGGGATCAGTGGACGGACCCATTCCCACTCCGATGGGTTGACTCTGAGTTAAAATACTTAGGTATACGAATCCCCATTGACATAGACGAGTTGTATGCGGCTAACATTAAACCCTTATTGCAGCATACTTCTCGCACACTAGAGAATTGGCTGAACTTACCACTCTCTTTACGAGGCCGCATACAATTATTTAAGATGATCATACTCCCTAAATGGATGTACATACTCCAAATGGTTCCCCTATGGATGTCCAAACAAGATATGCGATGCTTTAACAAATCACTACGTACCTTTTTATGGAGACGGAAAAAGCCCAGGATATCGATGGAGGTCCTATGCAGACCGGTTGGAGAGGGGGGATTGGGCTGCCCGAACCTCCTCTGGTACAATATGGCCTGTAATCTACGATTGGTGCGGGACTGGCTGTTGGCTACCCACGCCTTTGTTCCTTACCACACTCTAGCGGATTGGTATCATGTATCGGGATTAAATCCCCTTTTACAACTTGATAACAGTCGAATTCCCCATTCTCTAAAATCTCACATACTATTGACCTCCTGTCGTAAGACGTGGCGGCAACTTTTAAGGTTTTTTGATATATGTCCCCGAATAACCCCATTTATTACCATAGTCAATAACCCTGAGTTTTCCCCTGGGACCCATAACTCCACCTTTCATAAATGGTACAACCAGGGTTTGAGATATGTGTACCAGTTATATGATAGTACTACTGCACAACCACAGACGCTCCAGTCTCTGCAACAAAGATATGCATTGCCCCCACAAGACCTGTATGCCTTTCTGCAAATCCAACATTACTTAGCCAGTCATCGGGAAGCTCTAACTCCTACATCTGCTTTTAACAAACTTATAGAAGTCTTCCCTGAGTTTCCGAGACAGAAAATGAATATTACCTGGTATTACACGATCCTTTCCAAACGGAGCCCACGAGAGCCCATTCAAAAACTCTATAAGAAGTGGGGGGAATGGCCGGAGTTTAGGTTGTCGTATGAGGATTTTACCCAGTTATTTGCAGTAACCAGACTCATAACGGACAATGTCCTCTTGCAGGAAACTTTCTATAAATTCCTCTGGAGATTCTATGTTACCCCTGCTAAAGCATATCAAATCCGTCTAGGAGCCTCTGATCGTTGCCCAAAATGTAAAACACAGTTAGGCACGTATGTCCACTGCTTTTGGGAATGTCCAGGTATCACTCACTTTTGGGACGAAGTGGCTCGGTTATGCTCCCAAATAATTGGTCACGTCTTACCTGTGGATCCAAATGTATGGTTATTTGGTTACACGGCACGACTTTCGTGGGTTCCACTTCCACATACGGTCCTCTTTCTACATAGAGCGGGTCTAATAGGAAAGAAATTGATCTTGCTGCATTGGCTGAATGAGTACATCCCCACTGTCGATGCTTGGTTTATTAGAATGATATCACTGAGTAGTCTTGAATATACCATAGCCAGCAGTGTCTCCTTTAAGAAACTTCGCACAATTCAACATATATGGGAAGCCTTTTTCGCTTATTTAAAACCCACCATTCTGGCTACTGGACGGTCCTCTAATGCTCCATAGTATGCTTGGCCCTCTGCATTGCTAAATCAACTTATTGTTGCATGCTGTATGCCCTGATCTGGCCCACCACTATATTGGTTTGGAGTTCCAGACGCCTCCTCTGTGCATGGTTTATCCTTGTCTGTGTATTACTTTCATGTCTTTACACCTGGTTTCATATGTTTTTGCTCAGAGGCTGAGTTTACCCAACAGTTACCCTGCTAAAGGGTCTGCAGGTCTCTATCTCGGTAGAAGGGTTGCTTGGGAGGGGGGGGGGAGGGCGGGGGAGGGAAGGGGGGATGGAAGGGAGGTATAAACACCTCGATAGTATGACTCACAAATATTATGTACCTGTTTTATTATTCTGTCATACTGCTGATGTTACTCACTGATTGGCTTCAAACCTTTTCTACATACGATGTATGTTGTGGTATTATGTTTATGGTGGTTGCACTCTGCTGGCTAGCCAATGCCTTTTCAGCTTGGCACTTATACGGTTGAAGCCCATCTATACTTATTGGTTTGTTTATTTTCTATACTTGTTTCCTTGTGACCATGTACATACCACTGTTGGTGTTTTTGAAACTTAATAAACAGATTTTACAAAAAAAAAAAAAAAAGTTATCAGCGGAATCACTCCGACCACCCTTGGGAAACTCAAAAGTCTCAAATTTAATTGTCTCAGGTAGTTTTCAACTGTCTCTAATCTACGCAAGACTGATGTTTGTTCTCGTGTAGTTACAATATTAGACTCAGTTACCGCCTTTAGACTTTCTTTTACCTCTGTTAGGGCTAAGTTTTGTTCTTCTTGCCTTTTTTTTTGTAATCCATTTCCAGGGCATCTATTCTCTTGTTGGTAACCTCCATACACCGAGTCTGCTCATTATGCCCGACCACAGGCCCTGCTATCAAGTCCCAAATGGACTCCAGTGTAATATCAGGCGGTTTTTTTATTACCAGGGTTTTCAAAACCAGGCCTCTGTTTACCTCTGTTCTTTCTTCTCTCGGAATTCCCTGGTGTGGCGTGGTTTCTCCACTCGCTACACCCTCTCCGACTTCCTCCGAGGGAGTTGAGGTTTCCACGGACCTCTCCCAATCCACAGCAGGGTCGTTCAGCCCAGCTGCTAAAGTTTGCATGGCGGATTCACTCTCCTGCACATTTAGCTGTTCTTCGCTGTTGGGAGGAAAGGTTTCCGGCTACATCCGCGGCTCAGGAGGACTGAGCGTTATCTTCCCAGGCAGTGTCGGGGCTCCCCTCCCCCCGGCCCGCCAGCAGGGCACGAAGTCCTCATTTCTAATATGGGGGACATGTATTGAGATATCATCCGCTGACCAGCGGGGACCTGGGGTTCAGCTGGGAAGACCCTCACTCTCCCCTTTCTCTTATGGGGCATCGCAAGTAAGTTGAAAAGCAAAAATAAGTAACGAGAATGCTGGAGCGTGCAAACAAGCGTCCATTCAGGGAGCCATCTTGTCCCCCCCCCATCATATCACTTATTTTCATAGCTTTTTGTAGCTAATAGTGCAATTGTCTATTAATGTTCTGCGTTATTTTAGAATATCAATGGTACTGGTTTATTTAAAAACATTTATGTCACATGATAGAGGGGTTCACATTTTTTTTTCACTTTTTTTTTTGTTGTTTCAAATTTTTTTGTTTGTTTCAGTTCTTTTGTGTTTCTTTAAAACAAAAATAAACATATGAAATTAAAAAAAGAAAAAGCAAAATAAATAAATGTCAAGTTCCCACTCTTGGATCCTCCCCCATTGCTCTTCCTCACCCTTAAGAACATAAGAACAAGCCATACTGGGTCAGACCAAGGGTCCATCAAGCCCAGCATCCTGTTTCCAACAGTGGCCAATCCAGGCCATAAGAACCTGGCAAGGACCCAAAAACTAAGTCTATTCCATGTTACTGATGCTAGTAATAGCAGTGGCTATTTTCTAGGTCAGCTTGATTAATAGCAGGTAATGGACTTCTCCTCCAAGAACTTATCCAATCCTTTTTTAAACACAGCTACACTAACTGCACTAACCACATCCTCTGGCAACAAATTCCAGAGTTTAATTGTGCGTTGAGTAAAAAAGAACTTTCTCCGATTAGTTTTAAATGTGCTACATGCTAACTTCATGGAATGCCCCCTAGTCTTTCTATTATCCAAAAGAGTAAATAACCCTTGGCTCCTCTTACCATTTTGTTGAAAATGTTTTCCCTGGTCGTTCCTACCTCACTGCTTCCACTACTGGAAATGGAACCAGCAGACCAGGATTGGCACCATTCTTAACTTTTACCATACAAAATGATTTGATTTTGTATAGTAAAAGTAAAAATTCATTCCAGCTGGTGCCGTTTCAAATAGCGGATGTGGCAAGGGAGGAGATCACACCTGCCGCACGAAGACATTTTCAGCTACAGAGCAAGAGGGCTTGGAGGTGTTGGGGGCCCAGGATTTTTTTTTGGTATGTCAGTAATGGCATAATAAAAAAAAAAATAGAATGACAAAAAAAGTCATTTGTTTTTCTTTGTTTCATTTTAAAAAAACAAAATTTGAAATAAAATGGGAAATTTTATTTAAACTTCCCATTTCATTTCAAACAAAAGCAAATCCCTATCGCATGATAGTGACTTCACACACATGTCAGCAAGGAGGAAGCTTGATCTTCATTGCTGGGACTTTGCCTGTGTGTGTATAATTCATGCCTGGTTTGCATGGTTTGTGATGTTGTGTTACTTAGGTTGGATCGATGGTCTTGCATTGTCACTTCAGATCCAGTTTGAGGTTTTCCCTGTTAGTCACTTGTCATGTTTACAGTGGGGAACTAGAGGCTGTTTCTTCTCTATTTCTTTTTATTTTTTTAATTATTATTTTTTGAGGGAAGGCACCCAAGAACATCTATGTGCTCTGAGCTCTCTGATGGTAGAGAGTAAATGAATAAAGGTAAACAGAGGAGTGCCTCAGGGATCTGCCCATAGACCAGAACTTTTTAATATATTTATAAATGATCTAGAAAGGGATATGACATGGGAGGTGATCAAACTGCAGATGTTACAAAATTGTTCAGAGTAGTTAAATCACAAGCAGATTGTGATAAATTGCAGGAGGACCTTGTGAAACTGGAAAATTGGGCATCCCAATGACAGATGAAATTTAATGTGAATAAGTGCAAGGTGATGCATATAGGGAAAAATAACCCTTGCTATAGTTACATAATGTTAGGTTCCATATTAGGAGTTTCTACCCAGGAAAAAGATATAGATGTCATAGAGGATAATACATTGAAATCCTTGGCTCAGTGTGCTATGGCGGTCAAAAAACCAAATTGAGAGATGGTAACTTTCAAACTGGTGTGCGTTCCCGTGCCCAGGTACATGGACATTTTATAACATACATGAACATGTGCGCGCATGTTATAAAATAGCCTGGCCGCACACACATGTGCGCCAAATTTTAAGTGGGTGCACGCTTGTGTGCAGAAATCACACTTCTACCACGTAAATCGTAGAATTTTAAAAGGGGCGCATGCCATTCCCAGATTTTTTTTTTAACTATTTATTAATTTACAAAATACAAACAAAATTCAACTGTTTGTGACAGAAATACATGGATTTCAGCATTTAAACACAAAAAAGAAAAACAATGTTGAGAAAACCAATTAGAATGCGGTCCTCCACTTCCAAGCAGTGAAAAGAAAGAAGCACAGAGAGGCAAAGGAAAAAAAACAAGGGAGTTTCCAAAGGTAACAATAATCAAAAGAAACGGTTTAACATACATACCCCCCCCCCCCCCCCAGCAGTTATATATACATCAGCACTCGATTTCAGTTGTTCAGGTAGGGAAAAAAATGAAACATTCATTAACTCTCTTGATAAAGAATTTGCAAGGATAGCGAAGTAGAAAGGAAAACCCTAAAGATACAATTTCCTGCCTGAAAGCTAGAAAACCTTTCCTCTTAACTTGAGTAGCTTGAGCAAGATGAGGATAAAACCTCACCAGTTGACCATAAAAAGGAGAAGAGAACATTCTAAAGTAATTATGCATTACATTACTCCAGTCCACAGCTGAAATAAAGGGGACCAGCAAGGTACTCCTGTCTAAAACCTCCAGCATAGAATCTTCAAGGAAATTAGTCAAATTGGCTTGAAGTAACTCCAGAAATTCTTTTAGGAAGGAAATAGCAGGTATTTACCGATGGTATTTGCTCAACCGTAAAACCTAAAACCTATTCAAAGTAACATATGGAATTTCCCCTATAGCTTTAGGGAAGTTCAAGAGACGCAGCCAGATTTAAATGTCTCACATTATTTTCTAAAAATTCAATACGTCTAGAAAGAGCATTCTGGTCTTTCACAGTAGTGGCATTAAACTCCTGGATAGAGCTAACGGTATATTCACTTGCTCCTGCAATTCTAAAGCTCTTTGATGGCAGTTTGACGAGATAAGGTCCATCTTGGAATTAAGTGATTTCAGAGACCTCCCGAATCCGGCCTCCAAGTCCCAAAGGGCCTCAAGGGTCACCACCTCAGCTCGGGATGGAATAATCAGAGACTCGCTGCTTTCAGTGACCACAGCTTCCCGGGATAGGCTAGTGAAAGTAGGTCCCATCAACGGTTCCAAATTCAACGGACTCGCCACAGACGTGGCTCCAATAACACACTCGGCAGGCTCACCACTGCTCTCAAACTGGGAAGGTAGGTCCTGCAAAGACGGCTGAGCTCGAGCAAGCTTTCCCTCCACCACGGGCACACTCACTATGTAATGCAGCAACGCTCACCCAAGTTTCTCGTTGTGCGGGGAGGGGGAGGATGAAGATCCAGGCTCAGGGACGCCTCATCTGCTGGAATTTGTGGTGCGCCCTTGCCGCGAGACACCTCAGGGTCCTCGGCTCCCTGAAGAACTGCTGGGGAGGTCATGAAGTCAGTGATAACCTGTTGCCCCGAAGGAGGAAAGTGGTCTGGATGGAAGACCCATGTCTTTCACTTACGCGTAGAAGGTATTTCCAAACAAAAAGAAGGTAAGCAGGAAACAAGGGTCAGAGCAACTGAACTTTCTATGCCGCCATCTTGCCTTCCTGATAATGTTTTACCAGCTCGTCCCCAGTTCACCCAGTTAAGAAATAGGTCCTCCAGCCCACTGGTTTGATAGCCTTCACTCTCCCCAGTGAGCTCAAACCCTTAAAACCCCACAGATCTTCCTAATTTCTTTAAAGTTTTAACTTACACAGCATCCACAGCAGAAATAAAGTTTTGCACAGGGGGCCTTGGCGAATGCCGGGTCAGTATTTATGCGCACATCTTTGGTTCACGCCCTGAAATGCCCATTCCCTGCCCAGACCATGCACACACCCCACCCCTTTTTGAAAACTTTCGAAATGTGCGCGCTATGGGAGATATGCGCTTATCTCGGCGGCTTTTAAAATCTGCTCGGCACGCGCAAGCCCAACTTCTTTGCGCATCCCCTAATTAATGCACACGTCGGGCTTTTAAAATTCACTTCAGTGTTAGGAATTATTAGGAAGGGAATGGTGAATAAAACGGAAAATGTCATAATGCCGCTTTATCGCTCCATGGTGAGACCGCACCTTGAATACTGTGTGCATTTCTGGTTGCTGCATCTCAAAAAATATATTGTTGCACTGCAGAAGGTACAGGGATGGGCAAGCAAAATGATAAAGGGGATGGAACAGCTCCCCTATGAGGAAAGGCTAAAGCGGTTAAGGCTGTTCAGCTTGGAAAAGAGATGGCTGAGGGGGAATATGATAGAGGTCTAAAAAATCACGAGGTAAACGTAAATCACGGGTAAATGTAAATCGGTTATTTAATCTTTCAGATAATAGAAGGACTAGGGGGCACTCAATGAAGATAGCAAGTAGCACATTTCAAACAAATCAAACAAAATTCTTTTGCACTCAGCGCACAAATAAGCTCTGGAATTCATTGCCAGAGGATGTAGTTAGGGCAGTTAGTGTGAATAGGTTTAAAAAAGTCTCAATAAGTTCCTGGAGAAGTCCATAAACTGCTGTTAATCAAGCTGGCTAAGGGTCAATTTTAAAAGGGGCGTGCACGTGTCCATGTGCATGCGGTTCCCGGCACACGTACATGGACGTGTCAGTTTTATAACATGCTGGCGCGCGCATGTTATAAAATCCGATGGCCACGCTCATATGTGCGCCGGATTTTAAAATCCGCACTCGCATTGTGTGCGGCCTGTGACTTGCGCACGCAGATGGGGAGAATATTATATCCTACGCGCAGCGACGCGATCGGCCGGTCCCCAGTTCCCTCCCAGTCGGCTCCCTACATCTAGCTTAGCTATTCCTTTTTTTTTGTAACTTACTTCATGCTGGAGCAAAGTCATCAGGAGATCGCAAAATGGCTCTGTCCCTGCCCGCCCCTCCCCACCCAGACCACACCCCCAGCCCGCCCTTTTTGCAGGGCCCAGCACTTCGGCGCGTAATGGAGCGCAAGGCCCAGCCACAGGCGTAACCCCCAAAGTTTACGCGCGTGGCCCTTTTAAAATCGGGCCGTACGGGAATAGCCATTGCTATTACTGGCATAAGTGGCATGGGATCTATTTAATGTTTGGGTACTTGCCAGGTACTTGTTTCCTACCCCACCCTCCCCAAACTTTTTTAAAGATTAGCAAACTTCCTGGCATTGTAGGCCAGGCCTCCATTTTGAGTTTAAGTTAAAAACATGATCGGTCTGCTTCTCCCCTTCCCCCTCATCCACCCACAAGGAAGAATTGTCATGCCAGTCCCCCCCCCCGCCAAACCTCCTGTCCCTTTCCATTCCTGCCGATACGTTTTTTTTTATCCCAGCCGGGAGTGAGGGACCCTCTGCTCTGCTCTCAGCACTGGTCTAACAGAGTCAGCTCTGAAAGTGTAAGCTAAGTAAGCCAAGCCGCTCAGTGGCTAAATACTGTTCCCAATGAGATGAGAAAAATAGTGAGTTTTCATGAGAACATATTCATGGGATGTGGAGTGAGGTGCTGAACAAGAACAGGAGATTTAATAAGAGGATACCTGGACGGGAAAGAGAAAAGACAGAATATGATGGCAAATAAAGTCTGCAAGGCTGCTCTCGTCTGCCTGTTTTCTCCGCCTACTTATAATAGTTTATCTCCAGTTTTATACTTCATTCCTCCCCCTGCTTTCTTTAATTCTGATACCATTTTCACCCTCACCTCCATTTAGAGGATGTTCCATACATCTATCTCCCCTTTCTATATATAAAATACTTCCTGTTGTTACACCTGAGTACCGTACTCCAGCCATAAATCATGAGGCCTTGTATCTGTCTGTCCAGCAGTGCAGACTATAGTGTTATTTTCTTCTGTTCACACATCAGCAGAGAACACATCAGACATTTTTTTTATTGTAACCATAAAAATTGTGTCTTTAATACCTGGCTATTGACATTGGGGCCACTGGGACATGTTGCACAGAAAAGAGTGGAAATATGAAATGTCCTTGTAAGTAAATACTCAGTGCGAGAAGTGCTGTACCCAGTAATCGATTACCTTTCCCTTGGTTCTCTGAGGTCATTCAGAGCCCACTCTTGATATTATGGAGACTGCTAAGGAGCTCTACTATAATAGGCTCACAAGTCCTTATTGCACCCAGAGGTCTTGTGTATGTCTGTGCCACCAAATGTTTTTCTGAGCCGAAGAATTTTTTTTAATTCTTTATTTATCAGTTTTTACTTTACAAAACCATCAATTTTGCAAATACAGAAAAGCAGATAGGATGGAAAAAAAGAGCATAAACTTACATAAGCATTTCAAGAAAAAGAAAATAAGAAATATATTCAAATGCATCCATCCTTCTTAAACTATAACTCAATATAAAGTAGCCTTAGCTAAAGTTTGAGATCCGAAAATTATAGAGAGTAACTTAAACAAGAAAAAATGTTTCCAACACGAAAAGGCAAGCACTTAACAACCATTTACTTTTACATAGTTATAGGAGAGGATGTAATAGGAGTTTTTAATAGAAGAAAGCTTTTCAATTGCTCGGGAGTGAAGAGTATATTGACTTTGGCTCCCTTCTTTAATAAACATTTGCAGGGAAACTTTAATTTAAAGGTATAACCCAATGTAATAGCCTATTGGTGTAGGGTTAAAAACTCCCTACGCCTTTCCTGGGTGATCGGAGACAAGTCAGGAAAAATTTTTACATTTTCATTTAGGGAAACAGTAGGAAACTTCCTGAAATAATTTTTCATAATTAACTGAACATCCAAAAGTGATATTAGTGAAACCAATAACGTAGCTCTGTCTATTACTTCTATTGCAGAATATTAAGTCTATTCGATGTTGAAATTACTTTAGGCAGAAAATAACATTTGTTAATAGCAGGTAAATTTCCTTTTTCAAAACACAGGACCTCTATCATAAATCTTTTTAAGGAAATATATGGGTTTTCATCCAATACCCGGGGAAAATTTAAGATCCTTATGTTTAAATGTCTGGAAACATTTTCTAAAGTCTCCACTCTTCTAGCGATAAATTGATTGTCTTTAACCACTGCTGCTTTGAATTTTAAATTTTCTTGCTCCTTCTCCTCCAGTGTCACAATTTTCCTTGAAACTTGATCAAGTTTCTTTTGAAATTCAGATGAATTTTGGGAGCTTTGAGAAGCCAATATCTCCACTTTCTCGCTTAGATGGTTTACTGCAGATGCTACTCTTATCATCAAGTCCCATAATGCAACCATAATCACAGATTCAGGGTGGTCTGGGATTTTCAGGGGCTTAAACAATGGGGTAAGTTCTTGTGGTGTTGACAGGCTTATACCCCTGACCGAATCCTGTTATTCCCACGCTGGGCCTCATCTCGCCCAGGAAGACTGAGTTTGTTAATGTAGCCTGTAAGGCTGCGGTCAGCGTTGGCATCTCTGCCTATAACCCGGAAGAGGTTCCCACATTCAGTGCGTCGGGTTGAAACACCAATCCTGTTCCTTGCGTCGGTGCTGCTCTTTGCTCTGGACTCAGGGTAGTCTCCTCCGGAACGTAAACCTCTCAGTTCCCCGTTCCAAGGGCTCCTCGACTCCTGGTAAATCAATGGTTGAAGAGGTAAGGAACTGTGTGATCTCTTGCTGCAAAACCGATATCGGTGGGGATGTCGAGGGGTAGACCCTGACTTTCCCCTTCCTTTTAGGTGACATTTCCAAAGTTTAGCAATTTTTCGAGGAAAAAAGCAGGATGCCGCTCTGCTCCAGCTCTTAAGGTGTTGCCATCTTGGATCCCTCCCTCGTTCTAAACTTCTGAGCTGAAGAATTTTGCCCACTATGGAGTGAATTTTCAAAGGGGTTTCAAGCATAAAAATAGTACATGCATGCATAAATAGTATGTACCCATGCACATCCTATTTTATAAGAATCGAGAGTATGCCCATATTTTCGCTTTTACACGTACATTTTACCAGGAGAAAAAGAAACGGGCTAGGAGCTTTCCGGGGTAGGATTCAGAAACATCCGTTGTAGATGCTATTTGGTAAAAGATATACGTGTGGCACCTCTATTGGGTCTGGCCACTAGATGCCACTATCCTTGTATCATTGTCCTATCTATCTATCTATCTATCTATCTATCTATCTATCACACATAGAAAGGGAGCCATCCATACCCTTCAGACCCTCCCACCTGGAGATTCTGATTGGATGACTAAGTGCTATTTAGCCCAGTTATTTTAACACTCAGGCGCGGGGAGGGTCAGTTAGAGAGAGCAGCTGCAGAGTAAACATGTATATTTTCCACACTCTGGCAGGGCCTCCTGGCCTTGGCCAAAGGAGTTTTCTTTTAGAAGAGATACCTCACCGTGCATTCCCTGCCAGAGGGTCCTTCTTATAATTTACAGTGAGATAGATGTTTACGCTTGATACCCCTTTGGGGCAAGGGACTCTCTTCAGAGGACCAAAGACCTGTGAGCCTACTCTACTCCCTAGGTAGGCAAGCACCAGTGATGGATCCTGCTGCGAGAGACAGTGAGGGCAGAAAAGCTATCCAGATTAGGAGCTAAAGTATTTTTGGACTAAAGAGTAGGGGGGAGAGGTTTTTGTAACCCCCCTTCCCCACTGGGATTGCAGTGCTGTGAATAGCCTGGTCCCCAGATTTTTCCACAAAAGGTAACAGATAAGAAGAATGAACAACTGAATCTAAGAAAGAAGGAAATCCCATCCGGATTTCACCCCAAGTAAACAGGACAGGCTGGGTGTCCATGGGAGGGAAGATTTCTAAAGGTAGGATTTTTGCAAAGCCAAGGGGACCCCCTCCACTAGGATTTCCACAGCACAGCCGCTGGGAGAGTAAGCGCATTTAAAATCACCATGGGCTGTACCCAGAGGTCTGCAATAAGGACGCCTACCTATGCAGAAAGAAAACCCTGTAACTAAGATGGACACTCCTCATTTTGGACAATGGGCATCATCTAACTTAAAGAATCAGTAAACTTTATTTTAACACCCCGACCTGGTCCTGTCCAATTCTTACAGCCTCTCACCTCATGAGAAGCCCTTAAGGTACAGCACGCACACTGGCGACCTTTTCTCATCATCTGGGCCATAGGTGAGAGCTTCCCCCCATAAAAAGAATTCCCCCCAGGGATTAAGAGTCAGTGTGGGAAATAATAGCTATAGCCGGAGCAGCCCCAAAAGATATAAATAAGATTGTGTATCCTTGGGACTTAAAACACCCTGCTAAGGATTATAGACACATATACATTACTGAACTTATTTGGACACTTTTACACCTGCTAATTGACTGGCATAAATGCAATTGGACCCATCTATTTGCAATTTTTGGGTGGAAGGTCTGGGTAAGCTGGCGGGGCTTCTTAGTGAAGTGCTAGAGAGTCTAGGTGAACGGGAGAAGGACTGGGAGAACTGCTGGAGGTATTGGCAAGCTGGTGATTCCAAGTACTCACTCATACTTTAAAATTTATTTATTTATTTATTTATTTTTGGTTTTTATATACCGGAAGTTCCTGTATAATATACATATCACTCCGGTTCACAGATAACAGAGATAACTATCGCCGAGATGGCGGTTTACATGGAACATATAGAACAGTTTAAAATATACCGTATCTGTTTCCACATTTAATTCTGGGTGTTTGTGCAGTGTCACGTTTATTTTGTATGCTTATAAAACAAGTAGGAAAAGTATGTGTTTTCTTGCATTGGAAATATTTGTCTGGACTGACGTCTGCACTAGCGGTGTGCATTCGTTTGCAAAGTATTGGCAATCCGCAACATATATGTTATATTCGTTGTATTCGTGGGGGTCATGAAACGTATGGCGAACCCCCACGAATACACTGTATCACTAACGAATAAACCCCCACGCTGCTGACCCCCCCAAGACTTGCCAAAAGTCTCTGGTGGTCCAGCGGGGGTCCTGGAGCTATCTCCTGCACTCGGGCCGTCGGCTGCTGGTATTCAAAATGGCGCCGATAGCCCCTGTGACATAGTAAGGGCAAAGGCTATCGGCGCCATTTTGAACACCGGCAGCCGACGGCCCGAGTGCAGGAGATCGCTCCAGGACCCCCGCTGGACCACCAGGGACTTTTGGCAAGTCTTGGGGGGGGATCAGCAGGGTGGGGGGTTGAGGTAATTAAATTTAAAGGGTTGGGATAGGGTTTTTTTGGGAAACAAATACATATGTAACTAATGAACGGATCGGGGTCCCCCGAGAATGGATGCAACGGATTTGGGTCCCGACGAATACAAATACCGAATGGGATGAATCCGTCCCTGCTGCACATCCCTAGTATGCACGCAATTTTAGAGCAGAACTATGCATTATTTTATCAACTGCACAGCTCCTACTGGCCAGTTTATAAAATACTAGCATTAATCTCCACACATCCACTTATGCAAGCAAATACTGTATCACAGATAGGTTTGAAAGACTGTTAGGAGTGAATTTTCAAAGGCATTTTCTATAGATAAAACAGTGCTTCAGCTGTGGAAATGACCTGTTATAAACTTGTTCGCCTGCTATGCAGGTAAACTTACGTGCGTATAGTCAGCGTGCACATTTGTTTACCCGCAGCGAGCAGAGCTGTTCTTGGGGATGGAATTGGGGAGAGATTTGCACTTGTATGCACACTTTTGCATTTTCAAAAGTATACAGGTAAATTTCCTCCCAAAAATCTACGCACAAATTAGCAAGTGTAATTGTGTGCCAGACACAGCAGAACAGGAACTAGGAACACAAATCTGGAACTGGAATGCAATGGCAATGCACTTCTCAAGCATGACGACTTATTGCAAAGGCACTGGAGGAACACCTGGAGCAGCTTCAAATATGGCGAAACCGAACGACGGTATATAAAACTCGATAAATAAATAAATAAATAATGTCGATGGAACACCTGGAGCAGCTTCAAATATGGCCAAGCTGTGATGTCATCATGAGGCCGTTCCCCCCACTGGCCCTTTAAATCTCTAGAAGGGATGCGCACAGCAAGAGGCTTGTCGACGGCATCTCAGCCATGAATTCGGGCAGCATGCCGACTTGGGCGGTGATGCTCCCACCATGAATGGTGGCCAGGCACACCAGAGGCTCCCCAGTGCGTCAGAGCACAGCATTTCTGACCTGACCTGCCTGGAGGTGAGAGCGGGGGTCTGCGGCAGTAGCCCTCAGACCACCGAGCATAGCATGTACTATCCTGCAAGACTGCAAAAATATATAATTCAGATGCCTAAATTCTGAATAATTTGGAATATAAAATATTCTTTACATAATTGTCAATTGTATTTCAGACAAAAAATGAAAATACTGCATAACAACAGTGAGCAATTGCAATATTGTTTTGACAGTGTGTAACTCTTATTCAAGTATAGAGCATGAAAGAAAAGCAAGGAGAAAATGGGAAGGAAACGTAATTTATTTTTAATATGACTGATGAATTCATTATCCACCAAAAAATGAAGTAGAAGGCAACACCACCAAGTACCAGCATCACATTGATTGCTCTAAATTGGTGAAGCTATTTTTGTGAATGTGAAGATGGCCAACCTTAGGATAGGGTAAGCTGGGCAGTCACCTGGGGCATCTTGGGTGCTGACAGTATCACTTATTTTGCTGGTCAGATGTTGGGCTGGGCATTAGCATCATCATCATCATCATCAACATCAACATCATCACAGGTGTACAGTGTAAGAAGAGGTTTGAGGGGGCTAAGCCTGCCCAAAGCCTGGTGGGCCGGGACTGCCGCCATGCTTCCCCAACGTTCACATGGCTGGCAGAGGGAGCAGTGCTTAATAGTATGTTGGCTTCCTTTACCATCCTGGATCAGTCTTGAAGCTCATGCTGCAAGATTATGTGATCTCAAATCTCAAGCCACAATACTGATCCCATGCAGTAGAGGAAGTTGATGCACTATTAAGTGCCACTCCTGCAAGCTGTAGGAGGCCTTAGGAAGAGATGGGGATAGAGCTGCAAAGGGGGAATTGAAAGTACTGGGCATCAGGGACATGGAACAGGAGACCTACATCATATAGGAGGTGAGAAAGATTGTACATGAGATGGTGGAGTAGGGAGACCTGCATGGGTTGATGATGGGGGATATAGGGAGATCAACATAGGATGGCAGTAAAATGACAGATGAAAGAGGACTTAAAATGAGGGCATGAAATGTGATAGAAGAACCAGGATAGAGGGATAGGACCCAGGTTGGGGAAGGAGGAAAAAAGGAGAAAAAATGGGACAAGAAATGGAGAGAGGACAACATTTGTGTGGAGGGAGGATTGGGAGTGTACAGGGAATCGGATGTGGGGCATACCAAATATGGAGAGGAAAAGGAGACAGAAAGAAAGAGAGATAAGAGAGAGGACACAAAGATGGAGGAAGCTGGAGATGTGTATAGGGAAGGGAGGATAAAGAGAGAGAGAGGACCCATGATGGCAGAAGAAAGGAACTGGAGCTAGGGACAAGGGTGAAATACAAGGATGGAGCTTGAGTTGGTGAGGGGATGAGAGGCAGAAGAGAGTTGGGTATGGAGTGAGTAGAGAGGGTGACAATGGGGAACAAGAATGGGTGAAATATAAGGGAGAAACAGGAGACTGGAGAAGAAGTGAAAAAAGGAAGAATGGGGAGAGAAAATAAGAGAAGGAGGAAGAAGGAGTAGGAATGGGGTGAGATTAGGAGATAGAATATATGTATGTGGGCAACAGAAGAAAATGAGAATGTGAGGACTAGGAAGGACAATGGAGGCAAGGGATAGAGGTAGGATGGGAGAAGGTGATAGAGGGTACAAAACAATAAAAAAATGTGTAGAAATGGCAAGAAGAGAGAGGAAAAAGGGAAGAAATAAGAGAGCCTAAAGGGGGATGGTTAGAGAGAGGGTGAGCTTAGGGATGGTGGAAGGTGAGGGAGTCAGAACAGAGGTATCACTTAGGGGGTAAGCACAACAGAGCAGGCTATCTGGAGATTGGTGAGGGTGTGATGGAGAGTTGAGATAGGGCAAAGAAAGGAACAGTTAAGGAAATGAAAAACAGAAGCAGTAAGAACTGGAGGAGGAGAAAAATGGGGTGAAATCTAGCTATGAATGAACAGAGGTGGAGAAATGAGAGGAAAGGAAAGATCAATGTCAGAAACAGATGAAGGGGAGACAGTGAAGCAAACATTGAAAGAATGCCTGAAGTGAGGAGGAGAAGGGGGATAGAATGCCTGGAGGGGAGGTGATGAAAAGGAGTGTGACTAGAGGGAGAGAGAGGGTAGGTTGGAAAAGGGGGAAGAGAGTACTTGGAAAAAGGAAAATGGGGATAAAATGCCTGGATAGAGGGGAGGAGGAATGGGTAGGAGAATGGAAGGATGAAAAAGGAAGGGGGAGTAATCTAAGAAGGGAGAGAATTAGGAGTATACAGGGATAAAAATGTGTTTTGTTTTTCATTTGTCATTTTTGGGTGTAACCGAAGGTTAAAAATTAAAGAAGGGGGAGGTATATTTTTTTTATATTTTCCTGTTCCCTGGGGAGCCTCTGGTTGGGGCTGTCATAGCTCAGGAGTAAAGAGAAATGAGGCTGGGGTGTCTTAGAGCTGAAGTTTGTGCTGACAGAAAAAAACAAAAAGCTCCGGGGGAACTTAAAAGCCTCAGCTGATGTGGCAGGCAGCTACAAGATTTTTTTCCTCTCTCCAATCAGCTACAAGGAGCGGGACTGAAGAGAGTACGCTAAGAAGGAGGAGCAGAGCTGCCAAGATTTTTACTTTCATTTTACAAAGGTAGCACTGCTAATGCTAGAGCTGTGGAAAATTCCTGCCAGTGTGTATGTAAATGTGCTAGCCCCCACCTTCTTGTGAACATGTGCTGAAGAAGTTCTGCGAAGAAGCTGAGCAGAATAATGCATTTCAGTTTCCCACTAATCAAGTATTTCAGATTTCATCCAGATGTGTAATTAGGCTCAAAAATTCCCCAAAGCCTATTCTTACAACTGTATACAAAGAAGGGGGCATTTATGGGCTAACTATAGATTAAAACTTGCTCTAAAGAGTCCTTGGGAACTATTTAAGCTGAGAACTGATCTCACTGAAGGGTGGCAGTTGAGAAGTCAGTCAGTCTGGCTTTAATAGATGAGAGAGCAGAAGGTGTAAGACCTTATCTCTTCAGAGTCTGTTCTAAAGTGCCAGAAAACCACTGAAGTTGAGCACAGAGTTTTGTGTGAATGTGAGTGTTTAGCAAAAATTATGTCTTTGAAATCGGAGTCAAAAGTAAGATATATTTTCAGGAAACTCGGTTACTCGTTTAAAATTTTGGTGGACAGAGATTGAGAGAGCGAGAGTTTGTTATGAGATGGATTTATTGTGAAACTCTCATTTTCAATGGAATAAAATCTGAGATATATCCTGTACCTAAATACTGTACAGCTGTAAGAGTTCAATTAAAATTTTTCCTGAAAAGAAACAAATCATAACCAAGGGAAGAACTACCTGTGAAAGGGATCACAGGTTTTGATGCCAGATTCCTTAATAGTGAAGCCTGTGTAATAATTTATAGTGTGCATTTGAGACAAATTTGCAAGCTAAGAATAATCTTTGATAACAAGGAAAAGAATACATAGTTGGTATAAAAAAGAGATAGAATTTTGAATGTGCTTACAATTCTGTGACAGTACAGTGAGAACAAATCCAGCTGGTAGAGAGCTTGCAACAGAGTTCTGTTACTAGCCGAGCATTGAAAATGAACATTTACAAACTCCAAGTGGTCCTCATATATTCATCAACTGCAGTATTTAAGACAAAATGAGTGAATGTGCCAGAGCTGTGAGTAGAAAGGAATGGGTGTGAGTGGGAGAGGTTTTTTTTCTCTCACATTGATTCTCAAATTTCCTCTGCGCTTTAGTGAGAATAGGGAAATACAATTATTGGTTTTTTTTATACAAAATTAGCTAGCAAAGTTCCAACAAGCCTTTAGTGGACATACATTTAGGGAACTCCTGTCTAATATATCTTAGGAAGATAAGTGGGTATAGAGTATTAAAGGAACACTATTATTTTAGTTAAAGCTTAGATGGGTTAACAAACAAGCCAGGAGATGATGCTCCCCACACAGACCTTGGAGAAGAACTCCACTCAGCTATTTAAACTGCACCTGCTTCCAACATTTCGCCAGCTCAGTGGATCAGCTCCGATGAAGGGGACGAAGACCAATGAGAAATCAGCAGATCCAGCTAAGTGTATACATCACAGAACTAACACTCTGATACTCCAGGCCTACAGTCTAGCTAAACCACCAAATTAGAACTTAGGTACTATCACAGCCTGAAACAGTGTACAAGAGAGAGAGACTAAGATAATAGCACCCACTAGTTCTGATGCAATAACACCAAAAAGGAGAGAGAACACATACAGAGTAGTGCAGAATTTGCAAACAAAGAAAAAAGACAGAGAGTGACTTGCATACTTAAGGAAAAAAGTCAAGAGAAACAGACAAACAGGAGAACAAACAGTTTAATACTTACCAACTCACTAAGAAACAGCGGTATTACAGAGCACCTGGAAAACAAACTCAAATTCTTTAAAGGTTTAGTAGTCTAATAAGTACTTTTAAAGAAAGTAAAGTTTCTTTCAGTAACAAATACTTATGTGATAAGTACTCCAACTGTTGCTCATCCTGTCCGCGTTCGGCCCGCTCACGGGCTTGCTCACCTCACTAGCTCCTCTGCAGGTCACGGGTCGGCCTCCCCAGCGGCAGCCGCGAGCTCCTCCAGGCCTCAGCATCCCACGGCGGCGGTCGCCGGGCCTTCCACTGCGCACCAGGCCTCACGCTGGAGTTCGGCATCCTCCGTGGCGTCAGCCACACCCCTACGCGCGCGCGGACCGCCCGGTCTTATGTAGGGCCGGGGGCAGGTCCTAGCTCTGCGGCGCACTCTGATTTAACATACTACTTAAGGAGGTTCCTGCCTACACTTCCTTGCCTTGGCAATCGGGTCGGCACTGTATGTGTACTAGTTTGCCTCCGCGTTCACAGTCTTGTTCCAGCCTTGTTCCAGTCCTGTTCCAGCTTTGTTTCAGCGTCCTTCTGTTCCAGCCTTGTTCCAGCATTCTTCCATTCCAGCATCCTTCTGTTCCAGCGTCTGTCTGTCCCTGTCTCCCCAGGTAGTACCTTCGGACTGACACTCTGGTACTGACCTCTGCCTGCTTCATTGACAGTTCTGATCGCTGCCTGGATTCTGACCTTTGCCTGCCTTTATGACCTCGTCTGATCTCTGGAACCTGACCCCTGCTTCGTTGACTACTCTCAGACTGATTCCTGGTATTGACTCCTGCTTTGACTGACTTCCCTCGGACTGATCCTCGGAACCTGACCCCGGCTGCCAATGACCACACCTCCTTGATTCTGGCTCTGTTCCTTGCCTTGTCATCACCTATGCTGTATTAGCCATCTCTGATACTCCAGGCCTACAGTCTAGTGACCAACCGCGCTCCCTTGCTACTGGTGGGCACACCCCTATACTTCCTCTCTGGGAGACTCTGCTAGGCCCATCTAAGTCCAAGCGGCACAGGTCCCCAAGGGCTCCACTGGGGGGGGGGGGACTGTGGGCTTCCAGTGGAGAAGCTCCTCCTAGCCTCTGTCTCCTCCTGTGCTCTGCCCCCTGGGGGCAGGTGCTTACTGAGCCCGACCAGGGAGCCATCCTACACTGCTCCAGGACAAGGGTCCACCTCCAAGCGCAACACCAACTAGTTGTAAGAACCAGTTCTTTTCTTAGTTAGGTTTATACTGGTACCTATACAAGCGAAAGAGAAAAGTGCTAAATGTTGATGTTGACACTGTTAATGCAAATTTGTTGATAATTCTGCAAATATTTTCAGAGTGTTAAAACAAATAAAATGGAATACCGAAAGTTATATTTAATGCAATTGTAATCCATCTGATTACTGCTTTTTATCTTCCCTGTCTGTCCCTGGGAGACTGCCTGGGTGGATTCCGTCTCTAGTTTTCATTTGAGAAGACCCAGCCAGAAGAAGAACAACATTTTTCTCTACCAGTCTTCACTTTGGGTATCATCTTACAGTGACTCACAACTTACCAGCAGAAATCCCATTACTTACTATTGTCACTATACCACTGAAGCGGGAGTCATTACCCCAAAGCATCAGATTGGTTAGAATTTCATTTTGTTTAATGTTTATTTTAGAGATGAGCTTCGTTTTTTTCTACCGTGTCGTTTTTTGAGTCGGACGCTTCGGGGTAAAGTTCGTTTTTCCTCAGTTAGTTTTTTGGAAAAAAGAACAAAAAACTAAGTGGGGAAAAACGAAACGGGCCCAAAAAACGACGTGGGAAAACGAAGCTAAAAAAAACCCACCCCAAGCATTAAAATTTACTATAATACATTAAATACAAACCCCCCCCCCCACACACCATCCTGATCCCTCCCCAAGACTTATTAACATCCCTGGTGGTCCAGCGGGGTCCCGCGAGCGATTTCTCCCTCCGTGCCTTCGGGCTGTCGGGCCTGCCTCGCATCAAAATGGCGCCGATAGCCTTTGACCTACTATGTCACAGGGGCTACCGGTGCCATTGGTCAGCCTCTGTCACATGGTAGGAGCAATAATTGGCACCGAGTTCGGGGAAAATCCGTTTCAGGGTTTGGGGCCCCCGACCCACGACGAATTAGGCAATTTCGAAAAAATTTCCTAATTCGTGATAAACGAATGCACATCTCTAGTTTATTTTGTTTCTTTAGTTTAAAAAGTGGAAGTAGATTTCATTTGTTCCCTTCCTCCAATTATTAAGTCAAATTTGATCATGTTGTGATCACAATTGCCAAGTAGCTCCAACATTGTTACCTCTCACACCAAATCATGTGTTCCACTAAGGACTAGGGATGTGAATCGTGTGATTGATCGTCTTAACGATCGATTTTGGCTGGGGGGGGGAGAGAAATCTGATCGTCATGGTTTTTTTTGTTAAAAAATCGTCAAATCGTAAATCGGCGGGAAAACCGGCACACCAAAACAACCCTAAACCCCACCCCGACCCTTTAAAACAAATCCCCCACCCTCCCGAACCCCCCCAAAATGTTTTAAATTACCTGGGGTCCAGTGGGGGGGGGGGGGGGTCCCGGCGCGATCTCCCGCTCTCGGGCCATGGCTGCGTTAATAGAAAAGGCGCCGGTGGCCCTTTGCCCTTACCATATGACAGGGCAAAGGTAGCGCCGGTGCCATTTTGGTTCCTGTCACCCAACGTCACGAGTGCAGGAGATTGCTCCCGAACCCCCGCTGGACCCTCAGGGACTTTTGGCCAGCTTGGGGGGGGCCTCCTGACCCCCACAATACTTGCCAAAAGTCCAGCGGGGGTCCGGGAGCGACCTCCTGCACTCAGGCCGTATTGCCAATATTCAAAATGGCGCCGGCGCTACTTTTGCAAAAGTAGCCGTATTGCCAATATTCAAAATGGTGCCAATATTCAAAAACTAGCCGTATTGCCAATATTCAAAATGGCGCCGGGTGACAGGAACCAAAATGGCACCGGCGCTACCTTTGCCCTGTCATATGGTAAGGGCAAAGGGCCACCGGCGCCTTTTCTATTAATGCAGCCGTGGCCCGAGAGCAGGAAATCGCGCCGGGACCCCCCCCCCCCCCACTGGACCCCAGGTAATTTAAAACATTTTGGGGGGGTTCGGGAGGGTGGGGGATTTGTTTTAAAGGGTCGGGGTGGGTTTTAGGGTTGTTTTGGTGTGCCGGTTTTCCCGCCCTCCCCCGATTTACAATTTTTTGATGATAAATCGGGGGAATTGCTATTGTATCGCGGCTCTAACGATTTTTGACGATTTTAAATATATCTGACGATTGTTTTAAATCGTCAAAAAACGATTCACATCCCTACTAAGGACAAGGTCTAAAATAGTTTCCCCTCTTGTTGATTCTTGTATCAGCTGCTCCATGAAGCAGTCATTTATTTCATCTAGGAACTTTACCTCTCTAGGATGTCCTGATGTGACATTCACCCAGTCAATATTAGGGTGGTTGAAATCAGCCATTATTACAGTGCTACTGATTTTGTTAGCATCCCTAATTTCTTTTAGCATTTCATAGTCTGTTTGTTCATTCTAGCCAGATGGATGATAATACACCCCCACTGCTATTTTATTCCCCTTTTCACCTGGAATTTTTATCCATAAAGATTCAACGTTGCATTTTGTTTCCTGTTTGACTCAATGCCCTCTTTAACATATAGTGCCAACACTCCACCAATTTGATCCATCCTATCAATTCGATATAAATTTGTACCCTGGCATCACAATGTTCCATTGGTTATTTTCCTTCCACCTGGTCTCTGAGAATCCAATTATATCTACCACTTCATCCACTGCTGTACACTCTAACTCTCCCATCTTATTTTTAGACTTCTATCATTTCTACAAAGACATTTCAAAGTATGTTTATTGTTTGTATTAACAATCTGCTCATTAGTTGACTGGGATAATTCGGATTCTTTCTGATATTTACTTAAAGACACCTAGTCCACTTTGGCATTTATTGCAACCTCTCTACTGGGATGCCCTAATTTCCTTGTTCTCTTAGTATCCTTCAAAGATACATCATTCCGAACCATGTGCTTTTGAGTGACTGTCGGCCTTCCCTCATCATCTAATTTAAAAGGTACACTATTTCCTTTTTAAACATTAGTGCCAGCAGCCTCGTTCCACTCTGGTTAAGGTGGAGCCCATCCTTTCAGAAATGGCTGCCCTCTTTCCAAAACAAACCTAAAACCTTTTTCTCTGCACCATCGTCTCATCTACGCATTGAGACTCTGGAGTTCTGCCTTCTTCGGGGGTCCTGAGTGTGGAACAGGGAGCACTTCTAAGAATGCTACCCTGGAGGTTCTGGATTTCAACTTTCTACCTAAAAGCCTAAATTTGGCTTCCAGAACCTCCTTTCTGCATTTTCCTATGTCAGTGGTACCCGCACACACCAAGATAGTCGGCTCCTCCCCAGCACTGTCTAAAATCCTATTTATGTGATGTGTGAGGTCCGTCACCTTTGCACCAGGCAGACAAGTTACCAAACGATCCTCATTTCCACCAGCCACCCATCTAGCAACCTTCCTAATAATTGAATCGCCAACTATAACGGCCATCCTAACTCTTCCCAACTGGGCACGTGCCCCTGGAGATCTATCCTCAGTGCGAGAAGATACTACATCACCTTCAATGCAGGTCCTAGCTACAGGATTGCTTCCTACCTCATCAAGGTGATGGTCTCCATCTAGGGGACCTTTCTCTTCCAAGGCAGTACAGGGGCTGCTATATTGGAGGTGGGACTTCTCTACTATGTCCTGAAGGTCTCTTCTATATATCTCTCTGTCTCTTGTAGGTCCTCCAGGTCTGCTACTCTAGCCTCCAGAGATCTAACTCATTCTCTGAGGGCTAGATGCTCTTTGCACCTAGTGCATACATGCAATCCCTTGCCAACCGGGAGATAATCATACATGTGGCACTCAGTGAAAAAGACTTGAAAACCTCCTCTCGCTGCTGGTCTGTTTTCTGCAGCTTAAATTAGTTGACTTGTTATCAACTTAATATTTTTAAGGGAGTAAGGATGTAAAGCTAATCTAAAGTACTTTTAGTCTATTGATTTATTTAATATTTGTCTAAGAATGACTCGCAAAACACTACCGTAAATCAAGATATATTAACTCTCATTTTGAATTAAGTACTTTCTGTATAAAATCTGTAGTACATTTATGATAAGGAACTTTAAGGTGTGCGTGCTTCTGGTCTTCTACTTCTGCAATGGATATGGAGCCTCTGGAAGCTGGAACTGTGGAGCCTGAGGCCTGGATTCTCTCGCAGTGACCTCTGGAGTTCTCTCCCAGGGGGTGCTGGGAACGATATGCAGAAGAGCCTTCTGGTCCTCTTCTGCTGCAAGGGGTGCGGGGCCTCTAGAAGCTGGGGCTGTGAAGCCTGAAAACTGGGTTTACTTGCGTTGACCTCTGGAATTAAGGGGAATGACGTGTAATAATCAGCAATGTTGTCGACATTGTCTATTTCATTTTAAACCAATGTGCATCCCTAGTTCAAACATCATGAAGGATTTCCAACTAGACCTGAAGATGCCTTCAAAGTAACACTTTATGAAAGTGCTCCCGTGACCCCAAGAAATTCCAAAGTCAAAGTTTGTTAGCATGTGGGTTTGTTTAAGCTCAAGGTAGAGACAGGATGTTTCTGAGTGGAAGGAAAGAGGACATAGTCAGACCATGTGAAAATCTCCATGATGGCCCTATCAAGAATTTACCTCTGGCCCCATCCCACCTGGCACACAGCTTGTCCAGTTATCTCTGCTGTTTTTGGTGCAGCTCCCAAGTATGGTTGCAAACTGGATCCAGATTTTCAGGACAGTTTAATTCAATCCTGGTTTTACTCTCCTGCAAGCAGAGACTTGTAGTCTTGCTTTTTCTAATGGCATGCACTAGGGAAATGAGAACAAATTCCTGCATGCAATGGGGTAAAATCAGAACTAGATCAACCTGTCCTGAAAATCTGGAGCTAGTTGGCAACCCTACTCCCAGGCCTTCTTCTTCAGGTTCTCAATTTATAGAGAGAAATAGAAATACAAAGTTTATTGTGTACTGTAGCTGCTGCTGTGACCTCCATACTGGTATGTATCTATGTATTCTACTGATGTCTCCACTCTCTTAAATCACTTAGAAGTGGTGTGATGCCACCAGTCCTGAAAAAGCTCCAGAACAGGGACACTCCATGAATCATCATGGTATCCCTTTTCATGAGGGAGCAAGCTGGGCAGTCTATTCAGTGGCAATATCCCTTTCCAGAGTGCACGCAGCTTTGGGGATTAAAAGAACTGTAGGACAGGGCCTAATCTCTCCCTTCTGAGAGAAGGACATTGGTTTAAGCTGCCCTTGGAGCCACCATTAAATCTATTACATGTGCCATAAGAAGTTCTAGCTGATAACTGCATCTTTACTAGTGACTATTAATTTAAGTTATTCCTTGTTATCCATCCATGTCTATAATTTCCCTCTTGAATTATATTACTTAGGCAACACTTGCACATTGATAATGCTATTAATGGAATGTACATTTATTATTGCATCCAGATATACCTATTGACTCTTGCCCTATCTGTAGGCCACTTTGGAGCTCCCCTAATGACCTCCCATGCATACCCTAACTTACCCCCATCCCTATAGCCTTCATGCACATCCTAATCTACCCCTACCCCTACTTCCCGCTATCTACTTACCCCCATGTGGTTATGATGCCGAGTGGTTAAATTCCCACTGCAGACCTTTCCAGGCCTGCATGTTTTCCTGAAGATTCCTCTGCACTCCCTAGATGGGGAATAGCACTCTCTAGTTGGCCACCATTAAGGATGCCAGGCAGATGACGTCCCTAATGGTAAAGTTGGGTTGTTGAGCTGGTGGCGGCATGGCTGAATAAACCCACCCCCAGAAGTAATAAAAGTTGCATGACACAGAGGTATACAAGTATATGATATAATTTATTTATTTATTTTTATTTATTTAGTGTTTTTCTATACCGGCATTCATGATTAGAAACCACATCATGCCGGTTTACATGAAACAGGGGGTGAGAACAAGAAACGAAAAACAAGTGTAAGGAGAACAAAAGTTACATTACAACAGGGTCTTAAAACTGGGAAGAGAGAATAGAATAAGAGAGCCGAACGGTAGGGGTTAAAATATATACATTATTTACATTATGATATGAAATCTATTGTATAGTTTGCTGTCTCTTGTAAAATTACTATCATTTAGATCAGGTCTGGGAAGGCTTGTTTAAATAGCCAAGTCTTAAGCCTTTTTCTAAAAGTCGGTAGGCATGGTTCTTGTCTCAGCTCCGGGGGGATAGAGTTCCATAATGAAGGGCCGGCTGTGGAAAAGGCTCGGTCTCTGAAAGTTAGGTAGTGAGTGGTTTTGGTTTGGGGGACATGGAGTGATCCTTTGTAGGCTTCTCTGATGGGTCTGGTGGAAGTGTGTTGTCTGAGAGGAATTTGTAAATCGAGCGTTGTTTGGTGATGTATGGCCTTGTGGATAATAGTGATGGATTTGTGGATGATTCTGAAGTGTATAGGCAACCAGTGCAGGTTCTTGAGAATGGGGGAGATGTGATCTCTTCTCCTGGTGTTGGTCAGAATTCTCGCAGCTGTGTTCTGGAGCATCTGAAGGGGTTTGATGGAAGCGGAAGGAAGACCTAGTAAGATAGAATTGCAGTAGTCTATCTTAGAAAAGATAACTGCTTGAAGTACCGTTCTGAAGTCTCGAACGTGCAGGAGCGGTTTGATTCTTTTAAGTACTTGGAGTTTGTAGAATCCATCTTTAGTAGTTTGTTTGATGAACGATTTTAAGTTGAGATGGTTGTCGATAATTATTCCTAAATCCCTTGTTTGGGTGGTAGGTGGGTTGGTTGGGAAACTCAGAAGTGGGTTACTATTGTCTGGTGAGATGATCAGAAGTTCCGTCTTAGCCGAATTTAATATCAAGTTTAAATTCGATAAGAGAAGATTGATTTCTTTAAGACAGAGTTCCCAGAATTCAAGAGTTTTGGCGATGGTTTCATTGATAGGGATCAGGATCTGCACGTCGTCCGCGTATAGGAAGTGGATTAGTTTCAGGCGGGTTAATAGTTGACAGAGCGGAAGGAGGTAAATATTAAAGAGTGTAGGTGAGAGGGAGGAACCCTGAGGAACTCCTAAAGATGAGGAATGTCGGGAAGATTCCTTGTTGTGGATCTTTACCTTATATCCTCTGTTGCTGAGGAATGAGTTGAACCATGATAGGGCGGTTCCTGATATTCCTATGTTCGACAGTTGGTTGAGGAGGGTCGGATGGTTGACAGTATCAAACGCAGCCGAAAGGTCTAGAAGGATGAGTAAGAAGGATTGGCCTTTGTCTAGTCCCATGATGATGTTGTCAGTCAGGGATATGAGTAGAGTTTCCGTGCTTGATGCTTTACGGAATCCATATTGAGAGGGGTAAAGTATTTTGTGGTCTTCAATGTAGTTGGAGAGTTGAGTATTGACCAGCTTTTCCATTATCTTGGCAATAAAAGGAAGGTTTGAAATCGGGCGAAAGTTGTTGGGGTCTTTATGGTCAAGATTGGGTTTCTTTAAGAGTGGTTTTAGAGAAGCTAGTTTAAGTTCTTCTGGGAAAATTCCCTGGGATAATGAGCAGTTTATGATATCTGCCAGGGTTTTGGAGATTGTTTCCGGTATAAGAAGGAGGAGCTTTGTAGGTAAGTGATCGAAGGGGTGGGAGGAGGGTTTCATTTTCTTAAGTAACAGAAGGATGTCAGAGGCTGTGATGGGTTCGAAAGATTCCAAGGAGGTTCCTTTGTTTAGTATCTGTAGGTCAGCGGTGATAGGATTGTTACTAGGGGTCAATCGCTTTAGTAGGTTAAATATTTTATCTTGGAAGAAAGTAGCTAATTCCTCGGCTTTGGATTGAGCTAGGTCTATGGGTATATCTGGAGTGTTGATGTGAGTCAGGTTGGATACGTAAGCGAAAAGAGCTTTTGCATCAAATACAAGGTCATGTATTTTGCTCGCATAGTAATCCCTTTTTGATTTTAGTGTGGAGTTCTTGTAGTGATGTAAAGCAAGTTTGTAAGCGGCTAAGGTGCTGGGGCTTGGGGCCTTGCGCCATTTGTTTTCTTTGTGTCTAAGGCTCTGCTTAAGCGTATGGAGGTTGTTTGAGAACCATGGTTGTCTTTTTGTTGAGTTTGTGTTTAGTTTTTTTGCTGAAAGAGGACATAGTTTGTTTGCTACTGTCTCGGTGATGTTGTTCCAGGATAGGATGGCTGAGTTAGGGTCAGAGAGGTTAAGATGGGGAAGCTCTGAGGTGAGCTGGTTGTTGAGGTCGTTAGAAGAACAGGATTTTCTGTAGAGAAATGAGGATTTCGGTGGGGGATTTTTTCTGAGTTGTGTCAGGGAGAAAGTGGCGGTGATTAGTGAGTGATCTGACCACGGGACCGGAGTGCAAGAAGGAGGAGAAGTGTATTTGATTCCTGTGTTCACGAAAATGAGGTCCAGGGTGTGGCCGGCTTTATGGGTGGGCTTGTTGACAATCTGATTAAAGCCCATAGCTGAGAGGGCCATGAGTAGAGCCTCGCAATTGGTGGTAAGAGTAGGGTTGTCCACATGTAAATTGAAATCTCCTAAAACAATAGTCGGGGAGTCTAAATTCAAGTGTGTTGTTATGATTTCTATCAAAGGGGAGGCATCTGAGTCCAGGAGACCCGGAGGGGCGTAGATGAGTAGGACTTGGAGATCGGCTGTTTTGAAAAGTCCTACTTCAAGTTTAGAATCTGACTTGACTGGAAGCTGGGTGAATTTCAGCTCTTTTTTAGCTGCCAACAGGATGCCCCCTCCCCTTTTTTTGAGACGGGGGAGGGAGAAGAAGTCGTAGAGATCGGTGGGGAGTTGGTTTATTATTGCTATGTCTGTCGGTTTGAGCCAGGTTTCTGTTATGGTACATATGTCTGAGTTGGAGTCCAAGAGATAGTCATTGAGGATCAGGGATTTTTTGGTGAGAGATTGAGCGTTGAATAGCGTAAGGGAAAATAGTGTTAGACCTAGTAGTTGTGTGAGAGGAGAAATCATAATAGGGATGAGGGCTGTGTAGTTGCGAGATCTTTGTGTCATTGTGGTTTTTCCTGTGTGGAGGAGGTTGTGTTGAAGAACTGGGATAGGAAGTTTCAAGGTCATTCTGGCCTGAAGAATTAGGGATGTTCAGTTGAATTTGAGTGCGTAGATAATTGTGTATGTAGGGAAGGTGGATGCTGAAATGGCTGACAAACGTTGGATCAGACTGGGTGAATATTGTGATGATGAAAGCTAGTAATGTTGGGTGAATGCTGCTTTGATGAGAGTTTGTAACGCTGAGTGGATGATGTGCGGATGAGAGCTGGTATCGCTGGGTGAATGCTAGTTGAATGCACTAGACTGTGTGCCGCGTTGTGGGTCCTGAGGTGGCTGTCCGTTGTGTGTGAGTCCGTTGTGGGTCCTGAGGTGGCTGTCCGTTGTGTGTGAGTCCGTTGTGGGTCCTGAGGTGGCTGTCCGTTGTGTGTGAGTCCGTTGTGGGTCCTGAGGTGGCTGTCCGTTGTGTGTGAGTCCGTTGTGGGTCCTGAGGTGGCTGTCCGTTGTGTGTGAGTCCGTTGTGGGTCCTGAGGTGGCTGTCAGTTAAGTGTGAGAGTTGTTGTGGAGGTTTTAGATGCCGTTTACTCACAGTGCGTTTCTCTGGAGTCTGTGGTGGATGGACGTCTGTGGGCTTTCCATGTAATGGTTAAAGAAAGAGTGGCAACAATGGTTAAAAGACCTTGACTGTAGCTTTGCTCAATTCTTCGGGTCTGCACGGAAGGGGCGCACAAAGGGGCGGGCCCCTTTGTCGCGCTCCTTCGGCGCGCGACGCCCGGCGCACGACGCCTGGGATCGCTCTGGGCCTTTTAAATCTGGTTTGGTCGCGTCGAATGAGGTAGGTAGGCGGCGCGCCCTGCTGACGTGGATTAGGCCTCTAATAACGTGCCTCTCGCGGTGGGATGGCTCGCGGGGGGAGGGCCTGTCGGTGCGGTGGCGAAGGCGGCAAGCCGAACTAGCAGGAAGCGAGCAAGTTTCCCCGCGTGGTCGGCGCGGGGGCCCACGGCGGTAGGGCGAGAGTAATGGCCTTACCCCGATGGGCTCAAGCGCCGAACGCGCGGGCCTCTCTCCCAGCTCTACCTCGCTCCTGGGTTCCTGGACGTCCTCTCGGGTCCTGCTGCCGCGGCAAAAAGGTCGCCTGGGAGCGCTCTGGGCCTTTTAAATCTGGTTTGGTCGCGTCGAATGAGGTAGGTAGGCGGCGCGCCCTGCTGACGTGGATTAGGCCTCTAATAACGTGCCTCTCGCGGTGGGATGGCTCGCGGGGGGAGGGCCTGTCAGTGTGGTGGCGAAGGCGGCAAGCCGAACTAGCAGGAAGCGAGCAAGTTTCCCCGCGTGGTCGGCGCGGGGGCCCACGGCGGTAGGGCGAGAGTAATGGCCTTACCCCGATGGGCTCAAGCGCCGAACGCGCGGGCCTCTCTCCCAGCTCTACCTCGCTCCTGGGTTCCTGGACGTCCTCTCGGGTCCTGCTGCCGCGGCAAAAAGTTGTGCATAAATGAGAAATCATGTACAAATGTATGCTCAATGTGCACATAAAAGTTATGTGTATTTTATATTGTGTGCGCATTTTCACATGCATGATATAAAATTAATTGACATGAATGCATGAGTCCATATGTGTGCAGTTATAGGCTTGTGTGCAATTCTTTTAATGTTATCCTCTAAAGTTATTTATTTATTTATTTAGGCATTTTATATACCGTATTTCCAAAAGAAGATCACAACGGTTTACAGTATTCGCATTTATATTTATGGTCATCGATCATATGCTTTGTGATAATATTCTCCATTCTTAATCAACCTCACAGTGACTACATATTCTTATTCATAATTACAGATATTCTAGTCAGCTGTTATGGCAACAGGCTCCTTTCTGAAATATATCAGCAGCTGGTCCTCTTGGAACACAGCATTTTATTGCCTGTATTTTGTTAGAACAAAAGTATACATAGAATAGATAACTAAGTAACCTGCTGTTTTGAGGGGGGTTGGTATATTTAGGAATTATTATTTTGGAAGCTATCATGTCTGTTTTCATAGAAAAAAAAATTATCGGACTATATGATTGTTAGGCATGGTGGCATGTCCCTTAAAAATTTACTAATCTGGTTATTTAAGTTCAACACATTACAAACGTTACTGCCTAACAAGCATTTCTGTATGTTTGTTAATGAAATCAACAAAAGATAAAGATTACCTTCTCTCACATACAATTAGTGAGTTGCAATAGAGAGAACAATTATAATTAACAACATAAGAACATAAGAACATAAGAAAATGCCACACTGGGTCAGACCAAGGGTCCATCAAGCCCAGCATCCTGTTTCCAACAGTGGCCAATCCAGGCCACAAGAACCTGGCAAGCACCCAAAAACCAAGTCCACTCCATGTCACCATCGCTAATGGCAGTGGCCACTCTCCAAGCGAACTCAACAGCAGGCAATGGAATTCTCCTCCAAGAACCCATCCAATCCCCCCCTAAACACAGCTACACCAACTGCACTAACCACATCCCCCGGCAACAAACTCCAGAGTCCAACTGCGCGCCGAGCAAAAAAGAACCTCCCCCGACTAGCCTCAAATGTGTCCCACGCCAACCCCACGGAGTGCCCCCCAGTCCCTCCACCATCCGAAAGAGCAAACA
Source organism: Rhinatrema bivittatum (assembly GCF_901001135.1). NCBI lineage: Eukaryota > Metazoa > Chordata > Amphibia > Gymnophiona > Rhinatrematidae > Rhinatrema > Rhinatrema bivittatum. The sequence continues at coordinate 158,019,240 of NC_042617.1, forward strand.
ACCGACCCACATCCACCCACTCTAGACCTCCCACGATTCCAAACACCTCCATCACATCCCCCCCCAGTCGCCTCCTCCCCAAGCTGAAAAGTCCCAACCCCTCCAGTCCCTCCTCACAGGAGAGCTGCTCCACTCCCCCCACCACCTCCGCATCCCCTCTCTGTACCCTCTCCATCGCAACTACACCTCCCTTGAGATGCGGCGACCAGAATCGCACACAGCACTCAAGGTGCGGTCTCACCATGGAGCGATACAGAGGCATTATGACACTTTCCGTTTTATTCACCATTCCCTTTCTAATAATTCCCAACATTCTGTTTGCTTTTTTGACTGCCGCAGTACACTGAACCGACGATTTCAATGTGTTATCCACTATGATGCCTAGATCTCTTTCTTGGGTTGCAGCACCTAATATGGGACCCAGCATTGTGTAATTATAGCATGGGTTATTTTTCCCTATATGCATCACCTTGCACTTATCCTCATTAAATTTCATCTGCCATTTGGATGCCCAATTTTCCAATCTCACAAGGTCTTCCTGCTATTTATCACAATCTGCTTGTGATTTAACTACTCTTTTGTGTCATCTGCAAATTTGATTATCTCACTCGTATTTCTTTCCAGATCATTTATAAATATATTGAAAAGTAAGGGTCCCAATATACACTGTCCACTCCCTTCCACTGAGAAAAATGTCCATTTAATCCTACTCTCTGTTTCCTGTCTTTTAGCCAGTTTGCAATCCACGAAAGGACATCACCACCTATCCCATGACTTTTTACTTTTCCTAGAAGCCTCTCATGAGAAATTTGTCAAATGCCTTCTGAAAATCCAAGTTCACCTTTATCCACATGTTTATTAACTCCTTCAAAAAAGTGAAGCAGATTTGTGAGGCAAGACTTGCCCTGGGTAAAGCCATGCTGACTTTGATGTTTAGAACACTTTCCACTATTTTTCCTGGCACTGAAGTGGAGTTTCTTTTTCAAAATCTGCTTGCAACCCCGCAGTTACAAAATTGACCTCCCCATGTCTGTCTGAGGTCTATTATGAGATGTAAAGTCAAAAGTTACATATATTTTTTTTTTTGTTTGTAATATTTTTTTATTCAGTATGAGTCATAAATCCACAACAGCTGAATATAGATTATGAACATGAATATTTGGAAGCATAACAGCATAAAATCTTTTCTTAACAGTACTCCTTTTAAACAACAACTTAAGCGTAACCATAGATTCCCACACCTTTTCACAGAGTACAGTATCATCCCGTCCCCAACAGTCCCCTAACCCCTGTCCCCCCACCCCCCTGACCAGCACCTTAACTATTGTGGCTAGCAAATTACCAATTCGGTTATGACATACATTAGGAAAAGCATTTGTTGAAAAGCATTTGCTGAAAATCAACTACACTGTGAGGCAACTGCTTGCTGCGCACCTTTTGGGAGAGATTGCAAATAGGGTTTCCAAACCTCAGCAAACAGCATCTTTTTCTTCTTAGATATCAGTGGGATAGATTTCTTCTCTAACAGATACAGGTCCAGCATTGCGTCCGACCATTCTTTCAATGACGGCACTGTGTCAGAAATCCAGTGCCGGAGAATTACACGTAGAGCTATCAGTCGACTTTTATGGTATAAATGAGTGTAAAGTCCTCTGGGTCTACTCAATGACTCATGGATTCCCAGTATACAAAATGTCACTGCCCACTGTTTAGTAGAAGACTGGACATCAGCAACATAAAATTGAAAAATAGACTCCCAGAACTTCTGGATATATTCACAACTCCATAAACAATGAAGAAGTGTAGCATTCGGCTGCAAACATTTCTGACACGCATGGGAAGTCAAAATTTTTGCAAGGAAAGCCTTCCTAGGCCAGATGATCAAACAATGCAGAATCCGGAAATGCAATTCTCTCATATAGGTACTGCGTGCAATCAATTTATTAAATGCCCAGCTGCGTTTGATACTTGAGGGCGATACAGGCTGGGCAAGAATGAGCGTCCATTGATCAGCCACCGCCACGTGCAGTTTATAGGAGCTGGTATCATGTAAGAAGTTGTAAAATATAGATATAGATAGGATCTTTTTCTCGCAGAGATGAAGAAATCGTTGAAATGGCCCATTTGTAAGAGGGCTGCGTGCGAAGCCTAGAACTTTCTTAGTATAACTTCGTATTTGTAAATAAAACAAATAATCTGCTGTGGTAAATTGCAAATGTTGACAGCAATGATTGAAAGTAAATATCTCCCCTGTTTGCAAATTCATGAAGTGGTGCAAAGCATAGCAGTTAAGAGCGGAGTGGGGGTGCTGTCCTCGCAAACCAGTTATCCCGGCAGGAAAATCCGGGTTACCAGCTAAAGGAAGACAGAAAGAGGCACGCCATGGTAATTTCAAATGGTGCCGCAAGAAACGCCAACAGCTTCTCATCGACTGGGTTAATATGTTATTGGTCACAGAAGCCGGTATTAAGTGGCCTGGCGCATGCACCAAAAATGCCAAATGTATAGGGTGGGACAGTGCCCGTTCAAGGGAGAGGAGAATTTGGTTATCGCCAAACCCCAACCACTCCCGTAGTGTTGGCAATAAACAAGCAATATTGTAAAACCGAAGATTTGCCACTCCCATTCCTCCCTCATGCCTCGGTACCATCAGTTTCGAATAACTCATCCGAGCTTTCTTGGCTCCCCAGTAAAATTTGGAAAACAACCTCTGTAACATCTTCACATCCTTGGCAGTCAAAAACACAGGAAGCATTTGTAAAATATACAATAGTTTGGGAAGTAATATCATTTGAACCAACGCTATTCTTCCAGAAATAGAGAGGGGGAACGCGTTCCAGCTGTCTACTTTAGAGCGGAAAGATTGTATGAGAGGTGTAATATTGCAAGAATACCAAGTCCTTGGGTCATGATGGATTTTAATACCCAGGTATTTTATAGTGTTGTCTGCCCACTTCAAAGGAAAATCCAACCATTGTCCTTTGAGGGTACCTCTGAGATCCATAGCTTCGGACTTAGTAAGATTTAGTTTCAAGCCAGAAAATGAGCCAAAAGTATGAATTAAATGTAACAAAATAGGTAAGGACACCCTGGCATTAGAGAGGAGCATCAACATATCATCGGCGAAAAGCATCATTTTTTGTTCTATCGATCCAGTAATCACTCCAGGTATATCTGAAGACTTGTTAATCGTACGTATAAGAGGTTCTAAAGACAGAATGTATAATAGGGGGGACAGGGGACATCCCTGACGGGTTCCCCTGCCCAATGTAAATATGGCTGAGGTGGAGTTGTTAACACAAATAAATGCACGTGGGTCACTATATAATAGCATAATAGCAGTTAAAAAGGGGCCAGCGAATCCGAACCTCTGTAATGCAGTAAATAGATATTGCCACGCCACTCTATCGAACGCTTTTTCAGCGTCGAAGCTGACCAATAGAGGATTTGGTGTACCCTGGACTGGGCAACTATCCAATGCCACTAATAAGCGTCGAATATTAGAAATAGGCTTACGGCCATGGACAAAACCAGTCTGTTCCTTAGAAATCAAGTCTGGTAATATAAACTTTAGTCTATTGGCTAATATTTTCGCAAAAATTTTTACATCTTGATTCAATAAAGATATCGGTCTGTATGAACCAGGATCCGTGGGATCCCGACCAGGTTTCGGTAAAACTGTAATAGCCGCCACCTTCATGGTTTCAGGCAATGTATTGTGTGATATCATATGATTAAATAAGTCAGTGAGAGATGGTACAACATAAGAGATAATGGATTTATAGAACAACGAATTGATGCCATCTGGACCAGGGGATTTATGTAGTTTAAGGTCTTTTATGACCTGTGTGATCTCAACCGAGGTGATAGGACGGTTCAAACTCTCCCGTTGTTGCGCTGAGATTTGGGGCAGTAGCAATTTGTCCAAAAAAGCATCCTGATTACTAACATTGGGTTCATCTGCAGTATATAACTGTTTATAAAATTCCTGAAATATTTGGCCTATTTCGGGAGTAGAAACAGCCAAGGAGCCATCCGAACGTTTAATAGAAGTGACATATTTAGATGCCTGTTTAGCCTTAGTGAGGCGCGCTAAAAGACGCCCCGGTTTGTTACCATGTTCAAACAACTTATGTTTAAAAGCAAACATATTTCCAGTTGCCTTTTGGTGAATTATATCATTAAGAATTTTCTGGGCTTGTCGGAATCTATCACGCCAAATAGGTGTATTATGGGCGTTCCACTGCTTTTTGTAATATGCTAATTTGGCTTCCAGGGTCAATATCTGTTTATTTTGTTTTCGTTTGTATTGGATGACATACTTAAGGATGTCACCACGTAAAACGGCTTTGGCTGCCTCCCAAAATAGCGTTGGCTGATCCTTATGGGCCTGATTAAATTCCTCATAATGCATCCATCTCTCCTCCAAAAATTTTGCAAAGCTTGGATCTGTTGCTAGCCATTCCGGCATCCGCCATTGAAAAAGAGAAGGCGACAGGGGGTTAGCTCCTACTACACAACTGACTGAGCAGTGGTCAGATATGACCAGCGGACCAATATCTGAACAATCAATCAAAGAAAAAAATGACTCAGATATCAGGATATAGTCAATCCTAGTTTTAGTGGAGTGCGCCCTAGCATAATGTGTATAGTCCCTCTCCAGCGGGTGAAGGGCTCTCCAACTATCCACTAATTGTAAAGCAGAACATAAAAATGGTAAACCTTTATCCGGTCCCATAGCCGATATTGGGCTAGTGGAACTTCTATCTAACGTGTAGTCCATGAGGCAATTAAAATCTCCGGCTACCATCATTGAATGTGGCCCAAATTCCAATAGTTTAGTAACTAAATTAGTAAAAAAGGAATGTTGATATTTGTTAGGGCCATAGATTGAGGCTAATGTGACTAATTTTCCAAAAAGGTAACCCTGGATAATGACTACACGCCCCTCCTCGTCGTGCCATTGGGAGGTCAGCTGAAAGGAGACAGATTTGTGAATGAGGATAGCCACGCCATTTCGTTTATGTGTGCCTGAAGAAAAATAAATTTGGTTGAAACCTTTTTTATGCTGGAGTTTAAGATGTTCATGATCTAACATATGGGTTTCCTGTAAAAATAGGATCTCACCCTTCGATTTGTGGCAATGCGCCAGAACCTTTTCTCGCTTAATAGGCGATCCCATACCCGCCACATTCCAAGTCATATACTTCACTTTAGGACTCATGATGGCATCATTATACAGAGAGACAGCCTGGGTAAATTAACAAAACAGTTTTGCCCCAGTTGGTGAACAAAATCAGGTAAATATGAATATTGCCTTTCCCATGGAAACAGATAATACCTGCGAAAGGAAAGTACTTGAAACACACAAAATGGATTTGCAGCCAACAGAGAAGTTAACATTAAAACACATGCTCTTCCCCACAACACAACACAACAAAAGAAAAAGCAAAGAGTTATCTGGTCATCAAGGTGCCCACCCTCCCCCCTAACCCCCCTCCCCCACCCCACCCCAAACCCGTCCCCCTGTATCCAATCATCATCTAAGGTACTCTCGATAGTGAGAGCAGGAGTCATAATGTGAGTGTTCAGGTGGCAGGCCCATACCAAAAAGAAAAAAGTGGTAATAGGTCATGTCCATACCAGTAAATCCCAATGTAACCAAAGTAGCTTACAAGAGCTAAACGTGTGCTGAAAAAAGATTAGCAATCATCCGCTAGAACATCAGGAACTTCAACAGTCAGCCGACTGATATAGAGTTCATGCTGGCTCTTTGGGGAGAATGTTTTGAACATATTTTTGAGCTTCGAGTAAAGTTTCAAATACCCGCGTCTGCCCGTCATTCCAGATACGAAGCTTCGCAGGATATTGTAATGCGAACCATATTTGTTTCTCTGCCAGCTGAGAGCAAATGGGGCTGAACTCCTTGCGTTTGGCGGCAATACACGCAGAAAAATCTTGAAAAATGCGTACCTGCACATTTTGTATCTGCAGCGTTGGGATTTTGCGGGAAAGTTGCCATATTCGTTGTTTATCCTGAAAATTCAAGATCCTGGCTATTACTACTCGGGGCCGTCTGTTTTCCGCCGAACGCGCCCCAAGGCGGTGTGCTCTCTCGATTTGTAAGGAGGCCAAGTCAGAATCCTTGAGGGCCTCGGGGAGCCATTTGGTGAGGTAGGTCACTAGCTCGCTGTCTTGAACCGATTCCGGGATACCAACAAAGCGCAAATTGTTGCGGCGGGAACGGTTCTCCAATTCATCTATTTTGTCTTCCTGAGATTGGATTAGCTTTTCTAATTTAAGTATTTTGCCTTCCTTTGCCAAAGCGTCATCTTCAGAAGCAGACATCCGCAGCTCCAGGGTATCAATGCGCGGAGGTAATTCCAAAAACGCCGCCTGCAAAGTATTCAGTTGTTCCGAGATTTTATCCAATTTAATAGACAACGCTTCGGTTACTGCTGCCGTCACCGCTGCCGATAACGCCGTCAGAGCAGCTTCATTGGACAAGTCCGGAGTTCCCTTTTCCGCGCCGGCCGCCATTTTGTCCTCGACTGTTTTCGGTTTTTCCTTGTCTTTTTTGGCCACTTTAGCTGGCATTGTCGCAGGCGATTTATGCATGTAGCGGTCGATATTCATATGCTCTATCTCTGTAGTATTTGAAAAATGCAAAACTTGCGCGGATGAAGGCTGATATGGATAGATTCAGCGGCCTGCCACCTGGAGCCGAGCTAGTTGCGAACAGCCCCGATCACCACATCACGTGACTCCAAGTTACATATATTTAATTTTGAAGAAGTGCATCTATAACAGAACAACCACACAACTTGGAGTTTGCTATTCCACTTGGAAAACACTTTTTCCCCTCAAAATGTCAAACAAAATAGTTTGGCAAAAGAAATACATTTGTATGGTACAATTTAGAAAGGGTATTAACACTAAGTAGAAGAATGCTATGAATATTGCCTTACAGAATTTATTTAACAAATTGATTAATTTAAGAAAACTATTGCCAAAGGCTTGACAATCTCATGCATGAAACAGATAACTGTCTCAGATTGCTTCTCAGAGAAGATATACTGTGAAACAGTGCATACAGTTTATAATCCTGTCATGATCTCTTCAGTCATGTATTCTGTGTACTTGTTCATGTAAACTTGTTTTACATCCTTGAAAAGTTGTATGTCTCAGTTTTCTCGTGATTTAGTTATTCATTTACAAACAACCCCTTGGATATAGTGAATACAAAATTGCTTGGAAAAACACAGATTTACTGAATATAAATGTATCATACAAAATTACAAAAATACATTTTTACACAATGTAATTGACATTCAAACATGTGATAAATCATTGCAGGAATCGAATCTCAGCCCATAAAACCCCAATAAAAACAATCAAAAACTCTCACTCCAACTAACCACACTTATTCCATTCCATACAACCTACAATATAATAACAAAAAATGAAATGAGTTATTAACTCAATTCACATAAATATATAGCATCAAAAAATGTTCAAAATAAATCAGCTATCAATTGTAATCTTCTTCTCCTATTAGAGTCAAGGAATATTAGATTTTATAAAGGCTCCCAACAAAGAATTCATTTCAGCCTACAGACAAATGGCCTCTTCAGGGGAAATATCAAATCTTAACTATATATTTTGTAATTAATACAAAATATATAGTAAACATAAATATAACTAAATATCAGCAAAGCATACAAAATCCCAAATTATCTTATATGCTAATTTTACCTACTTGAAAGTACAAAGCAGAGCTGCACAACTGCAAAAATCGTGATTCGAAAATCCTCTTATGGAATATAAAACAAACAAACGTGCTTCTACATGGCTCTATTATGTTGTTATTGACAGCCAATAACATTGAGCATGTGTGCTATGCCCATGAAATATATCATACATATGATTTTGAAATAAAAAAATTGAGAAAACGATTTTTTTTGTTGTGTGGACTTAAAAAAAGAGAAATTTCAATTCCAGTTTGCCAAGGAAAAGTCTAGTAGATGTTTCACAGAGATCAGAGCAGTTTGTGGATATACATCGGATTATTTTCTACAGTGCAAACCACTAAACATTTAATTGAATACAAGTGATGTACAAATAATAGTAGTAAGAATAATGATCTGAAAATTCCTAGAAAGTATAGGACACCTGTGGCAAGTGAGGTATAGGACACCTGTGATGAGTGAGGTAATCAAATTTGCTTCTGTCTTTGCTTCTTTGTTTACTAATGAGGATATTGGGGAGATACTGGTTCTGGAGATGTTTTTTAAGGGCAATGAGTCAGATAAACTGAACAAAATAATGGTGAACCTGGAAGGTGTAATAGGTCAGATTGTCAAACTGAAGAGTAGCAAATCACCTGGACTGGATGGTATACACCCCAGGGTTCTAAAAGAACTAAAAAAATGACATTTCAGTCCTATTAGTAATCATTTGTAACCTATCATTAAAATAGTCTATTGTACCTGAAGACTGGCCAATATAACCCCCATATTTAAAAAGGGCTCCAAGGATGATCCAGAAAACTATAGACCGGTGAGCCTGACTTCAGAGCTGGGAAAAATAGTAGAAACTATTCTAAAGAACAAAATCACAGAGCACATGGAAAGATATGGTTTAATGGGATATAGCCAGCGTGGTTTTACCCAAGGGAAATCTTGCCAGACAAATCTGCTACATTTTTTGAAGGGGATTAATAAATATATGGATAAAGGTGAACTAGTAGATGCAGTGCATTTGGATTTTCTGAAGGTGTTTGACAAAGTCTCTCATGAAAGGTTTCTAAAAAAAACTTAAAAGTTATGGGATAGGAGGCAATGTCTTTTTGTAGATTCTAAACTGGTTAAAAGACAAGAAATAGAGTGTAGCATTAAATGTTCTGTTTTTACAGTATAAAAGGGTAAATCATGGAGTGCCTCAGAGATCTGTACTTGGATCAGTGCTTTTCAATATACCGTATTTATAAATGATTTGGAAAGGAATATGACAAGTGAGGTAAGAACATAGGAACATAAGAAATTGCCTTGCTGGGTCAGACCAAGGGTCCATCAAGCCCAGCATCCTGTTTCCAACAGAGGCCAAAACCAGGCCACAAGAACCTGGCAATTACACAAACACTAAGAAGAACCCATGCTACTGATGCAATTAATAGCAGTGGCTATTCCCTAAGTATTATTGATTAATAGCCATTAATGGACTTCTCCTCCAAGAACTTATCCAAACCTTTTTTGAACCGAGCTACACTAACTGCACTAACCACCTCCTCTGGCAACAAATTCCAGAGCTTTATTGTGTGTTGAGTGAAAAAGAATTTTCTCCGATTAGTCTTAAATGTGTTACTTGCTAACTTCATGGAATGTCCCCTAGTCCTTCTATTATTCGAAAGTGTAAATAACCGAGTCACATCTACTCGTTCAAGACCTCTCATGATCTTAAAGACCTCTATCATATCCCCCCTCAGCCGTCTCTTCTCCAAGCTGAACAGCCCTAACCTCTTCAGCCTTTCCTCATAGGGGAGCTGTTCCATCCCCTTTATCAATTTGGTTGCCCTTCTCTGTACCTTCTCCATCACAACTATATCTTTTTTGACATGCGGCGACCAGAATTGTACACAGTATTCAAGGTGCGGTCTCACCATGGAGCGATACAGAGGCATTATGACATTTTCCGTTCTATTAACCATTCCCTTCCTAATAATTCCTAACATTCTATTTGCTTATTTGACTGCTGCAGCACACTGAGCTGACGATTTTAAAGTATTATCCACTATGATGCCTAGATCTTTTTCCTGGGTGGTAGCTCCTACTATGGAACCTAACATCGTGTAACTACAGCAAGGGTTATTTTTCCCTATATGCCCTCGGTATACTTGATGCCTCGGTACCCTTGCAGCTCTCCATGTCTTGGTACCCTTGCTATACTCAGTGCTGTGGGGACTGCGGTACTATCGATTCCGCTGTTCTCTCAATGCTCATGGGGCCCTCAATGCCATCGATGCCCTTGACCCATCAGAGTGGTGGCGGGCCTTCGATGCTGTCAAGGTGTATAGCATCGATGCTGCGGCAGCCCTCGCCGCCATCGAGGTGCTTACCTTGGATGCCGTGGCCTCCCACTAGGTCATCGAGGTGCACGGCCTCAGTGCCTGCATGACCTCAATGACATCGTGATGCAGTGCTGCCCCAATACCATTGGTGCCCTCGAGGCCATTGAGGTGTGGGGCCACCAGAGTGGCTTTCGGACCACCAATCCCTTCATTACCGCTTTGACTATGTCGGGCCCCATCGACCAAGTACCGGATTCGCCACTGAGTGTCCTTGTCGCCCCTGTAGCCGTCGACTGCTGGGACTTTCTGAAGCCCCTGCATGACCTTGCAGCCCTTGGGGGGCAAGGGTTCTTGGCCTCTTATGGGTCGAGAGTAGGTAGCTATCTACTTGAGGTACCCTGGTGCACTGGTGCATCTGTAAGCAGTGGCCCGGTGCCCTCAGGGCTCCTTGGGGATGTCCACTACAAAGCACTGGAAAGCTCAGAGCTGTCTCTTCAGCCGACAATCCCAGCATTGGGGCTCCTGCCAAAATATGCACACCATCAGTATTAATGGGTTCTAGCGAGGCTATCATCAGCCATAATGCTTGCGAGGCCATCAAGCTTGTAGCATTGACACCACCAGATGAATCGGTGAGCTCAGAGGAATTGCTGTCGGCACTGGCGGTCCTCAGTTCCGGGACTGCAGGGCCTCTTCCTGCAGATGGCTATGGCTTATTTAGTCCATATCTTCGGGCATCAGGGCACCTGTAGCATCAGGAATGGCGCTAATTACCGGCAAACAGCTTATAGATCGCAGGACATGTCCACAGTCTTCCATAAGCACCTGCGCTTGCCAGGGACATTGCTGCAGTCGTTCCCTGTGAGACTTGCAGGTGAACTGGTTCCAACACAGTTTTGATGACCTGCCTCTCGGAGCATTCTCAGGTATTGAAGAGCGCAACGCCATAGACCGCCACCCTCCACCATGCCTTACTGAGAGCACTAGTGGTGCTGGGGACACTGTTGTAACACTGTCCTCTCCACTTCACTGCAGTTACTGTAGCATTGGTGCACAACTTTTACGGTTGGGACAGATAAGGCATCTGTTCCAAGAGCCTCGGATGCTGGCAGGCAGCATTCTCCTTGGCTGTGTAGTCCTCAGCCACACTAGAGTTCTGCCAACTTTCAGCATGGTCTCAGCCTCTGCATCAGTCCGTACTGCATAGTTTTGAGAAGCAGTGGTGGGGGAGGTGTCATTACACACTCTGTGCTTGGTCATGAGGCTGTGTATAACCACTGTCTCTGGCACTTGGTTCTCAGCCCTCACTGGGGCAAGGGATTTCTCCCACAAGCATGGTGCTCAGGATCATGGGTGTGCCACCATCCATGGATGGGTTAACACTGCATGAGTCCACCCAGCATGCTTTCACAGCAAAGGGCTTCCAGTTACCCTCTGTCATCTGGGCGTTGGTGTATGTGTGTGTGTGCGTGTGTGCGTGTGTGTGTGTGTGTGTGAATTGTTCCCTCTGGGTGGTCACTACAGGTGGTGTTCCACAGCCGCAGGACTGACCTAGGACTGCACTCCTGGTCGGATTCTGACCCGAGTGGACATTGCGAGAGTGGCTTGAGCATCCTCTCCTTTCTCACCAGAGGAATATCTCTTTTGACATCTTGCATTATCTTTTGGAACAGTCCCTGGGGCTCTGTCCCTGAGAATTTTTTTTCTCTGATCTGGAACCCCAATCCTCTGAATTGGTGTGTCTCCTTGGAGGCCAGGGCTGGGGAATGGCAGCGGCGGTCATTGGACAGTCTTCTGCTGGGGCCCCTCTGGGGATTGCAGTGGCAACCTCCCCTATCCAAGGTTGGCTGTCTGTGGTGAGTTGGTGGCGCTGGTGCCTCAGCAATCAGTGATTGTGCCTCAACCCTCCTTCAGGGAGTTGCTAGTTCTTTTGGAATCAGGAGGCCCCCAATCCTACTGCTTCCCTCTCCCCTCTGGAGAGAAGATTTGACTGGATTCCGGGGCAACCCTTTTGGGTAACCCTATGGATACCCCACTGTGCATCCCTTTGAGGGGTGACCCTCGTTTCTGTTCCTGGACAAGGGATATCACTACTCAGACTAGCGCCAGTTCCAAGAATAGTCGAGAGTAGCCCTCTCCCTTGGATGCTTTGAGACACAGCAGGCATAATCTCCCCAGCGACTCTCCAGGTGTAGCCCTGGTTCTGGATTTACCTTGGTATTTGCTGGATTCTGTGGGCATCTTCCTTAAGTATCGCTATCATCAGTCATTCTTGCCTGTGGGACCCTCCTCTATGAGGAGTGTTTCAGTCCATCAGCTAGGCGATCATGCACCCTTTTGCCATGTCCTAGGCTGAGGGAGTTGGGGGGGGGAGGGGGTCAAGTACCCCGCTTGAGAGGCATTGCCCTCTGCTCATGGTAGCATGCAAGCTATTCTTCCCCTTTTTTCAGGATTACCCTGTCTGAAGGCAGAACAGTCCTGGGTCATGCAACGTTGTTCATTGCTGGGCCACATGCTCCCTTAGGAGGGGAAGTATATGCACTCATGGCTGGGGTAGTCATACCGCAGCCAGGTGGCTAGGTACTCTGTTCCAAGATCACCCTGGACCTGCCCTCATGCCCTCTGGGTTTCAGGGCTGGTAATAAAATCAGGTTCTACTGGTGTTTGCATATGTGACTCCCCATCTCCTGGTGGAGCCTTCAGGACTTCTCCCCTGGGGGAAATTGCTCTCAAATTCCGCTGTTTCAAGAAGACTGAGGGCTCCATCTTAGTGGGATACTCCCTGCTGTCTTTGGCAGTGAGTTGTTTGCTTGGGATTGATAGACAACTGGGCGACTTGTGCTTGCTCCTGTGGTCCGCCGGTCTGCCTCCTTGTGTTCTTTGCTCCTTCAGACTCTCGATTGGTTTGTCATGGGAAATGGAGATGAAGCTAAGGCACCCAAGGTATCTCTCCATATACCTGAAGGGAGAGATACTGCCCTAGTTTTTCTCATTCTTTGAGTTGCCCAAAGGGCCTTCCTGCTCCCCTTGCTATCCTGTGACAGGATAGATGAACCAATTCTGGCAGGTGCTCCTGAGTGAGCTTCAAGCCTATTTTATCTCCCTGCTGGGAGCTTTGGGATAAGAGGCTGGTTTCGGGGATTGTTCTTACCCCCTGAAACTCTTGACGTTGTCCTGCGCAGTCAGCTAGGTCTGATGACTCTGCATGTAGTATCTGTCCCAGGCCCTGCCGTGGTTTGCTGCTTGTTCTTCAAATGTGGCATGGGTTTCTTCTGCCCATTTGGCCTACCAGCCATACCTAGTCACTTTTCTCCAGACCTTTGGCTGTCAGTGGTCATCTTTCTGGAGGGCTTTCGGACCCCAGTTTGTTTGTTTTTTCACACCAAAGAAAACTGTGCGGTTTTCATCCTAGAGACTTACTTGTTTGCATCTCTGGGTCCTTTCTGAATCCAGGAGGATATGGATCCGCTATTTTTGTCAGAAACCCTACTTGTACTGTCTTCCATCATGCGCAGTTTCTTCTGCTTACACTCGCATCACTCCCTTGCCTCAGGCATCCCTGCTAGGCATGAGGGTTTGGGTTTCAGTCTTTTTCTTGGCTTTCTTTATAAAACCCAACTCTTTCCATCTTGCACCCCTGGTGGGTCGGCTGCCTCTCAGGCAAAGGAGAAAGGTAGTGCTCCAGCAATGTGCAGTCTACCGCTTTGTCCTATTTGGACAGCCTGGAGCTAGGTAGTCACCTATGTGTGAGGACTACCATCCTAGGAGAAAGCAAAATTGCTTACCTGTAACAGGTGTTCTCCTAGGACAACAGGAAGTTAGTCATCTTGAAACCCTCCCGCCTCCCCTGGGAGTTGGTTTCTCCATGTATTAGCTATATCATGGACTGAGGGATTCTGCCTAGGGGGGCATTTTCGCATGCGAAAAATGCCTTAATGCATGCAAAAAGCACCATAACGCATAGTGCGATGCTAATTTTTAAAAGGGGAGGGATTGGGGCGGAGTTGGGAGGAGGGAACTTTGTAAAATTGGGCTGGCTTTGTGAAGCCATAATGCATATCATCACACAGTTTTAATGCTGAAATTAATGTCACCTTTTTCATTAGTGTTAAGCTGTGCAATGTAATGTAATATGCTGATAATGCAAATTGTGATTTTTTTTTTTTTTGCAAATTCTGTTGTGGGCATTTTTGGGCTGGGGAAGGGCCTGAGATGTGGGTGGAGAAGGAGAGGCCCACCTAGTAACTCGAGGTGAGGTTTAGGTAGTAGTGTAGGGGTTAGGGGCCACTTTTAAATGCAGAGTGAGACGTACGAACAGAACAGTAGTCTTGTGAAGATTTGATGCCCTTCAGAGTGAGGAAACTCAGATAATGATGAGATTTGAACAATATTCTCTCAACCTAGCCGGTTAACTTTAAGGTAGCTAACTAGTAGTGCAGCTGCAATTTTGAATATACCTCCAAAGCTAGCCAGATAGGTTTATCCTGCTGACTTTGCTGTCTGGACAGTGACTGAATATGGAACTTTAGATGACTGAAATTATAGCATAGCTTGACGTTTATCTTTGGATAATTAATGTGAAAAAAAAAAGCTTTATGCAACCCCTGACTTTATATAACTGCTACAAAAAGTTCAAAATACAAAGCATCCTTGAAGATCTAGATGAGTCTGTATTAAAAGTCACAGATAATTGGATACTGTCTAGCGTATTCTAAAGTTAATTTCAGAGATTAATAAAGTGAAGATAAAAAATTTAATTTCATCTCTAATAATGCTCTTGGGAATCTCTTTTATTGGCACTTCTACAGTCTTACAAAATCATATCATCTGAATCGCATGCACCTGGGGATGAGGCAGCCATTCTGCTGACCCATGGCCTGACTTAGAAATCAGCAAGAACTCAAAATGCATTGCATGGCAGAATGAAAGACCCATGAGCTTTCGAAGCTCCAGTCTGTGGTTTCATTACACAGATTTCCCGTGTGCAGTGCTACTAATTAGTTCTGAATATCCAGTAGGCAGACTTGCCAGCCAAGTGGTTAGGATAAATAGATGGTTTCATGTACAGGTTTGGCTATTTACAGGAAAATTGGCATGCAGGGCACGTCTTGTTCCCTCATAAGAAAATAAAATCCAAAATCATCAAGAAAGCTTTTTTCTTTCAGTTCTAACAGTGCATTAATCTGCTCACAGTAGTAGTCACAAGTAGCTGAAAGCCTGAGAATCCCTAGGTGATTGCTAAATTGCCTTTCTTTTATCTTGTGCATTCTGAAGGCAGACCCGAGAAGAGTTTGTATCTCCTAAATCTTACTTTATTTAAAATTCCTAGGATTATAAAACACTTATGACTGTGAATTGGATAGGTGCCCAGTATTAAGCCTGTAAGGTGCTACAAATGCCTCCTGAGATGTGGAGAGCTACAGTCTCTATCTGGATGAGGCAGAGAGAGCTCTTCTTCAGCTTTGCTTAACAATTCAGTATCACTCCATAAGCACAAGGGAACAACATCCTGTGAAAGTCCTACCATGAAAGACATCACTACAAAGTCAGCTAAAAATCTCTGAAAAGAGCTAGCACAATAGGGAGAATTTTTAAGTAACCTGCAGGCCTGCAAGTGAATTTCTAAATGGAATATTCCCCATGACATTTCCCTTTGAAAATTCAGGGGCTGCCCAGTGCTGTGGATATTGTGTACCAGTGGACTCTGTGTATGCATAGAGTAAGGACACAAGAACACAAAGGGCCAGTATCCCTAGGCACTGCTGTAATGAAACCTGCCACTTCAAGACCCAAAAGGCTGGTATTCCCCAGGCTTACCTTCCTATCAGGATCTGCTACTCAAGAAAACACAAAGCTACACTCAGTTACACTCTGAGTCAGCACACAATAGATACCAGGATAAGAGGGGTTTATTATTAAAGCTAAGTTACATACCAGAAAGCAAGGCAGAATACACAGATATAGCAAAGACAATAGTTGCAATGATAATATGTAGATCAAACACGTTCCTTGCAATTAATGCAGCTGAGGTGCTTCTGTCAGTTAGGATTCTCTCTCGCCATCTGTCCCCCTGCAATCTCCCTCCCCTGGCTGTTAGTTATATCCTTTTTATCTGTGCATCTGAAAATGTGTTTTGAGAAACCTAGGCAGATTCCCAAAACACGGTCCAGGATACAAACTCCCTCTCCACGCCTCCCCACAGGCCTTGCACATCTGGTGTTTACTCTTTCCTTTCTCATACTTGTTGTACAGTCATGTGATGTGTGTTAGTGTGAGAACTCTTGAGTCCATTAAGGCCTCACTTTTAAAACACATCCTTGGCCAGAGTTGGCAGAGTCAGGTTAAACAATTCTATTACAAGCTGTCATCTTGAAGCATGCCTGGAAATTTAGAAAGGACATTCCTGCATATTGCCTGCCTTTCCCTCCTTCCCCTGCCCCTTTGCAGCATGAGTAAAAGTACCTATAGAGGGGAAGGGCAGTTTTCAGCTGCCCATGGTACCCCAGTAACTAGTTATCCAGGGGACATCAGTTGAACATTGTCCTAACAGTGTTGCACTTTATGCATCAGAGTGAAGAAATAACAGAATTTGGGGGCTTGATACACATGAGAAGCTTTGTAAATATTCCTGCTCAGAAGACTTACCTCTATGAGGTATGAAAGGTAAAGTCTTCCTGTGGATAAGCATGCATTTTCACAAGCAGCAGATTTAAAAAGGATATTTGATCCCAAAGAATATTATATTTTGTCTCCTCAGAGGCTGATATTCAGTGCCACTTAGCCGGAAAAGTAAGGACTTTTCCATGATGCATGAATATCTGGCCGCATTTAGCAGCCTCCACTTAAGCGGTGGGCAGAAATTTCGTGTTTCGGGGAGGAGTTACTTATCCGGTTAATTTAGCTGGATAAATGCCGCTAGCAGGTCTAAAATTAGCCGGATAAGACTTATCTGGCTAACTAGTGATTTTTATGGGGATATTCAGCAGCACAGCCATGGAGAAGAGACAACTGTGGGGGGATATGATAGAGGTGTTTAAAATCATGAGAGGTCTAGAACGGGTAGATGTGAATCGGTTATTTACTCTTTTGGATAATAGAAAGACTAGGGGCCCTCCATGAAGTTAGCATGTGGCACATTTAAAACTAATTGGAGAAAGTTCTTTTTCACTCAATGCACAATTAAACTCTGAAATTTGTTGCCAGAGGATGTGGTTAGTGCAGTTAGTGTAGCTGTGTTTAAAAAAGGATTGGATAAGTTCTTGGAGAAGTCCATTTCCTGCTATTAACTAAGTTGACTTAGAAAATAGCCACTGCTATTACTAGCAACAGTAACATGGAGTAGACTTAGTTTTTGGGTACTTGCCAGGTTCTTATGGCCTGGATTGGCCATTGTTGGAAACAGGATGCTGGGCTTGATGGACCCTTGGTCTGACCCAGTCTGTCATGTTCTTATGTTCTGAATATCCCTTGTAAATTAGATGGATAAGTATTATTTGGCTAACTTAGGGGGTTATTTATGAAAATGCTATAAGGCATTTTTGCATGCATTAAGGGCTTATCGCATGCGAAAAGTGCTGTTAACTCATGTGACAGCACCATTACGTATGGTGTGATGCAAATCTGAAAAAGAGGAGGAGTTAAGGGTGGGAATGGGCACCTTTGTCAATAGTGTTAACCTGTGGGATAGGTTGCTTCATTGCATTTTGGGAGGGGGGGGGGAGGGGGAGAGAGAGAGAAGCCATGATGCCCTCACCCTAGTAACTCGAGGTGAGGTTTAGGTATTAGTATAGGGGGTTAGGGGAGACTTTGACATTCAAAGTGAGACATACGAACAGAACAGTGCTCTCTTGTGAAGATTTGATGACCCTCGGAGTGAGGAAACTCACCCAAAGATGAGATTTGTGCAATGTTCTCTCAATCTAGCTTGATGTTACCCAGGTAGAGAGGCCATCAAGCTAGGTTGAGAGAAGCCACCTGAATAAATGCCTGGGAAAGACCTCTAACTGGCTATGCCAAAACAAACTGAGACTAAGGGAGGAATTTTCAAAAGTATTTATGCACATAAACCCCAGTTGGTGCTTATAAATCTTTAGAGATGTGAATCGTGTGATCGATCGTCTTAACGATCGATTTCGGCTGGGAGGGGGAGGGAATCGGATCGTTGCAGTTTGGGTTTTTTAAATATCATGTAAATCGAAAACCGGCACACTAAAACATCCCTAAAACCCACCCCGACCCTTTAAAATAAATCCCCCACCCTCCCGAACCCCCCCAAATGCCTTAAATTACCTGGGGTCCAGTGGGGGGGGGAGGGCAGGAAAACCGGCACACTAAAACAACCCTAAAACTCACCCCGACCCTTTAAAATAAATCCCCCACCCTCCCGAACCCCCCCAAAATGCCTTAAATTACCTGGGGTCCAGAGGAAGGGTCCCGGTGTGATCTTTTACTCTCGGACCTCCGTGCGTTGTAGAAATGGCGCCGGCGCTACCTTTGACCTCCTACCGCGAATCGTTTTTCCGTACGGAAAAACGATTCGACTGCAGGAGGTCGACTGCCGTACGGCCGGCGCCATTTTGCGCAAAATGGCGCCGGCCGTACGGCAACACGATTCGACTGCAGGAGGTCATTCCGGACCACTGCTGGACTTTTGGTAAGTCTTGTGAGGGTCAGGAGGCCCCCCCAAGCTGGCCAAAAGTCCCTGGGGGTCCAGCGGGGGTCCGGAACGACCTCTTGCAGTCGAATCGTTTTTCCGTACGGAAAATGGCGCCGGCCATACGTTTTCCATACGGAAAAACGATTCGCGGTAGGAGATCGTTCCGGACCCCCGCTGGACTTTTGGCAAGTCTTGTGGGGGTCAGGAGGCCCCCCCAAGCTGGCCAAAAGTCCCTGGGGGTCCGGGAGCGATCTCCTATGCTCCTGACGTCGGGGGACAAAAAAAACAAAATGGCGCCGGCGCTACCTTTGACCTGTCATATGACAGGTCAAAGGTAGCGCCGGCGCCATTTCTACAACGTACGGAGGTCCGAGAGTAAAAGATCACACCGGGACCCTTCCTCTGGACCCCAGGTAATTTAAGGCATTTTGGGGGGGTTCGGGAGGGTGGGGGATTTATTTTAAAGGGTCGGGGTGGGTTCTAGGGTTGTTTTAGTGTGCTGGTTTTCCCGCCCTTCCCCTCCCCCTTCCCCCGATTTACGATTTTTTGACGATAAATCGGGGGAATTGTTATTGTATCGCGGCTCTAACGATTTTTGACGATTTAAAATATATTGGACGATATTTTAAATCGTCAAAAAACGATTCACATCCCTATAAATCTTCATTCAAAAGTTATCCAGGGGTAGACCAGGGAGAAGTATGCATGGAACATGATTTCATGTGTGCATTTCCACAGACTTTTGAAAGGCATTTGGGGAAGCAGAGCAGGGGTGGGGAAAACATTGTCACAATTATCAGGGTCATTTTCAAAGTCAAATGTAAATGCAAATAACAGTTTTCAAAAGTGACAATTCAATAGCATATATTGTTTTACCTGCATTAAATATGTTTAATGCAAGTGAATGGGCTTTTGAAAATTGCTACAATAGCATATTACATTTATATTTTCCTTTGAAAATTACGCTGAATGTGTATAAATGTGCACGCTGTCAGTCACACCTGCACAGGAGCAGGTGTAACTCGACACCAACATGTACTGGCAGCACCTGGAAATTTCAAACCGGACTTGTGTGCATAAATCTGCTTTTGTAGCTACAGACTCTGGCCTCCCGCTAGTTGCTGAAAATTACCCTCTAAATCCACAAAAAAGACAGAAGTGCTGTGATAGGGATAAACAGACCCTGGCAAATCAAAGTCTGAGGTGATCCTCAAATTGATAGCTCCTCCTTTCAGCGGCCAAGTTCGTAGCCTGGGCTTTGTGACATGGACTCGAAGCTTACGATTGCAGCTCAAATCCCGGCAGTATCCAAATCGGCATTCTTTCAGCTATGCCAGCTCATCAGTTTTGCCCCCTTCTTGGCTGGCCTTGCGTGTGCCACAGTCATTCAGGACTGTGTGATCTCCTGCCTGGAGTACTGCAACTCAGTCTACATTGGGAATACATTAAAAAAAAAAAAGTAAACTGATGCCAACAACTTACACAGAACTCTGCACTTCTATCTCCTGATACTCTATAAGCCCCCTATTCAAAGTCTTGGTTTTGGCCTTTAAGTTGCTAAGCAGCTGTGCAGTACCTCAGCTGCCGACTCTCCTCATATGTGTCCACCTGCTCCCTTCACTTCTTGTCACAAGCCCACCTACCACAGTAGCTACACCTAAGAAACTACACCTCACAACCACCTAGCAGAGAGATTTCTTTGGTTCAGAGCCACCCAACATCAGACTAGTCCCTAATCTGACAGTTTTCAGAAAACTACTAACAACATTGCGTTTTGAGGCCACGGACCTAAGCTGGCCTAGTTCTCAAGCTCTGCTCCCTGAACATTAGAATACTGCAGGAAACTCTTCCTTTTTTTTTTTTTTAATTCTTTATTTATCGTTTCAAATAATTACAACAAATAAATTAACACAAACTGTTCCTTTTAAGGGCCTGCCCGGCTTGCATAAGAAATCATCCTAGAATACGAAAATTGTGACCAACTCTATTGATCTACCTCACGGTGCCTTATTTCTTTATTGATCGACTTCACAGTTGCCTTTATCCTAAAGTACCTCTCTGATGTGTTCTCCCTGACTTAATTACTTAGGTGTATTCATTATTTTGATCACATCTGTGCCTTTATCTATTGATCTACCTCACAGCGTCTTATTTGTTTATCGCTGAACCTCACAGTTGCCTTACCCCAGAGTGCCTCTCTAATGTATTCTCCCTGACTTAATTACTTTGGTGCATTTATTATTGGGATGGCTATTGTGCCTTTAGTTATTTGAAACATTAAGGGCTGAATTTTCAAAACAATTGATGCACATAAAACCCAGATTATATACGTGTAAATTGGCTTTTGGAAATTGTGCTTGTAAAACTGTACGCAGAAGGAATTCCATGTGGGCTGTAATGCATACTGCAAAGAGGCATACCAGTGGGCAGAGTTGAGATGGGGAATCCATTTACATATATACTTTTGATTTTGAAAAATATGCACATAAATGAACATATACAGATTTACACCTCCTCCTTAGCCAGTGTAAATGAGTGCACGTATGGGGGCGGATTTTCAGAGCCCTGCTCGCCGGTGAGCCTATTTTACATAGGCCTACCGGCGCGCGCAGAGCCCCGGGACTCGCGTAAGTCCCGGGGTTCTCCGAGGGGCGTGTCGGGGGGCGGGCCCGGTCGTCGCGGTGTTTCGGGGGCGTGTCGGCACCGTTTTGGGGGCGGGTACGGGGGCGTGGCTACGGCCCGGGGCGGTCCGAGGGCGTGGCCGCGCCCTCCGTACCCGCCCCCAGGTTGCGGCCCGGCGCGCAGGAGGCCCGCTGGCGCGCGGGGATTTACTTCTCCCTCCGGGAGGCGTAAATCCCCGGAGAAAGGTAAGGGGGGGGGTGTAGACAGGGCCGGGCGGGTGGGTTAGGTAGAGGAAGGGAGGGGAAGGTGAGGGGAGGGCGTTAGAGGATTCCCTCCAAGGCCGCTCCGATTTCGGAGCGGCCTTGGAGGGAACGGGGGTAGGCTGCGCGGCTCGGCGCGCGCCGGCTATACAGAATTCATAGCCTTGTGCGCGCCGATCCAGGATTTTAGTGGATACGCGCGGCTCCGCGCGTATCTACTAAAATCCAGCGTACTTTTGCTTGCGCCTGATGCGCCAGCAAAAGTACGCCTATTCGCGTTTTTTGAAAATCTACCCCATGCTGCGCAGGGGTATGCTAATTTTCAAAGCAGACTTACACATCTAAGGCTGCTTTGAAAATTCGAGCTAAAGCCTGCATGATAATTTTATAACTGTTCATGGTGAGGTAAAGTCTGCACATACTTATTACTTGTAAACTTCACCCCAAATTTTTAAGTAATCTTGTGCACTTAAGCTTGCTTTGAAAAATCCCATGACGTGCCCTATATACGCACATATATGGGTGCGCAGAGATATTCTATTGCATTTTATAATACGCTCGTATCTGATCCACGCAGATTATAAAATACATGTCTATCCACTCCCTCTCCCCCTCCCCATCATACATGCCTATGTTTGGTTATGCGCAAATATGCGCAATGTATTGAAAGTGAGTATTTTCAATATTTTATAAATGTTACGGTCACAGACCGTGCCCCGGTCTCTCCACCTACCTTGGGGCCGGCCCAGGCCACTGGAACGTCCCCTCGGTCGACTAGGCCCAGCCTGACTCCTGCCGCGGCGCTCCCTCCTTGAGGGAGATGCCGCCAATCCTCGATGCCTGGCTCCGCCCCCTAGGCGCGCACGCGCGCAGGTGCTCTCTATTTAAAGGGGCCAGCACGGGAAACGGAACTACAGCCCAGGGATGACGTCAGATGCTGCAAGGGTACTTAAACCCTGCAGCTAGACCCAGGCTTTGCCTTGCAACGAGGTTCACTCATCTGGGTAGCTAGTTGCTGTTCCTGACTGGCTTGTTCCTGGCTTCTGACTTCGGCTTGTCCCTGGCTTCCAACTCCAGCTCGCTCCCTGGTATCCGGTCTACTCTTCCCAAGAGGCCCCTCCTAAGCCCAAGTGGCTCGGGTCCTCACGGGCTCCTACCGGAGGGATCACGGGCTTCCAGTGGTGAAGTTCCAGCATGCCTCCTGGCACCATCTTCCAACATCTTCACGCTTCTGGACACCTCACACAGCGACTCAACCACAGGAAACCCCTTAAGTCCAAGCGGCTCGGATCCTCACGGGCTCCTCCTGGGGAAATCTTCACCACTGGGCTTCCAGTGGTGAAGATTTCTTCTGGTCTCCTGCTCCATGCCGCCTCCCGGCTGTGACCATCACTGAGGGCGTCCCACAGTGCATCACCATCTGTCTCATTCGGCTCAAGGGTCCACCGTTCTAACAGTTTGCAAGGCCATGGACCCGGCGGACGTGGCATGCCTGAAGGCTGTTCCAAGGATTGCCCAGCAGCTACAGCAGCAGCAGATCTGCCTTGATGCCTTGATGGCGATAGTAGAGAGGGTAGCCAACCAGATTGACACCGCACCCGCACTCGCAACACCGGCACCGGTCGCCTCGGCTGACTCTGTGCCAGCCACCACCACACAATTGCCAGCGCCCTCACGATACACCGGAGAGGCAAAGCAGTGCAGCAGATTTCTCAATGTTACATCCGTTTCTCTCTACTACCCTCTCAGTTCCCGACGGACCTGGTAAAAACCAGCTACATCATATCCTTATTAGACGGGAAACCCCTGGCGTGGGCATCCCCATTATGGGAATGTAAAGATCCCATCCTCGGAGATCTAGAACAATTTGTCTCAGCCTTTCAGCATATCTTTGACGAGCCTGCTCGCAGACCCACTGCTGCCTCCGAATTACTTCAGCTACGCCAAGGCACTCGGTCCCTTACCGAGTATGCGATGGAGTTTCATACCTTAGCCACTGAGCTGGACTGGAGGGAAGGCAGCCTCCATGGCATATTCCTAGAAGGTATGTCCTCACGCCTTCAGGATGAACTAGCTGCAAGGGATCTTCCCGATGATCTGAATAGCCTGATTGAACTAGCAGGGCGGGTTGACCGCTGAATCCAACACCGCTTTCGTGATGGGAAGTCCGTCCGTAAGTCCAATAACTCGGGTCCTATGTTTCCTTGACTAACGCCCACCTCCTCGGCTGAAGCCCATGGGGAGGAACCCATGCAATTGGGATGAGGCCCATTCTCTCCGGAGAAGAGGAGACGTCACCGTACCCAGGGGCTATGCCTACACTGCGGCAACAAGGGGCACTTCCTAGCTCAATGTGGTGAGCGGCCGGGAAATGCCAGCAACTAGGGATCATTGGGGAGCTGACCCTAGGTAATACTACTTCTGCCTCCCCATGCACCATTCTGGTTACCATTGTCCTTCCTGGAGGTACCTTCGATATGCTGGCTCTGGTTGACTCCGAAGCAGGAGGGAACTTCATCCTCGTGGACCTTTTCCGGCAACTACAAATTGGGGTTCAACCCCAAGAGCACCCATCCGAGTGTCCTCCATTCACGGGACTCCCCTCCATGGGACCATTTCTTCCTGCACCAAGCCCCCTCTATGCACGGGTCTTCTGCACGCTGAAGAGATCTCATTTCTCATCTTGGAGAGGTCTATGCACTCAATCATCTTGGGCTTACCCTGGCTTCAGAAACACTCCCCGGTTATCCGCTGGGATACCCTTCAGATTGCATCCTGGAGTCCGTCTTGTTTTGATGCCTGCCTGGCAGCTATTCTTCGATCTTCTGTACCACTCCTGACCATACCATTGACGCTGCCACCGCAATATCAGGATTATGTGGATGTCTTCTCGAAAGAAAAGGCCGAACTCCTCCCAGAACACCGGCCCTTTGATTGTGCCATCAACCTGATCACTGGCACCTCACCTCCTAGGGGGCGGGAAACCCGGGCCATGTCTTCTTATATCCGGGAGAATTTGGACAGAGGCTTCATTCAGCCCTCCCCCTCACCGGCCGGAGCCGGATTCTTATTTGTTGCGAAGAAGGACAGGTCTTTCTGACCCTGAATAGACTATCGTGGTCTGAACAATATTACACGACGCGACAGATACCCATTACCACTGATTCCGGAGCTACTAGACCAACTACAAGGAGTCAAGATCTTCACTAAGTTAGACCTCCAGGGAGTGTACAACCTGATACGGATACGACCAGGCGTATCCGTATCAGGAGTGGAAGACCGCGTTTAACATGAGGGTCGGGCATTACGAATACCTGGTCATGCCCTTTGGTCTCTGCAACGCCCCTGCGGATTTTCAAAACCTAATGAATGAGGTGCTGAGGGATATGTTGCACACCTCAGTCATAGTATACCTTGATGACGTGCTGATTTACTCGAAGGACCTGGCCACACACCGTATACACATTTTGGAGTGTACTACAGAAGCTCCGGGACAGTCATCTCTTTGCAAAGATGGAAAAATGTCAGTTTGAGCAAGAATCTCTACCCTTCCTCAGGTACATTGTCTCCTCCACAGGTTTCCACATGAACCCTGAGAAAGTAAAGGCCATCAAAGATTGGCCTCAACCAGTGGGATTAAGGTGCTTCAACGTTTCCTGGGCTTCGCAAATTTCTAACACCAGTTCATACCCCATTACTCCCGGATGGTGGCCCCGCTAACAGCCCTCACCAAGAAGGGCGCCGACACTAAGAACTGGTTCTCGGCAGCGCTAAAAGCCTTCCAGGAACTGAAGTCTGCCTTCCTTCAAGACACCTGTCTCCACCACCCAGATCCCCAGCGTCAATTTGTCATGGAGGTTGATGCCTCCGACCTTGTGGTCGGAACCGTTCTGAGCCAAGTGTCCAGCAACAGCAAGTCCTTACCGTGTTCCTACTTTTCCCGGAAGTTTTCGCCCACGAAAAAGAATTACGGCATAGGAGACAAGAAAATTCTGGCCATCGAACTGGCCGTTGAGAAGTGGCACCAATGGCTGGAAGGAGCCCAACATTCTGTGAACCACTACATTTAGCGCTCTCCCTTGATTCAATTCTCTGGGCACCCAATCAAAAAAATTGATCAGATTAGTCTGTCAAGATTTACCTCTGATCAGAGGCATACTTAAAGTATTTGGCACCTGGGGTAGATACTTCTTTGGCATCCCCCTCCCCCCCAATATATAATTTTAAAATTTCCTAAACATCGATAAAATATTTTAAAACAGCAGACACATCAAATAACACCCAATAATGAAAACTAATAAGGATTTTAAAAATCTCCCTCTCGCCATATCTGTCATCCTAAGATTGTTGTAGACTGGGGGCAGGCATGCACACACACACACACACACACACAAATATGCTCCCTCTCTCTCGTACACACACATACATGCTTGGTGAGAGACAGAAGGAACTTGAGTGTGTGTGTGTGTGTGTTTGCGTGGTTGAGACAGGAATCTTGTGTGAGAGATAAAGAGGAAGTGTGTGTGTGAAAGAGACAGACACGTTTCCTCTCTCTCACACATTCACACACGCTTCCTCTTTATCTCTCACACACACAATTCCTGTCTCACCCACCTACATGCACACACACACTTCCCTCTCTCTCACCCCACCCTGCACACAAGCACCCTCTCACATATATGCACCCACAGGTACCCTCTCTTATATATACACAGGTACACACTCCTCTCATACACACATACGCACCCCCAATCACCCATCCCCTCATGCACACACGCCCACCCACACCCTTTACAGACACATACACATTATGCATTTATAACAAATTTTACAAGAAAAAGAACATTCAAGATTACAGTTTTCTAAGGCAAAAATATCACTTACAACATGCATATTATATTTACATGCACTCCTGTGGTGTCAATCAGAAAACTCTGCAAAAAAAAGACACTTGGAGCTCCTTTGGAATTAGACTTTTTGTAATGCGCATTGGATGTGAGCTTGGCCCTCAGAAAGCCATGAACAAACAGAATATAGTAATACCAAAACAACCCTAACAACCTTATCTATAACTCACACATACACATTTGACAGGGCTCAGTGGGAGGGAGGCAGATAATGTGAACCAGCAGCCAGCAGTACAATTAGGCAGGAACATACCTTTAAAAGAAGACAGCAACTATTTTTCTTTGGTCTCCAGTGGAGTCAAAGGGGGAGGGGGAGAGCCTTGGTCAACCAGAGAGTCAGGACTGCCGAGGAGAGGTTGGGGAGGTGAGACTAAGAGCAGCGTCTGGTTTTGCCTGCTATCTGTTGACTTCCCCAGAGCCGGTGAGAGAGAGAGACAAACACGGAAGGAACACCCGTTACACTGACTCACCGTCAAAATCTCCGGTTGGCGGCTGCCTGAAGCACCGTCTCCAAATCGGGACTTGGAGTTGGCTCAGCAGCAGCAGCCTCGGAAGAGTCCTAGCCAGCAAGGAATCCAAATGGGGCCCGAGAACCACCAGCATTGCACAGCTGAGAAGCATGTGTCCAACTCAACACATGCTTTTTTTTTTCCTTCTGCAGCTGCGCCGACAGACGCTATTCACAAACGCTATTCACAGATGCTGGCAACCCCTCCTTGTTGTCACCTGAGATGTCACTCCCCCCCCCCCCCCCCCCCCCCCCTTTGCACGCCTCTGCCTCTGGTAAAATCATGCTGCCTCAGATCTTGCAATCCATTTGATTCTAAAAACTGCACTGTCCTCTGTTTTAGTAGCAATTCCATTTATTTGCTCACCACACAGGTCTGGACTAATAGGTCTGTAATTCCCAGACTCTTCCTTAATTCCACTTTTATGAATATAATCCACATCCACCCTACTCCAGTCCTCCGGAATTATTCCCAACTCTAAAGAAGCATTGAAAAGATCAGCCAGTGGAGCTGCCAGGACTTCTCTAATTTCCCTTAGTACCCTCAGATTTATCCCATCCGGCCCCATCACCTTATCTTCATCGGGGTAGTTATTCATAGCCTACATGGCTAAATAACTTAGCTGGATAACATTTATCTGGCTAAGTTGAAAGGATATTCAGCAACATGGCTATGCCGCTGAATATCCGTGTAGAAGTTGCTTCTTAGCTGGATAAGTTGTATCTGTCTAAGTTTAGACCTGCTTTGAGCATGGGTTATAGCATGGGTTATTTTCCCTATATGCATCACCTTGCGCTTGTCCACATTACATTTCATCTGCCATTTAGATGCCCAATTTTCCAGCCTCACAAGGTCTTCCTACAATTTATCACAATCTGCTTGTGATTTAACTACTCTGAACAATTTTGTATCATCTGCAAATTTGATTACCTCACTCAGGGGTAGATTTTCAAAGGGGTACGCGTGTACGATAGGCGCGTACCCCCTGAAAACCTATCCCAAACCCCCCCTGCGCGCGCCGAGCCTATTTTGCATAGGCTCGGCGGCGCGCGCAAGCCCCGGGACGCGCGTAAGTCCCGAGGCTTGCAGGGAGGGGTGTGGTCGGGGGGCGTGTCAGGGGCGTGCCGCAAGCATTTTGGGGGCGGGCCCGGGGCATGGTTGAGGCCTCCGGACCAGCCCCCAGGTCGGGTGATGGCGCGCCAGCAGCCCGCTGGCACGCGCAGATTTTACGCCTGCTTTCCGCAGGTGTAAATCTGCCAACAAAGGTAGGGGGGGGTTTAGATAGGGCCGGGGGGGTGGGTTAGGTAGGGGAAGGGAGGGGAAGGTGAGGGGAGGCGGAGGGTACAGACAGCGCGCTGACCCTGGATTTTATAAGATACGCGCGGCTACGCGCGTATCTTATAAAATCCAGCGTACTTTTGTTCGCGCCTGGTGCACGAACAAAAGTACGCCCGCGCGTACATTTATAAAATCTACCCCTCATCGTATTTCTTTCCAGATCATTTATAAATATATTGAAAAGTAAGGGTCCCAATACAGATCCCTGAGGCACTCCACTGTCCACTCCCTTCCACTGAGAAAATTGTCCATTCAATCCTACTCTGTTTCCTGTCTTTTAGTCAGTTTTTAATCCACGAAAGGACATCGCCACCTATCCCATGACTTTTTACAAGTTACAGTTGCTGTTCGGAGCACATAAATGTCCTATGTAAACTAAGTTGTGTACTTTTTAAAACTGAAAAGCATGCAAGTAAGTGGAAACTCCACCACCACCACCTCCTGCCCCCGGGAATGCCTCCACACAGTCTGGGTAAATTTACACGCGAATATGGCCTAGAAACAAAGCTTTGCCTGCACTTTGGGCAGGCAATTTTATAAAAACCCCATTTCTGCACATAAAACTGTGCTTTACGTGGGTAGATACATCGGAAAACGACCTCCTTAAAGTGTGTCAAGGTAAATTATAACAAAAAATCTATCGTGTGGTTTAAGAATGTATCAAATGGGATTTACTGATGTTAAAAACCTGCACCCTTTCTAAGATTCCCACACGATTTGTATAAAGGAAACAAAGCTGGAAAACCTGACGTGAAACATGTGACGGTGAGCCATGCCTCTTACTATTATGATTTAACTTTTTTATAAAACAGTTCCCTCTTTGTTGAAACTTTGGTTTTGTTACCGTTTAGATTTTAAAAGTGAAGCAAGGCAGAGCTTGGTCAGTAATGGATCATGGCACTGGAGGCCTCCAGGGAGCCCTGAGTTGCTGCAGGAAGTAATATAGGTGACTTGGTGGTGGGCACGCTTCCCTTTGAAGCAGTTTTGAATGAATGCGGTGTTAGAAGGTACTGAGGTGATTAAATGCTAGCTATGTAATCAAGACATATATTAGCACCTTACTCTCTTAGGGCCAGATGAAAGCTTTTCTGATGAGACGGGATAACTTTCAAATGTTCTTTGAAAAAACACTTTAGATTATATGTAAAGGAGACTTCAGACCACTGCGTTGGAGTGCACATCTTGTTTTGCAGTACAAAGGCATATCTGGGAACTCTCTGGAATCCCCTCCCTCCAGACTTAGGACATCTGCATCAATTGCCGAGTCTCAGGGGAAACACGGTAAAGCTCTGGCCTCTCTGTTTTCTGCTCCAGCCACTCCAGTAAGCCTTTGGGAAAGGGGAGAGGTAAGCCTGGAGCACACACACTGCAGGAAGCAAATGGGAAGAAAGAAACCGCAGCTGTGATTCCAGGACTTGGAACCCAGCCAAGGGTAGCGTGAGGGGTGCACAGGTTCGTGAGCTGTAAGTTACAGAGAGTGGGAGCAAAGAGAGTGCTGGGGTCAGGGAGGGAGAAAGGGAGAGTGTTCTGGGGTCACTGCCAGAGCAGGTGGTGGTGGGAATGAAGAGAGATAGTGGGGAAGATCTAGAATGAGGGGTCATGGGATGAGGGTGAAAAGGAGTAGACTCAGGAGTAATCTAAGTGAGGCCGATATTCAAAGCTTGTTTAGTGCTAGATAGCCGGAGAAGTAGGACTTATCTGGCTATCTAGCATCCACTGAATATCCGGTTATATTCAGCGGCCGCTAGATAGCCGGATAGTCAGTGGGCAGATTAGGGCAGCGAATATCGCTACTTATCCAGTTAAGTTAACTGGCTAAGTTAGCCCTGCCCTAGAGTTGTTCTAACTTAGCTGGATATGGATATAGCTTATCCAGCTAAGTAGCAACTTCTATGCACTCTGCTTCTGAAAATACTTGTGCGAGTGTACTTAGAATCTTCAATTCACTGATTACCTCCACCAGTTCACCCAGACCTTCACCAGTTTACCTAGACCTCCCTCCCAAAAACTACAGACAAAGGACAAGAGCAATATCGATTCTATAAGTCAAATTATTAGGTGCAAAAGTATACGCAAAAGTTCAGTAGGGCCTGCCCATATGCAAAATAGCAGCTTGTGTGGCAAACCTCTGAACCCCACCTTGGAAAGCCCCTAAACTGCGACATTGCAAGTTTGAGCATACCCTCGAGGTTTATAAAATAGCACAGTGTTTCCCAAACCTGTCCTGGAGAAGCCCCAGCCAGTCGGGTTTTCAGGATACCCGCAATGAATATGCATGAAATAAATCTGCATGCACTACCTCGGCAGCATGCACATTTTATCTCACGCATATTCATTGCGGGTATCCTGAAAACCCAACTGGCTGTGGTTCCTCCAGGATAGGTTTGGGAACCTCTGAAATAGCATATGCATACTACTTGCTATTATGGAGTGAATTCTCAAAGAAGTTACATGCGTAAATGTAGCATCTATATGCGTAAGTAGCTTGTACTCATGTACATGCTATTTTAGGTACATAAAAAGTATGCTTATATTTTTGGTTTCACGCATACATTTGCATGTGCAAATAAGAGGCGATCTAGGGGCATTCTGGGCAGGGGCTACGTTTTGCATGCATAAGTTGCTATTTTACAAGAGACGTAATTACAACTGGCAACTTATTTACGCAATTTTACACCTGCTAATTATCTTGCGCGATTGATCTCAGAATTGTCTGTTGTCTGCTATTGGTTTAGTGTGAGGTCTGGGTAAACTGAGGGGAGTTTCGGGTGAAGAACGAAGAGGGTCTCAATGAACTGCAAAAGGACTGGGTGAAATGGTGGCGGTATCGGCAAGCTGCTGATTTCAATTCTGTGCACATGTTTTCAAATCTGCCGACTTCCGCGAGTAAATCAGGGTTTATGTGAGTAAGTTCTGTTTTTTTCACACTTAAAATATATATTCTTATGTTTATGAAATGGGTAGAAAAGGTACGCATTTTTAATGCATTGCAGGCATTTGCTCGTAACCAGTTATACACGTATTTTATAAACTTCACGAACCTGATACAAGCAGGTTACAAAATACTGTAATAGACCTCGGCATGGCCATATACGCAGATATACAGGGCCACGTGGTGTTGTTTGTTGTGTGCCTGCCTAGATGCTAATTTTATGTGCGAAACTCCCACATAACTCTTTGAAAATTACCTCATAAGTGCACTGGTAGATTATTTTAAATTAAATTATGGACATGACTTTCTCCCTTTACCAAGTTACACCCCCAGGAATATGATTTTTTTCTACAGCCATATTGCAAAAGTTTCCCCAATGCTATCTGTTTGTATACTTCTCAACTAGACATCTGAAATTGTACCTCATTCTATTGAACCTGCAAAATGTTACACCAGTCCCCCTCCAAAAGAAATTTTGGGAAGCTGCATAGCTGATTTTTATTTTATCCAACAGCGATTTATTGTTTCTGCTTCTCTTCCTTTCTGAAAATGCCATGCTGAGCAGGTCACCGTGCGCTGCAGATTATCAATGACTACATCCATGTCTCTGAAATGTTAACACTGTAAATTATGCTGATATTATGACTTGGATAAAAGCCTTTAGATGTGTTCCAATACATTTGAATAATTAGAATTGAAAATGCTTCAGTGCAATGAATTTTAAAATATTTAACACATTTTGCTGTGATCTCTTGAGAATGCATCAGTTCTGCATGCAAATTCTAGCAACTATGCCCAGCATACTCCTTGTCTCTTTCAGGATTCTTTTTCTTTTATTTAAAAGGGTATTTAATTGAGTTACAGTGTGCCCTCAGTTTAGCAATCATGAAGCAGCAGTACAAACAATCATAATTTTTACATGACCCAGCTGACTATTATAACAACACATTTTAAGATTTTTTAAAATCGCCATTCACTATTTAGCTGATGGGCCCTAGCTGATCCCACCCTCCCTGCTCATACTTCTGTCAGTTCCTCGCCTCGTTCTTCATTTGGTGAGCACTGGAGAATCCTGTCAACACCAAGCTTCCTGCTGCATGCATTTCTTCAGTGGATGGAACCTAGGGAACCCCACCAGCACCATGCTTCCTCCTGTTTGAAATACTCTTTTTTTTGATGGGTGCCTAAGCTGCCTAAGCCGCGCGCTCCGTAAGGGGCGCGTGGCTTGGTCCGGCTTAGGCCGGCGAAGGCTAGGAGGCGAGAACCTCTGGTTTTTCTTCTCTTTACGGAAGTGTTCTTAATGTATCATTGCTCTTCGCCTCTCCCTCCACTTATTGTTTGTTAAATAAGGGAAGAAGAAACCTCGCTGTAAAATTTTGTGTTTACTTTTTTTTTCCCGTTGTGAGTGGCGTTCTTAACAGTAAGATGCCACACACTAAATGGAAGGGGAAGGTAAGGCAGGATGCCTCGACCCCAGCCTGACCAGTACCCATTCAAACCACTTTGCCAGGATTTTATCTTAAAGCAGGAAAAGAAACTCCGGAGAGTCCCGCTATAATGCTCAGTGAGGAGCAAGCACCCACATTATTGGGAGATGTGAGCCTGAGTCCCGGGGCCCCAATAACACCCACCCCACCAAAGAGCAATGCGTCGGCCAGTGAACCAGGCTTTTTTCTAAGACGGATGGCGTCGTTGGAATCAAGCCCGATCGAGGAGGTAAAAGGCATAGAGACAGCAATGCCAGAGAAGGTAAGAGGAGGTGAACCTCTTGCCGGAGAAAGGGGCCTCTGCCCAAATAGGGACAGAGAGATAACCGGCGGAAGAACTGTTCCGGTTAATGGATTGGAAAGCTCTTCTTCTCTGGATGACAAAGATACCCCTAGGACCTCTAATGTTCAGCCTTTACCTATTGAAGTAGAATTATCTAGAGGGGATGCTACTAATGTCACACTAGAAATGATATGGAAAGCAGTGAATGTAATTCATAAGGATATTGGGAAGCTTAATTTAAGTGTAAATGACATGCAAATAGTATATCTAATTTGAATCCATTGGTAACAAGTAATGTGTTAGCAATAACAAAGGTTGAAGAGGAAATAACTCAACTGAAACAAGTTCAGACAACTATCATACAGGGTGAAACAATGCTCTCTAGGAAAGTAGAGATGCTAGAGAATAGTATTCGTCGGGTTAATTTGAGGATGGTCAATTTTCCTAAGTGTAGATTGACCCCCCCAAAAGAACAGTTGAAGAACTATTTCCAGGAGGTATTATTATTACCTCCTGAGAAAATACCTAAAATAGTAAGTGCCTACTTCATTAATTGGAAAATGGTGAAGAAATACTAGATCAGGCAGAAACAACATTGAATGTAACAGCTTTGACAGAGACGTCTTTTAGTGCTCATGTAGAAAGGAGGGGTACATTATTGGTAAAATTTTCCCTTTCATCTGAAAGGGAAAAAATTTTGAAAATGTTTTTGGAAAAAAGGTCCTCTCTATATCTTGGCCAAAAGATATGGGTTTACCCGGATGTTGCTAAAGAAACTCAGTTGAGAAGAAAAATATTTTTGGTATTAGCTAACCAGGCGAGAACATTGGAATTAACATAACTGTCAGATTTCCATGTAAGATAGTAATGTATGTAGAAGGGGCAAAATATATATATTACGAGCCAGAACATCTTGAGAAATTCCTAGAGGAATATCGTAGTCAAAGGAGGGAAGATCAATCCTAAACCAAGACACAAAATTGGGTAAATAGTAAATCCTGCTAATCCCTTATATTCTTTTTCTTTTTAGAATATAGTTTTTGATGATGCACTTGCTTACTATTTCTCCATAAGTATCTAGTTTAGTACTTTGGAAATAAGAATGATTAAAATTTAAGTTAATTGTTTAAATATGTTTCATGTAATAATGGCATCTTATTTCTCATTTATAAGTTCAATTGTATTACTGAATTATGTAATTTGAAATTAGAAATAAATAATTTAAAAAAAAAAAAGTTTTTATTATGAGTTTTTGCCTCTATGGCCAATTTCATTTCAATTTTCTCTTTGTCTGGCTTATAAATGTTTTACACTTAACCTGTCAATGCTTATGCTTTTCCTATTTTCTTCAGATGGATCCTTCTCCAATTCTTGAATGATGGTTTTTGGCTAAAATAGCCTCTTTCACCTCACCTTTTAACCATGCCAGTAATTGTTTTGCCTTCCTTCTACCTTTCTTAATGTATGGAATACATGTGGACTGTGCATCTAGGATTGTATTTTTAAACAATGCCCATGCCTGTTGAACACTTTTAACCTTTGCAGCTGCACCTTTCAGTTTTTTCCTAACTATTTTCTTCATTTTATCAAAGTTTCCCTTTCAAAATTTAGTGTTAGAACTATGGATTTATTTGTGCCCCTTCCACTTATTAGTTTAAATTTGATCATGTTATGATCACTATTGCCAAGTGACCCTACCACCATTATCTCTCTCACCAAATCCTGCATTCCACTAAGAATTAAATCTAAAATAGCTCCCTCTCTCATTGGTTCCTGAACCAATTGCTCCATGAAGCAGTCATTTATTACAACCAGCAACTTTATGTCTCTAGCATGTCCTGATGTTACATTTACCCAGTCAATACTGGGGTAATTGAAATCCCCCATTATTACTGCACTGCCAAATTGGTTAGCTTCCCTGATTTCTCTTAGCTTTTCATCATCTGTCTGACCATTCTGAACAGGTGGACGGTAGTATACTCCTATCATTTACCCAACACACATGGGATTTCTACCCATATAGATTCTACTGAGCATGTAGTCTCTTGTATGATCTTTATGCTGTTGGACACTATACCCTCCCGGACATAAAGTGCCTCAACCCCACCAAGTTGATCTTCTCTATCATTGCAATATAACTTGTACCCTGATATAGCATTGTCCCATTGGTTATCCTCCTTCCATGAGGTCTCTGTGATGCCAAGTCTGTCAATCGCATCATTTACTGCTATACACTTTAACTCTCCTGTCTTACTTCTTAGACTTCTGTCATTAGCATACAACATTTCAAAGTGTGTTTTTTTGTTTGAATTAACATTCTGCTTTTCAGTTGTCAGGGACAATTTGGAATCTTTTAGATCAGGTGATTGTTTACTTGTAGGCACATGGACTACTTTTTTTATTATTAGAACCTCTCTGTTGGGATGCCCCAACTCTAAAGCTTCATTAATATCCTTTAAAGATACGTCCTTCCAAACCATGCATTGCTGAGCAACTGTCAGCTTTCCCATTTGTTCTAGTTTAAAAGCTATTCTATCTCCTTTTTAAAAGTTAGCTTCAGCAGCCTGGTTCCACCCTGGTTAAGGTGGAGCCCAGTCCTTCGGAAAAGACTCCCCCTTCCCTAAAAGGTTCCCCAGTTCCTTAGAAAACTAAATCCCTCTTCCTTGCATCATTGTTTCATTCGCACATTGAGACTCCGGAGCTCTGTCTACCTCTGGGGACCTGCACGTGGGAACAGGGAGCATTTCAGAGAACGCTATCCTGGAGGTTCTGGTTTTCAGCTTTCTACCTAAGAGCTTAAATTTGGCTTCCAGAGCCTCCCTCCCACATTTTCCTATGTCATTGGTGCTCACATGCACCAAGACAGCCAGCTCCTCCTAACACTGTCTAAAATCCTATTTTTGTGACGCATGAGGTCCACCACATTTGCACCAGGTAGGCATGTTACAAGGTGATCCTCATGCTCACCATCCACCCAGCTATCTACATTCTTAATAATTGACTCATCAACTATGACAGTTGACCTAACACTTCTCTCCTGGCAGTAGCCCTTGGAGACTTGTTCTTGGTGTGAGAGGACAATGTATCAACTGGAGAGCAGGTCCTTGCTACAGGATCACTTTATGCTACACCAGGATGATACTCTCTGACCAATTGACTTTCCTCCTCCAAGGCAGCACCAGGGCTACCAGAGCGAAGTTGTGACTTAGCTACTATTTCCTGGAGGTCTCCTCTATATATCTCTCTCTGTCTGCCTCTGTTCCTCCAAGTCTGCCACTCTTGCTACCAGAGACTGGACTCATTCTCTGAGAGCCAGGAGCTGTTTGCACTGGTTGCACACATACAACCTCTCACCAACAGGTAAAAAATCATACATGTGACACTCTATGCAAAAGACTGGAAGGCCCTGCTCTTGCTGCTGGATTGCTGCCTTCATCTTAATTTGTTTAGCTCTTAGTTAAGTTTAGGCTGCTAAGAGAATAGGAATGCATAAACTAGAGTCCTTTAAATGTATTGTTGTAATCTCTATTAATCTGGTAATGACCTGCAAGGGGATAATTAAACTCTTGATAAGGGCTGGGGCAATCCTGTCTTTTAGATAAAGGCTGATTTTTTTTTATTACAGGCACGCACACACACACACACATACACCAATAATATGCCCCACTATTTCATCTCTCCCCCAAACTTTTTAAGTTCTAAAATTTCCCAAAGCAATACTTACCGATCCTCTTCAGCCACCAGCAAGATGATCTTCTCCTTTTAATGCTCCTACAGGATTGAGGGTTATTGAGTTCTTCTCCGATCCTCTTCAGCCACCAGCAAAATGATCTTCTCTCAATGCTCCCACAGGATCGACAAGTTCCTATAAATACATACATGGTTTAGCACTGGTAAGTGCTTGAAATCATTGAGTTTAAAATATTAAAAGTATTACCACCCTAGCAGATTATTTAGAAAAGTGTTGTCTGGTACACTCTAAAATATTATTTATCAATAAGTACATAACTACCATGGCTCAGATCTATATGCCTAGTGCCCAACCATGTTAATCTTGGGCCTAGCCAAAAATCAGGGCTGGCTATGCCACTAGGCTGCACTGACTTCACATGGGAAAGCAGGATTGCATTCTGGAGCTGTACTTTTCTTATCAGTGCTCTCCCCAGTCTCAGCTGTAGTGCAATGGCAGAGATGGGTTTATGTTGCGATCCCCCCCTGCTGCTGCGCTACAGGAGGTCTCTTACCTTCCTCCAGAGGCCGCTCTGAAGCCAGGGCCTCGCCTGTGTTCCATCCGGGACTTGCTCCAGGGCCTGAGAGGCCTAGCTGTGCCTGTGGCTTGCATTCCTCATCTATTGTGGGTGGGGAGGAGGCGGGGGCGGCCAAAGGCCGCCCCGCCCCTTAAAGAAACAGGGAGAAACAGACAACTAAAGAAAGGGAAGGAGGAATCCATTGCACCCCAGCGCCCCCTTGCGAGGGCGCCGGAGACTACCAGCATGGGACAAAGGAAGTGAAGGTAGGAGGGGTGACAAAACAAGAGGTCACTAGGACACACGTGGCCGAAAAAGCAAGCAGGAGGCTGGAAGCAGGAAGCAGCAGTAGCTGGAACCAGCAGGCAGCAGCAGCAGCAGGGCTCAGGAGTAGCAGCAGGGCTGGAGGCCCAGGAGACTCAAAGTCACAGGGCTGGAGGCCCAAGAGAGACAGCACAACAGGGCTGGAGGCCCAAGAGAGACAGCACTACAGGGCTGGAGGCCCAAGAGAGACAGCACTACAGGACTGGAGGCCTAGCAGACACAGCTCCAGGGCCTGTGTTCCATCCGGGACTTGCTCCAGGGCCTGAGAGGCCTAGCTGTGCCTGTGGCTTGCATGCCTCAGCGTTTGGACTTCCTGTTGGGCGACGCCATTCCCTAGGGGCTGGCCTGCAGCTCTCTACCCTAGTTATAGGACCAGCGGTGGGCGGTCCTGGCAAGCTCCTCCCAGGGAGTTGCCTTCTACCTCCAGTATTTAAGGACTGTCTGTTCATTTGCACCGGGCCTGCGGATCGGGCTCTACAGTAGTCTGTAACCCTGCCGATCCAGGTCCCCCGGTTTCGCCTATGCCTTGATGGGTTCCGGTCCTGTGTCTCTGCCTAGTTGTTTGTTCCTGTGCCTGCCAGCCGTAAGGACTTCGGATGTGAGTATCCCAGCATCGGAGTTCCTGTTCGCCTGGGTCTTCCCTGCACCCTCCTTCTCAGCGTGGTCCGCGACCAGCCTTCCTGGGCTGTGTAGGGCGCGTCTGGGACAGGGTGGTCCGCGACTCAGTCCCACGGGTGGGCTGAGTAGGGCGCCCTGATGGACAGTGCCATGTTTCCGTCCAGCCTTGTCTACAGTGTCTGCTTCAGTCCTTGCCCGGATGTCTTCCTGTCTCTGCCTTGACCTACGTCCTCGTCTGGTTCCTGAGCCTTCTGTCCTGTTGGGCCCTGGAGTGGCCAACAGGAGGGATTCGTCCCACGGGCTCTTGAGCTTCTGCCAGCCGAAGGGGCTTCGGATGTGAGTATCCCAGCATCGGAGTTCCTGCTCGCCTGGATCTTTCCTGTGTCTCGCTTCAGCCTTTGTCCTGATGTCTCCGTCTTGCTTCAGCCTGCTTCTGCCCCGTCTGATGTCTTCTGTTTAAGGACTCTGTCTGCCCTCGCCTCTGTCCGGCCTGCTGCCCATTGCCGTTCCCTGCGGCAGATCCGAAAGGGCCGGGAACAGTCGGAGGACCGTTCATTAGTCAACTTCCCCGTGTTGGCTACCATGGGCATGCAGGTCCGGCTGAGGGTCGGACTCCCTGCTTCTGTTCCTGCCTGCCCGGCTCACCATGCCTGCTCAGCTCACCTCCCACGGTGTGGCCTTGGGCTCCTCCTGGGGTCCTGCCGTGGCCCAAGGGCTCACCACCCGCCCGAGACGACCGTGCCCGCGCGCGCTCGTAACAGGTTAGGTCAGGGGAGTCAGCAAAATGTGTAGTTTGAATTTTTTTAAACTATACAAGTTGTTTTATATAGAAAAAATACACTGAGAAGAAGCAGGTGCAGATCTCTGCTGGTACTCTTCCCTGTGGCAATAATCAAAGGATAAGTGCATATTGGAAACTTGGAGAGCTGTGTTTTCAAGCCATGATCTGAATGTCTCTTTGGATCAAATATTAGTGCCCCCCCCCCCAAATCTGTTAGTGAGATTGGGGGGAGGGGGGGGCAGAAGAAAAATTCTAGGTTTCTTTCAAATAACCCATAATCCAAGCAGGGTATGCATTTCAATTCAGATTTCAGCGGAAGCAGAAAGAGCAACCTAGAAATCATCTGCAAATGAAATGATTTAATAGGCGCATGGTAGGTGATACAGAGTAAAGCTCACAAAATAACTATAAGAAAACCATAATTATTACTACAAATTTTCTTGTGAATGAGGACAGAAAACTGCAGCTATCCTGGGCTTTAAACTCCCTCCCTGATAAGGAATACCGAAGCCTGACAGTGGCTGATTAAGGGACTAATTAAAGCTACCTTTGCCCAGTTGACTTGTTATGTGCTTGCAGCATATCATCGTGGAAGTGTACTGTAGGCATAATACTTTATAACACCAGGGCTTCACAAAACAACAGTGACAGCCCTAATGCCTGGAAAAGCACCATGGAGAAAGCATTTCTCACTTACGTGACAAGTTGCAACCCCTAAGGTATTCGCACAAGGAGACTAGACCTAATAATTTGCTGACCTATTTTCCTTGCCTGAAACTTTCTTGCTGGAAGATAAGATTTTCTGTAAGCTTGGGCCAATAACAGAACTTAATAAGAAGAAGACAACGCTAGATCGCTTGTGCTATGAAAAACACAGGCGCACCTGCAATAGCCACGTAGAAGAGCCAAAGAAAGAAACAGTAAATTTCACTGCAGTCAGATAATATGGAATGGAGGGTGGGGAGAGAAGAATGGAGGGCGGGGAGAGAAGAATGGAGGGCAGGGAGAGAAGAATGCCTTCGGAATGCTTGCCGGTCCCTTTTCTGCTTGCTTTCGGCCAACCATACTCCCTGAGCCCACAATCACAGAAGAACGGTGTAGACTGAGGGAGAATTGGTTTTTTTTATATCAGGCCTGCAAGCACTGCAGGGGGTATGAAAATGAACGTTAGCAGCCGCCACTTACTGCCCTGTCCGACGACCCTTCAATTTTCTTTGTCCATACCTTCGCCACCCCTTCTCAGTGTCCTTCATAATAATAACTACACGTACTCCATCTTTTGGTATAAATATGGACGCAGCTTTTATTTTAAACAACATTATAACTTTTCTGGATACCCGTGCCGGGTAGTATGTTTCCACCGCTGCCCGCCGCGTGAACCAAGCAAGGCAGCCTGACTCCTTGGGTCCCCCGCCTTGTTCCTGAGCAAGGGGGCCATCTCCTTCTCGCCTCCTGGCGCTGACAGCTACCCCGCCATCCTGTGATGCCACCAGCACCACTTGTAATCCTGCCCAACCGGCCCGGGTACCCGCCCCTCCCTCTCAGCTGCGACATAATCCCCAAACTTTGTTAAGCATTGAACTGTGCTAACAGATTATGCATTTTACTGTATTCCTGCCCTCGGAGTGGGTGGGTGGGTTTTCCTCCTGTCCTGCGATCCAAAAAGGATCACTCTGTTGGCGTCGCGGCCCTTTAAAGGGGCCGCTTCCATCATCCTCAGGCGCGGCCGGCGCGCCTTTACTGCGTCATAGCCTGAGGGCGGGGTTATGACACCACTTGTTCTCCTCTCGTCGCGGCTCGAGGAAACAGGGGGGGGGGGGGGGGACCGGGGGGATTCCCCGGCTGCCCCGTGCCTCTTGCGCCCTGCAGCCTCCCCCCCCTCGGGCCTCCTCGTGTCGTGGGCGTGCGGCGGTCAGTGGTGTGGCTCTGGCCATACGGCGCAGGCCCACCTATTTCCCTCTTTATTGCAGGGATGTGCAGAGGAAAAGTTTATGCTTTGATTTGTATTTTCCATCTCCATTTTGGGGATGGGTGGGGGTTGGAAAGTTCAGGTTTTT
The DNA here is from genome assembly GCF_901001135.1 of Rhinatrema bivittatum. Classification (NCBI taxonomy): domain Eukaryota; kingdom Metazoa; phylum Chordata; class Amphibia; order Gymnophiona; family Rhinatrematidae; genus Rhinatrema; species Rhinatrema bivittatum. Next base: position 158,060,327 of record NC_042617.1, read on the forward strand.
CTCTTTGTTTAATGTTTATATTGATTCAGTTTGTTTGCTGAACTGAAATAAACATGAAAGTCAAGTAAATAAATAAATAAATAAATAAATAAAAAGATCTGCCCCATTCCCCTGCAGCCTCCTTCCCATGGCTCCACCTCTTCTGTACGGTCTTCAGTGAAGTAAAGGGCAGGCTTGAACCCCAGTCTTTCCTGCCCCACCAGCTTTGACTGAAAAATGGCGCCAGCTAGCCCTGAGACCAGTGTTAAGTTGCTTTATAATTGAAAAGCAATATGACCGTAAAATAACTTGGCGTAGGTCTCCGGGCTTGGCTGGCATCACTTTTCAAATGTTATCAGCAGGGCAGGAGTGCCTGGGGGACAGATCCTGCCCCTTTCTTCACTACAACCCCATAAAAGGACTAAAGAGGTGGTAGGGGCCGTGCTCAAAAAAACAATGGTAGGTAACTAGCGCGCGCCGTTTTGCTAATAGCGCACACTGATTGCTGCAGGACCTGTGTTCCACTTAAGTTGCAACCACTCAAATGGAAAAATGGACTAATATGTCACGTTTTACCCATTCAGGTAAGACAAATGCACATCATCGCTACCTGACTGTCAAATCCAGTGCTGCCACTAACAATTAAAAAGGAGTGTTTAAACTAGATTATGAGAGAAAGCCAACAGTGAGGGGCGCATGTTCAGAGAGAGGTGATTTATTTATTTATTTGTTTAAGTCTCATTTCCCAAACTTTCCTGGAGAACCAGAACTAGGGATGTACATTCGATTGAAATGAAAATGGGACAAATAAGCCCATTTTGTGTTTGGCTCCAGAAAAAAAAAACATTTTAGTATTTATTTATTTATTATTAAGATATTTATATGCCATACTATCCCAGGTTCTAGGTGGCATATGGTTATAAATTCTCAGATTAAATTAGTAAAATTCATCCAATTAAAATGAAAATGAAAACCTATCCTAAAATAAAAACATAAATAGTAAAATAATAAAAATAAACAAACTTAAAATATAAACAAGATCAGCATAAAACATCCTGTCAAAACAAGGCAAAGTACCATAGCTCTCTTATCTCTTCTAAACAGATGATCATTGAATTAAATGAATGCCTGACAAAAAATATGAGTTTTTAACTTCTGCATAAAAAGTTTAAAATCGGTCTCCTTTCATAAAGTCTCAAGCAAACTATTCCATAGCATTAATCCAGAAACAGCTAGCATGGAGTCCCTTGTGTCAAATAAGATTCAGCAAGGGAACAGAAAGGAGGCATTATGTAGCTGATCTCAATTTCAATAAGGCCTATAGATCTTAAAAATAGTGCAAAAGTGCAATTATTTGCAAATAATAATAATAATAAACCAAAAAATGAAAAAAAAATATTAGAAAACAAAATATGACACTCCCCCACACAGACACAAAAAGAGGCAGATTTTAAAAGGTACGCCTGATTTTATAACATGCTCACGCAGCTGCGCGCATGTTAAAAAATCAGGGGTCGGCGCTCATAAGGGGCTGCACACTAGTGCACCTTGTGCGCGCCAAGCCCTCGGGGAGACCAGCTTGTACCATTATCTCACAAATTGGCAGGCGTAACTTGTGTGCACTGGCCAAGTGCCAGCGTGCGATCCCCCGGCACAGCGGCCATGTGGAGGCCTCTGGCCATGCCCCCACCCCACCCCCCAGACTGCCCACACCCTCGCCCTTTTTGAAAGCCCCAGGACTTACACGTGTCCCGGGGCTTTATGATGCGCGCCACCGGGCCTTTTAAAATAGGCCCAGTGCACGTAACCCCCCTACACACGTAAATCCTCCTGGATAAAACAGAAACAAAATTTTTGGCCATGCACAACTCTATCCAAAACTTGAGCTAAGAACCCTGGGATTTCAGATCAGCTATGGAAAATTCCCAGCTATAAAGACTACTGTCAAAAGTAGGGATATACAAACTAGTCCAACTTGATTTTTTTTTTTTATGTGTGGAATATCTCAGCAATCTCTGTAGAAATCCACAGCAGATTTTGCCTGAATCTATAGAGGATTTCATATAAGGATAAGAACATAAGAAATGAAATACTGGGTCAGACCAAAGGTCCATTGAGTTTAGTATCCTGTCTCCAACAGTGGCCAATCCAGGTTCCAAGTACCCAGCTGCATCCCAAAGAAGAGATCCAGTCCTTCTTACTTATAACTAGGGATAAGTTGTAGCTTTTTGCAAGACTACATGGCTAATAATGATTTATGAACCTTTTCCTCCAGGAACTTTCCAAACTCTTTTTGAACCCAAGTATTTCAACTGCTTTCACCACATCCTCTGGTAACAAATTCCATAGTTTAGTTGTGCGCTGAGTGAAAAAATACTTTCTCTGATTTGTTTTAAATGAGCTAACTATTAGCTTCATGGAATGACCCTAGTCCCAGAACTATTTGAAAGGGTAAATAACTGTTCCTTGTTTACCCATTTTACCCCACTTGTGATTTTGGCAACCTCTATCCTATCTCCTGTCAGTTGTTTCTTCTCCTGGTTGAGGAGTTCTAACCTGTTTACCCTCACCTCAGAGGAGAGCCATTTTATCTCTTTTATCACTTTCGTATCACTTCTCTGTACCTTTTCTAGCTCTGCTATCTCTTTTTTGAGATGGAGCAACCAGAACTGCACACAATACTCAAAGTGTGATTGTATCATGGATTGATGCAGAGGCACTGTGATAACCCATGTTTTATTTTCCATTCTTTTCCTAATAATGCTAATATTCTGTTTGCTTTTTTTTTTTAGCTTCCGCCTCACACTGGGCTGAGGATTTCAAAATATTGTCCACATACCATTTTGACACACCAATCTCTCAAGTCCTCACAATTGGCTAGTGATCTGACAAATTTGAACAATTTTGTGTCATCTATGTTATTTGAGCACCTCACCCATCACTCCATTTTCCAGTTCAATTATTAATATACTGAAAAGCACTGGTCTGGTTCCCAATACAGATCCCTGGGGCACTCCACTATTTACCTTGAGAAGACGTGGACCCTTAGTCTGAGGAGGAGTTGATACTACCTGAGGAGACGGCTCCTTGGGTTCCCCCATTGGAAGGCAAAGCTGAATTGAAGTAAGGACTAGCTGGATCTTCACCCCTGGAAGCCCGCGGTCTCCCCGGGTGGAGCCCATAGGGACCCGGGCCGCTTGGGCTTAGGTGGACCTTTGAGAGATGGAAGATTCGTTGAACAGGAGCAAGGGCCAGTTGGATCTTTGCCACTGGAAGCCCGCAGCCTCCCCAGGTCCCTGTAGGGACCCGGGCTGCTGGGACTTAGGTGGGCCCTTGAGAGATGGAAGATTTGTCGAAGTCCAGTCCAGGATCAGAAGCCAGGGGTCACCTACCACCAGTCCGAGATCAGAAGCCAGAGGATCGCCAGTCACCAGTCTGAGGTCAAATGCCATAGAATCGCCAATTACCAGTCCAAGGTCAAACGCCAGAGAATCACCAATCACCAGTCTGAGGTCAAGCACCAGAGGGTCATCCAGGAGCAGGAACAAGAGTACCTGAGGCACAAACAGACTCACAGGAGTGAGCAGACTTGTTACCAAGTCGAAGAACCTGAAGGGGAGGCTTCCTTAAGTACTTCCCTAGGTCTGACATCATCTGGTGCAACTGGGGCTGATTAGCTGACGAGGGCCCTTTAAATGTGTGCTGGAGGCGCGGCCGCACGCCTAAGAGGAGGATGGCCTGGTGATGAACCAGGAAGTGTTGCAGTGCAGCCTGGCGCTGCGAAGAGGAGATCAAGGGACGCTCTCTCTGCCGCGGAACGCGGCAGGGACCCAGCAGGAGGGACTGCTCCGAGCGAGGAGAGCCAGAGGCCGCGTCGGAAATGCCTCCCCGCCGTCGCTGAGGTACTGGCAGTGGTCCTGATGCTGCGGAGGGAGGTAGGAGGGGCCAGCCATGGACGGCCGCGGCTGGGAGATATAACATAGACCATGCAATCCTGCTCTCTGTTTCCTATCCTTTAGCCAGTTATCAGTTCACAGCAGGACAGTGCCTCCTTTCCCAGGACTCTTTAATTTCTTGATGAGTCTCTTATGAGGGACTTTGTCAAACACCTTCTGAAAATCCAGATACACTATAATCAACAGGTTCACCCTTGTTCACATGTTTGTACACCCCTTCAAAAAATCTAACAGATTTGTAAGACAAGACTTCCCTTTACTAAATCTATGTTGACTCAGCTCCATTTTGTCTCTTTCTATCCAGATGGTCAGTATTTCTTTTTTCTGAATAGCTTCTACATTTTGCCCGAATCTTATGTCAGGCTCACCAGTCCAATTCCTTAGGTACCGTCGCCAATTTGAATGAGAAGTTAGAGATTACTGGTAATCAGTCTTCAATTTTATTTTTTAGATCTTTCAGAACTCTAAGGTGTATAATCGTCTGGTCTCAGTGATTTGTTACCCTTTGGTTTGTCAGTCTGCTCTGTTTCATCTTTCCAGTTCACTGTGATTTGATTCAATTCCTCTGAATCATCGCCTTAGAGGAAAGCTAGAAGAGAAAAAAACAGGGAACCTTTCCTGGCTCCTCAGCTATAGAGAAATTAACTCTCCTTGCAAAGCACCTCCCAGTGGGGAATGTCTGATAGAAAATACTACACCTTCGATTGACTGAAGACATGAATTCCATTAATAAGAGACACATTTGGGACAACCTTGCACATTTATACGTTTTGCATGGTTTTTTTCTTGTTAATGTGCATGCTATTTGAATGATTATAAAGACTCAGGGTCCATATTCAGTTGCTGTGCAGTTGTGCTATTTAGCCAGTTATACCTAACCAGCTAATGAAACTGAATTCTCCCCTTCTGCTTGGAAATCTTGTCTTTACAGTTTTCCAGTCACAATTTAAATTGCAAATCACTCCTGACTAGAACTGGGTAAATTCTGCATTCCTGTTCAGGGAATTATCTTTAACTTTGTGCTCACTTCTTCCTTACCTTGGCTGTGGATTTTCCTAAAGTCAAAGTCTCATCCACTCTTTTACTGGCTCACATTTTAACAATCATGGATTTTTTTTTTTTCTCTGTTCCCACTATTTCTGTCTCGAACCAACACGGTTTTCTCCTTTTACCCTGATTCCGAGGGCTGAGCTCCAGTTGTAAGCTCCTGCCTCTTCACAGAATTCTCTTCTGCTTGTGGGATTTTTCCCCCCACATGGAGAATCAATGCCTTTGGTGATGTCACAAACAAGGCTGACATGACCTATTAGGCGACCTACAACGTAACCCAGACCTCCCACCCAAAAACTGCAGACAAAAGACAAGTGCAATTCCACATCTGCGACACAGAGGGTAATTTTATAACTGTGCGCATAGGGCTACAGTGAGTGTGTACAAAATACTCGCTTACTCTAAGCCAAAAAAGCAGAGTTACGCTTGTAAATCTGCTGTAAAAATGAGGGAAAACGTATTCACATGGGGTAGATTTTAAAAGGTTGCGTGTGGGCATACATGTGCGTGCGCTACCCGGCGCTGAGCCGCGCTGCCTTCCCCCGTTTCCTTCCCCCTAGCCTGACCTTCCCACCCCTTCCCCTAACCTTCCCCCCCCCCCCCCAGCCCTACTCTAACCTCCCCTGGCCTTTATTTTACTTTTTGCGATCCCTGGCACAGTGGCAAATGGCCACTGTGCTGGGAGCCGCTGACCCCGCCCCCTCCCCGCCCCTTTTTGCAAGCCCCCGGGACTTACACGTGTCCAGGAGCTTTACGCCCGGCGTGCGTAACCCTTTTAAAATTCGGCCCCTAATCTGGATGTTCAGAAGTACATGCAGAAATTTACGTGCACACATTCACAGCTGCTGTGTACATTTGCAATGTGTAATATTGACTTTTAGAAATGCGTGCGTAAAGGATTTCTCAGACGTGTAAAAATATGCATGTGAGTTACGCACAGACTTTTACACGCACAAACCACCATCCCCCAATCCACCCCCCCCCCCCGCCCCCTGGCAATTGTCAAAAGCCCATTCACACACATAAAACCCAGTCATGTATCAGCCCTCTATTAGCAGGGGTAAATGTTTACAGAAAAACTAGATAATGTATGAGTGTGTAGCATTTACAGAATAGCAGCTTGAGTGTGTACATCTGAACCCTGCCCTGAAACCCCCCTGAACAACCTCTTTTTTTTCCTTATCATTTACGCGTGACATCGCATGTACTCGTGTTGTCATGATGTTTCCAATTTAGCATATGCTGTATGGGCCTGATTTTTAAAAGCATTTACTTGAGTAAAACTGGGCTTTATTCGAGTAAATGCACTTTACTTGAGTAAGTGGGTTTTTGAAAATTGCTACAATATATGCCATTGAATTGTCCATAGGATTTACTCACATAAATGCACTTTACGTGAGTAAATAGCGCTTGAAAATTGCTACAATAGTAGTTACATTTATGCGCATAACTCCTTTTGAAAATTACCCCCTATGTGTGTGCATGCTACTAATGTGGTGTTATGCCAATTATATGCTAAAAAATCCTTTGAAAATTAAACCCCAAAACAAAAGACTTGTAGACTAATTTGACAAACTTGCAAATTCTATACATTTTTTGCAAACTAGTTTGTGAATCTTTTCTTATCCTAGCCAGGAGAGGGAAGAAGCAACTTGATAGTGCGATTTCCTATACTCTGCCATACCTACCTTGATGGATCTTTGACATTTTAATGTTCACAAGGAAGCTGTAGTTTGCTAGCCAGCATGTTCTGTGGGAGACAGTTGTTCTGAACTGGAGATATTTTTAACATTGATGTGAACACGTGATAAAGCACTAGAGGAGCAGGTCTCTGAGTGCGGCGATGGATCCATGCAGAATCGCTGGACTCTTTGGTTTTAAAAATGTCTTTGCATAATACTAGGGCTCCCTCAGACTTTAGCACAGCGGTGCTTTCATTATTTTCTTTCTCCTGTCACACGCATGATGACTCCAGTTCCCCCTTCAATTGTACCCACAAAGATCTCCAGATGATAGCAGAGGTGAGTAGGAACTGTCCAGGGCTGACAGGTTGGCCTAATTAAGATGATGGTGCCAGCATTCCTCTCCAGCACTACCCGTTTTCAAGACAAGATCCTGACGGTCGTAATGTGCCATGCGCTTCTTTTTGCCACTGCTAATGAGATAAAGCCCTTACCGGTCGTGTCCCCCCCCCCCCCCACAGAATTTTCTCACCATGGTCTCAGAAATATTTATCAAGTGTCCTTGTGGTAAAGTGCTTCAATGCTGTGACTAGGAAATGCACCCCAGACCATTAAGCATTAAGATCTGCCGTAGGCAGATCTTCACTGGCAAAATTCAAACTAATCTCATTTATTTCAAAAGCTGGTTTCTTTACAGTATTGTAAAAGAAAATCATACCTACTTAAAAGGACAAGAACTTGAAGTTGTCAAACAAGTAAGAGATCTGGGAGAAGTCATCTCAGATGGCCTTAAGGTTGCCAGTCAATGTAAGAAAGCAACTGGGAAAGCTGGTAAGTAGGCTTGGCTGAATAAGCAGAGGTGTCATCAGCAGGAAGCAGGAGGAAATATTGTACCTGTGTAAGTCACTATTGATGAGATCCCCGCATTGAGTACGGTGTTCAGTTCCGGAGGCTGTACTTTCGCAAAAAGATTGAGAGGATGGAAGCAGATCAGAAAAGGGATACTAAAATGATATGTAACCACCTCCCCCCCCCACACACACACACATACACATTTTACAAGGGGAGGCACTTTCAGAAACTCAGTACAGTATCTCTTACATGGATTCTGTGATGGTTTATAGACTTAGGGGTAGATTTTAAAACATTCCGCATGCGTGCACTACCCGGCGTGCACACATGATGTGTGATTTTATAACATGCGCGCGCTGGTGCGCGCTCGTTATAAAATGCCAGGTCAGCGCGCGCAAGGGGGGGAATAATTTTGCAAATTCGTGTGGCGACGCATTGGGGTCTTCCCCAGTTCCCTCCTAGTCCACTCCAATTAAGGGACAAACTGGGAGGGAACTTCCCAACCCCCTAGCCTAACCTCCCTTCCCCTTCCCCTATCCTGCCCTCCCCCTATCCCTGTCCTAAATCCCCCCAAATTCTTTATGCTACCTTTTGCTCCTGCTTCTGAGCAGGAGCAAGCTGGTGCCGGCGCATGATCCCCGGCACAGCAGTGAATGGCCGCTGTGCTGGGCACCTTCAGCCGCCCCCCCGCCCCATCCCCTGGACTGCCCCTTTCGCTAACCCCGGGACTTACACACTTCCCGGGTGTTTACGCGCGTGGCCGGTCCCTTTCAAAATTGGCCCAGCGCGCATAAGGCCCAGGTTTTACGTGCATAAGTGATTTAAAATCCAGCCCTTAACCTGTATAGCCATAAGAGGGTAACTTTAAAAATTAAACAGTCTGCACAGAGTGTTTGAGTTCCAGAACAAAATTAATTGTACTGGAGACAAAATAAGCAAGTCCATCAGTATAGATGCAAGCAAAACTGTTCAGAGGTAACAACGTATAAGAGTAACAGGTTTTATCCAAAGGTAGTTTCAACAGTTCCACAAGACTAAGGCCAGATAAATCCTCAGTCCACTTGAATACTAGTGCAGGACTTTGGGGATCCTCCTAATTCTCCCAAAAAGTATCTTCTCCCTTTGAAATCTCTGGAATCCGGGAAAATCCTCTTCTCTCGCACAAAGAATGCTAGCACACTATCTGATGTGTGTCCCATCTCCTTAGCAAGACCTTCCCTTTTCTCTTCAACTTTGGAATCAGGAATGCAGAAAGAGGAAGATGTGCAATAATATCTGGAAAAGCTAAGTAGCTGGAAAAGTAGTCAGGAGGGCAAAAATGCTAATGGAAGAAAAAATAGGAAATACAATAAATTGGGGAGAGACAACTTTTGTTTATATATGTTATTGATAAGAGGAAGTGCAAAAGTGGGATTGCGAAACTCAGAGGACAAGGTGAAGAATGTACAGACAATGACAAAAAAAAAAGCAGAATTGCTTAACACATTTTTTTGTTCAGTGTTCACCGAGAAAGGGCTTGGAGCAGGACCACAGAAAATGGACACAAACAATTTTCAGAAAAGTTTGTTTGTGATCTGCTAGCTAAACGTAGAGTAAATAAAGTGATGGTGCTGGATAGGATGCATCCATGGGCTTTGCGGAAACTTTTCTAGCAACTCCACAGGCTGACTTTTTCAATGCATCTTTAGAGTCAGGAGTAGTTCCGGAGGACTGGAGACAGATGATGTGGTTCCTCTTTACCAAAGTGGAAGGAAAGAGGAGGATGGAAACTACAGGCCGATTAGTGTGACCTCTGTGGGGATTAAATTAATGGAATCACTGCTTAAACAGAGGGTGTTGCAATAGATTACAAAATCTGTTTAATAGATTTCAAACTCTGAAGCAGCATGGTTTTACCAGAGGTAGGTGTTGTTAGGTGAATCTAATCATTTTCTTTGACTGGGTGACCAGAGAATTGAATCAGGAGAGAGTTAAATGTAGTGTACTTGGTTTTCAGAAATGACTTAGACACAGTTCGTATTGGCAACTTATAAATAAACTGATCACTTTGGTAGGGGCCCTAAATTGACTGACCGAGTTAGAAACTGGTTGAGTGGGAAGTGAAAAATGGTAAAGGTAAATGAAGTTCACTCCAAGAGGAAGGGCGTTAACTATTAGTATGTTGCAGGGATCTTTACTTAGACTGGTTCTTTTCAACACTTTCATAAGTGATATTGCGACAGGACTAACAGGAAAGGTTTGTATTTTCTAGATGATACAAAAATCTGCAACAGGTTAGATTAGCTAGAAAGATGTGGGAAATATGAGGAGTGATATAGCAAAGCTTGAAGAATGGTCTAGAGCTAAACAAATGCTGAGTCATGCATTTGGGCTGCAAAATCTCAAAGGAGCAATTCAGTCTAGGGCTGAAATTCTTCTATGCACAAAAGAAAAGCAAGACCTGGGAGTGATATGGCAATAGCAAAAGTCTGAAAGATGCTTGAGTGCACAGAGAAAGAAATGGTCAGCAGAAAAAAGGAGGTGATATTGCCCTTGTATAAGATCCTAGTGAAACCTCATTTGGAGTACAGTTTACAGTTCTGGAGACCGCACCTTCAAAAGAATATAAACAGGATGGAGTCGGTCCAGAGGGTGGCTACTAAAATGATCAGTGGTCTTCATTGCAAAACATATGGGGATAGTCTTAAAGATCTAAATAAGTACACCTTAGACGAAAGGTGAGATAGAGGAGATATGATAGAGACATTTAAATACCTCAGAGGTATCAATGTATAGGAGATGGGTCTCTTTCAATGGAAAGGAGATTCTAGAACGAGGGGATCATGGGATGAAGATGAAAGAGGGTAGACTGAGGAGTAATCAAAGGAAGTATTTTTTTGACTGAAAGAGTGGTGGACGCATGGAACAGCCCATCCAGTGGAAGTGATGGAGACAAGGACAGTATCTGAATTCAAGAAAGCATGGGACAAGCACAGAGGATCTCTGAGGGAGTGGTAGGGATTGTACAGCTGAGTGAGTATGGATGGGCAGACTAGATAGGTCACATGGTCTTTTTTTGCCATCATGTTTGTATGATCTGACAATCATAGGATACCACAGAATAATCTTTCACCTTACAAATGGAAAAGAGAGAGGAAAACAGCCCTCTCTTTGGAGCTCGGTAAGAGCCACAATCTACGTCTACCTCTCACCAGCTCCCTTCAATGTCAAACTCATCCTCACGCCTCAGAACTCAGCTCGGTGACTCACTGAGTGGCCATGGTTACAAACCTAGCAGCACCGGTAGAGTGGCATCGAGCTTTCAAGAAGACTGGGTTAACCTGCATGCAGCCACCATGGTTATAGTGAGCATGACTGGAACAGATATATCGGGCAGTGGTGGGAACAGGATTGCGAGGTCAGGTGAAAGTCATAGGGGGCACTGGTATTGCTTTAAGTGTGGGAATTTCTGGGGGCAAATTTGAAAATGGGAAAGACCCCCATGGAGTTTTCCTTGGCACCCTGGGTAATTCAGTACCCTTGAACTTTGCACTCTGCCTTACTGTGGTTAGCAAGGACATGCCATACACCACAATGCAGGGGAGCTCAAAATGAAATCCTCCTGCGTTCCTTGCCAGCCTCCCCCTTTCCCCGCCCCTTTTGTGGCACGGATCAAAGCGCGCGTGCTGTGAAACTGTTGGGGGGTGGGGGGATGTACTTTTATCCACAGAGGGGGGAGGGGCATTTTCGCCCCCCCGATTGTTACCAGGGTTACTGCTTAGTTACCCGGGGGAAGTGTTTTGAAAGTCGCCTGCCCCGCGTCCCGTCTACCCGAAGCAGTAGAAAAGTGGAAAGAAGGACAACAGGGCAGACTGGCTGGTCCGGTTGGTCTTTCATTTGCCATCATTCACCATGTCACTGTGCACTTTGTGAAATACTCAGAACGCCCTATGAAAGTGCATTATTAAAGCTCACCGTGCACGAGCTGACATTTTTACTTTTGAAGTTCGATGATCAAAATTAGTTAAGCAGTCCCTGGTTATTCCCCTCCCCCAGCATAGGAAAGGACATTACAGAGAATATCTGAGGGATTCATACTGTTCAAATGGTGCGACTCGTGAACACAGCTCATGTCACTCAGAGGAAATAGCAGGGACCACGCTCAAAGAATTTCCACCAGCCCAAGTTAAAAAGCATCCTTATTAATCAATACGTGATGAGTGCTACGTCTCAAAACACATTACACTGTGCGTGGTGAGTGCTTTTTCTTTCAAGCTTCCTATAAATACTACCTACTTTTCACCCTTGAAGTTGAGAAGAAAGTGCATATCAAGTGCACTTAACTTTTTTTTTTAATCAAAGTTATTATGCAAGCTTGAAAAGGTAATTGTAGAGTCTGCTTGCATTTCTGTTTTGAGACAGCCTTTGTTAGTATGTATGTAGCTTGATATGTCATCCAGTGCACTGTTTCCGAAGCCTAATTGGTTTGGTTTTCAACATAGGTGTGATGAATATGCATGAGATATATTTCCATATGCCAGAGACCCAGTGCATGCAAATGTATCACCCGGATATTCATTATGAGCCTCCTGAAAATCAGACTGGGGAGGCTTGGCTCCAGGAGAGGGCTGAAAAATATCGTTCTAATGCATTACTCAACTTCTTGTATAAAGAGTTTTCTAGCACTTATAGACAGAAGAAAAAACTTCTTTAAGGAAAGTTTACATAGCATATTTCTCTTTCATGTAATGTGTGTTCCCAGCATGCAGTCCGATATTCCAATTATGTTCAGTGGAAGAATCCTTACAGTCAGCATTAGGCAGCACAATTCAGCTACCGTTTTCCTTAAATTCAGTGTATATTATAATTCCAGAAAACTGATGTCCGGTATTCTTATTGAGTCCAACGTTTTAACAGCATGTTTAGGGAAGATGTCAGTGTGTATCAGGGGCGTAACCATGGATAGCCCTCTGCTCCCCTCACTTGTGGTCCAGGCCCCCACCCCTAGCAGCAGGATTATATCCCATCAAAGTCAGCTCTTAAAGGTGCAGCAGTTTGCCTGGAGGCACTGAAATCACTGCCAGTTCACAAACCTTTATTCCTACAAGATGGATAACTTGAAGGGGAAACATCATTGCCCTTGGGCTAGACATGTAAAAGTTTCAGGTCATCAAAGTCTTTCTGTTTACTTTTGACAGGTAACTATCACCCTCCTCTCAGCTCTTGAAAGTTCAGCAATGCCTGGGCTGAGAAATGACACAATTGCTCTTCAGCTCCTGAATGATTTATTATTGTATAAACAGAGAAGGAGTGTGAGAAACAGAAGAGACAGCATAGGGAGATTGAAGAGACAGGAGATAGAGTGTTGCCAATAATAGAAAGGTTGTAGCCACTGCCATGAAGACCCACATAGGATGGGCTAAGGGATTGTGGCAGGAGGAGAGGGGCTGGTCACAGTCACCATCCATGTTAATCTTGGGACACACTCCCATCAACTGAGTTCTGGCTACAACCCTGGCATGTACAAAGTACATGTGGATGTAACGCTTGGCAGAAGAGTGGACCCTTAGGGGTAGATTTTAAGACCTGTGCACGTGCACTACCTGGCGTGCACACACATGGACACGTGATTTTATAACATGCGCGCGCATGTTATAAAATCGGGGGTCGGCGCGCGCAAGGGGGTTTATAATTGTGCACCTTGCACGTGCCGAGTCCACGCTGAGCCGTGCTGCCTTCCCCTGTTCCCTCCCGGAGGGAACTTCCCTGTCCCCTCACCCCACCTTCCCTTCCCCTAACTCCCCCAGCCCTAAGCTAAACCCCCCCCCCAAAAAAATTGTCCTACCCTGTTGCGAGCGTCAGCCAACTGCCGGCACGTGATCCCCCAGCACAGCGGCAAATGGCTGCTGTGCTGGGAGCCTCTGACCCCGCCCTGCCCCGGACCACCCCATCCCCTCTTGAAAGCCTCTTAGACGCGTCCCGGGACTTTATGCGCTTCACCGGGCCTTTATAAAATAGGCCCGGCACTCGTAATGCTTTGATAATCCAGCCCTCAGTGCTGTGATGAGCAAGTCCACATTGACAGCTGGCGGAGATGCCCTGTGACAGGATGGGCTGGAGCTTCGCCCTTACCAGCTGCCTCCCCCGCAGGTTAAGCCCTTGGGTTTTGGTGGCCAGCAGGTCTTAGGTGGGTTCCAAATGCGAGAGTCGAAGGCAAAGCATAGATCGGGGCAGGCAGTCTTTTCTTTTGGAATAGTTTGGAATGAAGCAGCCTTGTACACATGAGCAGCAGCCTGGGTTACCGTAAGACTTGAAGATGTAGTCGTTGTTAGGTGAGTGGTTTTTTTGTAATTTTAGGTTTTGTTCTTTCTTTGTTTTTTGTAATTTTTTGCATGTTTTTGCTTTTGGTTTAGTTTATGTTGTGGATTTGAGTTCTTTGCAAGAATTATAGTGTATTTATGTTTTTTGCAGAGATTGCTATTCCCCTGATGAAGCCGTGATGGTGAAACAAGGGCCCCTTGTAGGGTGTTATTCTCTTGGGTGTTATTCTCCTGAGATCGATGGGGCATTTTGAAATGATGGAATCGATATGAAACATCTAATTGATTGATTCGTCAGTATAGAAGGATCATCAAGGAGGGGATCCTTAAGTGATGGATATTGAAGTGTTGAAATGATGGAAATGTAACAGTTAATTGATTAGTACACTATCACAGAAGGACACGAAAGAGTGGATTTGTGGGTCCATAAACCATGTGGAAACATTTTTTATAGAATCGTTTTTCTGTTAGTTTATGATTTATATGTTGAATAATTGTTGCGATCTTTATTACATATGAGCTGTATCTCACTTTTAGTGGTGATGGGCTGCTTTTAAAGGATGAGTGGGTAAGAGTGTGATGTGTGTAAGGTAATTCATTGGTGTTGCATATTTTCTATGTGATGTTTTGGTAAATAAATATTGACTCTCATTTATGTGATTTGTTATTTGGTAACATATGAGAGTTGTATGTAATTCCACCCATATTTTGCTACTGTATACTGTTATTAGCTAGCACATTATAATCAAAACTAGCCTTTTTTTAAAAAACCAGTTCAGACAAGTACCTTTTTCAATATGGTCAGGACCTGTGCTTGTAATAGACTGGCGTTTCCTACTTTTAAAAGAAACTGTCAAAGTCCCCATTCCATGAAGAGGGGAAATAAACCTTAAGGACACATGGTCACAATCCTATCCTTCAGATATTGCTCAACGGCAGACTCATTTCACTTAAATTCTTCAAAAATCACAGGACTTAATAACTCAGAGCTGGCTCAGTCCTCTCCCAAGTTCCTATTCTTGTTATGTCATTTTTACCAGATCTTCTTGAATAAGAACAATATTCTCTGCACAAAATAAGCACTCAGAAGGTAATCCATCATTAACCTCAGTAACTGAGGACAGACAACTAGTATAAGATTTTTTAAAATTTGAAATAATTCCCAAGACAGGTTTTCAGCTGATATTAATCTATTAATTGAGTGGGTGCAGAGAAGGCTTTGAAAGAAGAGTCAGGAACTCATACATAAAAGTATGTTTCTTTGCTTTCCTCTTACCTTTACTAAGTAAACATGTTCTCACCTTTTGTGCCACTGAGAAAAATCCTTGCAAAGAGGCTATTAATCCATTTTGTTGCAGGCAGGAAAGAACTAACCAGGGTGCCTGGAGGAGTTTGGGTTTTCCTAATGTGCCCCCAGCAAAATAGGAACATGTATGTAATACAGAAGAGGCAGGTTTGCTACTGGCAAGGCAGAAAAAGTATCAGAAAACAGCTGAGAAGCTGCAAATCAGGAGCAGATGTGTTAAATATGATGAGGCTTTTGGGTTTTTTTTTCTATTTTTGCTAGGCAACACTTACTGACTCCTGCTATCTTCTTTGCATTCAGGAGCAATCCGCTACATTTCTTTTTTTTTTTTCATTCACTAGCTGATAGTAAGATTTAAGTCTTCATGCGGGCGACATTAATGATTTCCGATAACCTGCTCCTGGATGTCACGCCTGGGTCATAATGAAGCTTTAAGGTTAATCTTTTAAAGGGGCTAATTTAAAGATACGCAAACATTGGGGGTGTTATAAAATTGCTTCCTTTATGTGCGGGTAAACTTACAAGCACATGTCGTGTTCCAATATAAACTTACCCTGACTGTGGAGACATTTCCGAGAGCGGGGATGGGGTGGAGGTTTCACTTCCATGCACACTTTTCAATTTGAGACAATACAGAGTGAATTTTCAATGGGGTTCCACATGTAAAAATAACATATACACGCGTGTACTTTTGTTCGTGCACCAGGCGCGAACAATAGTACGCCAGATATCATAAGATACGTGCGTATCTTATAAAATTCGGGATCGGCGCGCACAAGGGGGTGCACATTTGTGCAACTTGCGTGCGCCGAGCCCTGCGCACGCTGCCCTTTCTCTCCGAGGCCGCTCCGAAATTGGAGCGGCCTCGAAGGGAACTTTCCTTCCACCCCCCTGCACCTTCCCCTCCCTTCCCCTACCTAACCCACCCCCCCCAGCCCTATCTAAACCTTCCCCCTACCTTTGTTGTTAAAGGCGTAACTCTGCGTGCGCCAGCGGGCTGCTGGCGCGCCATCACCCGACCCAGAGGCTGGTCTGGAGGCCTTGACCACGCTCCCGGGCTGGCACCACGCCCACGCTATGCCCCCGGAACGCCCCAAAATTCGCGCCGCCCACCCGACATGCCCCTGACACGCCCCCCTTGCGAAGCCCTGGGACTTACGCACGTCCCGGGCTTGCGCACGCCGCCGAGCCTATGCAAAATAGGCTCGGCTCGCGCAGGGGGTTTTTAAAAGGGTTACGCACGTACCTTATGCGCGTAACCCTTTTAAAATCCGGTCCATAAGTAGCATGTAGGCTAACCAATTTGAGATTGGTTTCTTTAAATCCGATCAATTACAAGTCTGTTTAGTATACCCCCCCCCAAGTCTTCTTGAAAGAAATGCCTCCCCACTAATCAAATTCATCACTGATAATATCAACATTTATTTATTTTATTTATTAATTCTTATATACCGATGTTTCATGAGAACATATCACATCGGTTTACATTAGTTAACAAATATTCATTTAAAAATATTTGCATTTCCAAAATTAGAATGAAAGGAAGTAAATACAAAGTTTCATAATAAACTAATATAAACAAATAAAATAGTAAATAATTACTAAAAAAAAATTACTAAACATTTAAGCAGTTAAAGATGCAGAACAGTAAGAGCAGAGATAATATATGTAACTAAGTATATAAAATAAAGGGGAAATATAATCTTTAAATTAAGACTCTTGGAAGGCTTGTTCGAATAGCCATGTTTTAACACCCTTTTTAAACACTTTAATATCTGATTCCATCCTTAATTCCTGTGGTAGAGAGTTCCACAGTTGGAACCCCAGCCATCATCCTAGGTGACTTCAACCTACACGTAGACGCCTTTCCCTTAACCTCCAACCGCGAAGCTCTCCTGACCACACTCACTGCCATGCGCTTCAAACAAATCAAAAACTCCCCCATGCAAAAATAGGACATTCTTTAGACCTAATATTCATAAACTCACACAGCCGATTCTCGGAACCTCCCTCACGCACACCGGTCCCATGGTCCAATCACACACTGATACAAGAAAATCTCTCCATAAACAAATTAGACAGCGCCCCATCAAATCACCTTTCTACAATCCAATTCAGAAAAGCATGCAAGACGGGCGACCTGATGGAAACTCTTCCAGGCGCACTGAAAAATCTAGATTTAACCAACACAGAATCGGCCTTTGCTACATGGAACACCATTACAAATGACATAGCCAACAAATACTGCCCTCTAATAACCAAACAATTAAATCCTTCCCATCAAAACAAAAACATATGGTACTCCCCTGAACCAAAAAAACTGAAACACCACCTCAGAAATGTCGAAAAGAAGTGGCAAAGTCTAGCACCCTCAGCCTTCTGACCAACTACAGAACCGTACTACACAATTATAGAACAACCATTCTAAAAACTAAACATGATTATTATGCAATGAAAATACACGATTTCCAATACAATGCCAAAGCCCTCTCCAACTGTGTAACAAACCTAACAAAGATAACTCCCTCAGCAATATCTGACAAAGAGTCCAAAACAAAATGCAATGAGCTTACTCACTTCTTCACTGACAAAATCACAAAACTAACAGCCAATTTCCTCCGCCCAATTCAAACAAAATTATATTCCCCCAAGAAACCAGACACTGACCTAAATACATTTGAGAGTACCTCTTCCTCAGAAATTTAGATGATCACAAGAAAAATAAATCCCACAACTCACCCAGCAGACACCATCCCGATAAAATCCCTAAATCCATTCCAAACATACTAGCCACACTCTTATCAGACATCATTAACACTTCCCTAACACAGGGATTTGTACCAGGTGCCATAAAAGGCACAATGGTCAAACCCATTTAAAAAAAAACAAACATCTGAACCCCTCAGAGCCAGCAAATGTCCGACCAATATCCATTCTCCCCTTCTTAGCCAAAATCCTAGAAAAAATAATTAACCAGCAATTAACTGATCACCTTGACAAACACAAAATTCTTTACCCATCCCAATTCGGTTTCCGCAAGTTTTTTTTAGCACCGAAACACTATTAATCTCCCTCACTGACACAGTTCTCAGAGGAACAGACAGAGGCCAGTCCTATATTCTAGCAATGCTCGACATCTCGGCAGCCTTTGACACCATTAGTCACAAGATCCTAGTTGACAGATTAATAGAAATTGGCCTAAATGGTAGTGCACTTCAATGGTTCAAATCTTACTTAGATAACAGATTTTACAAGGTTAAATTCCCAACAGCAGGCCGATACAGTACACACATTTGGATGCTAGCTTTACCCCTTATTCAGTAAGGGGTAATAGCGCGTCAAAAATGCGCATCCAACCCCCCCAAAGCTAGAGACCTCGGAGTAATCCTTGCTAGTGAACTTAACTAATAGCAAATGCATGTTGATGGCCCTATTATTCCCGTGCGATTCAGTAAGTAAAATGTGCAGCCAAGCCGCACATTTTACTTTCAGAAATTAGCGCCTACCCAAAGGTAGGCGTTAATTTCTGCTGGCACCAGGAAAGTGCACAGAAAAGCAGTAAAAACTGCTTTTCTGTACACCCTCTGACTTAATACCATGGCGATATTAAGTCGGAGGTCCCAAAAGTTAAAAATAATTTAAAACATTTTTTTTTAAATTTTAAATCGCCCTCGGCTCACGGGTTGAAAACCAGACGCTCAATTTTGCCAGCGTCCAGTTTCCGAATCCGTGGATGTCAGTGGGTTTGAGAACCGATGCCGGCAAAATTGAGCCTCGGCTGTCAAACTCACTGACAGCTGCTGCTCCTGTCAAAAAAGAGGTGCTAGGGACACAATAGGCTCGGCGCGTGTAGGGGAGGTTTGGGGTAGGTTTTCGGGGGGTACGCGTGTATCCCTTTGAAAATCTACCCCATTTTGTATAGGCTCAGCGACGTGCACAAGCCCTGGGACGCGCAAATGTCACAGGGCTTTGAAAAAAGGGTGGGAAGGGGCAGGGTGGGGGTGGGGTGCCAATCTGGGGGCGGGACTGAGGCCTCCGGCATGGTGGCCGTGCCGGGGGTGGCTGGCGCCTGCAAGTTACGCCTGCCAGAGGCAGGCGTAAATAAGACAACAAAGTTAGGGAGGGGATTTAGGTAGGGCTGGGGGGCGGGTTAGAAATGGGAAGGGAGGGGGAAGGTGGGGGGAGCGGAAGGAAAGTTCTCTCTGAGGCCTCTCTGATTTCGGAGTGGCCTGGGAGGGAACGGGGAAAGCCATCGGGGCTTCCCTAGGGCTCAGCGCGCGCAGTGTGCACCCCCTTGCGCACGCCAATCCCGGATTTTATAACATGTGCACGGCTGCACACGCATGTTATAAAATCGGGCGTAGATTTGTGCGCACTGGGTTGTGCGCACAAATCTATGCGCGATTGCGTAATTCTGAATATCTGGCCCTTAGTGAATCAGGCCATAGTTATAATTATGTAATGGATTAGGCTGAAAAATATTCAAAGAGCTAAGTCCAACTTGTTTTTCATTGCCTAACAGTAATCATATAGGGCAAAAGAAGTCCACGAAACATGATAACATCTTGCAGTTAATTCTGTATCATTCTGGAAAAAGTGTTTTTGCAGTCCCACATGTGGGTAGCAACCAGCTTAAGTCTGTACAGCCAAAATCCAATGGTCAAGTAGAACAATTTTATTTATTTTCATTTATTCATTTTTTCCCCTTATCAATCTATGACACTTCCTAGATCATGTTTTTCTTCTTTTGTTTACCTTACTTTTAGTGATTCTGTTTCTTGGTATTTGTAAAATATAAATGTAACTCCCTGATGGGCCACTTAATAAGGATAACTTTCAAACAGCTGCGCACGTGCCTGTATATGCATGTATATGGGTGTACAAAAATCTACTACTGTATTTTAAAGCTGCTACTTAGCTGGATAAGTCTTAAAAACATTGTAAATAAGAGAGATGGATAAGTATTAAATAGTTCTACATACAAGATAGACAATAAGTCTGCTACATAGTCTGATAAGTAGCGTTTTTAAGACTTATCTGGTTATGGAGCAGCAAAGCTGCCATACTGGGTGAGACCAAGGGTCCATCAAACCCAGCATCCTGTTTCCAACAGTGGCCAATCCAGATTATAAGTACCTGGCAAGAACCCAAACATTAAATAAAGCCCATGTTACTAATGCTGGTAATAAACAGCGGCAATTTCCTATTAGTTTATGGAATTCTCTCCAAGAATTTGTCCAAACCTTTTTTAAACCCATCTAAACTAACTCCCTTAACCACATCCTCTGGCAACGAATTCCAGAGCTTAATTATGCATTGAGTGAAAAATAATTTTCCCCAATTTGTTTTAAATGTGCTACTTGCTAACCTCATAGATTTCCCCTAGTCCTTTTAATATCCGAAAAACCAAATAACTGATTCACATTTACCCATTCAAGTCCTCTCATGATCTTAAAGACCTCTATCATATCCCCCTCAGCCATCTCTTCTCCAAGCTGAACAGCCCTAACCTCTTCAGCCTTTCCTCATAGGGGAGCTGTTCCATCCCCTTTATCATTTTGGTTGCCCTTCTCTGTACCTTCTCCATCGCAATTATATCTTTTTTGAGATGTGGCGACCAGAATTGAACACAGTGTGGTCTCACCATGGAGCGATAGAGGCATTATGACATTTTCTGTTTTGTTAACCATTCCCTTCCTAATAATTCCTAATATTCTATTTGCTTTTTTGACTGCTGCAGCACACTGAGCTGACGATTTTAAAGTATTATCCACTATGATGCCTAGATCTTTTTCCTGGGTGGTAGCTCCTAATATGGAACCTAACATTGTGTAACTACAGCAAGGGTTATTTTTCCCTATATGCAACACCTTGCACTTGTCCACATTAAATTTCATCTGCCATTTGGATGCCCAATCTTCCAGTCTTGCAGGGTCCTCCTGTAATGTATCACAGTCTGCTTGTGATTTAACTACTCTGAATAATTTTGTATCATCCACAAATTTGATAAACTCACTCGTTGTATTCCTTTCCAGATCATTTATATATATATTGAAAAGCACGGGTCCAAGTACAGATCCCTGAGGCACTCCACTGTTTACCCTTTTCCACTGAGAAAATTGACCATTTAATCCTACTCTCTGTTTCCTGTCTTTTAGCCAGTTTGCAATCCACGAAAGGGCATCGCCTCCTATCCCATGACTGTTTAGTTTTCGTAGAAGCCTCTCATGAGGGACATTGTCAAACGCTTGCAAAGTACTGCAGGGACTTTCCCACCTCAGGCCCTTTAAGGCTGGGAACTGAACACACCTAAGGGGAAGCTGGGTCTCAGTGTCATGGTGGTGAGGAATGCCAGGTCCAGCAGCATTCTTGCTGCCCTGAGGCCGGGCTACGTCAGAGCCAACAGGAGAGACAAGGAGGCATGAGAGGCTTACTCTGGCGGCTTCCAACTGTGCTGAGGCTGACCAGCGTCAAGGTTGAGTGCTGCAGCTCATGGGGGCTACCTGCGGGCCACAAATCTTAACACACTGATGGTAGGATTTCTGGCAACTCCTGTGCTTTCAAGATCCAGGTCAGGCTTCCTGGTTGTTTCCCCATGTGGAGAAGGACCTCTACAGCCTTGGGCCTTTCCCCTTGAGGTGGAAAGCACCTGCAGCGACCTGTCCTTGAGGAGCGGCACCCTGAGTGCCCCACACTCCTGTTGAGTTCCTCCTAACTTGTCCCACCAAGCTTTGAGCACACCATTATCTAATCCCAATAATACTCTTCCTGGAGCAGTGGTTCCCAACCCTGTCCTGGGGACCCTCCAGCCAGTCGGGTTTTCAGGATATCCACAAAGAATATGCATGAGAGAAAATTTGCATGTTATGGAGGCAGTGCATGCAAATTTTCTCTCATGCATATTCATTGTGGATATCCTGAAAACCTGACTGGCTGGGCGGTGCCCAGGTTGGGAACCACTGCCCTAGAGGATCCTTTCCCCAGTCATCTTAAAGGAGCCACAGATTCAAAATTCAATAAGCCTCCCATCCTGAACTACACACTCTGGTTCTCCATGCAATTATTTTATCTGCACTTTTCCATAATGTTTAATTTCTCCTATCCACCTTCAAGAACCATTCAGTTGCACAAAAAAATCATGGGTTGGGTTTCCCCAACTCTTTCCAAGGCTATACTCAAGTGGCACAGAGCCCAACTTGGAGATCCATCATGTAAATGTTTTTAGTTATTTTAGAGTTTTATGTACATACCAAAATTGGTGTTTTTCATAGTTTTCTCCCATTCCCATCACTCTGACTTCCTCCTCCCTCACTATTACTCTCTCAAATGATTCATATGACCAGTATAGAAAAATCAGTAAAATAAATAAATGCCAGTTCTATAGCTGGATGTGATGTACTGATATTAAAAGGCCTGTATTCGGAAAGGCACAACAATATAGCACAGCTCCTCCTCTGGAAACTGTGTAACCAGTATAAAATCGCTGTACCTGAAAAACCCTGGGATCACGACCCTGACAGAATCACAGAGAATTAAGAAGTTGTGATCCCATGGAACATTTCTATTTCAACCGATAAAAAAGCTCAGTGCAAGAGAACCAAACAAAGTGGTGATAGAGAAAAATACAAGAATGGCATTACGAATAGTATCAATACCAAGTCACTATTCCATACAGCAAATGGAGAGAGAAAACATTGTCAAGTATCAAGAGATGCAATCAGAGACCAAGATAATGTGGCAGAGAGATACAGAAACAGTCCTAGTTATATTGGGCACCACCCATCTGATTAAAAAGAGCTTCCACGTGCACCTTGTCATTTTCCTCATACATATTGACCCTAGGAACTCCAGAAGGAGGTCTTCTTTGGCACAATTCAAGTATCAAGATGAGCAATGGCAGAAAATTTGAGAGATTGATATAATACACAACATTCTTTGGCTTATGAATGAGGTTATGGTATGTGCAAAACAAAACCAAACGGGAGACATTACCCGCTTGCTTGATCTGCCCTGCTCCCATTGCTCCACCACTGTTTGTGCTGCTGGCATTGTCTCCACTGCCTCCAGTGCACGTGTGGCTGATACTATTATCTGGCCTGCTATACACCCACCTCGCTTGTTTTCTCTCCTTTTCCTGCAATGTTGCACTGTTGGCTTCTGCTGTTGCATAACTACCTGTTGAGCCTCCATTTTCTTCCTACTTCTGCACAGCTTGTTGCATCCTCAAAGCCAGTGGTAATTTTCTAAAAAAAAATACTACCAGGTCAGGGCCAGTGGAAGCCTCCATCTTCCATGGCAGCTGCAATAGGAAAAAGAAAGCAAATTTCCAAAGGCCCCCAGATCGACAATCTAGTGTGATCTAGCAGAAATTCACTGCTGCTCAAGGCCTTTTCAATCCTTGCTGTCCAGCTCCTCCTCCTGCTGGCTCCAGCTGCTGACGCTTCTGTTATATTATGTCTTGGCTCCTCATAGCTTTCAGTGAGTTTGAGCCACACTTTGCTCATACTACGATGCTGTCTCCCAAAAACTGTAGACAACCCCACATGGCGCAAACTCACTGAGAGCAATGAGGAGCAAAAGATAAGGATACAGACAGTGGTGATTATCGAGGCCATGAGAGGGATCATGGTGTGCAGAGGAGCCTGAAGAAGCAGAGGCCCAATACGAGTGTGGTGGGAGGGAAGGATTGGAGAGTTCAGGGCAGGGGGCAGTTGTGTTTTTCTGGTGTTTATTGGATAAATACAGATTTGGGGGTGTTTTTTTCTTTCGGATATTTAATCTGTTTCTTTTGGTTAAGACTGAGGGATAGAAGCCCTGTTTACCATATAAAAAGTGCGCTTATGTCACTTTTGCTTCTATCATCACTGACATGAGTGGCTAAAAAAAAAACCAAAAACGTAAAATTCAAAAACAAGACTAAAGTACCAGACCACCTCCTGTTATTGTAAAGTGACAGCTCTTGCTGTCTTCTGCGCTAATAACTTATTTCAATACATGTAATGAGCATTCTTCAGAAGCAGTAATTACTAGGTATGAAATGGAAATGTCATCACGCTGGGCATGAATCAAATCTTTTGTTTCCTTCTGATTCAGAGGTATATATGACATGTATAACTGCAGAGCCAACTTGATTCCTGATATATATATATATATATATATAAACAGATCTTACATTCCAGTGTACTATTTAAATTTACCACTTGTATATTACTACTTTTATAGAATCACATGAGTCTAAGAATGCAAATTCTGTAACTATGGAATCATGGATATGGGGTAGGTGAGACAACTCTGATTTAATTGAAACCTCTTCTAAGTTGAGGGTTGCTCAACTCAGTTCAGATGAGAGACCCTTTTTTGGGGGAGGGGGCCAAGGCTACTCTAACCTACCATAACTTGGCCTGCAAAAACAATCTCCTACTGGTGATGAATCCTGTTATGTGCCAGACTCCTGAGTCAAAAATAGGTTGACCTTCAAGCCTGAGCCTCATTACAAGGACCTATGCAGGTGCAAGTACTACGAGCACTCTTGAATTTGTGTACCTTGTAGTTAATTTACAAAGGGAAACTGCCCAGGTAGTTTCTCTTTGAAAATTAGCCACAAGCTAATGCAGGTAGAGAAATGCTAGTGGATCTTGCACCTGCTATTTTGGTGGAGTGCCTGCCTGCTTGAAAATGCACACGTAATTTTCTCTCCCCTGACCTATCTCCCTATGGCCAATTTTTGATGTGGCTAAATCTACCCGCCTAGTGCAACAAGGCAGCTCGATTCCGTTTGCCAGTCTAACCCAGCGCACATCAAAAGTCCAAAGTCTTTGTGTGGCCTACTTGGATTTCCCTGTCTTCCTTGTCAAAGTTGGCTTGAATTATCTATGGCAAACGGAAAGGATTTTACAAGCTCACTAAGAGGTAGATATTAAAAGTGCTGCCCGCGCAAAAACGGCCACATACGCGGGCCGTGCGCAAGGAACGCAAATTTTAAGAAGCCCCAAACTACGCTGGTACATACCCATGCGAGCATCAAGAATAAGGGGGGGCAGAAAAGGGGCTCGGCATGGGCGTTCCAGGGCAGGACTAAGACTTGGGCGCTTAACTCCGAATTTTAAAAAAGTTGACCATGGTACGCGTCCATGTGTTATCCGCATATCTTTGCAGCAGGTCCTGATGAGAAGCAAGTCTAGATCTCGAGTTATAGGGCTTTCAGCATAGCGTAAAGGTTCAGGGTCAAGTGGGGGGCTTACAGGATGAAGAACCAGAGGATCTTGAAGACCTCAATATCCACTGGACAAACTGGTGAACTAATTGGAAAAACTGGTTTTCCCCTCATGTTTTAAAATCCGCCCGCATTCGCATGTAAAAGCCGCTAAAGCCCTAGCGGAAATACGCGCAGGACACTTACTCGAGCCGCCTCTTAAGATTACGTGCACACAAATGCACGGCAGGGGGATTTTAAATGATTTGCACGTACTTGCGCTCACGATATAAAATTGCAGCACATCTCCGCTCGCGTGGATACGCGGGTTTATGGGTGCACGCGTGTTCCTTTTAAAATTAGCCAGTAAGGGGGTGATTCGGTAACCCAAGGTAATCGTTGATGTGGTATCAGTGAATAGGCCCCCATTAGAAAAGAAAAGGGGTTCACAGCAAATAACTCACATTAATTTATGTTTAATGCAGTTTATCATACTAAAAGCTCCAGCGTACTTTACACCTGCTGTTTGTTTGGGCAACTAAGAGGGGATAAATAGCGTGCCTACTTTTGAAAATGTCAAGTACATGTTCTGTTTATTCCCTTGTACCTAAACACAGCCCCAGGAATGTCTCTTTTTAACCCTGCTAAAAGTAAATGCACTAATAAAGCCCATGCATACTCTCAGCATGGCATAGGAGGGTAATTTTAAACCAAGTGCAAGATGCACTTGGTTTAAAATGGCAAAAAAATGAGTGTTTAGATAAATGAGTGTTTAGATAAATGAGTGTTTAGATAATTCCACTGGATGTTTTGACAAACCAAACCATTACAAGAGTAAGCGGTCCTAAAATTGTCCCTTACTAGTGATGTGTGCCTCATAGTAACAGAGTGAAGATTGGCAGAAAAAGACCCATCCTCTCTGCCCAGCAAGCTTTGGTTTTATTTTTTACATTTTATTGTTAGGGTAATTGTTGCTCTGGATGGATTACTCTGCTCAATACAAGTTACCCTTTTCTTCTTCATCATCATTTCGCCTCTAGCAAACTTCTGTGTTTAACCCAAGCCCTTTTGAATTCCTGGCCCGTTCTTACCTTTAGCACCTCTTCCGGGAGGACATTCCACACATGCACCACCCTTTCCACGAAAAAATACTTCCTGACGTTGGTCCTGACTCGGTGCCCTTGGAGCTTCATATTATGATCCCTTGTTCTGTAGTTTTCTTTCCATCAAAAAAGGATAAATTCCTGTGCATTATTAATACATTTCAGTTATTTAAAAGTCTCCATCATATCACCCCTGTCCCAACTGTCCTCCAATATGTACATATTTAGGTTCTTTAGTATCATCTCACAACTCTTAATGCAGCCCCATACCATGTTGGGTGCCTTTCTCTGGACTGCTTCCATCTTGTCTCTCATAGACGGTCTCCAGAACTGAACATGAGGACTCACCAAGGACCTGTACAGGGCATTATCACATCCTTTTTCCTGCTGGTTATGACTCTTTTTATGCAGCCCAGCGTCTTTCTGGCTTTAGTCACTGCCTTGTCACATTGCTTCACCGCCTTCAGATCATCAGACACTACCACACTGAGGTCTCTCTCCCATTCTGTGCACATCATATTTTTTACCCCCATCACGTACAGCGCATTTGGATTTCTGCATCGCAAATGCATGATTCTGCACTTCTTGGCATTGAATTCCAACTGCCAAACCTTTGACCATTCCTCAGGTTTTCTTAGATCACTTTTCATTCTCTATACCCCTTCAGGGGTCCAATTAGTTGCAGATCTTAGTGTCATCCACAAAAAGGCAATCTTTTCCTTCTAACTCTTTCGCAATATCACTCACAAAGATATTGAACAGAACTGGCCCTAGATCCGATCGCAGAAGGCAATCCACTTATCACTCATCCCTCCTCAAAGTAGGTTCTATTTACAACTACTCACTGTCGTCTATCAGCCAACCAATTTCTGATCCATTCCACCACCATAGGAACCATTCCCAAGCAGTGCGGGCATGTTATAAAATCGGATGGCTGCGCGCCAGCAGCCGGCAGGTGCGCGGAATTTACCTCTGCTCTCGAGGAGTAGTTAAGTATTAAAATAAAAAATTAGGGGCTAGGTAGGGTTAGGTTAAGGGTCAGGGATGAGACAGGAAAAGGTGGAAAGGGTAGGGTTAGGGCTAGGGAAGTTCCCTCCCAGTCTGCTCTTTAATTGGAGTGGACTGGGAGGGAACTGGGG
Organism: Rhinatrema bivittatum; assembly: GCF_901001135.1. NCBI lineage: Eukaryota > Metazoa > Chordata > Amphibia > Gymnophiona > Rhinatrematidae > Rhinatrema > Rhinatrema bivittatum. The sequence continues at coordinate 158,087,885 of NC_042617.1, forward strand.
AAGGCCTACTCGCGTTGCTGCGCGTACTTCATAAAATTCCCCCTTGCGCGCGCGAGTTGTGGTCCACCCGCACATGTGCGCACAGATGTTGTATTTTATAACATGCGCATGGTGACGCGTGCATGTTATAAAATCGGCACATCCATGTGCATGTGCCATGAACTGCGCGTTCGCTCCTTTTAAAAATCGACCCCTAAATCTGTGTGTGTGCATATATGTGAGAGGGTGGTGGTGTGTTTGTGTGTGTGTGTGTGTGTATGTGTGTGAGAGAGAGATGGTAGTGGGAGTGGGGTGTATCCAGCTAAATGCCACTTCTTAGCTGAATAAATTGGAACTTATCTGACTACTTACTGAATAAGTCTGAACTCACGAATTTTACATAAATGAGCATGTTTTTGCACATACGTACTCATATTTTATAACCTACGCCTATCATTTGCACACGGGTTATAAAATGCAGTAGTAAATCTGGATGTGCCTGTATACACGCATAAATGGGTGCAGATGAGCAGTTTTGAAAGTTATCCTCTCAGTATCCTGGAATATAATTCATCGGGCCCCTTGGCCTTGTCGACTTCCAGTTTCGCTAGCTCCACCCAAACATTGTCTTCCATAACTGGAGTGGTATCTGCCCCGCTTCCTTCCATGCACTTACCAACCAGCAATGGTCCTTCCAAAAGGTCTTATTTAGTGAACATGGAAATGAATTGATTGTTTCATGTTTCTGCTTTTTTCTCATCTTTCTCCACACAATGACCTTGTCTTCTTTCAGTCTTACAATACCATCTCTGGCCTTCAGCATATCTGAAAAACGTTTTGCCACCTTGCTTTACCTCTTTGACAAACCTCTCTTCCACACGAGGTTTTGCCATCCTGATTTCTTCTCTCATCTCTTTCAGCTTCATCAGATATTCTTCCCTGTGTACCATTTTTTTAATTCCTTTATATTTTATGAAGGCTGGTCTTTTTGCTTTTATTTTTTTCAGTCATCTCTTTAGAGATCCATATCGGTTTCCTTTTTCTCTTACCTATAATGCACTTCTTTTACATACAGATTTGATGCCTTTTTTTTAATAGCTCATTTGATTTAGCCCACTGTTGTTTCACTTCTTCCATCTCTTCTCTGCTTTTTAGCTTCCCCTCAAAGTATTTCCCCATTTTAACAAAGTCTGTATTTCTGAAATCCATGATCTTGAGCTCTCCCCTCCCCCACTGTACAATGGCCCAGTTTTCCCCATTCACACTCACTCCCCCTACCAGTATGGCCCAGTCTGTCCCAGTCACACTCCCCCTCCTCCCCCCCCCCCAGCATGGTACAGTAACACTCACTCCCCTCCCCCCTCCCCTCAGTATAGCTCAGTGACACTCTCACACTCAATCAGCAGTACTGTGCATTTAAGTGAAATGTTCCCCCAAAGCCCTTCATGACACTCCTGATCACATTTTTCTTTCTACCATACACCATTCTGAGCAAGGGTTTGTCAGTTAGTTCCCCGCCCCTCGTCCTCTCTGTCTCTCCTCCAAGCCTGCTGCCATGGTGCACTCTCTGGGAGAAGCCAGCCCGCCAAACATCAGCTTGAAAAAGACTATGCAAATTTGAATTTAGCGTGCAAAGTATCTGTAGTAAATCTATTCACGCATTATTCAGGACGATTGCGCCTACGTGGTTTATAAAATAGCAATGTACATGAGAAAGTGCAAACCATGCCCTGACGCACCCCAGACTCCCCCCCCCCCCCCACACGTTTTTTCCACGCGTAGGTTGATATTCGCGCATATCTGACCCATTTGAAAAGTAGGACTTACATGCGAACGCTTCACATTCGCACATATATTCTGTTTTCACAGGTGTAACTATTGAAAATTCACTCCTAAATATCATTTTACAGAGAATCCGATAAATGATTAACAAAAAAAAAAAACCATGACATGTAAACACCATTGGATTCATATTTTTCTTGATATCACTATGGCAACGCAGGTTGAGAAAAAAAAAGACATTTTTGGCCTTTAAAGATGACTTAATGAAAATAACAGCAGATGTTTCTGTTTTGTATTCTGCCACGTTAAGAATAATCTTAAATAATAATGGAAGATTTTTTTTTGATGGTGACGAAGCCAAGCCACCATTAGATAAAGAAATTAAAAAATATATAGCTAAAGATTGTACCACAGAAATATTTTTGGTTTGCCAACATCTAAATGGCTCAGTTCATTGAAATACCTTTTCTTCCCCTCTGTGGGATGTCATATAACTTAATTGCTTTATTACTTAAGCTCTGGTAATCAAATAAAATGTTCCAAGAGGACCAATATTTTTGTCATTACCTTTCGTTTTTTTGTTTTCTTTGTCCTCTGAATTGTGATATAGATGTTAATTACTTGTTCTACTACTTAACACTTCTATAGCGCAACTCTGTGAAGACAGAGTTCACGAAACTCAGGTAACAATGTGGCATTTCCTGTCAATTGTTATAGGAGATAGAAGGCTGGTGCAATTTTATTTGGATTTTTTTCATACTTTTCTCCACAGCGATGGTCAGAACTGATATTTCTCCTAAACATGAATGAGAAAATAAATGTTAAAAACTATGCTACTTGAGCCAAGAAAGCTAATATTTTGAGAAGTCTGCCTTTAATAAGCACACAAGCTCCAAAAGAAGCAATGCATTTTTAAACAGGCGCTTCTGCCATATGCCAGACATTTCACTGATTTATGCTTACTGAAGTTCAGCATGAACAGCCTGGGAACAAAAGCCCCCTTCATCCCAGTGAGAAGAGACAAATTTACATACGCAGACATGCTTAGTCGCTGGAAGCACAAACAGGCCAGACCATTAAAATGAATAACGGAGGATAGATGCTGCTTATTGGCACACCTGGTTTTCCATTACGTATCGTTACTTAAGGTGAAAGCCGCCCCCGCACTTCCCCCAATATTTGTATGGATGCAAACATCTCTTGGAGTTCCACTGATGCAGAGACTACCAGGGTACCCCTGGGGCTAGAGAGCACAGTCTAGGGAAAGCTGGTGACTGGAGCAAATCATGTTGACTTCTCTCCTAATCCGGGGATATAAAAACTCTTTAGTGTCGTGAACTTGGAACAGTGGGTACTGAACATGCTCCCAGGGAGCCCAAGCTTCAATAATCCGAATAATTCACCAAATGCACAGGCGAGTGGGCCCACAGAGATTTATGCTAATATTTTATAAACTGCATGGTGGGAGCTGCACAGTTGATAAAATACCTCATATTTCCGCCCAGAAAGTATGCACGTATATTTCAGTATATGCATATATTTGTTATGCTGGAAAAAAGTATGCTTTACCCATGTTATAAAATTATGTGCATATATTTTATGCATATAATGCCAGATTTTAAAAGGCCTGCCTGCGCGTCCATGTATGCGCAGTTCCCGCTGCGCGCACATGGACGTGGCTATTTTATAACATGCACGCGCGCAGATGCACACCGGATTTTAATGTCCGCGCATGCATATGCGGGCGGGTGGCAATTTTTTCAATTACGCGCAGCGACGTGATTGGGCTTCTTCCCAGTTCCCTCCCAGTCCGCTGCAATTAAGGAGCGAACTGGGAGGGAACCTCTCTACCCACCTACCTAACCTTCCTCCCTTTTCCCCACCCCGACCCCTAAATGTAGCCTAACTAACCCTTTTTTTTTTTTTTATATCTTACCTGCTCTGGTAAGCAGAAGTAAGCGCTGGTCAGCTGCCGGCACGTGTTTTCCCGGGACAGCGTCTAATGGCGCTGCACCGGCCTGTCTCCCCGCCCAGACCCGCCCCTTTCATCTGGCCTGGCACTTTGGCGCGTTTCAGGGGTTACACGCAAGGCCAGGTCCTTTAGAAAATGCGAGCGGTGCGCACTGGGCCCAGCCATGCGCGCAACTCCCGAATTTTACGTGCGCGGAACTTTTAAAATCTGGCCTATAAAAATTATAACGTGCACATAATACCTCTGAATTATATGCCGAAGCAGGTATTTTATGAAGTATGCGCATTGTCCGCATAGGGAAATTCTTGTGTGTGTACTTTTCGTCATCAGTTCACCCAGACCCTCCAGTGTTTCACCCTGATCTCCCCATGACTTAATGCAGACCTCCCACCCAAAAACTGAAGACAAAACACAAGTGCAATTGCACTTCTGTGACTTACAGGCCGATACAGTAAGGAGCGGTAGGAAGAGGTGCGTTAGTGCCGGGCGCACCCGCGTTTGCCGCACGCACAGTTCGGATCACCCACCGCTCGATACTGTATTTAAATAGCTTGCAAATGCAAGCCACGTTCAAGAAGTGTCCGTGAAGCGTTAGGCCCGCGCAATCCATTTTACTGTATAGAGCGCTATACAGCGCCTATACAGTATCCTGGGTGCGCTGGTACCTGTCATTTCAAACGTCATTTCAAATGACGTTTGAAATGACAGGTACCAGGGGGGATTGCGAGTCCTCTCTCCCCCCCTCCCGAAGCAAGGCGCAGGGCGAAAATTAAAACAAAAGTGAATAAAGTGAATAAACTGTAATAAAAGTAAACTTACTGCATGTGAATTTTCTTTGAACAGTCCTCTCTCTCTCTCCTCCTCCCGAGGCACGCACCGCGGCTCTCCTGCCTCCCGGGGGCAGACGGCGGCAGCCAGCAGCGAAAGTGGCTTCCAGCAGCCCCCGCCGGCGAAGGAGAATGAATGTGCACCTATGCATGCAATTTGGTCTCTCAAGGCATGACGTCACGACGTTTGGCATCACGGCGTGTGACGCCTGTGTGTGCAATTTGGGCGCTCAAGGCAGTGCATTAGCGAACGCCGACGTCACACCCCGTGACGTCAAACATCGTGACATCACGCCTTGAGTGACCAAATTGCACGCTCAGGCGTACACAGGCGTACATTCATTCACTGCCGGCGGGGGCTGCTGGAAGCCGCTTTCGCTGCCGGGTCCCTCCGGCTGGATGAATGCACGCCCGCCGGCTCCCTCCGCCTGGATGAATGCACGCCCGCCGGCGCGTACAGGCGTGCATTCATTCACTCACCTTCGCCGGCGGGCGTGCATTCATCCAGGCGGAGGGAGCCGGCGGGCGTCCATTCATCCACCTTCGCCAGCGGGGGCTGCTGGAAGCCGCTTTCGCCGCCGGCTGCCCCCAGGAGGCAGGGGAGCCGCAGTGCGCGCCTCAGGAGGAGGGGAGAGAGGACTGTTCAAAGAAAATTCACATGCAGTAAGTTTACTTTTATTACTCTTTATTTACTTTTGTTTTAATGACATGTCGTGCCGATTTTCGAGGGGGGGATTTTGACCGGAGCCTGCCTATTGCTGTCACACCACACTAACGCCAGGGTAAGGGTCCCGGGGGGGTGAGGGGGTCGTTTGCCCCTGGAATTTAGTCTCTCTGACCCGACGCTCCACACTAATGCAGGGGTAAGGGTAGGCGGTAAGTTAGCAGGTTAAACACGCGGCAAAACTACAGGTTAAAAAGAAGATAATCGGGGCGCACATTGCTGTATGGGAGGGAATAGCTAATCGGAGCGTTTACATCTCATATACATGCTGCCGGCAGAAAGTGTTACCGGTTGATTTAAAGAAGCGGTAAGGATGAGTTAAAAGGGATAGTGAATCGCGGGTTGGACTTATGCGGCCAAATTGTGAGTTAGAAGCGGGTTAGAAGCAGGGTAACCGCGGCCGCGCTTTACTGTATCGGCCTGTTAATTAGCAAGGGGTAAACAAAGACAGTTAAGTTCAGAGATCTATATGCTTATACCACTTACAAAATAACAACTTATGGGGTAGATTTTCAAAGGGTTATGCGCGTAACCCCGAAAACCTGCCCCTGTGCGCGCTGAGCCTATTTTGCATAGGCCGGCGGTGTCCACAAGCCCCGGGATGCACGTATGTCCCGGGGCTTTGTAAAAAGGGCGGGAAGGGGACGGGGTCATAGGCATGGCGCAGGTCCAGGGGCGGTCTGGGGGCAGGACTGAGGCCTCCAGGACAGCGGCGTGCCAGAGGTTCGCACGCCAGTTACACCTGCCAGAGGTAGCGCATGCATGTTATAAAATCGGGTGTACATTTGTGCGTGCCGGGTAGCGCGCACAAATGTACCCCGTGCGTGCCAATTTGAAAATCTGCTACTATGGGGCAGATTTTTATTCTTACGCGCACAGGGTACATTTGTGCGCGCTACCCGGCACGCACAAATGTACACCCGATTTTATAACATACACGCGCTGCCACGCGCATGTTATAAAATCCGGGGTCAGCACGCGCAAGGGGGTGCACACTTGTGCGCGCCGAGCCCAAGGGGAGCCCCGATGGCTTTCCCCGTTCCATCCGAGGCTGCTCCGAAATGCGCGTATGTCCCGGGATCGGTCTGGGGGCGGTCCAGGGGTGGTCCCGAGTGCTCCAGCACAGCGGCCTCGGGCAGGCGTAACTCCTGAAAAAATGGTAGGGGGGGATTTAGTTAGGGCTGGGAGGTGGGTTAGATAGGGGAAGGGAGGGGAAAGGTGGGGGGGGGAATCGAAAAAAAAGTTCCAATTTCGGAGCAGCCTTGGAGGGAACTTTTTTTCCGATCCCCCCCACCTTTCCCTCCCTTCCCCTATCTAACCCACCTCCCAGCCCTAACTAAATCCCCCCCTACCATTTTTTCAGGAGTTACTCCTGCCCGAGGCCGCTGTGCTGGAGCACTCGGGACCACCCCTGGACCGCCCCCAGACCGCCCATTTTGGAAAGCCCCGGGACATACGCGCATCCCGGGGCTTGCGCGCACCGCCAAGCCTATGCAAAATAGGCTCGGCACACACAGGGGTAGGTTTTCGGGGGTTATGCGTGTAACCCTTTGAAAATCTACCCCTATGTGTGCACTTCCGAACCCCTCCCTGGAGCATGACTAAACCACCCCTTTTTTCCCAGTTAACATTCACCCCATCACCTCAGGTACTCACGATGTTTCCAAAATAGTCAGTATGAATGCGCATGCTATTTACACGTGTGTATTCTGATTTTCCCGCAGAAACCTTTTGAAAATTAACCCTTAAGAGGGCTTGACCCTTGGAAATGGCTTTTTACAAAGTTGCCTACCCAATATGCGGGTAAATTAAGTTAAGATTAGCCTGTTCACACATAAGTTTATCCTCATTGACCAGAGATGTTCCTGCGGGCGGAGTCAGGCTGGGGTTTGCATTTGCGTGCAGACTTATGCATTCTCAAAAGCATGCACGTAATTTTTCCTGTAAGAAAAACTCTGTGAGGCACATTAGTAGGTGTCAATGTGTGCAGGGAGGTGTAGATTGATCATTTGCAAAGGGAACGTATGCACATATGTTCCCTTTAAAAACTGGTGTAACGTCCACTGGTCATTGCCTTTGAATCTATGCAGGCTGTTATAAAATTACTCCCTAAATAATAATAACTTGGTATAATAGTATTTATATTATAGATTAATGTCATTCATATTTTGAGGATCATAAGATATAAATGATCTTATGCTCTAAAAGGTTTCAAAAGCACCCATTGTAACTTGCATGGCTCTCGGCATACTCTAGACATGTGCTTTTGCTATTGAGGTACTGCGGGGTGGGTCAGTAACTCCTGGAATAAACGCTGAAACACTTCCTTCTGGTCTTTGTGCATGCCATCCCAAAGAATTCCGGGATTTGTCATTCTCTTGTCTCAGCGGGCAATGCAGGGTTACAATTTCCAGGATTCATTCTGAACATGAGCCATAAAAATAGATCTCAGTTAAAGAGAAATGTGCCAGCTTCTGAGAAATCACCTTTTCACCCGCTATGGAAGAACAAAGTCTGCTTGAAATGCACAGAGCCGTCACATGACTTTTCATGCAGCAGGGCTTTCTTGCTAAGCTGCGGAGCAGAAGACAGAATTATTTTCTTCAAGGATTGTAAAAATCCCTATGGGCGATAGGTGGGTGGTGTGTTGAGGGGAAAGGAGTGGAGTGGATGGTGCTGGCATGAGCACAGTATGAGCAGGGGGCAATGCTCCCCCAAATGCAATGCCAGGACTGGGAAGGTCAAACGAATGCCAGCCTGGCATCATCCTTCTATATTGCCAGTAGCCAAGCAGAGACAGCGTGGGGGCCTACAGCTGCTCAGGCCTTTCTTTGGCCCCGCCCCTTGCATGGGTTTTCTAGGTGTCAGGAAACCTAGGCAGGAGGAGGGCATAGGGTGGCTACAGAGCCTGTGCGGCTCGCAGACCCCCATACTAAATTTATATTCCTTTTAATTGCTGCTGCTCTGAGGCCCTGATCAACGGAGTAAGAAAGGGCGAAGAGATGAAGATGGGGGATCAATGTGGCCGGTGAATCCTGGGCAGGGAATGAGGAGGAGGGTGAGAGGGATTGAGCTGCAGAGCAGGGGGAGGGAGATACTGCAGAACGGGCAGAGGGAGAGGGAGCCGATGTTGCAGGGCAAGGGATGGGAGGAAAGGGAGGAAGGAAGGAAAAGTTGCAGGGCAGGGGATGAGGGAAGAGAGAGATGGAAAGCTGTTGAATGGCTGGATGTTGGGGGACAGAGAAAGGGAGTGATTTCCCAGGGTAGGGAGTAGGGGAGAAAGTGGAGGGAGACGCTGCATTGCAGGGAGCGGGGGAAGAGAAAGAGGGGCAATGTCACGGAGGGTAAAGGAAAAAGAGGGGGCAGATGTTACAGAGCAGGGGTGGGGGGTGGTGGAAGAGAAAAGAAAGGGGGAGCACTGGAGTTAGGGGAAAGGATAGAATGCTAGTGGGAGTGGAGGTGAGAGAAAGTTTGCATCCCCATCCATTAATCTGGCCTCCCTATCCCTTGCAGCCCCCCCCTACCCTCCCAACTAAGCACTCAAACTACACCCGTGAGTATGAGATACAAACCCAAAACAAAGATTTATGGGCGGGAGAAACGAGGAAGGAAAAAAGTGGCATTGCAACCCTTAATAGTGATGAGGTTACCAAATAAATATTTTCAATTTTAAAGAGGCAGTGATGAAAAAGGGGACATAGGGGATGGGAAGGAAACATCTTACCAAGCCCTGATATTAAAAAAAAAAAGGATCTTTTTTGAAAAATTTTGACTGAAGTCATTATAAATATATTGACATGTTAGAATTTGTGGAGCAAGATGAATTTAAAAGGTAGGACAAGTGGACAAGAACATAGCTGAGCATCTGAGGCAGCAGCTCACAGAATGGGTCTGTTCTCACGGCTCTACCATAAGATAGCAGCAAACCACAGCAAGGCTGAAATGCAAGCCCACCCCCATGGGGGAAGGGGCTGTGCACCCCAGTTTCGACCCCAAGCCCCATCCCACTCAACCCTCTGCTTTTTGAGTGGCAGGAGGAGAGAGGGTCAAGGATACTGAAACCCCAGGCTCTTTCAGGGGCAATTAGCGTGCTGGCTGCATTGCTGAAAAGTCCACCACTGCATGTTATCTGCCATCTGTCCACCAAATTTCACACAAGTAAGCGTACACTGGATGCTTTTTTCAACCAAAATTATGCGCAGAGATTTGAAAATCCAGAGCTCCTAACCTAAGCCAGTCCACTAACAGCTCCACAGCACTATGGGTAAAAGGATACAGGCAATTTTCAGAGAAGTGATTTAGGTGGATAAAACATCTTTTACCTTTGGAAATTCCTTTGAAAATTAATCTCTGTAAATAGGAGAACAACTTAAGTATTCAGGTTCACTTCAACCACTCAGATGTAAGCTCTCCTTCCACCTGGGTTGTAAGATAAACTGAGTATCATTTAAGAACATAAGAACATAAGAAAATGCCATACTGGGTCAGACCAAGGGTCCATCAAGCCCAGCATCCTGTTTCCAACAGTGGCCAATCCAGGCCATAAGAACCTGGCAAGTACCCAAAAACTAAGTCTATTCCATGTTACCATTACTAATGGCAGCGGCTATTCTCTAAGGGGTAGATTTTAAAAGAAGCGCGATCAGCCTACTTTTGCTTGCGCATCAGACTCAAGCAAAAGTACGCTGGATTTTAGTAGATACGCGCGGAGCCGCGCGTATCCACTAAAATCCCTGGATCGGCGCGCGCAAGGCTATTGATTTTGTATAGCCGGCGCGCGCCGAGCCGCGCTGCCTAACCCGTTTCCTCCAAGGCCGCTCCGAAATCGGAGCGGCCTCGGAGGGAACTTTCCTTTGCCCTCCCCTCACCTTCCCCTCCCTTCCCCTACCTAACCCACCCGCCCGGCCCTGTCTAAACCATCCCCTTACCTTTGTCGGGGGATTTACGCCTCCCGGAGGGAGACGTAAATCCCCGCGCGCCAGCGGGCCTCCTGCGCGCCGGGCCGCGACCTGGGGGCGGGTACGGAGGGCGCGGCCACGCCCCCGGACCGCCCCGGGCCGTAGCCACGCCCCCGTACCCGCCCCCAAAACGCTCCCGACACGCCCCCGAAACGCCGCGACGACCGGGCCCGCCCCCCGACACGCCCCCGACACGCCCCCCTCCGAAAACCCCGGGACGTACGCGAGTCCCGGGGTCTGCGCGCGCCGGTAGGCCTATGTAAAATAGACTTACCGGCGCGCAGGGCCCTGCTCGCGTAAATCCGGGCGGATTTACGCGAGCAGGGCTCTTAAAATCCGCCCCTCTGTGAACTTAATAGCAGGTAATGGACTTCTCCTCCAAGAACTTATCCAATCCTTTTTTAAACACAGCTATACTAACTGCACTAACCACATCCTCTGGCAACAAATTCCAGAGTTTAATTGTGCGCTGAGTAAAAAAGAACTTTCTCCGATTAGTTTTAAATGTGCCCCATGCTAACTTCATGGAGTGCTGCCTAGTCTTTCTACTATCCGAAAGAGTAAATAACCGATTCACATCTACCCGTTCTAGATCTCTCATGATTTTAAACATCTCTATCATATCCCCCCTCAGTCGTCTCTTCTCCAAGCTGAAAAGTCCTAACCTCTTTAGTCTTTCCTCATAGGGGAGCTGTTCCATTCCCCTTATCATTTTGGTAGCCCTTCTCTGTACCTTCTCCATCGCAATTATATCTTTTTTGAGATGCGGCGACCAGAATTGCACACAGTATTCAAGGTGCGGTCTCACCATGGAGCGATACAGAGGCATTATGACATTTTCCGTTTTATTCACCATTCCCTTTCTAATAATTCCCAACATTCTGTTTGCTTTTTTGACTGCCGCAGCACACTGAACCGACGATTTCAATGTGTTATCCACTATGACACCTAGATCTCTTTCTTGGGTTGTAGCACCTAATGTGGAACCTAACATTGTGTAATTATAGCATGGGTTATTTTTCCCTATATGCATCACCTTGCACTTATCCACATTAAATTTCATCTGCCATTTGGATGCCCAGTTTTTAAGTCTCACAAGGTCTTCCTGCAATTTATCATAATCTGCTTGTGATTTAACTACTCTGAACAATTTTGTGTCATCTGCAAATTTGATTATCTCACTCGTCGTATTTCTTTCCAGATCATTTATAAATATATTGAAAAGTAAGGGTCCCAATACAGATCCCTGAGGCACTCCACTGTCCACTCTCGTCTCTTCCACTGAGAAAATTGTCCATTTAATCCTACTCTCTGTTTCCTATCTTTTAGCCAGTTTGCAATCCACGAAAGGACATCACCACCTATCTATCCCATGACTTTTTACTTTTCCTAGAAGCCTCTCATGAGGAACTTTGTCAAACGCCTTATGAAAATCAAAGTATACTATATCTATCGGTTCACCTTTATCCACATGTTTATTAACTCCTTCAAAAAAGTGAAGCAGATTTGTGAGGCAAGACTTGCCCTGGGTAAAGCCATGCTGACTTTGTTCCATTAAACCATGTCTTTCTATATGTTCTGTGATTTTGATGTTTAGAACACTTTCCACTATTTTTCCTGGCACTGAAGTCAGGCTAACCGGTCTGTAGTTTCCCGGATCGCCCCTGGAGCCCTTTTTAAATATTGGGGTTACATTGCTATCCTCCAGTCTTCAGGTACAATGGATGATTTTAATGATAGGTTACAAATTTTTACTAATAGGTCTGAAATTTCATTTCTTAGTTCCTTCAGAACTCTGGGGTGTATACCATCCGGTCCAGGTGATTACTACTCTTCAGTTTGTCAATCAGGCCTACCACATCTTCTAGGTTCACCATGATTTGATTCAGTCCATCTGAATCATTACCCATGAAAACCTTCTCCATTACGGGTACCTCCCCAACATCCTCTTCAGTAAACACCGAAGCAAAGAAATCATTTAATCTTTCCGCGATGGCCTTATCTTCTCTAAGTGCCCCTTTAACCCCTCGATCATCTAACAGTCCAACTGACTCCCTCACAGGCTTTCTGCTTTGGATATATTTAAAAAAGTTTTTACTGTGAGTTTTTCCTCTACAGCCAACTTCTTTTCAAATTCTCTCTTAGCCTGTTTTATCAATGTCTTACATTTAACTTGCCAATGTTTATGCTTTATCCTATTTTCTTCTGTTGGATCCTTCTTCCAATTTTTGAATGAAGATCTTTTGGCTAAAATAGCTTCTTTCACCTCCCCTTTTAACCATGCCGGTAATCGTTTTGCCTTCTTTCCACCTTTCTTAATGTGTGGAATACATCTGGACTGTGCTTCTAGAATGGTATTTTTTAACAATGACCATGCCTCTTGGACATTTTTTACCTTTCTAGCTGCTCCTTTCAGTTTTTTTTCTAACAATTTTTCTCATTTTATCAAAGTTTCCCTTTTGAAAGTTTAGCACGAGAGCCTTGGATTTGCACACTGTTCCTCTTCCAGTCATTAAATCAAATTTGATCATATTATGATCACTATTGCCAAGCGGCCCCACCACCGTTACCTCTCTCACCAAATCCTGTGCTCCACTGAGAATTAGATCTAAAATTGCTCCTTCTCTCGTCAGTTCCTGAACCAATTGCTCCATAAAGCTATCATTGATTCCATCCAGGAACTTTATCTCTCTAGCGTGTCCCGATGATACATTTACCCAGTCAATATTGGGTTAATTGAAGTCTCCCATTATTACCGCACTACCAATTTGGTTAGCTTCCCTAATTTCTCTTAGCATTTCACTGTCCGTCTCACCATCTTGACCAGGTGGACGGTAGTATACCCCTATAACTATAGTCTTCCCCGACACATAAGGGATTTCTACCCATAAAGATTCAATTTTGTATTTAGTCTCATGCAGGATGTTTATCCTGTTGGACTCTATGCCATCCCGGACATAAATCCCGGACATAAATCTATGCCATCCCGGACATAAATCCCGGACATTTCCATTTCTAGTATTAGGTGACTTACATCAGCAAGCCAGTCCTCACAGCCAGGTCCATTTCCAAGGTCATCATTTCCAGGTAGTCACAAATAGGTCCCAGTCCAGTCTGCGCGTATAAACCCGAGTATCCGGTGCGTCACGGCCAGCATCGGGGAACTCACACTCCGGACTTAGTGACACAGCTAAGCAGACCTCGATTTGCTGGCAAAAGCATCTGTGGTCCCAGCAAGACCCTCTAGTCCCGTTTGGTCAGTCTCCCAGCCTACCAAACAGGCCAATACTGTAAAGTGCGCTTGTCCGAGCGCGCTGTTAACATGCAGTTGGACGTGCATTTTCGACATGTGTCCACTACCCCTTATACTGTAAGGGGTTTAGCGCATTGAAAACGAGTGTCCAAACCCCCCCTTCCCGAAACTAACAGCGCTCATTTCAGTGCAAATGCATGTTGATGAGGATATTAGTTATGCACCCGGGATACCAAAAAAAAAAAAAAAGTGAGGCCAAGCCGCACAATTTCTGAGCAGCCCCAAAAAGTGTACAGAAAACCAGAAAATACTGAGAAAATACTTGTAAAACTGAGCGTCGGTTTCCTGAACCCGCTGACAGCCACCTCTCCTGGGTTTCCGCTAATAAGAAGTGCCAGGGACACGCTATTATCCCTAGTGCCTCCTTTTTAGCGCGACCCCTCGTTTAAAGACAGGATCGCGCGCCCAGGAGATGCGGCTGGGCGCGCGTCGGGACAGCGGGCTCTCAACATGGAGCGTCTATTTTCCCGCACTTCTTATTGTGTCGGCCTGCTAGTAAGTGTAGTTCTGTTTATGAAATTGTGAGGCAAATAGGAAAGGAGGTAGATCAATGGTCTTTGGAAACGGGATTCTTTATGAATGCAGTTAAAACCTGCCCGACTCTGGCTGAGTTTCGCCCACATACGTTGGGCTGCTTCAGGGGATGTATTATTGAATGTAGAAAGTTTGATAAATAATCAAGTAGATTACAGCAATAGTAGATCGTCTTCTATGAAATTTTGAGGCCACAATTTTTTGGATCGTTGGCTGTGGATAAACTCTGTAGATACTGTCCCTTTGAACATTTCCAGTGGATATGATGTACCCATCTACTTTTCCACCTGCTTTTTGCGTGAGTAGGATTTTATAAATAAAATAACGTACATGGAATAGAAAATACTTGTTAAGCTGATGCAGCCCTTTAAGGCCTAATTTAATAAGGTTGCCCTGTAAATTCAGAATGGAAGAAAAGCCTTAGCTGGTCGGGTCCTAAATGTATTGAACTGTTATCCCTTAAACTTGTTACGTCTGGAAGAAAATTAAAGGAGGGTTTTATTTAATAAACCTTTTCTAAGAAGTGTCCCATATATACCATATAACCGGAGCCTAGTGTGATAACTGGAGGACATCTGCTGGCCAAACTGAGGAATTAGTTTTGTTTATAAGTGGCTTGTTTTTAAATGTGTAAATACTTTATTTATATTTATTGATTTGTGAATTAGTATTATCTGATAGGTTGATACATGGAAAATGTGAATGAATATATAAACAAATGTCCCTATAGAAATCAGGATACCCAGGAATAATATTGCTCATGTTTGCATATATAGAGCCCCTTTGCCTTAAGTCATTACCCTAAACCAGGGAAGTGGTATGACCTTTCCACCCTACTCCAGCAGGGGATGTTCTAAGATCCCAGACAGTTTTCCAGGATTAACAAAGGCTGAGGAATCAGGAGGGGTGTTCTCAGATCCCGAAACCCCCATTGGCTCCTCTTTCCAGAAGCCCACTCAAATGGGAACTGTAAGTAGGAGTTTATATTATTTAATAAAATAAATTAACCCAAACAAAAGGAGGCATCCAAGCATTGGTATAGCCACAGACTTGCAAGCTCATTGTGAAAGGAACACTCCCTGTGAAGTTTCCCTCTAAAAATGTGGAACCAGTGTGAGGAATCCCCATATAGCTTGCCCCTGCTTTGAAGCAGGTGAAAAGTATCCCTGTGAAAATATGCATAAGGGATTTGAAAATGAAATCCCAACATGGATTTTTCTCTCTCCTGCCCTAACCCCGCCCCTTTTCCCCATAGGGCATTGCTGTGAGGTGGCAAGTGCCACCTCCCAAAAAACGGCTTGTCACACGTTTGCCATCGCCAGTGGATTGGATTGAGCTTGCAAGGCTGGTAAAAGCACGAGGCCGTCTACTGCTTTCAGCAGCCCTGCTCAGACGTATAAGTGGGGTTCTTCCTGGTACCAGGATCATGGCAATTGGGTCTGGAAAAGGAAGTGTGTCACAGGCCTGCGCAGACAGGAAGGAGGCAGCTTAATCACACTGGAAGGTGCAGGAGGCCTGGGCCCCACACAATGTTCCCTCTAATTTCTGACATGTTATGTGCGCAAAAATTTTGTTGTGTGCAACTTTTACGAAGCTTAACTTAATGTTGTGTGTCCAAACTTACAACTCAGCCTACTGGAGTTAAAAAAGAAGTGAAGACCAAGTGAAATGTTAACATGTTTATATACTTCTTAACTAAAGAGGCTACTAAGGTATAGCAAGTAGAAAGAGTAACAGTTTATTTGTTTTATACCATATATACTGGGCGACTGTGCCTTATAACTCAGTTCACAACTTCACATTCCATAATATTTACATTTATTCCCTGCGGTCTTTGACACCTTTCCATTCGTTGTAGAGTCTGTGAAGATCTATATTTCCGCCATCTAGTTGATAGTTCTTCACACGCATGATCATATCCACATGCTCCATCTGTAACCGATTCTGTGATTTGGTTTTCGTAGCATTCATTAAACTGAAGTCACGTTCACAGTCTACACTGGATGTCATGAATGTTCCTCCAATATCCATCAACACAGCGAGGTCTTTGACTTGTTCATTTTGAGTTACAAATGACAACATAGATGAAAAATTTGAAATAACTTTGTCTTTGATTTTCTCAGCAACAACAAAATTGAAGTCGTTGTATTGATCAACTACTGTTAACTCCTCAGGCAGAAACTCTTTATATTGAGCACAAAGTGATTTTATGTTATCAATTCCGAAATCGAAGTCACAATTGACAAGTGACCCAATATCAAATGCAGCCCCTTTCATCCAGATGGACACAAGAGATTGATAAATGTGATCAGTGAGTTTGTGTCGACTGCACTATTGGTTAGTACCTGTAATAGTGCTTTAACACTTTGACTCCACTGAGGTGAGCTTGTTAGATATTGACTTCTGATCTTGTTCAGTTTGCCTCAAGCTAGATTGTGAGTTTCTAGAGTTGTTAAGCCCTTCTTCTGAAGAAGAAGAAACATGAAGCCAAATCTGATAGAACATCATTCAAAATTCCCAGAGCAACCCTAAACTCAGAAGTGCTCAGCTTCTTGAAACAGTATTTGGCAATTGGGTCTTTTCCCCGCTCTTCCTTGAAATATTGTAACAAAACAGCATAGTTTCGAACTATAGCTTGCACAGCAAAATGCCTCGACAGCCATCACACTTCATTTAAATGTCTGAATGCCACTGAATCATGCTCTGAGGCTTCAACGATTTCTTGAAATTTAACTCTTTTCAAAATCGATCTACTAAACATCGAGTGCACAGTTCTGATAAGAGTTTCAACGTCTTGCATCAGTTTGACTTCTTTCCATGTATCAGTTATTCCGAAATCTTCACGATGTGCTACACAGTGTTGCTGAGTTAGGTGTGGGATTTCTTTTTTCAACTGTGCTGCTACTCCATTTTTTCTTCCTAACATAACAGAGGCTCCGTCCGATGTAAACATAACCATCTTCCTTAAATCAAGCTTGTTTGCTGTATAAAAGAGTTTGATGGCAGATATGATTAAAGCAGCATTGCAATGTTCTAATCGCAAAATGCCACCAAACGATACTTTGTAATCCAAAGCATTGCTAGGCCGATACTTAAAATATTAAACATTTGGTCAAAGATATGTCAGTGCTTTCATCAACGGTTAAAGTGTGGAACAATGCCGAAGAAATTCCTTGCATTATATCATTTTGAACAACGCTGTTGATGACTTCAAGAAATTCAAATGCGTAATTTTTACTTCTCCAACTATCTGGCAGCTTTACAAATTTGGCCATATGTTCATTTATATCTGTAATAGCCAGCATAGAGGAGTTCAATTTGATGGCTAGCAAGACGCTGTCAATCAGGACCTTTATCTCATCTAGATTTGAACGCTTCCATTCTACAACGATTTGCCTCCTTTGCTTTTCTTCTGGAGTCTCTAGTAACAGGTTCTTCAACCCACCGCGAAATAGTGGATTCATATTTTTCAATTTTGTTACACTGTCAATGTGAGATTTACTTACTAGATGTCTTTTGAGGAAATCCAGTTTCCAGATCTCGTTCCAACTTGTACCCGTAGAAAACTCTCCTACAGCTTTCGCGTCAGTGCAGATCAGACAAATGACTCCTTTATCTTCATCATACGAAAAAATTTTGCGCTGGGCTACACGAGTTAGGCCGTGCGACTTTGCAGTATTAGTTTCAACAGTCTCATCTAGCCATTCGGATTTAAATGATGTAGCTGTTCTCATGCATTTAACACCTTTACTCATTTTGGTTTTTATGCGTTCAAATCTTATTATCTTAATTGTAATTAACTTAAATATTATCAATTTATTTAATCTTATCCAGTTGACACTATCTTTTTCTAATGTTCTTTATAAATGATTTATATTACCACATGGTGTCATATACACTCGGTCATCTAGTACGCGTGTGTATTATGTAGCCTAGCAATGCTGGCATCCCTCCCATCCACACTGTGTCGCTGTACTCTGAACCACTGCAGCTATTCCATTGGAGGTTGGGAGTATAAACTCTCCCTGACCTCATCCCATTAATGACCTAGCAGGCTAGCAGTCAGTTCTAAGTAACAGGTGGCATCCGGGCCTCTGTCAGAGAGCCGCATCAGTGTGTGTGCACTTAGGCCTAAACTCACTGCGGTTACAGAAACTTTGGAGCAAGTATTTAAACCAATACTATGGACTGTGTAGAGATGAGTCAGAGATCTCTTAACCCAAAGAGTGGCACAGACATGTAGCACACGTTAGATGTCTCCCATCCTTGCTGTGCCTAATAATGATTTTATGCCTAATAATTTGCCTAATTTTTGGAAAAACTCTAGGATTAAAAACTCTGTGCGCTAAATTTTGTACCATATGCGCGGCCTTCACGGGCCGTGTGTGCGCGCACACGTGCACAGCTTAGAGGGAACTCTGGCCCCACGGGCTAGTAGTAGGCATACCTGGGAACCTTGGTCACCTTGAGATTGCTGTTGATTATCAGGGTGAGTGGGCAGGGGAAGGTAAGAGGAATGAATAATGCGTATCATACAAACATGAAGGTCTATTTAGTCTGCCCATCCACACCATCTGCTCAGCTTTACAATCCCTGCTATTCCCCCAGAGATTCTCTGTGCTTATCCCATGATTTCTTGAATTCAGATACTGTCCTCATCTCCACCATTTCCACAGAAAGGCTGTTCCATGCACCCATCATCCTTTCTGTGAAGAAATACCTGCTTAGATAATCCTGTGTCTATCCTGCTTCACTCTCATCCTATCAGTTTTCTCTGTTCCACCCCTTCCTGCTAATCCACATTAGTTCTCTCTCTGTCACCGCCACAACGTTTCCTCCACTCCAGGGATGACCTCGGCATTGTTTTCCTTCCTCCCTCCCTGCCCAGCTCTCTCATTGCTCCCAACCCCTTATAAATCACAGCTCACAAACTTGTGCACTCTCACTCTACCCTCAGCTGAGTCCCAGGGCCTGGAATCACAACTGCAGTTTCTCCCCATTTGTTGCCTGCAGTGTGTGTGATCCAGGCTTATCTCTCCCCTACCTTGCAGGCTTACTGAAGGGGACTGGGTGGAGCAGTAAACAGAGAGCCTGGAGCTTTTTAGTGTTTCCCCTGAAACCCAGCAATTGATGCAAATTTCCTGAGTCTCTGGGGGAAATCTGGAGAGTTCCCAGGTATGACAGTGGGCCTTGGAGGCCTTGGGAGAGGCGTGCTGGTGCCGACCAGCCAGCTGTGCCAACACCTGGGAAACCTCTGGATATGCCCTAGAAACTCTGGAATTCTAACAAAATTACAGGTCTCCATGCCAATATCCGAAAACTCTGGGTGCGCAGCTAGCAGCCTGTATGGCCCACATAGAATGGAAGGCATCCGATTGGCCCCCACTCCCACTAATCGATAAAAATCAAAAGTTCCTAGGTATAGAACAAAGGAGTTAAAGTGGCTGGGCCTTTCTAGCCACTGAAGAGCAGGAACAGCAGCCAGGCTCCTGTGCAGCTGAAAAAGGAGGGAGGCAGGCGTATCTAGTTGCTTCCGGCAAGAAGTCCGAGGAACAGGAAAGGCCCTGTAGGGCCCTCTGTGGAGCTCATCCCGCTGGCAGCCAGAAAAATAGATGAGGAGGAGAAGCCTGACCTCAGTGATTGAGTGAGAGAGAGCATGCGTGTATGTGTGTGTTTGTGAGAGAGCATGCATGCTTATGTGCGAGTGTGTGTGTGAGAGCGTGCATGACTGTGTGTGTGTAGGTGAGCATCAGGGCCAGATTCCAGTGGCGTGCACCCAGAGGCAATCAGGGGATGGGGAAGGGAACAATAACCCACCTTTCCGAATCTTCTCCTTTCAAGGCATACCCCACTCTGCTCTCTTCCCCTTCCCTCCAAGTTGCAATGCAGGCTCCACAGCAGCTTCAGGTACTGGAAATGTTAAACATTCAGCATGAAGCCTCCTGCTGTCATCACATGCTGACAGGCCCTGTTTCCAAGGTAACAAGAAACCCGTGTAAGAGGGGGGGGTGGGGGATGGAGTGCAAGAGGGCCATCAGCACATGAGGGCTGCAGAAAGTCCCATGCTGAATTTTTTAAATTTTCAGTTGCTGCTGCTGCTGCTATTGCTGTAGACCCAGCACTGCTAGAGGAAACAAACAACATCACAGCAGCAGGCCACAATGAAGGCATGGCAGCGGCAGTGATGCTCCTGCACATATAAAATTTTGGTGCTGCAATCAGTTGCCTATGCCTAAATCCAGACCCGAAGAGCATACATGCGTGTGACAGTGACAGAGAGCATGTGTGTATATGAGAGTACCTGTGTGTGTGAGAGCGAGCATGTGTGTATATGAGAGAGAGAGTGTGTGTGTGTGTGTAAGAAAGGCTGTGCATGTGAGAGAGAGCATATCTGTGTATGTGAGAGAGGATGTGTATGTGTGAGAGAAAGAGTGTGTGTGTCTGTGAATTTCATTCATGTGTGTTAGAAAGTGTATATATGAGAGGAGAAAGTTTGTGTGCCATCCACTTCCCTCCCCTATTAATCCACGACAATCTCAGGGCATCTAGAAACCAAATGTTTCCAGATAAGGAAAGAGGGATTATTTTTATCCTTATTTGTTTTAATAATTGTGTGGTGTTTGATGTGTCTGCAGTTTTGAAATATTTTAATAGTGTGTGGGAAATTTTGGATATTTTATTTGTCAGTTGTTTGAAATATATATTCATTTTAAGGTGAACTTTAAAAACCTGCACACGTAAAAATCAGCATAGATACATGTAAATAGTATATACTCGTGTATATGCTATTGTATAAACCTCAAAATACATGCATAAGTAAGGGTCTGTGAGTATATTTGCACATGTACAAAATGAGTGGGCAGGTGCTTTCCGGGTCTGGGCCAACATTTATCTGTGTAAGTTGCTATTTTATAAGCTATTTATGCATGCAGATTTGGCATCTTACATGCGCATATTTACACCTGCTCTATTTCTGGAGTAAGTGATCGCAAACATCTTAAAAGTCAAATACTGAGTGGGTGGGGTGTCTGGGTTAAATGGGAGTTGAAGCTGAAGAGCCAGGAGAGTATCGACTGGGCGAACTGGTAGACCAATTGGTAAAACTGGTAATTTTATTGCCATGCACTTTAAATGCATGTAAACTATGCGAGTAAAAATCTCCACGTGTATATTTTTAAAACTAGACATAAAAATACGTGAGTATAACAGTTGCATTATTTATCTGGATAAATTCTGATTACCGGCACTTATCCAGACAAGTTCTGATTTATCCGTCTAAGTACAGCAAAACTCAAATACAGCTACTTAACCATCTATCTTACTTATCAGGATAAATAGCTCTATTTGAGACTTATCTGTCTATCTTATTTATCTGGAATAAGTAGCACTTTTCAGACTTATCCGGCTATCTGACTTAGGGGGTCATTTTCAAAAGTGATCGCATGCGAAAAGGGACTTTTCACTTGCGATCAATAAATGGGGCGGAGTCAGGGCAGAGTCGGCCCCAGAAGAGGAGGAGTTGGGGCGGCACCGGGGCCGATTCTGCGAAGACCCAATAGCACCACCTTTTACGATGGCGCTATTGGGTGCGAAAGCTGGCAGCAATAGCTTCACTTCGCCACCCGTTATCGATGGATTTTCTAAGGTCTCCAGCCTTAGAAAATCCAGGCCTTAGCTGGAGAAGTAGGGTTTTTAAGACTTATCTGGTTAAGAAGCAACTTTGCTGCTACTTAGACGGATAAATCGGAACTTGTCCAGATACATGCCACTACTTAGTCGGATAAATCTAAACTTATCCAGATAAGTATTATATGTATTTGCAAGTTTCTTTTTTGCATGTGCGTGCATCTTACAGGCTACATTTACACATATTTTATAACCTGTGTATATCATATACATGCAGGTTATATAAGACAGGAATAGATTTTCAAATGCTCATATAAATGCATATCTGGGCACACGTGCATCTTTTTGAAAGATATCAACTTTGTGAGTATGGCTTTACTATTATGGTTGATGTGCTATAGTTCTTAATTTTATTGTTTGATGTTTTATGAGGGATGGTGATGTTTCTGTTTTTCCATCATTACACTGTATTTAGTGAGAGTCTATCTGGGTTCTGCATGTGTCACTGAGGTGCTAGCTTGTTGCTTCTGTAGGATCTGTGGCAATACAGCTTGTTGTGTTTTCTTGTCTATTAGCAGGGTGCCATCTAGTGGCTAGTAGGGCCACAATGCTAACACAGACTAGCTGTAAAATACACTGTAGTGGCAGGGATGGTCAATTCCGGTTCTTCAGGCCTGCAAAGCAGTTGGGTTTTTAGGATATTCCTAGTGAATATACATGAAATAGATTTGCAGACAACTGAGGTAGTGTGCATGCAAATCTCTCTCATGCATATTAATTAGGGATATCTTGAAAACCCGACTGGTTTGTAGCCCTTGAGGACTGGAATTGCCCTGCCCTGCTGTAGTACACAGGTTCCTATGTTATGAGTGGGGATGACTCGGGCCATTTGTGTTTTTTTTAATGTTTTCTTTACTGAAGATGGATTGAAACTGTCAAATCTCTCAAATAAATGTATGCGAGAACAAGTTCAGAATTAAAATAATATTGTTGCTAGTTTTTTTCCTAAATGTATTTTGTGCCCTTTTATATGAGGAATTTAAGTGGCATCAGAATTTTTGAGTCAAATTATTTGGCAGAAGAAGGGAATGAGATGGGAAAGATTAATTTGGCCAAATTTATTGTTATGCTGCTTTTTCTAAATATTGCATATAAAATTTAAGAAAACAATATTACTACAACTTGATTTGTACCTGACTGCTGCTTTAATTATTATGATTAATTTTTAATTTTATAAGATGTTAAAGTAATTACTTTACCCTAAATGTTTCTTATTCAATCAAACGTTTTAATTTGCAAAATTGATTGATTCACTGCACCACCGTTATAATCTCACAACACACATCTCCATCGCACCACTGAAATGCTAACTGTAATTTGTGTCTATTTTCAAGCATCATCTGTAGATTATTCTGCACTGACCTGCTGAAGGGAGTGCAGGATAGTCACATAGATGCAGTAAGTCAATCCTCTATGTTTGTTGACTCTTATTTCTACATATTCATAGCTGTGAAACTGTGGTCTTCAAATAACACAAATGGGCATGGCTTTCGGGAATTAAGGTCACTTTCTACAAATAAATCAAATTAAGATTCATGAAAAACAGAGTTGGTTATAGAACTAATTCTCCTTCACTGATTTGTAGTTTATTATAAAACAGTAATGAATCTAGACATTAGATGGTGCTAAAAGAACACAAAAAGGTAGGCTGTAGTTTTTTCTTGAAAAGTGCTAAGACGTATTATATATTTGACTTACTATGTAAAAAAACATACAGGCCGATACAATACAGTGCGCACAGCTGAGCACTGTTTAACCCTTGGTTGGACACACGTTTTGGGCGCGCGTCCACAACCCCAGCATATGGGGTTTTAGTACATCTAAAACGCGTGTCCAAACACCCCCCCCCCAAAACTAATAGCACTTTTCACATGCAAATGTATGTTGATGAGGCTATTAGCTATTCGTCCCAGATACAAAAAAAAATATGTGCGCCTGATCCGTACATTTTTACGCCCAAAAAAGTGTACAGAAAAGCAGAAAATACTGGTGATATTAAGTCGGAGGAACCAAAAGGTTAAAAAAAAAAAAAGCATCCGTTTTCCTAACCCGCTGACAGCCACCTCTCCTGGGCATCCGCAGCCAAGGAGGCGCTAGCGGCGCGCAATCGTCCCTAGTGCCTCCTTTTTAGCGCAATCCCTCGTTTAAATATTGTGTAGTGCCCAGGAGGGGTCCCTGTGTCTTTATTGTATGGACCTGGCAGTGTGGAATTAAGAGTCAAACACGTTGCTAATGAATCCTTTTTATGCCACTAGCTTCATACATCAATAGGGAACGGGGAGGGAGGGGATGCCAGAGGTGATGAGCCAGTAAAACTTTGCAGCTGAAAAGGCCTACAATCTGATAACAGGGGAGAAAGCCACTGTCCTTAATGAGTCCTTTTGTTTCAGACTGTTTGATCATTCTAATTTCAAATGTTGGCGATTCTGATTTGCACCCCCCCCATTGCTTTATCTGAGCAGTAATGATACAAGCAAGCAGCCTAAGACCTCGATGACTGTGCATTATTTAAAATCAGTGTAATTGCACTTGTAAACCCCCCCCCCCCCCACCCCTGTACACCCAGGGTCACCTTCCCAGCCTGGGGGTGGGGGAATACATCTGGGGGCAGGAGAACCTGCAGGGCCAGGCTGAGGGCACGCCACATAAATAAACCACTCTCCAGATTCAAGTTCTGCTCCAAATAATAAATAGTTTACTGAATCAAACATAATGACAGTTCAGTTAGATGCAGAAAGTAAACAGAATTCCAGTTCCAAAAAATCTTTTAATTCTTCTACTTACAACTCCTCTCCTTAAGTAACAGTTTCTTCTTTGTTTCTTTTCTCTCCTTGGTCTTTTACACAACCTAGCCTGGTCCTCTTTTTAAATTTCCTCAGTTATCAAATAGTCACTCACAAGAATGTCCTCCTCAGCTCAAGGAAAAACCCTTCTGATGCAGCAACAGGATCCTCTGAGCCCCAATACAAGCTCCCTCTGGCACAGTTTGGCTTCCTGGCCCAGATAAGTTCTTTAATTTCATTTCATTTCAAATTTAAAAGTCTTTAATTTCATTTCATTTCAATTTTCTAGACCACCTTTCCTGATTTCATATCCCACCAAGGTAGCATACAGTAACACAAATAAAATATGGTACATGACAATGTACAAAGCATAACAAATCAAATATCAACCAATTTAATTTTAAACAGAGGCATTGTTAGGACTGGGCAAATGGAGCCTGTGCCCTAAGACCAACTGGCAGTGCCCCGAGGCTCAGCCGCACCCTGAGAGGCGGCAGCAGAGGAAGCGGCAGCAAGCAATTCAAACATGCTATCACCCAGTGGAGTGAACACAGATCTACAGGGCATTTTCTCTTCCTGGTTCCACGCTGCTGCACAGCCAATAGGAAGACTTAAAGCGGCAGGGGCAGGCACTGGACAGGGTCACATGACATATGAGCAAGAGCCAGAGGGGGTTGAGGCTTTGGTTGGAAGAGATGGGAGTAGGAGGCAGAAGGAGGCAGAAGGAGGGGGGCCATGTTGACCTGCACAGGGCCGGAAATGGAGGAAGGAGGCAGCAGCAGCAGCAGCTGCTTTCAGATGACAAGCGAGGGCAGTCTGCACAGAGCGTGAAGCTCAGTCATGCAGGTTAGAAGCAGAGGGACAGCTATTGATTATTTTATTTTCCTGCCCAAATCAGGACAGAGGGGATGAAAGACTAGCTATCGCTTTCTTTTATCCCCACTGATGGTTGACACCACCCTCAAGGGGGTCAAGGAGATGAGTTGGAGGAGGGGAAAGAGTTTCAGGCCTCTGGAGAAAGAAGAAAGCAAATTTGGGGGGTGGGGGTGGGGTGGGGGGTGTTGTATCTGGGATAGAGAGGTAAAAGCGAATTGAAAGATTTGAACATAAGTAGGGGAAAGAAATCCATCCAGCAGGCAGCCAGCAAAGAGAAGCCCAGGATAAACCCCAGGATTTACGCGCGGGGCCGATTTAAAATCTACCCGATAGTGTCATAGTCTCTCTCTCTCTCTCACCCCTCACCTCCGGCTCAAAATCTACAGACTTCCTTCTCATCAGGACCAGCAGGCATCCATTCATGCTCTCACACACACAGACCCAGGCAGACACTCATTCATTCTCACACAAACACACACATACACATACGTGCACACACTCAAGACAGGCACCCCTCCCTTTCTGTTGCCTGCAGCCTTGGCGCTTCTCTTACTCCTCTGCTGCTTCTGTCACCACCGCTGTGTGCCTGTTGGAGAGGAGCTGATCCATCCTTACAGAAGCCTGCACTGTTGCTCCTCCTCTCTGCAGGCCCCAGGGTAATAAAGATTTGCAGGTGTACCACTTCTTCTATGCTGATCTCGTGCACCACAAGATCAGCATAGGGAAAGTGCTAACTTTGTGAGTTTTTAATACCACAAAGCCTGCACGGACGACAAGACGGGCTGAATTCTGGCTTCATTTCTTCAGCCGCTGGTGGGATGGGGTTCACCAGCGGCCACATAAGCCTCTATTTTTTTGGCTGCCGGTGGAATGGGGTCCACTGGTGGCCGCACGGGACCCTCTGTTTTTTAGCCACTGGTGGGATGGGGGTTCACCGGTGGTGCACACAGCTGATTCAGACAGGGCTGCAAAGCTCCTCCTCTTCCTACCCTTCGGCCACCGACACCCAGATCCATATCATCAGCAAAGGCCCATGATGCCAGGCCATTGTTGATGACATCGTTGCAAGGTGCCAGCAGTCCAGAGATAATGGGGCAAATTGAAGAGGAGGAGGGATGAATAAAGTCTGTCATTGGGCCGGATTTGGATCACGGGCCGTAGTTTGCCCACCCTTGTCCTATACAGGTCTGCCCGCTGTTGGCAACTTTTCTTCTTTCTTTTGACAAAAGCACCCCTACAAATGCAGGCCCCTGGGGATTATCTGTTGGATTGTTATATTCTGCTGCAGCCCCCTCAGGGTCCATAAACAGCCCTTCTTGTAAACCCTGGGATACTGCCCAGAGATCCTTTTCTCTTTGCTCTAAGCCCCTCTGAATGCACCTAACTGCAGAGTCCAGCTTATCCAATTTAGAGACAAGAGGCGTTGCCACCACTCCCATCTCCGAGATGCAGGCTTGATGGGTCTTTTCCATAAATTCTGACCTTCTGGAGTGGTCCAGTTGTTATGCTTTAGCCCCTTGGGACTGACTGCACAGGCAATCCTCTCTCTTTTTTCTCCAGCTCCATCATTCCCTTAAAATGGTCGGGTTGACATGTCACCAAAATTTCTCTGTTCGGGGCAGCGTGCTCTTTTGAGGTGCAGCGTTGTGGTGCAGACACCAGGCAATGTAGTGCCTGAGACCTCCACACAGACATCGGGGTCATCGAGCCTCACCCCCTGAGCCAGTCCATGGCTCAGTGGGGATAGGCATTGGTTGAAGGAGCCCCCAGGGCCGACCAGGCGGCGTCTTCTGTCGAGCACAGGTCGGACAAGAGCTAACGTAGAGACTAACATCTCTCCTGACCTGAGGCCACCAGTAATATTCGGTCAGCAGGTCCAAGGTCCGAGCAACCCCCGAATGTCCTGCGGTCAAGGAATCATGAGCCATGACAACACCTTCTTGTGCAGGCGAGCGGGTACGACGGTCTTACCCATAGGGCCTGTGGATGCTCATCCAAAATGAGCGTCTGATCGCGGGTTCAACAGTGTGCTCGGCTGTGCACACTGGTGTGCATCAACCCCTTTGTTTGTTATTTGAAAATACCGCACACAAATGCATTAATGCAGCTTAGAAAATTGGCTCCTTGGATTGCAAGCCCTCTGGGGGACAGGGAAATATCTATAGGACATGAATATAACTCACTGAGCTATTAATGAAAAGGTGTGAGTTAAATCTGAAAAATAATTTTAAAAAATGAAATTACCTTTTAAAAAAATTAACATTTTCTTCCTACAAAAAATATGCTTCTTAAGCACAAAGGAAAAACAAAAGAACATACATAAATACCATGCTGGGTCAGACCAAGGTCCTTCAAGTCCACATCCTTCTCCAACAAGTGGCCAATACAGGCCACAGTAACCTGTCAGTTTCCTAAAGTAGATGTATTTCCTGTTACTCACTCCCACGGGTAACAATGGCATTCCCAAGTCTACCTGGCTAATAATGTTCATGGCCTTTTCCATCAAGAAATTGTTCAAACTCCTTTTAAACCCCACTATGCTAGTTACCATGACCACCTCCTCTGGTCCCAGATTCCACAGATTGATTGTGCGCTGAGTGAAAAAGTACTTTCTATGATTTGTTTTAAATCTGCTGGTTGTTAGTTTCATGGAATGTCCATGAGTTTTAGTATTATATGAATGGATAAAAAACCTTCCTTTATCTATTTCACCCCCTCATGATTTCTATTATGTCCCCTCTTACCCATCACAGTAACATAGAGGTCAATATTCAGCTGCTATTCAGATGAGCAAGTTAGCCGGATAAACATAGCCGGTTAACTTGGTCGGCCTCACGGTGGAATATACCTGGCTGATAGTTAGTTGGATAGGTTTATCCAGCTGCCTTTAGACCTGATCAATAGTAGGCCTAACTTATCTGGCTAAGTTAGTCAGATAAGTAGCTCCATTCCAGAGCACCCCTGTCCCACTCCTCTCTTAGGGCTATTCTCCCATTTTGTGTCTATGAGGAAAACCTTTAGTGAATCACTTTAGCTGGCTAACTATTTAGCCAACTCTATAGTTATTCTGCTAAGTGGCAGCCACTGACCATGGTAAAATATTGAAACAGTGCCACTTAGCCAGATAATCCAGACTTATCCGGCTGGGAGGCACTGAACATCAGCCTCATAGTAATAATAAAGTAAAATATGTCAGATAAAGACCAAAACGGCCCATCTGGTCTGCTCAGCAGTAATTTTCTGTGCAGTAATCCAAAGTAAATCAAATTCCCACATAGAATCCAACCCCCCAATCCCTTTAGGTTTGCAAGTGCTGCTTTAGGCAAGTTACCTCCTTGCTTTATGCAGCCATATCACTTCTGCCCTGGTCAGCAACTGTCGTTCCGTGAAGGTTGCCCAGTGCCTCATTACCATTCTCTTGCCACTAGAGAATGGATCCTCTGTTTTTATCCCATGCGTTTTTGAAGTCTGTCACTGTCCTTGTCATCACCCCCTACTCCGGGAGGGCATTCTAGGCATTCACTACACTCTCTGTGAAAAAATATCTCCCGACATTGTTCCTGAATTCACATAAGTACATAAGATTTGCCCCCTTGTAAGTTCATATTGTGTAGCCTCTCATGATAGGGGAGCCATACCACCCCCTTTATCATTTTCGTTGCTTCCTCTGCATCTTTTCTAGTTCTGCGATGTCTTTTTGGAAATAGCCTAGAGGGTGCAGGTTTAAGAGAAACTTCTAGTACTTCTGCAACTGGGTCAGTACTCTGTTTAACAGTAATATCATGCACATTGTTTATCTTAGCAATTAAACAAGTTACTATGGCAACAACAAAACTGGATCATGCAGTAGGCTTGAAATATTGATGAAGAGTGCTCGGTTGATCACTTTTTGACAGCAGTAGTTTCAATGGGATTTTGTAAGTTTGTTAAAATAAACAGTCTTTGTGTTTCTGTACAAGGATCATTTTTCAGTGTAAAACTATAATTGGTCTGCTAATTGTTAGTTGCTCACAACTAACTTGCTTAGGGTTCAATTTTCAGTTTATACATTGGGTGAAGGTTTTCAGCTAAATTTAGGCTCCTAAGAGGTTCATATTCAGATGGTTTGTCTGGTTAACTGGGACTTAGCTGGAAAGACTGCAGTTCTTGAATTTCACACTATGGTGAACAACTCAGACTTATCCAGCTAAGTTGATAGCCAGATAAAAATGTAGCCGGTAAGTTGGAGGTGGGTCGAGGGGTGTCCCAGGGCAGGGATGATTTCGCCAGATAATGCCAGTATTATTTAGCTAAGTATTTTTTAAAATTATTTTTCTATTTATATTCTGCTTTTCAGGCAATTCAAAGAGGATTACATTTAGGTACTCAGGTACTTCCTGTCTCCAGAGGGCTTACAATCTAAGGGGGTCATTTATCAAAGGCTTATCGCATGCGATACGGACGTATTGCGTGTGATAAGCCTCTTTCTCATGTGAAAAGGACCTTTTCGCATGCGATAGAATGCAAATTAAGGGGAGGGGAGGAGTCGAGCCAGGAGGGGTGGGGTTGGGGCAGGGAGGGGCAGAGTCGGTGGTGTCTTCGCTGCTGGCGATAATGTTACTAACATTATTGTCGGCAGTAGCATGCCAAATAGCATCACCTTTCACGGTGGCGCTATTCGGTGCGAAAGCCGGCAGCTGGCACACCGCCATGATGCGAAGGCTGCGGGCTTTCGCAGGCCCTTCGCCCCCCCGCTCCCCGTTTTCGCAGGATTCATCATTCTTCGAGGAATGATTCTGCGAGGAATGATGAAGCCAGGCCTAAGGGAGTCATTTACTATGCTGTGGTATTTTACCATGAAAGGGGACAAATACCATGGACCATGGTAAAAGGCTGCGCTGGGGATGGTGGTGGGGTGTTCCTGTGGTACTTTTCCCAGCCATGGTAATATACCACAGCGGCTTCCCTGAGATGTTTTTTCTCATGAAAAAATTCCGTGAGAAAAAATATTGCGGGAAAAGGAAAATAATACATAATAATGGCCTCCTTCACCCAGGAGGAAACAACAGAAGAATAGATGCCAGATGTCTTTGAATGTATTTATTGTAGTGGAGAAGTGTTTTATAAAAAGCCATCTCCACTACAATAAATACGTTCAAAGACATCTGGCATTTATTCTTCTGTTGTTTCCTCCACAGCTATCATAGATCGCCTTCCTCTTTGCTTCTTGGGTCCACTCCTTCACCCAGGGCCACTATCATCTTAAAGAGCCAACAGCAGCTCTAAACACCCCCCTCCCAATGTGTAAAAGACACACTCCAGTGGTCTTGGTAGACTTCTGCCCGGTCCTCTGCTGCCTCTAGATGCGGCCCATCAGGGTCTTATAGAAGCTTCCAATTCATGACACAAGAATGATCAGCTCAGATGAGAGCTGGCAGGAGTATGATCTTCAGCAAACCATTGATCAGGGACATGGCAGTTTGGTCAGAGAGATTATAACAGAAATAGAATCTCAAATAGAATGTTTAAAAGAAATTGCTGCGTCACAGTGCATCAGGTCCTCTAGATGCACAATAAAATCCTCAAAATCAGCATACTCAAATCTACCTTCAGCAAGTGAAGCTGCTGCCAGAGCATGCGCTGGAGCAGAAGCCGCACAGATATATGTATCTCACTGCAGGAAAGGGGCAGCCTTAGAACAAGCTAGAGTGGAGGAGCAGAAGCAGATTGCTGCTGCCACCACCTCTGCCGTTGCTGCATGCAAGAAAGCTGAGATGGAAGAGCAGGAGCAAATTGCTGCCATCACTATGATGACCACTGCTGCACATAGGAAAGCCAAGTTGGAAGATCAAGAGTGGAATGCTGCCACCACTGCTGCTGCACGCAAGACAGCTGAGTTGGAAGTGCAGGAGTGGATTGGTATAGCCACCACTGTTACCATTGCTGCATGCAAGAAAGCCAAGTTAGAAGCTAACCTAGAAGTATTACAAGAAGAAAATGAAACAGTGCAGCTAAGGCCCAGGCTGAGATCCTTGAAACTGCATGCTGGGGTAGAACTAGATCAGTCAAATTGCCTCAGAGGATTCAGACCAGTATAACAAAGACATTGTGTTAAGCCATTGTGCCAGGTATTCCAGCTTGCCCTCCCAATGCAATGAGAAAGTGCCAGATGTTGAGGCAATACAGTCTTCTCATGAAGCAAATATTGCACCTGAAAGAGACCAGCTCAACACTCCAGATCAAGGTACATCTGCACTGAGATACGTATTAACTCAAGCCCACACTGATCTACTCCATATGAACTGGGGTCATGATACGGCAGCAACCTTGTCTCCACCAAGGATACCTGACACAAGCCCTTCCTACAGTTAGAGTGCACCTGACCAAACCTTAGTATTCAAAACTGACATGCCAGATGATGAATAAAGACATATAACTTTCAAAAGTATCCCACAAATATTTAATCATACACAGACTGAGGCCTTGGGCATGCCAGACTTGCTAAATACATGATTCATTGTGAGCTTGTCAATACAGGGCTCACCAAGTCCTTGGAGAAAGCAGTATTGCCTACCTGTACCAGGTGTTCTCTGAAGACAGCAGGATGTCAGTCCTCACAAAACTTCCCCGTGAAGTTGGTTTCTCCATTTTTTTTTTCATGTTATTTAGTAATTACAAGACTGGAGTAACCCCATGTAAATGTGTGGTTGAGAACATGCCCAGTGAGGCTCAGTAAAATTCTAGAAATTTTGACATAGTTTTTTGGGCTGGGCTCCATCAGATGATGTCACTCGTGTGAAGACCGACATCCTGCCTTCCGCAGAGAACACCTGTTACAGATAAGCAATTCTGCTTTATCAGCAGATATTATGGCAATTTTATTGTCCTGTATATTATCGGACATCATTAAGGCCAAAATATTGGAACAGAAGTGTTCAGTAAAGCCTCCTATTGACTAGTTCTCATTCCACTTCTCTCTACCCTCCCTCTCCTTCCCCAGGATACATAAACAGACAAATACTCTAAACCAAATGCCCAACACAAAGCTATACAGTAGAATTTGGATTTAAAATAAAATAATGCTATTGAAGACATTGAAGTCCATAATTAAAAGTTTTGTCTGGCTAAGTTCGAGACTAAGATGGATAAATCTAGGGTTTTAAATACTCTTCCACTACCCTCACCATCCCATACCTGATAGATTTTAGCGAAGTAAGTCATTAACCAGTTAAAAATGAGGCATTCCAGAGTCAAGGTTTAAACTTAGCCAGGTAACATTGATATTCAATGCTACCTAGATAAGTTTATCCAGGCAAGGCTGGCCATAGTCCAGAGCAAGTCTAATGTTTTCAGATATGTTTACCTCTTTGTCAAGACCCATTTTTCACCATCAGTGAAAATGCATATACAAGATTTGAAAACTAATATACAGAGAAACAAGAGGAGACATTTAATGCACCAGTTGTTTATGATGGTCTGTCATTTTATTTCCATTGGTAGATGATTAAAACCTATACCTGTTTATATGAATCTAAGATGACTTGAGCAATTTTTTATGATACAAATGTGTCGGTGTGACTTTGAGTAACTAGTTCTTTTGTGCTTCTGGATTTATGTTACATGAAGCGGAGTCTTTTTGAGGTCACATTTTTATTATAGTCTAATGAAGTATGCCATATCATGTTCTTGTGTTTTTAATAACCTTAGAAGTCTATACTCAGTAAGCCAGTGAATGGACAAGTTTTTGTGGCTAAAGTTAGCCAGATTACATGTCATAGACATTCAGTAAGATAAACATCCCGCTGAATATACTCACATAAATTTATACGGGTAACGTTACCTAGATAACTGTTAAAACTGTCTACATTTGAATATATCGAGTTAAGTTTAAAGTTATCTGGTTCATGCATATTCAAAATATAGCCGGTTGGAGGTGGAGAAGGAGAAGGAGACGAGAGGGAGAGAGATACCGGAGGCCTTCCGGAGGTGAGGTGCATTTCCCGGCCTCAACGGGGTCTTACCCGGTTATCCTGCATCTGACGACATTGCAGAGGGATGCTCCAGAGGCCCTTAAAATCGGACCACTTGTGGTGAAATTCTGAGGTGGAGAAGGAGGAGGCAGCAAG
The DNA here is from genome assembly GCF_901001135.1 of Rhinatrema bivittatum. NCBI lineage: Eukaryota > Metazoa > Chordata > Amphibia > Gymnophiona > Rhinatrematidae > Rhinatrema > Rhinatrema bivittatum. The sequence goes on from NC_042617.1 coordinate 158,121,424, forward strand.
AGGGAGAAAGATAACGGAGGCCTTCCGGAGGTGAGGTGCATTTCCTTGCCTTGACGGGGTCTTACCCGGTTATCCTGACGTCATTGTAGAGGGACGCTCCAGAGGCACTTAAAATTGGCCCACTTGCGGCGAACCTCTGAGGTGGAGAAGGAGAAGGAGGCGAGAAGGAGAGAGATACCGGAGGCCTTCCGGAGGTGAGGTGCATTTCCCAGCCTCGACGAGTCTTACCCGGTTATCCTGCATCTGACGTCATTGCAGAGGAATGCTCCAGAGGCCCTTAAAATTGGTCCACTTGCGGCAAACCTCTGAGGTGGAGAAGGAGAAGGAAAAGGAGGCAAGAGGGAGAGAGATACCGGAGGCCTTCCGGAGGTGAGGTGCATTTCCTGGCCTCGACGGGGGTCTTACCCAGTTATCCTGCATCTGATGTCATTGCAGAGGGACGCTCCAGAGGCCCTTAAAATCGGCCCACTTGCGGCAAACCTCTGAGGTGGAGAAGGAGGTGAGAGGGAGAGAGATACCAGTGGCCTTCTGGAGGTGAGGTGCATTTCCCGGCATCGACGGGGTCTTACCCGGTTATCCTGCATCTGACGTCATTGCAGAGGGACGCTCCAGAGCCCCTTAAAATTGGCCCACTTGCGGCACGCAGCCACCGCATCACCTAAGGGGTGCGCGGCTTTGCTTCAAACCAGCTTGATCTCTGCAATAAAAAGGTACTGTTTCTCAATTTTTTACTCTGGTAACATCTACTTTATCCTGATCCTTTGAAGCCTCCATTGTTGGTGGGAGGCTGATCTTTTTTTTTTTTTTATCTTTAATCTTTATTGATTTTTCAATATAAAGTAAGACAATCTTACATTAAGGAAGGGAGGCTGATCTAAGAAGTGCCATGAAGCAGTGTTTGGGAATCACGGAGTCCTTTTCATTAATTTGAGATAATACAATGCCTCATACTACCCGTAAACGTCGAGCTAAGGAGAGGATAGACTCTGCTAATCTCCCGGAGGCTCCAGTATTTGGGCCTATGGATTCCCATGTCCAGCAAGGAATTAAATCGGAGGGGTCACAGATGGATGCAGAAGATGAAAGGTTTCAATCATCCTCCCCGCCAGACCTCCCCGCCAGACCTATCAACTATCGGAGGGAGCACAAGTGGAAGTCGCGAAGGCAACCCTCCAAGCAGGGCTAGTAAGCCCCGAAGAAATCGGAGGAGAGAGTCAGATCAATCCCACAGAGAGTCGGATCAATCCCACAGAGGGACGAGCAGGCCTGTTTGTAGTAGGAAATAATCAACAATCACAGGAACAAAGCTTTAATGCAGAAGATTTCCTATTGAATGAATTTGATCCCCCAGTTCTGGTAAAGCCTAATTTAGTTACATTGGATACAATTTGGGAAGCAATTGCTAATTTGGGGACTTCTATAGCTACACATTTAAACCCAGTTGTAGGTAAAGTTAATAAAATACAGGAAAGAGTAATTGAACTGGAAAATTTCAAGAAAGTTTCAATAAAAGAAATTGAAAAAGTTAAGTTGGACTGTGTCAAATGGAAACCAGTTCAGGATTCAATAATAATAATAATAATAATAATAATGAAAAATAGGATTATACAAATAAAAGTTGAAAATTTGGAAAATGCTAATAGGAAGAAAAACTTAAGGTTCATTCATTTCCCAAAATTGCCTTATAAGACACCAAAAGATATGTTCAAAAAATACCTTGTTGAAATATTCAAAGTATCTGATGATATGATACCACCATTAGCTAAAGCTTATTATCTACATCCATATAAAAACAAGAGGAGCTGGATCAAAATCAAGAGGGGAGACAAGTTATGAACACTATGGGGCAGATTTTAAAACCTACGCGCGCGGCCTACATTTGTGAGCGCTTATGGGCGGATTTTAAAAGCCTTGCGCGCCTATTTTCCAACCTAGCTTGATGGTACCCAGGTAGAGAGCCCATCAAGCTAGGTTGAGAGAACATTGCACAAATATCATCTTTGAGTAAGTTTCCTCACTCCAAGGGTCATCAAATCTTCACAAGAGAGCACTGTTCTGTTCATACACCTCACTTTGAATGTCAACGTGGCCCCTAACCCCTACACTAATACCTAAACCTCACCCCGAGTTACTAGGTGGGCCTCCTATAGAGATATAAATACCTATCTAGTGTTAGGGCATCACAGCTAGGTTCTCTCTCTCTTTCTCTCTCTCTCTCTCCTCCTCTCAACATAGATATTTTTCACAAATTGTGATAAACTGCCTATTACCATAAAACACACCCCTTTTTCTATCACATGCAATATTTAGTGCATTTTGATAAATCCAGGCCTACATTAGTTACAATTAATAATCTCACTGAATCAGGAAGATAGAAAAGGGTAAACTGACAAACTAAAGAGTAGCAAATCACCTGGGCAGATGGTATACATCCCAGAATGTTGAAAGAACTGAAAAATGAAATTTCAGACCTACTATTAGTAATTTGTAAACTATCATTAAAATCAGTTAGGGTACAAGAATATTGGAGGGTGGCCAGCCTATCACCAATTTTTAGAAAGAGTTCCAGGGGTGATCCAGGAAACTACAGAACGGTAAGCCTGACATCAGTACCGAGCAAAATGGTTGAAATATTATAAAGAATAACATTACTGATAGATAATCATAGTTTCATGGGACAAAGCTAATATTTATTTAGCTACGGGAAGTGTTGCCTCACTAATCTGCTACTTTTTTTTTTTTTAACTCTAAGGAGCTGGGTATAAAATAAATTCAACATCTATAAAAGAGAAAACATAGAAGCTTGGGAAAATACAAAAAACGTAGATTATAGTTTATAGTTTATTGGTTTTTCTATACCGCTGCATTGGCTTTAGCCTTCACAGCGGTTTACAATCTTAACAATAAGAAAAGATACAATAAATACGTCTAAAAAAGATAACAGCTAAAACTTTAAAAGCACATTAATAAAGTCTTTAGCTGTTAAAAATAGAAGTTACAATTATTAAAATAATAGAGCTATTCCTCAATGTATTAATCAGGGCTAAAAAGTTAAGACAAATTAATAAAAGAGACAACATAAGTATAATATCATAAAGAAAAAAACATAACATAAAATCAGTTCTGCCTGAAGCTACTTACATTTTTTAGCCTTATTTCCATGAGTCTCTATCTGTCTATGTAATCCCCAAGTTATCTTTAATAAAGTTAGTCTCTTGGATTTTCTGGCATTGAATTTTAATTTCAGATAGTTCTTTAACATGATCTGCTATCGCCTGCGACTGATGGTTAAGTAGTGTAATAAGAGATCCCATAGAACTAGCCATAGATTCAATTTCAGCTGTCAAAGTCATTTCCAGTTTGGAGATAGCCACCCAAAGAGAATCTAGTCTAAAAACCACAAGTTTCTCAAGAGTAGAAACATGGGGGGGGGGGGGGGGGGGAAATAGTACATTCCTCACACAGGGAGCCCCTCTGGGAACAGCTGAAACACTCACCACTTCTTTGCTTGTATCATTGTTCCCTTCCCAATGCAGGTTAACAGAAGGAGTCTTTGGGGGAACTGGGCCTTTGGGACTGAGAGAGATGAAAGAATCCTGAGGGTTGTGAGCTATTGTTCCAAGGTTCAACAGTCCTGAAACTGTGTTTCGAAAATTAAATGAGTCCAGTGTCATCTGGGTAGTTGAGGGGACTTGACTAACAACAGAGGGGAATGGACGAGGATTGTCCTTACCCTTCTTACCAATTTCATCCAAAAATTTCTAAGCAATTGTGCTGTGAAAAACACACAAAAATCAAGCAGACGTGTGCATCCCTTAGGCTTGCAACTTCGTTGCACCAACTTTTAGCTTCCCCGGGGCACACCAGCTGACATCACGGAATGGGGCACCTCGATCTCACTCAGAGTCTGGTGTTCTTTTCCCAGGGCTCTCCACTTAGGCAACAGCGTCCCAGCTTTTATCTTCCCCGGGGCACACTAGCTGATGTCAGTGGAAGGGCACCTCGATCTCGCTCAGAGTCCAGTGTTCTTCTCCCAGGGCTCTCCATTCAGGCAAGAGCGCACCAGCTTTTAGCTTCCCCAGGGCATACCAGTTGATGATACAAAATTATTCAAAGTTGTTAAATCACAAGAGAATTTTGAGAAATTGCAAGAGAACCTTGTGAGACTAGGAGGCTGAGTATTCAAATAGCAGATGACATTTAATATGGACAAGTGCAAAGTGTTGCAAATAGGGAAGAGCAACCCATTTTTATAGCTACACCAAATTCCACATTGGGATTCATCACCCAGGAAAAGACATCATCATGGATAATATGTTGAAATCCTTTGCTCAGTATGCAGCAGCAGCCAAGAAAAGAAATAGAATGCTAGGAATTATTAGGAAAAAAAAAGGAGAATAAAATGGAAAATATCATAATGCGTTTGTATCACTCCATGGTGTGACCACACCTTGAGTACTGTGAGCAGTTCTGGTCATCACATCTCAAAAAGGATATAGCAGAATTAGAAAAGGTACAGAGAAGGGTACTCAAAATGATAAAGAGGATGGAACAATTCTTCTATGAGGAAGGGCTAAAGAGATTAGAGCTGTTTAATTTGGAGAAGAGATATGACAGAGGTCTATAAAATAATGAGTGGATTGAAATGGGTAAATGCAAATTGATTGTTTACATTTTCTAATAGTACAAAAGCTAGGGGACATGCAATTAAGTTACTAGGTAATACATTTAACACAAATAGGAGAAAATATCTTTTTATTCAACTCATAATTAGGTTCTGGACTTCATTGCCAGAGAATGTGGTGCAAGCTCTTAGGGCCTGATTTTAAAAAGCATTTACTCGAGTAAAAACCAGGTTTACTGGAGTAAATTCACTTTACTTAAGTAAGTGGGTTTTTGAAAATTGCTACAATATATGCCATTGACTTGTCTATAGGATTTACTCACATAAGTGCACTTTACTTGAGTAAATGGCTTTTGAAAATTGCTACAATAGTAGCTACATTTACGCATGTAACTCCTTTTGAAAATTACCCCCTTAGTGTAGCTGGTTTGAACGTGTTCCTGGAAGAAATGTCCATAAACCATTATTAAGGTGGACTTGAGAAGATCCACTGCTGATTCCTGTGAAAAGCAGCATGGAATCTATGAACCTTTTGGGATCCTGCCAGGTACTTGTGACCTAGATTGGCCACTATTGGAAACAGGATACTGGGCTTGATGGATCCTTGGTCTGTTTTACTATGGTAAATCTTATGCTCTTATGTTCTTATGTAAAAAAAAAATAAGATCAAACTTATTTCATCTACGTCTTATCTCAAAAGTGCATTGTCAATATGTTTCCATGAAATGGCACGTTCAAAGGGTTATACACATGATACACGATGAAAGCACTTATTAAAATCAATTGCTGTATAATAGGAGCTTGTACAGAATACTTTGAAATCATACCTTACTTTACTCATAGCCCTGCCCAAACTCCAAACCCAGTAGGCTTTGGAGTTCCACATAATTATTCTTATCCTCTCTGAATATCTAGTATCAGGGCTTAAATCAATGAACTTGGACACTGCCTAAGTGTGACTTCATGGCAACGTATATGACTAACAATGTGGATCATCAAAACTCATTATGAAGTGTCATGACTGGTTAAGATAATTGCTTTTGTAGCAGTGTGATTATATATTAAAGACATGTTTTCATCCCATACTGATAGGAACATATAGAACAGATACAATGCACCTCAGGATACAGCAAGACCGAAAGGTAAATGCTACATGAGCCACTTTATCTTCTGTCTACATGCTGACTTTCACATCCTTTCTGCAAAGCTCTCTTGAGACAGTTTAACCTTCTATGTCTTTTCTTTATTATTAATTCACCAAAGAGAATGCCGCCATTAGTACACTCCACTCTTTCCCTTTGTCTGAAGGAGAAAAATTATTACCCTGATGCATCAGGATAATTAGAATGCAGACTTTCATGCTGGAAGGATTTGTCCTGCAGTGGCTATAGCTAGAAGGAATCTCATACTAAGAAATAGCCCAACCATGTGTTCCAGGGTTTTTTTTTATTTGTTTTTTTTAATTCTGCAGCTACAGGAAGTCATATTTTATTTCCACCAGCAGATCTACCGTTCAATATTTAGTCAACTGCAAAATACACTTCTTAAAAGTCTGTTGGGATACATAAACATGGATGCTATATCCCTTTCCCCTTTATTTCTTGGTGGCAGCTAACGTGAAAGTTCCAGATTTTGCAGCAGCGGCTAATAGATCAGAGTTTGTAGTGGTAAAGAGACTGCTATGGTAAATGGAACATCAGGTAGGTCATTGCTGTGTGGTGAAACTTTTGTACTAGCTATTTTAGTTTGTTTGCTTGGAGAGGAATTCTCGTTGGATAAGCTAGGGCATAGCAGGGCTCACTCAAATGCAAGAAATTGTACTTTAGCCAAGGAGCTCAGCAGAGTGTGATATTTTATAACCTCGCAGCACACTGACTGTGACAATGGAACAGTGCTCTATGTTTGCACACTATGGGGTGAATTTTCAAAGGGTTACATGTGTAAAAATAAGCATATATGCACACAAAAAGCTTGTACTTACAAATAGCTAGTGCTCGCTATTTTACAGGCATTAAACATATGTGCGTATTTTTGCTTTTGTGTAGACATCTACATGCGTAAAAAAGGGGCAGTCTAGTTCTGCACATAAGTTGCTATTTTATAGGAGACTTACACGAGTACATGTGGTAGCTTATTTGCACAATTTTACACCTGCTAATTATCAGGCAGGTCTGTTGTCAAGTATCGGTTGGGTGGGAGGTCAGGGTGAACTGGGGGCTGAAGAACTAGGAGGATCTTGATGACCTGGAGAAGGAATGGGTGAACTGGTGGAGAAATCGGAAACTGATCATTTCAATTACAGGTGCAAGTTTTAAAATATACTAATATAGGTGTATAAATCAGGGTTTAGGCAATCAAGTCGTAATTTCTTTGTACGTAAAATATACATGTGTATGTTTCTAAAATAGGTAGGAAAGTATACGCTTTTTCAATCCATTGCAGGTATTCATGCGTAAGCATACATATGTACATTGTATAGCGCAAGCTATAAAATATTGTAGTAGATCTCTGTACCACCATATGTGCGCATATATGGGGGCCACCTGGAGTTGTTTGAAAGTTATCCTCACAATTCACATATCAGATATATAAAGTTACTGCAAAATATATTGAGCCAAAATATTGCTACTTTTAACAAGAATGTGGATCTCAGGGTTTAACTGTGGCATAAAATCCTTATGTTTCTGGCTATACAGTTATTCAGTGTGGCACAAAGTAAATGACATATTAATTTCAAGAGACCTTCGGGTTATTTAGTTACACATTCCAGATCTCACTGAAATTCAAAAGCATACAAGTTTAGAGGTTTAGCACAATATCATTTGATCCATGGATGTATATTCCTCAGAGTTCTTAAGAGCAGAAAAACATTCACTCTTTTCTACTTAATTATATTTCTTGTAACTATCTGTTGTGTTTAAGGAAGTTACTGGTATTATGATAAAGTAACTGGCTATTTGAATTACAGTAGAGCAATCCATCATTCACATGATGGATAGCATTATCAATCACCTTATGTCAAGTTAGGAAGAAATGTCAGATTGGTTCAAAGTATATCTAAATTTGCAGTGAGTAGGCAGCCGTGATTTCTAGCTCTGAACTGCATATAAGTTGTATTAGAGATTCTGAGGGATGTACCAGCAGTTAGGGTTGTAAGATTTGTGGACCCTTGTTGCTGTGCTAAGGTTGGCTCAATCTAGGGGGAAGGCCCCGTTAGTCCTTACCAACAACTGGCAGAGCCATGTATAGAAGAGATGAGTCTGGAGCTTCACCTATCCCAACCATTTTCCCCTTGGGATGAGCCTTCAGGCTCTGAGGGCTGGCAGGTCTTAGGCGAGAAAGTCTCTTAGGAAGCCATGGGAGTGTAGGACCAGAGTCAGGCTAGAGTCAGAGGCAGGTGGCAAGTAAGAATGGTCAGTGTTCAGGCTAGGGTCAAATCCAGAAGTCGGTAAAAGGGCAGGCATAGGGAGCAAGGAGAAGGACTGACATAGTGGGGCAGGAAAGAAGGCAGTGGCTGGATAAGACTAGACTGAGAGATGAGGCAAGTGGGGCTGGAGAGACAACGCTGGCTGGGCTTGAGAGATGAGGCAGGCTGGGCTCAGGAATGCAGGAAGAAGCAAAAACTTACACTACATGGAAATGTAGGCGACCCATTGCTGAGGCAAGGTAGAGACATTGGAAAAGCCCTTTTATAGGGCTACAGTAGTGACATCTTCAAGTGGCACCTTAGGCTGATTCCCGCTGTGGGCCTTTAAAGACATGAAGGGTGCGCCTGCACACCAAGGGGGACACACCAGCTATGGCAGTTCTGGCGGCATCTTGCTGCACTCGGAAAGGATGGTAGCATTCACTGACTGTGTCTGGGTGAATGATGCAGCTTGTGGGGCCTACCCACAAGCCTCAAAATGTAACAGAACCCGCTCTTAAGCCCCTCCCTCCTCAAGGTCCTGGGCTGAACTTTGAGGAAAATTGATGGTGGAATTCTTTCATCAGTAGAGTTGCATCGAGATTGGCTGCTGGCTCCCAGGAATTCTCTTCTGGACCATAACATTTCCATGCAATGAGGTATTCCAGTCTATTGCTTTGTTTACGAGAGTCTAAAATCTCCTGTTCCTTATAGTGTGTGTCCTCTTCCAAAGAAATTTCAGTGAATTTGGGAGGCCATTGAGGTGACCAAGAGAAAACCAGTGGTTTTAGCAGAGACATGTGAAATACATTGTTTATTATCAAGATGACAGGAAGTTTATGTTGATATGATACTGGTCCAATTTTGCACAAGACTGAGAAAGGACCTATAAAGCTGGGGGCAGCCTGTGTGAAGGGATGTGGAGGTGCAGCTGCTGTGTGTTTAACCATGCCAAATCTCCCACCTGGAATTGTGGAGCCAGTCTGCGTTTGATATCCACAAGTTTCTTGGCCTGAGTTGTGACTTTGAAAATTAACAGGTTAGTTTGTGCTCATAGGTCTTGGAGTTTCTGTGCCATAAGCCAGGCTGCTGGGCAATTCACTGAGAGGGGAAGTGGCAGAGGAATTTGTGGATGCTGACCTTAAACAACCTGAAATGGGGGAAGAGCCGGTGGCACTACTAACTTGGTTGTTCTGTGAGAAGGCAGTCCATGGCTGGCAATGGCTGTAACAGCTCTCAAGATCATACACGTGAGGTTTATACTGTGCACAAACAGGACTCTAAGTATCTTCTTATGTCTATCTTCCCTTGGGGCCACCAGTAGTGGTATTGGAGGAGCTCAAGAATGTGGGCTACTCCGGGATGTCCTGCTGAGTGAGAATCATGAGCCCATTTTAACACCTTGTCTTGCAGATGTTTGGGTACTACAATCTTCCTTGGTGGAACTGGTGTGGCAGTATGACCATGACCCTCGCAGTGTCAATAATGTGTTGAGGTATTTCTGTTATGTCTTCAGTTTGAAAGGAGCAAGAGAGGGTATCCGCTCTCTGATTTTTGGCTGCAGGTTGTAGCAGAGTTCAAAATCAAACTGGTTAAAGAAGAGGGACCAGTAAGCCTGTCTGAGATTGAGCTGTTGTGCCTGCTGCAAGTACTCTAGGTTATTTTGGTCAATGTAGATCGTGATCTGAGGTTTGGCCCCCTTTAAGAGATGCCACCACTCTTCAAGGCCAACTTCATTGTGAGGAGTTCACAATCTCCAATCATGTAATTCCTCTTTGCTGGAGCAAACATTTTTGAGAAGAAAGAACATGGCAGGAGGCTCCCTTGGTCACTGTGTTGAATGATTAAATCCCCTACCTCGAGTAGAGGCATCTACCTCCAGGACAAAGGGGTGATCTGGAAGTCAGTGATAAGGTCCCTGAGAAAAGGCTCACTTGAGAGCCTGAAAGGCATCAGTTGCATTTGGAGTCTAACATCGGGTATCTGTGCCCTTTCTGGTTAAGGTGGTGAGTGGTGTCACCAGTGTAGAGTACCCCGGAATAAACTAGTGGTTATAGTTTGAATCCTAAGAAATGTCCAAAGGCCAGCCAGCTGTGGCCAATCCAAAAAAGATTTCTATTTATCCCGATCCATGTGAAGGCCTGTGTGAGAAATGATATAGTCCAGAAATGAAAGTTGTTCTTGTTCAAAGAGACATTTCTCAAGTTTTGCATACAGATGAAGGTCTCGTAAGCGCTGTAAAACCAGCCAAACAATTTCTGATGTGAATCAAAATGATAAGTGGCATGGAACTGCTGCCCTATGAAGTAAGGCTAAGGAAGTTAGGGCTGTTCAGTTTGGAGAAGAGACGACTGATGGGGGATATGTTAGAGGTCTATAAAATCATGAAAGAACTTGAAAAAGTTATTGTAAATTTGTTATTTACTCTCTCAGATAATAGAAGAACTAGGGGGCACTCCATGAAGTTAGCAAGTAGCTCATTTAAAATAAACTGAAGAAAATTATTTTACACTCAGTGCATAGTTAAGTTCTGGAATTCATTGCCAGAGGATGTGGTGACAGCAATTAGGGTAACTGGGTTTAAAAAAGGTTTGGATAAGTTCCTAGAGGAAAAATCCATAAACTTAGATTGGCCACTGTTGGAAACAGGATACTGGGCTTAATGGACCTTTGGTCTGACCCAGTATGGCAATTCTTATGTTCTGTTGTATGTATGTTCTTCTTGTGAGTCCTGAGACTGGGAGTATATGAGTATGTCATCGAGATATACGACCACAGGGGAGTAAAAGAGGTCTTGAAAAATCTCATTCACCATATTCTGAAATATAGCTGATGCATTACAAAGTCCAAATGGCATGACGAGGTATTTGTAATGTCTATCATGTGCATTAAACACGGTTTTCCATTCATCACTGTCTCTGATGCGAATTAAATTGTAAGCTCCTCAAGTCTGATGAAGATATTGGTGAAGATATTAGCTCCTTGTAAACTGTCAAATAGTTCCTACATCAGAGGTAACAAATATCGATTTTTCTTTGTGATGGCGTTAAGACCCCGGTAATCAATATGGGGCAGAGACTACCGTCCGTTTTTCCAAAGAAGAAAAAGCCTACTCCAGCGGGAGAAGAGGATGGGTGATTGAAGCCTCTTGCCAGGCTCTCTTTGATATACAAACTTGTAGCCTCGGCTTTAGAAACTGAGAATGGGTAGATCCTTCCCTGTGGGGGCACCTTGTCTGGGAGAAGATCGAAGATGCAATTATAGGAGCAATGTGGGAGTAGCATCTCTTCCTGTTGCTTAGAGAATGCATCTGTGCAATCTGCATACTGGGGTGGTAGCCTAGGTACCGCAGCTGCTAGCGTCAGTCTAGATCAGGGGTGGGCAAGTCAGGTCCTCGAGGGCTGCAAACCAGTCGGGTTTTCAGGATACCCCTAATGAATATGCATGAAATAGATTTGCATACAACTGAGGCAGTGTGTATGCAGGTCTCTCTCATGCATATTCATTAAGGATATCCTGAAAACCCGACTGGTTTGCAGCCCTCGAGGACTGGAATTGCCCACCCCTGGTCTAGATAGAAAGGACACTGAAGTGAAACAAGTGGCAAAACAAGTGGAACCCCACCATGCCAGTTCTAGAGAGTTTCAATTGATATCTGGCTAGTGTTGACATAGCAAGGGTAGCCCCAGAATGACTGGATTCATGGTCCAGGGTAAAACATGGAAGGAGATCATCTCCTGATGGAGCAGGCCGGTGCAAAAAGAAAAAGACATGGTTATTTCAGTGAGTTGACCAAGAAGGGTTTCCCATAGACAGAGGAAATAGTTACTGGATGGTTCAGTTTGGTGGTCAGAATTCTGTACTGGTGGATTAGAGCTTGATCAATAAAATTTCTGCCTGTTTCAGAATCAAGGAATGCTTCTATGTGGAATGTTCCGGTCTCGGTCGAGATTGCGATGGAAGCCAATAATTGGGGGGAGGGTAATGTCTGGGCTAGAGTTGCCTCCCCGATCAACCCTAGGCATGGGAGTTTCCCGATTTCTCCGGGCTTTGGGAAGCCATGTGTCCATGGTCAGCACAATATAAACAAAGGTACAACTGCCTGCATCGGAATTTCTCCTCTAGAGAAAGTTTAATTCTGCCCAGCTGCATGGATTCTTATGGAGTCTTGGGTTTGGGTGGAGAAGTGGGGACAAGAGGTCACTGAAAATGTGGGGCCAATGATACTGGTCGCCGTGTGCACTTGGCCTCTAGAGCCCTTTCCTGAAAATGGTGATCAATACGGCCAGCCAAGGAGATCAGGCATCCAATGAGGATGGGGCATTGCACCCGGCCATTTCATCTTTGATTCTGCTGGATAGGCCTTGCCAGAAAATGGCAGTGAGATTATTCCCCCCCCCCCCCCCCCCGGTGCAGTTCGGAGGCCAGAGTGCAGATCCAGAGTATGTCTGCCACCAAGGAGGAAGCTCAACCTGGTGCTTCAAATACAAGTTTGAACTGCTTTAGGAAGTCAGGAAGGCTCTAAAATACAGGATCGTTATGATCCCATAAAGGAGATGCCTAGACCAATGAGGTACCACTCAATAATGAGAGCATATAGGTCACTTTAGACTAGTCAGTAGGGAAAAGAGCAGCTTGTAACTTGAAATGCATGTGGCATTGGTTGATAAATCAATGGCATTCCTTGGGATCACCCATGTATTGCAGAGATGCTGGAAGTTGAGGTACCGATCTCGAAAAGGCCATAGAAATAGTGGAAGGTAGAGTCACTGCGGCAGAGCCAGAGCCTGTGTCAGGGTGTCCATGCAGTGCACCAGCTTCTCAAGGACAGCAGTCATCTGATTCAGCACGCCTTACTGTTTTTGGACATGTTGGATCAGACCTGGTACAGCCTGGAATGAGGTTAAGACCACTAGGTCCATGGCCTCAGCAATTTATAAGATTCATGGATCCTTGTTGCTGTGCTAAGCTTGGCTCAACCTATGGGGAAGGGCCTGTGGGATTTTACTGACAGCTGTTGGAGCTACGCAGGGGAGAGACAAGTCTGAAGCTTCACCTATATCAACATAAGAAATACCATTCTGGGTCAGACCAAGGATCCATCAAGCCCAGTATCCTGTCTCCAACACCAGCCAATCCAAGTCACAAGTACCTGGCAAGTACCCAATCATTAGATAGATCACAAGCTACTATTGCTTATTAATAATTTCTGTCATAGCAGTTTATGAATTTATCCACTAGGAACTTATCCAAACCTTTTTTAAACCCAGTTACACTAACTGCTGTAACCACATCCTCTGGCAATGAATTCTAGAGCCTAACTATGTGCTGAGTGAAAACATTTACTTCTATTTGTTTTAAATGAGCTGCTTGCTAACTTCATGGAGTAGCCCCTGGTCCTTCTATTATCTAAGAGAGTAAATAACTGATATATATTAACTTGTTCAAATCCTTTCATGATTTTGTAGACTTCTATCCTATCCCCTTTCCCCTTGGATTGAGCCCTCGAGTTCTGGGGCCCAGCAGGTCTTAGGGAGAGAAAGCTGTGGGAGAAGCATATGTCCATAGTCAGGCTAGGGTCAGCGGCAGGCAGCAGGCAAGAATGGTTAGTGTTCAGACTAGGGTCAGTGTCAAGCGGCAGGTAAGAATGTTCAGTGCCCAGGCTAGGGTCGAATCCAGAAGTCAGTCTGAGGGCAGGCGTAGGGAGCAAGGTGAAGGACTGACACAGCAAGGCAGGAAGGAAGGCAGTGGCTGGATAAGACTAGGCTGGGGAGGCAGGCTGGGCTGGAGAGACAAGACCCTTGTAAGAGGGCAATATTCAAAATATTTTAGTGCAATAAATTGTAAGTTGTGCATTTAAGAAGTATGATTGCAAGCATGTAGTATTTAATAAAAGCCTGAAGTATGCGCGTATTAGCAACATCGCATGTAAAAATAATTTTTAAATGGGGCAGTTTAGGGATGTTCAGGGTGGGTTTCAGTATTTTGTAAGTGGCATACTTGCATACATAAACCTCGTTTCTATGCACACATTTTCTCTCCCTCTGTGTTTAAGGCAACTGCTTTATTCAAATGTTGATCTCGTGGGCTGCTGAAGAACAATTAAGTAAATAGTTTTCACCCAGCCCAGGCAATCTTGAACTTTCAAAGGACTGAGAGGAGAGGGGGATAAATAATTACCTGCCAAAAGTAAACAATGCAACTATGAATGTTTTATTGTGAGCCTCCAAGAACCTAGGATTATGACAACATATCAATGCTTTAAATGAATAAATAAACAAATAAAATAAATGGCTTCAAACTTTGAAAATTGCCACAATATATGCTACTGAATTGTCAATAGGTTTTACCTGTGTTAAGTGCTCTTAACATAGGTAAATGGGTTTTTGAAAATTGTTATGATAGCATGTTACATTTACATTTTCCTTTGAAAATTACCCTGCTAGCATGTAAGTGGGCTTCAGAAAATTGCTAAGATATTTGCTATTGAATTGTCAATGGGTTTCAACTGTGTAAGTGCACTTTAAGCACATAACTGGGCTTTTGAAAATTGCTATGATATTCTTTTGAAAATGATCCCATAGGTAATGATTTAAAAGGTGACTTGATTAATATGGATTCTGCTGCTAAACAGAATAAACAAAGATAATTTCAAAGACCAAGCCACATTTGACCAACAGCAAATTGTGGGACAAGATTCTTCTTTTCCAACTCCTGTAGTAATTCTTGCAGCACTCAGTGACTATGGCAGTCACAGCATTACATCCATTATAACTCTAACTCAGAAACTAATGCACAAAAGCATGGCCAAATATGCAAAATCAATTTGGCACACTAAAACCGCTGATAGTGCGTGTTATCGCAAAATGTTTCATGTTCAAATTTGACTGTGCTTGCTATGCAAAGCAGGCAATAAGCTGCAGAATTATGCAAAGCAGCTCATTTCTTATATTTTCCTAGCTAAGTAATGAATGCAAAAATATTGAAATCACTATTTTCAGGGAGTTATGATTACCTTTTTTTTTGGGGGGGGGGGGTTTAAAACCTATGATTTTGCACCAACTTTAATAAAAAGAATTCACCACGCAAAGAATTTGCATTATTTAAATAGCCCAGTAATGTAAGAAAAAACAATCTCACATTTCTAGCCCATTCCCATGCCACCATCTGTGGTGTAGTACATCGGCCCCCTCATTGAGAAAAGTACTATACCAAGCAGCCTTTCTTGTGCCACTAAGAGAACAATTCAGAAATGTCAAGCATGTCACAAAGCTCTCTTGTGACATCTAAGAGCGATTTCGGACATACTGTTCTCAAAAATTGCTTTTTGGCTAAAGTACTTACTTACATAGCTTTTTTGGATTTGCGATTTATAAAACATCAAATCGTGGGGCACTTGTAAATAAAGATATTAAAATTGTCACAGAGCGAAGAACTCTTTTAGAAAGCATACAAGTACAGCTAATAGATCTGCTCATGCAGTCGCTTTGTTTTCCTGCCGATTCATGCAGCTGGCAAACACAGAAGCTAATTATTTCAAGTTCATATTCCTTTCACATTGCTGACTTTACCCTACCACTCAACCACATGACACATTTCTCATTTGTGAGTAATCAGTTTCTGACGTTTGTCAAACGCTGTGACAAATCAGGCATGAAGTACAAGTATTATAAATTCAGAAGGCATATCTCCGAGTTCTGAAGTCTGATCTATATTTCAGGAGGACATTTTTCAAAGCCATTTACCTGGGAAGTAGCGACTTACCTGGATAAAACAGCTTGGCTCAAAATTGCCTCCTTAGCCCAACTATGGGCCTCATTTTCCATCCGGATCGCACGCGATAAGGGACGTTTTGCATGTGAAAAATCCCTTATCGCGTGCGATACCAAAATGGGGGCGGAGTCGGCCCCGGAAGAGGAGGAGTCGGGGCGTCACCGGGGCCAACTCCGCGAAGACACCGCGGATGACGAAAAGTTAAGGCCCTTTTCGCGTCCGAGTTCGCGCCCAATAGCTACACCTTCTATGGTGGCACTATTGGGTGCGAAACCAGCAGCGATCGCACCGCGACGGTGCGATCGCTGCCGGCTAGCGCAGGCCCGCCCCTGTTTCAGCCCCCCACCCCTCATTCCCTAAAGTATCGCAGGCCTGCGATACTTTAGAAAATGAGGCCCTATAAGTACACAAAGACTTATTTCAAAGAAATAAGTGTAGCCATGAGTGTATGTGGGGCCATGTATATTTACCCTCATATTTTATAATCTGCCTGAATTCTTCTATACAAATTATAAAATATGTGTATCTGTGATAGAAAACATAAGTGCGTATGTTTGCTATTCTTGTAAATGATTGTATGTGACTTGCATATATTTGCGTAAATAGGAATTGAACACATGCGTGTTTTTCTATAGTGTACACAAACTTCTGGTTCTTCTGGGGCCAGCTCCCCCAACAGGCAGCCAGATTTCAACACTAGGGACATGTCATGGCTTGCGGCCTCTTGGTGAGGGATGAAAATGTATTGTTATGTATAACCGGCTAACTTTAGGACAGCGCTTTCTCCTGACCAGAGTTGGCTGGCTAAATCAGGCAGCTAACTCTGAATATTGAGTCAGCTGGTTAATATATCCAGCCAAGCTGACTTCTCCTAAATCTGCCCATTCCCTTCCCCTGGCTTAGCTGGATAAAAACTAACTAAGAGGTAGATATTCAAAAGATAGCTAGCTAGGAAAGCTAGCTAGGAAAGTTAGCTGGATAAACATATCCAGCTGACTTTGTTGGGATATTCAGCAATGCAGCAATAAATACCCAGATAAGTTAATCTGACTAACTTTAGACCTGCTCAATAACAGGTATAATTTATGAATATCTTCACTTATCTGACTAAGGCCTAGATTTATCAGTCTGCTGTAAATATTGCATGTGATAGAAAAAGGGGTGTGTTTTAGGGTAATAGCCTAATGATTGCAATTACCACCTACATAATTGCATTTTCCTACCTGCAAAGTACTCATGTCACCACTGGGGGGGGGGGGGGGGGGGGGGAGAGAGAGAGAGAGAGAGAGAGAGAGAGAGAGAGAGAGAGAGAGAGAGAGAGAGAGAGAGACTAACTATCTACAAGGCCCGTGTAGTAGTAAGCTATTTATATCTCTGTAGGAGGCCCACCTAGTAAGTCAAGGTGAGGTTTATGTAGTCGTGTAGGGGTTAGTGGCCACTTTTACATGCAGAGTGAGATGTATGAACAGAACAGTACACTCTTGTGAAGATTTGATGTCCTTCGGAGTGAGGAAACACACAAAGATGAGATTTGTACAATGTTCTCTCAGCCTAGCTTGATGGCTCTCTACCTGAATAACACATCAAGCTAACTTGAGAGAACATTGTACAAATCTCATTGTTGTGTGAGTTTCCTCACTCCAAAGGACATCAAATCTACACAAGAGTGCACTGTTCTGTTCGTACATCTTACTCTGCATGTAAAAGTGGCCCCTAACCCCTACACTACTACCTAAACCTCACCTCGAGTTACTAGGTAGGGGTGTGCATTCGGTTCCTACGTATTGGCAATCCGCAACGGATGTGCCAATATTCATTGTATTCATGGGGAAGCGAAACGTATCGCGATTCCCCACGGACACAACGAATTTTCGCCGAATTATTCGGCCGCCAATTTAAACAACCCCCCCACCCTCCTGATCCCCCCAAGACTTACCAAAACTCCCTGGTGGTCCAGCGGGGGGTCCGGGAACCATTCCCTGCACTCTCACACCCTCGGTACCAGTTCAAAATGGTGCCGATAGCCTTTGACCTGCTATTTTACAGGGGCTACCAGTGCCATTGGTCAGCCCCTGTCACATGGCCATCGGCGCCATCTTGTGCTCCTGCCATGTGTCAGGGGCTGACCAATGGCGTCGGTAGCCACTGTGACATAGTAAGGGCAAGGCTATCAGCGCCATTTTGGTTCCTGGCACCCGACGGCACGAGTGCAGGAGATCGCTCCCGGACCTTCTGACCCCCACAAGACTTGCCAAAAGTCCAGCGGGGGGCCGGGAGCAACCTCCTGCACTTGGGCCGTATTGCCAGTATTCAAAATGGCGCCGGCGCTACCTTTGCACAGGGGTGACATAGTGAGGGCAAAGGTAGCGCCGGCGCCATTTTGAATACTGGCAATACGGCCCGAGTGCAGGAGGTCGCTACCGGACCCCCGCTGGACTTTTGGCAAGTCTTGTGGGGGTCAGGAGGCCCCCCCAAGCTGGCCAAAAGTCCCTGGGGGTCTAGCGGGGGTCCGGGAGCGATCTCATGCACTTGTGCCGTCGAGTGCCAGGAACCAAAATGGCGCCGATAGCCTTGCCCTTACTATGTCACAGGGGCTACCGACGCCATTAGTCAGCCCCTGTCACATGGCAGGAGCACAAGATGGCGCCGATGACCATGTGACAGGGGATGACCAATGGCACCGGTAGCCCCTGTGACCTGGTAGGGCTATCGGCGCCATTTTGAACTGGTACAGAGGGTGTGAGAGTGCTCCTGGACCCCCGCTGGACCACCAGGGAGTTTTGGTAAGTCTTGGGGTGGTCAGGTGGGTGGAGGGTTGTAGTAAATTTAATTTTAGCCGGGTAACGAATAGAATTAGACGTATAACCGTATCGGGACGCCATACGGACGTATACAATGTATCTGCCACCCGACTAATACATATCCCGAATGCAACGTATGGCGTCCCTCTGCACATCCCTATTACTAGGTGGGCCTCCTATAGTAGCATAAATAGCTGCTTACTTTGGTGCCATCCCCAGAGGCTCTCTCTCCCCCCCCCCCTCCCCCCATCTCAGGCCCTTCCCCAGCCTAAAAATGCCCAAAACAGAATTTGCAAATTGTGTTATGGGCTTAATGCAATTGAAAAAAGTGTAGTTATTTTCAAGATATCATGCATTATGCCAGACCACTGAAATCCCTCCCCTTTTAAAATTTGCATCGCACCATTTGTTATGGTGCTTAAAACATGCGAAACACCATAACGTGATTTCATAAATTACCCTGTAAGTTAGCCAGATAAGTAGTTCAATCCAGTTATGATCTCACCCTGCCCACCACTTAGCCAGCTAATTACTTAGCTGGCTAAGTAGCAACCATGAATGGGGGCCAGATATTCAGATGCTGTCACTTAGCTGCATAAGTTGAAACTTATCCAGCTAATTGGTGCTGAATATTAACCCTTAAGAGTTTTGCACACAAAAATGTGTGCAAAACTAAGCATTAGCATGGGTGCATAAATTTGTGCTCCTACATCAACTACAGTTGACCCTTGACTTCCAAACTCAATTTGTTCCAGAGGGCTAGTTGTACATAAGAACATAAGAAATTGCCACGCTGGGTCAGACCAAGGGTCCATCAAGCCCTAGGACTAGGTCAGAGCAGGGCTATGCTGGAGGGCATTTGACTACCTGGATCTCCTTTAGGTTACCCAGTAAGGGAAACAATTTTGCTCTTTTTTGGTTGTTACCCTGCAGTCTGTAAACCAGTGTATATTTAACTCTTGTGTTTGCTTATTAAACTTCAATTAAAGCACAAATCATGCATTGAATTTTTACCGACTCTGACAAATGACTGATAATTTTGCAGCAGCCATATTAGCAGGCACAATAACTACAACCAAGACAGAGGGGTTGTGTCCAACAACAACAAAAACACTCAGCAAACTCAACAAAGACTAGCTTCTTTTTTTTGACCCATAAGGAAAATCTGTGCAAAACCCATGTTCTGAAATACAGATTGGGGGAAGAATAAGATTCTTCGAGGATCAATGGAATCTCATCGCTTTGGACAAATGGGTTTTGGAAATCATCCACCATGGATACTCCTCAACTTAAAAAATTTACGACCTCAAACAACCTTCCCTGTTATTAGTGTTGTTCAAAAATACAGCTAAACATGTTAACCTAAGAAGTACATTTACTCTTGCAATCCAAAGCATTTCAACCAGTCCCAGCAAGTCAGCAAAGAAAGTGATTTTACTTCAGATACTTTCTAATCCAAAAGAAAACAGATCTTCATCTGTCTTAGGTCTCAGAGAGTTAAATGCTTTCCTAAAAGAGGAAAAATTCAAGATGAACTTAAGTACAATCCCTTCCACTCCCACAACAGAAGGACTGGTTGACATCAATAAACCTCAAAGATGCTTATGCTCATATTCTGATCAATAAAGCACATGAGAAATACCTAAAATTCAACCTGCAGGGTCATCATTACCAATATAGGGTAATAAGAACATAAGAATATGCCATACTGGGTCAGACCAAGGGTCCATCAAGTCCAGCATCCTGTTTCCAACAGTGGCCAATCCAGGCCATAAGAACCTGGCAAGTACCCACAAACTAAGTCTATTCCATGTTACCATTGCTAGTAATAGCAGTGGCTATTTTCTAAGTCAACTTAATTAATAGCAGGTAATGAACTTCTCCTCCAAGAACTTATCCAATCCTTTTTTAAACACAGCTATACTAACTGCACTAACCACATCCTCTGGCAACAAATTCCAGAGTTTAATTGTGCGTTGAGTAAAAAAGAACTTTCTCCGATTAGTTTTAAATGTGCCCCATGCTAACTTCATGGAGTGCCCCCTAGTCTTTCTATTATCCGAAAGAGTAAATAGCCTATTCACATATACCCGTTCTAGACCTCTCAAGATTTTAAACACCTCTATCATATCCCCCCACAGCCGTCTCTTCTCCAAGCTGAAAAGTCCTAACCTCTTTAGTCTTTCCTCTTTAGTCTTTTGGTCTAGCGGCGGCTCCAAGAATTTTCACCAAATGCCCAGCAGTACTAATTGCTCATCTGAAGAATTTTTTACAAAACTCTATAAAAGATATAAACCAAATAATAAGTACCATACACAGTCTCAGGTTTGTAGTGAATTTCTGAAAATCCAGCTTGGTACCAAAACAACAAATAGAATTGATAGGTGCAAAACTGACATGGTCAAGGGGAATGTGTGCCTTTCTCTACAAAGAGCAAACAAAATAGAGGCATTGACATGATCTGTATTTGAAAGCAAATGTACTACAGCATGGAAGCATCTGAGAATGCAGGGTCAAATTGCTTTAATAGTGCAAGTGACAACCCTAGAAAATCTCAAGCTGAGATGTGCCCAATGGCACCTAAAAACAATTGGAATCAAGACGTCCAGTCACTCAGTCACAAGGTACCGATAGCAAAGGAAATTTTAGACTCATTAAAGTGGTGGACAGAAACAAAGAATATAGTTTGAGGACAAGCAATTCATTCCTTACAGATATAAAAGATATTGACAATTGATATGTCAATCCAGATGTGGTGAGTGCACACAAAGTCTTTGGACAAAACAAGAATCAGTACTCATCAATATTCTAGAAATGAGAGCAATTTGCAATGCATTTTGAGTGTTTGAGTTTTATTTAAACAACAAAACAATGTAAGTTCCGGACAGACAATCAGATTGCAGTGTTTTATATCAACGAACAAGAAGGAAGAGGCTCTTACCAATTTTGTAAAAAAAACACTAAACATTGTGAGGTTCACATTGGAAAAGAAAATGCAGATCTCAGCTATCTATCAACCAGGAAAAAACAATGTCCTGACAGACTGAGCCATCAACTTCAACCACATGAGTGATCACTCAACAATGACACTCTGCAGTTCCTCTTCAACCTCTGGGGAGCACCAACCATGGACCTCTTTGCATCATCATCATTCAATCACAAACTGCAACAGCATTGTTCCAAGAGGCCAACCAACCAGCCAACCTCTAGCAATGGATGCATTTATCATATCATGAAGTGAAAGCCTACTGTATGTGTTGCCACTGATCCCTTCAATATCAAAGACAATTCTCAAACTCAGAAAAGACAGGAGATGAATAATTTTAATAGCCTCAGTTTGGTCATGCCAGAATTAGTTCCAAGGCTTCACAGACTTGCCTGTCGGATTACCATTAATGTTCCAAAAAACGTTGCAAATACATTTTAACTAATTAAGGTTCAGAGATGAAAAAAGTGATTTTCAGGAAACATGGATGCTGTATTTGATTTTTACTCAGTATTTTCACCGCTCGGGGACTTCTTTACTCATCAGTCCATATTCAATAATTTCTTTTAAATTTTTGTGAATTTTTTTAAAATTTTTAGTAAGAATAAAATAGAGGTACTTCCCATTTACTAGAGTCCAGAGTCCATCATGATACCATGTTTCGCATCCTGCTGCCTCAGGGACCCTTCAAAGAATTTGTTATCCAGAGAAAAATGTGTATTATCTAAGAGTGTCAAACTTATTCCTTTAGGCTTTCCTCTGAAAAACAAAAAGACTTAGAATAAAAATTCAGTCATGCACATTAGGAACAACATCACAGCAGACAAGAATCACTTACTACATGCCGCAACCATTTTGGCATTCATGCTACTTAGAGACAGAGTGTCTTAGAACAAGTCTATTTAAACAATTATGTATCTTGCATATGCTTCCACTTAGTATGATTGACAGATGATCTGGCAGAGCCTATTTACATAAATAAAGTCCATTCTATTTCCCTATTTAAACCCATTAGCAAAATAGACTGTAGTTGGAAAATCCATCTCTGCTCGTGTTATCTAAGTTTCTTAACACGATCTCCTCTCCAGTGTGATGGTACAATTTCCAAAATGATCCACTGTATTTCTTCAAATTTGTGATGAAACTCCATAAAATGAGCAACTAGCGGGGCCTCTATTTTCCTGGTTTTTAAACAACTCCTATGCTCAATTAACCATGCTCGAATTCGCCATTTAGTCATGCCCACGTAGATCATTCGACTGGGACAAAAATTTGCAAACACTACAAACATTGTTTGACATGAAACGCCCCGAGGCAAAATAATTTCTTGGCCTGAAGATATATTGATAGAAAGCTGAGATGATTGAAGTGAACAAAATACACAATTTGAACATTTCTGAGTCGCTTCCACTGAGGCAGGAGGATTGCTGCATTAAGAATATTTACAATTTAAAGCCTCCAATAAAAATGCCTCCTCCAGAATGGGATCTCAATATATTACTCCAGCAGATAATCAAACTACCATATGAGCCTATGGCAACAGCAGACTTGAAATCTGTGACACGGAAGACACTCTTCCTCAAAGCCATAACGTCAGCCTGGAGTGAGTGAACTACAAGTTTTAGTAACCTACCTTCCATATGCATATATATTTATAAATCAAATAGTATTACGCACTCTTCCCAAGTTTTTTTTGCCAAATATAGTATCCCAATTACATCTAAATCAAACAATTGTATTACCAACTTTTTTCCCAAAGCCACACCCAATACCTTAGGAACAAGCTCTCCACACACTGGATTGTAGGAGGACATTCTTGTTCTACCTAGAAAGGATTAAATCCCTTAGGAAAATGCCTCAGCTATTCATATCTGTTGACGAGAATAAGAAAGACAACTCTGTAGTGAAACGAAACGGCCAAATGCCACATCAGTTATGGGCCAATCAGCTAAGAGTTGTCATCACAACATTAGCCCATTTGAACTCATTCATACAGGACATCTTCAAAGGAACAACATGGTCATCAATACACACCTTTGCTCAGCACTATTGTTTAAAGCAATGGTCTCATGAAGACAGTAAATTTGGAAAGTGTGTGCTCAATAACATTTTGAAATAAATAGTCAACTTCCCGCTCAATAGCCATGGGTTGCAAAGAAAAAAAAAGGGGGGGGGGGGAGGAAGAGAAACAATAAAGCAACCCTTAGCTGGGGAGTGCAATCTTGTAATCTTGTATGACTCATTTGTTATGCTTGTCCATGGAAAAAACAAAATTGCTTACCTGTAACAAGTGTTCTCCTTGGCAGCAGAACAAACAGCCACACAATCCCTCCCTCCTCCTCTGAAGTGGAAAACAAAATAGATAGCGGAGTGAAGGAGGGCGCTCGGTGACATTAGCATGGGAGCTCCCATTCACGCCTAGAAGGAACTCAAAGAAGTTTCTGGGCTAGAAGAGAACACAGGCTGACTCAGCGCCATTGAATGACATCACCCATCTTGTGTGGCTGTTTGTTCTGCTGTCCATAGAGAACACATTACCAGTAAGCAACTTTGGTTAACTTTCTCCAGATAAATTTGCTGCTCACCACATAACTGAATATTGACCTCTTAATATTTACTTTTATGGTGAACCCTGTTCTCTATTACCCGCTAAAGCACATTGGGCCCAATATTTAGCCGGCAGATAGCCGAATAAGTAAGACTTATCTGGCTATCTAGCAGCTGCTGCGTATCTGCTTAAGTTTAGCAACTGCCAGATAGCCGGATAAGTCTTTTGTCTGGCTATCTCTTAGCTGGAGAACTTTGTGTGCCAGCAGTGGGAGGATTGGGGCGGCACTACTTAGCCAAATAACTTTTCTGGCTAAGTAGCGATATTTAGACGTAGCCGGATAAGTTGTAGGTCTAAGCTAGACCTACTCAATAGCAGGTGTAAACTTAAATGGATACAACGTATCCAGCTAAGAGGCTACTTCTACACAGATATTCAGCCGCATTTCCATGCCGCTGAATATCCATGTAACTTAGCTGGATAAGTTATATCCAGCTAAGGGCCTCATTTACTAAGCATTTTCCCAAGGACACAAAATGGGAGAAAAGCCTTAGCAAATCAGGCCCTAAGTAACTTAGCCATTTAGGATTTAAATATCTACCTCATTGAGGTGTGTGTGTATGTGGGCGGGGGGGGGGGGGGATTACAAAGATAGGGGCAGATTTTCTAACCTGCGCGCGCAGGGTACATTTGTGTGTGCCACCTAGCGCGCACAAATGTACACTCGATTTTATAACATGTGCTCGCTGCCGTGCGCATCTTATAAAATCCGGGGTCGGCGCACGCAAGGGAGTGCACACTTGTGCACCTTGCGTGCGCCGAGCCCTAGGGGAGCCCCGAGGGCTTTCCCTGAAATCGGAGCGGCCTCAGAGGGAACTTTCCTTCCGGTCCCCCCCACCTTCCCTTCCCTTCCCATATCTAACCCAGCCCCCAACCCTATCTAAATCCCTCCCCCACCTTGTTTCAATAGTTACGCCTGCCAATCTTGTGCGTGCCGGCCAGCTGCCGGTGCGCCATCCCCTGGCACAGCCGCTGTGCCGGAGGCCTCGGTCCCGCCCCCAGACCGCTCCCGGACCGGCACCCCACCCATGACCCCACCCCCTTCTCGCCCCTTTTTCAAAGCCCCGGGACATATGCGCGTCCCGGGGCTTTGAAGTCTCAAAGACATAGTTAAATGAGTGCTGTGACTGGGCTATAGGGTATAGTCTATTCAGGAAAGACAAGGTAGGCAAAAAAGGGAAAGGAGTCCTACCATTCATGCCATTTCACAACTCATGTGTCATGCATATTGCCAACAATTTCCAGACATAATAGATTCATTTCTCAATAAATTAGTCATTGGTGTCTCAGCAGGTTTACAAAAGAGTCTGGGAATAAAATATGCATTGCTTAATATAAGTATGCAGATGGATAATCTTGTGTGGACCATTTTGTTGATCTTGCAGATGGTGTTACTGGAATGTTCATGATGATTCCTCTTCCTACACATCCTGAATGTCTTTTTTTTTGTGCTGTTCCAAATATTTATTTAACCACATGCATCTGCTGAATATCCTCTTTTGCGACAGTTTCTATTCAGCAAAATCCAAATATCAAGAGATATTCGCCTTCCGTAGTCCAAAAATACAGGGATTATTAACCCATCTAAATGAATTAATTCCCACAGTCTGTTGAGCAATGCATATTTTATCCCGGACTCTTTTGTGAATCTGCTGAGACACCAGTGACTAATTTATTGAGAAATGAATCTATTATGTCTGGGAATTGCTGGCAATATGAATGACACATGAGATGTGTAAGGCAGCTGGTATTAGTTAGCACGTGATTTATTTAACCTGTGATTATTAGGCATGAAATGGTGTCTCCCTATCTCCATATAATTTTTTTGGGCAAGTTTATGTTTTCTTTATTTCCAGCTGTTCCCCTCATTTGTATAGATCATCAAATTGAACTGTGATACCAGCTTCTTTGCTGCAGTCCCAAAATAATCAGTCTTGTGCTTTCAGTCTGCCAAGTCAAAAATCTTTTTTTTTCACTCTCAGATATTTGCAAGACCTAAATAGTGAACACTGTATTTATTTATTTCCCGCCCTTCAAACACCCTGGATGGGTTACAACATTAACATTCATACAATTTGCATAATAAATCAGGCAATAAAACACAACAGCTGCTTAATAATCAATCAACCTCAACTAATGAAATAAGCATATCTGACGAACAGTTGCTCTCAAACTGCGTAGCTCGAAAGAAGATTCAAAGTCTAAGAAACTAACCCAAATGGTGGGTAGCTCCAGTCCTGGAGTGCCACAACCAGGTCTGGTTTCCAGGATTTCCACCATGAACATGCATGAGGTATATTTGCACATACTGCCTCCACTGTATGCAAATACATCTCATGCATATTCATTGTGGTGCAAATATACCTCATGCATGTTCATGGTGGAAATCCTGAAAACCAGACCTGGTTGTGGCACTCCAGGCCCAGAGCTGCCTACCCCTGCACTAAGCCGTAGCAGTTCCCGTATTCCCAGAAACCTGGGTAAAGAAAAAAGGTTTTAAGATTTTTTTTCCTAAATGATTTCTAGTAGGGCTCTGCCTTCAGATTTAACAGAAGGATGTTCCAGAGTGTTGCATTCACCACCATTAAAGCTATCTCCCTTGTCTGACAAAAATGTAGAAGGCAAAAGGCAGGGTCGGCCAAATTCTTCCCAGCTGATCAAGCTTTACAGAGCATTATGGGATGTGATCTGTAAGGCAGAAGCAATGCAAGTTGGACGATTGTCATTCAGAGCCCTATGCAGTAAAGATAACAGTTTGAATTGTATGCATCACAAAATAGGAAGCCAGTGTATGATGGCAGCACTGGCATGCTATGATCATGACGCTGAGTGCCTGGCAGTGTTACAGGCAGTGCGACATTCTGCACTGCCTGTAACACTGTCAGAATGGATTCTAGAAGCGCTATATAGACAATTTAGAATAATCTAGGCTGGTAAAACTGTCTGGAAATCATCTCAGCCTGTAAAACATTTTAATCACCACAATAATCAGAGCTTATTAAAAAAAATTTTTTAAAGGCTTTTCACTATTGACTTTATCTGTGGCTGGAAAGAATGAAAGTTATCAAATATAATACCCAGACTCCAGACTTGTTTAGAGAAAGGAATAGTCCAATCACCAACTTGAAAAGGAGGATAGTCAATGTCAGGTAATTTCGATACAACAAGCACGTCAGTTTTTCCGATATTCAACATAAGCCTATTTGCCATCAACAAGTGTTTGATTGTTTAAATGCAAATAGCCTGATCAGACAATGCATATGACACCAAAGATGTTGCAGGAATGAAAAACTGTATATTGTCGATCTACAGATGATGCTCTATTCCCAGATCTGCTAATATTTTACATATAGTTCTCAAGTAAATGCTTACCAGGCTGAACCCCATGGAACTCTTGTTTCCAAAGAATACCATGCAGATGCTAGATGACCAATCCTAACTTGCTCTACTAGTTTGGTTAAATATGACCTGAACCACGCAAGAACTGTATCCTTGATAACTAACAAAGCCAGTCAGGATACTAGAATCAAATGATCTAAGGTATTGAAAGCCATGGATGTATCCAAAAAAGTCAACACATAAAATTTCCTAGCATCAACACCTTGATGGAAAATATCAAGACAGTAGAGAAGTCCTCGTCTTCAGTTCCAAGTGCCTGATCAAAAGCCATATTGATGATGATCAAGAATTTCATGCTACTCAAGATATTCTTTAAGTTGCTTTAATACCATTCCTTCCATAACTTTAAACAAGAAAGGCAATGAAGATATAGGACAAAAATGACATATGAGTAGTCACATACTAATACTTGTAGAATGACTCAAATACTAGAATACCATGTGCATCATAAAAGAGATACTATAGTGACAATAAAAATATATTTTAGCCTCACTGGGCTTAATTTACTCAGAATCGTTTTGGCCTCCATGTTGTGCTCCTCCCACGGCTGGAGCCACAGGAGGTGCTTACTTTTGCAGCCCAGAGGTCGCAGAAGCCGGGGCCTTTCCCACAGCAGGTGCCGCCCCCGGACCGACCTAATTGCTCCTCTTCACTGCGGCAGGAGCCGCGGCCTTGCTCCTCTTCAGTGGCATGGACGCCGCCTTGCTTCTCCTCCTGGGACCCCTCCTGCGGCAGGGAAGCCGTTCCTCGGCCTGCCTTTGGCGGCAGGACGCCACCACTCTGAATCAAGGCCTGCCTTCGGCTCTTCTCCGGCTCCTCCTTCTCCTGCACAGCAGCGGCAAGGACGCCGCTGTCCAGGGTCCTGGACTTCCTGTTCCTGCCCCTCCTAAGGGGCGAGGCCACGCCTCTCTCCCCTTCTTAAAGGGACAGGGAGGTGTGGTCCACCTGGTAGTTTCTCCCTGGGAGTTGCCGCGCCAGCCCTACAAAAGGGCCCTTCAGCCATTCCTTCAGGGGCTCGGCAAGGAGCAAGCTTCCTAGGAGCAGTCCTTCCTGGACTCTGTGTTCTGCTCCATTTGGACTTCCATCTTCTGTTCCTGCCTGGCATCTTCCATCTTGGATCCCTCATTCATGTTCCCGTGATGTCTTCTCGTCCTTTGTCTCCAGATGTCTCCATGGCTGTGCAAGTCTCCTGAGGTTCCTGGCTTTTAACTCTCCTTCACTGAGTCCAGCCTCAGTGTTCTGGCTCAGAGTTCCGTCTCTGGGTACCTGGCTCCGAGTCCTGTCTCCGCGCTTTCCCTTGAACTGTGTCCAGGTCCTCGGAGCTCCTTGCTCTTCCTTCTGTCTCTTCAGTGTCAAGTCCTCGTCTTTAGTTCCAAGACCCAAGTCCTCTTCTTCAGCTCCAAGTGCCAAGTCCTCGTCTTCTGTTCAAGTTCCAAGTCATCTCTCCTGAACTTCAGTTCCGAGTCTTCGTCTCTTCTGACTCCATTCCCAGACGAGGTTCATCTCACCGCAAGAGCACACACCACTTGTCCCGCACTGGGGAGCGCCCCCTAGCGTTCTCCACCATTCCACCGCAACACTCCACAGGGCAAATAGAGCCAAAACCTGAATATCAATAGTTATAAAAGCTAATTTTTTAAAGATATTCAGCAAAATAAGCAAATAAAATATTTGTCAAAGCCTGAAAAAACATATTTAGCACATTCAGGAGGACGAGCCAGTCCATTAATGCTTTCCATTCTGTCTACGAAGCTGCCTGCAAACACTGACTAATCCAAAGACATACACATCTTTTATTCGCCTCCAGAAGCTCTCAGACCTGGATATATATAGTCCTGCTGAAGGCTGGCGTATCTTCACGCCGGAGCACTACCACATTCGCATTCAGTAGCTCCCTTTACTTCTGAAGGAACAATTTTGACACTTTTAAAATATATGCGTTGGGGAAAAAAGGAACACTAGTTTCAACAATTGTTCTTCTTTTACTGTGAAACAATACTTTAGAAACATTAATATTCTTATACATTATTTTTCAAATCTGGTTAAAATTTCCTATTAAAAAGAAAAAAGTCTTTTAAAGAACTATTGTCACTTTTTCTTCCAGGGACTGCAGTGCTTACCTATTATCATGAAACAAGTGTTTCACACATGCAGAAGCAGCCTGAAGAAACAGGACAGTTAGATTGTCCAGAAGACAGAGGAAGCTCTCAAGGAAGTTCCAGGGGGATCACCGCCATAATGTGGGACCGAAAAATGAACAAAGTTGGCTAGGGGATTGTAAAGCCAGAAGAAACAGGAAGTACAGGGTTGTTGGGAAATTAAGTTTGAAGATCCTTAACAGAGAGGCAATTAATGCGAAGGTAGTAACCACAGAAGGATTTAGTAATAGGAGACAGCTAAGGCTACTTATAGAACTACTGTATGGGATTAACATGTTTCTTTCAACAGAGTGAGCTCGCCCAGATGCAGATGCAGAGATGTCCATAGCCTTCAGTTAGGGATTTCGAATTTGCTAAGCTACAGTTGGGGATTAGGTTCTATATGATTGGGGGAATTGGCCTGGCCTGTGGGTGACTACCATTGTATCTTACTGGTGTGGTTCTGGTGTCTCAGGACAGGAAATGAATGCTATATCTATGACGTGAGCAAGGATGCATGGAATAAAGTTGTGTTTTACTGCAAGTGGTTGGCTCTGAGCTGTGAGTTCCAGAAAACTGACAGTAGGTCATGAGGTGTGCTGACAGCAACCTGTGACACCTAAGTAAAACCATTTTGCACAAAACTAATGCCTACATTAGCCCACACAAGATTCACTGCATCTGTCATACTGATCTAACCCTATGTTACCTTGCAGTATTAGTCCTGTCCCTCTTTCTCTTTTACATTCATTCAGTCACACTTCAAACACGCCGCACATGGAGAAGGCAATTTTTAAAGGCATTTATGTGACTAAATAATGATTTCCATGTATAAACTGACTGCTGAAAATTGCCCTCACTCAATGCGGCTCAAAGTATGCATGGGGTCTACAACACAAGTGTTTTTCATCACATTTAGAGGAGGCGTTCCCACCCATGTAAATGTTTAGTTCTTTTTTTTGGCACTGATCTTCCGAAGGTAGAATACACCAGATACAGCTGTGGGTGTGGGCTACCAGCTTTGTAAGATCTTCATTCAGGGTCTGCTCCACATACTGAACAGATAAACCTCGAGTGGTGAAGCATTGTTGATAAGCCATTTGTACACAAGTTGAAAAAGCTGGGGCCAGCACTCAGTCCTGTAGAAGTCCATTGGTCTGTCTCATCCATGTGCTTTTCCCTTGTCCATGGTAGACTAAATCATCTATTACAGGGAAGTGTGTCAGCAACTTAATTACCCGGCTTGGAAGTGCCTGGAAGAGCTATAGAAGCAGGCCAGAGTGCCATAGTGCACTGCAGGCAGCTGTGAGGTCCCCCTAGCACTACGCCTGTCTTAGTTTCTTCTTCAGTATAGATGGTGCGTGCCAGAACTTGATTGTCTCAGCCCTTCTTTATTTGTTGGAGTTCATGAATAGCAATACGATGAAAATTTTTTTGTAGGTTCCTAATATGGGTGAATGGAGTCCACTGAGGTGAGTGGTACCTGAGATTCATTTTCGCCATTCTTTTCTCTTTGCTTTGGTTTAATAGAATTATAGGCAGTTTGGCAAATCTCGCCAAAGTCTAAACATTAACAGATGTGTTAAATATGATTTCTGAATTCCTAATGAAAAGAATAACAAAAATGTACCCAGAGAAGGAGAGCAAGCAACATCCTTCACATTTCTGTTTGGTCTTGGCTTTACAGTTCTTTAGGCTTGATAGGTACATATGCAAGGCCCTTTGCACAGCTTAAGCAAATCCATGCCCACAAACACAATCCAGTGCACCCCTTTAATTTCCTGGCATGTGCTCTCTGCCAATGTGGGGTATACTAGGATCCCTGAAAGAAGTCTAGAGACTTTGTCTGGAGAGTGAGGGTGAGAGCTGCTGCTAGTGGCTCTGTAGTTATTCAGGACAGAATTCAATACATCAGGGAAGCAGAAAGACAATTAAATGACAGTACTTTCTACCAAAAATTCTCAGAGGATCCCACATCTAGTATAAAAAACATGATTGATCCCATTGTAGAACAAGCCTCATAAGCAGGGTGGATCACTGAGAAAGAAGCCCGTTTTTTGACAGTTGCCCATCCAGTATGCCCAGTTTTCTATTTAGTTCCAAAGATCCACAAGTCCCTACAAGCACCCCCAGGACGTCCTATAGTATCCTCCAAAGGCTATCTACTCAAACCCCTGTCACGGTTTGTAGACAGAGCACTACGAATATTTGTACCTCAGATACCCTCATACATTCGGAACTCTGCCCATCTGATTACCATTTTACAAAAGTATCAGCAGGAGAACACCACAACCTGTCTAGTTACAACTGACATAAAAGCATTATACACAAGTATTCCCCAGGATGAAGCATTAACAGCGATCATGGAAGTCATTTATTTATTTATTTATTTATTTATTTGTTTATTTATTTATTTAAGGTTTTTATCTACCGACATTCGTAGGAACATCATGCCGGTTTACATCAAACATAGTTAACCAATGAAAAATGGTAGGGGTAACAGGGAAGTTAAAGATACAGAGGCATAACAAAATATGTGTAGGACAGTGGAAGTAGAAAACAACAAAAATTCAATATATATGGATACAGCGTGAAGAAACTATGGGGCGGATTTTAAAAGGCCCGCGCGCATAAATCCTTCTGGATTTACGCGCGCAGGGCGCCGGCGCGCCTATTTTGCATAGGCTGCCAGCGCGCGTAAAGCCCCAGGACGCGCGTAAGTCCCGGGGCTTTCGAAAAGGGGAGGGAGGGGGCGTGTCCAGGGGCATTCCGGAAACGACGCGGCATTTCGGGGGCGTGCCCCGGCATGGCGCCGGCCCGGGGGCATGGTCGAGGCCTCCAGACCAGCCCCCGGGACCGGAGGACGGAGCGGGGCTGCTGGTGATGCATGCAAAGTTACGCCTGCTTTCAGCAGGCGTAACTTTGCCGACAAAGATAAGGGGGGGTTTAGATAGGGCCGGGGGGGTGGGTTAGGTAGGGGAAGGGAGGGGAAGGTGGGGGGAGGGCGAAGAAAAGTTCCCTCCGAGGCCGCTCCGAAACGGAGTGGCCTCGCCTGCGCGCCTTGCCTGCGGCCTCGCCTGCGCGCGCAGGTTGCACAACTGTGCACCCCCTTGCGCGCGCCGACCCCGGATTTTATAAGATACTCGCGGCTACACGCGTATCTTATAAAATCCAGCGTACTTTTGTTCGCGCCTGGTGCGCGAACAAAAATACGCGCTCGCGTTTTTTTTAAAAAATCTGCCCCTATGTGTACAATGAAGTTAGGGTCGGGGGAACGGGGGAGTTAATGATACAGAGGCATAACAAAATATGCGTCATGTCAGGATTCATGTCATGTCATGTCAGGAGTGCGCACAAACCACAGAACACCAACGGAGTTTGTCATAGAACTAGCCACCATAGCCTTACAACAGAACTACTTCATGTTTCAAGAACAGTATTACAAGCAGATTAAAGGCACAGCAATGGGAGCCACAATGGCTCCCGATTTGGCCAACTTGTACGTGGCCGCGTTCAAAGAAAATAAAGTATTTGAAGAATAAAGTCGGTAGCTATTAAATGAGAGAATCACAGAGTGGTTTCCTCACATATAGCAACTGCACATAAACCACACATCAGGGAGTTCCCTTGATGATCCTATATAAATAAGACAAGAAAGTGTTCATTTTTAAGATGGAGTTTTAGCTTTTCAGTGCATTAATAAAACAAATCTATTTTGAAACCTGGGAACTAATTCAGTATTATCACAAAAGAGAAAAATGGCTTTTATTTCAAAACATGTAATAGATTCTGTTCCTTGTAATAGAAAATGACAGCCTTCAAACCTGGGATCCCTAATCTTGCATAAAAATTGCACATTTACAGGGTATTTATAAAGAAATATGTAAATGTAATATACTGTCACAGCAATTTTCAAAAGGCCATTTACCTGCATTAAGTACAATAAAAGGTGAATTTTAAAAGCCCAATGCATGCATTCATTAGGGGATGGGTGAATATGTCAGGCTCGCGCATGTATACGCGTAAATGCCGACGCGTGCACATCTCGGAACTTCTCAAAAAGGGGTGGGGCATGGGCATGGTCTGGGCGAGGCATGGGGAGTGCACAGGTGTTTTGATACTTGAACCAGAAATTTGCACGCAAATAGTTACGTGATCCGACTTGCGCTGAGGTCCCCTGCCGTGTAACTTTACTTCTGCTATGGATGGCGTGTAAGATTTAAAAAAAACAAAACAAAACTACCAAGCCATATCTGAAGGGTGTGAAGGGTCTGGGGTAACTGGGGGGGTGTACAGGTTATCAAACCAAGGGGGGTTGGAGGACTTATCTGTTACCTGGGCGAACTGGGGAGGAACTGGTAAAACAGGCAATGGCGTCAGCGTGCGTCCCTTTTAAAATTTCCCCACTTACTTGGTAGAAGTGGCTTTTGCGAACATAGGTGCACATCCACTTAAAATTAAGTGAACTTGTGCATGGGGCCAGGCTATTTATAACATGCCCTCATATACGCGCCTACATTATAAAATAGCCGCATCCCTGTGCGCAGGCTGACAAACGTGCGCACATGTGCACTTCGAAAGTTACCGTCCCTATGTGGATAAATGGGCTTTTGAAAATTGCTATGATAGTATGTGACATTTACGTTTATATTTTCCTTTGAAAATCATCTCCAGCGATTGTAAATTGTTCTAAAAGGGGGGGAGAAATTAACCAAACTGCACTTCTACACTCACTTTGACAGCCCTCTTATCATCATTTAAATCATTCTGGTAGCAAAATGAATACCATTTCAATATATGTGAGACATATTTCACCCAGAGATGCAAATACAAATGCAGTTTGATGAATAACAACTAAAGCTTAATAGATACATTCCTTCATGTCATATCTGTCAAAAGCAAAAATCAGAGTCCACAAATGAGGCCCATTTAATACAAAAGTGGAGCACATTTAAGTACCTGTTTATAGGATGCACTTTTTTCATGCAATACAAACCTGAAATATAACAACAGATACAATGAATATCTTGTTTAATAACTTGCAGTTCAGCAAGCATATTAACAGAGCAGTGGAAAATACAACAGATAATAAAATTGTTAAAACAGCATACTCTGAAACTACTGAATTTTTGGTAAACCAGATAAGAATGTAACCTCAAGAACAATGGAATTGTGCAAAGCAAACAATTGTAAGGGGATGAACTGATAAAAAGAAATGGTGTGTTATTGGTTTCCCGTCTTTCCTAAGTGTTTGCAGGACCTCTTATGTGCCTTATTTTGGAAGAGGCTTCTCTCTTATATGACTTTTAGGGGCGTAGAGTATTTAGTGTTGTAGCTAATATGTTTTATAGGCTGTAAGTTAGTTACAATGGAGTTTTCTATTTATTTGATGTAAATGGAGGGAGTGAGGTTGAATGGGAACCTGATTTTCATTGATTATACTCTATGTATTGGCTTTTGACTATAGCTGCAAGGCCTAGCCCTATGTTACGGGTTTTATCGTCGCTTTAATGTTTGTTTGTTTATTTATTTATTTAGTACATTTATATTCCACTACATCCCATAGATTTGATCAGTGCGGATAACAAGGTAACCAACATAATCACATTAAACAGATACATTACAAAACAATGTCTGTGCTTAATGATGCAGTATGTTGGGTGTGGGCATTTAGATATACATCTATATATATATTTTTCTTAAAAGTATTTTGTCTGTTAAATGTAATTGATTATATTTGTGAGTTATGGTGAGGTTGGTTTGTTAGAGGTACTACTGAGTGATTTTTGTTCATAGTTATTAATTTGATTTTGGTATTTGTTTGTTTTTATTGTAACTCACTTAGAGCTTTCAATGCCAACTGAGAAATAAATGAAATAAATGTTTCTACCATAGTTGAAAATGATAGGCACAAAGACAATTCTTTTTTTCTACAATATCGCACAGAATAGCTTCCCCTCAGCAGACATCTGAGGGGCAATTTTTAGATACCCCACATCGCTGCAAAGAAAATTCTACCTGGCTGTACGGTTTTGGACATTGCCCTCTTCCTGTACAATTTTCAGACTCCCTGCAGAGGCTGCAAATCTGCGGGTACTTTACTGACAGGCCTCCAAGTTCATTTTCAAAGGGAAATTTCCTGGTGCACTTTGCACCTGCATCGCAGCAGGCACAACGTGTGTGACAGAAAACCATGCAGTGATTTCAGAATGGCATGCCTTTCCCTCCGCTGATCTAGCTGCATTCCCTTTGTCCCGGGGAACAATGCACGTCCTTTTACCTGCGCCAAGGGACAGGGACGGACTTAGGATTTTGCTGCCCCTTGGGGACTTTTGGTTCTTCCCCCTCTCCCCACCCTCGCCCCCAGCCTCCTGTGAGGGACTGTTACAGGATGGCAGAGGGCTGTTCTCTGAAGGCAGCAAATCTCACCCAGCCTCCTACCCCTAAATGTCCGCCGCTCTTGGCACAGGTATAAAGGGAGCCTGGTGACAAATCCAGGGCTGCCAAGGGAGAGGGGCAAACATTTGAAAACTGCTCTCATATATCATAAGTGACTTAAAGGAAGACAGTGACTTTTTTTTTTATAATCATGACAACTCCTCTTCCGAAATTAAATTTTGAAGATTCAAGCAGTGAAAGGAGAAAAATGCAAACATTGTAAGCCATTTAGCTAAATTAATTTGATGCTTGTTATTTGCCTGCTGCATTAAGATTTAAGAGGTGGAATTCCAGGGCATGAGAGACTGCTGTGTCTGACTATAAAACGAACACAAAAAGCGGGAAAACAAGATAATGTGACAAATGCTAAAGATGTTTTAGGCTTTCTAGAAGATTCTTTCTAAGGTATTTCACTAAAGACAGTCTTATGACAAGATCAGAATTTTAGTGGACATTCTAATTTATCAGATTAATTTTATGTGGTATGTCCGGTATGAATTATTTGTTTGATCCCGCTAAATGATTGCCATTAAACGTTTGGTTGTATTCTTCATTATTTACGTCCCTATATGTTAGAGAGTACCATATCTGTTCTGATTTTGTTAAACATTTCAGTCACGATATTATGGGGGCAATTTTCAATAGCGCCCCTAGGTACTTTTATCCATGGGCTTTTGCACCGGTTCTCTAATAGAAAGTCTGCATATGTTTTCTTTTGGAAAATTGTCCAGAGGCAAAGTACTGACACACATATATACCTGCTTTTTCTGTGGATAGTTTTTCCCTGAAAACAACGAGGTCAGTATTCAGCAGCGAGCAGACAGTTTATTCGGCTAAGGTTAGCCTGATAAATTGTTACAGATATTCAGCGGACTGCTGAATATATCCAGGTAAAGTCCTAGCTAGCTGGATGAACTTACCTGATTAACTTTAGAACTGCTTTATTTAATATCTTCTTAGTCTCTGCTTTTGAAATAGTATTTCTTAATCTGTGTTTGCTTGTGGAAATATTGCTGCTAGAACTGTTGATTACTTTCCCTTTTCTTGTCTCTGCGTTTCTGACTGCTCTTTTCCTTGTTTAAATTTAAATAAGTTCATTAGAAAAGCCAGGGTTACTTTCATGTAGAATCTCTTGAAAGAGTAAACTAAGCTGTTTTGTTTCCTTGCGCTCTCTTGTGAAAAAAAGAGTTTTGGGTTAGTTCTCAAGCAAGTTAGTTTTGGGTTTAAAGTGCCTTGACATTTAATATAACCTCTAATTTGGCCCCCATCTTCCACCCACCCATTATATAGCACTAGGGCACATGCAACAAGGTTTAATTAAACTGACCTAGAGTGGTAAACAAGGTATTTAGGTGCTCCATGTCACAGGTCTTCTATATTAAAACAGATTAACATAATGGCTGGGATGCAAGATGACCCCTAAGCACTAACAGGGTGAGTTATTCCTCTTATACGTATCGTTCTTTAATGCCTCAAAATGCCCCATACTGGCAGTAAAAGGAGGGCAAAGGAAAGGACTTATCCTGAGCAAACCTATATCAGCCCTTTGGATGTGCACATCATTTGCGGGGCTGGTGCGTCAGGACTGGAGTCGCTGGGGGCTGAAGCTTTAGAAGGAGGACAAGCTTCTCCCTCTGACTCGTTCATCTCTTTATCCCCGATGGTGAGAACCGCTCCAGCCAACCCTGCTGCAATCCGGGACCCAGATGAGCGTTTGGAATGGGCTCGGGCTGATGATGCCATTAGCCCTGAGACCTCAATAGGGAACGCTCCTCCGAGGGGTGAGATGGCAGACACAGAGCAAGATTTTATCAGACTTGGGAAGGCAGAACATTGAAGTCAAAAGACTTCTCTTATCCTTAACTCCAGCTTTGGGGGTTTCGCCTACATCTCTGCGGTTTTCTCTGGTAAGACTTGCACAGATAACATTTGACCTTACTTGAGAAGCAATTGAGGGCTTCAACAATTGCATTATAGCCCAGCTAAACTCCCTAGTTCTGAAATGTAATGAT
The DNA here is from genome assembly GCF_901001135.1 of Rhinatrema bivittatum. NCBI lineage: Eukaryota > Metazoa > Chordata > Amphibia > Gymnophiona > Rhinatrematidae > Rhinatrema > Rhinatrema bivittatum. The sequence goes on from NC_042617.1 coordinate 158,159,609, forward strand.
AATGATAATTGACTACAAATATTAGAAACCTCCAAAATAAATATGTCTCAATTAAGCAGAAAATGGGGTCCATTAAACCTTTACAGGAATCCCTTATCAAAAGAAAATACGCTGGTCCTAAATAAACTTGAGAACATAGAGAACTTAACATGGGGGAGGAATCTCCAATTTGTTAATTTTCCTAAACTACCTTATATTTTGCTTAAACGATACTTGGTTGAAGTATTGAAAGTTCTAGAACATGCAGTTCTTCCAATTTCTAAAGTATATTATTTGCCTCCTTTTAAAAAAGGCAGTGAATTACAATATGATTCACAACCCATGGTGTCATTGGAACCATTAGAGCCACCAAGCCTGGATTTTATTAATATTGTGGAGATTTCAGACGGGGCTCAAGCCAAGTCAACATTTCTGCTGGAACTGGATAGAGATTGGGCCTTGAAAATGCTTTTTAGACATCAGAGTGAGACTTTCATATACCTTCAGGTCAGGGTTTTTCCAGATGTGTTAAAGCAGACTTAGAAGAAGAGAACATTTTTGGTTACTTAGACATAGAGTGCTACAGATTGGAGCTTTCTTTTTGTTAAAATTTCCTTGTGAATGCTATATTAAATATAAGGATGTGTCTTATATTTTTTTCTACCTTCTCAGTTTACACAGTTCCTAAGTGATAAGGTTGGACTTCCAGAAGAACTTCAAATGTAGCTTCCATCTGCTTTCTAGTAAGGCTGAGATAGATTCTCAATTGTAAATTTAATTCCACTTAAACAGTGCTGTCATTTACTACTTTAATCTTAGTTTCTTGGAATTGTGAAATTGGATTCTGTAATATAGTGGACTTTTGGATTATACCAAGAATAAAGAGTAGTGGATTGCTATGATTTATGTATTTATTTTGTAACCTTGTGTGTTGTTTTCTGTATATCAAGTTTATTCTTGAATATTGTAACTGAAGCTGCATAAATAAAAAAAAAAAGATTAACATAATGGCTATTATTCAATGTAAAAATTGCAGTGCCTTAATCTTAAGGAAGACCATCTGGAAGCTCAAGGCTTGTCTCATTTGCCTTCAATTTTGGTAATAAAAAAGGGGCTGACTCAACTGAAAGAGGAATTGTCTATGATTAAAAAACCTCCCCAACTGTTCAGCATCCAAAATATCTGCCCACACTTCCAGAGAGGATTTGGAAACCCAGGAACAAATGAATCACAGTGGTCTCTGGGAAGGTAAGGCCTGTGATACAGAGATACCCACTCTTCCAAATGATACCCAAAGAAAACACTTTTGTCCAAATTGGACAAGATAATGCCCCAGAAATGGAAACTGAAGTGGTATCTGAAAGGAAAGACATGCAGTGCTCACAGAAATCCCCAAATACTTTCAATCATCATAGAAAGCCCCTTCTGCTAAGAGACAGTGTCAGGAGAATGCCACAGAAACCACAAAATACAACCAAAAATCCTAACAAAATGCTGCTTCTGGTGGGAAATTCCATCATTAAAGGCACTAACTTGGGCAAATCATTTTGAAGAGCTCACAATAAATAAATGGCTTCCAGGATCCTCAGCTGTCAGAAATGTGAGCCAGATGGTCAGTGCTATTAAGGAAGAAAGTAAGGACTATAAAATTGATGTTATTATCCTTTTGGGGACCAATAACCTCACTAGAAACAACATCTAAGCAGTGCAGAGAGATTTCCAGACTCTAGGAAAGCAGTTTGGGTACATAGCAAAGACCATTGTCTTCTCAGAAGTGTTACCAGTTCACAAAAAGCTAAGCCATATAGACAACATTAATACATGGCTCAAATCCTGGTCTAAAGAAGAAGGATTTGAGAATATATTGGGGGCTGGGGCTGTGTGTGGAATAATAAAAGTCTATACAGCAAGGATGGCCTGCCTCTGTCTGTGACAAGAAAAAGGATCCTAAGTGAGAAACTTAGAATATAATTGTTATGATAACGTGTATTTTGTGGACCCTTGGATGCTGTGGAGATGACCATGCCCACGGGGAGGAGCCCCGTGAGGAGCCACAGCACTGGGCTAGACTCGTGCACACAAAACACAGGATAAATCTTTTATTATACAGCTTGAAGATCTCCACCAGAGGTGGCAGTAGTGAGGCAGGCTGTGGTTGTAGTCTCAGGGACCTCAGCAGAGGGAGCCCTTCTCTCTTAGATGACCATCAGGCTGCAGCAGGTCTCCCAGCGAGGAGATACTGTGGATGAGATAGACTGAGAGTTAGAGTACTCACTAGGTGTTAGCTGTTGGTATGCGATTCCACCAGGTCTGTTGTAGAAGGTACAGGCACCGAGGCAGGGAGAACAGGGAGAGCAGGCCCTCAAGGAGTGAGTACCTGTTCCCTGAAAGGCACCTGAAATAAACCCGAGGAGCGGGTACCCAGGTTAGCATGTACCCTGAAGGGCAGAGATAAAGAGTTTCCAGCGGCAGAGTAGTGTAGACAGGAACGGATTCGAATCCTTGCTAACTCGGGGAGCAGGCAAATTGATGAAGTTAATATACCCGGATGGCATGACGTCAGCATGAGGGAATGCCCTCAAGGTTCGCACCAAGGGTCGTACAAAGACGTGGGTTGCACGCACGGGAGGAGCAATGACGGGAGGCTGCACCATAGCCGTTCTGGGGACGCCAGAGAGGTCGGCTGGAAGACGCAGTAGTAGCCATCTTGCCCAGGTAAGCGGGAGGAGCTGAGAATAAGGTGAGGCAAGCAGGGCGAAGCTGTTGAAGACTGATGGATGCAACAATAATGCTCAAAACTTGGCTTTTTATCCAAACTTTTAATGACGGCACAGGCTAATCAAACTTTGAATCACTTCAACATGCTTTTACAAACAAACACGACACTGTTTTATTTTTTGGTTTTGACAATTATTTTTTAATGTATTGTTTATTGTTTAGTTTTTAACATTGTATTAAGAATTAGAGCTTACGTTAAAATATTGAATTTATTTGTAATTTTTAGTTGTACTGAATTTTTATTATTTTATTTTATTATCTTATGCATTGCTTTTATAAGTAATGTAACTATCGTAAACTGATGTGACAGTATTTTCCAAACACCGGTATAGAAAAACTCAACAAATAAAATAAAATATATGTCATGAGTCTTTTAGATGGCAGAAAGAAGTCAATGGAATTGGAATGTCACCCTCAACAAATATAAATACAGAAATGGGTACATTTTTAAACCCCTGCAAGTGTAAATCCCGAGGTTTACGCACGTGGCCAGGCCTTATGCATGTCGGGTGAATTTTCAAATGGACCCGCCCACGCGCATAAACCCCAGTTTGCGAATAAATGCTGGGCCCAGAGAAAGGTGCGGTCCAGGGGGCAGGGAGGGGCAGGCTGGAGGCGGCCAGTACAGCGGCCATTTGCCACTTAATTGGAGTGGACTGCGGAAGGCTGGGATGCATTGCCATAAGCCCCCCACTCCCCCCCATCACAACCGTCAACAGAGGCTAAGGCCTATCATGCTGACACCGGTCACCCAATTTCTAGGGCTGACGCTCTTCTCTCTCACGCTTGTTAACGCACAATCCATCTCTAAGAAAACTCATATACTCAATGACTTACTATCCGACGCAAAACCAGACATATGTGCCATCACAGAAACCTGGTTAAAACCCACCGACACCGCTCTAATAAATCAGCTACCCATCCAGGCATACGATCTTCTCTCCATACCCAGACATAAAAAAAGAGGAGGTGGACTTCTCCTTGCAGCCAAAAAATCACTAGGTCTGGCTTTGCAGACCTCAAACAACCTATCAAACATCGAATTTGCGCTCTTCAAATCGAAACACCTGACGATTGGTTTAATTTATGCCCCTCCTGGAATACTGGAATCAGACCCATCATCAATCATAGAACTCACAGCAAAACACCTAAACTCCAGTAATCCTACCATACTCATGGGAGATTTTAACCTCCACGTAGATGTCCAACCTCAATCCACCAACTGTAAAACTCTTCTCACCTCGCTCAGCAATATGGGTTTTAGACAGATTGTGACAGAACCAACCCACAAAGCAGGTCATACGTTGGACCTTATCTTCATAAACGATGGAATCACAACACACAACATCCCCACTTGCCTTCCAGTACCATGGACAGACCACAGAATCATAACATCGGTGTTAGAAATAAAGGAGATCTCCCCGCAATCCACACAATCAATAGCCATCTCCATCAGGAAACAATGCTCTGGAGACCAACTCAGTGAACAACTGGCCAAGGAACTAGTGCATCTGGACCTCTCCAATGCCAACTCAGCGACTTCTTCATGGACCAACATCACTAAAAAGGTTGCAGACCAAATGTGCCCCATGACGACTAAATATATCAACCCTAACAAAGACAACAGGAAACCTTGGTTCACTCCTGAGCTGAAAAAACGCAAACATGAATTGAGATCCAAGGAACAAAATTGGCGAAGAAACCCATCTTCAACCACCCTCCTCATCTACAAAGAGTGCCTCAACTCATACAGAAATGACATCAACAAAACCAAGAGAGAATTCTTCTCCAAAAAGATCCACCACCTCATATTTGATTCAAGAGCACTTTTCTCATACGTTTCTACCCTTACTAAACCTCCTGCGCCTACCATTCCAGACGACCAAGCTCTCAACAAAGCGAATGAACTAGCTGCCTTCTTCGACAACAAAATCACATCACTCCTAGCCCCCCTCAAAGGAGCAGCTATACTTCCAAACCACATTCAACAATCAGCTCACTCAACCGCTCAACAATCTTTGGACACAACAGATCAACAGCCTCCGCACTCAACCGCCCAACAATCATTGCACTCAACCACCTTACAACCCAACACAACCCCATCAGTGCTGGACAAGTTTGATCCCACATCTACTTTAGAAATAGAGAACATTCTCAAAAAAATAAAACCTTCCTCTCACCCATCGGACCATATCCCTTCAAACACCCTGAGTATGATCACCAACACCATAGCCAAACCTGTTGCAGACATCATCAACTGCTCTCTCACTCAAGGTCAAGTTCCCAACCAACTCAAGTTAGCCATGCTCAAACCGCTCCTCAAAAAACCCAACCTTCCCACCTCAGATCCAGCCAACTTCAGACCTATAGCAAACCTCCCTATGTTAGCCAAAACTATGGAAAAAGTGGTTAACAAACAACTTTCAGACTTTCTTGAAGAAAATAACATCCTCACCCCAAACCAATTTGGTTTTCGTAAGACTAGGAACACAGAATCGCTATTAGCCTCACTATCAGACACCATTATCTTTAATCTAGAAAAAGGCCAACCTTGCCTCCTCGCTCTCCTGGATCTCTCTTCAGCGTTCGATACTGTAAACCACCCGTGCCTCCTGCAACGCCTAACGGACATTGGCATTACAGGAGCAGCGTTCAACTGGTTCAAATCTTTTTTGGAGGACAGATCATACAAGGTCAGGATAAATAACAAAGAGTCTCGTGCCATCGAATCTAAAAGGGGAGTTCCGCAAGGTTCATCCCTCTCCCCGACTCTCTTCAATATATATCTTCTCCCTCTCTGCCAATTACTCACCAACCTCAAGCTTATACACTTCCTATATGCGGATGACATACAAATCCTCATCCCTATAGAGGACACACTACACAAAGCCATGTCACACTGGAGTAAATGTCTCGCAGCTATCAACAACCTTCTCACCAGCCTCAACCTAGTCTTAAACACAAACAAAACTGAAATCCTCATTATAGCACCGGAAAACTATGTCCCATCCACTCCTCCGAATGCCAACCAAAGTCCGGATACCTTTTCTCAACAAGTAAAGGACCTGGGAGTCATCTTAGACAGTGGATTCAGCTTCAACAAATTCGTCAATAACACAACAAAAGAATGTTTCTTTAAACTACAAACCTTAAAGAAACTAAAACCACTCCTTCTGTACAGAGATTTCCGCATGGTTCTACAAGCCATCATACTCCCAAAACTGGACTACTGTAACTCTCTCCTCCTTGGCCTACCAGCTTGCACCACAAAACCACTTCAGATGGTCCTGAATGCCTCGGCAAGAATTCTCTCAAATGCCAAAAAAAGAGACCATATCACCCCAATCCTGCATCATCTACACTGGCTCCCGATAAAATACAGGATCCAATTCAAGTCCTTAATGATGATACATAAGGCCTTACATAATATCGCTCCACTCAATTTAACATTTCAAATTCAGCTACACACATCAGTGAAACCAACTAGAAGCGCATATCAGTACAGACTAACCACACAACAGGCGAAATCCTCCCTCAGGAAACGTGCTCTATCCACAGCGGGCCCTTCTCTCTGGAACTCGCTCCCTCCGGACCTTTGCCTTGAACCGTGCCACGCTACATTTAAAAAGAAACTTAAGACTTGGTTGTTCGAACAAGCTTTCCCATAGAACTAATGAGCAAGAAAAAAGGCATTTCATATCCTCCGTATCTTCCCCAGCTTATATTATATACCTTTTCTCAAATTAACTATTTTATGTTTATTTATGTTTATTTATGTTTTCTCAAATTAACTATGTTCAATGTAAACCGCTAAATGTTTAATGTAAACCGCTAAATGAAGCGATAGTTACGGTTCCTTAGCGATAGTTTTGGTTCCTTGTAAACCGGGGTGATATGTATACTATACAGGAACCCCGGTATATAAATTCTTTAAATAAATAAATAAATGCGGAAATTGTGTTAGTCTACCCCCCCTGTGTGTGCCGCTTGCATGCGAGTGGTAGCGCGCGCATGTTAGAAAATCAGTGTGTCCATGTGTACGCGCACACATTTGAAAATCTACCCCAAAGTGGGTGACGAAAAGAACAAAATTGATCCACTCTTAAGTATAATAGAAGAAAAGGTGCCCTAGAATATCAGCGAGCCGAGGGAGAAAAACATGAAAGTGATGTGCACAAATTCTCATAGTCCTATAAGTGGTATTAGGGGTTCGGAAACTTGTCTGCTACCGTCCACCTCATTTTCTCCTTCCCCACACCTATTGTGGCTGGCAGTGCTACAGACAGTGTTCTCTATTACCTCCTTATCTGCACAATCCAAATAGTTCTGAAAAGACCAAATGTTTTATCCACAGAATTAGACTTTTAGTTGTCAGAATTTGCAGGATTAGTATTTAGAAGAAAATAAACAGTACATGTCTCTAAAGTCTTTGCTACTTAGCATCGGTTTATACTAAATAAAGCTCTGCATCATTAATGGATTGAAATGTGCCAAAAACCTGTTCTTATTTGTGATAATTGTGGGTGGATCCTTGGGCCGGTGGCAGGTGACCATGCCCCCTGGGGGAAGATCCCGAGAGGGGCCACCGGTCAGGCTCAGAGTTGGGAGACAGACACACACTAGATCTTTTATTAAACTGTATAATGAACCACCAGAGGTGGCAGTAGTGAGCTGGAAGAGCCCAGCTGGGCTATAGTCCCTCAGGCACTGGTACAGTGATCCCAGGATGGCTGAGCTGTAGAGAAACTGAATATAGTGAGTAGGCAGAGTATGCAGAGTTCAGGAACAGAACCTTGATGATACACTCACACGATATCCTCTTAGAACAGCCCAGGAGCTGGAATGAAGTAGGCCCTCGAGGAGCGAGTACCTGGTTCCAGGGAAAGCTCTGAGAGAGAGATGGTAACTCACTGGTGTTGTAGGCAGCAGTGACTTCCTGGCAGAAGTTGTATTCGGTAGCAGGTCCGGGAACGTGGGGCCTCGAGAAGCGAGTACCGGTTCCAGACTGCGACCTGAAAAGTAAGAGAGAGAGTGAGGCCCCCGAGGAGTGGGTACCCCTGGTAAAGTCTGAGAAGGCAGAGTAGCAAGGTATGCGGAGAGCGAATCCCATCCGCAGCGATACCTGGAGGAAGCTAGGTAAACGTATGAAACTAAACCTTTGCTAACTCGAATAGCTAGCAAAACGAAAGACCTTACGTATCCGGTGAGGATAACATCATCTCAGGGGGTCGCCCCTGAGGTTCACGCCACAGCTGGTACTTGAATTGGGGCCGTGCCGTGCGCACGCCCTTAGGCTTCAGGAGAACATGGTGAAAGGCAGCGTCTAGCCAGTCCGGGGATGCCAGAGGAGAACGGCAAGATGACGCTGCGGCAGCCAAACCTCCATCAACCAAAGAGGGAGTCGCAAAAGAGGAAAGGTGGGTGGAGTGGAGACGTCAGGCAGCGACGGTCGCAACAAAACTTTAGCCTGCTTAGAGTATTAATAAAGGTAACTAGCTGGCTAGCCCCACCTAACTTTGGGAAATTCCGTTCTGTTTACCTATAGAGCAGTCTCTTGCTGGAGATCTCAGGGACCATCTCGAGGGAAAAAGCTTGCTTCCTTGGTTCTGGTACTGGCTGGGCTAAGGAGGCATCTCTCATCTCTGGAACTATCTCTGGCTTTATGGCAGGTGGCCAAATATCAGCCAGGGCTTTCCTCCCTCCAGTCTCCTCCCTGTGTTGAAGAGGTAGAGGATCGGGGGTGAGCCTCTACCTCTTTAACACGGGGAGGAGCAGAGTTGATGCTTCCACATCATGAGGTGTTGTCTGTTATTACTTGTTTGTCCAGTCTTAGAACAGTTAGCTGATGAATATTCAAAAAGTTCATGTTTAGTCTTGCAGTGGGCAGATGATGTCTCTGCATTTCAGATCACTGACCTCCCCCTTTTTCATGGGGGTGGTCACTGTTCCTGCTGTGTGAAGACTCTGGATATGGTCTGGTCATGTCTTGACCAGCCTTGCCTTGCCATGATAGCAATTTCTTCATTTGATTGCTGCCCCCCTCTCTCCCATCAGGGGTCACTACTCCTGCCTCTTGCTGTCCTTGGATATGTTCTGGGGGATTACATTGTTTTGAATTAATCTGTGAGTCCCCTTCTTAGATTAGTTATTTCTTGTTTTCAGGCAGACTTGTTTGTCTCAGCTTACTTCATTATTTGAGGGAAGAAGCTTATAGCTCCTAATTCAAATAAGCAGATCTGATAAGCTAGGTAGCATGGTTGTGCTGGTCAAAGTTCCTTATTTGTTTTTCTCTGCTGAGATTTACATGTCAGCATCCATCTTTCAAAATCTGTTTCCCTATGAGGTCAGTATTCATAGAAGATAGAATTCTTATTTTGTTGCATACAGTGGTAGAACAGTCTCAGCTGTAAAGTTTCATATCTGTAGGTCCTAATGGTGGAGGCAGACTTGGATATTGTTGCTATTATAGAAATTTGGTTCAGTGAGTCTCATGAATGAGATATGGCCTTCCCAGGCCTGTTGAAGGAGGATAGAGAGGACTGAAAAGAAGGAGTAGTGTTATGTTGGGGAACGCTAGGAGAACGATCCCATCTTGGGGGGATTGTGTGCCCATGGGCCACGGCACGGTCCCAGAAGAATCCAAGACAGCACCGAGGGTTGGCAAGACGTGTCCAAGCATGGATGAAAACAAAGTCTAACCCTCTGCTGGACCTGCATGCTTCTGGAAGCCAACACACTATGTTAGTTAGTGAACAGTCCGCCAACCATTCCCAGCCCTTTCGGACCTGCCTCTTGGTATCGGCAAGAAGCAGCAGGCTGGACTGAGGATGAGGACAAACGGAGGCCTTGTGACACAGAAGACTCAAGACATGGACAAGAAGACTCTGGATGTGGACGAGGAGCTTGGAAGACTCTAGAAGAGATGAGAAGCTTGGAAGGAAAAGACATTGGCACTGTCTCTCAGGGCACCCTACACAGCCCACCGACACGGGCGGACCCAATGGGCTGGTCAGGGACCACCCTGTCCCACTGCAAGCCCTACACAACCTGAACAGGCTGGTCTCGGACTACGTGGAGAGCGTGACAAGCGCAGGAAGGGAATCCAGCTGAGATGAAACTCCAATGATGAGAACAGGAAGTGGCAAGACGGATTTACCCCAACAAGGTGTCATCTGGAGAACCAAAGGAGCTGGAGGGTCAGGAGGACTCGGAACGAGCAAAGCAGGAGCAGAACCTCGGAACATCAGGAAATGGAACATCAGGAAGCCTGGAACATCAGGAAGTGGAACATCAGGAAGCCTGGACTAGGAACCTCGGAAGATGAAGACATGGAACATCAGGAAACCACGAAGACTCAGGAAGCAAGACAGAACATGGAGCTACAATGAAGAACGAAGTCCTGACGGAGCGCTGGAAGACAAGACTTTCAAGAGCAAAGAACTCCAATGCAAGGCAAGGCAGAAGTGTTGGAGAAGCCCTTTTATAAGGCTGAGACAGGAAACAGTCATCAGGCGGGGCCCGGAGCATATCCGGCTGTGGGCCTGCGCCTTAGGAACAGGAAGCAGGAAGTTGTGCAGAACCATGGCCAGAGGCCATGCTGCTGCTAACGCCGAAGAGCAGGGCGGGGCCGAGGAACAGGCCCAGTGTTGATGGCAGATCTCAAGCCGCAGAGGGCAGACCGAGGAGCGGCTCCAGCTACAAGGAAGACCGGGGACTGCGGCCTCCAGGCCGCGGGGCAGGCAGAGAGAAGGTAAGAGGCTGCCCATGAGCGCAGAATCACAAGTAGCAGCTCTCTAAGTCAAAAACAATATCCTAATAACTGAAATGCAGGGAGTGTAGGGAAAGGAGGAAGCACTGTGGATTGTCTTTAAAAAAAAGATAGCACTTCCATTTACATTGGTGTGGCCTACAGGTTTCCAAATCAGACAGAAGACTTGAACAGGGATCTGGCCAAAGACATTAAAAAATGTGGGAAGGAAGGAATTGTTTTTCTTTGGAGATTTTAATCTGCCGATGTGTATTGGAGGATCCCTGATACAGAATCTCTAAGAAGTGGATGTCCTTCAAGGTGTCCTGCTTAGACAAATGGTGATGGAACCCACGAGGGGAGGCATGCTACTGGACCTGGTGTTCACAAATGGAGATAATATCTTTAATGTCCAGGTAGGTGCCCTGGACATTAAAGGGGAAAGGAGGAAGACCAGAGGTGGTATTGTAAGAATAAAAGGAGATAAGGGTCATTGTTTGGAGAAAGATGAGGAAAAAAGCAGAAATATTAGATAATATTTCAGTTCAAAGTTCACTAAAGAAGACCCTGGCAGAAGACCCTTGCTGGTTGGCAAGTGTGTGGATGGAGGTGGGATAGATACAACCCCATTTACAGAGGAGGGTATATTGGTGGAACTAGCAAACTTTAAAGTGGACAAGGTCATGGGGCCTGATAAGATACTTCCCAGGATACTAAAGGAACTCAGATAGATGCTGGTGGGTCTGCTGAAAGACTTATTCACTAGCTCTTTGGAAACGGGCTTGGTGCCACATGATTGGAGAAGGATGGTGGTAATCATTGGTCCCACTTCTAAAAAGTGGGAGCAGAGAAGAGACTTCAAACTGCAGGCTGGTTAGCCTTACCTCATTGGTGGGAAAATCAATGGAGATGCTGCTGAAGGAAAGGATAGTGAACTATCTACAATCCAATGAATTGGAAGATCCGAGGCAAATGTTGCATTTGGTGGTCTGCGGGGTAGGCCCACAGACCACCACTCACACTGCCAGCCCTGGGGGTGGAAGGGAAATAGAACCAAGAGCTAAGAGAAACAGATAAGTATGAGAGAAAAAATGTGTGAAGCTTGCTGGGCAGACTGGATGGGCCATTTGGTCTTCTTCTGCCATCATTTCTATGTTTCTATATGGTCACTGGCAGGCATCGGGGGAAGCCCTCGAAGACAGACACGGAAGGCCGCTGCATGCTGGCCACCTCTACCACTTCTAAGGACACCGATGCTGATCTTCCATGCTCGTGCAGCAGGCCACTGCACTCAGCCAGCCTTTTACGCTGCAACAGCCCCTAACCCTACTAAGGCGTGTGCACGCCCAACTTTGCCCTTAAAGGGTTAGTGTTGGCAAAGAAGGTTTGGTGCTTCCTGATGACATTACCACCTGGAGCACATATAAGGCCACTCTTGGAGTTGTTCTTTGCCTCAGAAATAGGTCGACTACCTTGGCAGCAGCAAGTTGCCTCAGCATCTTCCCCAATGATTCCAAAATGTTTTTCCTGTGTGCTGACACGTAATATGGAACCCAGCATCATGTACCTATAATTTGGATTATTTTTCCTTATATGCATCATTTTACACTTGTTCACATAAAATTTCAACTGCCACTTAGACTCCCAATTGCAAGATCCTCTTGCAATCCCTCACAATCAGTTAGTGATATGACAACTTTGAACAATTTTGTTCCGCCCTCAGATCTGATCATGTCACTTGTCATTCTTTTTTTCCAGATCATTTATAAATATATTAAAAAGCGCCTGTCCCAGTACAGATCCTTGGCACTCATCTATTTACCTTTCTTCATTGGGAGAAATGACTAATTAATCCTACTCTCTGTTTCCTATCCTTTATTCAGTTACCAATCCACATTGCATTCTATCCCATGACTTTTTAATTTCATTATAGTCTCCCAGGAGGGTTTTCATTAAATGCCTTTTGAAAATCCAGATACACTATATCAATCAACTCACCCTTGTCTACATGTTTCTTAATCGCTTCAAAAAATCTAACAGATTTGTATTATAAGACTTTCCTTTGCAGAATCCATGTTGGCTTTGCCTATTTAGTCTGTGTCTATCCAGATGGTTAGTATTTTTATTTTTCAGAATAGCTTCTACCATTTTGCCTAGTACTGTTGTCAGGTTCACTGATCTTAGATCCCCAGATCACTTCTGGATCCCTTTTTAAAAATGGGTGTTATGTTGGTCACCCTCCAATCCTCAGGTACCTTACCTGATTTAAATGAGAAGTTAGAAATTACTAGTAGTTCTGCACTTTTATTTTTGAGTTCTTGCAGAACTCTGGGGTATATACCATCTGATCCCAGTGATTTGTTTCTCTTCAGTTTATCAATGTGCTCTTCTTGGTTCATTGTGATTTGCTTCCATTCCTCTGAATCACCATCCTCAAAGAATGTTACTGGTATAGCTTTCTCTCCAATACCCTCCTGAGAAGGGCCAAAGCAAAGAATGAATTTACAAGTAGATTTTAAAAACCCTACACGCGGCCAAGTTGGAAGATATGCATGAGACTCAGAAGCGCACGGGCCACGCGGATTTTAAAAGGCCTGTGGGCATGCGCGTATCTCCCAGTACGCACATCGCAAAGGGTTTGAGCAAAAGGGGTGGGACTTGGGTGGGATGTGGGCAGGGCATGGGCGGGCCGGGACAGCACCATGAAGTCAGTCTTGCGCACAGGTGCTGGGATCCTACAGGTGCTGGGATCCCACAACTGCGTAATTTGCTTCTGCTATGCACTGTGTGTAAGTACGGAAATAAAAAAAATGAGGCTACTCAGTGGGATTTTAGGGGGACAGGGCTAATAGGGTAAAAAGGAGGCAAGTTAGGTAGGGGGTTTAGAAGTCTGCTCCTTCACTGGGGCGACCTGGGAGGGAACTGGGAAATAGGCCTAATGCGTTGCCACTCGTACCGGCTAAAATTCTTCCCACTTACGTGCGCGGGATGGCATTTTCACACACATGCGCGCATCTATTTAAAATCGTGCATGCACGTATGCACAGGTAGCCAATTTTATACCTTGCGCATAAACGTACGCATGTTATAAAATCAGCACACGTATGTGCGTACGCTGGCAAACGCGTGCCCATGGGCGCACGCATGCAGGTATTAAAATTCACCTCATTGTTTTTCTTCTATGGCCTAGTCTTCCTTGAGCGCCCCTGTTTTTCTTTTGGTCATCTAGTGGTTCAACTGATTCTCTCACTGGCATTAAATATCATAGAAAACTTTTTATTCCAAGTTTTTCCCTCTTTGGCAAGTTTATTTTCAAATTCTCTTTTGGCCTGCTTATTGATGCTTTACATTTAATTTGCTAGTTTCTTCCTTTGGCTCCATCTTCCAGTTATTCAAGGATGTCCTTTTGGCTTTTCCCCCCAGACCTGCGACTGGGGAGAAGATTTGTCAGCAGGACAATGATCCTAAGCACAAAGCAAAAGCAATATTGAGTGGTTCAGCAAGAAGAAAATGAATGTCTTCAAGTGCCTTGGTGAAAGCCCAGACTTGAATCCAATAGAAAATCTTTGCAAGACTTGAAGACTGCAGTCCACAGATGATCCCCAGGCAATAGGAAAGAGCTTAAGCTCTTCTACCAAGAAGAATGGGATAAAAGTGCACTATCCTTCTGTGTAAACTTGGTAGATACTTACACTAAATGTCTCATGGCTGTTATTGCTGAGAAAGGGACTGCCACAAAGTAGTGAGGAAAGGGGTGTTAAGACTTATGCAATCAAGACTTGGGGTTTTTAAATTATGAATTACTTTTGGAATATTTCAATAATTGTTCTTTTACAATGAAAGTGTTGTGTGTGTTATGCAGATCAGTGAAACAAACTCTTACTTTAATACATTTTAATTTATATTTTTTAGACAGCAGAACGTAAAAAATATACAAGGCTATGAAGGTTTTTACAAGGCACTGCATAAACATTTTTCTTTGAGATTCATTTTTTCTGTCCTACCACGCACATCATTCAGTCTAATTCTTTAGATTTATCTAAGCTTCACTGACTTTGATCATAGCAGGAGAATCTTAAAGAGATTGAAGGATTCTCTGAGCAGTATGTGACCCTTTCCATCAATGTTCCATCTAATTTTTTCCCCCAGCATGTGGATTTTACAAGCATGTCCATTTTTCAGTCCTATGTGTACAATCTAGTATACTGTACAATGTGTACCTATTTTGGAATTTTCATAAACAAATCTTTTTTGGCTGCAGTAACATGTTAGCTTTGTTGTGTCCACTATAAGGGCAATTTTCAAAGGCATTTCTGTGGGTAAAATAATGCTCTTAGGGCCGGATTTTAAAAGGGTTACGCGTGTAAATCCATAGGATTTTCGTGCGTAACCAGCATTACGCATGCCGGGCTTATTTTAAAAAGGCCCGGTGACGCATGTAAGTCCCGGGGCTTTACAAAAGGGGTGAGGCGCTGGGCGGGGCATGGGCATGGGCAGGGTCAGGCTCCCGGCACAGCGGCCATATTTGCTGCTGTGCCGGGGATTGCGCACTGGCAGTTGCCTGGCACGTGCAACGTGCGCCTGCTCAGAGGCAGCGCAAAAGGTAAAATAAAGGTTTATGGGGGTTTAGAGTAGGGCTGGGGGGGGAAAGGTTAGGGGAATGGGTGGGAAGGTCAGGCTAGGGAGAAAGGAAGTTCCCTCTCAGGCCGCTCCGGTTTTGGAGCGGCCTGGGAGGGATTGGGGGAAGGCAGCGCGGCTCGGCACGCGCAAGGTGCACAATTGTGCACCCCCTTGCACGTGCCAACCCCGGATTTTAAAACATGCGTGTGTTATAAAATCGAGCGTACTTGTGCGCGCGCCACGTAGCAACTGCACATGTAGGCTGCCCACACTTCTTTTAAAATCTACCCCTAACTGTAGAAATGACTTTACAAAATTCCCTGCCAGATATGCGCATAGACATATGTGTGCATTGCAATTAGTACATAACCTTTCATGCATACTTTTGGATTTTCAAGTGCATGTGTATATATTTTCCTGAAGATTCTCCTCGCACATAACAGCAGGTATAATTCTGTGCAGGTAGATTTTGTCAAAATTTTTAAAGCTGACTTACGCTCGCATGTTCACTCTGAAAATTTGTGTAGCCTATTGAGTCAGTCAATTTTTTGGGCCTTATTAACAACTTAAAATAAAAAGTAGTAATGAGTAAATTAGAAGGGTATGCCATATTCAGTGTTTTATTATTTTCAATCTGTAATATCATCAAATAATAGTAATTTTGCATTAAAAATTGCAGAAAGATGTTGTGTTTACCTTCGTACCATGCAGAGGTTATGTTAGCTAATGATTACTAAGAGGTTCATATTAAGTAGGAGGATGACTTTGAAACAATTGTGCAAGGCGACATACACGTGTGTGTGTGGATGCGCATAGATTTACTATTGTATTTTATATCATGCGGGTATGATATAAGCGAATCTCTACCCCACAACATATGCACATATGTAGGCTTATGCGTGAATGCATGCAGTGCATTGAAACATGTATATCAATGCATTGAATATGCCTACCTTATCCACCTATTTTAAAAATGTGTGTGCGTTTATTTTACGCATAGCAGTAAAGTAAGCATAAGACCTGTCTTGAGCATCGGTATATTAAAAGAACCTAAATAAATAAATAAAATAAATTTATAACACGCACACGTCAATGAAATTACCATTTTTAGCAATTAGTCCACCAGTTTGTCCGAGAGAGAGAGAGAGAGCATCATGGCCTCATACTAGGTAGGTATTTATAAGAGCCCCACCTAGTTACTCGAGGTGAGGGGGTTAGGGGCCACTTTGCCTCTCAAACAGAATAGTACACTCTTGTGAAGATTTGATATCCTTCGGAGTGTGGAAACTCACCCAAAGATGAGATTTGGACAATGTTCGCTCAACCTAGCTTAATGGACTTTCTACCTGGGTAACATGAACTTAGGTTGAGTCAAGTCATAGTGGCCCCTAACCCCTACACTAATACCTAAATCTAAGATAGCACACTTTGTGATAAACAGCCTATTACCATAAAACTCACCCCTTTTCCTATTGCATGCGATAGTTAGTGTATTTTGATAAATCCAGGCCTAATTCCCAGAATACCTTTCCCCAATGACCTTAAAATTATACACATATAAGATTTTTGTGCATAATTTTACATGCATATTGGCAGAGCAAATTTCAAAGGGGCCATTTCTGCAAGTATAGCAAGTATGCAAGTATAGCACTATTTTACCTATAGTTGTCATAAGCTTTTGGAGCATATAGATTACATAGCATTACATGCTACCAAATAAGCCACCTGCAACTACAATGTATCTCCCTTCAGGGTCTTTTAGGGGTAGATATTCAAAACATATCCAGTTATTTAAGTTAACCAGATAGGCTATGCAGCTGAATATCCCCTTATTTGGTGCTACTTAGCTGGATAAGTCTAATTCATCTAAGTTTAAACATGCTATTGAGCAGGTCTAACCTAGATGGATAACTAAACCGGCTAAGTCTCAATATATCTACTTAGATGGATAACTTATCCAACTAAGCAGCACCACCCCATTACACCCACTGCCGATCCAAAAGTTATCTGGTTAAAGACATAACCAGATAAGTGACTTCTCTGGCTAAGTGGCAGCAGCTGAATATAGACGGATATTCAGCAATTGCCACTTAGCCGGATAAGTCTGACTTATCCGGCTAATTACCATTTGAATATTGACCTTTTTAATGTTTTCGTTTCTTTAAAAGGAACTATTTTCCCTATAAGAATTGCTACCCTCACTCTCCTTGTACCAGAAGGTTTTTTTTGTTTATCCTTTACAAGTAATATAAAACGGACAAAATGGTACTTGAGAGGCTGCTATTCAAAGAAAGCTGAGTGCCTATCCTAAATTTATACTGCTATTTATTCACCTACATATAGGTACATAAATTAGGCCCTTAGTACTGAAAGTCAGTGCTAGATGCCTAACTTACTTCCTCCAACCTGTCTCCGCCCCTGAACATACTTACATTTTAGATGCGTAGTGAAAATAAGACACTAAATTTAGGTATACAGCTTTAATCAGTTTTCAAAGGTGCCAATTGAGGTACCTAACTCCCAAAGGGCTATATTTATCAAAATGCTATAAATTTAGCGGAAATAATGCCCGCAATAAAAAAGGGGGCATGGTTAGGCTAATTTCCCTGCTCCCACATCGCATAGGTAATTTCCACAAGTTGCGATAACTTTATCGCATTGCATGCTGATTAATCCTGTGTGTTATTGACCAAAAAGATTTTTATGCACATGCCATTTGGGCAGTAGAGAGGGAGGGAGAGAGAGGGAGACCAATATATACTTTACTATTCATACCACTGTAAGAGCGGGCACTTTTAACTCGGGATATGGTTTGAGGTGGCAGTTTTACATACACATTCAAAGATATGAACAGCAAAGCTGACATCACTGAAGATTTTCTGTCATTTGGAGTGATGAAAGGTAAAAGAGGAGTTAATTTGTACAATATACTCTCTATCTAGCTTGATTGAAGCTAGGTAGAGAGTGCAACAAACTAGGTAGAGAGAACATTGTACAAATCAACTCCTCTTTTACCTTTCATCGCTGCAAATGACAGAAAATCTTCAGTGATGTCAGCTTTACTGTTCGTACCTCTGATTGTGTATGTAAAACTGCTCCCCCAACCCTACTCAACCCCCCCCCCCCCAAACCCCAACCCAAGTTAATAATGCCCCCTCTTACAGTGGTATAAATAGTAAAGTTACATCTTGGTCAGTCTCCCTCTCTCTCTCTCTCTTCCCAAACATAATGTGCAGAATGATAAATACTATCACCATGCAGACTTGTATCCACAATCAGGTAGAACTATTTTCAGATAGTCAATTAATGCAGGTAAATGTTTATTCCCACAAAAATTGCTTTCTATGTGCTATTGAAAAAAAAAAAACAGTTTACATATAGCAGCCTGAGCACATTATATTATATGATCATCATTTTGTTTTAAGACAGCTGAGATAAATCACCTAAAAGATGCCAGAAAATTCAATCATACACCCATAAATGCATAATAGAAAAGCGTAGCCCCACAGAATTCATGGCCTCTAGAGTCACAGCAAATCCTCTTGAAAGTTGATTATTATTAGCATATCGAGACTGTAAAATGTTCAGCAGAAAGAATCACAAAATACTCCACAAGGTTCAATGATAAAGCTTCTGAAGGCAGCCACGGACATGATTCCTGTGCACCTGCATAGATGGCAGGAGTATACATGGCAGAGGGATAGACATCGCTCTATTTGTAGAAGAGACAGTTTGCACAAAACCTAACCAAACTAAAAGTGAACAAGACAATGGGGCCAGATGGGAAACATCTGGGAGCTCAGAGACATTTTGGCAGCCCCACTGACAGATATACTCACTCACCTTTTGTAGAATGGCATGGCTCCAGAGGACTGGAGAAGGGCAAATGCCATCCCTCTTCATCATAGGGAGGAGGAATTTGGTAGCTAAACTCCAATGGGTCTGATGTCAGTGATGGCTAAATTAATGTCATCACTACTAAAGGAAAGGCTGGTGAAGCAGTGGCATCTCTAGACAGAATTTTAGGGAGGGGAAATTGTCAAAAGCCATTTACCATTAAATAACTATTTCCATGCATGCTTTCAATGCCACAGATTCACGAGCCAAGAACAACATGTCAGTTTCATCATCCCTATATATGCTGTAAGGTAAAGATAAAGATAAACACCGTGGAGACAGACAGCTTCAGGCAGGAGCGATAAGTAAGACAGAGATATGCCCGTAGTCCTGCCCTTTTTAACATCTGCATCTATGATCTCCTCACTAATTGGAAATTAGTGCGCATTAAAAATTAATGAAACGAAAAAAAAAACCAGAAACAGGAAAAATTTAAAAATGAAAAAAAAATGAATATTTTTTAATTGCACATTCCTATTATTAGCTGGGTGGTTGGTGGATGTGAGGATCACTTGATAACCTGTGTGCCTTGTGCACAAGTGGCTGACCTCAAGCATCACCTACATCGGATTTTACAGAGTGCTAAGGAGCCGGCTGTAGTGATAAATGTAGGCAACACCAACATAGGAAAGTGTGGGAGGGAGATTCTAGAAGCCAAATTTAGGCTCTTAGGTAGAAAATTGAAATCCAGAACTCCAGGGTGGCGTTCTCTGAAATGCTTTCTGCTCCATGCACAGAACCTCGGAAGCAGCCAGAGCTCAGGATTCTTAATGTATTAATAAGATGATGGTGCAGGGAAGACAGCTTTAGTTTTCTTAGGAACTGGGCAACATTTTGGGGAAGAGGGAGCCCATTTCAAAAGGAGGGGGCTCTACCTTGGTGAAGGTGGAACCAGGCTGTTTTTAAATTAGAACAAGGGAGAAAGCCGACAATGACTCAGCAGCACATGGTTCGCAGGGAATTATGTTCAAAGGAAAATAAAGAAACAGAGGAGTTAGAATATCCCAATAGAGAGGATCTAATAAAAGCAAAAGTAACCTATGTGCCTATAAGAACAGATTGAATTAAAAGATTTCAAATTATCCCTATTAACTGCTAGTAAAGTTGTATATATAAAAAAATGTACCTCGAAATGTCTTATGCTAATACTAAAAGTCTAAAAAAGTAAGATGGAAGAGTTAGAGTGTACAGCACTGAATGAATAATAGGCAGGCATGATTGGCATCTTAGAGACCTGGTGGAAGAAGGATAACTAATTGGACAGTGCTATATGAGGGTACAACTTATATCACAAAGATAGGGTGGATCAAATTTGTAGGGATGGCATAGAGTCCAGGATAAAGATCCTGCAGGAGAGTAAGGAGTAAATTTTCAAAGGTACGCATGGATGTCCTTGTGCACGCACTACCCGGTGCACACACATGGACGCCCGATTTTATAGCATGTGCACTCAGGTGCGCGCATGTTATAAAATCGGGGGTTGGCGCGCGCAAGGGGTGCACACTAATGCATCTTGCGTGCGCTGACGCCTGCAGCCTTCCCCCGTTCCTTTCCCCCTAATCTAACCTTCCCACCCCTTCCCCTAACCCTCCCATCCCCTAGCCCTATCCTAACCCCCCCCCCAATTCCTTTAACTTTCCTTTTGCACCTGCTCCAGGCAGGCGCAAATTGCGCACGCCAGCAGCCTGCCGGCACGCGATCCTGCAACACAGCGGCAAATGGCCGCCTTGTCGGAGGTCTCTGGCCCCGCCCCCTCCCCGCCCTTTTTCGAAGCCCCAGGACTTAGACACGTCCCGGGGCTTTATGTGCTTCGCCGGGCCTTTATAAAATAGGTCCAGCGACGCATAGGACTTTTAAAATCTGATCCTAAATGCACAGTGGAATTTTTATGGGTGGAAATTCCATAAGTGCTGGGGAAGAGTATAGCGGTGGGTTGGGGGCGGGGGTAATACTACCATCCACCTGTAGGGTTGCCAACTTTTAACAGTCAAATTCCTGAACATTTGGAGATGCTGTTTAATATCTTCGCTAGAGCCAGTTTTTGGAGTGGGTGAGCCAGGCGGTGGCCCAGAGTGCCATCAGGTGAGGAGTGCCCCGAACAGCATGGGGACAGAGGAGGAGAGGGCCAGCGTGGTCACAGCAGATTCCATCCCACCACGGACAAAGAGAGGAATTTCATGGCCGTGGTGGATCCCAACCCATTGCAGCCAAAGACACACTTAGCCTGGCTGTTGCATATTCCACCCTGCCGTGGCTGAAGTCAGGCCGATCCTGGCAAAGACCGAAGACTGAAAACACATAGCTGTGGCCATCCCACCGCAGCTGAAGAGAAGACTGGGGTGGGGGGGGGGGGGCACCATCAGTTAAGTGGGGTGCTTTTCACCTATGGTGCCATTCACCTTAAATCCGGCTCTGATCTTCTCTGATGGGGTTTACGCACATGCGACTTATTACCACTCTTCACCATTACAAAACAAGTGAAACCTATAATTTGATAGCAGATAAGGACCGATCTAGTTTGCTCAATTACTTTCTGCTATGGTGTCTTAGACCCCAGTTGATCTCTGGCTTTTCCCTCACTTCTTTGCAATTAATGATCCTGTGCTTTCTTTAATTGATATTGTTTTTGCCTCTATCACCTCCACTGGGAGGTTATTCCATGCATCCACAACCCTTTCTGTGAAAAAATATTTTCCTATGTTATTCCTGAGTCTACCCCTTCAGAGCCTCATATCATGACCACAAGTTCTCAAACTTCTTTATTCTAAAAAAAGGATTGCTTTTACCAGCCCAGGGGCAAAATTACTGGGGTAGATTTTTTTTAAAAGCGCGTTCGCGTACTTTTGTTTGCGCAGCAGGCGCAAACAAAAGTACGCTGGATTTTATAAGATACGCGTGTAGCCGCGCGTATCTTCTAACATGCTCAGACACTCACACACTTAAATGCTGTTACATACTGACACGCACACACACTTTCTCACACACTCACTGACACACACATGTTCACAAACACTGTCACACGCTCTCACGCTTGCTGACATGCGCACACAAATGTTCAGTCACACAGACACAGACTGGATTACTCACACACTCTTCCCCCACCCACATTTTGCAATTTATTAAGCTTTTTATCACAAAGTATCAGCACTTCAAGACTGCTAGAGAGAGACGCACACACAGAGATCAGAGAAAGTGAACAGTGGAACACATGGTGTAAATTGCATTTCCCATCTCACCATCATTACAAAGGTAATGCTCTGGGAGGTTGGACTGAGAAAAAACAATTTGATTCAAATTCTAACCAGACTGGATTTCAGCCTGGGTTGGGGGGCAGCAGAAGGTGCAGCAGCAGCTGCCTGTGATTAACTTTTTTTTTTAAAGTTTTTACTCACACTGGTGGTTAGGCAAAGACCGAGATAACAAGGTCCCAGTGGTCTTGCTGGCTGCGGGTTGCAGCAGGAGGAAGTGCTCTGCGCCATAGGAGGAGGCAGGCTGCAATGCTTCCATACTCTTCAATTTTGTCATTTTTTTGCTGCGGCCCGAGGACATGAGGGGGTTCATGGCAGAAGAGCAGAAGGTATGGAGCGGACAGTGAGACAGCCGCAGGAGACCTCCTGCCCACCTCCCGCAGGGAGAAACAGAACCCAAGCCGAGGAGGGGAAGCAGCTGCACTCTCTCCAGTCAGAGGGAGCAGTGGGAGGAGGCTCAGGAAGCTACCGCCGCAGGAAAAGCGAACAAGAGCCTCAAAGGAGGCCCCCACTATGGGAGAAGTGAGACTGTGGCACATCGTTGGTCATAACAGCCCTGCAGGCATGGGGCCGCTGTAACCGAGATTAAACACGTGACTGATTACACCGGCCTACTGAGGTATCTCCGAAGCACCGATAGGCCAATCCATCCCTGAGTATGAAGTTAATATTCAGGAAAGTGGTGAGCGGATTAGTTATCTGGATAAAGTTAGTAGGATAACTTGTCCTGGATATTCAGCGGAACAGGTCTCCAGCAGCTGAATATGCTCACCTTAAGTTATCCAGAAATATTTAACAGGATATCTTTAAAACTTAATTGGCTATGTTTGCATACAGCCAGTTAGGCTTGCAAGTTATCTGGCTACTCATATCCAGATACATTTTAACTTAACCAGCTATATTCAAACATATCCAGTTAAATGTCAAAAAAAACCAAAAACCCAACAATTCTTGCAGGCCTGCAGGTCTGATCCCTCACCCCTGCAACCTTGCTAAAAAAAACAAAAACTATGGGCCCCATTTACTAAGCATTTTTCCCATTGACCCAGAATGGGAGAAAAGCTTTAATAAATCAGGCCCTAAAACTGATATGGAGAATACCCCTTGAATCCACTTTCCTTCCTAAGACTTCCAAAAGATTAAAAGTCATTTTTTGGCCTATCAGCCCCAGGAGACTCCCTGTCCCCCTCCACCGCAATGATTCTGAAAATATATGTGGCCTCCGTGCCCCTCCTAATCCACTCCCGGAACCCTAACCAGAGCCCTCCTGCTCCACCCGGCACCCCCAAAAGGCCCACAGCTGCTGTGAGCATGGTAGATTTGTACTGCTCCCAGCGGCACCCAGTGTTGCTTTTGACAGAAACACTGCTGGCCTAAGTTTCCAGCCTTGCTGTCAGATAATACTCTTGCCGTTAAAGCAACACTGGGTGCTGTCGGGAGCAGTATGATTGTACAGTGCTTCTGGTAGTTTGGTTTTTATGGGGGGGTGCCAGGTGGGGCAGGAGCGTTACAGTTGGGGTTACGGATGGGGATTAGCTGAGGACCCAGAGGCCAAATATGTGTTTAGAATCTAGGGGGAGCAGGGAAGTACCTCATGCTCATAGTCCTGCAAGTTTCTTCTAATCTTTAGAGGCTTGAGGAGAGCGGAGTTATACCCTGCAAGCATCGGTTTTAGTTTTTTAGCAGAATGCGGGAGTGAGGATCAGGCCTGCAAGGAATTAAAAAAAAAAGTGGTTTCATCCCTCAACAGGCTATATATATTGAATACAGCCAGTTAAGGCAAATGTTATCTGGGTACATGTACCCAGATCATTTTAGAGCTGCTTTCAGCATGGACATATTTACCCGGCTGATCTTAGCTGGAAAGCACTGATATTCAGCGCTACCCAACTAAGCTTAAACCCCATACCAGAATGCCTCTTTTTTATCTGGAGACGCTTTAGCCAGGTAGCTACTTAACCTGCTAAAATATATCCAGAAAGTGGGAGATGGAGGGGGAGGGAGGGAATGGGGACATATCTAAACCAAGAAAGACATTGCTCTTTATCCACTGGAGACATATCTAAACAAGTCAAAGTGCTTTTTTCCTTTCTCCAAAAAAAATTTTTTTTGGAGAAAGGAAAAAAGCACTTTGACTTGTTTAAACAAACACCATACATCAAAACTTTTTAATTATATGTAAAAACAATTTATTTATTTCAAATGTATTAAAACAATTTATTCCTTTCAAATTTAATTTTTTTATAAAAACATTTATTTCCAATATCTCCCTATGGATATATTGTACTTATTCCCTCAAATGTAACTCTTAAACATACATCAGATCATGTGCAAACCTGCATATACCATTATTCATAACCCTTACCTCTATACTAATGCTAAACTCAATCTCACCCTCAAGTGTGATGCATTTCCTTTTTAAACATAGTATTGGTCACTGTTGGTCACTGTTGGTCACTGTTGACAAAAGACACTGAATAAGATTTTACATTCATCATCATATCCACATGACAACACTGTTATTAACATTTGACATCTATTGAGAAAAGTTTTAGTTTAACATTTTAACCCTCTTTTTACAATCTATAATGTAGCATGTGAATATTTGAGATGTAACACATAATTCAACTCTCATCTGTAGTGTTCCCAATTATATTGTATTCTTTCCCAACAAGGCCCTTGTTTCACCTACCCGGCTTCTTCAGGGGAATAACTCGAAAAGGAAAGATCAACAGTGAGTAAATCACCCCAACCACTCGATTCTGAACTCTCTCCTACCTTGCCAACAAGGAATGAGTCAGAAAAGTCACTAGGTTCAATATTGCCTCACGGCTACATCCTTCCGCTTCTATTATAAACACTGTTCATATTTCCCGAACCCATGTGTTCACCTCAATGCTGGGTAGAAAAACTTTCAAACAATTGAGGAGTATCGAGGCTTAATGTTTGCAACTGACCCTCTGTTCATCAGCTATCCCGGTCAACTCAGGCTTAATTTTTTCAGCTCATACTCTATTCCACAGTGATCCCGGTTGACTGTCAAAACACTTGTTCTTTTATATGTACCCTTCCTCCATCTTCTCGGCGTTTACCGGTCTCAAAAGGTTTTGTTCACAACCACATAGATATTTGTGTGTGTATCCATACTATTACAAAAGAGAGGAAAAAAATTCAAACAATTGCAACCTTAAAAAATTAAAGAGAATTACACTACATAGATAGCTGTAAAATAATAGTTGCTAAGGATGGAGTAGAGATTAGAGCTCTGATGGAACTGTTACTTGTTTGTAGATCTTTGATAAGTTTCAGCAGAAGAAAAGGACCAACTGGGAACCATGATACTAAAGCAAAAAGTAAAAACAAAAAAACAACTGAAATTGAAAGAGCTATAACTCCATAAAATCTCTAGCACTGGTATGATGAAGCCTAATAACACTGCTCAGTTCTGTCTACTGACGACTCTAGAACTGGGGCTACAGGTTAATATATTTTAATTTTTATACATATAAACCATGTGAATTGTCTTGCATCTTTCTGTGTACATTGATGTAATTATTTAAATATTACATTTTATTCTTGTTGCATTCCAGTCCATAAAGGTGAATTTTAAAAGCCCAGCGCACACCAAAACCAGGAATCACCCGTACAAGATGGGCCAGCATGTGCCAAGCGGATTTTAAAAGTCATCCACATAGACGTGTATCTCCCGCTAAGCGCACAACTTTTTTTTTCCAAAGAAAGAGGCGGGGCAATGGCATTGTTTGGGCGGGGCCTGGGTGTTCTTAGATTTCTCAGTGAAAGCAGTGCATAAATACTTATGCAATCCGATGCGCGCTGAGGTCCCCTGCCACTTAACTTTACTTCTGCTAAGGATGGTGTGTGTTGCGTCCATCGGTCTCAGACGGCTTCAACCTCTGTGCCTCACCTTTCTTCCTTCTCTCTCCTCAAACCTTGGGAAGATGGCTGCTGCCATGTCTTCATGCCGCTCGCTAAGCTGTCCCCGGATCGCAATGGCGACTGTTCGCCATGATTTTCCTGAGGGCCTCCTAGGGTGCGCACGCGCACACCACCCACGTCTTTATGCATGTCATGGCGGGAACCTCGGGGGCGTCCCCTCCAAGTGACATCATCACATCCTGGTATTTAGCCTGCCCTTCATTTGCTAACAAACTGAGTTAGCAAGGATTGGATTGCCTACAGTCTAAGCTGCTCTACCGCTTCCCAGCTGCCGCAGGAAGCTCTCTCTGCTCTTCGGGGTATTTCTTCACTAACCTAGGTACCTGTTCCTCGGGGGCCCTTCTGCTCTATTTCAGGTACCTATCTTGGGATACCGGGTACTCGCTCCTCAAGGGCCTGCTCTCCCTAATCTGGTGCCTGCCACTGAACAACTTCTGCATGTCGGGACTTCAACAATACAGCTTTCTGCTTCAGTGAGTACTAACCTTTTCAGTCTGTTTCACCTTCAGCTTCAGCGCTCTGTGTCTACATCCGGGACCTGACCTTGCTACATTACGCTGCCTATCACCTACTTGAGTGTGAGACTGGTCTCCTCTGCTGAGGACCCCTGGACTACTTCTGCTGGGTTACCTTCAATGCTGCCCGCTCCCCGAGCAATACCATCGAGCTGTACAATAAATACAACTTCTCTGTGTCTGCATGTATAGAGTCTAGCCTAGTACTGCGGTTCCTCATGGGGCTCCTTCCAGTGGGAGTGGCCATCACTGCAGTACCCAAAAATCCACTCCAAACACCTCATAACCATAACAGATTGCTAAATCCATGGATTTGGCTCTGCTCGTGGGCCTGGCCCAGCAAATCTCCGAACAACAATCTCCGAACAACAGAATTCGTTAGACAACTTGACTGTTGCCTTTAATCAGCTACACACACAGATGAATGCACTGGCTGCCGCAGGTAAAGAAGTTACATTGCCAGAAGTATGGTCAAGTCTACAGTGCCTCTCTCTGCTCCGACACACTTCACGGGTGAAGTTTGGAAGTGTAGAGGATTTATTAATCAATGTTGCATGCACTTTTCTCTGCAACCTAACCTTTTCCCTACAGCGTATCCCAAGACCACCTATATCCTTTCGTATATGGACAGAAGAGCGCTGGCTTGGGCCTCACCGCTGTGGGAGCACAATGACTCTATCCTGAATGATCTTGCAGGGTTTCTTGAACTGTTTAAGTCAGTATTTGATGACCCTGCTTGGTACTCGATAGCAGGATCAGCTTTGGTTCATCTAAAATAAGGTAACAAACCTTGACCAGACTTCGCCATTGAATTCAAGACGTTGGCTTCTGAATTACATTGGGACCCTAGGTGCCTGAAAACCCTATTTTTTGAAGGCCTGAACTCCCGGTTGAAAGATGAACTGGTGACTTGTGAGATGTCCGAGACCTTAGCGGAACTTATGCAGTTGGCAGCAAAGACTGATCGCCGAATTCACGACAAAGTTCAAGAGGCCAAGAGTCCCAGAAGACCACTCCAGGGAGAGATTCGTGTCAAGTCTGTACCCAGGCCTACACTCCCAGGGCCTGCTGCTGGCGAAGAAGAACCAATGCAATTGGGCCGCAGTCATTTGACTTCTAAAGAGAGACTATTCCAAAAGAGGTTGGGACTATGCATGTATTGAGGGCAAGCTGGTCATGCTGTACCAACATGCCCTATATGTCCGGGAAACTGGCAGACCTAAGTCCTGTGGGAGGACTTTTCTTAGGTCTAACTGCACCCTCTCCTCCACTCTCTCTTCCAGTATCTTTAATCTGCGGGCTTTTGGAATATCAGCCCCTGCCTTAGTAGACTCTGGGGCAGGGGGAAATTTCATTTTGAAATGTCTAGTGGAACATTTGCGGATCCCTACCACTACTATGACGCCTCCATTACTATTGTCCTCTATTCATGGTGAGCCCTTACCGGGTGAAGTAACTCTGCTTACAGAACCAGTGAGCTTGCGTACCGGTGTCTTCATACAGAGACTATTTCCTTCTTTGTGCTAGAGAAGACCATGCACCCTTTGGTACTTGAGCTACCTTGGCTGCAGAAACACATGCTACAATTCAACTGGACCACTTTGGAGCTTTCACGTTGGGGTCCAGATTGTCATGGCAAATGCTTAATGGAAGTCTTTCCAATACCATACATGCCAACTACCCCGTTGTTGCCTGGGTTACCACCTCTATATGCATCTTACCAAGATGTATTCTCAAAAGAAGCTGCTGATGTGTTACCTCCACACAGATCAAATGACTGCGCAATTAATTTGAAGCCAAATACGGAACCACCCAAAGGAAGGGTCTACCCCCTCTCCATAGTGGAGAATAAGGCGATGTCGGAGAACATCCAGGAGAATCTCAAGAAAGGCTTCATAAGACCTTCTAAGTCTCCTGGCAGCGCAGGATTTTTCTTTGTGGGGAAAAAGGACGGAACATTACATCCGTGCATTGACAACAGAGGTCTGAATGAGATCACCATAAAGGACCGCTACACTTTACCACTCATCTTGGAGATATTTCATAGGTTACAGGGAGCCAAGATATTCTCCAAGCTTGACCTCAAAGGAGCGTATAATTTATTTCACTTCCTCTCTGGCGATGAATGGAAGACGCAAGAAAGAAACAGCAACCAACATCAACCAGTGCCATACCACTATGAACTTATAAGAAACAACACAAAGAGACTGCCTCTAAGATGAATAAATCGTAATACCGTTACTATCCTCCTTTCCTTTCTCCCCCCCCTCCCCCCCCCATCCCGTTATCCCTCCCACTGTTATTTTTTCCAAAACATGATGAACGATATTCTGCATGATTTACTCTACCAATGTGTCATTGTCTACTTAGACGACATCTTGATATTTTCTCAGGACCTGCAATCCCATCAGGAAGATGTCAAAAGAGTCCTGCAGAGACTTCACGAGAACCGCTTGTACGCCAAATTGTCTAAATGTGAATTTCATAAAGAATCCGTGCCCTTCTTAGGTTACATTGTCTCAAACAATGGTTTCCAAATGGACCCTCAGAAGCTTGAGAGTATTCAAAAATGGCCACAATCCATGGGCCTAAAAGCTCTAAGACGATTTTTGGGATTTACCAATTACTACTGGACTTTTATTAAAAATTACTCTTCATTGACTGTTCCATTAACAGCAATGACTAAGAAAGGAGCCAACGCTGCTACTTGGTCTATGGAAGCTGTGACTGCGTTCCAGACGTTAAAAGACGCCCTTCAAAGCAAACCATGTCTCCACCATCCGGACCCTACTCGACCCTTCATTGTGGAAGTCGATGCCTCTGATGTAGGTGTAGGGGCCATGCTAAGCCAGACCGGTGATTCAAAGATCTTGCACCCCTGTTCATTCTTTTCCTGATGCTTCTCGCCAGCGGATAAGAACTATGGCATTGGGGATAAAGAACTGTTAGCAATAAAAATGGCATTTGAAGAATGGTGCCCCTGGTTTGAAGGTGCACAACATCAGATTACTGTTTACACTGATCACAAAAATCTGGAGTACCTCCATCACGCTCAACGCCTCAACCATAGACAGGCGAGGTGGTCCCTGTTCTTCAACAGATTTTACTTTTTGCTGAAATATCGCCCTGGTGATAAGAATGTCAGAGCAGACGCATTATCTTGCTCTTTCCTCTCAGAGGACGTACCTGATGAACCCCAGCATATCATTGACCCGAAGAGAGTGGTTCTCACAGCTACACATCCGCTACCCCCGGGCAAGACCATTGTATCCTGCAATCTAAGAAAGAAATTGCTAAGATGGGCTCATGATTTGAAACTGGCCAGACACCCTGGTCAACGGCGAACACTGGCCAAGCTACAAAAGTACTATTGGTGGCCCGCCATGAAAGAAGGCACTCTAGCTTACATAGCCTCCTGTTCCAATTGTGCCAGACATAAACCTCCGCCCGGACAACCTTGGGGCCTACTTCAACCCTTGCCAGCACCAGATGAGCCCTGGACCCATATTGCAACAGATTTTGTGGTGGACCTGCCACTTTCCAGAGGTAACAATACCATTTGGGTTACAGTGGACCGATTTTCGAAGATGGCTCACTTTGTGGCTCTCCCTGGCTTTCCATCAGCCATGGAAGTTGCTAAGTTATTCATCAGTCACATCTTTCGCCTACATGGCATGCCTAAACATATTGTTTCTAACAGAGGAGCTCAATACCAATCAATACCAACCAATACCAATCAATATCGACCAACCCACCAACAAGCCTGGATAAGCCGAATCTCCACGACACAGCATCTCCCACTGGACCGCATTTGACCTCATCGCCTCAACTGAAGTAAAAAAGATCATCCTAAAAATCAACCCAGCAGCCCACCCCCTGGATCCCATCCCAGTAAAAACCCTCAAGCTAATCCCTGAAGTTATCGCTAAACCAAAAGCCAACATAATAAACACATCCCTCAAGCGACTTCCGGGGATGACGTCACCAGGGAGGATGGAAGGGATGTGAGCTCCGTGGTCCCCCGTTAGCCTCCCCCCGTTAACTCCCCGATAAAGCGGCGATTCGGGCGGCACTCAACCCAGGGGAACGTTGGTTCTTGATGGGACCCAGGGGCTGCTGATTTTGAGTCGGCAGGGGGCGGATGGTGGCAGATTCAGCCAGAGACTGTGGCTCGTGCGGCGGGTCCAAGATGGTGGACGGCCTGTTGTAGGGCCCCCTCTTCCCGCCGCTGTAAGCGGGTGCTCCAGCGGCATTTTTGCCTCAGAGACCCCCAACTGCCTTCCTGCTGGCTCTGGGCTCCTAGCCTGCGCTTGAACGTGCAATGGACGAAAATATATGCGAGGATGGCTGGCAGCTCCCATGAGGTACCGTACCTGATGCTACTTGGGGATTGGAGACAGGGCCCCTGCGAGTGGCAGCCTAGATCTACCCTGGGAGACCCTGAAGCGTGTGTCCTCTGCCTTGCGGCTGAAGCGGTAGAGGACTGGGCTGCGCTCTTTACGTGCTCCGCACTAGTCCCCTGCCTAGCCCTGGCCTGAGGTCCGGTTCATCAAGGGCGCTAACACAGGGGGCACAGCAGACTCTGCTTGGACTTTCCCCTTACTCTCAACCCCCAGTTTGGACTTCTCATCTCGGATTTCTCATTGATGCCCGCTTGTCGCCCCGTGTTTGCTTCTTGGTGGGGGCCTTTTCCTTATCTGGGGATGGGGGCGATGTGACAGAGAAGCGCGGAAGAGTGTCTTCTGCCGCTCTTACCCCCCTGCTGTCAA
Organism: Rhinatrema bivittatum; assembly: GCF_901001135.1. Lineage (NCBI taxonomy): Eukaryota > Metazoa > Chordata > Amphibia > Gymnophiona > Rhinatrematidae > Rhinatrema > Rhinatrema bivittatum. The sequence goes on from NC_042617.1 coordinate 158,191,119, forward strand.
GATGGCAGAGGCACCGGCGGGTAATAAGGTTTTGGACTCTCTATCTGCGGATGCTTTATTCAAATCTCTCAAAGTGTTAACACAGCGCTAGATCTTCACCTTACTAAGATACAGGCCTCTATGGACGACAATAATTCGGCATGGAAGGTCAAACTAAAAGACTGGATGAGGCAGAGCATGTCCTGTCGGCCCATGGAGACTGGCTGGGCGAGTCGGAGCACCATGTGGCAGTGCTACAAACTACCCAGCGAGACCTGTTAGCAAAAATCAAAGATTTAGAGAACCGAAGCCGGAGGAATAACATCCATATTATTGGGGTTCCCGAGTCTGTTAAGGACAGTGAGTTGTCTGGGTTTGTGGAGACCTGGCTGCCGGGGCAGTTGGGCCTAGAGTTTTCTATGGCCCCGATGATTTGTGAGAGAGTCCACCGAGTTGGAGTGTTGTGGGAAGGAGCTGCGAGGCCTAGACTGGTGCTGGCAAGAATCCTGAATTGGGCTCACAAAACTCAGATCATGCAGGCTTCCAAGCAGCGGGCTGCCCTAGAATACCAGGGCCACATGATCCTTCTTTTCAATGACTTTTCGGTGACTACGACAGCACAAGGAAGAATATGTCTCCGCCTGCACGGAATTGCACAAGCGAGGCATCAAATTTGGATTGCTCTACCGGCCAAGTTGCGTGTTTTCCACAACAATAAAGTTCTCTTTTTCACCTCCAGAGATGACGTGTAAAAGTTCATAGCCACTTTGCCTACTGCCGGAGGAGAATGAGGGCCTGTGTTGGATAGGCTGTTCTCACTGTTCCCTTCCAAGCCAGATGTTCCTGGCAGGCCCGAGTTTATGCTGCCCGGATTGTTCTCCCGCGTTGCTGACTGTTGGCAATTATCTCTAGTGTGTGTTAACAAGTAATGCTATGATTCCACCTGTGTTTGCTGCTCGAGGACCTGGCAGGGGGTTGGGGCCTCTGTATTGGGGGCCTCGTAGCTCCCCATGGACTTTAAGGTTACAGGTTTTGCCTGATTGTCCTGTTAGGTTTTGTTACTGTTTCGGGGGGATGTGGGGGACCCAGAGGGGAGCTTCTCTCCTTACCAAGGAGTGGGGGGGAGGGGAGTGGCTCTGAGCCTTTTGGGGCAGGTGATTGTGGGGTGGGTTGTGTGTGTATGTGGGAGGTGGCTGGGGTGCGTGGTGTGTGGTGTGATTGGTGGAATGTGCTTGGGATATATGGACGCGTGTGTGGGAATGGGGTTGGGGACACTGGGTACCTTGGGAGACAACCCTTTTGCGATGAATGTGAGGTGGCTTCGACAATGACGTGCGTATCTTGATGTTGATTCCATACGATCCCGGAGGCTCAGGCTGGGATGCTTAGGGATTTTCATGCTCGTCCCCACTATGTTTTTTATTTCTCTTTTCTGTGGGGACCCCTAATTAACTCATGGCATGACTATGATAAAGTTCACATCTCTTAATGTGGATGGCATACACTCCACTATTAAGCGGAAGAAGTTGCTTATGGACTTTAAGCGTATGGGGTCCCAGGTGGTGTTTCTTCAGGAGACTCACTTGTCCGCGAGTGAACACGCCAAATTACAAAGAGAATGGGGTGGGACAGTTTTTTTCTCCTCCTGCTCATCTCGAAAGAGAGGGGTGGCTATACTGGTGCATAAACAATTGCCCTTCCAGTCAGATAGAGTATGTCATGACCCGGAAGGTCACTACGTCATTGTCCATGGAGTATGTAATCAGCAAAGAGTGGTCCTATATAACATCTATGCTTCTAATTTTATCGACATGAGTTTTTTACACATCTCCTGGGTATTCGGGGGAACTTTCTGACTGTGCTATGCAGTGGGAGGGGATTTCAATATGGTAGCTAACAAGCTCGAAGACTGCAAACCCCCTAAACCCATAGAGCCTCATGACAGCCACAAAGGCCCCAATTTTCTATGTCAGGAACTGCACCTACTAGACTTGTGGAGGGCTTTACATCCTGGAGAACAGGACTACACTTTTTTCTCTCATCCTCAGGGTCTTATTCCGACTGGATTATTTTTTGATTTCGGATTTCCTGTTTCCCAGGGCGACCGCCACTGCCATAGGCACAATAGCCCTTTCTGACCATGCACCAGTATCTGTCACTATCTCGCTTGGACAAACACCTAAACCCCCATTTTTTTGGAGTATGCCCCGGGTTTGTTATTAGACAAGGAGTTCTCCCCCTTTCTCACAAAACGCTGGGAAGATTATATGCTTTTCAATTCCACTCCTGATATATCACCTCGGGTTGTGTGGGAGGCAGGAAAAGCAGTTATGAGGGGACACATCATAGCTTATGTTGCTACTCAAAATAGGAAGCGTAACGCTGCGATTCTTAAATTAACAGATGAACTAAAACAAGCCCAACTCCGACATATTAAGACAATGTCAGAGGCTAGTAAACACGAAGTGGCAGGAATACGGGACACCTTGCAAACGCTCCTATTCCAACGAACTTCCAGATCTCTGAGATATTACAGATACCAGCTCTACCATTATGGTAACCGGCCCAGTAAATTGTTAGCCAGTCTGGTCAGGGCCCGTGGGCCTAAATCTCTCATTACTAGTATCAAAGATAAAACAGGGACCTGCCAGGCAACTCCTACAGCTATTGCTGACCGCTTTCTTGAATATTATAGTGGGCTTTATGGGGAAAAATCCAGCCACATACCATCAAGAGAGGCTTTTTTCTCAAATTTTTTGTGGCCTAAGCTAACTGAGGCACAGCTCCTGTCATTAAATACGCCAATCACAGATACCGAAATTCACGCTATTATACATGGCTTAAAAAAGGGGGCCTCTGTTACCCCTATGGAAAACCAATCCACTATAGTCTTGCTCTCTAAACCTGGGAAAGACCCACAGGAAGTGGGCTCATACAGGCCCATTTCCCTAATCAATGGGGATTTAAAAATCTTAGCGGCAGTGTTGGCAGCTAGATTGAATCTTCTCTTGCCTTTAGTGATTCATGTGGATCAAACAGGTTTTATTAAAGGGCGACAGGCGGTCAGAAACGTGAGGCGTTTGCTTGGCCTTCTCAGCTTTCACCCAAAGACTGAGGCTCTGGTATTGAGCCTGGATGCAGAGAAGGCCTTTGACATCGCCTCTCGTGGGACTATTTGGGGTTTTTTTTTTGTTTTTGTTTTTTTTTACTTTATTTATCCAATTTTTAAACATACATAAAGAAAAATACTTGATATGATTACATCTCACTCTGGATTAAAGAGAGAAAAAAAAAAAAAAGAGAAACAAAGTAACTCCTAGTTACAATAAACTTATATTAAATCAACTTATATTAAATCCAGTTTCCATTCATGTGGAATTTAAAACTTAAACATTAGATATCATCAAACATAATCATACCTGTATATAATCTACATCTTCCTTTTGTGGCATTCAAAATGAACAGTTGGGGGGGGGGCAAGGGAAATTATAAAGAGGGAGTAATTTAGAAATAAAACCAATATCATGGCAATACATAGGACTAACTGGATCATTTACTTTTTACAGCTCTGTGCTAATCAACCGGGGAAGAAGTGGTGGGTCTACGTGCATCTATAAATTGACGGAGTTGTTCAACCTGAAAGAAAATAAAACATTCATCTCCTTTCCTCAAAATACATTTACTAGGATAACGAAGTGTAAAGGAATAGTCTAAAGAAATAACATCCTGTCTTAGCATTAGGAATTCCCTCCTTCTAATTTGCGTAATCTGTGCTAAATCTGGGTAAATACGTATAGGCTGACCATAGAATAATAGGGGAAATTTACGAAAATAATTCTTCATTACTCCATTTAAATCTTGCACATTTATAAATGCCACTAGCAATGTATTTCTTTCCAAAACATCAGTCTCAGAGTTCTCCAGAAAACTGGTCAAATTCAATGGAATAGCTGGAGTTGCAGTAGGCCTTGTAGTAGAAGATCTGTTACTCACAAACCTACAAAAATTTATTGAGGGCATATTTTGTTCCGTATACCCCAGACCTTCTTTAAAAAATCTCTTTAAAGTAGTGAAAGGAATTTCTCCAGCTATTTTGGGGAAGTTCAGAATACGTAAATTAAGATGGCGTATATTATTTTCTAGAACTTCCAGACGCCTAGAACAGGCCATCTGCTCTCTAATAACTACTGCATTAACTACTTGGAGTGACTGAATCTTCTTTTCGGCCTCAGAAACTTTTACCGTAGTATCAGTAGTTTGTATTTGCACTTCCTGAATTTTTTGTTGAATGTTATAGTTCAGGGAGTCCATTTTCCTCTCCAGTCTCTTCATAGCCTGCCCTTGTCCCGCCATTAAGTCCCACAGTGACTCTAAGGTCACTGACTCCGGTCTAAGTATTGCAGCAGAAGACTCACCATCAGCGTCGGGTGATATTACTCCCCTCTGTCCGTTTGGTAATGTCCCCCCAGTTTCCTCTCCTGGGCGAACCCCCATCTCCGGACTCCCTCGAGGCTCTGCAGCAATCACTTCGCTGCTGCTCACCCGGGCGGGTTCCCTCGCTGTTGGCGTCTGCACCGAGTCTGTCTCCACCCCCCCTGTCGCTCCGGCCGCGTCATCGACCTGCGACTGGGGGATGACTCGGTCAGAGTCTCGCTGCGCTGGAGGCGGTCTTGGCACAGGGCTGAGGGACGCCTCATCCGCAGGAGCACCCAGGTCTCCCTCTCTGGTGCTCGCACCGAACTCCCCGGCTCCCTCAAGGTCCAGTTGGCGCATGTAGCGCAAAATGTCCAGCTGCCCGAGGGGAGTTAGGATTCGGGCGGAAAAATCCTTACCTTCCCCTTTCTTTTCAATGGCATAGTTTCAAAGAAAGTTTAAATTCAGAAGGAATTACGGGAGCGTGCGAACAGCGATCCGCCTATGCCGCCATCTTGCCCCCTAGCTGTATACTTTTCGGGACTATTTGTTTTGGGTGTTACAATCATATGGCCTAACGGGCTCTTACCTATCCTGGCTGCAGGTGCTGTATGCTAACCCCAGTGCTAGGTTATTAATTAATGGAGCTCTATCGGAGTCTTTTCCCATTTTGTGTGGGGTCCGCCAGGGATGTCCTCTGTTGCCTCTCTTATTCATGATGGCGCTGGAGCCCCTGGCTATTAAACTGCGTTTGGACAATGGGTTCTAGGGCCTCCGTATTGGACGTCATCAGATGAAACTAGCGCTATTCGCTGATGACATCCTGTTGTTTGTGGGGCGACCCTGGACTAGCATTCCTATCATCACCAGCCATTTTAGAGCATTTCAATCTATAGCGGGCCTGACCATTACTTTTTCTAAGTCGGAGGCGCTGGCCCGGAACCCTAGCATACAGCAAAATTGGCCAGGAGGATTTCCCTTCACGTAGGCTCAGAATAAAATAAAATACTTGGGGGTCTGGATCCCGCGTGATCCTCTAGATCTTTATGATCTAAACATAACCAGTACATTGGCAGAGCTGGGCATCCAACTTAATGCGTGGTGCTCCTTACCTCTCTCCCTTTTCGGCAGAAGTGCTCTCCTTAAGATGGTGCTTATGCCAAAGCTCCTTTATAAGTTACACGTTACCTTGCTGGCTCACTGGTAGGGACATACAGCGGCTGCAATCTACCTTTCAGAAATTCCTGTGGGCCGGGAAAAAAGCGAGATTACGCTACCAAGTGCTGATATACCGTCGTGGGGAGGGGGGCCTGGGACTGCCGGACGTCCGGCTATATAATGTAGCCTGCCAACTTCGGTTTGTGGGGGAATAGCCCCTTGATGATTATGCATATTGTGAGGATGGACTGGTTATTAGCATGGTCGCCCCCTGGTCCCCTCTGTATGTTGTGCAGGCCGGTACCAGGGCATATCGGGCCTTGAATATCCCTCGTTGCTTGGTGCAGCCTTGCCACCAGGCCTGGCGCTGGATTCGAGCGCGGGGGGGTGGGGGGTAGATGGCCTTACCTCCCTCATCATGCCCCTGTTGGGTAATCCAGATTTTCCCCCAGGTCGTGATAGCTTTTTCATTTTTGACGCCTGGCTACAGCGAGGGCTGCCGTTTATTTTTCATTTTTATGACAAGGACTCGCCAGTAGTGAGAGACTTTGCATCCTTGGCCAGAGATTATGGCCTACCGTCTAAACATTTCAGTGCCTATTTGCAGACATGCCACTATCTCCAATCTCTCTGGTGGACTGAGGAGTCCTATCGATGGGAATCCACTTTCACTCAGCGGTTTTTTGAGGGGGCCTTACAGTGTAATACCATCAAAGGCTGGTGTGAGTTTGGCAGAGCATATCGCTCCCTACCCCATATGGACTCTTTGGCCCGATATTGGTCTTAGGTGTGGGCGACGGATATCTCTGCTACTTACCTGCTTTCTTGTTTTCAGCTTATGCCTAAAAGCCTGCCAGACTTATCTCTCCAAGAACTACAATTTAAGATTTTACATCACATTTTCTGTGATGATATCCGTCGATGCCGTTTGGAGAAACTGCCCTCACCCAAATGCATTAAATGCCACCAAGAGACGGGCACCTTGGCACACAGGCTGTTTAACTGTCCTGTCCTGTTACCATTTTGGAATAAAGTGCTCGAAGTGATTGCTCAGTGTACAGGCTCTACTGTTGGCCGGACGGGCAAATTACTTCTTTCTGGTCTACGGGGTAGTATCTCTCCTTACAAGATATCTTTGGACAAGTTCGGCCACACTGCAGTGCTACTGGCATGCCGCACGATCTTGGCTGACTGGATAGCGCCGAACACACCTCCAAACCTGGGGGCCTGGTTTAGTCGACTTGTATCCTCAATGCAAATGGAGCGGTTAGTCGCATTGAACACCGTGAAAGAGCAGGACTCACTTCAGTCTTGCTGGTTCACCTGCTATACTCTACTCCCGCCAGAAATGCAATCCACTTTACTTGCCACTGGTTACCAGCCATCCTGGCCTTGAACTGGTTCCCGGTGCTTGTTGGACTGGTACCACTCTTGGGTTCAGTCTGCAGGCAAGAAGAAGTTATTAGAGGCACTGACTTTCAATGTAGTTCGCTATTTACCTCTCTGCTTACCTGTTGACGGTTGAAATCAAGGGACTGTCTCCTAGGGGTGGGGGGGGAGGGAGGTGTGAGTGGGTGTGTGAGAATGTCTGTGGGTGTGAGTGGTATGAATGGGTAGTGCGGTTGATTGGATTCGATTTGTTAAACTTGGTCCGGTGGACCTCGAAAAGAGCTCGCAGGGTGCTGTCCTATTTGGGTTTACCACTCAAGGGGAGCTATTTTGCATTGTACAGCTGTATAAATCTTTGGCTTATGCTGTACCGTTACTTTTCTCTTGACACAGTTGGTTGTATCTGCGTTGCTCTTTAATAAAAATGATTTTGACAAAAATAAACATATCCCTCGACCAAGGCCTCTATCCTGAAGCCCTCAAATGTGCTGTGATCAAACCCATACTAAAAAAACCACAACTGGATCCTTCCAACCCTGCTAACTACAGACCCATCTCGAACCTCTCCTTCATTTCAAAGATCCTAGAAAAAATTGTCAACCGACAACTCTCGGTTCACCTCGAAACACACAAAGTCCTCTCCCCCACTCAACACGGATTCAGGAAATCACTCAGCACAGAAAACCCACTACTATCCCTCACAGACACTGCCCTGAGAGGCCTTGACGCCGGACACTCCTACCTCCTGATACTATTGGACATCTCTGCCACATTCGACACCATCAACCACAACTCTCTACTATCACAATTAACAGAAATCGGACTTGGCGACAAAGCCATTAAATGGTTTGAATCCTATTTAACATATAAAGTCCGACTAAACAACAGCGAATTGAAATCCTTCCCACTCCCCCATGGCGTCCCACAAGGATCCTCCCTATCCTCCACCCTATTCAATATATACATACTCCCCCTCTGCAAACTCCTCTCCAGCTTAAACTTCCAATACTTTGTCTACGCCGATGACGTTCAGATACTACTCCCCATAAAAGAAAACCTACAACGCACCCTACTGCAATGGGAAACCTACTCAGCCCAAATAAAAAAATCTCCTCACGCAGTTTTCCCTCACACTCAATCACTCAAAAACCGAAATACTATACATATCAAACAAGCACCGCACAAAGAACAACCAAACTCCCACACCCACCCAACCACCAAGCTGATGCATTACCGAAGCAAAAGACCTAGGTGTTACATTGGATTCCGAGCTCAACCTAAAAAAACACATCACTGCAACAATAAAAGACGGTTGTTTCAAGCTACAAGTTCTCAAGAAAATCAAACCCCTCCTCCTCAGCCAGGATTATAGGACAGTTCTTCAATCCCTCCTATTCTCCAAACTGGAGTACTGCAACTCTCTCCTACTCAGACTCCCTTCCTCCACCCTCAAACCACTGCAACTACTCAAAAATGCAGCAGCCAGATCCCTAACAAACAACAATAGATCAGCCCATATATCACACCGATCCTCAAAGACCTTCACTGGCTCCCAATAACCCACAGAATACAATACAAAGCCCTCTCCCTAATACACAAATCAATACACAGTGAAAAAACAGAATGGCTAAAAGACACCCTCCACCACCATCACACCCAAAGAAACCTTAGATCAAAGAACACCGGACTGCTAAACATTCCCTCCACAAAACAAGCACACCTCACCGCAACCAGAGAATGCGCCATATCAATAGCAGGCCCCTTCCCTATGGAACACTCTCCCTGAACAACTCAGAATGGAGACCTCCACACAGTCCTTCAAAAAAAACCTAAAAACCTGGCTATTCCAAAAAGCCTTTCCTCCCTCAAGCCTACCCCCCCCCCCCACCCCAACCTCACAATAAAAAAAAAAATGGAAACGTTTCAATCCCACTTTACGCTAGACATGTCCGCGTACCCCAATAAACCCCAATAAGTCTCCCATGTACAAACCTTCCAAAGCAAATAACTATAGATATTACCTTGGTGATCTGATCTAATCAAACCACCACATTTAACTTTTTGAATTAATTCTCCTCGATGTTCAACACTGCAAAATGTAACTGTATTAACTGTTGATGTGCCTCCACTCCATGTAAAACAGTAGGACACGTTAGTCCTACTATTTCTCCATGCCAACATGTAAACCGATGTGAAGTACCCCAACGAATGTCAGTATACAAAAGGAAATAAATAAATAAATAAATAGACAGCAAAGTTCTGGAAAGCCTTGTGTAAGAAATTCGATATCACACTTGATTTCACCTCCACATTAGGAGCTACCACCCAAGAAAGAGATCTAGGCGTCATAGTGGATAACACATTGAAATCGTCGGTTCGGTGTCCTGCGGCAGTCAAAAAAGCAAACAGAATGTTGGGAATTATTAGAAAGGGAATGATGAATAAAATGGAAATGTCATAATGCCTCTATATCGCTCCATGGTGAGACCACACCTTGAATACTGTGTACAATTCTGGTCGCCGCATCTCAAAAAAGATATAATTGCGATGGAGAAGGTACAGAGAAGGGCGACCAAAATGATAAAGGGGATGGAACAGCTCCCCTATGAGGAAAGGCGAAAGAGGTTAGGACTTTTCAGCTTGGAGAAGAGACGGCTAAGGGGAGATATGATAGAGGTGTTTAAAATCATGAGAGGTCTAGAATGGGTAAATGTGAATCGGTTATTTACTCTTCGGATAATAGAAGGACTAGGGGCACTCCATGAGTTAGCATGGGGCACATTTAAAACTAATCAGAGAAAGTTCTTTTTCACTCAACGCACAATTAAACTCTGGAATTTGTTGCCAGAGGATGTGGTTAGTGCAGTTAGTGTAGCTGTGTTTAAAAAAGGATTGGATAAGTTCTTGGAGGAGAAGTCCATTACCTGCTATTAATTAAGTTGACTTAGAAAATAGCCACTGCTATTACTAACAACAATAACATGGGATAGACTTCGTTTTTGGGTACTTGCCAGGTTCTTATGGCCTGGATTGGCTACTGTCGGAAACAGGATGCTGGGCTTGATGGACCCTTGGTCTGACCCAGTATGGAATGTTCTGATGTTCTTATGTAAAATGGCTGCGTCCCTGGGCGCAAGCCAGCAAACATGCGCACATGTGCGCCTGCGTGGATGTTTCAAAGTTACTGACTTAATGTATGATATCTAAATAAAGAATTTTGACAATTGCCAAGAACATTACAATCTGCATTTGTATGAAAATGTGTATTTTTTAAAATGGGCTTTTGAATACTTCATTTTTATTCTTATGAGCAGTATCATAAATAGATAGCATAATTAAATAATTAAAAAAAAAACAATAGACTGGGTATTGAAATAATTACTGAACAAAGGGCATTATTTAGTATGGAACTGGGACTGAGTACATTGAAATGAACAGGAGAAAAGGAGTTTTCTATTTGAGGAGTAAGAAATCCCACATTAGCATCAGAAAGCTTAAATTAAGCTTGTCAAGTGCTGTTGATGCATTAACTCCCTCCACTGTATAAGATATCTGCAGAATTTGAGTCCTGGGAGCAAGTGACTGCAGCTTCAGTTCAACACAGTGACGAGCCTACCGAGTACTTGGAGGGGTGTGGATTTGCGTGTGACGTTTTCTCTTTGCTGCAACCTCAGTGCACCGTGTGGGGGTCTGTGTGTATGTGTGAGAGAGAGAGGCAGGCAGTCCTTGGCTGCCGCAGACACAGGCAAGCCAGAGAAAGTGAGACAGGCAGAAGGAGAGAGAGAGAGCAGGGTAAAAGGAGGCAGGGGGGGGGGGGGGGATGGGGGAGGTATGCAATCATTGGCTGCTGCAGACCTAGGCAGACAAGCAGAGAAAGTGAGACAGGCAGAGGGGAGAGTAGCATGCATGGGGAAAAACAGAGAGAAGGAGAGAAGGCTGCAGCAGCCGGGCTATAGGATGTAGGCATTCAGCCGAAGAGCTCCAGTGAGCCAGCCAGCTCATCATGAAGAAACACTCAGCGAGGGTAGCCCCCCTCAGTGCTTGTAACAGTCCAGTCCTTACCCTCACCAAAGTGGAAGGTAATTCATGCATCTGCAACCCCTGCGAAATTGGGATGGTGGGAACCAGGCTCCCTTGTGGGACAGCAGCAGTCAGACCACCATCTAATTCTTGGATACTTGGGGGTGCTGAACTTGGTATGTGGTATACTTGATTGAAAAATTATGGAATGATGTTTAGGTTGATGGAGATGGTATTGAAAAATGATTTTCCATTGGTCATTTTGTAGGCTAAATGATGATGAATATGTTTTCGATCCTTCAGTGTAAACTGGCAATTGCACCTGCGGTTTGAGAGTGTCAGGTACAATCAAGAAATAAATTCCTGTGTTCAAAGTCTTTTTCAATGACCCAAATCACTTTTAAAGAGCAACTCCAGAGATCTTTGCTAAGTCAACAATAATATTGCCCGCTCTTTCCATTTGATCTTTCAGTGTATACTGGTGTCTTTTATTATTCTGTGTGCAGAACTTCACTTTTCTCCTGTTTTATCTCGTCTGTATTCATTCGCTGGCAAAATCCTTGTTATTCATTCTGTGGCATGCAGTCTTGCTAAGTTATTGCTGAGATGTTTTGCTCACCAGTAGGCAAGAAATCAGCAGGTTAGGCGGTGACCATGGGCAGTGATGAGTCATGTAAAATAAAGACTGGAATTGGCACTCAGGATAGTCAGATAATGTTGAGAAGCATTGCCCCAGATTGTGATGCTGAGAATAAGATTCATTAAAAAAAAAAAAAAAAAAAAAAAAGGTCTGCTATTGTTACAGTTTTCTTTTTGCCTTTCTAAGGGTTTGAAAGAGGCTTTGAGGCAGAGAACAATTTGAACTTTGCCTGTCTTTTCCCATGTAGCTGAATTTTTCCTTCTGATTTTGGAGGTTAGTTTCCCCCTGATCCCTGAAGTCATGGAGGCTGAGGGGTTACTCGTGACGTTTTATCAAGACATAAATATCACTTTATGTATGCAGGTTGCAACTCTATCATATCCATTCTAACTAGCTGGACTTTCCTTCTTCTTGTGAGGTACTTTCCTCCTAGCCAGCCAGCTAAACCATACATTGAAAATACCAGGCAAAGCATCCCGGCCATTTACCATTAATAAACTCCAGCTAATCAATTTTTTCCTGGAATCCAGGATCTCCCCTCATCCCTGCCAGTAACAAATCCCTTTAAGAGACCAACAACATTCAGGCCATTTTTTAATTTTTTATTTTTTTTTTTTATAGATTGGGAGGTAGTGGTGCGTTTAGTGAGTTTATAAGCCAGAGAGGCACACTGTAGTGCAGTCAAGTGCTTTACAAGCTTCCGCATACAGTCCTGCCAACACAAATATGTCTGATCTGCGACAACCCTGCTGTTCTCAGCCATGCGCCTCTCCTGAGCAGACTGCTAATAATACCAAACTGCGCCAAACAATCTGATGAGTATAAATTGATGCCAGTAGTAATAGTTATTGTAGAAGTGGTTATTTCCAGTTTGAGGAGTGGGCTATGTTGCCGCCCTTCTGACCAATTAAAAAAAAATGTTTTAAGACACTTGGGAAGTAAATGAAAGATGATACAGGGTAAGGGAATGTGACTGCCCCAGCAATCATCTAGGAAGGAGCCTTTTAGCAGTTGCTTTTCAGATTTCTCTCTGGTGTCTCTCGTTCTCTGTAAACTCTTTTGATTTAAACAGGAGACTAGCAGCCTGTGTAATTTCTTAAGTGTGACTACCCTAATTAAATCATTCCTTGGACAAGATCATCGCTCTGCAATGATCCTTCTGTAGCAGCCTTTCTAATGATAACTAAATCATAGAACATGTGCCCAGCACAAGTCATCACACTTTCTTTTCTGGTGGCCTTTGCAGTGCAGCCATGTCATACTGCTTGCTTTTTATATTGCACAGGTGGCATTCAGGCTCGCTGGCCTGGGCTGCCTGTTGCAAGAACTTAGCAATGCAAGTCAATGGTTTGCCTATTTAAATATTGGAACACCAAAGTGCAATCACACAAATTTATAAAAACTAGGTAGGACTTGTGAGGGATATGCGGCTAAAAATAATGAGTGCCTACCATTATGTGACATCTTTTTCGTGGTTGGGCCATATCCTAAGGGTCTATAAAAAAAGTATCGATCTCGAGACTAATTCCCACTAACACATTCACAATCCTCTTGTCCCAAAGGGTGGGTTGTTTTCTATTGGGGGGAAGGATGACCCTTCAAGACCCAGGCAGTATAGTGGAATCCCCTTCTTCCTGATGTGTTACTATGGCTCTTTGGGGCAGGCATGCTGACAAACCAGGCTGGTCTCACTTGATGGGTGTTCAAAAAAGGTTTACTGTGATTGATTGCATAAGAATTAATAGGAGCAAATAATAAAGTGTCCAGTTACATCCAGGTTCTTCATCCACATGAGAGTACAGGTTTAAAGTGTATCTACCTTTGTGGAAGTGTCTCTCAGTACAGGGGCTTGGAACTTGTTTATCCTATAAAGAGTGGAATGATAATTGCCTCAAGGCAGCTGGGGTGTCCTAACCAAGATGGATGTCGCCTTCCCCACTGCATCTGAGGTCCCAGTCTCCAACCTGGCCATGTCCTGTATCCCAAGGATGGAAACCCCATGGGGGGGGGGAGGGGTTCTCCAGATATTCCTCCCTCTGGTTTAAACTGATATCTATAGACCTTCCTGGAGGAAAGGCCTCAGCTGGAAATAGTTCTTAAAATTTTCTAGTTCTGGGATATGGAAGGGTGGCAGAAAAACAACTTCTTTCCCTCTTGGATAGAGAAAACAGGAAAAAAATGTCTCTCTTCCACTTGCTGGTTGCTGTGGGCAAAGAGGTGTACAGCTCCCTCCTGACCTCCTGGCAGGGGAAAACAACCTCCCAGAAAAGCACAAGTTACAAGACTGAAGAAATCAGGAAAAAGTGCAACAATCTTCCTCTCTCCAGTTCCCTCTAGCCATAAGCAAGTAGCTGACAAGCCAGTGCCTCTCCCCTACCTGCTCTAGGCTGGGGGCCTAAAACTGGGAGAGCACACTAAACACTTCTTAATGTTTCAAAGTCAAATCCACTGTGCCACACGCACTACTCTAGGCTAGCCTTGTTTTAGGAGCTCTCAATCCCAGCAACCCTCTGGGGAGGTGCTGTTTAGAATGGTATAGTCCTCGGCTGCTGTCTACCTAAGGGCTGGAAGCTAGCGCCATCTGGTGGAGGTCCCATGCGGTCTCTACGATTATGAATAGCAATTAGTATATCAGGTGTAGTTCACTTGGTACAAAAGAAATCAAATATATGTAGCAAGTTTATGTCCTTGAAAAGATTTATCATCTAGACCAAAAATGATGTACTACGTTCCTCAAGTGCCACAAACAGGTTTGGCTTTCTGGATTTCCATAATGAATATTCATGAAACATATTTGCATGCATTGATTCAGGAACCAGGTTGATTTCCATGCTTAGGCTATATCTTGAAAACCAAACCTGTCTGTGGAACTCAAGGACCAGACAGTTGTGGATTAAGACTTTCTGGGGCTCTTAGGCACCAAGACTTTGAGGGCTTTTCCTCATAGCTTGAAGTGGTATAAATCAGACTCCACACAGATTTTTAACTTTCTGCTTTCAATAATACTGCCTATAATAACATACATCTAAGGGTGGGCCCCTAGGCATGCCTTTGCTTATTGGATTATCTGGAATTGCCATCACTGATCTGGGCATTTTTATGGTTCTTTTTACCACCAAGAAATTATAAATGGATAAACCATGACACAAAACAGCAAATCAACATGCTCAAGGTCACACACTGCAGAGAGCCACATTCAAGGTTTCAGCAATTTACCACAGTTTTTCTTTCTTTTTTTTTTAACATCTGTTGATAGCAAAGCTCATCCTTTTTCACTTGATCAAATATTCCAAAGAGTTTTCCCATGTTGGTCCTGATTCACGAGGTCTCTTCTCCTGTTCCATGTCTATGAGAAAAGACCTTGATGAATTAGGCCCTCTTTGTGTCTATGGAAAAAATTCTTAAATATTTTTGGCCTACTAGTGAACCACACTTTCAGTAACCTGAGTTTCAAAAGAATTGCACTGAAGCATTGTCTTCTTTTAACCACAACATTTAGGCTCTAGTTCTTATATTCTGTAGTCATTTTTCTAGGGGTAGGTAAAAGACAGGGGCACAATCAGCATCAAGGCTTAGGTTATACGTAGTCTTCGTAAACCCTGGCATGGATTCTCCAAAAGAGGACGGGGAAGATAGACCTCTAAGGCCAAAGGCCTAGTGTCTGTTTTTTTTTCTCCATTGGTGTAAGTTCAAACTCTGTGCCTTTATAACTTCCCAGTGCCAAGAAACAGGCTGAACACATATGTGATGTTCCAAACATTAAAAAGTCAATATTCAAAAGCCAAGTGGAATTTAATATTGCATAGGATTACAGGTTCATTTTGACTAGCTGACTGAAAGAACCTTCCTAAGATAAGTGATCAATTTTACTTGCATTATTTTGAAAAATTAAAAAAGATTATAAGAGGTTTGAACCAATGATTGTTTAAAAAGCAATGAAAGTCGTGAGATTGGTAATGCTTATTAGGCTTGTGCTATATTGAATCTGTTGTTTCTCTAATTTAGTTTTTACACATACCATGACAGAACTTAACCTCACTCATAAACCAGAGTATGTGATCTCAGTCTCTCTAATTTACTGCCAATGCCCTTCTCAATATTTGCATTGTGCCAAAGAAAGCCTCCTTCTGGAATTCACATGGGGCAATATATATAGGCAACATCAGTGTGCATTTGGAAGTTATTGTTAATCAGGCCTGTGGCACCCAATACAATTGGGACTATTTCTGTATCATCTGCTACATTTTCATGATCTCTGATTGCATCTCTTAGTACTTGAGAATCTTCTGCCTCTCAATAGGATCCACAGAATAGTTATTTAGTACAGACACTTCTATTAAGAGTGCTGTTCTTGTGCTTTTCTCTTTTACCATAATGCCCCGTTTTCTTGCATCAGCCGTTATATTGGTTGGGATAGGAATGATCACAGAGTCTTCAGTCTCTACAATTCTTTCATGATCGCAGCAATTTTCTGGTACAGCAATGTTATAATATTTAAATAGAGGCCGATATTCAGTGCTACTTATCCAGATAAGTAGCAACTTATCTAGCTAAGTGGTTGCTGCTATCCAGCTATGTTCAGCAGCTGCCACTTAAGTCAAATAAGTCACTTATCCAGCTAACTGGATAAGTGTGGGCAGGCAATGGGTGGATCGGAGCAGTGCTACTTATCTGGCTAACTTAGGCCTGGATTTTCTAAGGTCACAGACCTTAGAAAATCCGGCGGTAACGGGGGGCGGGCCTGTGAAAGCCGGCAGCCATCGCCCAACTGCGGTGTGCTGGCTGCCGGCTTTTGCACTGAATAAAAGATGTAGCTATTTGGCGCGAAACTGGCGGCAAAAAGGCTCCTTACCTTTCGCCGCCAGCAATGTATCTGCAGAGTCAGCCTCAGTGTCACCCCGACTCCTCCTCTTCCGGGGTCGACTCCGCCCAGACTCTGCCCCCATTTAGTGATTGCACACGAAAAGTCCCTTTTCGCGTGTGATCGCTTTTGAAAATGACCCCCTTAGTCGGACAAGTATTGATATTTGTACTTACCTGGTTAAGTTAATTGGTTAAGTTAGACTTGCCATAGAGCAGGTCTAACTTTCCTGGATATAACTTATGTGGCTAAGTAGCACCAAATACAGGGATATTCAACAGTATAGCTGTGCTGCTGAATATCCCATATAAATTAGCCAGATAAGTTTTATCTGGCTAACTTACTTAACCGTTTTCTTCTGAATATCAAGCCCACAGTTTCCAGTGCTTGAACCATGCTACCTTATTATGCCTTTCTGCATACAGGCCTTCTAACTTCAGAATATCACATCCAGAGACAAGGGGGGTCATATTCAGTAGGCCCCATTAGTAGACAAGTTAGCCGGATAACTTGTCCTGTATATTCAGCGGGATAAATGTCCCTCTGAATAAATTACCTAATATTATCCGGCTACATGTAGCAGAATAACTTTAAAACCTAACCTTGTGTGGCCAGATAAATTGATATTTATCTGGATATCTTCAACAATATCTGGGTAAATAATGTTTTAGAAAAAAAAAGAACTAAAGGGGCCTGTGGTTTAATTACCTCCTTCCCCTCCACCAAATTTAAAAAATGCCCTATTAGGCCTTGCACCCCACTTCCCCACACACCATCCTAAATCACGAATATCCCAGGGACCACTGCTAGCCCCCTCCCTCCTCTAAACCTCTTCCCTGGATTAGAAAAAGAATTGCCTCCAGTCCCTCCCAAACTCATCCCCAATTTAAATTAACTCCCTGACACACCTCCCTCCACCACCCCAGACCTTTTCCCAGTAAATCTAGCAATATTCACACTTATCTGGCTAAGGACTTGATTCACAAAAGCCTTTCTCCCATTCTCTGTCTATGGGAAAAGACCTTGATAAATCAGGCCCTAAGTTAGCCAGATAAGTTAGATATAGCGAGGTCAATATTTAAAACCATTTAGATGGATAACACACACGTTATATCCAAGAATCATAGACTTATTGTAATTAGAAAATAACCAATTACTTGTGGACCATCATTCTAAGCACTACCAGTCTCAGACCTTCATTGCTTTTTAAATAATCATCGGTCCTATAATTGTGTTTTTTAAAGTTTTTTTTATGCAAAGAAAAGTAGTAACCAACTTGTCTTTGAAATAATGCTTTATATATTATAATCACAACAGTCCTAGTTTTTATGCAAATAAAAGTAGTAACCAACCTAACTTTGAAATGCGCCACCACCGGGTCGGGTGATGGCGCGCCAGCAGCCCGCTGGCGCGCCAGATTTACACCTGCGCGCGCGTATCTTATAAAATCCAGCGCACTTTTGTTCGCGCCTGGTGCGCTCGCGTAAATTTATAAAATCTACCCCTATGTGAAAGGTCATGGTGAATTGTAAATGGTGATCTTTTGAATTGAGCCAATTTAAAAAACTGTTTAATTCCTCGACCGTGGCATCCCATAAGAAAAATACATCATCTTGACCTGCCACGGATTTTGCCGAAAAAATTAGATACATAAAGGTTTGCTACACTGGGGGCCACAATGATCCCCATTGCAGTGCCATGTTTTTGTAAACAGAATATCTCCCTAAATAAAAAATAAATTTTTATTAAAGTGATCCGAGCTAACTGTAAGATGAATGTTGTCGATATTTGATGTGGTCTTGGTCTTTTTTCTAGGGTAGACTCTATTATAGTTAATGATTCCATTTGTGGCAAGTTGGTGTATAAAGACTGTGGGGTAGATTTTAAAAGGTTGCACACGGGCATACATGTGCACACGCTACCCGGCGCGCAAATGTATGCCCGATTTTATAACATGTGCGCGCAGGCATGTGCATGTTATAAAATCCTGGGTTGATGCGCGCAAGGGGGTGCACAATTGTGCACCTTGCACATGCCGAGCCACGCTGCCTTCCCCCATTCCCTCCCCCCAGCCTGACCTTCCCACCCCTTCCCCTAACCTTTCCCCCCACCTCTACTCTAACACCCCCTGACCATTATTTTATCTTTTGTGCCTGCCAGCCAACTGCTGGTGCTCGATCCCCAGCACAGTGGCAAATATGGCTGCTGTGCCGGGAGCCTGACCCCGCCCATGCCCACAGACCACCCTGCCTCTTTAGTAAAGCCCCGGGACTTACACACGTCCTGGGGCTTTATATGCGTCGCCAGGCCTTTTGAAAATAGGCCCAGTGCACGTAACCTTTTTAAAATCCGGCCCAGTATGTCCAAAGATACCAGATAACATGAGGTAATATATTTTTTGTAACAACATCAATTTTGTCAGCATATGTTTTGTGTCTCAAATGTAAGATTTTGCTGATTGCATTGCCTCATGTAAAGAAGAATCTACAAAAATAGACAAAGGCTCCAAAAAGGAGTCTTAAGAGGAGACAATTAGTCGTCCTGGGGGATTGTACAGTCTTTTATGAATTTTTGGTACCATATACAGAACTGGAATCTTTGGATATTTTTAATGTAAAAAGTTAATTCACATCTTCTCAAAAAATCAAGTTCTTTTGCTATCTCTAATTCTGATTGTATTAGTGGAATCTCCTCAGAAGGATCCTCCCACAATCTTTCATAATACTCAGAATCTGATAACTGCTTGATGATTTCTGCTTCATACTCTGTGTGATTCTGCACAACTATTCACCAGCCCCTTTGTTGACTGGTTTTATCACCAAATCTTCATCATTTGATATGCTTCCCTTTCAATTTTAGTGATATTTTGGTATATTTGTGATTTCTTTTCTCCATCTGGCCAAGGTCTTTAAGAACTAGCTCCATGAAAATTTTAATGACTGAGTCAAATGCCGAAAGGCAATGCTATTGCATGATAAAGAAAAAACGTCCGATGGTCGTATGGTTTGTTTGATGTGCTATTCAGACAAATCTCAAGGAGTAATGGCAATACTACATAAACACTGGCATGTGCTGGGTCTTCATTCCCTATTTCAGGAACATCCAAAGGTAGTTTACACAAGAGGTAGAAGCCTGAAAGACATGCTTGTAAAGTCGATGCTAACCGAACCTAAAAATGTAGTAACTAAAGATCCAAGAGGACACAAACCATGTGGGGAATGCTCTGTGTGTCACACTTCTACTGCACTTTCATTATGGCAAGATCCAGGCCAATACTTTGACATCCAGGGGCAAACTGATTGTAAGTCCAAAAATGTGGTATATGCCATCCTTTTTTCCCTGTGGCTTATTGTACATAGAACATACAAAAAGAATGATAAATACTCAGCTAAGCGAACATAAAAGCTGTATTTCTACAATGAAATTATAGGTGCCGATAATCTCTCATTGTATTGAAACTTCACATATTTTGCTGAATTGCAATGATGGATAATTGAGGAAATAGTACTTACGGGATGTGAACAAATTGTGGATTTTAAATTGAACTTTAGAGAACAATTCTAGATTTATACAGTGAGCTCTTTTGCTCCACATGGCTTAAATACTGAAATTGACTGGTATTCACTTATTTAGTTCCTTCAAACAGAGTCTGATGACATATTTGACCCAAGGTTTCCTCTGGTTGAAGTATTTATCCTGGTAGTTGAGCGTAGTTACTAATGATATCACTTTTCTAGCTAAAATGCCAATTGGGAATTTTTGCGGGCTTAAGGTTCAATAAAAATATCATAGTACTTCCAGGGCTGGACTTGAACCTGGAGAAAAAATGATCACGTAATGGATAGTGTATATAGCTCTTAATATGTTGTGCTATAAACTAATATTCTTGTTTTATTTAATAACACTCACAAGTTATCCATCTAAATGGCATGTTATCCATCTAATTCATAAATTATCCATCTAACTCGGAAGTTATCTATGTAACTCATAACTTATCCATCTTACTCCATGTTATCCAAATTAAATTAGCCATCTATCTCTAAGTAAGCCATCTAATTCCAAGTTATCCATTTAAATGTTTAATTTTGACTATTGATTTCACTAGGTTGAAAGTTAGCTAGAAAAACTAATCCAGCTAACTCAAAATTATCTGGGTATAATCAGTTGCGCAGTTGTGCCACTGAATATTCTGGACAACTTAGCCTGGTATGTTTATCCACCTAACTTGTTCAGCTGGCTAGCTTTTGAATATCTACCTGTTTCAAATTAAGGATGAATCTGTTGCCTGAGGAGTTAAAAAGAATATTCAGTGAATTCAGTGCCAAATGAATCTCCCTGAAATATTTCTCTCAGGATCTTGATGTTAGGAATGACATATTGTCCATCTTCATAATTGTGATAGAATGTAGTCTGCCACATGTTAATGGTAAACTTAATGTACATAATGAATCCAAGGTTCATTCTATAATTTTCAAGGCAATTTATTATTCAAGAGTGTAGGATGTTATCAAAAGCTTTTAAAACAGAAAAAAACCCAAAAAACAAAAATAGTAAATTTATATTATCTTTATGGGTGGATTTTAAAAAAGTTGCGCATGAAAAAATGGGGTTACGCGTGTGGGTGGGCCTTGTGCGCGCTGCGCATATTTTCAAAAGGGCCCAGCTACACGCGTAACCCCCATTACATGCTGAACTACCAGGCCCAGATAAAGGGGTGGTCCAGGGGCAGGGAGGGTGAGGAGGGGTGGAGCTGGAAGCGGCTGGTACAGCGGCCATTTGCCGCTGTGCTGGGGAAGCGCGTGCCGGCACCTGCCGGCATGCGCAACTTGCTATTGCTCCTGTTGAGGAGCAAAAGGTAAAAAAAATAAATAAATTGGGGTTAGATAAGATAGGGATAGAAGGCAGGGGGGGGAGGATAGGGGAAGGGGAAGGGGAAGGGAGGTTTGGTAGGGGGTAGGGAAGTTGCCACCCAGTCCGCTCCTTAATTGGAGCGGACTGGGAGGGAACTGGGGAAGGCCAGGATATGTCGCCGTGCGAAAATTGCATAATTCCCCCCCCATGCGTGCGGATTATAAAATCCGGTGTGCATGTGTGTGCGGCCCCCAGATTTTATAACATGCACATGCATGTTATAAAATCGACCCATCGATTTAAAAATCTATCCTTTAAGTTTCAACCTTTCTTACAACTAGCTATAATGACTTTTAGTATCAGTTGTTCTTTTGTTGCCTTTCTGTTTTTTTGCCATGATGTTATGTTTCTGTGCTTGCATATTCTATGCATCTATTGCAGTAAACAGCTTGAAGGTTGTAGGTAGGTACATTATTGATTAATACTTTTTGGGGATGCTGTTTGTGTCTTTCTTTGGAAACAGATATGTTCTCATTATTAGCCATTGCAGTGTTAATTTTGGCTGTCTGATCAATTGATATTTGTAGTTTGCCAAGTTTTGATGGAGAGATGTTATATATTTGAGCCAAACGTTGAGCATTCCATCAGAACTCGGGCTCATCCAGTCTGGATTTGTTTTTAACTTGGTTTCCAGCTCTTTTTTGTTACTTCAGGCCATACAATAGTTTAGAGGTTTGCCTGTTCCATATTCTCCTGTATGCTGGGCAATCATTCTGCTTCCTTGTTGCACTGTATGGGATCCTCATATAAATATTCTTTCCCAGTCCCTGGCACAATTGCTTTGGGTTTTGTCTCAATGTTTTCTTAAAATATCTCTCATTTCTGTTTTCTTCATACCTCTGCAGTTTTTCTGCTTCTGCTGTTATTTTCAGTTTGTTATTGTCGTAAATGAATTTAAGGTCTTCATCTATTAGTGCAGCATGTTTCAGCTTGAATTTTCTCATGAATTCTGTCGTTCTCAATCCTTTGAGATATTTCTCTACCAGTGACAACTGCGGGCATTTATTTTAGTTTTTTCTCTGTACATTTTTTCCAAGGAGGAGTTATTTTTCTCCTTTTTGTCTGACCTTGTGTCTTTGTTGGTAGGCCTCTCTCAGTAATGACTTTCATTGCACAATATTGTATGTGATTTATTTCTGTGATATCCATAAATGGTCTCTTTATGTAGGTTATTGCCTTATTGATCTTCTTTATCATGTATTTGGGTGTCAGATTTATCATAGGAGATTGTCACAAGATCTTCTGTAAGTCATTCAGAGTCAGGAACACAGATGGGATTCAGCCACCTTTTCTTCTCTGCAGTGCAAACTTTCACAGCACGGGTGTCCTTCAGCGTCTCCTCCCAAGCGAACCTGCTGCATGGGGTTCACATAGCTTCGGGGTGGCAGCCTATCTGCCGCTAAATAAATACAAGGCAATTCACACTATATTCAAAATGTGTATGCCAGCCACTCCTCAGCTAGGGCACAGTTCTGCATCTGCCTGAACAAGTGGTTAGAAGGCAGGATCTTAAAATGGTTTCCATTCTAAACAGCGATTACAGGGCAGCTGTTTCAGCTGTCCCTGCAAACATTCAAATGCTAGTCCAGAAAGCATTCAACTCAAACTGCAGCAAGGAAGCTCTTCCAACTGCCAAAACAATCAGAACGGAACTCCCCAAAAGGTCCAGTTCAAAATGATGTAGTAGGCCAGCTTTCTTTAACTGCCAAAACAAACAATTAGAAGGAAAGCACAAGATAATTCAGTTTTGCATTGTCCTTAATTTGTCTCCATGTTCTCTGGCTCATTTTGTCTCCAGATCCTCCAGTTCTCCTTGCTGCTGCTGCTGCTGTTCTGTCTCTGCCTGGAGAAAAGCTCCTTCCCCTGGCTCTGTCCCCATCCAGCTGATCTCCTCACCTATAACCTCAATGAGGTCAGAGTCCCTATCTACACTTCTTCTCATGGACTTCACCCTGAAAGACCCATTGGCTCCTGATTTCCCTTGGCTCCTTGGAAAATGTGGTTTCTTGTACCATTTGATCTGCTCTGGAGTTTGTCTTGTCATAACTCCAATGGGTTCTTTCCCACAGGGGTTCATCCTTTACTTCTTATGGCTCTGTGCTCTCTAAGTATCTTGGGCCCTGTAACCCTTCTCTGTTGGCACATGGTGCTGGATTTATGTCCTTTACAAGCACATGTCCTAGGAGGAACCTGTCAGTTTCTATGTTGGGCTTTGCTATTTACCTATGGGGTGGGCTCTGACTCACCATAGTAATCTTTCCCTCTCCTGGACTCCAGAATATATATCCATTTCCTCATAAGCTAGGAACTCAACCATTAACTCCTCCATCTCTTGGCATTAACCTTCAAAAAGGAGATAGAGCAGCTTTTAAACTAGAAATGAGAGAAAGCCGACAGTCCCTCACTCAGCAGCACATGGTTCGGAGGGAGGCATCTACAAAGGATACTAAAACAACAGAGAAGTTAGGGCATCCTGCTAGGAAGGTTCCAATAAAAGCAAATAGCTCATGTGCCTATAAGTAAAGAACCACCAAATTACCTCTGTCAACTGATAAACAGATTGTTAATACAAACAAAAACATACTTTAAAATATGTGTATTAAAATGCTAGAAGTCTAAAAAGTAAAATGGGAGAGTTAGAATGTATAGCACTAAATGAAGAGGTAGACATAATTGGCATCTCAGAGACCTGGTGGAAGGAGGATAATCAATGGGGCAGTGCTATATCAGGGTACAAATTATATCGCAATAATAGGGAGGATCAACTTGGTGGTGGGGGAGAGGCACTTTATGTTAGGGGTGACACAGAGTCCAATGGCATAAAGATCCTGCAGGAAGACTACATGCACAGTACAGTCTCTTATCGGCGGAAATTCCATGTGTGATAGGGATGAGTATAGTGATGGGGTATTCTTCTATCCACTTAACCAAAATGAACAGACAGACAATGAAATGCTAACAGAGATTAGGGAAGCTAACAAATTTGGCAACACAGTAATAATGGGAGATTTCAATGAGCTCAATGTTGACTGGGTAAAGGTAATATCAGGACATGCTCAGGAGGTAAAACTTCTATATAAAAATAAATGATTGCATTGATTTACATAGTTCAAAAATATCAACATCTTGAAAGCCTAGTCCAGATTATGTCACACATTTAAAAAAGTGGAAGGAAGGTGAAACAATTGCAGGCATGGGTAAAAGGTAAAATGAAAGAAACTTTTAGCCAAAAGAACTTCTTTCAAAAATTGGAACAGATCCACCTGAAGAAAACAGGGAAAAGCATAAGCATTGGCAAGTTAGATGTAAAACATTGATAAGGCAGCCTAAAAGAGAATTTGAAAAGAAGCTAGCCATAGAGGCACAAACTCAGAATAAAAACTTTTTAAAATATATCCGAAGCAGGAAACCTGTGAGGGAGTTGGTTGCACCATTAGATGATAGAGGCATTAAATGGGCACTTAGGGAAGATAAGGCCATTGCAGAAAGACATAGGAGGTAATTTTCAAAGGAGTTACGCACATAAAAGTAACATTTTATCGTAGCAAGTAAAGTGCACTTTTGTGAGTAAATCCTATGGACAATTCAATGACATATAGTGTAGCAATTTTCCAAAGCCCACTTACTCAAGTAAAGTGCATTTACTTGAATAAAATCCAGTTTTACATGTGTAAATGCTTTTTAAAATCAGGCCCTACATGAATTCTTTACTTCCATGTTTACTGAAGAGGATGGTGAGGAGATACCTGTGCTGGACCTTGTATTCAATGATGATAATTCAGAAGAACTGAAATAAATCACGGTGAAGCTGGAGGATGTAATAAGGCAGACTGACAAACTAAAGCGTAGCAAATCAGCCGGACCAGATGGTATACATCTCAGAGTTATGAAAGAACACAAAATTGAAATTGAAATCTCGATAATCAACAGCACAGCTAAGGTGCTGAATATACAATTATATCTGAACTTAGCCGTATAAGTTATAACTGGCTAAGTTAGACTTGCTTTATGGCAGGTCTAAATTAGCCGCATAACTTATATGGATCACTTACTTCGCCAAGATCCATCCACTATATGCCCACAAGTTATGCGGCTAACGTTTTAGCCACATAAGTGATTTATGCAGCTATGTGGCAGCCACTGAATGTAGGCGCATATTCAGCAACCGCTACTTAAGCACATAAGCTATACTTGTACGGCTAAATAGCGCTGAATGCATTTTGATTATTGACCTCCTAGTAATTTATAATCTATTATTAAAATTGTCTTTTGTACCCAAAGATTGGAGGGTAGCTGGTGCAACCCCATTCTTTAAAATGGGCTCCAGGGTGATTCAGGAAAATATAGATTTGAAAGTCTGATTTCAGTGCCGGGAACAATTGTGGAAACTATTCTAAAGAACAAAATCACATAATATGTAGAAAGACATGGTTTAATGGGAAACAGCATGGATTTACACAAGGGAAGTCTTGCCTTAAAAAAGCAAACAGAATGTTAGG
The DNA here is from genome assembly GCF_901001135.1 of Rhinatrema bivittatum. Lineage (NCBI taxonomy): Eukaryota > Metazoa > Chordata > Amphibia > Gymnophiona > Rhinatrematidae > Rhinatrema > Rhinatrema bivittatum. The sequence continues at coordinate 158,216,989 of NC_042617.1, forward strand.
AATTATTAGGAAGGGAATGGTGAATAAAACGGAAAATGTCATAATGCCTCTGTATCGCTCCATGGTGAGATCGCACCTTGAGTACTGTGTGTAATTCTGGTCACCGCCTCTCATAAAAGATATAGTTGCGATGGAGAAGGTACAGAGAAGGGCTACCAAAATGATAAAGAGGATGGAACAGCTCCCCTATAAGGAAAGACTAAAGAGGTTAGGACTTTTCAGCATGGAGAAGAGACGGCTGAGGGGGGATACGATAGAGGTTTTTAAAATCATGAGAGGTTTAGAATGGGTAAATGTGAATCAGTTATTTACGCTTTCGGATAATAGAAGGACTAGGGGCACTCCATGAAGTTAGCATGTAGCACATTTAAAACTAATTGGAGAAAGTTCTTTTTCACTTAACGCACAATTAAACTCTGGAATTTCTTGCCAGAGGATATGGTTAGTGCAGTTAGTGTAACTGTGTTTAAAAAAGGTTTTGATAAGTTCTTGTAGGAGAAGTCCATTACCTGCTATTAATCAAGTTGACTATAGTTGCAATGGAGAAGGTACAGAGAAGGGCTACCAAAATGATAAAGGGAATGCGAACAGCTCCCCTATGAGGAAAGACTAAAGAGGTTAGGACTTTTCAGCTTGGAGAAGAGACGGATGAGGGGGGGATATGATAGAGATGTTTAAAATCATGAGAGTTCTAGAATGGGTAAATGTGAATCAGTTATTTACTCTTTCAGATAATAGAAGGACTAGGGGGCTCTCCATGAAGTTAGCATGTAGCACATTTAAAACTAATCGGAGAAAATTCTTTTTCACTCAACACACAATTAAACTCTGGAATTTGTTGCCAGGGGATGTGGTTAGTGCAGTTAATGTAGCTGGGTTTAAAAAAGTTTGGATAAGTTCTTGGAGGAGAAGTCCATTAACTGCTATTAATCAAGTTGAGTTAGAAATTAGCCACTGCTAATTAAACTAATAGACTTGGGAAATACTTACTGCTTACCACTGCATGTGATCTATTTACTCTTTGGGATCTTGCAAGTAATTTTGATCTGAATTGGCCACTGTTAGAAAAAGGCTACTGGGCTTGATGGATGCTCAGTCTAACCCAGTATGGAAATTCTTATGTTCTCTCTCCTGCCTTTCTTCACTCTGCCTCCTGGCCTGTTTTGCACTGCTTTCATCCTTATGTGTTGCACCATTCACAATCACTGGTATCTCTTTCATTACCTCCTTCAATTGCTCTGGCTCAAGTGTTGTACCTCTCTCATTCATTGGTATCTCACCCATTACCTTCTCCAATTCCTCTGGATGTTCCAACACCTTTCCTATGGGGCCCCTTAGCTGTTCAATGGCCTTCTTCTGCTGCTCATTGATTCATCCTTCACCTTTCTTTGGTTGCTTCTTGGCTGTTCCTACTCCTTTCTCCAGGAGCTCCTTGAATGCTCCTATACCTTTCTACTGGTGCTTCTTGGCTTTTATGCCACATCTCTTCTGTCACTTCTCTCTAAATCTTCTCTTTTGGTCTTTATTTCTCTTTCTGCATCAGCCCTTAATTGTCTTAAAATATTATCACTTACATACTTCTTTTCTTTTCTTTTTGTTTTTAAAAATTTAAATTTTGATCAGTTGCTTTTTGGAGCATGTCCTAGCATATTTTTTCCTCTTTCTTTCAGTTTTTGGCATATTCTATTTTTAAACCCTCTTGCTTTAAATATAGGGTTTTGTGGCATAAAAGCATTTTCTCCTTTTTATCTTTGGGGGCCCATATAACTGGATCTAGTCCTCTTAGTTTTTTCCTTAACTTCTGTAGTCCATCTCCTGCTACTGTGGCCTATAGCTGTACCAGGGTTGCTATCCTCAGCTGAAGGGCCTCCACTATTTCTACCACCGGCATAGGCCCTAGTGCTGACGCTAAGGAAGTGCACCTTTTCATCCTCATGTTTCATACTGTAGTAAACATTTGCAGCAATGGATATGTCAAGGGCAGAGATATAGGTGTGATATCAATAATGCAACGAAGGAAAAGGAGAATGCTACTGGAAAAGGAAAGGATTTGGGTTGGGTTTAAAATATGTACATATATTTACATCCAAATGACATAACAGTAAAATGTATTTTGTGGTCATTGTTTTGGAGGTTTTCTTTTTCTTTAATCAGTTTAACCATTGCTATAAATATTATCATGTGTTATGTCTAAGGAAAATTTACGTAACACTTTCCTAAATGCTGGCAGGATTTAGAGCTGTATTAATGTTAGTAGGAAGTGTGCTATAGATCAGGGCTTGTTAAATAATTGAGTAGAACAATCAGTTCTAATTTTAGGTATACATAGCACAGACTAGTAAAAAAGCAAGATTTCTTTGGAAATGAGTGAAGAGTCTTCAGGAAACTCTATATAAAGCCATGGCGCTTCCTGTGGGTGCCCACAAATACATGTAACCTTCCAGCAGTCTGCGCTGCAGATTCCTATAGTTTGGTTGTTTCTCTTGTATAACCGGAACTATATTCTCTAAGGGCCAGATTCATTAAGGCTTTTCTCCCTTTGTGTATCTATGGGAAAAACCCTTAGTGAATCAGGCACTAAAATTGGTATTCAGTGGACCTATCAGTGGGAAGGCAACTCAGGTAAAGTTACCCAGGTATTCAGAGGATACCAGGTAAAGTTGTTCACGTAATTGTAGGACAGGTAATTTTCTGAACAAACTTAGCTGACTTTAGCCGAGTAGTGCTGAATATCAACCCTCACTAGCTAAAAGTTAAACATGTCCTCAGAAGGCCTCAATGACCACCTCTTTTTATCCAGCAAAATTTTGTGGGGGTAATGAGTTTCCCAGACAAAATTTAGCTGGAGATTGGGGGAAAATATTCAAATCTTGGGTTTTCTCTGGGTAATGTGAAAAATTAACCAAACAAACCCATCATATATTGATCTCTTTGAATTTAGAGTTCTAACCAATCCCTCTGACTTTAGCGATTTCACCCAGCAACCGCCAATTATTTACAAATCAAAAGTAAAATATGGAAATGTGCTTTAGTCATGGTCACGCTTATTTTTCATAGTTTTATAAGCAAATGAACCTGGCTCCTGTAACACGCGTGTAAACCCCAATAAGCGCAGAAGTGCCGGCTGAGGGAAAAGGGGCGGCCCGGGGACCATGGTCTGGGCAGGAAGGGGCAGGGTGGGGGGGGGGGGGGGGGCAGGCCGGGACAGTGCCATTAGCTGCTGTCCCGGGGGAGCGCGTACTGGCAGTCGCCGGCTCGCGCAGATTACTTCAGCTCCGAAGGAGCAGTAAATATTAAAATAAAAAAATTAGGGATAGTTAGGGTAGGTCTAGAGGGTGGGGAGGAGAGGGGAAGAGGGAGGAAGGATAGAGTTAGGTGTAGGAAAGATACCTCCCAGTTCACTCCTTAATTGGAGCAGACTGGGAGGGAACTGGGAGAGGCCTGTTTGCATCGCTGCACATTGCTTTGTAAAATTCCCCCCTCCCTGCGAGCGCGAGTCTCAGGCCGCCCGCACACGTGCACATGTTATAAAACTAGAGTGCCCATGTGCATGCGTGCGCTCCTTTTAAAATTGACCCTTATGCGTACTTCTATGACCACCAATTTGTGGTATATACATATAATACAAAATACATACAACGAGACCAATAAGAAAAGCTTATCAAGGCTCCCTTTTTGTCGCTCAAGCCAAAACTCCACTAAGAAATAGGGCTCTTTCCATGGCAGGTCCTTCTCATTGGAACTCACTTCCACCAGACCTTAGACAGGATCCCTGCCAGCAATCCTTCAAGAAAAAACTGAAAACTTGGCTATTTAATCTAGCATTTCCTTGATTACTTACAGTAGACTTACCATGGCAAATATGATTTGTTTGTTCTTTTGGTATAATTCCTCCCTCTAATCCCTCCTTTTTTATCCACCTTTCTGGTCCCTCTGTCTTTCTTTTTCCCCCTTCCCTCTCATCCCCACATCCTCCCTTATAATTATCCTCTCATTGCTGCCAAGCCCTATTTCTCTCGATACATCCATCTTTTATTTAATTTCTAACTTTTAATTCCTCATTGGTTTTCTGCAAGGCATCTGTTTAAGATGAATATTTCAAACTCCATGTTTTTATTATTGTTCCTACAGGTTTTTGTGTTAGATGTTCTCTGTTACATGTAATGCTTTCAAGCAAGTTTAATTGTTCAATGTAAACCGATTTGATTTGCATCTAATGCAAGAAGACCGGTATATAAAAAACACCAAATAAATAAATAAATAAATAAATAAATAAATAAATAATGACTCCCTGGTCTATATCATGACCTGCTGGCAGCTGAATGCCACAGGACAGAAATGGGCTTCTCAACCAGCACCTTCCAATACTGTAATCAAACACAAGCTTGGGAAATGCTGCTGTGGATGCAGCCTCCAGAATGCCTCAGGACTTGGAGCCCAGTGCTGGTCAGTTAGTAGAGGGTGGCAGCAATATGCCAATGAACCAGGATGTGCCCTCCACCATGGTCCCGAACAATGGGACAGACTAACAGCACAACAGAGCTGGGCACAATAGAGCAGCGTTAACTGGCAAACAGCAAACTGACATGGTGATTGGTAAACTGTTACCATGCATTCAGGGGCAGAGATCCTGTTAGACTGAAGAGAGAAAGGGAAGTCTAATGGGATCAGCTAAGGATGAAAAATGGTCTATGGTACAGAAAAGTGAATTGAGCCAAGGGTTGAGTCGGCTCACCAACTAGTACTCCCAGCTGCCCACTGGAAACCAGAGTGTCCAGGAGTCCAACAACCTGTGGTATCAGGTATATATCAAGCTGAGAAATTGCTTTAACTTGCCAGAAGTCAATTCAGAAATGGCTGGTGCTATCTGACTTGGGTTTGAGGATGATCAGAAGGCACCTGACACGTCTATATTCTTTAACAATACCCAATTTCCACATTTTCAGCTTTTGTATTGCTTCCTTTTCTTAGCTTTGGGTAAATGGTATGCTTGTTATCACATTGTTTTCCCAGGTTTTATGTTTATAGCATTTAGCTCAACCAAGAGGTTCTGAAGAAACTAAAAAATGAAACGTCAGATCTATTAGTAAAAATTTGTAACCTATCATTAAAATCATCCATTGTACCTGAAGACTGGAGGGTGGCCTATGTAACCCCAATATTTAAAATGGGCTCCAGGGGCAATCTGGGAAACTACAGACCGGTTAGCCTGACTTCAGTGCCAGGAAAAATAGTGGAAAGTATTCTAAAGATCAAAATCACAGAACATATAGAAAGACATGGTTTAATGGAACAAAGTCAGTATGCCTTTACCCAAGGCAAGTCTTGCCTCACTATTCTGCTTCACTTTTTTGATGGGGTTAATAAACATATAGATATAGGTGAACCGGTAGATGTAGTGTATTTGGATTTTCAGAAGGCATTTGACAAAGTTCCTCATGAGAGGCTTCTAGGAAAAGAAAAATATCATGGGATAGGTGGCGATGTCCTTTTGTGCATTACAATCTGGTTAAAAGACAGGAAACAGAGAGTAGGATTAAATGGGCAATTTTCTCAGTGAAGGGGGGTGGGCAGTGGAGTGCCTCAGGGATCTGTACTGGGACCCGTGCTTTTCAATATATTTATAAATGATCTGGAAAGGAATATGAAGAGTGAGATAATCAAACTTGCAGATGATACAAAATTATTCAGAGTAGTTAAATCACAGGTGCATTGTGATAAATTGCAGGAGGTCTTTGCGAGACTGGAAAACTGGGCATCCAAATGGCAGATGAAAGCTAATGTGGATAAGTGCAAGGTGATGCATTTAGGGAAAAATAATCCATGCTGTAGGTACACTATGTTAGGTTCCATAGGAGCTACCACCCAGGAAAGAAATCTAGGCGTCATAGTGGATAATGCATTGAAATGGTCGGCACAGTGTGCTGCGGCAGTCAAAAAAGCAAACAGATTTTTAGGAAATATTAGGAAGGGAATGGTGAATAAAACGAAAATGACATAATGCCTCTATATCACTCCATGGTGAGACTGCACCTTGAATATTGTATACAATTCTGGTCGCCGCATCTCAAAAAAGATATAGTTGCGATACAGAAGGTACAGAGAAAGGCGACCAATATGATAAAGAGGATGGAACAGCTCCCCTATGAGGAAAGACTAAAGAGGTTAGGGCTGTTCAGCTTGGAGAAGAGACAGCTGAGGGGGGATATGATAGAGGTGTTTAAAAATCATGAGAGGTCTAGAATGAGTAAATCTGAATCGGTTATATATGCTTTCGGATAATAGAAGGATTAGGGGGCACTCCATGAAGTTAGCATGTAGCACATTTAAAACTAACTGGAGAAAGTTCTTTTTCACTCAATGCACAATTAAACTCTGGAATTTGTTGCCAGAGGATGTGGTTAGTGCAGTTAGTGTAGCTGTGATTAAAAAAGGTTTTGATAAGTTCTTGTAGGAGAAGTCCATTACCTGTCATTAATCAATTTGACTTAGAAAATAGCCACTGCTATTACTAGCATCAGTAGCATGGGATATGCTTAGTTTTTGGGTACTTGCCAGGTACTTATATCCTGGATTGGCCATTGTTGGAAACAGGATGCTGGGCTTGATGGACCCTTGGTCTGACCCAGTACGGAATGTTCTTATGTTCTTATAATAATGGATGCCACCTCTGCAAATAGACTTCTGAGAGGCACTGTCTCTGAAATGCGTATCTTAATAGAGCACCCGACTCCTTTACCTGTGAATCAATAAAGACATCAAAGTAAAACAACATTGCTTATATTATTATTAGACCAGAGCTGTGGTAAGAGAACTGCACATGAAAGGTTGATGTAGATAGGTATGAACATCTATACAAAATGCAATCCAGATTTTTGTAATACTTTGCTCTTAGAGCAATGAGCTATAAATAATATGTAACTTTGCATTTACTGGCCTGGGATACCTATACATAATCAGTGGGCTTATTATTATCCTTGAGGGTACATCACTACATTAATCACAGGGCCCAGTATGATATATGCATGAACATACACAATTGTCCTCAGGCCCTCTATGGGCAATTGCTATAATACATATTCTTCCTTAAATTGTGATGGTTACCAGCCATGTCATGTCCCCTCAGGCTCTCTGAGAGCAACAGAGAATAGTAAAGCACATAAACATGGTCATTTTCAAATGAAAATATAAATATAATATACTATTGTAGCAATTTTCAGTAGCCCATTTACCCACTTTAAGTGCACTTATTGCGGGTAAAACCTATTGACAATTCAATAACATATATTGTAGCAATTTTCAAGAGACTTCTAATGCCCAACCTTATAATCCATAGGTCCCAGTCATCATCAGAATTTGGAAGGCCACCATCATTTGACAAGCAGTATGTTGGAACTGGTAAAGAGTAGGGATGTGAATCGGGCTTCGGACGATTGAAAATATCGTCGATATTTTCAAAATCATCAGAAAATGGGAGCTCCCCCAAAACGATAGGAAAACCCTACGATATTGATCGTGGAGGTTTCCTTATCATTTTGGGGGAGGGTGGGAAAAACGGCACACAAAAATAACCCCTAAACCCAGATTTGTTCGTGCAACCCAGTGCGAACAAATCTGCTCCCGATTTTATAACATGTGTGCGCTGCCATGCGCATGTATTAAAATACAGGGTCAGCGCGTGCAAGTCTGCGCAAAATCGGCAGCCTGTGCGCACCGAGCTGCGCAGCCATCCTCCGTTCCCTCCGAGGCCGCTCCGAAATCAGAGCGGCCTCGGAGGGAACTTTCCTTCCGGCCCCCCCCCCCCACCACCTTCCCCTCCCTTCCCCTATCTAACCCATCCTCCAGCCCTAACTAATTCCCCCTCCCCTACCATTATTTTACAAGTTGGCAGGCGTAACTTGTGCGCACCGGCCGGCTGCCGGCGCGCCATGTTCTGGTCCGGGGGCTGGTCCGGAGGCTGCGGTCACACCCCTGGAATGCCCCTTGGTCCGGAACCACGCCCACGGCCCCGCCTCCAAAACGCCCCCGATGACGCGCCGGCCGCGACTCGTCCCCCCGACCACCCCCCCCCCCCCAGGAAAGCCCCTGGGACTTACGCACGTCCCGGGGCTTGCGTGCGCCACCAAGCCTATGCAAGATAGGCTCGGTACGCGCAAGGGGTGGAAGGGGCAGCTTTTGGGGGGTTACGCGTGTAACCCTTTGAAAACCTGCCCCATATTCTGTATTTTTTAAAAGTTCAAACTGCACATGTATTTTCACTTTATACACATGTAAAAAAGAGGCAGTCTAGGGATACTCCTGGGCAGGGCCTGCAGTTATGTGAGACAGTTGCTATTTTAAAAGACACTTACCCATCTACATTTTCAACTTACATATTTCTGCACCTGATAATTATCTGGTGTAAGTGATGATAAGCTTGTTTATTGTGTAATACTGACTAGGTTGGAGGTCTGGGTGAACTAGGTGGAGTTCAGGCTGAAGAAGGAGGAAGATCTTGATGACCTAGAGAAGGAATGGGAAAAACTGGTGGAATACTGGTGGAATTACTGGTGGTAATTTAACTCACGCTCATATGTGTTAAAATACATTGCCAGCTCCACTGGCTACCAATCCAATCACGTATCCTGTTCAAAACACTATCTCCTCATCCACAAGAGCATTACTAATAAAAAAACTACAATGGCTCTGCCCCCCCCCCCCTCCTTCCTCGCTTCTCCACAAGACCCACCCGTCCTGCCCTTCAAGGAACTCTCCGCACTCCCTCTATTAAACCCTACAAACTGATCTCCACAATGAAGAGGGCCTTTTCCCTCGCCGGCCCCACCCTTTGGAACTCCCTCCCTTCAGATCTGCGCACAGAGACTTCCACCCCTAAATTCAAAAAGAAACTAAAAACATGGCTTTTTCTTCAGGCCTACCCGTCCACCAATCCCTCCACATGATTGTTAGCTGAAATATTTGTGACTCTGTTCTCTGATTATTTTTTGTAAATTTTTGTAAACTAGTTTTCCTCATTCGGTTATTGCTTCTTGTTTTCGCTGTTAACTATAGTTACTGTTCCATGTAAAGGCCTTTGCCTATTAGCTCTAAGTTAATTGTAAACCGATACGATGTGCAAACGGTTGTCGGTATATAAAAATGCCAAATAAATAAATAAATAAATGTGCAAATAGTGACTCGCGCAAGTAAGTTGTAAAATACAGGACCGGTATCCCCCAGATTCCCTTCCCTGGTGAGACCTGCTACTCAAAACACAAGACTGGTATCCTGCAGGCTCCCTTCCTGAAAGGATCCGCTACAGAAAATACTTCATACCACACTCACACACTGAGTCAGTACAATTGTAGATGCAGGAATAAACAGTGTTTTTATTATTAATGTTAGTTTATGCTTCAGAAAGCAATGCCGCAAAAGGTAACATACATATATAGAAAAGACAATAGTTGCAATAATGTAATACAAATTATTTTCTTACGATTATTAGGCCAGCTGAAAGTTTGAGATTCTCTCTGTCTCTCTGCCCTCTTCTGCCACTGTTAGTTATACCCTTTTCGCCTGCACATCTGAAACATGTTTTGAGAATCAAATGTGATTTCCCAAAATATAGTCCTCAGTTATAACTCCCTCCCCACTTTTTTTGTTTAATTCTTCCTTTCCTTTACTTGTACAGTTATGAGATCTAGGGTCAGTGTTAGAATGCTGAGTCCAATAACGCCTACCTTCTGGTTACAACCTAAGCCAAGCATTTCAGATCTAGACCAAGCAATCCCATTGTACACTGGCCACATCTGAGGCAAGCACCGAAGTGACATCACATTGGTGCTGGCCTCAGTGCAGCTAGTGCCATTTTTAAAAATACTTCCAGCCAAGGCAGGTGTGAGTGGGATTTACTCCTGAATTTTGAACCAAATGGAGCCCCATGAAGGGGTACAATAGGTACCCTCCCAGGTCCTGGCAATTTTTAGAGGGAGTGGCTGGGGCGGAGAGGAGTCATAGGGACCTAGTTGGGCCTCAACTGGGCTTAGCTAAGCTCAGATGGGTGGGCTTGGGCCCCTTGTCTTCTTTTGTAGGGCAGGAGGGGGGGGTCAGAGAGGGCCATGGAGCCCAGCTTGGGGGGGGGGGGGGGGGGGGGGTCAGGAGGGTGCCAGAAGGCCTTGGGCAGGCCATGTTAAAAGAATATGAAAATAACCACACATTTTCAGGTTTTTTTCTGTTAGCAGCTATTTTCAGTTCATTCCATTGTGAACAAATTATAATAGCCTCATTCATTGCTTTTCTTTCCATTTATGCACATGTTCATTAAAATGTATTAATCATATGGTGCACAGGGCTTTAGGCAATTTACAAGAGCATACATAATTAAAATAAGCATAATTTGTTTTTATTGAATGCATATCCCTACCCTTGGGCTTTGTGGGGTGGGGTTTCACTGTCCCTAAAAACCATCAGGGGATAGCTTCCGGGCAGGATACACATACCCAGAGGCACGTGAGAAACCAGTTGGCAGGCAGGAGGATACCAGTGTAGGGGCACATCTGCAAGTGCATGTGGGTCTGAGCAGTGCTTGGCAGAAACCTCTAAACATCCATGGGGGATAACCTTGAATGGGGGTTAAGGGTCGTACTAAGGTGTTATAGGACAATTGTGGGGGGGAAAACACCTTACATAGGACTTCTGTCTCTTTTACTCTTAAATGCCTACCCAATTACTCATTCTTGCCCTCCCCACTGTTTCATTTGGAGACAACCGTCCCCCCTCTCCAGTCCCTCCAACAGATTTACGATGCCCTTCTCCAGCTCGTTTACCACTGGCAGCAAGGTATGGTCCCAGGAAGGAATAGCAGCAATGTTATGCGCCTTTCTTCCTGAAAAATGACAGCCTAGTTTTAAGTTATGGAAACTCACTTTTCAAACCCAGCTTCAGACTTAGAGGGCTAAATGAACGCACAGGCTCAAGACTTTAGAAACATTTTCAGCAGAAAGATATTTGGCAACTTCAGTGGATAAAAAGAATCAAATCCTACGTTTAAACACAGCGTCTCAGAGGCCCTGCATATCTTGGAATAAGCAAATAAGTCCACTCTTTAAGGTCAATTTTCAAAGTTATTTATGTGGTTAAAGCTCACTATTGCCCATCAGCTGTCTGAACACTGCCCTCCCTCAACGCGGAATAAAAGTAGTGTGGAGTTACACAAGTCTCGTATCTTTAGCCACATTACGAGCAGGCATTCCCGGGAGTGTGGCTCATATCAGGGAGGAAAACAACATTGCCTAGATTGCATTTTCAAATTTATACATGTTTTTTTCCATTTAAAAAATACTCCCATTAAAAGCAGGGGCAAATGAATGAAGACACTTTGTACCCACAGCTGATTTCAAAGTGAAAGTACTCAGAGAGTTTGTCCCAATGCAGCAATTTCAGCATTGACCCTTGTGTGAAATTTTAGGCCAGAACCTGCTTGGAATTGTGTAATACATCATTAGCTTCATTACAATATGATTGAGCCTAATTATTCCAGTTACTGGTAGGCACAGTGACTGCCCATTATCACCACATCTGAAATTAGCTGGAGGTCATCTGAATAAGGCTCCCACAGTGGTATCAGCCTGAATGACGACATGAGTTATGAGAGGCTAACATTTATTAAGAAGTAAAAAAAAAAACTATAGAGGTCCATATTCAAAAGCGCAGTGATCAACAGAGTTATCCAGATAACTTTATGCAGGTAACTTTACCCGGATTTTCAGCAGCACATATCAAGGTTAAAGTGCCGTGAATAGACTCAGCTAAAATTACCTGGTTAATGTTATCTACGTAACTTTGCTTCTCACTAGGCCTTTGAATACCGAAAGAAAAAGTAGCAGGCCAGTAGTGTAGAGAGGCTAATTGATGCCAAATCCTCCCCCAGCCCCACCTCCTCAAGAGAAGAAAATTTAGTGGGCGAAGCTGTGCCAATCCCAGATAATAAACAGTGGGGTGCCAAATTCCCCATTCCTATCCCTAATCCCCCAAAGTGCCCCAGAAGCACAGCAGGAGGAGGAGGGAGTTTTACCTTCTCCTGCTGGGCTGAATACTAAGTGCTGGTACAACTGACCAGTATCAGCACTTCATATTCATTTATTTTTTGGGGGTTCAGGGATGGGGGTCGAATTCTTGCCCCACTATTTTTCTCTTGGTGAAGGGGAATCTGGTTCCATTAAGCATCTGTCCTGAGATTGAAGTTTAACAGTACTCCTGAAGAAGCGATTTAGCCATCGCGAAACACCGGCCGTTGTCGGGGCTTCTCAACTACGGTTTAAGGCACAGATGTGTGCTCCTAAGGTTTTGTGACTGTTACAAACATCATTTTTCAATGGGACTTTAAAAAAACATATTATATAAAAATCGATATAATACGCTGCAAGTGACGAGTAGTCCGGACGGCAAGTTTTACCACTGCCATTGTCTTGCTTGCTGATGCAACATCCTTCAATTGAAAGAAATTGTATAGTTGACACAGCATCGAGAAATATCGGGTCTTTTTGTTATGTTCACTCCATTAAGCATTCTACATTTTTTTTTCTACTGGGTGATGGGAGAAAGGGGGGATTGATGCCTTTCAGTCCTGCTACATTTTATTTCTCTTGGGGCTCTGCTACATTCTTTTTCTCTTGGTTATTTGGGTAACTTTGGTTCTGCTATTTGGCTGACCGAGTGTGTAGTCCCCACCCTAGTCAGTTCTTGGTCAGGGGAGTACACAAGGAGGGTCACGGACCATGGAAGAATATGGGGTTCCCGTGTGGAGAGCGGCGGGATAAGACTGTCCTTTTAAGATTGTTCTCTCTCTGGGGCTCCTCACCAGTCCAATCGCACAAAAAAAAAAAAAAGCAGACATTGCACACCAAATGTGGTTGTTCAAAAATGAAATCTTTATTGAAATTGGTAAACTGGAAATAAAATCTTTATTGAAATTGGTAAACTGGAAATAAAATTGAAATTGGTAAACTGGAAATTGGTAAACTGAAAAATCTGAAAACACCAGTTGCAATGGTCCAGTACTGAAACTCAAAGTCCAAAATAGCACAGAAATTAACTTCAGCCTCTTTTCACTCTCTCTACACAAATCCCAGATAGGTAAACTCTTGGGGAAAGTATCCTTCCCTCCTGCATTCCCTTAATACCTTTTGGATAAGTAGATCTTTTTTGCTCCTTCATATCTCACTTCTTTCTCTTAGTTTAGCCTCTGGCTAATTGGCTGAGTCAGTCAGCAACTCTTTTTTTAAAAATCATTTATCATTTTACAAAATAAATTAAGAATTGATCTTGCAAAAGAAATAGTAAATGATGGAAACAAAAAACACAAGTTAAATTAAGTAATGCATACAAGAAAAATAACAAGCATGCAATCAAAAGCTAATCAGAGTACCACAATAAGTTGAGGAGAGACCCAGAAACTGGAAGAGAATACAAAAAAAGGGAAAAGTAAAATGAAACATGGACATTTATCTCATGAGGGTTACTGATATTCTTTTAATAAACAGCATAGAGCTTGGCCTATAGAACTAGAATAATCCCCCCCCCCCCCCCCCAATCTAACCCTCATCCAGAGTTGGAGCTCGAGAGTTGATAAATGTACATAGATGTAAAGGATCAAAAAAACCCTTTTTTCATTGAAAATGCAATCATGCATGTATTTATTTATTTATTTAATTAATTTTGTGGGTTTTTTTATACCGACATTCAGTAAGGAATATCACATCGGTTTATATAGTAACTTGAGGGATAATTTGACAACGGGTCAAATTATCTTTATATTGTAACAGCAACAACATCATATTATTCTAACAATATAGCGGATTCGTGATACTTTGACAACAGGTCATAATATCTTTACATCGTATCGGCGAGAAGGTAACTTGTAGGATAATTTGACAAAGGGTTAAATTATCTTTACATCGTAATAGCAATAATGTCATATTATTCTAACAGTATAGTGGATTTGTGAGATACTTTGTCAACTGGTCATAATATCTTTACATCGTTTCGACGGCAAGATCAAATAATCCTAACAATGTATCAATGTTAAGGGTACATTTACACAGAAAACATAAAAATAAACGAGCTCCCAAGTCTAATACCACCTGTTGCAAACAACTGGAAAAATTTGAAGTTTATAACCCATAAAGGGAATATGCCTAGTGCGGAAATACAAATGCCGAATCAGGTCACGGTCATAACAAGAAGTGAATGAGACTAGAAGTATAGCCCCATGTTCTTCATCCAGCATTGTGGACACTAGAATAGCTGAAATATCTAGAGGAATCTCATTCTGATTGAAAGCCAGAGGTCTACTGTTTCAACCCGCAGAGCCATGGGATCCAGGGAGATAAAAAGCTCTGTACACTAAAGGCATAGCTGATTGAGATAAACTTCCCGTATATAGTTCTTAAAAAGTTCTAAGGGAGAGACCATAGAAAAAATTGGAAAGTTAAGTATATGAAGATTTGAAGATCTTGCCAAATTCTCCAAGTTCTCTAATCTGCAATGGTACCGCAGATTAATCTTGCACCCAAGTATCTGTAGATAACTTCCCTATTTCAAGCTTTAAATAATTAAATTGCTCCAAATATCTCACAGACACCATCTCTGTGCAGAGAAAAGATTCATAGACTATGTAAGAGAATTTAAGGACTGTTCCATTGAGGAAAGAATGCTCCATATGCTATCAAAGGTTATAGGAGAGGGTTTGGGCATGGAAAGGCATCAACATTTTTAGGAAACAGTTGAAAGCATTTTATTTTACTATAGCTTTTAATATGTAATGTTTTTGTAATTTTATATATTTAATATTGTTGTTATGCTCCTGCCCACAAGAAGCGTGTGCAGGTTCTTACCTCTCACAGCCACAGCCAGCCGGGCTGCTGACGCTGCTTCTTTCTCCCTGAATCAGCTGGGGCCGTTTCCACAGCTGCTGCCATGTGGTCTGCTCCCCGGCTGCTGTCTCTGCCTTTCCCCGACGTGCTGCTGCGATCCCGGGTCCTTCAGCGAACAGGCCGTCTCTCCCAGTGCCTGCTTTAGCCCGGGTCCTTGCCCAGCAGGGAAGCCGTCCCTGCCGGTGCCTGCAGTCTCTCACAGTTCCCTGCAGCCAGCACTTCTCTCTGCCGGTGCCTACAGCTCTCTACTCTCCCTTCAGTCTTACCTCTCCTCCTGGGGCTGTCCTCACGGCATGGAGCTGTTCCTGCAGTCAGCCCTTCCCCCACAGCCAGCCTTATCTCTCTGCTTCTGTCCGTGCAGCTGGGAGCTGCTCCAGTGACCTGCCTTCACCCAGCTCCAGTCCAGGGCTGCTCCGCGGCTTCCTTGGGCCCTCCACGTGGCTGAGGACGCCACCAGCTTCCAGCTCTTCCCTCCAGCCTCCTAGGGCGCGGGCCCGCGCCTCTTTGCTCCTCTTCAAGGGCCAGCCAGGTGTGGCCCCCTGCTGACCCCTCCCTGGGCGTTGTCCACCTCAGCTCTACTAAAGGGCTCAGCTTTCAGTGTATCTTGGCCTTCGCAAGGAGTTGGTCACTCCTGAGTTCCTCGTTCCAGGAGATGCCTTGTATTCCAGCCTTCTGCAAGGTCCAGTGTTCCATGTTTCCTGTTGAAGCTTCTTGTCAAGTTGTTCCAGTCCTGATGTCTTCAGTGTTCCAGTCCTGATGTTTGCCTGCCGTTCCAGTCTCAAGGTCTGTCTCTTGTTCCAGTCCTGATGTTCCTGATGTCCATGTTCCAGCCCAGAGGTGTGTCTCCTATTCCAGTATATGTGTTCCAGTCCTGATGTTCCAGATATCCTTGTTCCTGATCCTGATGCTTCTACCTGCCTTGAGCTGCCAGGAGTGCAGCGAATCCTGCTTTGGCTGCCGGTGTGCAGCAACCAGCTTCTTTCCTGTTACCTAGATGTCGGTGCCAGATCCTGTTCCCTATCCAGTCCATATGTTCTGCCCTTCGTCTTGTCTGGCTCCTGAGCCTTCTGGCCTGTTGGGCCCTGGAGTGGCCAACAGGTGGGATTCGTCCCTGTGCTCTGGAGCTTCCGTTCCTGCCAGCCGATGGCACTTCGGATGTCAGTATCCCAGCATCGGAGTTTGCTTCGCCTGGATCTCTCCTGCATTCTCCCGCTCTCAGCGTGGTCCGTGACCAGCCTTCCAGGGCTGTGTAGGGCGCGCATGGGACAGGGTGGTCCGTGACTCAGTCCCGCGGGTGGCCTGAGTAGGGCGCCCTGAGGGTCAGTGCCCTTGTCTACCTTCAGCCCTCGTTCCTGATTCTACCTCTGTGCATCCAGTCCTGAGTCCATGCCTGTGCCTATCCACGTCTATGCATTCTACACCTCATTCCTGAGTCCACGTCTTTGCCTGAGTCCTCATCTATGGATCCTGCACCTCGTCCTGAGTTCACGTTTATGCCTGAGTCTACGTCGTTCCTGAGTCTCGTCTGAATCCATGTTCCAGTCTTCGCTGCCCTGGCCTCCATCCGGCCTGCCGCTTCGTGCCGTACCCTGCGGCAGGTCCGAAAGGGCTAGGAACGGTCGGAGGACTGTTCACAAGACCAACATTGCGTTGTTGGGTCTTCCGAAGCGCGCAGGTCCAGAGGAGGGCCTGTCAGCCAGTCTTCACTCCAGCCCTGCTCCCGTCCAGCCCATGCTCGGGCATGCCACGCCTCCCGCGGCACCTCTTCAGAGCCCTCTGGGGTCGAGCCGTGGCCCAAGGACACACATCACCCAGGAGTGGGATCGCTCTCCTAGCGCTCCACAACAATTGTGTTAGAATTGCATATCCACTGTGGAAATCCTGAAAACTTCTGGGATGTGGGCCTCAAGGACTGACATTGGGAACCCCTAATTTAGTGGTAGGTATTGGTCAGATAATATAAATTTGCTGTATTAGGGGGTCATTTTCCAAGGAGTTACCGCAGGAGATAATTCCGCAAATCGCGCTAACAGCCGTTAACATGAATTTTTAATTTTGTATTCAGGGGGCGGAGCATATGTAAAGTAGGAAAGAGTTATTGTGTGCGGCGAAACAGCCGCAGTGTTAGCGTGGCTCCTAACGCAGCCAATAGCTACAACCCTTTCATTTGCGATATGTTGTGCGCTAGAGGCTGGTAAAGGTTTATTGCAGTTCACGACATTTCCAGACAGCCTGTTTTGGGGGGGGGGGGGAAGGAAGAAAGAAAGAGAGAGAGAGAGAGAGACAGACTGACTTACACTTGCTATAGTGTCTACTCCCTAGACAACTATTTGTATCCCTATGAGAGGCCCACCTAGTAACTCGAGGTGGGGATTAGGTATGAGTGTAGGGGGTTGGGGGCCGCTTTCACATTCAACATGAGACGTACGAACAGAACAGTGGTCTCTTGTGAAGATTTGATGGCCTTCGGAGTAAGGAAACTCACTCCAAGATGAGATTTGGACAATGTTCTCTCCACCTAGCTTGTTGTTGCCCAGGTAGAGTGTCCATCAAGCTAGATTGAGAGAACATTGCCCAAATCTCATCTTGGAGTGAGTTTCCTTACTCCGAAGGCCACCAAATCTTCACAAGAGACCACTGTTCTGTTCGTACGTCTCATGTTGAATGTGATTCTTTATTGTACATCGCAGCATGCGAAGTTTCCCCGCTGCACAAAAAAAGCCTCATTTGCATGGGAAACACCCCTTAATGCGAGGCCCTTAGAGAGATAAAGAATGAAGGTTGTGCTGTTGCTAATTTTTCTTTGAAATACTACAAGTTTTTTTAAATTTCTTCCTTGTTATATGATCAGATATCATTATTTTGAGGGTTGTCCCTTTCATTATTCTTTTGTTTTCTGCTATATCTCTATTTATTTGTTTACCTGTTACTGTTTCCTGCCTGTGCCTCTTCCTTTTGTCTGTCTGCTTTCTCAGTAGGTAGGATGTTAAATATGTGCATTGTGTATGGTTAGATAAGATTTCAACAAAGGTTTAAGTGGGTCTTCTCTTATGTTGTTTGGCTTGTTTTGCACTCACACACACAGCATGCTAGTCCTGCAAATGCCCTAGGTATAGGAGAACAGGAGGTCTCCAAGTGCACAAAATAGTAGTAGCAATAGAGAGGTACTGGAATTATCCTACTCCATGACCCAGAATAGAAACTAGTTGCAAAACACCCAGGTGTTTTGCTTCGCATTTTGTTTTAAATTCAGTTAGAAACATAGAAATGAGAGCAGAAAAGGATTAAATGATCCATCCAGTCTACCCAGCAAGCTTATGGTAGTATTTGCCAAGCCGTGCAGGTTACCCCCATGTTTATTTGTTTCCCCCAAAACGTAAAAGTCTGGGCCCTCGTTGGTTTCTGTCTAAATCCAATTCCCTATAACTCCTTGCTGTTGAAGCAGAGAGCAATGATGTGGTTGCTTTAATAGTATGTAGGCCTATTGGTTAAGGGTAGTAACCACCGCAACAGCAAGTTTCCCCCATGTTTATTTGTTTCCCCCAAAACGTAAAAGTCAGGGCCCCTCATTGGTTCCTGTCTGAATCCCATTTCCCCTTTTCCCCTGCTGTTGAAGCAGAGAGCACTGATGGAGTTGCTCTTACAGTATGTAGGGTAGTAACTGTCACAACAGCAAGTTACCACCATGCACCCTTTTCTTCATTTCCCATTCCCAGGCATCACCTGTTCTAAAAAAAAATGGCGCCAATGCCCCTTTGCCCTTACCATGTGACAGGGTATCCGTGCCATTGGCCGGCCCCTGTCACATGGTAGGAGCACTGGACGGTCGGCGCCATGCAGTGCTAATGAGTAAAGATGGCTGGCGCCATCTTTAAAGATGGCGCCAGCCATCCAGTGCTCCTACCATGTGACAGGGGCCGGCCAATGGCACGGATACCCTGTCACATGGTAAGGGCAAAGGGGCATCCGCGCCATTTGTTTTTAGAACAGGTGATGCCTGGAAATGGGAAATATCTCCCCGAGGCCCCCCTGGATCTCTCCTCTCCCCGAGACCCCCCTGGATCTCTCCTCGAGGCCCCCTGAGGCCCCCCTGGACCACCAGGTAAATTTTAAAAGGTTTTGGGGGGGTCGGGTCGATTTAAAGGGTCGGGTGGGTTTGTTTTTTTTTAGCGGCGTGGGCCTCCCTAAAAAAAAAAAAAGGGTTGGGAGGGTGGGGGAGGGTCGATTTAAAGGGTCGGGTGGGTTTTTTTTTTTATCGGGCCATTGGCGCCATTTTAATTAGTGGCAGCCAAAATGGCGCCGATGGCCCGAGAGCGGGACATCGTGCCGGGACCCCCCCCCCCCCGCCACTGGACCACCAGGTAATTTAACATTTTGGGGGGGTTCGGGAGGGTGGGGGAAGGTAAGGAATTGGTTTTAAAGGGTCGGGGTGGGTTTAGGGATTGTTTTGGTGTGCCGGTTTTCCCGCCCTCCCCCAAATAATTCCCGTGCCCTATTTAACGATACAATACAAATGCCCCTGACGATAAATCGGGGGCATTTGTATTGTATCGTGCACTCTAACGATTTAGGACGATTTTAAAATTATCTGACGATAATTTTAATCGTTCAAAAACGATTCACATCCCTACTGATTTCTTTCCAACAGAAAAGGTTTGACGATTGTGTGTTATTAAAACCTTTCAGGTATCTGAAGGTCTGTATTATATCTCTCCTGCACCTCATCTCTTCTAAGGTGTACATATTCAGATCCTTCAGCCTCTCCTCATAGGTCTTCTGATATAGGCACCACTCTATTTTGGTTGCTTTTCTCTGGACCGCCTCCATCCTGTCTTTATCCCCCTTCAGATACAGACTCCAAAACTGAACACAGTACTCCAAATGAGGCCTCACCAAGAACCTGTACAAGGGTATTATCACCTCCTTTTTCTTACTGGTTATTCCTCTCTCTATGCAGCCCAGCATTCTTCTGGCTGTAACTATCACCTTGTCACTTTGTTTTGCTATCTTCAGATCTCCAGACACTATTACCCCAAGATCTCTCTCTTGGTCCCTGCACATCAGTCTTACATCCCCCATCACATTCAGCTCTTTTGGATTACTGCTCCCCAGATGCATGACTTCTTGGCATTGAATCCCTGCTGCCAAATCTTCGACCAATCTTCCAGCTTTCTTAAATTACTTTTCATTCTCTCTACCCCTTCAAGCGTGTCCACTCTATTGCTGATCTCAGTATGATCCGCAAATAGCAGTTTTCAAGAAAAAACCTGTTCTTATTTGTATCTTTGTTGTGTCTGTGGTTATTTCATGAATGCCAGTTGTTCTTTAGTGCTATGTATAGCACACAACATTTGAGTATTGAACTGTAAAGTTGTGATTTTGTATTTGGTAAGAAACATATTTTTATATGCTTTATTGTATATTTGATGATCTGTTGTAACCCGCTTAGACTGACTGAATCGTTATAAGCGGACTATAAAAAATAAATGTTTGAGTAATCAATGTATGCAGTAATGGGGCAGCCTGGTCACCATGAGGCCCTCCAGTCTTCCCATGAGTGCATAACACAAATACTTCATGACCCGCATATCTGGATGTGAATGGCCGCAGCAGTTTAGTAATTAAATACCCTAACATGGAAATGTAATCAGGTGCTGAGTCCTTTATGCTTCCCTTTGCTCCCCAAGGGAAGGTGCCTGGATAACTGCGTCCTTCATGACCGCCCTAGTGGATCAACCAAGGTCTCGCTTTTCCTCAACCTTGAGAAATGGCACTATACCAGACGGCCACATTAGTAGACCGCCATGTAGCAAGCCTACGAGCACCCCTCGCGCTACCGCACTCCTACCGGTATTATTCATAAAGGCCCAGGCCCCGGATCTAACATCACCTTATTAGATGACCAGTGTTTATGATGAGTTGGCCCTAACTCTGTTTATAAATGTTGGCACTGTCCCTCCTACTTGATGCCACCCCTGCTTTCCTCTCTATTGTCAGACTCAGTCACCCCGCCACAGGGAGTCTGTGGTTCGCACACCAAGATGTGAAGCAGAATGATGAGCACACCTCAAACCCCCCAAAACAGGCTGCAGTCTACACATCCACAGAGCAAACAGTTGTTTTTAAAGCATGTAAGAACAAATAGTTGCCATATCAGACAGGTGAACACTGTCCAGCATATAAAGCTCTTGGCGGTGGACATCCACCCATTCATGGCAGACATGGTGACTGCCCTGTCGATGCAAAGCCTTAGCAATGTGTCTGTTCAACTTAGCATGATGATGTCCCCACCAGACGGTGGCAGCCATCCAGTGACACGGAATGACCTCAGAACAACATATGCAGGTACCAGGCTGTTGCGTCAGAGGTGGACCCTTGGGCTGAGGTGGGGTTGACGCAATCAGTAGGCAAGGACCTACAGGTCCCCACCTTCAACAGGTGGAGTGGGCTGAAGCTAGAGGCCACTGGAGCTTCACCTATACCAGCCCTCGTTCCCCTTGGTTTGAGACTTTGGGTGCCGGGGCCAGCAGGACTTAGGTGGGTCTCGAGGTTAGCTAGAGATGGAAGATGATTCAGCCCAGAGACAGCAGCCAGTAGATGGCATAGTCCTATCCTGGACTGGTTTCAGTGCTGGAACTCAGGCGCCAAAGGAACAATGAGTAACTGGAGGCACTCAAGCAAAGGAAGGCCTAAGCCTTCTAAGTCCACATCCAGAGGATAGGTGAGAGGAGGCGTCACTGACAGGCTAGGATCAGAGCCGGCAGCGAGTGGAAGTTGTGGCAAGCAACGTAGAACTCTGGACACAGGAAAGTCTGTAGCGTAGTCGTTCAAAGCAAGAATCAGGGCATGGAGAAGTCAGGCGTAGTCAATCAAGGCAGTCGTCAGGGCACGGAGAAGGCAGGCGTGGTCAGGTGTAGCGGAGGTCCGGGGCTGGAGAGAAGCTGAGGAGTAGTCAGGCATAGCGGAGGTCCGGGGCTGGAGAGAAGCTGAAGAGTTGTCAGGCGTAGCGGTCGTCAAATCCAAAGAGTCAGTCCAACACATAGACGAAACAGGAACAAGAAGAACAGGAACCGGGAACCACAGGAAAACAGGAACACAACGAAAAGACGATTCTAGGATCAGCAACGGAGTTTGAGGAGACCTGTAGCAAAGGCAATGCTATGGAGCGAGGCCTGAGCTTTTATACGCTGAAGAGTCTGATGTCAGCATCCGGGTCCACGGCCAGGTTCCCGCCGCAGGCCCTTTAAAAGAACTAATGATGCGTGCGCACATGCCTAGGAAGGGGCGCGGTGCTGATGGCAGCGTCTCTCCGCGGGCCACATGGAGAGGCCCGACGAACAGGGACATCTTGGCTGGCAACACTGGGTAGCGTGGCAGGGCCGGAGGCACTGGAGGGAACCTGAGGTCGGAGCTGGCGGCCCACCGCCGCCAGTGAAGAGGAGCCAGGAGTTTGAGTCTGTCTGAAAATGTGAGAGGGCCACACCGCAGGGCTGCCTCGGGCGGCACATGTAACGCAGGCCATTCAACAGCGAGCTGGCTCAGGTCATCCCTGATGCTGTTCAACAGGACTAAACCGTTGCTCTTTCCAAGGTCATTACTTCCCAAGTGTATGATGATGATAAGGTCCAATGGTGACACCAAAGTACTCATCACAAAAAAGGGGGAAACAATTGTGACTACTGCATTCCACCTTTTCCCATCCACTGAACCACCCATCTTCTTGGTACAAGTCCGAGATCCCGACCAAACTTCCCTTGAGTGGCTTGCTTCTGTGAACGGGAAATGAAAGAGTGCCCTACAATCCACAACGATTGGCTATGGCAGATGACTTCTGAAAGGAAGAAAGCAAAGTTTAATTTTTGACAGTGGCTGCATCATTAGTGAGTGCCAGTGTCCCATCCCCATGTCAGATGTAAAACTGATAAGCCCTGCAACACCATCACTGCAAATGTTGTATCACTGCCTTGTTGAGGCTGGCCACCGCTGCATACAATGCTGCGCCTATGTGAAAGGAATGCATTCCATAGCATTCGCTCTGCAAGCCTGCCTCATTCAAGGCCTTCTTAAAGATAGCAGGAAACTGGTATCTGCTCAGAGGTGAAGCATAATAGTTCAACAGAATTAAACCCACTGCACCCGGGCATATGGCCAAGTAGTTCATCATGGTTTTAATTGGGGATGTCACCAAGCCTGGGACTGCCATCAGTATAACAGTTTGACCCCGAGCTGCTTGGTCTGTTTTTGACTGCCTAATATACAACACCAGTTTAACTCTATAAACTGCTGTGATCTGTTTTTTGTGAGTATGCATTATAAAAGTAATTTTAAAATAATAAAAAAATAAAAATAATAATCCCCTATAGTTGTCTCTGGTGCCAAGTGAGAAGGAGGTCACTGGAAAGAGAAAGCCGCATCGGCCAGTGGGACTTTAAATCACCCGACAGATCTGGCTCTCCACGCTCATCATCACATCCCTCCCCCCCCCCCCCCCCCCAGCTGCCAATTGGACAACCCAGCACCAGTGTCATGTCCTGATGACACCAGTGAGCTGGGCACCCAACTAATTGGGCTGTGCTGTGTCATCAGGCTGCTGGAGAGATGCAAGGGCCGCAGCCTTGTCCCACCATGTTGCTATGCGTCTGGCGTCATTTTGGCTCGGAACATGCCTACTACACCAATCCACCCGGACCCAATGCCAGAGAGCTAGGCCAGGCCACAAAGTGGAGGGGGGCTGTCCAACCGGGTGCTCCGGGTGAAAGTTGCTATCAGCACCCATGCATCCATGCTGGGGTCCTCCCATTAGCATGAGTGCTACCTAGGGGCTTTGGTTTTCAGTTTTAATTGTATTTGTTATGGGAATTTCAACATTATAACAAAAAATGAGAGGAAAAGTCATTTTTCTACTGATTTTTTTTTTTTATTATAATATTGAAATTTCCAGACAAAATAAATAAAAACTGAAAACAAAGGTTTCTAAGTGTACCCTAATGATATTACCTAGTGCTATGAGTTGTCACTGGGGATATGACATGCATGCTGATATAGATGTGTAAAGTGACAGTAGTGTGTGTGTGTGTGTGTGTCTTAAGATATATTTATAGTCGTGGGGAGGCAGAGTCCCAAGGAGGTAAAATGTGGGTATAAGTGGATAAGAGTTTGCATACA
Organism: Rhinatrema bivittatum; assembly: GCF_901001135.1. Taxonomy (NCBI): domain Eukaryota; kingdom Metazoa; phylum Chordata; class Amphibia; order Gymnophiona; family Rhinatrematidae; genus Rhinatrema; species Rhinatrema bivittatum. The sequence goes on from NC_042617.1 coordinate 158,241,066, forward strand.
TGCAGAAAGCATGTAGAGTAGAATGTATGACGTGAAACTGAATGAAAGAAATTAAAACAATGATATTGTCCTTAAATAAAATAGTAGAATGTAAAATTTTATAACATGTATGCTTTAGTCAATCAGCAACATTTATATTTTATCCTGTCTATTATGTAAGTTGTTTGCAATGCATGCCAAAGATATCTTTACTGTGATGTATTGATACTTTTCATAAACCTTAATTAGTTCAGGTCAGCACTTACTGGTTTCTATTTTATAAACCTAGATAACCATGACTGACTTAAGCTAAGGATTGCACAATTTATTGTCTCTCCTAGAAGCTCTCCACTCATGTATGCCGCCACCCCCCTCCCCCCCTCTCGTGACACTCATTTAAGTCACAGTCACACTGATTCTTGGTAGAAAATAACCAAAGGGATTTCTATAAGTAAGGTGTTTTCCCCACAAACAAAACAGGAAATACTCTTTAAAAATGCCATCCCTCCTCCTCCACAGGATAAACTACATGTGCTGTCCACAGTGCATGCAATTTCCTCCATGGGGAAAAAAGGGTGGCACCAGAGGAAGGGCTAGGGAGGATCAGCTGAAGTACGTGCAGGGGTTTCATTTTAAAATCTCCGTGCGTTCTTTGCCCTTTGCACCAGCACCTCCAGCCACAGTAGAGTTTTCCTTTGAAAATCCGCTTTCAGTCTTGTGGGTACAAAGCAGCCATGGTCCTGCAAACTCCCTGTGTAGTTTGAAAATTATCCTCCTATTGAGTGAAACATTTCTCTTACTGTATTCCAACCGTTCTCCTACCATTTACCCCGAAAGAATGCTGCCCACCTTTTTTTTTGCTATTGTAGCATCTAAATAATGTAATATTTTCTGTATGCATTTGTGGGTATTCTAAAGCTTTTTATATTATTACAATAATGTCAGTTCCTTTGGTGTAAGCTCATAATAAACCACGCTCATGAACCACTAAGGAAAATCTGCACAACAGGCACTGATTATCTGGTAAAGCATATTACCAAAAAGCAGACATTATTGCTTATGTAACATCGATTATTTTTCCAGGCATCATTGTACCTTAAGTGCAAAACAGACATCTTTTAATACATTTCAAAAACAGGTGATCTGTTTGACATATTTAAGTGACAAAATTCTGTTATTGAAAGGAAAATCTGCAAAGATATGTTTTATGAAATAAAGCTTTCATTCTGTTAGATCATCAGATTTTTACAAGATAATGTACTACAAAAGCTATAAGATTCTTCTTCTGAAAGATATATCCTTTTCTTTGTTATTCAGTTAAAACAATTTCATTGTGTTTCTGCATATAGTTTTAAAAGATTCATTGATCCAGATACAATGGGGGTAATTTTGAAAAGGATTTATATGCTTAAAACTGGGCTTAACAAGTGTAAATATATTTTACCCATGTGAGTGGGCTTTTGAAAATTACTACAGAATATGCCATTGAATTGTCCATAGGATTTACCCGCATATGTGCACTTTAAGGAGTGAATTTTAAAAGTGTTGCTCGTGCTAAAAGTATATGGCCACGTGAGCAATGCATATTTTTAAAGCTGCAAATGATAACGGTAGTTTCAAACCAGTACACAGCTGCACTTTGGCGCGAGTGCATCGGTGTTCGCCCAGATATGTGGCTATTTTAAAACTTGTGTGCATATATTTGCGCATGTTATAAAATAAATTGACTGTGTGCACACGTGCATCCAATTTTAAGTGCGCCTATGCATATAAATCCTGCTTCTGCTGTGTAAGCCAGGGAATTTTAAAAAGGACGCATGCCCACCCCAGTGCTAGTTTCACCAGTTCATCCACCAGATCAACCAGTTAAGAGCTAGGTCCTTCAAACCCTCTGGTTTGATAGTCTACACTCCCCCTAATTACCCAGGACCCTTTAAACCCCTGAGAAATGGAGGCGGTACAGAGAAGGGCGACCAAAAAAGTGGAGGGTCTTCATCAAATGACTTATGAAGGGAGATTGAAGAATCTAAAGGAGGAAAGGAGGAGCAGGGGTGATATGATACAGACTTTCAGATACTTGAAAGGTTTTAATGATCCAAAGACAACAACAAACCTTTTCTGTTGCAAAAAAATCAGCAGAACCAGGGATCACGATTTAAAACTCCAGGGAGGAAGACTTAGAACCAATGTCAGGAAGTATTTCTTCACGGAGAGGATGGTGGATGCCTGGAACGCCCTACCGGAGGAAGTGGTGAAGACCAAAACTGTGAAGGATTTCAAAGAGGCGTGGGATAAACACTGTGGGGCGGATTTTAAAACCCCTGCGCATAGGCCGCCGGCGCGCGCAGAGCCCCGGGACGCGTGTAAGTCCCGGGGCTTCGTGGCGGGGGCGTGGCGGGATGACGCGGCGTTTAGGGGGCGGGGCGCGGCGTTTCGGGGGCGGCGATGTGGGCATGGTTTCGGCCCGGGGGCGTGGCCGCGGCCTCCGGAACAGCCCCCGGGACCGGACCATGGAGCTTTTCAGCTTTAACAAAAACCGGGCTGAAACCGAGTTGCAGAACACACAGCTGAAACCAAGTAGCAGAGCACGCAGCTGAAACCAAGTAGCAGAGCACGCAGCTAGGCAGTTGTAAGAAACATATTGAACACAACTTCACCACTCCTGACGAAGCCTCCGAAACACGAGCCGGGTCGGGTTGTTAAAGACGCTGCCCAAGCACTGCAATGATAAGTGATTTATTACTGCCTATCAATGGTTAAAATTGATTTAAAAAATTATTTCTACAAAATGGACAAAAATTAAGTATGGAAACCGATGATTGAATCCAGAGAATACAGTCTCAAAACCATATAATTGACTGTCATTACATCAGATACGCCGCATAATCTGCAGTGTGTGAGCTAACTTTTTTTGAAAAAGAAGTTTGCCTTTATGTATGAGGTTTCCATACTCTATCCAATATAGACTACACGGTAGTATTGATTTTCAGCTTGAGGATATGATGTTTTTTATTTGAAGTTTGTCAATCTCTACATCATATATAGACAGTTTCATTTATAGTACGTAGTCCCAAGCAGCAGCAGCCCTCTAGGCCCAGTGCGCTTCATGTGTGGACATTCTCCACAAGACACTATTCCCTTCCTCCTCCTCCCTAGTTCTCACCCAACAGCTCACACACTGTTCACGCAGCAAGTACACTTCATATTAGGTTTAGAGTGAAAGTGACTAATGGTTGGGTACAGACAGCCTTTAAGTCATGATGGAAGATAGGGGGCCAAAAATCACATCTTGTGTGATGATGACTAACTTCCCCTTAACTCCACACAAGCTCTACATGTACACAATATACTATTTGTGCCAGCTAGCTACTGTATCACATACAGCCCATGTAAGCAGGCGTTAGCTAAGACTATGCAGTGTGAAGAAGGAAACCAGAGGCAATAATGAAGGTCCTCAGTAATGAGCATCCTCTTTGGTTCTTGCTGTCTTCCTAAGGGGATGGTTCGAAGATTGTATCGGAATATTAGATTGTATCGGAACATTAGAAGACTGGACCGTTACCCCATCAGCAACAGTCAAAACTGGCTGTTCTGAATTAAATTCAAAGGGGCATCCTTTATCGACACAGGAGAGCTTCTAGTAAACCCTTCTTCTTCAGGGGCCAAATACTCTCCCTCTAAAGACACAATCTGGGGCTGTAGTGGGGGTAGAGATATACCTGGGCTAAGAGAGGCTCCAGAGCTGAAAGAAGCCTCCTCTTTCTCACCCATCGAGGTTAAATTAAGTAACTGTACCACATGGGAGCCCACAGGGCCTCTAATAGTCAAAGAAGAGGAAACAGAAATCTTACCCTTCTTTTTCTTCCCCATGCAATAGCACAAGATGGTGATCTCCGAAAATTCTTCATAAGGGGCATGCCCCTTTGGTGTGTGGCTTCGGTGTACCAGTGGCTGCACGTTGCAGGGCCGTGACTTAGATAGGCCCTACAGGGCTCCCAAAAATGACATCAACAAAGTTCACCCGGGGGTAGGAGGAGAAGGGCAGGCAGCAGTGGCATCACCTCCCAGCTCACAGATCTCTTGTGGCTCTCTCCTTTGGTTGCCTTCTGACTCAGGGCCGCAACTTAAATAGGTTCTACAGGTCTCCCGAAGATTTTGTCAACAAAGTTCACATGGGGGGGAGGGCAGGCAGCAGCAGATTCACGTCCCAGTTCACAGATTCAATCACAGTCAGGCATGAGGCACTCAGTAAACCAATTAAAATGTGTCTCCATTTTGAGCCTTGTCTGAATGGACTGTCACATAAAGATGTTTTCCTTAAGGTATGCAACAAGGTTTATGATTATCTTTGGCAACACATCACTCTGGTTTGTTTTACCAGTCATATATCCAGAAATAATGGCTTGTCTGATTAACTATGCATAGATATATGACAAACATGATGGACTAGGAAATCATTTATAGTGAATCTTTTGGCAGATTTTTTTGTTTGGTTTTTTTTTTTTTACCTGTGAGACATAATTGCTTTGCTGATCAATTCTGAAGTTGCTCTGAAGATTCCTAGTTTTCATCAACATTATCTGTTATTGTGCCTTTATCAATTATTTTTTAAATTGGTTCCTTCATTCTAGTATTCTCATTAAACAATGGTGTCAACAAATTTAAAACAATTAAAAGGGCAATAAGTGACATAGCGGTCAATATTCAGTGGATTTGCCTGGTTAAGTTCAGGATTTAGCCAGAAAAACCCGATGTTTTGAATTTCCCGCCCTTCTGAACAGGTAAGTTTTAACCAGGTAAGGCATTGCAGAGGCATTCCAGAGATGTGCCTTAAACTTACTTACAGGCCGATACAGTACAGCACGCTCCGGTGGAGCGCACTGTTAACTCGCATTTGGACACGTGTTTTCGACGCGCTAGCTCAGGGGTCAGGAACCTTTTTGGCTGAGAGAGCCATAAACGCCACATATTTTAAAATGTAATTCCATGAGAGCCATACAATATGTTTAAAACTAAATACAAGTAAATGTGTGCATTTTATGTAAGATCACACTTTTAAAGTACAATAAGTCTCTGAAAATATTACACCAGGCCTTAAGACACCAATACATCTCCTATTAGGAAAACGGACCAAGTCAGGCTGCTATAGAGTCCTACACAGAAACTACACGCCAGCAGAAAACCTCACCTGAATCACGTGCTGTCCCTCACCTAACATAGAATAAAGAGACCAAAACGCATAACAAGAAGCATGCAGACAAAAACTGAATTGGAAACTGCAACAAGCCAGAGTCTCTGTATGCAGTGTAACAAAGGAAAAAAGAAACATCACACATCCTTATAAAACAAATCAAGAAATATAAAATCATCAGCAGTAAAACTGTACTAACAAAAAGAACATATTTCGAAACAGCTGATGAGTGGAATATCCAATAATTAAAAACTCATATAAAACATTTCCAGATACCAACAAAATATTTCAAAATAGCAGACACAAAGATCCAGTAATGAAAAATAATAAAGATACAAAAATTTTTTTGCTCTGCATACCTGGGAACGTTTGATATCCAGGTGTCCTGAGATTGTTCTGAATTAGCAGGAGGTGGGGTGGTTTGCTTGGAACTTTCTCCTCTCTCAGTCACATACCAGCGCTCTCTCTCACACTGGCTCTCAATGACACACCTATACACACATGCTCTCAGTCACTCACATATACAAATGTTTTTTCTCTCTCACTTATATAGGCTCTTAATTACACATTTACACACATGCTGTCTATCTTTTCACGCTTACACACACACAGGCTTTCAATCACATAAATACATGCTGTCTTTTTCTCTCACACACAGACTCTCATTCACATGCTTACAAACATGTCCTCTCTTTCTCTCATTTACACACAGGCTCTCAATCACATACTCACATGCTCCCTCACCTAAATCAGCTCTCAATCACACAGACACACATGGTCTCTCTCTCTCATTTAAACACAGGCTCTCAATCACATACTCACATGCTCCATCACCTAAACCAGCTGTCAATCAGACACAGACACACATGATCTCTCTCTTACTTATACACACAGGCTCTTAATCATACATACACATGATCTCTCTCACACACAAAGGATCTCAATCATACACACATACTCTTTCAAACAAACAGGTTTTCAATTACAAACTTACACATACAGGTTCCCAATGGTAAACTTACATTCATGCTCTCTCTCTCACAGGCAGGATCTCAATCACAGACATACTCTTTCACATGTACAGGCTCTCAATCATTCACATACATGCAATCTCTCACTCACACACACAGGATCTCAAACACACATGCTTGCTCGCTCATTCATTCACTCTCTCTCTCCCCCTTCCCCCCCCCCCCCGGGAACTCGCGGCAGCAGCAGCCACCTCCCAACGCTAACCTCCTTCATTTTCAGCCCTCGCGGAGGCGAAGGCGGAGTCCCATCGGCCGCGGTTGAAGATTTTCATTTTCCTCCGAGCCGCGCTGCAGTCTTCTTCCCGTCGGACACTAGCGTGCCTGCGCGGGTCTTCCCGCGCAGGCACCCGATGCTCTCCACTTCCTCTTCCGGGCCGCGGGAAGAAGAGAGCACCGGCGTGCAGTAAAAACTGCTTTTCTGTACACCCTCCGACTTAATTCAACCCGGCTCACGGGTTGAAAACCGGACGCTCAATTTTGCTGGCGTCCGGTTTCCGAACCCGTGGCTGTCAGCAGGTTTGAGAACAGACGCCGGCAAAATTGAGCGCCAGCTGTCAAGCTCGCTGATAGCCGCCGCTCCTGTCCAAAAAGAGGCGCTAGGGACGCGCTAGTGTCCCTAGCGCCTCTTTTTTACCACGGGCCCTAATTAAAATAAATTAATTTATTGAATTGCACGCACCGGGAGACCGGGCGCTCGCCCGCTCTCCTGCGATTTTTACAGTATCGGCCCATTAGCTAGGTAGCACCAATATTCAGCGATATTCAGTTCTGAATGGAGATTGGCCCTTCAGCTGTCAGTGAATGGCCAATCAGGGAAGAACTGAAATGAATACATTAATATGTTATTGCCAGGTGTTCTCAGAGCTTGTGGCTCTTATGTATTAAGTGGGCGGGGAATAGGTGAAAGATTACTTCTCTTGCTTTGTGTTGGGGAAATCCTTTAGAAGCTCTGGAGTGGAAGGGTGGGGATTTTTGCAAATATTTTACATTTGGGAGGGGGTGAGATTGGCCCCACTTACATGTTAATTTTTTTATGTGATTAGGGAGTGGAGAGAGGGGTCTCCACCTAAATTTTTTATTTCACCATTATTTAATAAGCCAGTGAACCACAAAATTATCTGGATAACTTTATTTGTAACATAGTAATGACAGCAGAAAAAGACCAAATGGTCCATCCAGTCAGCAGAACAAGTTTCCTATGGTAGCAATTGCCACTTTATGCAATGTTTCTGTTAAGGGTAGTAACTACTGCCACTCCATGCAGGATACCCCCAAGCCTTATGTTAACGGTAGTAATATTTACAATCAAAACCAAGTAACTGTTAAACTCATTATAAAATTACTGCTAGCAACATTTTTACAGGATGAGCAGCCGTCTTGATAATTCAGACAATGCTAATTAAAAACATGCTTTGCTTTTGGACTTGGCCGTAGAAGCAGTCCTGTGCTTTATCCCTAATGTCTGCACATCAGTACCCCGGATCATAAACGTCAGGGCCCAGCGTTGGCTGTCATCTGAATTAGGTGCTGTCCCAATGAAGCGGCGCATGGAACTTAGTTCTGCTCCTGAGAGCAGATAAGTTTAAAAACAAAGGGTTTAGGTGAGATGGGGTTTAGGGGTTGGGGCGGAGAGAGGAAGGGTAGTTAGGGGTTGGAGAAGTTCCTTCCCAGTCCACTCCTTTATTGGAGCGGACTGGGAGGGAACTGGGGAAGGGCCAATTGCGTTGCTGCGCGCTTTTAAAGAAAATCCCCCCTTGTGCACGTGAGTGGGAACCCACGCGTACATGTGCACCCCGATATAAAATCTGGCACGCATGTGCACGCGGGTATTGGATTTTATAACATGCATGTGACAACATGCGAATGTTGTAAAATTGGCGCATCCTTTTTAAAATTTTACCTCTTACTGAATATTGACCTCATAGAAAATACTTGCATGTCTAGGGTAGTTTTGAGACTGCCTTGAAGGGCAGTTGAAATATTGTACCCAAGGGCCTGCAAGCTGATTTTCAAAAGGAAGCTCCCATTTTACCTCTGAAAATTCAGGCTGGCAGAGGGAAGTGGGGACTTTGTACTTTGCACCTGTTTGAAAATCCCTATGTGTGCTTTCCTTCCCCCAATCTAATCCTTCCCCTTTTCCCCCACGGGTTGTGCACTTTGACCTGCAGTGAACGGGGAGGGGGTGGACAATCATCAAAGGCCTCTTCTATGCAAGTAAATGCCCGCTTAAACACATAAAAACATTTTGAAATTTGCCCTCATTGTTGCAAAGTCCACGGCTACTTTTTACCCGGTGTCTCTGCAGAGATTTTCAAAGTGAAAGGATGAGCATACTTTTACTTTGAAGACCACTGCAGGGACAAAGTATCCACAGGCGTTTGCACCTGTTTTTTTCTGTAAATGTCTTTATCACAGAAAATAATAGTCACGGATTTGGAAAATACGATCTACGTGCATTATTTTCCACCCTCCACCTAAACCCATGCCCCAGGAACATTTCCTCCTAACGTGGCTTAAAAGGACGCCTGATGAGGGACACCGTGAATACTTTCAGCAGAGTACAGAGCGGCACGTTTCAGTCAGGCTCTTTAACCAGATTAAATCGGTATGTCCCTGCATAAATGGCTTTTGAAAATTGACCTCTCCAAGACCAAAATAGCCCATCCCTACTGCCTTGCTAAGATTCATCCACTTTGGGGCATTTAAATTCCCATATGCAACCCAAAGCCACCTCCCTCCCCCATGTCTTTTACCTGACGTGTCAGATAATAGCTACCGCCTAAAGATAGTTTGGCAACACTGCCTGTATTTTGCCTGGCGTTAAAGCAACTGAAGAGGGAAATGAGTCTTCAGGTTTCTCCAGGTTATTGACAGTTAAAATATCTAGCGTTAATCAACAAGATGAGGGTTAGTAGCACCAAGGCAGTAAACTGTATTCAGACTAATAGAATACTGTAGGATTAAGGGAAACAAGAGAGGCAAAACAATTTTTGACAGTGTCAGAGCTGTGAAATACTGAGTCAGAGTACACAAAATTCAAGTTGGGAGTAGACAAATGTCTTCTACAGAAGAAAAAAATGGACACGTGCTGTATCTGTGCAGTAGTGTGCCTCAAGGAAGAGTTTGCTTGCAGCATTCAATTCCCAGAGGCTAGCACTACATTCAGCATGCCCAACAATCCTGCAGTTGCATTCTGTGAAAAGTGTCATTGTAAATACTACATATTACATTGTTTTGGGGAAACCACAATAGATGGGAGATGGTGAAGTGAGGATCTGCCTGTCAGTCTGCTAGAATTAATGTATGAAATTGTTTATTTTCATTTGGTTCCATAGACCTGGTGAGAAAAACCAAATGGCCAATTTTTGTGCAGGCCTCAGAACATCCAATCACGTAACACTATATTGCTAGCAGGATGTTGCGGGCAGAGCTGGAAGCCCTGAATATTGGAGATCGAATTTGCTCTCTTATTTTAAATTGGTGTGAAAATGTACGGCTCAGTGTGACAAACTCTCTTTACTAACCCTTCCTCTCTCTCTCTCTCTCTTGTTTAGGGGATGAGCGCCCCCAGGAATCCCCAGCCCCAGCAGAAGTGCAGATGCAGGGAGGGGCAGAAGTCAGTGGAAGAGGGAATCGATGCTGCAGGAAATGCTCGGTTACGCAGCTCAAGAAGTTCCTATGGGGGGTGGCGGTGATCTTGTGCGTCTGCTCATCCTGGTCGGGCTCCACCCAGCTTGCAAAATCAACCTTTAAGAAATTTGATGCCCCCTTCACTCTCACATGGTTTGCCACAAACTGGAACTTTTTATTCTTTCCTTTGTATTATATTGGACATGTGTCAAAGTCTGCTGAAAAACAATCACCACAGCAAAGATACAGGTAAGATAGTTTTCTGTTCACGGTTTTCCTATCCTGACCCTTTTCTGAATGTTCTCTTCCTAAATTACAGGAGCTGGTGTTTTATTCAGATGTAAATTTGTTGAAGTGAACTTGCCTATACTCTCGCCTTGCATTCAGTCCTCGTTTCTCACAGCATGCATCCTGAGGATCTTCCAATTTAGATTTTTATGTTGTCACTGTCAACTGGTATGATTGCTTCTGCCTCTGCTTTACAGCCTACAATATGCAATATTTTATAGGAAAATTAATTATTCTTGTTCTAGGCTTTGCAAAAAAAAAAAAAAATGTTTCCTTTATGCACTTCCTTGTCTCTATTTTTTCTTGCCAGTCTTTTTGCCATCTGTCATCTGCAATCATTTGTTTCTTTTTTCTGCAGTCTGATGCAAGATGGGCCTCCACTTTCTTTCAGATATAATTGTGGAATAATAGGAGGGATGATGATTAGACTTATAAAAATGTGACTTCACAACTGAACTGATACACTGAGAGGAGTAGGTTGGTAACTATGTTGGCCTAGCAGTAATTTACATTGTACATTCCTTTTTGCAAGCTAAACATTTGGCAAAATACCAAGTTCCTATTCTCCAGAGAATGCTGTGCAGGGAATGTAAATTTGGAGATGTCATCCTGGTTGAGCCGATAGGTCAGAATTTTACATTCCCCCATACTAGAAATTCACCACAGGAGTAGGTATTTAAAGATCACTGTCAGCGGCATAAGATTTATCCCGCTAACTTGCAAGGGATATTCAGCAGCACAACTATGCTGCTGAATTTTCCTGACTAAATCACTAGTTAGCTGGTTAAATCTTATCTGGCTAACTTTAGACCTGCTATTGAACAAGTCTAACTTATCTAGTTAACTTGTAAGTTATCCTCCCAAATTCAGAGTTTTGAATATCCTTGGCACTTATGTTATCTGGCTAAATTTTAGCCAGATAAATCAGTATGTATTTATTTTATGTATTTAAAAAATGTATATACTGCATAACCTGTCCAAACAATAAAAGCAGTTTGCAACAGTTCACATGCATAAATACATTTAATAACTAAAATATGTAAAAATACAAAATAAAACATAAAAAGAAACCAAACAGCAACTAGCCAGTCGCCAACCATTCTATCCCTGCCATCAATCCTACAGTCCCCATCTTCTGTCACTGCACAAATTTAAGAAATAAATGTGGCTTAGCAAGTTTTTGAAACCTCAAATAATTAGATTCATTCCTAATCGACAAAAATAAATCATTCCGTAGTAGAGGAGCAATAGCAGTAAAAGCCTGTTTGAAACCGCTGCTAGTTCTAAATTTAAATCCATGTGACAGCTCTAACTGCGCAGACTGTGGATGCACAAATAAGTCCTTTATGCCAGAGCAGTTTGGAAGATAAATACTGTGGACCATTCAAATGTAAGCCACAAAAAAATTAACATAATCAACTTAAATGTTGCCTTCTTCACTACTGGTAACCAGTGCAATGAGGTCAGCAAAGGGGAAACTCTGTCCCTTCTAGATTTCCCACATACAAACCTTGTTGCACTATTCTGGATCAATTGTAATTTCTACATTAAATATACTTTTAACTCTACCAGAAATAATAACCAAAAAAGCATTCATATTTTTAATTTAACATTAGCCAGACACCCCTGAAGCAGGGACAGATGAAACATGGCGCTTTGTTGGGTTCCTTTCTTCATTGAAATGAATATTTTACACTATTGTGAAGTTGCTGCATTGAAAGGGCTCAGAGAGTATAGAGGGAAGTAAATTCCTTTTCCTTCTTATGGACTTTATAAAATATTTTTTATCTGCAATTATCAAAATTTCTAAAAGAAATGAGGCATTCTTAGCGAGATTTATGATTATTTGTGGCTCGTAGTATTCAATAAAGTGAACATGATTCTCAGTGATACATGGGTGGTATGAATAATTTCTCTATAATTTAATTTACTGCGGTGTCGTTCTGCAATAAGAGATTTATATAAGAAGCAATGCTTTTTGGTTATTATTCACATAGGTGTAGCTCACATTTTTTTGGCTCATTTGTAGGGTTAACTCTACCAGCAAACCATTACGATAGTCCAGGGTAGCCATCACCAGTGACAACACTAACAGTTTCACTGCCCCCACTATTCAAACAATCTTCAAGTAATGAATTCTCTTCATTATATAGATAAGCTTTTCTACATATTTGATTTACAAATATCTCCAAAGAGAAGCCCACCCATATATTCATCCAGTTTAAGCTGCAAGGGTGAGAGAGATTTAACAAAATATTCCCTATACCCAACATCTCTGTTTTAGATGTATTTAAAATCAACAGGCAGGCAGAATACTATCCATGCAACCTCTCAATTGGACCAATAGTTCCTATAGATCCTATTCCATTGGCACAAACAACTGGATATCATTGGCATATATATATAGCTGATATATCCAGTTCCTGCAAGAGTACAGCCTAAGGGCACATGAAATCATTAAACAATATGGGTGAAAAACAAGACCCCCAAACTGTGAGCACTCCTTATCTATCTGAATCATTTGAATGCCACCATTCAAAAAAGAAGAAATCCCTCAACCCAGCCTGAAAACATCTGTCAACTAGAATCCCATGATTCGCTAAGTCAAAAGAACTAGAAAGATCTAAAAAAAAAACAAAAAACAAGCATTCCTGACTTCCCCTACATCCAGTTGTCATAATACATCATCTACCAATAAAATAAAAAACCCCTTCAGTATAATAATCCAAGTGAAACCCTGACTGAACGCTAGAAAGTTTCCCCCAAATTTTCCAGAAACTGCAAAACCTGATTCCCCACCATTTTTTCTAACAACTTGGTAAAAATGGAAGGTGAGACACTGGTCTATAATTTTCACAAAATGTGAGATCCAAATGTGCTTTCTTGAGTAAAGGAAAAACTACAGAGTTCTTCAAACCCACTGGTACCGAGTCTTCTCTTAGAGATAAATTAACAAACTCCCTCAAACAATCTAAAGCAACATAATTTCACTAAAATTTAGATGGATAAAGTAGGGATATTTTGGGATATTTGGAAGCAGCTGAATAAGTTATTCAACTATGTTAGAACGAAGGCCCAAGAAGGCGTAAAGTTGTCCGGGACCTTGTTCCGGGATAAATGTAACTTAACCGGTGATAGTTAAACAACAATTAAAGAACCAAAAAATTCCAAAGTGGAATTCGCAGACCAGTTCCCCACGCCATGCACAAGTGAAAATAATGCTGGTCTTGCCAGCTGATCCTTGAACTCCTTAAAAGAAGTATTTCAAATTCTAGGCCTTTAGGCCTAAAAGTCTTTTGCCACTCCCGCTACTAAAAAAGTTAAAAAGTAATTGTCAGATTTGCAGTATTATGCCACTCTTTCCCCCCCCCCCCCCAAACCCCTGCTAAGTTGACCCTAACCCTAACTCTTCCGCTCCACCACACCCCAAACCTCTATTCACAACTGGGATCTTGGAACTTGCATCTGGCTTTTGGTGTATCCAATATTGCTCTGACAGCAATTCTGGTCATGTAAGAGTATGCTTTTACAGCAATGCTGGTAGCTCACATGACCAGTGCTGGTATTAGGACAACGTTGGACATACCAACAGCCAGATGAGGTTCCGAGCTCCTGGTTGGTGGATTATGAATGAGATGGGAGGTTAGGGTCAACTTGATGGGGATCAGTGGGAGTTGGAAAGGAGGCAAAATGCTGCGGTCCTGACATTAATTGTTTTGGGACTTGCTTGGGGGGGGGGGAGCAAATGGCTTTCCGGTAGTAAAGGCCCGCAACGTGAAATACTTATTTTGGGTGGCTTGGGGGAGCTTGGGGATTGGCCAACAGAATCATCATTCTTTTCACTGGGGTGGGAGATCAAACCATGAGAGGGTTTTTTTTTTCTGCATTTACTACTTATTCAGCAATATTCTGGATAACGCTGCAGCCTAACTGATGATACTCAAATCTAGCTAGTTAGGTTTCAAAGTTATACAGGTAGATTTACCCGGATAACTTTATTTGGGGATATTCAGCATGAAGTTTATCCTGCTGAATATCCTTGATAACTTATCCTGCTATCTACAGCTGGATAAATTATCAATTGTACAGTTTTTTAAATATTAGTCTCTTTCTTTACCCTCTAAAGAGCCTGAAAATAGTGTGTGAAAAGGAGGAAGACATATGTGATGTTACATCTGTTCTCTATAAGACCCTCCCCCTCCTGGGTCTATGATGCAAGCAGTAAGGCAGTAAAGTTTCACTATCAAGTCAAATTGGAAGCCATGTTTGGTCTTATTTTTAGAGGAGATTAATAACCCAAAATATGGGAAACTATTAGCAAGGCCACCCAATGCAAACTATTATACCAGATAATCTTACCTGAATGTTTGGCTGAATACAACTGATACATGCTGGAAGAGATGTAATTTTATGGAGGATTTTATACACGTGTAGTGGGATTGATGTTATAGAGAGGAATTTTGGAACAGAACATTTGGAACCACAATAGGTTCAAAGCTGTCCTTCCAGACTTCATGGATCTTGATGACATTTCTCCCTGGAAATGAATACAGTGATGGTAATTTTCAAACATCTCACATAACTTATTCTGTAAACATATGCGGAAGTTGCACCAATTTTTAATGGGGACTTGTATGCATAAGTCCCCTTTGAAAATTATTCCTGCAAATCTATCCCATATGAGTTACCTTGCAAGGAGTAATTTTCAAAAGGAACTTCTGCAGGTAAAGCAGTATTTTACACGCAGGTGTGTACTTTTACACACATTGCCTGCCCAATATGTGTGTAAACTTACATGTATATGTCATGTTCACGTGTATAGCAGAGGTGTTCCTAGGACTGAAGTTACAGCATGGCTTAGGTTTACACACAGAGGTGGCAATGTTCCCCCTAAGGATTGGGTTGTTATGTTTGTGAACAAAAATGTTTGGTTACATTACGCTCTTTGGGATGTGGCGGGAATGGGATCAGCTGCGGCCAGACTGGGCCAGTTCGCTCTTTGAAAAGTCTTGAGAAATTGGCCAATATATACACATTCACCTAAAATTACAGCTCCTCTTTGGAAGGTCTAACTTTTATTGATATGCTTACATGCACATTTAAAAAAAAAAAAAAGTATCAGGTGGATTTTCAAGGGAGCTACTCCTGTAAATGCAGCATTCTATCAAACCTGCCTCTGTGTTTAATTCTGGGTGTTTACTCACATAAAGGTAAATTTTAAGATCTGCGTGCGGGTGCCCATGTGCGCGCAGTTCCCAGTGCACGCACATGGATGTGCCGATTTTATAACATGCATGCATGATTTTATATTGGTGCACACATGTGCGCACGAGTGCTGTCTCGTGCACGTAAGTGGGGGAGGGGGTGTGAGATTTTAATAGGTATGCGCGGCGACGCAATAGGCCCCTTTCCCTCCCAGTCCGCTCTATCTCTAGGTCATCAAGACCCTCCTGGTTCTTCAACCTGAACTCTCCCTACTTTAGCCAGACCCTCACCCAGTCAGTATTTGCCAATGAGGACTTTTATTCTCACTTACGCCAGATAACGACTAGGTGCAAATAAATGCAAGTAAGATACTTAGGCGCATCACTTTGGCAGGTTGTAAAATAGCAATGTGCGTGTCTAAAAGTTGTCCCCCTTCCACGAATGCCTCTGGCCTGCCCCTTTTTTATAGACGCATATTTTTGCTCGTGAACCCCTTTCATACCATGTATGTTACAGTTCATAGAATAATAGCATGTCCTCATGTGTGTAAGACCTAATTTTACACATGCAACCTTTTGAAAATTCACCTTTAAATGAATTCTTCAGTGTTTACTGAAAAGGATGTTGGGGAGATACCTGTGCCAGAAATGGTATTTAATGATGATGATTCAGAAGGGGGCGGACCAGGGGCTTTCTGGGGCAGGGTCAACATTTATGTAAGTAAGTTGCTATTTTATAAGCAATTTAAGCATGTAAATTTGGCAGTGTACTCATATATATTTATACCTGCATTATATCTGAAGCGATCGTAAACGTCTGAAAAGTGAAATACTGACTGGGGAGAGGTCTGGGTAAAATGGGGAGAGTTCAGGCTGAAGAACCAGGTGGGTCTCGATGACCGGCAGATGGACTGGGTAAATTGGTAAAACTGGCGATTTCATTGCTGTGTGCGTGTTAGAAAATCTCCTGACTTACATGCAAAAAAAAAGCCGATTTACAGGGTGTAGGGGATTAAATGCATGTAAATTATGCAGGGAAAATCTCTATGCGTATATTTTTAAAGTTAAACATAACAATACATGAGTACAGCAATTGTGCGCTACTTATCCGGATAAATTCAGATTTATCCAGCTCAATCTTGAAAGCAGCACTTATCTGGACAATTTCTGATCTATTCGGATTAGTAGAGACACTTATCTGGGCAAGGTCCAATTTATCCAGCTAAGAAGCAACAAATTCTCTACTTAGCCAAATAAATCTTAAAACACCACTAATCCAGTTAGCTTACTGCGTTTTAGACTTAGGGCCTGATTCTTTCAGAATTTTATCGCAGTGCACGATATTTGCCAGTTTCCCTTATCACGGTGCACGATAGTTTCAGGAGGGGGGGGGGGGGGAGAGAGAGAGAGAGAGAGAGAGAGAGAGAGAGAGAGAGAGAGAGAGAGAGAGAGAGAGAGAGAGAGAGAGAGAGAGAGAGAGAGAGAGACTTACTATAGTGCCTATGCCCTACATAGGTATTTTAACCCCTATGGGAGGGCCACCTACTAACTCGGGGTGGGGATTAGGTATGAGCGTCGGGGGTTGGGGGCCACTTTCGCATTCCACATGAGACCTACGGACAGAACAGTGGTCTCTAGTGCAGATTTGCTGGCCGTCGGAGTGAGGACGCTCACTCCAAGCGGAGATTTGGCCAACGTTCTCTCCACCTAGCATGTTGTTGCCCAGGTAGAGTGTCCATCAAGCTAGGTAGAGAGAACGTTGCCCAAACCACTTCTTGGAGTGAGCGTCCTCACTCCGACAGCCAGCAAATCTGCACTAGAGGACCACTGTTCAGTCCGTAGGTCTCATGTGGAATGCGAAAGTGGCCCCCAACCCCCGACGCTCATACCTAATCCCCACCCCGAGTTAGTAGGTGGCCCTCCCATAGGGGTTAAAATACCTATGTAGGGCATAGGCACTATAGTAAGGTGCTCTCTCTCTCTCTCTCTCTCTCTCTCTCTCTCTCTCTCTCTCTCTCTCTCTCTCTCTCTCTCTCTCTCTCTCTCTCTCTCTCTCTCTCTCTCTCTCTCTCACGCAGCTCCACCCCCTGAATACCACATAACTAATTTGCATTCGCAAATTGCGTTAACAGCTGTTAACGTGAATTTATCGCACGCGGTAAAGTGCTTGGGAAATGAGGCCCTTAGCCAGATAAGTAGATAAATCTTATCTGGATAAGTGCAATAGGTATTCATTCATTATTTTTCCATGCACATGCATTTACATGTATTTTATAACTTGCGTATATCATATATATGCAGGTAATAAACTACAGGAGTAGATTTTCGTGCATCCATATACACATGTATATGGGCGTGTGCATGCATGTTTCAAGTTAACCTCCCTGTGTACATATTTTGGGTGCAAAATAATTGTAACATCGTGCACATAATAAGCCAGAATTACACATGGAGGCAAGTATTTTATAAAGTATGCACGTAAACCATTCTGAAAATACTTATTTGCACAATAGTTGGATTCACCAGGTCACTGATACTTTACACCAATTTTCACAGATCTTTACCACATCATCCAGACTTTTAGCACTTCACCCTGATCCCCCCCACCAGTTTACCTAGACCACCCACCCAAAAACTGTAGATTAAAGACAAGCCCCAATTCAATTGTGTGAGTCAATTAATAGATACAAAAATATTCAGACAAATTTGGTAATGTATGCATGTTTACCTCTAAGAAAATAGCAATTTGCATATGTACTTCTGAACCCCACCCTAGAATGCTCCCAGATCTCCCCCTTTTTCCCGTTAAAATTTCACATGATACTGCAAGTACATGTATACTCTTGAGGTTTATATAATAGCATATGTGAGTGTACATGCTATTTTTATGTGTGCAATCCCCATGTAAATCTTTGAAAATCACCTGTCAATAGATTTGCAAGTTTATGTTGGCTGTAATATCACACATCATATTCTGTACTGCCTCCATCCTGTCTCTGATCCATATTGTTCCAAAAATGACTTTCCTAGAGATTCAGAGAAATTGCACGAGACTAGCTTAAATAATGTCTTTGAATGTTAGGACTGTGTATTTCCAATATCAGGCAAGGTATGCAGTCTAAGAGTAATCCTAGACTCAGACATGACTATGTGTCTGTAGGTAATAATTGCACTACAAACATAGATTAAGTATTAACTGGGACCTCCAAACTTACAAATTCTTGTTTTAAGAATTTATTAATAACTCATAGAAACAACGGCAGAAGAAGACCAAACGGTACATCCAGTCTGCCCAGCAAGCTTTCACTTTTTTTTTCCCATACTTGTCTTTTTCTCTTGTCCCTTGTAAGTGACTTTTTGTTCTATTTCCCTTCCACCCCCGCCATCGATGTAGTTAGCAGTGCTGAAGCTGCATCTAAGTGAAGCATCAGTGCTGGAGCTGCATCTAAGTGAAGTATCTAGCTAATTGTTTAGGGGTAATAACCGCCGTCATAGCAAGCTACCCCCACGCATGTTTATCCAGCCTGTGTAACTCAGTCCTTGTTGGTTATTGTCCGAATATAAATCCACGCCCTGCCGTTGAAGCAGAGATCTTTTCATCATTCCCCCTGCCATTGAAGCAGAGAACTATGCTGGATATCATTGAAAGTGAAGTATTAGGCTAATTTGGTTTGGGGTAGTAACCGCTGTATCAAGCAAGTTACTCCCCTGCTTTTTTGTGGATGCAAATCCTTTTTTTTCCATTTCCTCTTGCCGTTGAAGAATAGAGCAATGTTGGAGTCATATGTAGTATCTCCAGGTAGTAGCCGTCATTCCCGCGAGCCGCCCCCATGCCTCTTCACTTCATTCACATCTTCTATACTTTATGGATCCACAGTGTTTATCCCACGCCTCTTTGAAATCCTTCACAGTTTTGGTCTTCACCACTTACTCCGGAAGGATGTTCCAGGCATCCACCACCCTTTCCGTAAAGAAATACTTCCTGACATTGGTTCTGAGTCTTCCTCCTTGGAGTTTTAAATCGTGACCCCTGGTTCTGCTAATTTTTTTGCAATGGAAAAGGTTTGTCGTTTTCTTTGGATCATTAAAACCTTTCAAGTATCTGAAAGTCTGTTTCATATCACCTCTGCTCCTCCTTTCCTCCTGTGTGTACATATTTAGATTCTTCAATCTCCCTTCATAAGTCATTTGATGAAGACCCTCCACCTTTTTGGTCGCCCTTCTCTGTACCGCCTCCATCCTGTCTCTGTCCCTTTGGAGATACGGTCTACAGAACTGAACACAGTACTCCAGGTGAGGCCTCACCAAGGACCAGTACAAGGGGATAAGCACATGCCTTTTCTTACTCGATATTCCTCTCTCTATGCAGCCCAGCATTCTTCTGGCTTTAGCTATCGCCTTGTCACATTGTTTCGCGGACTTCAGGTCATTAGACCTTATCACCCCCAGGTCTCTCTCCTGTTCCGTGCACATCAGCCCTTCACCCCCCATCGAATACAGTTCTTTCAGATTTCCACACCCTATATGCATGACTCTGCACTTCTTGGCGTTGAATTTCAGCTACCATATCTTCGACCATTCTTCCAGTTTCCTTAGATCCCATCTCATTCTCTCCACTCCTTTCGGCGTGTCCACTCTGTTGCAGATCTTAGTATCATCCGCAAAAAGACAAGTCTTACCTTCTATCCCATCCGCAATGTCGCTCACAAAGATATTGAACAGGACCGGACCCAACACCGATCCCTGCGGCACTCCGCTTAACACAGCTCTCTCTTCAGAGTAAGTTCCATTCACCACTACACATTGTCTTCTGTCCGTCAACCAGTTTGTAATTCAGGCCACCACCTTGGCACTTACTCCTAAGTTTCTTATTTTATTCACCAGTCTCCTGTGCGGAACCGTGTCAAAAGCTTTGCTGAAGTCCTAGTAGATGACATTGAGCGCTCTTCCTCGATCCAATTCCTTGGTTACCCAGTCGAAAAAGTCAATCAGATTTGTCTGACAGGATTTTCCCCTGGTGAATCCATGCTGCCTCTGGTCCAGCAATTCTCCTGACCTTAGATAGTACACTGTTCTTTCTTTCAACAGCAACTCCATTACTTTTCCCACCACCGAGGTGAGGCTAACCGGTCTGTAGTTACCAGCCTCTTCTCTGTTCCCACTCTTGTGAAGCAGGACCACCACCACTCTTCTCCAATAACTTGGCACCACTCCAGTTTCTAGGGATTTATTGAACAGGTCACACAGCGGACCTGCCAGCACATCTCTGAGCTCCCTCAGTATCCTGGGATGAACCTCATCAGGCCCCATGGCTATGTCCACTTTCAGTTTCCCCAGCTCTTCCCATACATTCTCTACTGTAAATGGAGTTTCATCTACTTCATTTCCCTCCAATTCCTTGTTAACTAGCAATGGTCCTTCTCTGGGGTCCTCTTTAGTGAACACAGAACTGACGTATTCGTTTAATATTTCTGCCATTTCTTCGTCTCTCTCCACATATTGATCCTTTTCACCTTTCAATTTCACTATACCACTTTGAACTTTTCTCCTTTCACTGATGTATCTGAAAAATGTTTTGTCACCTCTCTTTACCTCTTTGGCAATCCTTTCTTCCGCTTGACTTTTTGCCATCTTGATTATTTTCTTTGTCTCCTTCAGTTCCACCAGATATTCTTCTTTGTGTTCCTCCCTTTGAGATCCTTTATATTTCTTGAATGCTGTTCTTTTTGCCTTTATTTTGTCAGCCATCTCCTTTGAGAACCAGATAGGTTTCATTCTTCTTTTGCTTTTCTTTACTTTTCTAACAAATAGATTAGTTGCTATGGTAAGTGTTCCTTTAAGTTTGGTCCACTAATTGCTCCACTTCTCTCTCGTTCTCCAAGCCTACTAGTTCTTCCTCCAGGTATTTCCCCATTTCATCAAAGTCTGTGTTTTTGAACTGCAAAACTTTGGTCCGTGTGCTTTTTCTCCATATCCTTTTCGTGATATTAAATCATACCGTTTGATGATCACTGGTACTGAGGTGGGCACCCACCTGGACATCAGAGACATTATCTCCATTAGTGAGCACTAAATCTAGTATAGCTCCCTCTGTCATGGGTTCCATTACCATTTGTTTGAACAAAGCTCCTTGCAGGGCATCCACTATTTCTTTACTATTGTTAGATTCTGCAGATGGGATTCTCCAGTCTACATCTGGCAAATTAAAGTCTCCAATGATCACCACTTCTCCCTTCTTCCCCATCTTTTGGATTCTTCAACCAGATCTCTGCCAAGCTCTTCCTTTTGGTTTGGAGGCCTGTAAACCACTCTAATAAAAATTGATGCCCCATCTTTTTTTAGGTTGGCCCATAGTGCTTCTTCTTTGCCCCATCTTCCTTGCAGCTCAGATGCTTGAATATTGTTTCTGATATAAAGAGCCAGTCCTCCCCCTTTCCTATCCTCTCTGTCCTTTCTTAACAAGTTATAGCCTGGTATTGCCATATCCCAATCATGAGATTGCGTGAACCACGTCACCGTGACAGCAACAACGTCCAAGTCCGCCTCCACCATAAGGGCTTGAGGATCTGGGATTTTATTGCCCAAATTACGAGCATTTGTGCACATAGCTTTCCAGCTTTCCTTGTTCAGGTTACTGCTGTTCCTGGACTCCTTTTGTGACCTCTTTAGTTGAGTTTTGATATCCACTTCTCCCTTTCCCTTTGCATTTGTGCAAAGGAAAGGATTAATGCCTCTGATGACAGATTCATCCAGCACAATGAGCTTTTTCCTTTGGTTACTGATCTGGAATTTCTGTATGCATTGGGTTTCTTCTTCCTTTTCAGTTAACACTTCAAT
This sequence comes from Rhinatrema bivittatum, assembly GCF_901001135.1. Lineage (NCBI taxonomy): Eukaryota > Metazoa > Chordata > Amphibia > Gymnophiona > Rhinatrematidae > Rhinatrema > Rhinatrema bivittatum. The sequence goes on from NC_042617.1 coordinate 158,263,226, forward strand.
CTTTTTCTCAAGAACTTCTTCAGTGTTTGATACAGAGAAGACCTGTTGTGCTTGTTGCACTTGATGCAGTGTATGTCTCTGCATCACAGGTCTAATTTTACCAGAGCCCACTATATTTCTGTTGTTTATTGAGTTCCTTCGTGCCCTGTGTGAGTGGGGGGGGGGGGGGGGTAGACTTGTGGGCTGCACAGCTGTCAAGAACGGGTGCCTGTGGGTCACAGGTCTTATCCTACCTGAGCCCACTGTAAATCTCTTTTTCCTTGACTTTTGTTTTTTTTGTGGTATTGGGGAATTAATTCCTGAATATTGTAAAGTGGGTGAAATTTTCTTCATTGAAGCTAATTCAGCTTTAACTTCAGTCAGCTCCTTTTCCAAGGAAGAGAGTTCTGAACAAATGGGGCAAGCCCTACGTTTCCAGATGATTTCCCTCAGAATAAAGGCTCCACAATAGTTACATTGGATTGTCCTCATTTTGGTAATTTATTTGATGGATAACACTTAGGGAAATACTAATTTACTGATTTATCTTGTTGCCAATTATGAATTTAGGCAGACTATATTAGAAAAACAAACCTAGGGGTGGGTGGGCAGAGGGGTAGGGTGGGAGGGAGTTAAACAGTTAACCCTTGGGCAAGCTAGGTACAACCAGACCCTTCTGGAAGTTTAGTTTGTCCTTTGTTTTAATTTGTTTACCCAACTCTTTATGCCCCAATATTCTTATCTAAACAGAGATTATTAGTGACACTAAATCTAACTAAGAGATAGATTCTAACAGATACAAAAGCTGTAATGGTTTTTTTTTGTTTTGTTTAAATCTTGAACACAACAGCAGAGATACCCAAAAAGCAACTTAATATACAATAAACTATACAATAAACTATTGTCATAGTTTATTTTTAATAAGAACAAGAATTATCTAAACTTAGAGATTCTATTGAGAGTTTTAATCATACCCATAAGGGAGCTCTGATCGATGTGCTGCAAATGCCCAATAGAGAGCGGCTCTGACCGACGTGCCGCGCATATGCGGGCGAGAGAGTTCTCACAGACGTGCGCAGAAAAGAGCAGCTCTGACCGACATGCCACGCATTCGCCCGTTCCACCCTGGGGTGGCAGCACAATCTGAGGATGGACCAGGCCCCTCCGGCAAAACGAATGATGGTATCCTGGCTGGGTTTCCACCCTGCGGAGCAAAAGCTTGCAGGAAAAACAAGGAGTGGAGGAGGGCTGAGGGAGAGGGAAGGGGTTGTGGATGAGGTGAGAGGGGAAGGAAAGGGAAGATGAGAGGGGATTGAAGGAAAAGGGAAGAGGATATGAGTGAGTAAGTGGGAAGGGTAAGACATTGTGAAGAAGATTGCGGCTCTGACCGACGTGCCGGTCTGACCGATGGAATCTCGCCTGTTTGAACGAGCCTAAAGGCTTGTTAAAGTATAATTGATTAAAATAACACTTCAGTAATTTAGACATCTAGATGCATTTTCACAATTTCTAAAGTAGCACAACATATTATTGACCACAAGTTTAACGGATTTATTTTAGAAAACTCACAGGCTATCTACCCCAAAACTAAGAATAACTTCAGACCTTCTTAATTAAAAGTTAAAGTTTGTTCTCTCACCATGTTGTCAAAGAGTGGTTGATCATTTCTCTCTCTGTGAAGACAAGACATCTGCATCTGTGATCATCAGTATGCAGGTCTGGAAGGTTGAGCAGCTCAGTACAGGCATCTCAGGTCAGTGTCTGTTCTCCAACACCGAAGATCAGGCATTGATGCAGGTAGGCAGATTCAGTAATCTGGCCCTGAGGGTGCTGTCTGTTGGTATTGGTGGGAACTTTCTGATGGCAAGCTGTTTGGATCCTTTGTTTAATTCACTTTTATAGACATGGATAGGCATAATACATGCATAGTCAATTCATATGAATTGTAGGAATATCTGGTGTGGATAACCTTACAGTAGATTATCAGATATAATCAATAACCTTACCATGCAAATTAATTGGTTTTAGGGAGCAGATACAGAGACTATTATGAGGTAGTCAATCAGTTTATTAGCAGCATAAGGTAAAGGTTTCAAACAGTACAGATATTTCTTTTCTTTTTTTGGTTTGTTACAGATTTACAGCACAACCACTGGCATGTAAGATAAGCAGAATTTAAGCATTATCTCTAAGCTTAACATTGCACTTAGGAATTATGCAATGCCAACTAATTAGCCCTGCTGAAAGGTAATTAAACCAGTATTCTCGCCCTCTAAGGAGCACAAGTCCAGGATCAGTCCTGTAACAGGTCACTGTCTCGACAGGACAGGGTAATCCAATGAAGCCCATTTTGGTGGATAAAACCCCAAAAGTCTCAAGGACATCTCCGTGAGATATGACGGCAGAAAAAAAAAAAGGATAAGATATATTAATTGGCCTAAAAACTTTCAAGGGAATAATTGGCAAAACAGTTGCTTTCACATTGCAAGGCAATTGTGCTGAGTAGGAACTCAGTGTAGCTTGCAGCTTTACTGCAATAAGTTCTGTTAATAAAGCTCTCTTGGCAGAGCTTAGGGAATCCATAGAAAAGCCCTTAGTAAAGGCTTTTTCAGATAAATATCTGTTCAGATAATATCCAATGTCAAAGTCCATCTGGGCCTTTTCTCCAAGTCAAACTTCATTGAATATTCAGTTCCATAAGGTTCAATGATGATCTCGGTAGGATGCATTGACTTAGAAATTAGCCATTGCTATTACTAGCATCAGTAGCATGGGATAGACTTAGTTTTTGGGTACTTGCCAGGTACTTGTAGCCTGGATTGGCCGCTGTTGGAAACAGGATGCTGGGCTTGATGGACCCTTGGTCTGACCCAATATGGCATGTTCTTATGTTCTTATGTTACCACCTCCCATAGACACAGGAATGGTGGGATACAAATGATGGCATCTGAACCCTGATGCATAGGAATATTCTTATGCGGGTTAATGAAGTTCAGCAAGCTTGTTAGCAAAACATTTCACAGTTCTGGTGTCCAAGGTTCTCCTCTCACATTGGAAGGGGATGACAACTCTGATATGAAGATACAAGCACAAGTGTTTTCTTCTCTGTGTGAAAAACAGTCCCACATAAAGTTGCCAAAATCATTACATTGCAACAACTCCATGTCTGTATTGCTTTAGGCCTGCAGCTTTTTACTCAGTCTGTGTGCATAGCAACAGGTCTCAAGTTCATGATGCACATCCTGTTTAGGGTCACTGGTATTTACTCTACAGGATGAGGGCCAAGACAGTTTTCTGCCTGGGAGTTTCACACTTTTTATAAGTAAAGAATGTTAAACCTAGAAAACTGCATGATCTTACATTGGCATTAGGGATAAGAGTCCTCCAGTCATTATCCAAGCTCTTTGTTTCAGCAAGGCTGAAGGTAGACAGATTAGTGGCAGTGCCAAGGATATGTTCTATAACCTAGGCATTCTTTCTGCTATGTCTGCATTTCTCAGATAGGTCTCATACAAAAGAATATAAACGTAAATAGCCTGTAATAACAGTGTTTAGGAAAAAATTCAACTAGCATATCAAACATCCCTATAACATGAATAACTTCATTCAAAATAAATGTATTAGAGGACCATCATAAAAATGCCAATGGAAAATGTTCAAAACCAAAGATTAATTGATTTTAATCATAGATCCACTTTACCATTATCTCATTTTTAAAATATGTACTTAAAAATAACCCCAGAATTAGCCCGCTTATATTACAGAACTTTTATTTATTTATTTATTTTCAATTTATTATTTATTGAAATATAACATTTTTAAACAAATGAAATAATCAAGAATTCCAAGGTAAACAATAAAATCTCACATTATTGTTAAATCTCATTTCTTAGGATATCTAGTCCACATCTAGGGAGAGTGGGAGGGCAGGTCAAATATACTGATACATTTCTAATTACAACCAATTTCCTATACTTCCACCGTTTCTACTGATGACTTATCCCTAAGAAATCGCTCTAAATGCAATGGATCAGTAAACACAAACTTATTGTTCTGATACATTATCTGACACTTACAGGGGAATTTCAAATAAAAACTAGCTCCTATATCTAACACTGATTGTTTATGAGACAAGAACTGTTTTCTACGTGCCTGAGAAACATCAGGAAAGACCTGTATCTTCTGGCCACAAAAATTCTGATCTTTAAATTGAAAATATTTTGAGAAGAATAGGTCTTTCTCTTGTCTTAAAGAAAAAGATATTAACAACGTTGCTCTAGAAGGTATATTGTCCATGGAGTCCTCTAAAAAGGTAGAGACCCCAGGACTTTCCATAATATCAATTCCTCCTTCCTGTGTCAGTAATGTTCTTCCTTTTGGGATATAGTACATCTTAGAAAGTAAAGGAATCTGTGTAGAGTCATAGGATAATATCTCAACTACATATTTTTATATAACTCAAAGGCAGAGATTAATCTAGACCTCGGAAAATTTAACAATCGAAGATTACTTGATCGTAACTCGTTTTCTAATAATTCAATTCTAGTATGTAGAATGAGATTATCCTTAATGGATGATGCAACGATAGCTGGAATATTACTAACTGTGGGGTTCAAATTCCCAATTATAGTTTCTATTTTATTAGTCCTGTCTTCTAACTCCACAAACTTTTCCCTGGTTTCCACAGAGAAAGTATGGATCTTAGTGACAGAGCTAGATAACTTCTTATCTATTTTAGTTGTCAACCTCCAAAGATCTAATAATGACACACTTTCCGGCTCTACCTCATTATCTAATCCTTCATCACTTGCATTAAAAATTATGCCAGGGCATTTAACTATTGTATTGGCAACTGCATTCACCCCACTCACACTCATACTCTCTAATTATATATTCCCACTTGGTACTGACAGCCCCTTTACTTCAACAGGGGTTGCACTTCCCAAGGGGTCTATACCTTTGTTAGCCTCAGATGCACCTACCCTTCTTGGCTGTATAGGAGGTTGTGAGGACCTAGGACTTAAGGATATCCCCGAATGGGAATTTCCTTCTAACTATGGACTCCCCCATACGAATTATGTGGGAGTCCATGGGTCCTGTCGTTCTTGGCACCAAAGATATTGGAGATGAAGAAAAATTCTTTGATTTCCGTTTTCTACCCATTATTATACCAAAAATAAATTATCTACCAGGGGCGCGCCCCTTTGGCAGCGCGCCGGTGGTTGCGCACTGCAGGGCCCACGATCTTATAGTGTCCCAGTGGCGCCCGTTGATGACGTCACGGCTCGGGTCCGCCCACTCAGTCTGGGCTCGCTTCTCACCTCGTCGCAGAGAAAGGGTGGTAGGTCTCTTTGCTGCACTCCTGCAGCTTAACGGGTGCCTCTCAGCTCTCTCACTGCCTTCCTCCAAACTCCCCAGTCAGTTGCCGCAGGGCCCACGATCTTATAGTGTCCCAGTGGCGCCCGTTGATGACGTCACGGCTCGGGTCCGCCCACTCGGTCTGGGCTCGCTTCTCACCTCGTCGCAGAGAAAGGGTGGTAGGTCTCCTTGCTGCACTCCTGCAGCTTAACGGGTGCCTCTCAGCTCTCTGACCGCCTTCCTCCACAGAACTTTTATGAAGTCTCAAAGGTACCCACCTTGAAGTCCAGAAGCATTGCAACAACTACCCCGACACAGAACCATGTTTCAAAAAATTCTGCATCAGAGGGTGCCTCTCAACATTATTTATTCTTCCAAAGTCACAGGTGCTGGTACTCTTCTATTACGTGCGAATGCATAAAAGGATGGAGGAAACAATTTAAATGCACAGCAGAAGGGATAATAGCACCATTTCAAATACTGATTGGATGTAGCAACTTCTACATGAAGAACTGCAATTGGTTAAACACAAACATCCATCATTCTAGAAACCATTATCTTGTCTCACGTCTTCCTCTTGTGCAGTCTAATAGAGCCATATAAAAGAATATTCATAATGTTTTGCTCTTCTTATTCTATTTTGGGTTGGTTCAGAGAGAACAAGCTCCTTTAAGATCTGCTCAGAAAATGGTGGTCTGAATTGTCCCTACACATGCTCATCAAATCTATTGAAAGTGCATCCTTTGCTTAATTACACATGCTCTGCAGACTAAAGCCTGTACTGGACCCCGGTGATTTTTAGATGTCATTACAGGCCCTTGTTTTGACCAATATTCATTACCGGAACTCACTTTACACTGGTTTTCCTGTAATTCCTCTCAGTGCTGCACGGCTGCTTTGTGGGAAATCCAGGAAGGATAGCGTGTCTCCTTTATTGGCCTTGTTGCACTGGCTTCCGGTTGCTGAAAGGGTGAGTTTTAAGTTACCAGCGATGACCTTTCATTGTGTCTGCTTTAATGGTCCACGATACAGTTCAACAAAGTTCTTATGGCATTTACCAGGGCAAGCTCTTAGAGCAGCCCAGGGGGTGCGGTTGGAATTCTCATATGGATGGAAATTTAGATCCAGTAAGGCGCTCTAAATGTGACTTTACAGCAGAGGCCCCTCTGGCCTGGAATAATTTACCAATGTTGGCTGTAAATGAATTGAGTTATACAAAATTTTATGGACTACTTAAGGCCCATTTGTTTTCTTCTTGGTTTTCAGAGGAGGGGGCCAGTTAAGTTGATTTTGGGTTGGTTTTGATGTGGTAATTGGTTTTATATTGGATTTTATGGATGTTAAATCTGTAAACAGCTTCTATTATAAATTTTAATGGTTATGCATGTTGACGATGTGGACCCTTGAGCCAGAGTGAGAGGTGAAGACCGCCGAAGGATTCCCTCAGTGGGACTCATCTCCAGGAGGTGGCGTAGATGAGAGGAGGTCTCACAAGGACTGGTTCCGGGGAATCAGGCAGGACGGCCCTCCAAGGAGCGGATAGCCTATGAACACGGAAGAGCCCCCGAGGAGCGGGTACTCAGAGCGTTCACCCAGCGAGATAGGAACCGACCTACACCAAGAGACGGTGTGGAGTCCAGGCAGAAGGTCCGAGGCAGGCAGCAAAGAGACAGTGAGGACCAGGCAGAAGGTCTGGGGCAAGCAGCGAAGAGACAAAGCGAGGACACAGGCCACAGGTCAGGATGGGCAGCAGACAGAGAGGTCAAGAGACAGGCTGAGGTCAGTATTAGAAAGACAGTCTGAAGGTACTACCTGGGGAGACAAACAGACGGACACAGGAACAGAAGGACGCTGGATTAGCAAGATCCAAGGACGAAGGCAGGAAACTTCGGAGGCGAGGATCGGAGAGGCGAAGATACTGGAGGCACGGAGACACTGCACCAAGGCACAGGAAGCACAGACCAGGAGCAACAGAGGAAATCTGTTGCAAAGGCAAAGAAGGAAAGCAGCTGCAGAGTTTAAATACCCCTCTGTAGAGATGTCATCATCCGGGGCCGGCTTGAATCTCCCGCTGCAGCCCCTTTAAGAGGCGAGGCCTCCCGCACACGCGCATCAAGAGAGGCCCCAACGCAGGCCGGGAGAGAGACACCGCTGCAGCCGTGCAGCCCGGCACCCACAGCCCAGCGCGGAGAGGAGGCCGCCACATCGGGGGACCAGCCAAGGTAGGGAGGGCTGGCCGGTCGCGGCCAGATGCCCTAACAATACAGTATATAAATTGTTAAATACAATTGTATTAATCTGATTTAACATGAGGGATCATATTACTCCTCTTCTCTGGTCCCGCCATTGGCTCTCTGTACAATGGAGGGTTAAATTTAAACTTGCTGTGCTTATCCACAATTTTTTAAATAACGTTCCATTGCAATGGATTGTATCTGTCCTACATTATTTTATATCGCCTCCTCCCCCTTCCCCCCCCCCCCCCCCACCAGCTCTGAGAGACTGGCCCATCTGATATCTTGGAAAGGATGATTTGCCTGGGTAAAAATTATCATTTGAAAATTGCTACCCCCTCTCTTGATAAAAGTACCTGCACCATTTCCCAGCATATGGTCTTTTATCCTCACCTAAAAGAGGCAGGAGTTGGGCTAGAAAGGATGGAGCCACTAAACAATGCACAGAAATTGCAACATAGAAATATGACAGCAGAAAAAGACCGTATGACCCATCCAGTCTGCCCATCCATCCAATTAATTTAGAATTTTAATTCTCATCACTTCTTTAGAGATCCCTGTAAGGCTTTCTTGAATTCAGATACTATTTTTGTCTCCACCACCTACACTGGGAGACTGTTCCATGCATCCACCACCCTCTCTGTAAAGAAATATTTCCTAAGATGCTCCGGAGTCTACCCCCTTTCACCCTCATTCTCATGACCCCTTGTTCTAGAGCCTCCTTTCCATTGAAAAAGGCTCACCTCCTGTGCACGGAAACCGTTGAGATATTTGAATGTCTCCATCATATCTCCCCTATTTTGCCTTTCCTCAGGGTATACATGTTTAGATTTTTAAGTCTATCCCCATGTGCTTTAGAACAAAGACCACTGACCATTTTAGTAGCCACCCTTTGGCCCAATTCCATCCTATTTTTATCCTTAAAAAGGTGCAGTCTCCAGAATTGTTCACAGCATTCCAAGTAAGGTCTCACCAGGGACCTGTGCAAGGGCAATATCGCCTCCCTTTTTCTGCTGACCATTCCTCTCCCTATGCAGCCAAGCATCTTTCTGGCTTTTACCATTGCTTTAGCCACCTGTTTGGCCATCTTAAGATCACCAGATACAATCACCCCCAGATCACTCTCTTCCATTGTGCTTAGAAGCATTTCACATCCAGTACATCTCCGTGAATGCTTTATGGTGCCAGTTTGTCTGTAAACATGAAATAACCTGAGGCACCGGAGGGTCCCCAATTTTCAAAGGGAAAGTCCATGGAGAGTTTTTCTTTGAAAGTTTGCCTGCAGGTCCATGGGTAGGAAGTACTCATGGATCTGCATGCATTGCAATGAATTTCAAAATTGCCTCCTCCTGACTTCATGGGCAAAGGTCTGAAACCTAGAAAAGTTAAGTTGGGATGGGTGTCTTAGTGGGGAAAGCAGACTGCAAGCATTCCCTGCCTTGCAACACCCCACTACATTCATGTGGGCATCTACCATAAGCTTAAGGGCCAGAAACAGAGTTTCCTGGCTGCTTAAAAGTTTGCACAGGCTTCCTATTCAGGCTAAAATTATGTTCCAAGTTATTATCCTGACATTTTTTTTTGGAGGGGGAGCTAAATTTTCAAAGACATGCTGAAGGGCAGACGTGCATTCATACTGTTGCAGCTGTGCTGAAAAGTATATGCATGGAAAGAGGGTATTTTATAAATAGGATACTTGGATACATGATCCAATATGCGGGCATACTTTTACACCTGCTCATCAAATCATGGATATTAAATCTGTCTTCTCTTTTGTCTGCAGTTTTTGGATGGGAGGGTCTGGAGGAAGTGGAGGAGGGTGTGGGTGAACTGGAGAAGGTGGTGCTTGAAAGTACACAGACAAGTATTTTCATAAGTGATACACACCTACAACAGCCAACTTTATAAAATATCTGCCGCCATGCATAACTTGAGGGTTATTACCTGCATTTACAATTAATTTACGCATAAAGGGGCGGATTTTAAATGCCCTGCGCGCGTAAATCCGGCCGGATTTACATGCGCAGGGCCCTTGCGCGCCGGCGGGCCTATTTTGCATAGGCCGCCGGCGCGCACAGAGCCCCGGGACGCGAGTAAGTCCTGGGGCTTTCTAAAAGGGGCGGGGAGGGGGTGTTCCCAAAACGACGCGGCGTTTCGGGGGCGTGTTGCCAGCCCGGGGGCGTGGTCGAGGCCTCCGGACCAGCCCTCGGGTTGGGTGACGGCGCGCCAGCAGCCCGCTTGCACGCGCAGATTTACATCTACTTTTAGCAGGCGTAAATCTGCCAACAAAGGTAAGGGGGGGTTTAGATAGGGCCGGGGCGGTAGGTTAGGTAGGGGAAGGGAGAGGAAGGTGGGGGGAGGGCGAAGGAAAGTTCCCTCCGAGGCCGCTCCTAAATCGGAGCGGCCTCGGAGGGAACAGGCAGCGTGCGCTGGGCTCGGCGCGCAAGGGGGTGCACATTTGTGCAACCTGCGCGCGCCGACTCCGGATTTTATAAGATACACGCAGCTACGCGTGTATCTTATAAAATCCAGCGTACTTTTGTTCGCGCCTGGTGCGCGAACAAAAGTACGCGATTGCGCAATTTTTTTAAATCTACCCCAAAATATGTGCATATACTTTAATAAAAATAGTTGCATAAACTATGCAGATTCCTGCATTAAAAAATGTGCAAGTACTGAAACTTACATGAGTATGTTCGGGTTAGTGATGCATGGTATTTTATAAATTGTGTGGCTGATAGCACATCTGCTGAGGCACATTGTTGCAGAAAACCTGAGGCAGTACATGGCTCAGTTTAGTGACTTAATTAATTAGTACAAAAAATCAAACCGATTTACAAATAATTCAAAATAAATAATACAATAACAAACAATACAATTAAAATATAAAGACAAAAGAAAACCAGTACAGTAAACTAAAGTAAAAGTCTAGCCTATCATGTCATAACATAAAAAAGAAGAAAATATAAAATAAAAAAAATCTAAAACCATGAATTTTGAAAGGCTTGAGAAAACAACCAGGATTTGACTTGCTTCTGAAACTTGAGATAGTCCTTCTCCAAACGAACTACAAGAGGCAGAGTGTCCTATAAAATAATAATCCTAGGGGAGGGTAGCCTGAGGAGCTCTTGCTACAAAGAGTGCAGTGGACAGGAGAATTGATGATGAATCAGAAGAATAGAAAGATAGGGTGGAAAAATCGAAATGTAATGCTCTGAACATTAACGGGCGGATTTTCAAAGCCCTGCTCGCGTAAATCCGCCCGGATTTACGCGAGCAGGGCCTTGCGTGCCGGCGCGCGCAGAGCCCCGGGACGCGTGTAGGTCCTGGGGTTTTTGAAAGGGGGCGTGTCGGGGGCGGGACCCGATGACGCAGCGTTTCGGGGGCGGGGTGCGGTGTTTCAGGGGCGTGGCGCCGGCCCTGGGGCGTGGTCCAGGCCTTCGGACCAGCCCCCGGGTCGGAGCACGGCGCGCCAGCAGTCCGCTGGCGCGTGTAAATTTACGTCTGCTTCTCGCAGGCGTAAATCTACGGACAAAGGTAAGGGGGGGGGGTTAGATAGGGCGGGGGGGTGGGTTAGGTAGAGGAAGGGAGGGGAAGGTGAGGGGAGGGCGAAAGAGAGTTCCCTCCAAGGCCGCTCCGATTTCAGAGCGGCCTTGGAGCGTATCTTATAAAATCCAGCATACTTTTGTTTGCGCCTGGTGCGCGAACAAAAGTACGCGAACGCGCTTTTTTTAAAAATCTACCCCTAAGTCATAAGATTATATAGGGTCATTCATCAAAATGTGTTAGGGCGTTAACGCTTGCATTAACGTCATAACACATACGATAATTGTACTATCACTCAGCGCGAATGCAAATTTTTTGAAGGAGAGGGGTTTGGGCAGGATTAATGAAAATGAGGGGCAATATCGCACCATGCAATAGCATAACGCATGCTATTGCAAGGTTTTAATGCCAGAAATAACTACATCTTTTTTCCTGGTGTTAAGCTGTGCGATATGTGCGAAACGGCCCGTAACGTAATTTGTGTTAAAGATTGCAAATTGCATTTCGGCCATTTCTGGGCTTGGGAGGGTGGACAGAGGGAGAGGGAGTTGAGGAGAGAGAGAGATAGAGAGAGAGAGAAAGAGAGCCTCTAGGGAGGCCGTCCCTGTATTCAACTATTTATATGCCTATAGGAGGGCCAGCTAATAGGTCGAGGTGAGGTGTTGGTGGTGGTTTAGGGGCCAGTTTTACATGCAGAATGAGACGTACGAACAGCACAGTACACCTTGGTGAAGATTTGACATCATTTGGCGTGAGGAAAGTCTCACAAACATGAGATTTCTACTATGTTATCTCGCCCTAGCTTGATTGTACTATGTTATCTCGCCCTAGCTTGATGGTACCCTGATATAGAGTCAGTAATTGCTGAGCTTGGAAAGGAAAGTTGCAGCGCTGGAAAAAGAGGCCCAAAGAAGGGATGATAAAATTGCTGAGCCGGAAAACCGCTCGCATAGAAATAACTTACATTTTGTTGGATTCCCAGAAAGCATCCCTGCACAAGATCTGGCTGGCATATTGGAGCGTTGGATCAATCTGTAAGTTCTTTCCTTCAGATCGGGTGGCAGCTGTATCAATTGAGCTTGCACATCGGCTAGGCCCGAAAACGTCAGTTAATCGGAGATCAAGAGCTGTCATTGCAAAGATGCTAAATTATGTGCACAAACTGTGCATCTTGCAAGGTTATAGGGAAAAAAAAAAAAAGAGAAGTTCATTTTGAGAATCGGAAGATTTTAATCTTTCAAGATTCCTCATTGCAGGTCTCCAACCAGCACAAGGAGTTTTCCCCAATGTGCACTGAATTGGTGCTCAGTCAAGAGCGTTTTGCTTTGCAAAACCCAGCCAGACCTCGGGTCAGGCATCAAGAATCCATACACGTCTTCGAGAACGCGGGAGCTGCAGTGGACTTTGTGAAGTCGTTATCAGGAAGTAACTTGAGAACCCCTGTTGTTCAGCACGAGGGTGCACATTGGTACATGTGTGTCGGTGTGCACCCAGGGACACGGCCATTTTATAACTTGCGCATGTATATGTGCGCATATTATAAAATTATCAGGCCGCACGCACGTGTGCCAGATTTTAAGTGGACACGAAAATCCCGCTTTTACTGCGTCAATCATGGGATTTTAAAATGTGCACGCGCCCAGACCATTACCAGTTTACCAGTTCATCCATCAGTTTACCCAGTTAACAAGTAGGTCCTCCAAACTACTCAGAAATGGCTCAATCCTTTTATTTTGTAACTTAGACTTCACCCATAGCAGAAGTACATTTATACAGCACGTGACCTCGGCATGCACCAGGGCACAGATTCTTGACCAGGCCCTGAATCACCCATGCCCGGCCCCTTTTTGGATACTTTTCAGATGTGCACGCAGCAGGTTTTACATGCATATCTGAGTGCTTTTTAAATATGGTCAGTGTGTGCAAGCCCAACTTCTTTGTGAATCCCCTAATTGGTGCACGTGCCGGGTTTTTAAAATACACCTTTAAGGTTTTAAATTGATAACTAGGTGACTCTTATTAGTTTGTGAATGACCAGCAATAAGACCAAGATTAGTCAGTCACTAAAATCAGGGTTAATTGTTTTATACGCTCATCCTTTGGCGTGAGTCAGCATAGTGTGCCCGTATCAAAGTTCCTGTCCCTGTGTGCACAGAATGGGGTGGAGTAGTTTTATGTATAGTGCTATATATTCATCACTGTGATACACTGGTGAAATACAAACACCAGAAAAAAAGGTGGTGACAAATTTAGTAGTCACATTTCTGCATTGTTGTACAACTTTTTTTTATGCATGTTGTATATATTTTTGTTAATCAGAACTCTGTTTGAGGAATACTTGAAAATGACAAGCAGATTTTTATTTTTCAGAAATGTAGCATGACTGAGAGATTGGAAAATGACTTATTCGTGCTCATTTCCTACTAATTTTTTCTCATTGCGACTCTAAAGAGTAAGAAACATGAAGGTAACTGTGAGGCACAGTCTTTCTCAAACAACTCGGTTCTGAACAGACTAAGATGCACAAACCAATTCCTCAAAACTGTAGAGAATCTGCAGTCATCAAATTGGTTTACGAACATTTTTTGTTTTTTTTAAGGAAATGGGACCATTGTGGCAAAATCTGCAGCAGATTCAAGGAAATCCACCAGAAAACTAATCTCTGTGAGGATTTTCTTAAGATCTGCAGCGTAAAATCTGATCAATTTTCCCTACAAGTTTTGGGAAAATATGCTGATTTTTTAAAACACAAATTAGGCTGTAAACTAAGTGATTTAAGTTCAAATAAAAGTACCTAGCACATCTCTACTCTTAATATAAATGTTCCCTTGCCTGCATAAGTCTTGTTATTCGATTGTGTAAGTTTGAACTCACTAGAAGGTCAAGGAAAAACATAGTCAGTATATACTGATTATCATTCCAGTTTCCAAGCCAAATTGTGTAGACTGATTTTCACAATTTGTTGAAAACTAATCTATTCAAGAAAAAGTATATATATATTTTCTATTTCTAAAGTCATTTTTCCATGTTGCACAGTTCATGTACTGGGGCTTGGAAAGCTCAGTCACCTTCCAATTCAAGAAGGTCAAGTTTTATGTCAGAGGCAGGAAAAATCATCTTTATGGGTTCAAGATCTAATCAAGTTACTTTTGCGAGTTAATAACTGGTTTAAAATACATGTTCCTTGACTCACAAAATATTTCATTTAAGGCTCAGGCTCAATTCACCCATTTGGAGCCGAAAGTAGAGGCCATGGTGAATAGCTGTTCAAAAGAGTGGGGTAAATATTTCAAAAGAGTTAAAATAGTAGTAAACGGGCCAATAATAAGCATGTACTGTGGACGTTTGGGGCAGAATCCTTCCGTAAAGTAAAGAATACATATTGGCCTGTGTAGTAGCTTGCCAGCTGGGCCCTGCACGATCTGCTAACATTTTTTGGAACATATTTCTCAGACCTAGATTCTTGCAGTCAAAACAGCTCAGTTCCATCTATTAGCATTTACTTCACATTTAAAGCTTTCAGTTTCTCTCCTGAGGCACCAGGATCATTCTAGTAAGGTACATTAATAGTAAGGATATGCATTCAGGGGAAATGAAATAGGAAATGAACAACGAAATTTCCTATTTCATTTCAGCTCATTTTCAAAATGAAACACTTTAAATTCTGATGAAATTCCATTAGAATTTTGTTTCAGGTTGGAAATAAAAAAAAAGTCACCTGTTGGGCCTAGGCCCGAGGCCAGGGCATCACCTAGGGAATAGTCCGAGGCCCAAAGAGGGGCCACAGCCCACACCTGAATGTGACACCGGAGCTGCCACCAGGGCCTAGCCCTCTTCAGCAGATCCCCTCCGGACCGGGTAAGTGGGGGCCAGGTTTATTTTACCTGGGTGGGAGGGATGGGTGATGGGGACAGGAAGCCTCAGAAGGTCCTGTTTCTTTTCCCCCTCCCCATTAAAAAATGTTTATTTTGGTTTTTTTAAACTAAAGAAACAAAATAAACATTCAACAAAACAAAATTCATGGACCTCCCCCCCCTCCCCCCCCAAAAAAAGAAACAAAAAAATGAAACAAATTTATTACCTCTGCACACCCGTAATTAATAAGCTGTAGGCCAGCCTTAGACCATTTAACATTCACTTCCCAACTACACCTTTTGCAGATTTAAAAGTCTAACCAAAAGCTGCAGGCATTTCTAATTCTGGGTCCAGGAAAGCCCTCTCCGTCTGGACTCCTCATTGGCTTTTGGTCTCTGAAGAGCATGATCTTCTCTCTGGCTTAAGACACGTGCTGATTCTGTAACTTAGCCTCAGCTTTGTCTTCCAATTAGTAACACACCTTTCCTTGGCTGGAGCCTTGAGCAGCTCCAAACTATGTTTCCCATCAGCCCCCTGCTTCCTGTTCCTTCTGGCTTTATAATTTACTAGCCAAGTCCTATTTACTTTTTCTTTCTGTTTGGTTTTAAGTTGGACCAGTCTAATTCTTTCTGATTGTTTTAAGGTGAAATAACACATATCAACTATGTAGATAGCCTCAACGCTACAACTGACTGGCTAAACAGAATCACTTCTTTAGCTAACGAACTAAATCCTCTCAAAACGGCCCGCATTAAAGAACCAAAGTTAAACAATCTATGGTATAGTGAACAAATCAAAGAAGGAAAATGGATACTTAGAAAAAAAGAAAAAGAATGGAAAAACAACAAATCAACTGAGAATCTAACTAAGTACAGAAAACAACTAGCATACTAAAAATAAACAATCTTAGACACCAAAAAGAAATACTACAGCTCAAAAATAGAAAAATTTGCAAACAACGCCAGAACCCTATTTAATATAGTAAACAACCTAACATGCGACAATACAAACAATCACCTAACCCTACAAGAAAATCAATGCAATGATGTAGCCCAATTCTTTAAAGACAAAATTGAGAATCTAAGGAAAAAAATCCCCGTAACTACAAAAAAAGAGATTAAGATGCCCACGAGAGACATCAGTATCTGGTCAGAATTTGAGAAGGTATCTCACACACTGAAATAGAAAAAATGATTAAGCAATTAAACCCTGCTACCCACATAATCGACACCATACCCATTACAGAATTAAAAAAAAATAGCAGACACAATAACCCCAACCTTAACTAAAATCATCAACCTCTCACTAGATGAAGGAGTAATGCCGGATACCTTGAAAGGAGCCGTAATCCAACCAATTATTAAGAAAAAGAACCTTGACCCCTTAAATCTTAGCAACTACAGACCAGTCTCCAACTTACCCCTAATAGCCAAACTAATCGAAAAATCAGTTCAAAAACAACTATCAAACCACCTCGAAAATAACAACATATTATACCCAGCACAACATGGATTCCGCAAACACTACAGAACAGAAATGTTGCTATTAGCTCTATCAGACAATATCCTAAGAGGATTTGATACAGGAACACACTACATTCTGGTTCTATTAGATCTCTCTGCAACATTTGACACTGTAAATCACAGAATACTAATCAACAGACTGAAAGAAATAGGACTCACTAATAAAACAATAAAATGGTTCGAGTCATACTTAAACAATAGATGTTTCCAGGTACAAATCAAAAATACACTTTCAGACAAAGTCACACTGCTAACTGGTGTCCCACAGGGATCAGCCCTATCTGCAACACTCTTTAACATTTACCTCCTCCCAGTATGTCATTTACTAGCAGGACTGGGAATCATACACTACATTTACGCAGATGATATACAATTACTGTTACCAATTCCAAACACCATCGAAGAAACAATGAAACTAGTAGGGATGTGAATCGTTTTTTAACGATTTAAATTATCGTCCGATAATTTTAAAATCGTCATTAATCAGTAAGGGACTCGATACAATAGGAAGTCCCTCGATTTATCGTGAAAAATTGTTAAATCAAGTACGGGAATTATTTGGGGGGAGGGCGGGAAAACCGGCACACCAAAACAACCCCTAAACCCACCCCGACCCTTTAAAACCAATCCTTTACCCTCCCCCACCCTCCCGAACCCCCCCAAAATGTTAAATTACCTGGTGGTCCAGTGAGTGGGGGGGGGGGTCCCGGCGCGATCTCCCACTCTCGGGCCAGCAGCTCCATTTTGGCTACCACTGATAAAAATGGCGCCGATGGCCCAATAAAAAAAACCCCACCCCGACCCTTTACAAATTACCCCTTTGCTTCTCCCACCCTCCCGACCCCCCCCCCCAAAAACCTTTTACATGTACCTGGTGGTCTAGCGGGGGGTCCGGGAGCCATCCCTTCAATCATACCCTCGGTGCCGGTGCTGGACTGGTTTCAAAATGGCGCCGATCGCCTTTGCCCTCACTATGTCACAGGGAGCGACCGTCGCTCCCTGTGACAAAGTGAGGGCAAAGGTGATCGACTGCCAGTATGGCCCTGATTCCAATAAGGGGCCGATTTTAGATTTCCCTTACATTTTCATGCCACCTATTGTGCATGGACATTCAGAAAATAGCTAAAGGCTTTATTTTATTCAGGCAAGCCTTTGAATCCACTGACTAAGTTATGTTTTTATTCCCCTCAGGTTATGCCCTAATGTCTTAAAAAATTGGATCATACAGATTTAATCTGAGTAGGAATGTCCCTGCTTCAGTCTGTGTTTATTTGTTTTGTGTTGTTTTTATTATGGATGCTTTTATGTGGCTTGCCTTGAACTGTGAAAAAGCAGGAGATACATTCTTTTAAATAAAGTTTATTTATTTAAACTCTTTGTAGTCTGCATTATTCGATAGATACATCTTTTACAGGGTCTCCGCTGGGATGTCCTTTCTACTGTATTCACAAACCTCCTTGCTTAGGTCTGTGTACCTTGTCACCGTCCCATAGAGGAAAAAAGTGGAGAAGACACCAGGAGCATGCCGAGCTTTGACATTTGGGCACTATAATGGCAAGAAGCCAAAAACATTTGCTCACAATTCAATTACAGCATTACTTTATTTGCATACTTTCATCAACATGTATTCAGCCCAGCTCTATATAATGTATCCAAGGGGAAGGAGAGCATTCAGGATTAAAAAAACAAACAAACAATGCCATACCAAGTTACAAAGCATGGACAGGCATCTGGCATGCAAAGCCAGCATATGCCAAAATATAACCAACCACTCTCCCCTATCTCAGACATCTTTGCTCTTTTACACCAAATGGCAGCTGCCGAACATGTTCAGGTACAGCATTGCCAATATCCTAGCAAAGCACACTGTTCCCTTGCAGACAACTTTCACTAGCCAACCCCCTACAATACTTTCATGACATTTTATTGCACTTCAGCCTTCAACATTTTAACACTTTTCAGTTAATATGTGTGATCATATTTAACTTTTTCCACTGTTTCCACTCAGAGCATATTTAAATTGGGCTGAGTGGGGAGCGAAATATGGGCACATTTTTATAGCTTCTTACTCTTACTTCCGGCTGACATGATGAAGTCAGCATGCTTCTTATGTTTCTCTCTCTCTCTATTCCAGATGTTACTGACCAAAAATGGATAATGATCCTGAGAATGAGCATATAGGAGATAACTTGTCCTTTAAGGTGTTCTGAGGGTATCTAGCCCAGTCCACCTTAAGGGGCATCCAGGAGGGAAAGCCAAATCACAGGACATTTCCATGGGTAGAGAAATAAAAGCTCAGGCCCTGGGAGGAACAGGGAGGCCTAGGACAGGAGGAGAAAGAAGCAGACAGTGCGCCAAATGTATATATTTGACTGTGAGGGAAGCTGCCAAGGTAAGCAGGCCTTTTCTGCTTATTTTGTTTTCTGTAAATAATAAAGCATTTTGAGGCCGACGCAATACAGTCGGACGTGGGTTGAATAAGCGCTAATCAATCCCCTAATGCAATAAGGGGATTAGCGCCTGTTCAACGCGCGTCCAACGTGGAGTGAATGTAATAGCGCTCATCACATGCATTTGCATGTCAATTAGGCTATTAGGCATTCATTCCCGATGCCAAAAAAAAAAAATGTGCGTCTCTGACGCACATTTAGCAATCAGCTATTAATGCCTGCCTGGAGCAGGCGTTAATAGCTGAGCGCATTTAAAACAAGTACAGAAAAGCAGAAAAAAATGCTTTTCTGTACTTGTTTTAAATGCTTAAAGGAACTGTACCTAAAAGACAACCGAGTTAGGGAAATCAACGTCCTTAAAATCAGCGTCGGTTTTCCTAAGCGGCAGACGGCCAAGTTAAGAAAACCAATCAGGGTCGCGTTAGCAAGGCGGTGCTAGGGGCGCACAAGCGACCCTAACGCCTTCTTCCTAATGCGACCCCCTAATTTAAATATTGCATGGCGTCCCCTTTGGGGGCGCCTAGGGCGCATTAAGAAAGCGGGCGCTGACTGTTCAGCGCCTGCTTTCTTTGCATTTTTATTGCATTGGCCCCTTTGTGTGAGAGAAGGCTGGAGTCCAGACTGCTTCTATACTCTAGCACCCTTCCTAAATAAGACCTGTTCCCACATTATCTCATATGTGGCAGCAGAAGTGGGATTTCTTGTCTAAGCCCAGCACAAACCAGAAATCCACGCTACAAGTGCTTTGGGCCACACCGGAGTGGCAGCTCTGAGAGTGATGTCTAATGGGCTAAAGGACCTAGCCCTGTCTAGAGAGGGTCATAAAGTAAGTAAGAACTGGACAGGCTAGGTTTTATTTTTTTTAATTAAATCAAATAGGATTATTTTTCTCTTCTTCATGCCTTTATTGAAGCAGCTGTGTTCATCTAAATACAGAGAGGTTCTGGCTATAGCAAAAAAAAAAAACTTTTAAGCTAGCATGGAGCAATTACTCCAGACCTTCACAGAAGGGAAACAGCAATTACAAATATGAGTCCAGAGGGCCCAATGGCAAGCTGTGCAAGAGCAACTGTATAAATGACAGGCTTCCTTGATGCAGACAGCACAGGCTGTGCAAGCTACTCTAGTACAGCCCAACCCTCTGGCTCCCACGATATTTAAATTAAATCCAGAAGAGGACATAGATGGTTTTATAGTAAATTTTGAACAGATGGCCCGCTTAGCAGGGTGGCAAGAGTCAATGTGGATTAGCTACCTAGGCAATTTGTTGACAGGCAGCAGTCAGCTACATTTCAGTCTACAAATCTAGATGAAGGCACCACTTATTTAGAGGTTTAAAGCTACTATCCTTGAATGTGCAGGGTGTTTCTCAGAAATGTACTGGCAATGACTCTGGTGGGGAACCCTCCATCCAAGAGAAAGACCACAGACATTCTTCTGTTGACTGAAGGATGTAGCATGGAAGTGGCTTCAGCCTGAAGAGAAGACTGACATGGAGGTGGCCAACCAAATTTTACTGGAGCAGTTTTTAGATGGCTTGACCCATCTGTGTGGCAGTGAGTATGCCAGCATTCAAAGCTTAACTTTCCATCCATCCTAGAAGTTGTTGTCACCTTCTACTAAGCGCAATCAAAGCCGAAGCACTCCACGGTACAAGAGAGATAGTCAACAGTGGATCCCGGAGTCCACAATAGCTGAGCAAGTTGCACATAACAGACTCCAGAGAAGGAAAACCCATGGGACTTAAGTCTACAGTCTTGTTTCAGTTATAGAGAGAGAGAGACCACTTTGCCAAGGAATGTCCTATGGAATGAGGAAGACACTATGGGGCAGATTTTCAAAGGGGTACGCGCGTAAGATACACGCGTACCCCCCAAAAACCTACCCCAAGTTCCCCCTGCACGCCCCGAGCCTATGTTGAATAGGCTCGGCGGCACGCGCAAGCCCCGGGACACGGGTAAGTCCCAGGGCTTTCCTGGGGGGCGTGTCGCGGCGGCACATCATTCAGGAGCGGGGCCACAGGCATGGTTCCGGCCCGGGGGCGTTTCAGGGGCATGGCCGAGGCCTCCGAAACTGCTCCCGGGCTGGGGAATCGCGCAGCCAGCAGGCCTCGGGCAGGCGTAACTTGTCAAACAAAGGTAGGGGGGGATTTAGATAGGGCTGGGGGGTGGGGAAGGGAGGTGAAGGTGCGGGGGGGTGGAAGGAAAGTTCCCTCCGAGGCCGCTCTTGTTTGCGCATGGTGCGCGAACAAAAGTACGCGCAGGTGTACTTTTTAAAAATCTACCCCTAAGTCTATCAACTTAATGACATCCCTTGTTTGTAGCTTAGTTGATACTCCTTGTCCTGGACCTAGTACTTTCATGGTCACAATTGAGCAGTATGGGGTCTGTATATAGGCCCTAGTTGATTCTGGAAGTGAAAAACCCCTCATTCGGAGAGAGCTAGTTAAGCGAATACCAATTGACTATGATTTTAAAAAGGTCAACAAGGTCTCAAAACTTGACACATTCCCAGTGCCTCAAGTGGATGAGCTGATTGAGTGTCTGGGATCAGCCCAGTTCATTTCTACTCTGGACCTTACAAAAGGGTATTGGCAGGTGCCTTTCACGCCAGCAGCGAAGAAGAAGACTGCGTTCTCAATGCCAGGTGAACTTTTCTAATTCACTGTACTCCTTTTTTGGACTGCATGATGCCCCTGCAACATTTCAGTAGAGCACTTCGTTGATTGCCTGCTCTACCCACATCAAGGTTATGCAGCCACCTACTTGGATGAGATTGTGGTGTACAGCCCAGATTGGAAGACACATCTAAGCCAACTCCAGGCTGTGCTAACCAGTCTGAGGAAAGCAAGACTGACAGCAAACCATGTGAAGTTGTTAGGTTTTGTTATGAGTGAGCGAGTACCTGGTTCCAGGGAAAGCTTTGAGAGAGCAATGGTTACTCACAATTGTCTCTATATATGATAGCTTCCAGGCAGTAGAGAATCTTCAGAGTGTTCAGGAACATGGATCCTCGAGGAGCGAGTACCGGTTCCTATCGGCAATCTGAAATAGAGAAAAGAGAGCGAGGCCCCTGAGGAGCGGGTACCCCTGGTAAGTCCGAGGAGGCAGAGTAGCATAGGTAGCGAAACCCTTTGCTTACTCAATCCGTTAGCAATTTCTGAGACCTTTTATATTGGAAGCGGATGACGTCAGTTCAGGGGAACGCCCCTGAGGTTCACACCCTTGCTGGTACATCTTTCGGAGTGCGCATGCACACCCTACGTCATCAGGAACATGGAGGATCCACAGCGTCGTGCCGCTCCGGGGATACTGGAGGAAGACAGCAAGAAGACGCCGCGGCAGCAAGTCGTCCATCAGGCCTGGTGGAAGTCGCCACAGTGGTAAGGAGGGCGAAGTGAGGGCGTCGAGCAGTGACGGACACAACAGAAGTGCTTGCTGTGAGAACAAGAAGTTCTATATCTTGGATACACCCTGGGGAAGGGGAAGGTCCACCCACAGACTCGGAAGATCGAGGTAATCATTTGGGCGCCAGTCCCGCAAACGAAAGCAAAAATGAGAGCTTTCCTCAATCTTACAGGGTATTACAGCAGGTTTATAGCCAATTATTCAGAAAAAGCAGAACCACTCACAGGACTCTTGTTGAAGAGAGTAACATTGAAGGTCCAGTAGTCAGCTGATGCAGAGGAGGCCTTTCAGGCTCTGAAAGAGGCATTATGCTTCAAACTGGTCTTGAGAAGTGCTGACTTCACTGAACCTTTCATGGTGCAGACCAATTCCTCTGAGGTAGGGCTGGGAGTAGTCGTAGTTCAAGAGAATAAAGACGAAACCCATCTCATGGCTCACATCAACAGGAAGCTGATGCCAAGGGAGAGATATTACTCAACAATCGAGAAGGACATCTTGGCAATCAAGTGGGCTTTAGAGGCCTTTTGGTACTACCTGCTAGGATGACAGTTCATGTTCATGACAGATTATCAACCACTTATATGGATAAATAGAAACAAGGAATCCAATGCGAGGGTGCTGAGGTTGGTCCTGGCCCTACAACCCTTCAAGTATAAGATCCGACATAGGGAAGGAAGGGAAAGCACCAATGCAGATTTCCTGTCTAGAGAGGTATCCCTTGTACAGGCAGGTGCTCATCCTGACAAGGCTGAACTGAGGGTGAGGGTACATGGAGTCTACAGGAAACTCCTTTAGACCACCTTAAGGGACTGGCCACATCTATCTGGTCCGGTCCTCCTTAAGTCCCAATCCAGCAAGGGATTCTGGGTCCAGGGAGGATGCATTCAGCCTAGCATAAAGCAGAGACCAGAAGGGTTAGGGAGGCCCCAGGAAGCGGACAGGAAGCCAGTGTATGCGAAGATGAGTTACGTTTGAGTTTGTTTGTACCCAATACTGCAAGGAGAGCAGTTTTCTTTCTGTTTTGTTTTGCACTGTAAATAAATTTGCACCTAAGGAAACAACCTGTGTATGCCTCCTTATTCCTCTTGGCTGTTTCCTAAGCCATGACAGGCCATGTTACCACATTGCTATATTGTGCAGGCACCTGAAAGGAGTAAAAAACTGCACATGTTTTTCGAAATGTCATGTACGCATAGGGGTAGATTTTCAGACGAGCGCGAACAGCCTACTTTTGTTTGCGCTCCAGGCGCAAACAAAAGTACGCTGGATGTTAGTAGATACGCGCGTAGTCGCGCGTATCGGCTAAAATCCTGGATCGGCGCGCGCAAGGCTATCGATTTCGTATAGCCTGCGCGCGCCGAGCCGCGCTGCCTACCCCCGTTCCCTCCTAGGCCGCTCCGAAATCGGAGCGGCCTAGAAGGGAACTTTCCTTTGCCCTCCCCTCACCTTCCCCTCCCTTCCCCTACCTAACCCACCCGCCCGGCCCTGTCTAAACCCCCATCCTACCTTTGTCGGGGGATTTACGCCTCCCAGAGGGAGGCGTAAATCCCCGCGCGCCAGCGGGCCTCCTGCACGCCGGGCCGCGACCTGGGGGCGGTTACGGAGGGCGCGGCCACGCCCCCGGGCCGTAGCCACGCCCCCGTACCCGCCCCCAAAACGCTGCCGACACGCCCCCGAAACGCCGCGACGACCGGGCCCGCCCCCCGACACACCCCCCTCCGAGAACCCCGGGACTTACGCGAGTCCCGGGGCTCTGTGCGCGCCGGGAGGCCTATGTAAAATAGGCTTCCCGGCGCGCAGGGCCCTGCTCGCGTAAATCCGCCCGGTTTTGGGCGGATTTACGCGAGCAGGGCTCTGAAAATCCGCCCCATAGTATTTTCCTCCCCTGACCAAAAGAAGCTCCTGGGAACGTTGCCTGCTTAAAAAGGATGTGCAACGTGAAAGCTAGCAAAGGAGGGCAAATTTCAGCCAAGCCATTTTACCTGGTTAAACCGCTTTCATAATAAAATGTTAGGCGGCTAGAATTTAGCCAGATATGCGCCCAAGTATTCATTTAGCTGGATAATTTCTAAATTAGCCAGCTAAATGCTTTTGACTATGGACCCCATTGTTTATTTTGTTTCAAATAAATATAAACCACAAACAAAAGCAAAAAAATGAAACAATTCAAACAATGTAAGTTCCTATTCCTATGGGATACCACAAAATGGCAGTACCATAAGCTGTTCAAAAAAGGAGAGAACCCGTACAGTACTGCACAGTTTGAATAGACTTTATAAAAAGTCCTTAGAAAATACAGTTTCCTACCCCTCAAAAACCTTTATTTTCTTCATATTATAGCTGAATAATAAACTCTCTTTTACTAAAAAAAAGAGGGGGTTTTTTTGCATAAAGTTTTTATAAGAGTTGTTTAAATACCTATAATTAAAAAGTTTTTAGGAACATAAGTTGCATTAAGTGTCTGAATTTCTAAGATTTTCTTCTTTTTCTTTAAAATGTTTCTAAAATATAATGATCAAAAAGTTCCTTTGAGAGTTAGGAAATCGTATTGCATGAGGAATTCTTGTCAAGCATAAAATAATTTTTACTATAATGTATTGTAATCCAAGCTAGTCAAGAAATGTATTGTTAATCCAATAAAAAGGTATTACCTTATATATGTAATATTTTATTTTTATTTTGCTATTTTCAATAAAATTGTTTCTGACACGTATTCAGAATTCAGGCTGGTGAGTTCCCAGGAGACTTATTTATTTATTTAGACATTTTATATACCATCGTTCCATTAAAGATCACAACGGAGTCCCAATGTTTTAACTATATTGGAGCAGTAAAAGGTTCACACACAGCAAATCTGCATTTTTCTTTCATTAAATTTTAATTAGATGTTTTATTTACCAAAGTCACAGTAATTGCATCAGAATACTTATTTAGAATCTTAACACTAGTAATTTCCTTTTCTAGGCTACAATGCATGTGTTTACGTTAAGCAGCACTATGCCTGCTGCAGAACACAGCCATTAAACATTTACAAAAGCTCCCTTAATTTACCTTTATCATGCAAGAGAATTAAATTAGTTGCTACACTAGCTAATTAATAGAGACGGTATTTACCACACAGAAGTTGGATCCACAGCTATTTGGAGAGTTTTCAATGCGAGGATTCCACTAATCACTCAATATCCATAGGTCCAACATATGACTGCAAAATTATCAAAATCTACACTATTATAACTATACTCACGTCTATATATAACACATTATTTCACAATATTTAATAATAGCCTTAATACATAATCCATTAATCAAAAAAACTCTACAAGTGAAGTCCCTGAAGAAGCCCTGTACAACAGCGAGAAACGAGGCTCTCGTCGGACTGGATTGTATTCAGATAAGGAGAAGATCTGTTCAAAAGAAGGACTAGATTGGATTCAGACAAGGAGAAGATCTGTTCAAAAGAATGAAAGAACTGGATTGAGATAAGGGAATACTTGTTTAAAAGGACATTGATCCATTATATTTGTCATAAGAGATATACATGGGAAAAAGCGCAATGTGTGAATGTGATTTAATGGCTAGGTTATTTCACAGCTAATAAGCTATTGGTTTTATGGTATTGAGTGTATGTTATGAATGAGAGTGGAATGGTATGGTTTTGTTGATGGTGGGGTAAAGCATGGTAGTATATGGCATGGGTGTGAGTGTCTGAGGATTAGACAGTAGGATGTGTGAGTTCATTTTTAATGTTTTCACATTTGTAAAATAAATAGGTCCATCATAATTACAAAATAAAGGATTGGATTTAATCAGTATGAGTTATGATATAGTATTTATTGATTTACCTCGGATTATTTGTGATAGCATTTACTGAGGTTTTGGAGGACATGCATGTTTTTGTTTACCTCATGTCATTTCCAACAAAAGTACATCCCCAGTGTCCCATGGTTCTACCACTTCTCTGCTTTGTGCTGTTGAAGTCAGTGGCATCCTATGGTAAGAGACCAGCCTTGTACAAACATAGAGGGTACTTTCCAAGAGCTATTTGTGCAGATAAATGCCCATCTACCCTGGTAAAAGGGCGTTCCAAAGTTACCCACCCTCCTCGCAGGTAAGAGTATGCACTTTGCTCCATAATGCGTGCACTCTTATCCAAGCTGAGTGAAGCCATTCCTGGGATTCGTGGTAGGGTGGGGGAAAAGATGCATTGTGTTGTTTTTTTTTTTCAGGGAAAGAGTATCTGCAGAAAAAGCAGTTTTCACAGGGAAAGTGCGCTGGTACTTTCCCTTTGAGAACTGTGCGAAGTCGACAGGGAAAAATACCTGCAGACATTTGATAATTGGCTCCATTATGTACCGTACAATAGGAAAACATTACATTAAGAAATAGCTGTGCAAGAAAAACCACTGGGAGTTCTCAAGGGGAATGTGAGGTTACATTTGAGGCTGTAGTCTATTTCCGATCATTGCTGCTTCTATGCAGTTTTTGTTATGAAAAAAAAGAACAAGATTTCAGGCTTCTTCTTTACTCTGTTGGAATGTTTAAAGTTTTATAGTTTTTCAGAAAGGAGGGTAACTCCTGTTCTGGTTTAGGATCTAAAAGGGCAGGGGCACACGAGGGACCCCGGAGCCAGTTCTCTCCTACTCTGGGAGGAATAATCTTCCAAGGTGGCAGGGGTGACTCTCCGTTTTACTGCCCTGGAGAGGTATCAGTTCCCCATTAAAGGATGTGAGTGCCAACAAATACTCTGGAGGCTCACTTTGAGTTATCCAGACTGATTCTTTACTGCAAAAAGTTCTTAATTGGCAAAGTGGCACAGTTTACATCAGTTCTTGGCACAACAGTTGGAAAATCGCACAACAGATGGAAAATCTTTCAGTATCCGGGCCAGGAAAGCTCTTACCCTTCAGGACATGGAAAAGCAAGGCTTCTCAGGTGGACAGAGGTATCCTAGGTGGGCAGCAAAAAAATCCCCTTCCAGAAATACTGGCATACAAAAAATACAAGGTCTCCGTCTTTGCACAGTTCCCAAAGGTACCTCTCTCTCCCCAGGTGAAGATGCCCAGATGCAGCAAAAAGGTTTTACTTACAGTTCTCTTCAAATGACAAAACAGGGGGTTTTCTTAGGAAAGTTCAAAATGGCAGGGATCACAGCTCTCAGATGCCCCTCTTCAGGGTAGGAAGGGTGGCAACAAACTACCCCCAAGTAACTCAAGGCAAAAACCTTCACACAAATGAGACAAGTCTGGAATTCTCCTGCATGGAGTCCCCCCCCTGATCCAGCCCACTGTTTGCGGGATGGAGAGCACGAGAGTGTTCTCTGCCTCCTGATCTAACCTAAGCTATGGTGACTTCTCCAGCCAGGGGGTGCACCAGGGCGCTGTCGCAGAAAGGAAACCTCGAAAAGAAAGGGCCAGAAATCCGCAAGCAAACTTCTGGGACCAGCACCCTCAAAGGTACAGGTTTCCCTTCCCACTCTAGGTGTTATTCTGAGCTGGGAAGCCTAGGACTCGGAGCAGGGGGAGGGAAACAGACTCTCACTGAAGAAACTGTTCCAACTCCCTCCCTTCCCTAACTCAAAAGCCCCACGCTTTGCAGAGAGTTGCAGGCTGCCTTTATAAACAGCAGGGGGGAGCTGTCCATTCCAGCGCCGTCAGTGCAGGACTGTTCCAAAGTGGTGCACCCTTCCTGACATCTACTCTCCTAGCTCAAATGCACTTAGAACTAGAACCGTGATCGTAATGAATCCCAAAGGGTCATTGCCCAAGGGTTTAAAATCAGAGTCTGCCTGGAGGCAACTTTTATTCATCTGCAAAGTATGCAAGCACTTGTACCAGGGGGTAGTTTCTCTTTAACAATTGGCTAACGGTTAGTGGGTACAAAAATATCCACATTCTTTGCCTTTGCTATTTGTGTGGCTGGAATTTAAGGGGAGAAATTGCACACCTATAATTACAATTTCAATTAAATGTGCAGATTTTTCTTCCCTGACCCCAAACATGCAACTGTGAATGCCTATTGGAAGAACAACTAAATAGTGAAATTACATGATTATATCTAGCTAGCGACTCTGTCTGGGTCAATTATCCAACCCAGGGTTCTAGCTACCTGAATTTGTGGTTCGGCATCTATATTTCTTGGGAAAATTGCCTTCTATGGGATCAAATTTCAAAAGGGGTTCAGCATCCTAACTTCACTGACTAAAATTCAGCCAGTTGACTGAAAATGATCCTAAATCAGTTTTAAGCCTGCCATTTTTACAGCCCAGCTTAGCCCAGAAAATCATTACTGGCCAGCTAACTCTTTTTGAAAATTGACTACAAGGTACAGAGGTACAAATGTTCCTGTATACTTTGCACTATTTCTGTGGCTCAAGGCACAGATCTGAAAAACCAATTCTATGCATTTAGTTTAGTCACTAGACCTAAACATTCCCCTGGGAACACCTCTTTAAATTCAGCTAAAAGGATGTGGATTGTGAAAGAATGTACAATGTACATGCTTTTAGCTGCTATGTGATGGGATAAATTGCAGGAAGACCTTCTGAGACTGGAAAATTGGGCAGCGAAATGGCAGATGAAATTTAATGTGGATAAGTGCAAGGTGTTGCATATAGGGAAAAATAACCCATGCTGTAGTTACACAATGTTAGGTTCTATATTAGGTGCTACAACCCAAGAAAGAGATCTAGGCGTCATAGTGGATAACACATTGAAATCGTCGATTCAGTGTGCTGCGGCAGTCAAAAAAGCAAACAGATTGTTGGAAATTATTAGAAAGGGAATGGTGAATAAAATGGAAAATGTCATAATGCCTCTGTATCGCTCCATGGTGAGACCGCACCTTGAATACTGTGTACAATTCAGGTTGCCGCATCTCAAAAAAGATATAATTGCAATGGAGAAGGTACAGAGAAGGGCTACCAAAATGATAAGGGGATGGAACAGCTCCCCTATGAGGAAAGGCTGAAGAGGTTAGGACTTTTCAGCTTGGAGAAGAGATGGCTGAGAGGGGATATGATAGAGGTGTTTAAAATCGTGAGAGGTCTAGAGCGGGTAGATGTGAATCGGTTATTTACTCTTTCGGATAGTAGAAAGACTAGGAGGCACTCCATGAAGTTAGCATGTGGCACATTTAAAACTAATCGGAGAAAGTTCTTTTTCACTCAGCGCACAATTAAACTCTGGAATTTGTTGCCAGAGGATGTGGTTAGTGCAGTTAGTATAGCTGTGTTTAAAAAAGGATTGGATAAGTTCTTGGAGGAGAAGTCCATTACCTGCTATTAAGTTCACTTAGGGGTAGATTTTAAGAGGCGCGCGAACAGCCTACTTTTGCTTGCGCATCAGACTCAAGCAAAAGTACGCTGGATTTTAGTAGATACGCGCGGAGCCGCGCGTATCCACTAAAATCCTGGATCGGCGCGCGCAAGGCTATCGATTTTGTATAGCCTGCGCGCGCCGAGCCGCGCTGCCTCCCCCCGTTCCCTCCAAGGCCGCTCCGAAATCGGAGCAGCCTCGGAGGGAACTTTCCTTTGCCCTCCCCTCACCTTACCCTCCCTTCCCCTACCTAACCCACCCACCCGGCCCTGTCTACACCCCCCCCTTACCGTTGTCGGGGGATTTACGCCTCCCGGAGGGAGACGTAAATCCCCGCGCGCCAGCGGGCCTGCTGCGCGCCGGGCCGCGACCTGGGGGCGGGTACGGAGGGCGCGGCCACGCCCCCGGGCCATAGCCACGCCCCCGTACCCGCCCCCAAAACGCGGCCGACACGCCCCTGAAACGCCGCGTCGACCGGGCCCGCTCCCCGACACGCCCCCCGACACGCCCCCCTCCGAAAACCCCGGACGTACGCGAGTCCCGGGGTCTGCGCGCGCCGGTAGGCCTATGTAAAATAGGCTTACCGGCGCGCAGGGCCCTGCTCGCCTAAATCCGCCCGGTTTTGGGCGGATTTAGGCGAGCAGGGCGCTGAAAATCCGCCCCATAGAGAATAGCCACTGCCATTAGCAATGGTAACATGGAATAGACTTAGTTTTTGGGTACTTGCCAGGTTCTTATGGCCTGGATTGGCCACTGTTGGAAACAGGATGCTGGGCTTGATGGACCCTTGGTCTGATCCAGTATGGCATGGTCTTATGTTCTTATGTTCTTTGGCCCGACTAGACGCCGGCTAAGTCATCTAGCGAACTCTGAATATTGGAGTTAGCCAGTTAATTTAGCCTTATTCAAGGCCTTAAGTTTATCAGTTTCTTCCCATATATCTTCCAGTCAGGACTCCAGCACGCCTGACGTTTTCTTGCATCAGCAGCCAGTGTGGGACAAAGGGAAGTGAGTAACATCAGTGGCCCACATGGGCACAGCTCTACCATC
Organism: Rhinatrema bivittatum; assembly: GCF_901001135.1. Classification (NCBI taxonomy): domain Eukaryota; kingdom Metazoa; phylum Chordata; class Amphibia; order Gymnophiona; family Rhinatrematidae; genus Rhinatrema; species Rhinatrema bivittatum. The sequence continues at coordinate 158,293,941 of NC_042617.1, forward strand.
CCTTCCTCACCAAGTACCTTTTTTTTGTTGTTGTTGTTGTTGTTGTTATTGGTTTAGAAAATCATGCCAGGCTTAGGCTAGTGGTTAAAGACAAGGGCTGAGAACCAGAAAGCCAGGCTTCAAATCCCACTCCTCTCACTGATGCTCCTTGTGACCTTGAGCAAGTCACCCTCTATTTCCTCAGGTAGAAACTTAGATCATAAGCTTTCTGGCACAGGAAAATACCAACTTTATTTCATTTTGAGCTCAGGTTTAGAAAAGTTATTAATTAAATCTAAAATCACAAAGGGAAGAGATTTCCATACTGGGTCAGACCAAGGGTCCATCAAGCTCAGTATCCTGTTTCCAACAGTGGCCAATCCAAGTCGCAAGTACCCAAACATTAGATAAATCACAAGCTGCTATTGCTTATTAATTACCATCATAGCAGTTTATGGATATATCCTCTAGGAACTTATCCAAACCTTTTTTAAACCCAGTTACACTAACAACTGTAACCATTGCCTCTGGCAACGAATTCCAGAGTTTAACTATCTGCTGAGTGAAAAAGAATTTTCTTCGATTTGTCTTAAATGAGCTACTTGCTAACTTTATGGAGTGCCCCCTGGTCCTTCTATTATGTGAGAGAGTAAATAACCCATTTTAGAGATGTGAATCGTTTCCAGAATCATTTCCAGTATCGTGTTTGTAGAACTGAGGGAAATCTTTGTTTCCCACGGTTCTGACTGCTTTTTTTTTTCAGCTGTCCCGAGCTGAAAAAAAACCCAACCCATCCCGACCCTTTAAATCTAATTATTTAGAATCCCCCACCCTCCCAACCCCCCTCCAAAACTTTCCTAAAGTACCTGGTAGTTCAGCGGAGGTCCCGGGAGCTATCTTCTGCTCTCGGGCTGTGGCTACCAATAAACAAAATGGTGGCAATGGCCCTTTGCCCTTATCATGTGACAGGGGCTATCAGTGCCATTGGCCGGCCCCTGTCACATGGTAGGAGCCATGGAAGGCCAGCACCATCTTCAAAAATGGCACAGGCCATCCATTGCTCCTACCATGTGATAGGGGCCGGCCAAAGGCAACGATAGCCCCTGTCACATAGTAAGGGTAAAGGGCCATCGGCGCCATTTTGATTAGTGGCAGCCAATGACTGAGAGCGGGCGATCACTGCTGGGACCGCCGCTGGACCACCAGGTACTTTAGAAAAGTTTTGGGGGGGGGGGGTCGGGAGGGTGGGGGATTCTAAATAATTAGATTTAAAGGGTCGGGTGGGTTTGGGGGTTTTTTTATGTGTGCCCTTTCTCCCCCCCCCCCCCCCCAATGATAAGAAAACCACACAAAAATTTTGTGAGGTTTTTCCTATCGTTTTCGGGGACCCCCGATACTTGACAGATTAGAAAATATCATACAATATTTTCATCTGTCATAAAAACGATGCACATCCCTAACCCATTTACATTAACTTGTTCAAGTCCTTTCATGATTTTATAGGCTTCTATCATATCCCCCTCAGTCGTCTCTTCTCCAAATGGATCAGCCCTAACTTCTTTAGCCTTTCCTCACAGGGAAGCTGTTCCATGCCCCTTATCATTTTGGTCGCCCTTCTCTGCACTTTCTCCAGTACAGCTATATCCTTTTTGAGATTTGGTGACAAGAACTGCAAACAAGTATTCAAGGTGCAGTCTCACCATGGAGCGATACAGAGGCATTATGACATCCCTTGTTTTATTTTCCATTCCCTCCTGCAATTCATCACAATCCTCTTGAGATTTAACTACTCTGAATAATTTTGTGTCAACTGCAAATTTGATTGCCTCACTCGTTGTACCCTTTCCAGATCATTTATAAATATATTAAAAAGCACTGGTCCACGTACAGATCCCTGAGGCACTCCACTGTTTACCCTTTTCCACTGTGAAAACTGACCATATAATCCTACTCTCTGTTTAAAAACATAAGAACATAAGAAATTGCCATGCTAGGTCAGACCAAGGGTCCATTAAGCCCAGCATCCTGTTTCCAACAGAAGCCAAACCAGGCAACAAGAACCTGGCAATTACCCAAACACTAAGAAGATCCCGTGCTACTGATGCAATTAATAGCAGTGGCTATTCCCTAAGTAAACTTGATTAATAGCCATTAATGGACTTCTCCTCCAAGAACTTATCCAAACCTTTTTTGAACCCAGCTACACTAACTGCACTAACCACATCCTCTGGCAACAAATTCCAGAGCTTTATTGTGCGTTGAGTGAAAAAGAATTTTCTCCGATTAGTCTTAAATGTGCTACTTGCTAACTTCATGGAATGCCCCCTAGTCCTTCTATTATTTGAAAGTGTAAATAGCCGAGTCACATGTACTCGTTCAAGACCTCTCATGATCTTAAAGACCTCTATCATATCCCCCCTCAGCCGTCTCTTCTCCAAGCTGAACAGCCCTAACCTCTTCAGCCTTTCCTCATAGGGGAGCTGTTCCATCCCCTTTATCATTTTGGTTGCCCTTCTCTGTACCTTCTCCATCGCAACTATATCTTTTTTCAGATGCAGCGACCAAAATTGTACACAGTATTCAAGGTACGGTCTCACCTTGGAGCGATATAGAGGCATTATGACATTTTCCGTTTTATTAACATTCCCTTCCTAATAATTCCTACAATTCTGTTTGCTTTTTTGACTGCTGCAGCACACTGAGCCAATGATTTTAAAGTATTATCCACTATGATACCTAAATCTTTTTCCTGGGTGGTAGCTCCTAATATGGAACCTAACATTGTGTAACTACAGCATGGGTTATTTTTCCCTATATGCAGCAGTTTGCACTTGTCCACATTAAATTTCATCTGCCATTTGGATGGCCAATTTTCCAGTCTTGCAAGGTCCTACTGTAATGTATCACAGTCCGCTTTTGATTTAACTACTCTGAATAATTTTGTATCATCCGCAAATTTGATAACCTAACTCGTCGTATTCCTTTCCAGATCATTTATATATATATTGAAAAGCAGCGTTCCAAGTACAGATCCCTGAGGCACTCCACTTTTTACCCTTTTCCACTGAGAAAATTGACCATTTAATCCTACTCTCTGTTTCCTGTCTTTTAACCAGTTCGTAATCCACGAAAGGACATTGCCTCCTATCCCATGACTTTTTTGTTTTCATAGAAGCCTCTCATGAGGGATTTTGTCTATTGCCTTCTGAAAATCTAAATACACTACATCTACCGGTTCACCTTTATCCACATGTTTATTAACTCCTTCAAAAAAGTGAAGCAGATTTGTTAGGAAAGACTTCCCTTGGGTAAATCCATGTTGACTGTGTTCCATTAAATCATGTCTTTCTATATGCTCTACGATTTTGATCTTGAGAATAGTTTCCACTATTTTTCCCGGTACTGAAGTCAGGCTCACTGGTCTATAGTTACCCGGATCGCCTCTGGAGCCTTTTCTAAATATTGGGGTTACATTGGCCACCCTCCAGTCTTCAGGTACAATGGAATTAATGATAGGTTACAAATGAGTTCCTTCAGTACCCTAGGATGCATACCATCCGGTCCAGGTGATTTGCTACTCTTTAGTTTGTCAATCTGGCCTACTACATCTTCCAGGTTTACAGTGATTTTGTTCAGTTCGTCTGACTCATCACCCCTGAAAACCATCTCCGGAACTGGTATCTCCCCAACATCCTCATTAGTAAACACGGAAGCAAAGAATTCATTTAGTCTTTCTGCAATGGCCTTATCTTCCCTAAGAGCCCCTTTAACCCCTCTGTCATCTAATGTTCCAACCGACTCCCTCACAGGCTTCTTGCTTCGGATATATTTTTTAAAGTTTTTATTATGAGTTTTTGCCTCTATGGCCAACTTCATTTCATATTCTGTTTTCGCCTGTCTTATCAATGTTTTACACTTAACTTGACAATGCTTATGTTTTATCCTATTTTCGTCAGATGGATCCTTCTTCCAATTTTTGAAGGATTTTTTTTGGCTAAAATAGCCTCTTTCACCTCACCTTTTAACCATGACAGTAATTGTTTTGCCTTCATTCCACCTTTTTTAATGTGTGGCATACATATGGACTGCACCTCTAGGATTGTATTTTTAAACAATGTCCAAGCCTGTTGAACACTTTTAACCTTTGCAGCTGCACCTTTCAGTTTTTTTCTAACTATTTTCCTCATTTATCAAAGTTTCCCTTTTGAAAGTTTAGTGTTAGAGCTTCAGATTTACTTATTGTCCCCCTTCCAGTTATTAGTTTAAATTTGATCTTGTTATGATCACGGTTGCCAAGTGGCCCCACCACCGTTACCTCTCTCACCAAATCCTGCATTCCACTAAGAATTAAATCTAAAATAGCTCCCTCTCTTGTTGGTTCCTGAACCAATTGCTCCATGAAGTAATCATTTATTACATCCAGGAACTTTATGTCTCTAGCAAGTCCTGATGTTACGTTTACCCAGTCAATATTGGGGTAATTAAAATCTCCTATTATTATTGCACTGCCAAATTGGTTTGCTTCCCTGATTTCTCTTAGCATTTCATCATCTGTCTGACCATTTTGTCCAGGTGGATGGTAGTATACTCCTATCACTATATTCTTACCCAACATACATGGTATTTCTACCCATATAGATTCTACTGAGCATTTAGTCTCTTGTATGATCTTTATCCTGTTGGACTCTATACCCTCCCGGACATAAAGTGCTACACCCCCACCAAGTTGATCCTCTCTAGCATTGCGATATAATTTGTACCCTGATATAGCACTGTCCCATTGGTTATCCTCCTTCCACCAAGTCTCTGTGATGCCAATTATGTCAATCTCATCATTTGCTGCTATACACTCTAACTCTCCCATCTTACTTCTTAGACTTCTGGCATTGGCATACAGACATTTCAAAGTGTGTTTTTTGTTTGTTTTAACAACCTGCTTTTCAGTTGTTTGGGATAATTCAGAAATCATTAGCTTCAGTGATGAAAGGACATCACCTCCTATCCCATGACTTTTTAATTTGCTTAAAAACCTCTCATGCAGGACTTTGTTGAATGCCTTCTGAAAATCCAAATACACCACATCTTCCTTTGGAGTATGGGGAGGATAACTACTGCCTGCTCTTGAAGTGCCTCACAGTCAAAGAGAGATTGCTAGAGACAAGAAAACTGAGAGAGACTGCTATGCTGGAGATGAGGGGGAGCTGAGGTAGAGTTTGCTGGGGACAGTGTGGGTGACTGAGAGAGAGGAATACTGCTAAGGATGAGGGACTGAAACAGTGTAGCTACTCAGGAAGGTGAGGGATGGAGCCCTCCTACCCACTACCCCACCATCCCTTGTCAAATTTGTGGAAAAAAGCAGGTTATCTGTGTTTTGTTTTGAAAAAAAGGAGTGTTATCAAATGTATTCATCCCAAAAGGTCTATGGATAAATTTGTACATTTTTCTCCTGCACAGGGCCTTCATTTTCCAAGCCTTCTGTTTCTAGTTAACTGAGCCCTCTCAGTAGCATGCACATTGATAAGGTAACATCAGTAAAGACAGATATTAAATTTTGTACCATTCGCAAAAATTCAGCAAATAGCATGGAGAATATGCATACCCCAAGATTCACCTTGCTCATGGTAAACCCCCATTTTCATTTGCTGTTCCTTCATTTGCTTGTCTAGACACACTCATTTTAGCATGCTGTGATGATTCACCAATCTGTATCTTAGTCCCTGTGCAGGAATTAGTACCTTAAACAATAAGATCAGAACAGAACTGGTTACAAGTAGAGAAAATTAGGCTAGCTACACTGGGAACTACATTTCCCAGGTACTCCTGCTGTTACGATTTTGTCTGCTGCACAGCCTCATCGTACCCTGATTCAGGCTATTATGATGCCTCCCAACCTGCAGAGGCCTCCAGTCAGCTCTGTGTTAAGCCGACTGGCTTAACACAGCACTACGCATCCATGTTCCACAGAGAAACCTGAGGTCTGCAAATAAGGCTCTTCTAACCATCCCCTCTGTCAAATCAGCACGTCTCACGCAAGTAAGGGAAAGAGCATTGTCACTGGCTGGTCCTGTACCATGGAACACCATGCCACTTGAAATAAGACTGCAGAGTAATTTGAAAATTTTCAAAACCAATCTGAAAACCTGGCTTTTTAAACAAGCGTTTTACAAAGACAACGAGAACGAGAAAAACAGATGAGGAATAAAGACGCACCAAAGTCAGAAGCTGTTATTTTAACCTAACAATGCATTGTAATGGTAAAACCAAACCGCCTAAATGTTGCCAACAAACAAGCTTAACATACACACTTAGGGGCGGATTTTAAAAGGCGCGCGAATAGCCTACTTTTGTTTGCGCTCCAGGCGCAAACAAAAGTACGCTGGATTTTAGTAGATACGCGCGGAGCCGCGCGTATCCACTAAAATCCTGGATCGGCGCACGCAAGGCTATGGATTTTGTATAGCCGGCGCGCGCCGAGCCGCGCAGCCTACCCTCGTTCCCTCCAAGGCCGCTCTGAAATCGGAGCGGCCTCGGAAGGAACTTTCCTTTGCCCTCCCCTCACCTTCCCCTCCCGTCCCCTACCTAACCCACCCGCCCGGCCCTGTCTAACCCCCCCCCCTTACCTTTGTCGGGGGATTTACGCCTCCCAGAGGGAGGCGTAAATCCCCGCGCGCCAGCGGGCCTCCTGCGCGCCGGGCCGCGACCTGGGGGCGGGTACGGAGGGTGCGGCCACGCCCCCGGGCCGTAGCCACGCCCCCGTACCCGCCCCCCAAAACGCTGCCGACACGCCCCCGAAACGCCGCGACGACCGGGCCCGCCCCCCGACACGCCCCCGACACGCCCCCCTCGGAGAACCCCGGGACTTACGCGAGTCCCGGGGCTCTGCGCGCGCCGGGAGGCCTATGTAAAATAGGCTTCCCGGCGCGCAGGGCCCTGCTCGCGTAAATCCGCCCGGTTTTGGGCGGATTTACACGAGCAGGGCTCTGAAAATCCGCCCCTTAGTTTATAATTATAAATTGTTACCGTACAATGATGGCACATAACCAAGTTGTAATCTATACCACCCATATGTTTCATTGTTGTGCCCTTATGTAAACTATTGTGATGGTTAGCTAACTTAACAACGGTATAGAAAAGTTTTTAAATAAAATAAATAAACTATCCAAGCCATCTTCTCAATTTGCTTCCTGAATCAGCCTGCCTTGCAGCCTCCACTCCACCAGGAGTCCTTAGCGAGCTTGACCTCCAGCCTTGCCAAGCTCTTCCTCACTGCCTGCACCACACCCAAGCCCCAGCCCTATATAATCGAGCCTTACCACTTCACCTTTGCTTCATCATGGCTGCTGTTCCTTGCGGCCTTCAAGCCTTCTTGCTTTTAGACTTGTGGCCTATACAGGCCTTGCTTTGCCTTATCTTGGGGCTGCTGGGCCTTCTTATTCCTTGACTTGTGGCCTCTGGGCTTTCTTGCTCCTTGCCTTTTCATCTTTGGGCCTTCTTGTTCCTTGCCTTGCCTTGTGGTCTCCGAGCCTTCTTGCTCCTTGTTCCTTGCCCTGTCTTATGGCCTCTGGGCCTTCTGTGTCGCTACCTTTGAGCTTTCTGTTCTTTGTACTGTATTGTCTTTGTCTAGTCCTGTCCAGTCCTAGCTTTAGTATCCTCTCCATTTCTTGCCTGTGTATTGTTTTGTCCCAGCCTGTACCTAGTTCTAGACCTTGCCCATCCCAGCTCTATGTCCTGTTCCAGTACCCATTGCTCAGGCTCCAGACTATTCAGCCTGACCAAGCCTTACTCCAGACTACTCAGCCTTGTTCCAGTCTGATCAGCCTTGCTCCTGCCTGCATAGACTCACCATGTTATATTGCCATAGCAAAGACCTACTGGCTCCCAGAACCCAAGGGTTCAACCTGCAGGGGAAAGGGCTGGCTTGGCTGAAGACCAGTCTTAGTTCTGCCCAGCATCCAGCCTTTTAATCCTGTTTCGCTCCTGGAGCAATGTACCCTAAGTCCAGAAATCTTGACAACTGCCTACTCTTTGGCAGGCAGCCAGCCAGCAGGCATGACTCAGGATTGGGTGGAGTCACCAGCATCTCACTGTTAGCTTATTCCAGGTGTATAAAAGAGGCTTCTGCAGTAGTATACAGACACAGCCAGGGGGGTCAGCTGGGTAGACAGCCATGGAGGTAGACGGTGAAGAGTAGGATCCTGAAGCAGCTTTTACTTGGCTCAGCTTCTAAGATAAGTGAATTTTCCCAAGCTTGCTCTAAAAAGGAAACTCTGAATTGCTGATTTTGAATAAAAGAAAAGGAAATGTCTGCAGAGGTGTTTAAGAAAAATCCACAAGAGGGAGAGATGAAAAGGAAACCAGTAAGGCTACATTCTGTGTTGGATTTTGTTTTTTTACTGCTAAGAACTATAGAGTTAGTGCTGCAACGCAAATAGACTCTAAAGTATTAATTAGAAAGAAAGAGGAGGAAGGCATCTAACTGTAGCCCAGTGAATTTGCTTGTAATTAGCCAACCACATCCCTAAACTTCACAGAAAGAGCATTTCTCCCTAATTATGTAAACACCCTTGGGCACCAAACTGTTTTGGGCATTGTCAGGTGGGTAGCCAGATGGTATTGGGGTTTCCACTTTAGAAGATGGTATGGAAATAGTTTTAACACCCAGAGTATTTTCACCAGAACATAACTCAAAATAGAAAAAATGATTTCAGTGGCACTTCTATAATCAAATTAAAGAATTTTACTTTGCTGGCAAACGGATAATTTTCCAGATTCTTCGCTTCTAGAAACAAGTGTAATTATTGAACCGAATAAACATTTCACTAATGTCAATATTTTCAATGAGAAATGATTCACTTCTGATACACAAAAACAATTTTGCATGTGTGACTCGCCCTCTAATTCTTAACACAATGTTTTGAATAGAAACTAATTCCTGTACAAGGATTACTTGTAACCTTGTTTAATTCAAGGATTACATATGACCTCTTGTCTTTCTTTCCACATGTGTTTTTGCACTAGTGCAATTTACCAAAATTGTCACAGTTCATTGGTATGCATTTATCTTTGATTAATTTCTGGGTAATACATTTTGAGAGCACTGTTTGTGAACGCTGGGTAGAAAGCACTGACCCAGGAATTATGTGAAGCTTTGTTGGCTTGTGATCGATAAGCTTGTGCTGCTTAATGGCGCAGGCTGGACTACCACTCCTGACTACAAAGTCTCAGGATACAGTGGTCACCTATTATGCTAACTCAAAACCAAATCAATAATAAAGTCTGACTTCCTCAAACCACAAACCTTCTTCAGTCTATTATGTTGCTGGTGTGTGTTGCCTAAATGAGACTGGAGTCTAAGGATGCTGGCTTGGAGAGAACTCACAAAGTAGAAAAAATATTTAATCAATCTCTCACATTCCCACTTATTTGTTTACCAATAAAGGCCAATTTGCTGTAAATATTGCATGGGATAGAAAAAGGGGCGTGTTTTATAGTAATTACCTAATTATTGCAGTGTGTGCGCTTCACATAGGTATTACCGCAAAGTGCTTTAACATTTTGCAGTAATACCTACATAATTACATTTTCCTACCTGCAAAGTGCTCATTCCCCCATAGGGCTGGGGAGAGAGAGAGAGAGAGAGACTGAGACTATCTACAAGGCCCTTGTAGTACTTAGCTATTTATATCTCTATAGGAGGCCCACCTAGTAACTCCGGGTGAGGTTTAGGTAGTAGTGTAGGGGTTAGGGGCCACTTTTACATGCAGAGTGAGACTTACGAACAGAATAGTACACTCTTGTGATTTGATGTCCTTCGGAGTGAGGAAACTCACAAATGATGAGATTTCTACAATGTTCTCTCCACCTAGCTTGATGTGACCCAGGTAGAGAGTTCCCTACACTACTACCTAAACCTCACCTCGAGTTACTAAGTGGGTCTCCTATAGTAGCATAAATAGCTGCTTACTATGGCGCTACCTCCCAAAGGCTCTCTCTCTCTCTCCCTCTCCCCCTCCCCCCCCCCCCTTATCTCAGGCACTTCCCCCACTCTCCTCTCATATCACAGGCCCTTCCCCAGCCTAAAAATGCCCAAAATGGAATTCGCGAAAAAATCAGAAATTGCGTTGTGGGCATAATGCATGATATTGTACAGCTTAACGCAATTGAAAAAGGTGTAGTTATTTTAAGCAATATCATGCTTTATGGTTTCACAAAGCCAGCTCACCTTTTCAGAAATCCCTCCCTTTAAAAATTGCATTGCACCATGCATTATGGTGCTTATCAAGTGCGATAAGGCATTTTTTTGCATGCGAAAATGCCATAACGCGATTTGATAAATGACCCTGGAAGCCAGGAACAATTTTTGAGATTTTTATATTCCAGATATTTCAAAGATTGTATTTTCCTCTAAGGAAACAGCACAGAGATTCCTTTATCTACAGGGCCTGTGATCAACACTTCAACATCTTTATCTACAGGTGGAGTGTACACAATCTGAAGTCTGTGGGACTTTATGAAATATTTTTCTCTGAAGTAGTATGAACTTCAATTAAGTCAGCTCAGAATCAGAATTTCCTGTGGGAAAACCTGGGGCACCACCTGCAAATTCCCATCAGGTCACTCGATGTCCATTTGACCATCTCCTCTATCCATGTGGGTCCCCTGCTGAGGAGAATCTCGCAGGTTTCTGCACCAATTCAGCTGCAGGTCAGGGCTCTCCACAAAGAGGAAATGGAATTCTATATCCTGGAGAAGTTCATCCACACGGTGGCTCTGGGCCTTCTTTGGCTCCAACGCCATTCTCCACAGTTCAACTGGGCCACTCTGCAGCTCTCGGAGTGGGTCCCACATTGCCAGGAATCCTGCCTAAAACCAATCAAGCCCATAGAGGCTCCCCTGTCTCTTCCATTGTCTACGACAATCCCAGGTGTCCTAGCTCCTTATGCAGAGCTAGTGTTTTCCAAACAGATGGCCGAAGTTCTGCCACCTCTCCGGAAGTTCGGCTGCACCATAGAACTCCTGCCTGGGACCTCACCTCCCAGGGGCAGGGTTTACCCACTCTCTGTTCTCGAAACCAAAGCTTTGGCTGAATACATTAAAGAAAATCTGACCAAAGGCTTCATCCAGCCCTCCTCCTTGCCCGCAGGAGTGGGCTTCTTTTTCATGACAAAGAAAGACAACTCCTTGCATTCCTGTATTGATTACAGGGGTCTTAACGCCATCACCCACCAGGATAAATACCCGCTGCCTCTAATAAATGAGCTATTTGACCACTTGCAGGGCATCACCATCTTCTCCAAAATGAATTTGAGAGGCACCTACAACTTAGTCTGGATTCTCCCTTTGGACGTCTGGAAGACTGCCCTCAACACCAGGGATAGGCATTATGAATACCTCATGATGCCCTTTGGCCTTTGCAATGCCCCGGCGGTCTTCCAGCGAATGATGAACAAGATATTCCTGGACCTCCTGTACAATAAAGTTCTCGTTTATCTTGATGACATTCTTTTCTACTCCAGAGATCTGCAGACGCACCGCCAGGAGGTGTGCCAAGTCCTCCAGCATTTTCGTGACAATCGCTTGTACGCCAAGTTAGACAAATGTATTTTCGAGAAGCCAAATTTCCTCTTCTTTGGCTACATAGTATCCAAATACGGCTTCACCATGGACCCCAGCAAACTCCATTGCATTTGGGACTGGCCTTAACCTTCCAGCCTGCACGCGCTCCAGCGCTTCCTGGGGTTCGCCAACTATTATCGCCAGTTAATAGCCAACTACTCTGTTATCGCTACTGTTACAATTTACAGCTGCAGGCTGGCAGCCCCTACCTCCCGGCACCAGGCCTCGACCTTGGACCCTCTCTCCTCGGCGGCGACGGGCAGCCGCTGTTGCGGCCCTGCCATTCCCGGGCCTTCGAGCACAGCCGGGGACAGTCCTCCACTGTCTCCTGTTGCCTTCTGTCCTCAAGTGGCAACCGCCGCATGGAACAGCCAACACCACTGTCTTCCTCGACCCCTTCTCCTAGGGGCAAATGCCTCCGTTGGGGATTTAAAGGGGCCGCAGTGGGAAAAGCTCCCGTGGCTCCTAGTAATGACGTCTGCAGCTCTGAGTATATAAGGCAAGCTCTGGTAGGCAGAGCTTGCCTTGGCAATAGGTATGCCAGTGTTCCTGAGTTGCTGATCCTGATCCTGTTCCTGCGTTCCTCTGCCTGTACCAGTTTCCTCTTCTTGTTCCTCTTCCTGCTCTGGATTCCCAGTTCCAGTTCCTGCATTCTAGTTCCTGTTCCTTGTTCCATGCTCCTTGGACAGACCTTGGCTCTTGACCTGGATTGTACCTGACCACGTCTTCTGCTGCCTGCCTCTGACCCGGACCTGACCCATGTCTTCTGCTGCCTGCCTCAGACCACTGGCTCCTGGTTGCCGCCAGCCTTGTCTGGCCATGCTACACAGGATCATCCACGCAGAGGCCCACCTAAAACCAGCCGGCCCTGGTACCCAAGGGCTCAACCTGCGGGGAACATGGGCTGATAGTGGCGAAGCTCCTGCTGGCCTCTGCTTCCCATCCGGCCTCACCTCTCAATGGTGGGGACCTGTGGGGGTCTCTCCCATAGATAGTGCTATCACCACCTCAGGCCAAGGGTCCATACTTGCAACAATGGTGGTGGGGTCGCTTGGCAATAGTGATCATAAGAACATGCCATACTGGGTCAGACCAAGGGTCCATCAAGCCCAGCATCCTGTTTCCAACAGTGGCCAATCCAGGTCATAAGAACCTGGCAAGTACCCAAAAACTAAGTCTATTCCATGTTACCGTTGCTAGTAATAGCAGTGGCTATTTTCTAAGTCAACTTAATTAATAGCAGGTAATGGACTTCTCCTCCAAGAACTTATCCAATCCTTTTTTAAACACAGCTATACTAACTGCACTAACCACATCCACTGGCAACAAATTCCAGAGTTTAATTGTGCGTTGAGTGAAAAAGAACTTTCTCCGATTAGTTTTAAATGTGCCACATGCTAACTTCATGGAGTGCCCCCTAGTCTTTCTATTATCCGAAAGAGTAAATAACCGATTCACATCTACCCGTTCTAGATCTCTCATGATTTTAAACAACTCTATCATATCCCCCCTCAGCCGTCTCTTCTCCAAGCTGAAAAGTCCTAACCTCTTTAGTTTTTCCTCATAGGGGAGCTGTTCCATTCCCTTTATCATTTTGGTAGCCCTTCTCTGTACCTTCTCCATCGCAATTATATCTCTTTTGAGATGCGGCGACCAGAATTGTACACAGTATTCAAGGTGTGGTCTCACCATGGAGCGATACAGAGGCATTATGACATTTTCCGTTTTATGCACCATTCCCTTTCTAATAATTCCCAACATTCTGTTTGCTTTTTTGACTGCCGCAGCATACTGAACCGACGATTTCAATGTGTTATCCACTATGACGCCTAGATCTCTTTCTTGAGTAGTAGCACCTAATATGGAACCTAACATTGTGTAACTATAGCATGGGTTATTTTTCCCTATATGCATCACCTTGCACTTATCCACATTACATTTCATCTGCCATTTTGCTGCCCAATTTTCCAGTCTCACAAGGTCTTCCTGCCATTTATCACAATCTGCTTGTGATGTAACCACTCTGATCAAATTTGAATTAATACATATGATCAAATTTGAATTAATGACTGGAAGGGAGACAGTATGTAAATCCATGACTCTAGCACTAAACTTTCAAAAGGGAACCTATGAGAAAATGAGAAAAATAGTTAGAAAAAACTGAAAGGTGCAGCTACAAAGGTAAAAAGTGTGCAAAAGGCGTGGACATTGTTAAAAAATACCATCCTTGAAGCACAGTCCAGATGTATTCCATGCATTAAGAAAGGTGGAAGGAAGGCAAAACGATTGCCGGCATGGTTAAATGGTGAAGTGAAAGAGGCTATTTTAGCCAAAAGATCTTCATTCAAAAATTGAAAGAAGTATCCATTAGAAGAAAATAGGATAAAGCATAAGCATTCGCAAGTTAAATGTAAGACATTGGTAAGACAGCTAAGAGAAAATTTGAAAAGAAGTTGGCCATAGAGGCAAAATCTCACAATAAAAACTTTTTAAACTATATCTGAAGCAGAAAGTCTACAAGGGAGTCGGTTGGGGTTAAAGGTGCACTTGAAGAAGATAAGGCCATTGTGGAAAGATTAAATGATTTCTTTGCTTCAGTGTTCACTGAAGAGGATGTTGGAGAGATTACCTATTCCGGAGAAGGTTTTCATGGGTGATGATTCAGATCAACTGAAATAAATCACGGTGAACCTGTAAGATGTAGTAGGCCTGACTGCCAAACTGAAGAGTAGTAAATCACCTGGATGGGATGGTATACACCCCAGGGTTCTGAAAGAACTTAAAAAATGAAATTTCAGAACTATTAGTAAAACTTTGTAATCTATCATTAAAATAATTCGAGGTACCTGAAGATTGGAAGATGGCCAATGTAACCCCTATATTTAAAAATGGATCCAGGGGTGATCTTGGAAACTATAGACTATTAAGCAGTGCTGGGAAAAATCATGGAAACTGTTATAAAGAATAAAATCACAAAACATTTAGATAGACATGGTTTGATGGGACACAGCCAACATGGGTTTATCCAAGGGAAGTCTTATCTCACAAATCTCCTACATTTTTTTGAAGGGGTGAATAAACATGTGGACTAAGGTGAACCAGTAGATGTGCTATATTTAGAAGGCGTTTGACAAAGTCCCGATGAGCAGTTTCTAAGAAAACTAAAAAGTTATGGAATAGGAGGTGATGTCCTTTTGTGGATTGCAAGTTGGTTAAAAGACAGGAAACAGAGAGTAGGATTAAATGGTCAGTTTTCACAGTGGAAAAATATAAACAATGTTGTGTCTTGGGGATCTGTACTTGGAACAGTGCTTTTTAATATATTTATAAATGATATGGAAAGGGGTATGAGTGAGGTAATCATATTTGCAGATGACACAATTATGCAGAGCAGTTAAATCTCAAGCAGATTGTGATGAATTGTAAGAGGATCTTGTGAGACTGGAAGATTGGGCTTCCAAATTGCAGATGAAGTTTAACGTGGACACGTGGAAAGTAATGCATCTAGGGGAAAATTAACCCTTGCTGTATTTACACAATGTTAGGTTCTATCTTAGGAGTTACCATCCAGGAAAGAGATCTAGGTGTCATAGTGGATAATACATTGAAATCATCAGCCCAATTTGCTATGGAAATCAAAAAGCAAACAGAATGTTAGGAATAATTAGGAAGGGAATGGAAAATAAAACGGAGGATGTCATAATGCCTTTGTATCGCTCCATGGAGAGACTGCACCTTCAATACTGTGTGCAATTCTGGTCACCACATCTCAAAAAGGATATAGCTGCACTGGAGTAAGTGCAGAGAAGGGCGACCAAAATGATAAGGGCCATGGATCTGCTGCCTTATGAGGAAAGGCTAAAGAAGTTAGGGCTATTCAGTTTGGAGAAGAGATAACTGAGGGGGGATATGATAGAAGCCTTCAAAATCATGAAAGGACTTGAACACATTAATATAAATGGGTTATTTACTCTCTCAGATAATAGAAGGACCAGAGGGCACTCCATGAAGTTAGCAAGTAGCTCATTTAAAACAAATCGAAGAAAATTCTTTTGCACTCAGTACATAATTAAGCTCTGGACTTCATTGCCAGAGGATGTGGTTACATCAGTTAGTATAACTAGGTTTTAAAAAAGGTTTGGATAAGTTCCTAGAGGATAAATCCATAAACTGCTATTATGGTAATTAATAAGCAATAGTAGTTTGTGATCGGTCTAATGTTTGGGCACTTGCCAGGTACTTGTGACTTGGATTGGCCACTGTTGGAAACAGGATGCTGGGCTTGATGGACCCTTGGTCTGACCCAGTATGGCATTTCTTTTGTTCTTATGTTCTTATAATAATGTATAACATAATAAGGTATAATAATGTGCTAGATAGTAACTGCATGAGGTCAAATTTGCAACAATTTGGACTAACTTAAACACTTTTCTTGACTACCTATCAGGAGCTCTTTCTTGCTCAGTTTAGAACTTAGTGTGATCTGAGGACGGGAGTATTAGTTCCTCAAAGCTATTCAAGAAATGTATTTAGTCTAATAAAGATGTATGCATTTTCTCAGTTGACAAGTGGGGCTGAATTACTGCAACACATGGCTAACATCATGGATACCAAATGTACCCATTTCTCTAGCTCAGTAAAAAGTTTAGTACTGAGCATGTGTGGGAGTTCCCAATTGCATGCTGCCTTGTGAGCTCCTCAGTCTTACGCATGGACATGTATGCTCTTCTCTCTTAATGTTTTTCTTATTCTGCCTTTGGCAATCCTCTTGTTGTTTTTTTCTCTTTTGCCTTGCTGCCTCAGCAACCTCTCAAATAGCATTCTTTAATGCTACGAAACAAAAATATAAATAAGAGGAGTCAGTGCCTGCGATTCAGGATATCCGGTTCCAAGAAGGCCCTTGTTCAATAGCTTCAAAGATTGTGTTTGGGAAGGCAAGATGTCTATCACTGATGGCCATGACATCTGTTACAAGTGCCTGGGACCTGATCACAATTCTGCAAACTGCTACATTTGTGGTTGTGTATCTCCTAGAACACAGCAGATGTGGGCGTGGAAAATGGTGAACTCCAAAGCTCAGTGGATATGTGGAGCTATTCAACTACCCAGAGCAAGGCCTCCTTTGATTACCTCTATGCTGAATCAAGCAAAGGCTACTTGAGCAGGGCTCTCCTACCTATGGTGCCAGGTTCCAGATCCACCGTAGTTTTGGGGTCAAGCAAGACACAGAAGCACCAAATGCTGGAGCTGGTGGACTCTGTGATGCACTTCTGAGTCTCTTCTTCCTCTTGGGGCTCATCAGCACTGAAGAAGAAATGCCCTTTAGTGCCATCAGCACACAAGCTTTTGATGCTTTGGCGCTCAAGTTGCCAGTGCCATCAAACCACCAGCTGTCAGTGCTGTACTCTGTGACATCAATGAACAAATCCTCAGCACAGTAGTCCTTGGCACTACTAGTGCAGAGACCCTTGGTGCCACCGACACAGAAGTCCATGGTGCAGTCAGTGTCATTGAGGCCTATTGCGAGTCTGGTATGAGTGGGGCCTGGAGTAGATTCCTCACAGGAACCCTTGACTTTTCTGAAAGAATGCACTTATCACAAACTCACTTTTTTTTTTTCTCCTGAACACCGGATCTACCAGGGCCCCATCAGTGTGTTCTGCTCAGAGCACCCATTCCGGGGCCTATCCACTGCAGCTGGAAACTCCAGATCCAATCCGCTCCATCATGCTCTTGGTTTCCTTGCAATCTAAGATACAGGAAGCCCCTACATGGAATCCGGTGCATTCATTTCAAGGTGACAATCGTATATTGGACTCAAAAGAAGATGCCTTTTCTCCAGTTTTTCTCTCTCTTTTTGATGGCTAGTAATGAAGAGGGCACCCTTCAGCTTTTCCTGTCCAGGATGGATGATTTATTCCCACAAGTGGAAGTCCCATCCACTTCCAAGCCTCAGGAACTCCTATCAGAACTACCAGCTGTGGAAGTTAGCCCACCTACATCGGGCAAACTCTCTCCCATTGTGGAGAACTCCAGCCAATATTCAGAAGATGAAGCATGGTACACAGCCAATTCAGACCTCTCCCAGGCATTTTACCTTCCTAGATGACCAAGGTCTATGCCTTGATGTCCATTTTCTTCACTGGGTCATGGGATAGCATCCCTTCTACACTCAGTTCTACACAGTGCAAGGGTCTACATTAGGAATCACCATTAAGGAAAAGGATCTAGGCATCATCATTAACAATACATTAAAATCTTCTGCTCAGTGTGCAGCAGCAGCAGCCAAGAAAGCAAATAGATTGCTAGGAATTATTAGAAAAGGAATGGAGAATAAAACAGAATATCATAATGCCTTTGTATCGCTCAATGCTGCAACCTCATCTTGAATATTGTATACCGTTCTGGTCACCACATCTCAAAAAAGATATAGCAGAATTAGAAAAGGAACAGAGAAGGGCAACCAAAATGATAAAGAAAATGGATCAATCCTCCTATGAGGAAAGGCTAAAGAGGTTAGGACTCTTTAGCTTGGAGAGGAGATGGCTGAGGGGAGATATGATAGTGGTCTATAAAATAATAAGTGGAGTGGAACGAGTAAACATGAATCAGCTGTTTACTCTTTCAATAGAATACAAAAGAATAGGGACACACAATGATGTTACTAGGTGATATATTTAAAACTAATAAGAGAAAATATTTTTTTACTTCATGTATAATTAAACTCTGGAATTTGTTGCCAGAGGATGTGGTGAAATCTATTAGGGGTTGATTTTAAGACCTGCGCACGGTTCCTGGCACATGCACATGGACGCAGCTATTTTATAGCTCACGTGTGTTGTAAAATATGATATTCATGCACACATGCATGGCAGATTTTAATATGTGCGGGCAGATGGCCTCCTTCACGTGCAGGAGGCAGGGAATTTTAAAAGCCCATGCACGGCGACAGGAGTAGGGTTTCTCCAATTCCCTATATCCTTACCTAACCTTCCTATCCTTTCCCCTCTCCTCCCCAATCCTTAACTCCTTCCTAACTACTTACTTTTTTTTTGTTTGATTATTTACTGCTCCTCCGGAGCAGAAGTAATCTGCACGCGCCAGCCAGCTGTCAGTGCGTACTTCCCTGGGATAGCGGCTAATGATGCTGTCCTGGCCTGCACCCCACCCTACCCCGCCCGAGCCACACCCCACGGGCCACCCCTTTACCCTCAGCCAGCAATTGTGCGTGTACTGGGGTTTATGCGCTTGGTTGTGCCCATAGTAAAATGTGCGCAAGGCCCAACCAAATGTGTAAACCCCGGTCTTTACACATGTAGGCCTTTGAAAATTCACTTGTTAATGTAACTGTGTTTAAAAAAGGTTTAGATAAGTTCCTGGAGGAAAATTCCATTATTAAAGTGGAGTTGCAGAAATCCATTGCTTATCACTGGGATAAACAGCTTGGACTCTATCTACTTCTTGTGCCAGGTTCTTGTGACTGGATTGGCTATTGTTGGAAATATGATACTGAACTTTATGGACCAGTATGGCAAGTCTTATGTTCTTATGAGGGGTCTGTGGGATATTCTCAGACCCTATACCATATTTCTGAAAAACTTGGGGAAGGCCATTGGAGCCGACATCCAAATTAAGGAGTAGCATACGGCTATCCAGGCACTATCAGTGGGTACCGACCAACTTCTGCTTCCAGGTATCTATACTTCTCTTATAAATGGTCCTTTCAGACACACCCTTTCTGTCAATTTCAACGGTATCACATTGCACTTGCACTACAACATCAGCTTCCAGCTAGAGACATCAACCCAAGGCACCACAACAGTCTCAACATAGGTTGGGCCTAGTTTTTGATGAACAGCCATCCTAAGTTTTTACATAAAGTGATTTCTGCTTTTCACTTGAATCAAGCTATTTTTTTTTGTGCCCACATTCTTTCCAAGACTTCATGCACACAAAGCAGAAAATGCCCTTCATTCTTTGGACTGTAAGAGAGCTTTAGGCTATTTAATTGAGAACTTAATCACATTGATGGGTTTCTCAGCTGTTTGCTTCCTATGATCCCAACAGAATGTGCATGACAATTGCCTAACATACCTTGGTTCAGCTAGTTGACTGTATTGCACATTGTGATGTGTTGGCTGGCCTTCAGATTACAGATTCTGTCAAGGTTTACCAAGTAAAAGCCAGGTTATAAAAATGTGTTTGTGAAGGAGTAGCCCTAAAACCCCTCATTAACCTGTACAAGACCAGGCATCTAGCCTGTTCCACCTTAAATCCTCCAGGGAGAGAGGGCTCTGTGGGAGGGACCCTGCTGGGAGGAGGATAAATGTGTGAGCCTAGCTGGAACCAGTTGGCCCCATGTCTCCGGAAGTGGGAGCTCCTGATCCTCTCTGGAAAAAGGTATTGTAAAGTACATGTTAGAAAGGTAGGCAGTCTACCTGATGTTTGTGTTTGAATGTGATAATAAAGTTTAAGTTGCATGGAGAAAGGCTGGAGTCAGCTTGGTTCCTGCTGCCAGCCTGTGAAGATTTGCTCAGCTATCTTTACAGCATTCAAGTTTGCCACTTTAAAGGTGCTGGGGGCACATAGGTCACTGGCAATTTCAAATCCACCAACCTGGGAACATCCATACCTTTAAGAGGGTAGTTTCTCTGCAGCTAGGGTTTGTGTTGCCTCTCTTGCACCAGTTCCACATCCAACAAGCACCACATCTGCTTGGCCCACTGGCTGACCAGTCCAGTGTGCAATGCCAGCAGCAGGTCCCTGGTCTCCTGGCACACCAGGCGACCTCCTAGCATGACCTACACAAAGGCCAGCACTGCTAAGGCTCATGACAAATTCTCAAAAGAAAATGTATTATTTATTTATAACTTTTTTTATACCGAAGTTCAGGTAACAGAATTACTTATCGCTCCGGTTTACATTATAACAAGTAGAAAACAATGACAACATATGTCTTACAATGAACAAGGGAGTGAACAACTTGGATAATATAACATAACATAACTAGGAACAGTAGCAGTATGCACTATTAGAGCGAAACTAGCGCATGGGGAGGGAGGTTTGCTAATGGGGGGGGAGGGGGAAGGAAGTGATGGAACTTTATAATGTGGCTCTCCCTGAGGTACAGGTGAAAAATGAATGCTAAGAGCAACTTTTATTTTTTTTTTTTTTTAATCTTCACACCAGCAGACATCCCTTTTTTTCTGCTTAGATCTCTGGAACAGAGTGCCATCCCATAAAATATCACTTCTTTTGTACTCTGTTATTTCACAAACTGCTGCTTCTTGAGTGGACTGTTAATTGAATTTGTCTTTGCCTGCAAACCCTCATTCCACACATTTTAATTTTGACTGATTTCAGAGATAATTCCCAAGCTGTTCCTAGAATTATGCCTGATTTCCACTTTCTTCTTAATTAACTCTGGGGCCAATGTATTAAACTACGCTAACAGCACTGCAGGTATTGATGCATGATAAATGCCTTGGTCATCTAACCAAGTGTTCCATGCCTGTTAACAGCACTCTTAGGGGCGGATTTTAAATGCCCTGCGCGCGTAAATCCGGCCGGATTTACGCGCGCAGGGCTTCGTAAAAGGGGCGGGGAGGGGCGTTTCAGGGGCGTTTCAGGGGCGTGACGTGGCGTTTCGGGGGCGGGCCCGGGGGCATGGCGCCAGCCCGGGAGCGTGGTCGAGGCCTCCGGACCAGCCCCCGGGTCGGGTGATGGCGCGCCAGCAGCCCGCTGGCGCGCGCAGATTTATGTCTGCTTTTAGCAGGCGTAAATCTGCCAACAAAGGTAAGGGGGGGTTTAGATAGGGCCGGGGGGGTGGGTTAGGTAGGGGAAGGGAGGGGAAGGTGGGGGGAGGGCGAAGGAAAGTTCCCTCCGAGGCCGCTCCGAAATCGGAGCGGCCTCGGAGGGAACAGGCAGCGTGCGCTGGGCTCGGCGCGCACAGGTTGCACAAATGTGCACCCCTTTGCGCGCGCCGACCCCGGATTTTATAAGATACGCGCGGCTACGCGCGTATCTTATAAAATCCAGCATACTTTTGTTCGCGCCTGGTGCGTGAACAAAAGTACGTGATCGCGCACATTTTTAAAATCTACCCCTTAATGTGTATGAGCTAGCTTGCGTTACAGTAAAATCTAACTAGATAAACGACGCTTGACCGACGTGCCGCAAATGCGCAGTAGAGAGCAGCTCTACTGCGCATGTGCGGGCGAGCACGTCAGTCTTAGGCAGCGTCAAAAAAAACCAAAAAACATGGCGGCAGCGGTGGTAGCAGCGGCAGCGGGCAGCGGTAGCGGCGGCGGTAGCGGCGGCGGTGGTGGGCGGTGGCGGTAGCGGGCGGCGGCGGTAGCGGCAGCGGGGGCGGGCGGCGGCGGCGGTAGCGGGCGGCAGCGGAGGCGGTAGCGGCGGGCGGCAGTGGCGGCGGTAGCGGGCGGCGGTGGCGGCAGCGGCCAGTAGCGAGGGAGGGAGGGAGGAGAGAGAGAGAGGGAGGGAGGGACGGACTAAGTGGGAGGGACGAAGAGAGAGAGTGGGAGGGAGTGACTGAGTGAGAGGGAGGGATTGAGTGAGGGGGAGGGAGTGAGGGGGAGGGACTGAGTGAGGGGGAGTGAGCGGGACTGAGGGAGAGGGAGGGAGGGAGTGGGACTGAGGGGGAGTGAGTGGGACTGAGGGAGAGGGAGGGAGTGGGACTGAGGGAGAGTGAGTGGGACTGAGTGTGAGTGAGAGGGAGAGAGGGGGAGGGAGTGAGTGAGACTGAGTGGGAGGGAGGGACTGAGTGAGAGGAGAGGGAGGCTGGGGAGGAGTGGGTGAGTGGGTGGGAGGGAGGTAGGGGAGAGAGAATGAGGGAGGTAGGGGAGAGAGAATGAGGGGGAGGTGAGAGACAGAGGGATGTAGCCCGTTTTAACGGGCTTAACGGCTTGTCTGTTAATAAGGTAATGAGATGTGAAAGTATGCAAAAAAACTGATAACCTATTAGAACAGTGTAAAATAATGTGCGTTAAATTTTGTGAGTTTTAACACAGATCCATTATTGCAAAAAACATAACTACGCTAGTTGGGGAAAATGTAATTAACCTTTTATGTTAATGCCTGTATCAATGCATGTACTTTACCATAAGTATATTAACACCTGTGTTAACACATAGCTCATTTGAATTATCAACATTTCATTAAGGAATGCATCAACACCTGTACATCCATAAAGCTTTTATTCCTTTGTTAAAGAAACCCCTTTTAGCTGAACTGCATTGTGGGATTGGCTATTTTGGAGCATTTTCTACTTGTCTTCATCTCTTTAGCTGTTAGATTATTATACCTCTTAATGTTCCTTGGTAATGGCTTTTTATAATGTGCTCAAACTGAGGACTGACCACAGTGTTCTTGGAATCTTATAGAAAGCTCTAGTCTTGTTACAAACTCCCTGGGCAAGCTAATATCCTAACCTTGGAATTTGCTTGCTATATGCTGCTTTGTACAGTTCTACCTTAATTTCTGGAAAGAAACTTATAATAAATAATCTGCAGAGACATGTCAAATGAAAAGAAAAGTTTATCAGTTTTCTTCAGCAACACATTACACTGTAGTTGTTAGTGCTTATGTAGTGAAGTTGTGGAGAGATGGTCTCAAAATCTATCTCCAGCTGCACTGTGAAATATATTTGGCAATATCAATCAAGTCCCTAGGAGATGTTTGTGCAGAGCTTGGTGCAATCCCATCCTGATTGATGATCCAGGAGTGAAATAATGCAGATGTTGCAGATCGTGATGGAAAAGCTTTATCAGAGCTGGCATATCCCATTATATACAACTTCACGCATTGAGAGTTGACTGGATCCTGCCAGCTGAGAGCTGTGCTCTCACCAACCAGCTCTGATACTCTTCAGTGATGAATTTCAATTGGCTGCTTATTCTCATGCCTTAATGTTGGGCTAACTTCACCCATAAGTAGTTTGCCCATTTGTCCAGTTTAAATATGGGACAAAGTGATCACTTGCAAAACAAGTAATACTGTTCTTCAAACTTTCTTTCACAGGCCTCAGTTCTGCAAAATATCTGAGCTGCATAACTGGAAATATGTGACCTTGTAGTGGGTTCTGCTATGGTATGTTGTATTTGCCTTGTAGTCTGCATTACGCAACAAACTAAGAAAATAACAATGCTGAATATATCTTATGTGAAACAATGAAAAGATATATTTTTCTGTATAATTTATGCAAAAAATAGGTGCTTATAAGAATACAACAGAGAAATAACAAAACAGAATATATACACTATATCAGTACAATAAGCAAGAGTAAATTCCCCAAACAATAGGGTATAATTATATGCAAAGTGTTGCAATTCTGGCCACTGTGTGGCCTCCCCACCACCAAAGGACCCCAGTGAGCTCAGCTTTGAACTTTCTCCAGCATTCTCTGGCTCCTGTCCTCAGCCTATGCTTAAGCCTCCATGCCAGCATGGGACCTCCCCAAGCCCATTCCCCAGGCTGGCTAAGCCATTCTCTCCGGCTTGTACCACACCCTACTTAACTCTTTTTCCCATTTCTAAATGCTTCAGCATCACGTCTTTCTTGGCTTCCTGCTCTAGCCCTCTCTGCCTTGTGACTTTCTCAAGCCATTCCTAGCTTTGTCTCATGGACTCCGTGCCTTCTAGCCCCAGCCTTGCTTTGCCCTAGCTCCTGGTCTCTGGGCCTTCTAACCCCAGCTTGTCTTGGTCTTGCCTTGTGGCCATCCTGCCTTCTGTTCCAAGCCTTGCTCTGTGACCTGTAAGCCTTCTGACCCTTTCTTGCCTTGTGGCCTGCCCTAGGCCTCTCTGCTTTCTGACCCCTGGTCTAGCCCCAAGACTCCCAGATCTCTCTGCCTTGCCCCTCGGGGCCTTCCTTTCCTATGCTGCCTTTGGGCATTCTGTGTAGGCCTTGTCCTAGTCTGTTTTGCCCTGGTCCCGGTAAACTGTGAAATACCCAGTTGTATTTGTGAATGCTTAGACAACATGCATTCACAACATCAGATAAGTCGGGATGTTGATTGAGCTTGGGTTCAAGCCTTTTTCATATTTATTAATGCCTGAGAGGTCTATATAGATTGTCTAAGCATTCACAAATACAATTGGGAATTTCACAGTTTACCGGGACAGTTATACTCATTGTTTCAGTTATTCATGGAGTGAATTTCACAGTTTTCAGCAATGAATAATTAAAAAAAACAAAACAAAAGAGGTTTTCACTTGGTGTTTTCTCATCACAATTTTCTCAAGAAAAACCTGGATGGAGGAGGTCCGTTTATGATTATAACACAATCATATCACCCTTTGGGGATCCATGATATCAATATATGAAACGTTCCTCTCTTCTCCTAAAAACTTTTTCGTGATAAAAAAATCTTTTTCTTGAATGTCAGTTTAAATGCTTCACCCTGTATCGAGGGTATTAATATTATATATACTGTGGCAAAAACATTTTTGCTTGGAGGGTTTCAATTGTTGTTCAATTTAAGTCTGGTAGGAATCCCTCATAAATTATTTGGTGCCATTGAAAGATTTAGCAGTGAATGATGACAGACTTAATTGGCATCTCAGAGACATGGTGGAAGGAGGATAACCAATGGGACAGTGCTATACCAGGGTACAAATTATATCGCAATGACAGAGAGGAGCACCCAAGAGGCGGTGTGGCGCTTTATGTCTGGGATGGCATAGAGTCCAACAGGATAAACATCCTACATGAGACTAAACGCAAAATTTAATCTTTATGGGTAGAAATCCCTTGTGTGTCGGGGATGACTATAGTGATAGGAGTATACTACCATCCACCTGGTCAAGATGGTGAGACTGACAGTGAAATGCTAAGAGAAATTAGGGGAGCTAACCAAATTGGTAGTGCGGTAATAATGGGAGACTTCAATTACCCCAATATTGACTTGGTAAATGTATCATCGAGACAAGCTAGAGAGATAACGTTCTTGGATGGAATAAATGATAGCTTTATGGAGCAATTGGTTCAGGAACTGACGAGAGAGGGAGCAATTTTAGATCTAATTCTCAGTGAAGCACAGGACTTGGTGAGAGAGGTAATGGTAGTGGGGCCGCTTGGCAATAGTGATCATAATATGATCAAATTTGAATTGATGACTGGAAGAGGAACAGTATGCAAATCCACAGCTCTAGTGCTAAACTTTCAAAAGGGAAACTTTTGATAAAATGAGAAAAATTATTAGAAAAAAACTGAAAGGAAGGAGCAGCTACAAAAGTAAAAAATGTGCAAGAGGCGTGGTCATTGTTAAAAAATACCATTCTAGAAGCACAGTGCAGATGTATTCCACACATTAAGAAAGGTGGAAAGAAGGCAAAACGATTACCAGCATGGTTAAAAGGGGAGGTGAAAGAAGCTATTTTAGCCAAAAGATCTTCATTCAAAAATTGGAAGAAGGATCCACAGAAGAAAATAGGATAATGCATAAACGTTGGCAAGTTAAATGTAAGACATTGATAAGATAGGTTAAGAGAGCATTTGAAAAGAAGTTGGCCGTAGAGGCAAAAACTCACAGTAAAAACTTTTTAAAATATATCCGAAGCAGAAAACCGGTGAGGAAGTCAGTTGGACTGTTAGATGATCGAGGGGTTAAAGGGGCACTTAGAGAAGATAAGGCCATCGCGGAAAGATTAAATGATTTCTTTGCTTCGGTGTTTACTGAAGAGGATGTTGGGGAGGTACCCGTACTGGAGAAAGTTTTCATGGGTAATGATTCAGATGGACTGAATCAAATCACGGTGAACCTAGAAGATGTGGTAGACCTGATTGACAAACTGAAGAGTAGTAAATCACCTGGCCCGGATGGTAT
The DNA here is from genome assembly GCF_901001135.1 of Rhinatrema bivittatum. Taxonomy (NCBI): domain Eukaryota; kingdom Metazoa; phylum Chordata; class Amphibia; order Gymnophiona; family Rhinatrematidae; genus Rhinatrema; species Rhinatrema bivittatum. The sequence continues at coordinate 158,320,375 of NC_042617.1, forward strand.
ACACTCCAGAGTTCTGAAGGAACTAAAAAATGAAATTTCAGACCTATTAGTAAAAATTTGTAACCTATCATTAAAATCATCCATTGTACCTGAAGACTGGAGGATAGCTAATGTAACCCCAATATTTAAAAAGGGCTCCAGGGGCAATCCGGGAAACTACAGACCGGTTAGCCTGGCTTCAGTGCCAGGAAAAATAGTGGAAAGTGTTCTAAACTTCAAAATCACAGAACATATAGAAAGACATGGTTTAATGGAACAAAGTCAGCATGGCTTTACCCAAGGCAAGACTTGCCTCACAAATCTGCTTCACTTTTTTGAAGGAGTTAATAAACATGTAGACAAAGGTGAACCGGTAGATGTAGTATACTTGGATTTTCAGTAGGCGTTTGACAAAGTTCCTCATGAGAGGCTTCTAGGAAAAGTAAAAAGTCATGGGATAGGTGGCAATGTCCTTTCGTGGATTGCAAACTGGCTAAAAGACAGGAAACAGAGAGTAGGATTAAATGGACAATTTTCTCAGTGGAAGGGAGTGAGCAGTGGAGTGCCTCAGGGATCTGTTTTGGGACCCTTACTTTTCAATATATTTATAAATGATCTGGAAAGAAATATGATGAGTGAGGTAATCAAATTTGCAGATGATACAAAATTGTTCAGAGTAGTTAAATCACAAGCAGATTGTGATAAATTGCAGGAAGACCTTGTGAGACTGGAAAATTGGTCATCAAAATGGCCGATGAAATTTAATGTGGATAAGTGCAAGGTGATGCACATAGGGAAAAATAACCCATGCTATATTACACAATGTTAGGTTCCACATTAGGTGCTACAACCCAAGAAAGAGATCTAGGCATCATAGTGGATAACATTGAAATCGTCGGTTCAGTGTGCTGCGACAGTCAAAAAAGCAAATAGAATGTTGGGAATTATTAGAAAAGGAATGGTGAATAAAATGGAAAATGTCATAATGCCTCTGTATCGCTCCATGGTGAGACCGTACCTTGAATACTGTGTCCAATTCTGGGCGCCGCATCTCAAAAAAGATAATTGCGATGGAGAAGGTACAGAGAAGGGCTACCAAAATGATAAGGGGAATGGAACAGCTCCCCTATGAGGAAAGACTAAAGAGGTTAGGACTTTTCAGCTTGGAGAAGAGACAGCTGAGGGGGGATATGATAGAGGTGTTTAAAATCATGAGCGGTCTAGAACGGGTAGATGTGAATCGGTTATTTACTCTTTCGGATAATAAAGACTAGGGGGCACTCCATGAAGTTAGCATGTGGCACATTTAAAACTAATTGGAGAAAGTTCTTTTTTACTCAATGCACAATTAAACTCTGGAATTTGTTGCCAGAAGATGTAGTTAGTGCAGTTAGTATAAGTTCTTGGAGGAGAAGTCCATTACCTGCTATTAATTAAGTTGACTTAGAAAATAGCCACTGCTATTACTAGCAACGGTAACACGGAATAGACTTAGTTTTTGGGTACTTGCCAGGTTCTTATGGCCTAGATTGGCCACTGTTAGAAACAGGATGCTTGGCTTGATGGACCCTTGGTCTGACCCAGTATGGCATGTTCTTATGTTCTTAATAAGAATGCCCGTACCTCCCTCACCCTGCTTAGAAGCTGCCACCAACTCACTTATACGCAATGCACCAAAGAAGGCACGTGAAAAGGCAAGGCAAAATAGGCAGATTTCAAATTCCAAGTCACATATATCACGCAAAACATACCACAATTGTATCAGCAAATCATGTTTTATTGGATGCCTCCCATCCGTTTTTGTGCCGATTTTCCTGGCCCAACCTTTCATCATCCTTTTTACTAGAAATCCCTTTGTAGGGTCACCCCAACCCTGTGCTTCCATAAAGAAGGCCAGCCCTGCCAAATGTTTCACAACCACACCCATAGACAATCCATTGTCTTTTGCCCTGGATAAGTATGCCAGAATGAGGTCATCTGACATGGTCCCTGACTCCCATCCGTGCTGGTTCAAGGAGCGTATTCTCACAATTCCCCTGTAGTAGGCATCCCAAGTAGTGGGAGCCACCGATCATTGTAGCAGGTGTAGTGTGGTTGTATTCCAATCTGCCATAAATGCTTTGGTACTGGTGTTCCAGTCTTGTCAGCCCCTGGTACCTGGTTTCAAAATAAAGTCCATTTAGTGCAAGACAAAGAATCTGCCATGCCGTTGTGCACTCCAGGCACATGACACGCTCTAATTGTGGTGTTAATGCGCAGGCTATTGAGCACCACCTGCCTCAAGAGCTCGGCCACCCTGGGGCATTTGTTGACTGCTTGTTCAGCACATAAACCATGTCCTGATTATCACACCAGAAAACAATATGCTTTTCACGTAGCCTGTCTGCCCATAGTACTAACACTACTAGTATGGGGAATAGCTCGAGGAATGTGATGTTTGCTGTCAACCCCGCCTCAACCCAGGAGGTGGGCCTCAGCGCCGCGCACCAAGCACCCTGGCAGTATAAACCAAATCCCCATTCTCCTGATATGTCTGTCTGGATGTCCAAGTAGCGGCTAGATAAAGGGGTGCCTGCCATATGGACACGCCATTGTAATCACTCAAAAAGGAAGACCATAAGCATAAGTCCTCCCTCATAGGCTTGGATATTCTGATAAAGTGGTGTGGTCAATGTATCCCAGCCATGGCGGCTGACAACCTTTGCAAGAACAAAAGTGAAATTAAAGGAGCCCAAAATGGACTGGACCTCTCAGTGTGAGCTTTTTGGTTTGAGTATCCTGATCCAAGATGCCGGACCAACGAACAGGAAGTCGTCAAGATAGTGGATGATGTTGTCCATGCCTACCACTCTCGCTGCTACCCGGTGCAAGGAAGAGCTGAATGACTCAAAATATGAGCAGAACACAGCAGGGAAGCTGGATGGATAAACTGGTAAAAGACGGAATGCCGACTCGATGTCAGTTTTTGCCATTATCGCCGCCCTGTTGCACCTCCTCAGAAGGGATATGGCAGTGTCAAATGAGGGTAATTGGACGGAGCATGCCTCTTGTGGCAGGTGGTCATTAATGGAGAACTCCGCAGGGTACAAGAGGTTCTGAATAAGTCTGTACTTTCCCAGCTCCTTCTTTGGGACCACCGCTAGAGGTGATAACACCATTTTGCGGAACAAAGGAGCGGGGAAAGGACCCACCATTCTGCCCAAAGTGAGTTCCTTGTTCAATTTGTCTTGGACAATCTCAGTGTGGTGCGATGTAAAAGGGGAGTTGTTAGCCACTGAGTCACAAATACGGCCTTGGTAAGGGATTCTAAATCCGCCCCAGAAACCCTGCTCAATCCGGATTGCCTCATCTTGCCTGGGGTACAGGGCCAGCCAGTCCAGCATTCGGTCCAGTCTAATTGGTGATGGAGCCTTCTGAAATCCCTGAACGTCATTGCCCCGGGGCAGAACTCCCAGTCTCTGCTTTCTGGGACCATCTTGTGCTCCTACCATAAGACAGGGGCTGACCAATGGCACCGGTAGCCCCTGTGACATAGTATGGGCAAAGGCTATCGGCGCCATTTTGATTACTGGCAGCCGACGGTCCGAGTGCAGGAGGTTGCTCCCGGACCCCCAAGCGGGGGTCCGGGAGCACAAGATGGCACCGATGGCCATGTGACAGGGGCTGACCAATGGCACTGGTCGCCCCTGTGACATAGTAGAGCATTGGCATTGCAGCTGCCTTTTTTGCTGTTTGTTGGCAGAAAAGACTGGCTGTGCTAGACTGAAATTTATGAAATTCACAAAGTTTGTTATTGATTTCAATGATGTTCACAGCTTGCCAAGAATAGTCACAATTAGTTCTGGATTGCTGGCTGTTTGAAAAGTCCAGCTCCGTAACAGTAAGGGTCATTTCAGTTTCTAATGTTGAAGGGAAAATTATAATTGCCTTCTATATCCTGTACATATAATCATCACTAGTTTTCCTTGGTAAAGGCTTGAACTAAGATTTTAAGAATTACAAGAGAAAGCTGTTGCTCCTTTGCATGTGGGCTTAACATTTATGGATTTAGATTTCAAACACAAGCTCAAGAAGAAAGACAGTCAGGTGCTGAAGGTAGGTTCCTGTCCGAGAGAGGGCTTATGGTCTAAATTGGAGAGGAAAGTGACTCGCCCATGGTTGCAAGGAGCAGCAGGGAGAGAAGTGGGATTTGCACCTTGAGTCCCTGGGTCCTCAGCCCCACTGCTCTAACTGCTGTGCCACCCCAGGGCAATTTTCAGACCACCAGTACCTTTCACCCCTGACCTTTACACCAAGTTTCAAAGAGAAAGTATCTGCATACTTTCAAGCTTGCTGCCCTCAAAAATGTGCACCTGCTATTTTTGCGGGTAGATTTTCTACACAGAATATGATGTGAAGACTTGCAGATATAATGTATGCATGCTATTTTTTTTTTTATGCTGAGCCAAAATGCTCCCCCAGGGACATACCCTAAATGCAGCTAAAAGTATGTGTGCTGTGTAACACCATGAGGAAGGGTTGTTTTCAGACAGGTGATTTTCATGGGTAAAATCGCTATTTATCTGTGGCAGTGATCTGGAAAATAGCCCTCTCCTTTTGCAAATCACCGCTGAATAAATGTATTAACTTGGGTGGTAATTGTGAAACATCGCACATAAAATTACCCAGCATATATACCAATTTTCAAAGCAGACTTATGAGTATATGTCTGCTTTGGAAATTATCCCATGAAATGTCATTATGCTAACCAGCTCTTTCTTTTTAGTCCAGTTAGCACAGGGAGTTAGTAATGCAGTACATGTTTGCTTTGATTTTGGGGGTAGCATGCATGCTAGTTTTGTGTGCTTGCTAAAGAGCTTATATTTAACAAGGCATATAAAAAGAGGCGGCACTCATAGGGAGGCCAGCTTCCAATCGTATGCACATGTTAAGTGGACATGTGGAAATTAATGCTAGCATTTTATAAACTATGTGATGGGAGCTGCACGGTTTACAAAATGCCATGTTTTTCTGCTCTGAAAGTATATGCGTATGTTTCAGTATGCATGAGTATTTCCAGTGCAAGAAAACACATTCTTTCTCTACCCATTTTATAAACATTTACGAATATATTTTATGTGCAAAATAAATTGGGACAGTATATGAATCAACACCCAGAATGACACCCAGTGGCTGGTATATTATAAAGTAGGCATGTATACTGTTTTGAAAATAGTTACTTGCACGCATACTTGGCAAACACCAGCTTGCCGATACCTACAACAGTTCACCTAGACCTCCTAGCACTTCATCCTGAACCTCCACCAGTTCACCCAGACGTCCCACCCAAAAACTGCAGGCAACAGACAAGTCCGATTTCACATGCACGAGTCAATTAACAGATGTAAAAGTGTACAAATATGTATAGTAATGTATATGTGTATATCTTACAAAATAGCAACCACTGCAGGTACTTCTGAACTCCACCCAGAACTGCCATAGACTGCCCTTCCCCCCACTGGTAAACTGTGCTATATATGCAAAACCGAAAATACATAGGTACCCAACATTTATAAATTAATATGTATGTGCATATGTGCTACTTGCGTGCCTATATGCTATTTTTACACAAACAGCCCATTTGAAAATTCGCATTTTAGTGTCATTTTAGCATGCATGGTACAAAAATGCTAGCACAGACCCATAAATAGCATCACCAGATTGAAATGCTCAAAACATAGAAAAAAGTATGAAAGTAAGCACAATTTCTATCATCGAACTTAGACAAGTATCCTGAAGAACAGAAGGAATAAGTGAAAGCCCACTAGCACATGTCAAGAAAGAAACAGCACACATTTGCAAGAAAAAAAGTTCTTTAAAGAGCTGGACCAGCAGACAAGGAAAACTAAGTGGCAAATGTAGCAAAAAATACAAAGTTATTTCAACAAATAACTGTAGATCAAAACCTGACACAGGACTGGCTAAGAAGAGGTGAACTTAAACTTGAGGAGGAGAGATTGACAATTGAAGCACAGGACAGCAGTCTAAACATATGGAGACCATTATCCAGTCCTATCCAGCTGAGCAACTTATCCAGTTAACTTGGCCAAGATATTCAGTGGCGTGGTACTCGGCTATCTTTAGTTAGCAGGATATACTTACCCAGCAAAACTTCAGGACAGCAAAACAGCCATCCTAGACTTATCTGGCTAACTTAGCTGAAAATTGGCACATCTCCAGCTTAAGATAGTTATATGAATAGCTCTTCCATGAGTCAGCTAAGTGGGGCAGCCGAATATTCAAACAGTGCCATTTAGCCAGCTCAGTGGGGCTGAATATCTACCTCAAGATGGTTCAAAGCAAGCACAGGAAAAAATCTGGAAATAAGACAAATGTAGATTTTGCAGCACACAATGTAGATTTTGCAGCACACAGTGCAGCTTTTGTACCTTTAGATTGTGCTGACATCATGCTCCTTCTGGTGTCTCTACTGGGTTCCAGAGATTTCTAATATATGTGGCTAGGAACTTTGCTTATCAGAGAAGGGGTATTGAGGCTCATGTCTAGGGAAATATGAGGCAATTAATGCATTTCTCGTCTAGGAGTGCGGTGGAGGCAAAATGTTTTATTATATGTTCATTTGAATCCGATTCATCTCTATTAGGTCTCCTGAACAGCTCCAGCTCAGATTTTAAATGGTGATTTTTTTTATTTCTGTTCGCAAGCTACCCAAATAGCTATTCACCACAGACTATATTTTCCAGCCTTTAAACAGGCAAATTGATCTGCTGAAAACATTTTAGGACTCCTGATTGGTGGCTTCTAGAGACTTTGTGAGAAAATGGATATCAAGAAAAAAATCCAATTCTTTTGCCTATACTTACTGGGCTGCACTCTTATTTCTGCTTCCCCCTTGGTCCTCGTATAATGGGTATTGTTCCTACTCAACAAATTTCAGTGCACAGTTAGTGCAAAGGGTGGAAAGATCCACCACTGCAGCACACAGTAGACTGCCATCCTGAATGTGCATATTTTTCTGGCCATGTAGAAAAAGACAGTTATGCTTCTAGTGAAATGATTGAGAACTACATTGTAAATGAGATTTTCTAAATAAAAGCCATTACAAACATCAAAAAAAGCAGCTTTCCATAAGGGGTCTGCGTTCTCAGGGTATTTAGAAGAAAATAGTGTAGCTTGACTGCTCTTGTTTCCTGTAAACAACAGAGCACTTTCTGATGCAGTGAAGCTTAGAAAAGATTACAAAGCTGTTCCAGTCCATTTAATGAAGAATTAAAAAACAGATTGAATTACCACTACAGGAAGCTCTACATTCTACGTAAGTAGACCGTGGTTAAAGGTTTCTTCCCAATTAATTAATGGATCATAGCAACATTAGGTACCAGTGGCATATATTTTTATTCTCTAGTGGTAGACTGCTTTGTGGTTCCATCCCCATAAGGAAGCTCATAAAACTGCCTTTACAAAGCTAAGAGTATGTGCCAAGATCTATTAGCATATATTAAAAACAGAAAAAGTTCAGATCTTGCACCCTTTTGGACTCTGCTTAAAAGAAAAGCCCAATTACTTAAACACATTCTCATTATATTTCACAGATCATCAGGCTGAGAACTAGGGAAGCCAGGGCTCAAATCTCACCGATGCTCCCTGTGAGCTTGGGCAAGGCACTTCATCCTCCATTGTCTCAGATACAAACTTAGGGGCTTATTTACTAAAACTTTTCTCCCATTTGTGTCTATGGGGAAAATGCTTAATAAATAGAGCCCTTACTTAGAATGTAAGGCCTCTGGGGAAAGGACCTATCAATTGGACCTGAATTTGTAACTTGCCTTCAGCTTGAATTTAGATAGGCAAGTAATTCAATCTGAAAAAAAAAATCCAAATATATAATGAAGAAAAATGTAGCTTGCAGGGTCATACAACTGCTTATTTTCACTCTAAAATTAGCTAATATTCCTTAATATTAACTGTGCACTCTCATTTAGCATAAGGTGTTATGCTGTATGTGTTTTTACACTAAATGCAGAAAGGCACTGATTCCCCCAGAAGTATGCAACATTAGCATTATTTATTTACAGTGCTTATAAATCACTTTCTCAATATATAGAACAAAAGCAGCTCAAAAGCAATATCAAAAACATTTTAGAAACCACCCAGAACAGTGCACAGAAACATAAAAATTATATCCACATAGCCATAATTAATGACACACAAAACTAACCATAGATAAACAACCACCACATAAAAAATGAACATGATCAAGAACCATTCCCTATCCAACACCACCAACTCTCCTCCCATCAGACAAATTTCCAACTACAAGTTTAACAGAGGAAACCTCCCAAGCCATGCCACTGTCCACAATCCCCATCTCAACAGAAAAGCAACAGCAAAAACCAACCACAACCCACAGGATAGATAACCCACAAAATTAGGTCACAGGGAAGAGCCATATCTTCAGCTTTCTATTGAAGGCAAAATAGCTTTATTCAAGCTTTATCACCCAGGACAAACTATTGCATAGCAGAGGAGCTGCTGAGGAGCATGCCCTGGCTTTCACCCAGGCCGTCCTTTAATTCCTTATAATGCTGAAATAATACGCATAAGCCCTCTTTATTGACAGTTTCAATTAAATTATTACTTTGCACATTCCTTCAGAGGTTTTTCATTTTTGCAGGTATAAATTTGCAGCAACAATATTAATTTGTGTAATAACTGCAGGCTCAATTACTAGCTGGGAGGCTGGCAATACAGAGAAAGCAGTGTTAACAGTCCCTGGAGGGCTGGAGTCTCAGCCATCATTCAATAACACCTCGTGGACGAACTTGGGTACGTATCAGCTCGGTCCTAAAAGGAGATGTAGTTTGCGATCTCTAGCCAACAGCTGCCACTGCAAAGGCTGGCCTGAGTTAGAAGGGGAATAATATAGACACCTGGAAACATTTGCATTGTGGTCTAGCAGAGATTGCTGTTGATTTAGCAAGGCAGGGGGAAAGAAGAGAGAGTGAGGGAGGAATAATGTGCATCAGATTTCTCTCTTCCATCACCAAACCCCTACCACTAACCAGCCCCCTCTTTCCCCCCCCCCCCCCCCCCCAGGGATGATCCCTGCATTCTTTCCCATCCTCTCTCCTGACCTCAGCACTCTCTTTGCTCCCATGCCTCCAAATAAGCCGCAGCTCCTTGACTTGTGTATCTTCACTGAGTCCAAGACCTGGAAACACAAGCTGCAGACCGTGGTTTGTGTGTTGTGATCCCTCTTCAGTTTCTCCCCCCACATGCTGCCTGCATTGTCTGCTCCCGAATCATTCCTCTTCTCCTGTTCCCTGCAGGCGGAAAGGCAAATTTTCAAAAGTTGTGCACGTAACAAATAGCACTTACGCATGTAAAAGGGCATATATGCGAATATATGCTATTTTAAAAACCTCAACATATACGCGTCACTCAGTCTGCGAGTAAATTTACACTTGTAAAACAGGGGTAGGCCAGGAGGCGAGGCAAGGCCAGCATTTATGCGAGGAAGTTGCCATTTTATAAGCAATTTATGCATGGAAATGTGGCACCTTACTCGTGTATAGTTACACCTGCTCAATATCAGAAGTAAGTAATCGTAAACATTCCTATTTTCCTTTCTCTCCCTGAACTGAGACTGTTCATTTCTTTTTCCAGCAGAAGGTAGGGTTGGGGATGGGCATCCATAAGCAAGACTGTTACCTTCCCCTCTAATACCTGTGTGTCTGCCCCCGGGCAAACTCAAAGGAACTAATATCGAGTGGGGCTTTAACTTTTCCAGGATTACTGTCCTCCCACTCTTCCTGGGGAATCAATTAATGGTTCCCAGGATGCCCATGGTTCCTCTTTTATTTTGGTATCCTTTCATATATTGTTCCCACTTATCCATGTCACTATGCAAAGTAGAGACAGTGAAGTCCCTGGCATGCATCTTTCCAGTTAACTAATCAACTTTTCCCCTTGTATTTAGGAAAAACATAGAAACATGTTGGCAGAAAAAGACCGTATGGGCCATCCGGTATGCCCATCCATCCAATTAAGTTAGCATCACATCCTTAGAGATCCCCTATATTTATCCCATGCTTTCTTGAATTCAGACATTGTTTTTGTCTCCTCCACCTCCACTGGGAGGTTGTTTCACACATCTACCACCCTCTCTGTAAAGAGATATTTCCTAAGATTACTCCCGAGTCTACCCATTTTCACCCTCATCTCATGAACCCTTGTCCTAGAGCCTCCGTTCCATTGGAAAAGGCTCACCTCCTTTGCACAGAAACCTTTGAGATATTTGAATGTTTCTATCATACCTCCCTTATGAATAAGAGCCTGTATAAGGATCAACATCTCGTACAATTCAAAAAGAGTATCTGAGTTCCAGAGCTGTTTGATACACTCAAGGATCAATTCTTCCTTTTCTACAAGAATAAATTCTGCACTTCCCCAAGGTGAGAACTGTAGCAAAGACTCTTCTTCATAGTTGGTGACCCCGTGTTAAAGTGTGCCCACAGAATCTCGAAATCCAGGCCGCTCTCCAAATAAAAACATCCCTGTAGGCCTAAGACCTTTGCTGGTCTCTCTCTGGATCTTCTGACTCCTCAGTGCGCACATTTTCTTTCTTGTTTATCATTCACAATAATCCTCTCATGATCTGTCTTGCCATTTCCAGCATTATTCCCCTCAACATCTCATTGTTGGCATTCACCTCCTTCTCTAGGTCCCATCCTAGGGCCATTTTTTTTTAAAATTTCATAGGAGTAAGAAGAATTCACCGGGCTATGCTAATTTTCAGGGCTTCTATAATCTTACCAAGGAAGCCTGGTACTTGTTCAAATCCTCTTGAAGGACTTGCTGTTGGTCACTCAGGACCTGTACATCAGCTTGTAGCTCCTGCCCCTTTTTGAGCGCCTGGAGTTCCGTGCTGGTTTAGTAAGTGTCCTGAAGTAGCCAAGGCTTTTTGGCTCCCAGAGGACTACCGTGCTTCTCAAGTACACAGCAATAAAAATTATCTTTTTTTTTCTTGGGAAAAGAGGGAAAAAAATCCCTAACCTTTCTGGCTTTGACTCACTCTGTGTCCCTCACTATCCTGACAGAGCTAGCCCTCTTAGCCTGCTGTATGTACTTTCAGGGCTGTTGCTGCAGCCAAGCCCCAGGAGAAAAACAATTTTATTTTTAGCACAGTTATCTGCTCTGTGCTGGTGCTTAGGGCAGAAATCTTTTAGCAAGGGTCTCTGCTCTGTGCAGGTTCTTAGAACAGATATCCCAGAGTTACCACCATATGTGATAACATGCAAGAGGTCTTTGGCTTTATAAGAGTGCTGGAGGGCAAAGAAGTCTGGACTCCAGCCTTTTTCTCCATAGAATTGGCTTTATTTTTACAGCAAAAGAGAAAACAGGCAGAAAGATCTCTTACCTCAGCAATTCTAAATCAAAGATACAACAATAGTCTTGTCATTGGAGAACATAAGAACATAAATTACCATTCTGGGTCAGACCAAGGGTCCATCAAGCCCAGCATCCTGTTTCCAACAGAGGCCAAACCAGGCCACAAGAACCTGGCAATAATCCAAACACTAAGAAGATCCCATGCTACTGATGCAATTAATAGCAATGGCTATTCCCTAAGTAAACTTGATTAATAGCCGTTAATAGACTTCTCCTCCAAGAACTTATCCAAACCTTTTTTGAACCCAGCTACACTAACTGCACTAACCACATCCTCTAGCAACAAATTCCAGAGCTTTATTGTGCATTGAGTGAAAAAGAATTTTCTCCGATTAGTCTTAAATATGCTACTTGCTAACTTCATGGAATGCCCCCTAGTCCTTCTATTATTCGAAAGTGTAAATAGCCGAGTCACATCTACTCGTTCAAGACCTCTCATGATCTTAAAGATCTCTATCATATCCCCCCTCAGCTGTCTCTTCTCCAAGCTGAACAGCCCTAACCTAACAGCCTTCTTCTCGTCCCAAGGGCCTATCTGTTCTCCCATGAGCTTGTTCTCTTATTGCCCTGCTTAGGGAAATGCCTTGGGACCAGAAATCTCTTCTGGGCTGTGGCTTAAGGTGGCCCAGGTTAAATGCCTGATTCTGGTCTTTCAAAGGGGTCCTGATATACCGATCAGTATTCAGCAAGCTGGAGAGCAGGCAAAGTTAGCTGGCTAACTTGTCATGGATATTCAGGACGATAAATCTCCCAATGAATATGTTTCAGCATGATTAATGACATCGCAATGGCACTTTAACAGCAACAGACTAAAGAAGTCTGAAACAGCAATATTTAGGATCTTATGCACTAAAACTTGCTTTACAATTTTTTAAAAATGCACACAAAAAATATTAGCATGCATGCTAAAATGATATTTAAATATGTGACTCACTAAAGTTCTTTCTGCCCACACACTAAAAATAATCAAACTAGCAGGCACACACTTTTATTGCATGCATTATCCTAAAAATGATAGGGCCTGACTTTCAAAAGCATTTACATGCAAAAAAAATGGGTTTATGTGTGTAAATGCACTTTACTCATCTGAGTGGGCTTTTGAAAATCGCTACAAAATATACCATTGGCATTGTCCATAAGGTATTCATGTGGAAGCGCACTTTATATGCATTAAAGGGCTTTTGAAAATTGCCCCAACAGTAATTTCATTTACACGAGTAACTTCTTTTGAAAATTATCCCCATAGCATTCGATCTCACTATCCACCTGAGAGCTAAATAGCATGTAGCTGTGACATGAAAGTGCATACATGCACTGAACAGAACAGGCTCAGTTCCCAGTTCCTCTTCGCTCCTCCTTCTTGCTTTAAAATCTGTATAAAATAAGCCTAGCACTTTTGGCTGCTTGTCAATGCTTTGAAGTAGGAAAGCAACTGGACCCCAGGAGAGGAACTTTAAGGATAAGCGTGAGCTGCAGGAGGAGGAAAAAAACAGACATCTGTGTGGCTTGTGTTGTGTCTTGTATTCTTTTTTTTGTTTAGTCCTTCTTAAGTTTATATCTGTTCTCCTTCCTAAGTTTACTTCTGTTTTTTGGGGTGTTTTTTTCTTAAATATGAGCATGAGCTTACCACACATTAAACAGAGATACTTTTGGCTGCAGGTAAAATGGAGTTTGTGGTGGCATTTTTTTTTTTAAATATATTATTAGAACCAAATTATATGGTAGGCATTTGCTCCAGGCCTATAGCAGCCACTCTCAGCAGTGTTTTATCTTTCTCAGCACAGGCAGAATTTATTTTAGTAACTTCATTGTATTGGGGAGGACAATTCTCCAAGCTATTTATGTGAGTAAATTGGCTGTCTGAATTGTCTTCCCTCACAATGGCTAAAACGAAGTGTGGTGCTCCTCAGCACATGCATTGTCAGTCACATTTAGGGGAGGAGTTCCCCAGAGTACGTTCTGGGCAGGATTGGAAAATAACTCACACAGATTTGTATTTCCAAGTGTACGCATGTCATTTTTCATGGAAAATGTACCTGCAGGTGCAGCGCATCACAGGTAAGTTTAAAGGGAAAAGTTCATGCCAACAGACACTTTCTTGGAAATTGGGTGCAAAATCTGCTGGTGGAAGGTACCTGTGGACAAAGAAGACATTCTGAAAATTGCTTTCCTAAAGTCATAATTTTGCTCCATTTGTAGCAGTTTCTGTTTTAAATTCATCTGCATCAGTGGCGTAGCCAGAATTGATTTTTTGGATGGGCACAAGGTTTACATGGGTGGGCCGTTGGCATGCAGGTCTGAGACCTACTAGTTGTATTCTTATTGGTAAATAATGCCATATACTGCTCCCTACAATGGCTTTCTAAGTAGTTTGCAACAGCCAGTATGCATCATGCATGAAACTTTAAAATATTTAACCTCAATTATTTCAAGCACTTACCAGCATTAAAAATTCCTTATTAATCTGTATTAATTTATTTTATATTTATTGCAGTTTATAAATGCACAAGTATATCATGTAAAAAGCAAAGAAAACAATCAGATCCAGTCAATCATGTAATAAAACAAAAATAAATGTATTCTTTCATGAATCCTCTTTGCAGAAAGCCAGAAATAATCATAACTACAATAAAATATAATTAATCATCAGAACAGGTGCAGAGTAGTGCTAGGACAATTCACATTACAACATGAAAAAAAATATTCCATTTCTGATGTCACCTCTGCAAAAACTATCACACCACTGCTGTTTTGTGAAGTAACACAAACTCTTGCAAAGAGAGAGACATCTAGAACCTTGCCATACAGTCAAAGCACTGACTCTTAGGACTCAAATAACAGCAACCTTAGGAAAAAGCAGCAATGCAAATACTGCACCAGGCCCTAGAACATTATTACATCACCTACTGGAGCCAAACGAGCTGGACTACTACTACAGAGAAACTACATGCGAGCAGAATTCAGTCACACACACACACAGGCAAAACAGAGACTGACCTTTACCTAATATAGAAATAAGAGATTTCAAATTAGAAACCAAAACATTAAGACAAAACCAAAATAGAAAACCTGAGAAACTAGACTCTGAAGAATGGAATACTGAAGAAAGAGCAAAATACATAAATATAAGAAATGCACATTCCCCAAAGATGGCATATTTAAATTGCTCACAAACATCAAAAGGAGCAAACGCCGCTCTCCACAATCAATATTTAAGTCACCAAGGAGATGCAGGAAATTAAAGTCAGTCCCAAAACTTCCGAAATAATCTTGAATATGCAAATATTTTTATTCATCAAATCGGCAACTCCATTGCTCAAAAGACACAGAATGTTTTCAACACAGGGTCCCCCGACACGGACCCGTGTTTCGCCAAATCGGCTGCGTCGGGGGGAACAGTATATTCTTTGTGGCATTCAAACTAAAATTAAAACAGAAACAGTAAATTAATACTTGAAAATAAGGGGCTGATTACAACACAGCGGATCCTATATTGTTGGAACAATTAAATATAGTGTACCATATAGGTATAAATTTTTTAAATTCAAAACCACAGAGAGGAACAGTGCTTACAGAGGACATAGGTAAATGAAAACAAAAACAAAAATCGCCAAATTATTGAGCACCAAATGAACGCAAAATTTGTGGAAATTATATTAAACTTAAATATTATAACCTCCTAACCTAAAGGAATCAGCAATGTACAGGACGTATATGGGCATAGCCACGGGTGGGCCATTGCCCACCCAGGCCCACCCATGGCTATGCCAGTGTTCTGCATGCAACCTCAATGCACACAAGAGATTCAGGTTCTGGTCTCGGGAATGCCATGGAGGTGATAAGTTCCAGTTCCAGCCAGAGGCTACTATTTTGACACTGGTTTAGTGTCTGAAAAAATCTTCCAGACCTTGGTCAGCAAGAGAAAAAAGTCAACTGGACAGTCATCTGGGTAGGGGAGGATATTGAAGAGGTATTTAAGAAGAGGAGAAACACCCAAGATATTTCTGCAGGTAACTATCTTAAATCTTCTCTGACATTTCATGCCAGGTAAAGTTGCACTTCAAACTATACTTGGTAGAGAAGGCAGGCCTGGTGTTACTGGTTGTACACACCACGCACAGGGTGACGACGACAGAAGGGGCTCAATAAAAAAATAAAATAAGAGGCCTGAGATGTCGCCGATGATCCTTATCCCATCTGTAGCTGAAGAAAGAGAAAGTCCAGGAGGCTGCCGGTGGCCCCATCCCACTAGTGACCAAGGAAAGAAGAGGACTCCATCAGGAGGGAGCCTGTTTTCCTGCCTCTCCACTGTGCTAGCCACATTTTATTCAAAATACATGCAGCTAGCACCTGTTCTCCGCTGATCCTGTGATGCACAAGATCAGCATAGAAAAAGTGATATTCCCGCAAGTTTTGAACAGTGAAGAGCCGACTCAGGAGGAGGAGCAGAAGAACGAGCTTCCCCCTCTGCTCTTGATGGGGATCTTGTCTACCTGCCTGGGGGGGTGTGTGTGTATGAATAGGAGCCTGCCTGGGGCAGGGGAGATTGTGAATGGGAATCTGCCTGGGGTTGGGGTAGGTGGATGTGAATAGAAACCTACCTGTGTGTGAAATGGAGCCTGCCTGGGATGGGGGTATGAGTTTGTGTGAGAATGGGAGCCTGCCTACAATGGATGTGTGTGTGTGAATGGGAGCCTGTCTGGAGGTGGGGTGTGTGCGGGTGTGTGAGAGCCTTCTCCCTTCCATTCCCCCATTAATCCACAAAAATGTTAGAGTATCTGGAAATAAAACATTCCCAGGTATGGAGAGAGGGATTATTTTAAAATCCTTATTTGTTTTTGCTGTTTTTGAGAGAGAGAGAGACTGACACTGAGACACTAGCCATAATGTCCTCTCCCTAGATAGGTATATATCTCCCTACCGAGGTGAGGTTTAGTGATTAGTGTAGGGGGTTAGGGGCCACTTTGACGAGTTGATGACCGAGTGAGGAAACTCACTCAAAGTTGAGATTTGTGCAATTTGCTCTCCACCTAACTTGATGGACTCTCTACCTGGGTAATATCAAGCTAGATGAAGAGAACATTGCACGAATGGTCCCACAGTGGGCCTGATTTTAAAAAGCATTTACTCGAGTAAAAACCAGGTTTACTGGAGTAAATTCACTTTACTTGAGTAAGTGGGTTTTTGAAAATTGCTACAATATATGCCATTGACTTGTCTATAGGATTTACTCACATAAGTGCACTTTACTTGAGTAAATGGCTTTTGAAAATTGCTACAATAGTAGCTACATTTACGCATGTAACTCCTTTTGAAAATTACCCCCAGTGGTTGCATGCAGGAAATACAAGCAGTCTGGCAGTTATCGCATTTTGCACTAACTTAGCTCTTCGCATAGGTATTGTGATAAACTGTCTATTAAACATAAAACACACCCCTTTTGCTATCACATGCAATACTTATTGCATTTTGATTAACCCAGGACTAAGTTTGTACCTAAGGATATGGAGGGTAAAGTGACTTGCCCAAAGTCACAAGGAGCAACAGTGGGACTTGAACCCTGGTCTCCTGGTTTGTAGCCCACTGCTCTAACCACTAGGCTACTCCTCCACTCCAAATTGGTTTTGTTTTCCTAACAGGAGGTGTATTGGTGTTCTAGGGCCTGGTGAAATATGTGCCTTTTCCTTGATAAGGTTGTTATTGTTTGAGTGCTGGCAATTAGGGTTGTTTTGCTATGGGAGGTTTACTATATTATAATGGTAATTCTGTTTCTCCTAGCTCAAGCAGGATGGTAGTCCTCACACAGATGACATCATCAGATGGAGCCCAGCATGGAAAGCTTCTGTCAAAGTTTCTAGAACTTTGACTGGCATACTGAGCATGCTCAGCATGCCCTAATCCACGCATCCATGAGGGGTCCCTCTTCAGTCTCTTTTCCTGTGGAGCTGGCCTCTCGCTGTCATGGAGGTCATGCTCTTTTTCTGGAAAACTGATCCATTTTCTTTCTTTTTTTTTTTGCCTTTTTCCTGCATCGAGTCCCTCGGTTCCACCTACCCATAGTCAGTCCTGGGGCATGGTAAGCTCTCGTTTTTATGGTTGGTTCCCCCTAGTGGTGTCCTTCAGGACCCACAGGCCATCGTCTGTTCACCAGCCTTATTTTCTATCACGGCGGGTTTGCTTTAGTGTCCCCAGTGCCTTCAGATTATGTCTATCACAGATCCACACAATGTGTGTATCCTCTGATTGGGGGTATCCCATGATGCTCGGGGGTGCAGACTTTGTGATCAGATGATCCCCAAGGACCAGTGGGTCCATCTCGATAAGATGGAGAAACTGTTCAACCCTAAGTGGTCTGAGCCTTTGATGTCAGTGTTGGTGTCCTCAACACTGAAGGATCGGGAGGAACTGAAAGGCACCGACCCTCACCCAGTAATCCCGGAGGAGCGGGGAACTGGGGATCGCTCCTCTTCAGTCTCTTCTAGGTCAAGGACATCTGGATCTTCACCTTCCATCTCTGCACTGGGGAAAGATACAGCCGAACCCCTTGGGAAGTCTAGAAAGCATCAACATCGGCGCACGGAGCAGGGCTCGGGCTAGCACCAGTGCTTACTACGATGCCCCCAAAGCATCCCTGAGGCGAGGAGGTTATGCCCTCCATTGATGCTGGGGCTACAGGGTGGTCTCCACCAATTCTGCTGCCAAGTACTGACCTTCCTCAAGGTTCTGAGGAGGATCGTGCCATCCCTCCTCCAGCACAGCCTGTTTTGGCATCTGCGACCTTCAAGAAGGAGCTGGAGCACAGATAGGATCAAGCCATGAAGAGCATCGAGCCCGTGCCTCCTCTGGCCCCAGTGGTTGCAGCCTCCCTGCTGGAGTCACTGTTGAAGCGCCTCAATGTTCTTCTTGGCATCCTCCCTACTCATCTGGCTGTGGCGCCCCGGAGGCCTTCGATACCCTGCGGGGCACTGCCGCTTCCTCGCCTAATGCTGTCCTTTTTCATGGCTTCTTAGATGAGGAAGGTCCTTCAAGGCCAGTAGCACTGCCGTTGCCTTCCTGCTTCTCAGCCAGCCCTACCGAATTTGCCCACAGGTCCATGGAGCCATTGGGGCTTTTGGTGCCCGTGATGCCTAGACCTCGAGGTAGGCCCAGGCCTTCATCCCTGGCTCAGTTTAGTGAGGATGATGCTCCTTATGACCCCTGGGGTGTTGACACCTCCAATTTCTCGGAGGATTTTGAGGACCTTCCCTTGGACCAGTTTCCCCCAGAGGAAAGGCGGAGGTCCCTGCCTGAGGACTTAACCTTTGCAGGTTTTGTGCGGGCCATGGTTGAAGCTATTCCATACCAGTTGATGATGGAGCAGGACACTAGGCAGAAATTGCTGGAGGTTTTCCACTTTGTGAATGTCCCAAAGTAGATTGTGGCCTTCCCAATCCTTGACATCTTCAAGGAGTTGTTCCTCAGAATTTCCCCACCAATCACTGATGGCTGAATCTGTGCTGATAAAGGCCAAGTACTCCCAGACCCATGCCTCAACTCCCCCAGGGAGAGAATACCGGATGCAATGAGTAGGACTGTAGTCCAAATTGCCTCCAATCAACTGTATATGACTCAGTAATCCCGTAACCTCTGTAAACAGATTCAGGAGGTGGCCGACCGTCTGCCCCAGCAGCAGCCAGGCACTCTATTGGCAGTCGTGCATCAGGGCCTTGAATTTTATTTATTTATTTAAAATCTTTTCTATACCGTCGCTAAGTCAAATACCATCGCAGTGGTTTACATGTAGGCACATAAATTAATGTAGGTGAGGGTGTACATTAGTACATTCTAACAGGTGCCGCTAAAGGTTCGGTTACAATATATCATTAAAGACAATTGTTTAGTGGAGTAGGTCATGACCAATTGTACCAGTAAGGTACTGTTCACGGGTAAAATTCAATATTCAAAGTGTTACAATTATGTTTATAGTGATGTAGAGTTCGTGGACCACTCTACTGTACACTCCTAAGTACTGTGCACCGGTGTTCTTCTGCCTGTTTCTAAATATTTTCTATTCTCCTGTCTCTTTATAAAATGCTTGTTTGAAAAGCCATGTTTTTAAACTTTTCTTAAATGTTTTGAGATCTCTTTGCAATCTGATCTCTAGAGGCATTGTATTCCAAAGTATGGGGCCTGCTAGTGATAAGGCCCTTTCTCTCACTTGGGTTAGTCTTGCCGTTTTTACTGAAGGAATGGTTAAGAGTGCTTTATTTGCAGATCGAAGGTTTCTGTGTGGGACATGTACTCTTAATGCTGTGTTTAGCCAATCCGATTTCTCATCATGTATTAGTTTATGTATGGTACATAGGGTTTTGTATTTAATTCTATGTTCGATAGGTAACCAATGTAGTTCCGCCAGGGTTTCAGTTATATGGGAAGCATGAGGTTCGCTCCACATATGATGTCTTTGAGATGGCGGCAAGGGTTGCAGCTGCCAGGATGGGTGCCCGCAGGATGTTTTGGCTCTGGGCCTCGGTCCTCCGGCCGGAGGTGAAGTAGAGGCTCACTGACTTGCCATGCACTGGCAAGTATCTTTGGAGAGAAGGTGAGGAATGTGGTGGCTCAGTTGGAAGACCACCACAAGACCTCCAGCATCTTTCCACCAGTATCTCTGACCCACCAACTTTAGCCAGGAGGTTGGCAAGTCAAGGACCGCAGCATTCCTTCTAACATCAGAGGAAGTATTCGCGCCTTTCGCTCCCACCCACAAAGGGTGAGCTCTCGGGGCCACTCCAGGCAACGGCGAGCCCCCAAGCTACAAGCCAGCACCACAGCCAAGCCCCGCTATGGGGTTTTGACTGGTAGGGAAGGAGAAAAAGCCAGTTGCCCATCCCCATGCAGTGGGACCCCCTGGTTGGAGGTCGGCTACGATTCCTTGTGGATCGATGGCCCAAGATCACCTCGGACCAGTGGGCTCTGTCCATCGTACGGCGGAAATACAGGCTGAATATGTTGGGTGTTTCACCAGATTCTCCTCTGAACCCTTTTTGGGGGGGCCATCAGCCTGTCAGGAGATGGTTTTGGCAGAGCTCTCTGCCCTAATAATGGCCAGGGTGGCCGAGCCTGTCCCACCAGAACAGTGGAGATGGGGGTTCTACTCCCGGAGTTTTCTCATTCAAAAGAAAACTGGGGGTCTCCATCCCATCCTGGATCTGAGGGCCTTGTATAGATTTCTAAAAAGAGAAAGGTTCAAGATGGTCTCTCTGGGCACCCTGATTCTCCTCTTACAAAAAAGAGACTGGCTATGCTCCCTCGATATGAAAGACATCTATACCCAAATAGAGATCTTCCAAGGTCACAGGAAGTGTCTCCAGTTTGTGGTGGGAGAACGCACTTTCAATACTGGGTGTTACCATTTGGTCTGGCCTCTGCACCATTGGTCTTTACCAAGTGTCTGGCCATGGTGGGGGCACATCTACATAGATTGGGAGTGCAGGTTTCCCCCTACCTGGACAATTGGCTGGTCAAAAGCACTACCCAGGTGGGGGCGACGCATTCCCTGCGCTTAACCATCCAGGTGCTGTAGTCATTGGGATTCATTATCAGTTACCCAAGGTCTCATCTCTGCCTGTCCACTCAGCTGGACTTCATCAGAGCCCTGCTGGACATGACGCAGGCGAAGGCCTTTCTGCCCCACAACAGGGCTCTGCCTTTAGTGCACCTTGAGGGGGAAGTGCAGCAGAGCCGGCGAGTCTCCACAAAGCAAATGTTGAGGCTGTTGGGGCACTTGGCTGCTACCATCCATGTTACTCCCTTTGCCCACTTGCATATGCGCAGACCCCAGTGGACTCTGAGGTCAGGCCACTCAGAGCCTCAAGGTTCGCATCCAGGTAACACAGTCTCTCTGGGACCTTTGTCCTGGTGGGGGACCCTCTCTGATCAGAAGCGAGGGATGTTATTTCATTCTCCCATGTTCAGGTTGTACTCACCACAGATGCCTCCAATCTGGGGTGGGGAGCCCATGTGGAAGGCTTCGGACCCAAGGCCTGTGGTCCGCTCAGGAAGCACAGTGTTAAATCAACTTCCTGGAGCTCCAGGCGATCAGATATGCTCTCTGGGTGTTTAGGGATCACCTGGCCAGCAAGATGGTCCTGATGCAGACCAATAACCAGGTTGTGATGTGGTATATCAACAAGCAGAGGGGCAAGAGATCATTCCTCCTGTGCCAGGAAGCAGTCCAGTTCTGGTCCTGGGTCATATCCCAAGGGATGGTGCTCCGGGCCATGTACCTGGCCGGAATGGACAATGTGATAGCAGAACAGTTGAGCTGAGCTTTCCAGCCACTCGAGTGGGCCCTTAATCAGGCAGTGGCAAGATCAGATCTTTAGTCTCTGTTGGCATCCCCTTGCAACTGCAAGTTAGCGCAGTTCTGCTCCCTGTATCGAACTGGTGGTGCCCCAGCTTCAGATGCCTTTGCCCATAACTGGGGCTGGGGCCTTCTGTATGCATATCCTCCGATCCCTCTGGTGATGAAGACTCTCTTGAAGCTTTGCCAGGACCGGGGGAACCATGATCCTCATAGCCCCACATTGGCCAAGGCAGGTCCGATTCCTGCTTCTGTGGAATTTCTCCCTCTGGGAACCGATCAGCCTGGGGATGTCCCCAGATCTTATCACTCAGGATCAGGGCAGGCTGTGGCATTCCAACCTCTGGGCCCTGTCTCTCACGGCCTGGATGTTGAGATGTTGATTCTGCGGCCCCTTGACCTCTTAGATGATTTATCTCAGGTCCTGGTGGCTTCCAGAAAGTCTTCCACTAGGAAGTATTATGGGCTTAAGTGGAGGAGGTTTTCAGTGTGGGGTGAGCAACATGGCCTGGATCCCTTTTCTTGCTCCTTTCACAAACTGCTTGATTACCTTGTCTACCTCTTGGAGGATGGTTTGAAAATCAAGTCCATTAGGGTGCACTTGAGCGAGATCAGAAATTATCACCAGGGTGTGAATGGTTCACCTATCTCCGTGCAGCTGTTGGTGGATTGCTTCATGCGAGGCCTGCTTCAGTTGAAGCTTCCCGCTGTGTCTTGGGACCTCAATGTGGTGTTGGCTTAGCTGATAAAGGCTCTCAAACCACTGAGTTCCTGTGACCTGAAATTCTTGACCTGGAAGGTCATCTTTTTGGTGACAGTCACCTCAGCACGCAGAGTCAGTGAGCTTCAGGTGTTGGTGACTTACTCTCCATCCACGAAGTTCTTTCATGACCGGGTGGTTCTCTGCATGCACCCTAAGTTCCTGCCCAAGGTGGTGTTGGAGTTCCATCTTAACCAATCAGTCTTCCTGCCTACCTTCTTTCCCAAGCCTCACTCACACCAAGGTGAGTGGGCCTTGAATAGTCTGGATTGTAAGAGGGGTTTAGCCTTCTATCTGGAGTGGACAGAAGGTCATAGGCAATCCATGCAACTCTTCATCACTTTTGACAGGAATAGATTAGGAGTTGCCTTTGGTAAGCAGACACTGTCCAATTGGTTAGCGGATTGCTTCTTGTTCTGTTATTCACAGGTGGGCTTGCAGCTCAAGGGTCATATAAGGCGCATTCTGTCAGAGCCATAGCAACTTCGATGGCCTACTTGCGGGCAGTTCCTATGGAGGAGATCTGCAAGGCTGTAACGTGGCGTTCCCGCCACATGTTTGCCTCTCACTATTGTCTGGATAGGGATGGCTGACATGACAGTAGATTCAGCCAGTCCGTCCTCAGAAATCTCTTTCAGCTCTAAACCCAACTCTTCCTGCTTAGGGCCTTTTTTTCATGTTTAGGCTATCTCCCTCTGTTACCAACAGCACCAACTGTTGTTATGCCTGTTGGCACCTGGTTAGGTGTCTGGTCCTTTTATTTTTGGGGTCAGCCTGTAGCTAGGGATTCACCCATGTCTGAGGACTACCATCCTGCTTGTCCTAGGAATAAGCAGAGTTGCTTACCTGTAACAGGTATTCTCCTAGGACAGCAGGATATTAGTCCTCGCGAAACCTGCCCACCACCCCACAGAGTTGGGTTTTGTCTATGTTTAATATTTTATTTTTTCATAATTCTGTTATGAGACTGAAGAAGAAACCCGAGTGGACGCGTGGATTAGGGCATGCTGAGCATGCTCAGAGTGCCAGTCAAAGTTCTGGAAACTTTGACAAACGTTTTCCGTGCCGGGCTCCATCTGATGATGTCAACAGTGTGTGAGGACTAACATCCTGCTGTCCTAGGAGAACACCTGTTACAGGTAAGCAACTCCGCTTTATTCATAGCTTTCTGAGGGCCAAGCCCACACCCAACACACATTACAAAGGTCTAATTCTATATGTGTTCCAAGTGTCTTTTTTTTTTTGCAGTTTTCTGCTGGTACCATAGCAGTGCATGTAAATATAATATGCATGTTGTAAGTGATATTTTTGCCTAAAAGACTGTAGTTTTGAATGTTCTTTTTCATGTAAAATCTGTTAGAAATGCATAATTTGTGTATGTGTCTGTAAAGGGTGTGGGGGTAGCATGTGTGTAAGGCTGTAAGGTTTGCCTAAGGTACCTAAAACCCTTTCACTGACTATGGGTTCTATGTGTTTGGGGGGGAGGGAGAGGAGCGAGGAGCACGGCAGGTGTCAGTTATTAAAAATATAGATTGCTGGAGGGAGCTGGGATTTTTTATGATGGGCTCATGACAGAGACTGAATAAATTGGGGGTTGGGGGCAGCACAGTAATTGTTCGCACAGGTCAGCAAAAAAGCTAGCACTGGCCCTGCGAGAAGGCCAAGGAGTCATTCTTCTCCAGCATGCGCCGGCTGTAAATTTTCTAGATATGCTTTAGGTATTAGGTCAGTGGTTTTCAAACTCAGGGCCGTGACCCGGTATTGAGCTGCAGCCCTGTTCCTGTCTCTGCACCCATTCAAGCCACACGGCTCTCTTCTGCAGGGATGGAAGGATGCGTTCCGTGTTCCACAGCTTTCTCCTGCTACCTTACGCCTCTCTGCGACTCTCTGAAATTCTGAGCTGCGCAATACCCACCACCGTCACACTGTGCCTGCTATGATCACCACGACGCACAAGAGCACAGGCGCTGTGCGGCTCAAAGTGAGTGAGAGCTGCACGGAGCCAGGAGTCTGCAAGGGTATCAGGGAGTATGGAAGTGTGTGAGAGCGCAAGCAGTGGCAGCTGAGGGGTGAGTGAGAGAGTGAGCATTGTGGACAAGAGAGAGAGAAAGGGAGCAAGAGACAGGCACAAACTTTATATGGGGCAGTTCGTTCATCTTTTGATCCAGATTAGGAGATTAGTAACCAGCAAACCCACCTGTCACATTAAATGCATGCGAAACAACCTGATCTTATTTTTTTTTATTACCATATTTATTTCATATTGTGTTTACAATGGTTTACAAGTGACATCAATGTCTAATTTTAGTTATTACGTGATGTAAGGTAGCTATAGCGAGTAATTATTGCCCTTCATCTCTTTTTTTTGACATCTCAACCGCCTTTGATATGTTTGACCACAATATTTTATTGCAAGTTTGTTGAAATTTGGTATTGGTGGCCAGGTGTACAAATGGTTCCAATCTTATCTCTCCAACCTCCAGCAAAACGTTTCTTTGCATGGCCACTCCGCATGATGTCCACTGTTTGCCGGTGTGCCTCGGGGATCTGCTCTGTCTATAAACACTTTTTAATATTTACATGCAATCAATATGCCGCCTGTTAGCTGAATTGGATGTAGATTTGAAAATGTATGCTGTCAACATACAATTTGATTTTCCCATATGTGATTTTTTTTAAATCAGCATGTGAGAATATGCAGACAGTGGTCAATGCTGTCAAGCCCTGCTTACTTGCTCACAAATTATCCTTAAATATAGGTAAGGCTGAAATCATGATACTATCAAGGGCCATTAAGGATGATTTTCCAAACCTATTGAAATTAACGGTCATAAATGTCCTATCTGTAGGAGACATTTTTGATGCATCTTTTTGTCATTCAAACCACATGCCAGAAAAGTAGTGCAAAATGTGTTTTACAAATCACACATCATGAGGCAGTTAAAGTCTTTTTTTATTGTTGGACGATTTTCGTACTGTGGTTCAGACAATAATAGTCTCCAGAATGAATTATTATAATTCCTTTTTCCTTGCTTTACCTATTGCTATGACATGAGCGCTGCAAACTGCATAAAATGCAGCCACACACATGATAACTGCGGCCTCTTGAAGACAACGTATTATACCTATCCTTGAATCCCTTCACTGGCTACCTGTTGTCTGGCAAGTGAAATTTAAGACTTTATTGCTGATTTTTAAAGTTTTACATTACGAACTACCATCCTGTATTAGTGACTTTCTTAAAATATATATCTAGTATGCACACTCCCAAAATAAAAACCCTCTAGAGCTTCCTTCAGTGAATGTAAAAGAAGGGCATGCACTTTCACCATTGCGTCTAGGCTTTCAGGAAAAAGGTTAAGGGCTTTTTATGACCTTCAAAAGTAAATGCCATGCCATATCCTACTACACATGCCAGCACCATTGAACATAGTGGGCAGAGATTTTATAATATGTTTTTACGTTTTGGTTATTTACTCCTGCTTGCTGTATTCTTCCTTATATGGATAATTTTATTTTGTGTTATCCCTGCAGTTTATCTTTCTGTTTTACGGTTATGCATATTTTAATTTTCCTCTTAGTTTGTAATTTCTTGTTTTTATCCCATTTTATTGTGAATGTTTATATTGTACATCACCTAGAAATATCATGATAGGTGATTTATAAATTAAATTTTAAAAATTCATGAAAACTAAAGTCAAAGGATATTGATTGGGTCATGGGGATTAAGTGTTTTTCTTCCACTGGGGACTGAGGAAAAAAAAAAAAGTTGAAAGCCCCTATATTAGGTTAGTCCAGGGCTTCTCAAACCTATTTCCGTGACTCAACAGCTAGTCGGGTTTTCAGGATGTCCGCTATGCATATGATATACTGTATATGCAAATTTATCTCATGCATTTGTCATTGTGGATATCCTGAAAACCTGAGGAGCTAGGGGATCATGAAGGCAGGCTTGAGCAGCCCTGGATCAAAATGCATCACCAACAATTTGCTTGCTGATTATTTCCAAGGGGTTAATTCACCTGTTTAGGGGGTAATTTTCAAAGGGACTAGCGCAGGTAAAAGTGTTTTATGTACAGAAAGGACCTTTAACAAAATGGACTGCCTGATATGCAGATAACGTAATGGGGGTATGTGATGTTCACATGAAAATTTATCTGGACTGAGTGGAAGCGTTCCTGGGAGGAGAGTTGGAGAGGGGTTTAGATATAAAATTCAACCATATACATTTACATTTTCAGAAAAATTGTGTGTACACTATATAGCAGTCATAACTTGTGTGAGATAGATTTTGAAAGTGGATTTATGTCCCTAAGTCTGCTTTGAAAATTTATATAACTTAGGTGCACATTTGTGGCATAAGTTAAGCAGAATGTTTGAAAAATTACCCTCTTCAAGGCCAAAAAAAAAAAAAGAGGCTGAGATAAATAATTGCAGTGCCCCTTTACCTTGCTCTTTGTGTGGTCACACTATGTCTTTGTGCCTGTCACAGAAAAGCAGTTGAGACATTAATGAATTCATGTGTCTGCAACCTCCACAACATGGCTGCCTCCACCCGTCATTGACTCATGTAAGTGCAGTAAGGGCCAATGAGCACAGAAGGAAGATTTTTAATTCTGTCCCAGCTTGGTGAGAAGAGCAGTTAGAGAAAGCAACGGATGTGCTGCTGGATCGCTGCAATTTTGTGACAGGAGAGCTGCTTGCTGCAGACATTTTGCATGGGATTAAGGCTCATGGAGTAAAGGCCAGAACACTGCCCAGTAGTCTTTGGGAGCACAAGCCCCTGTTTCTCGCACGCACAGGGAAAGAAACTTTGGGTACTAGGCTCTGTGCCGATTTCTGACCTGCAAATTCATTACAGTGACATCAATGAAGTTCTGTGAATTACAATTAAACCAGTGTTGTTTCAACTTTAACCCTTTAATCCCCAATCCTATCACCGTATCCCTAGGGAACTCACTAATAATTTAAAGGTATATGAGACTTTGGTACCAGTAAATACAAAGATATATATTATTCTTTATTTATTAGTTTAAAAGCACAATATTGCTATGAAACTGGTTTGTACTGATTATGGATGTTTGTGCTTGTATATGTGTGTTTAACCCTTTTTTTTACACAGTTTTTTTATGGAGTCCTAGATCTTGCAATAATAAAAGCTGGTTTTTGGTTTGGTTTTTTTTTTTTTTTTGCTTTGGTGGGTTTGTTGGTTCACTGGGCCGTTTCCTCTCAGAAGTCTGTTCACAGAGGGGGAATCTATCACTATACAAGCTACACCTCTGGTTGGGGGGCTATATAGTTATTTGGGAATCGCTATTATCAGAGGTTCTGGCAAGCAATTAGCTTATTTAGTACCTTGATAGAGGACAAAAAAGATAATGGAAAGCAGCAAGAAGTCTGGAGCAATGACATAAAATAATGGTCAAGATCCAAAGAGGAAAACCGAGCAGAGAGAGAATGAGCATAGCACAGTGGCTAACCTTCAAATCGAAGATTGCACTTGATGACAAACATGAGTTTGAAAAGAGGCTCCGTAGGAGTCCAAACAAACAGCCTGAGGAGGAGGAATTTTAGGTAGGTCCCTCTCTATGGTGGAGAATGCATCACCTGCCTCATTTAAATACGCATGAGGCTCATCATTGCTTTTTGGATATGCAAAGTCACTCGGAGATCAGCAATAGCTGAAACTGAGTGAAGAAGCTCATGAGCATGCTCATGTAGAGACGTCAACAAGATCTAAGGACAAGAAATCAATAAAACTTGCCCAGGCCCAGTCCTGCCTCCTTTAACTATCCTCTCAAAACTTTATGCAGCCTGGACCCATAGGATACAGGAGCAAGGAGAATGCATCTAAATACATATAGACAATGTCTTGTCTAAAGTGCAAAAGATACCCAGAGTGGTTTAGATAGCTACAAATATCAAAATACCAAACAAAGGGTTGTGACTAATAATGCAAATAAAAGAGAACCCCACCATCATTTTTCATTTCTCAAAATATGAAACAACAATAAATGAAAAGGGGCCTCAGGGAGGGCAATTTTCAAAGGGACTTTAGTGGGTAAAGCAGTGCTTTGCCTGCAGAATGGCACTTTTGAAAATTGCCCACCTGTAGAATTACACAACATATTCTGTATGCAAATGTTTATGCTCATTTTATGGGAGGGGATTCTAGGAGGCAGAGTCTGGGCAGGGTTTGGATCTAAATGCAAGCTTTATGAGTTTTGAAAGTATATGCATAAATTTCCTTAGAAGAACTCCCTGCACAAATTAGAAGGTGCGGCTTAGGGTGGGAGTTGAACTGGGATCATTTTCAAAGTGGCTTGTGCACATAAATTCCCTACAGTAATTTGTGCATGTAACAACCCAGAGAATTATGCAGGCTGTTACAAAATTATCCCATAAAGATTCACAGTAAAGCTGCACTACCACCTTCAATTACATTTTCAATCATTAGCTCCAAATTCCACTTTTTAATTATGTTTTAAAAAAATAAATGCCATGCTGAAACTATATAATCAATAAAGTGATTTAAAAAATACTTCCCACAGCTCTCAAATTGGTGAAAGTCTAAGGGCCTGCAGCGTGGCCAGGCCTTTAGACGCGCCCACACGATCGGCGCAGCCAATCACCGCTTCAACCACCGACCGACGAATCAAAGCGGGGACGCAGGGTGAGCCCTTTAAATTTTGCTGCTCGCCGGCGGTGCTTCCTTTCTCCGCGTCCTCGGCCGACCCGACCCCAACTAGGCTCGCGCTGTCGGCGCACTCCCGCCGGGGAAAGAGCCTCCTCGAGCGGTCCCAGGCCGTCCCAGAGACCTGCAACGCTACCCAGGCCTCTGCAGCTTGGCCAGGCCCTTAGACGCACCCCTACGATCGGTGCAGCCAATCACCGCTTCAACCACCGACCGACGAATCAAAGCGGGGACGCAGGGTGAGCCCTTTAAATTTTGCTGCTCACCAACGGCGCCGCGCGCTCAAAGGAGCGCGATCTAAAGGGGAGCACCCCTTCGAGCACACCTTCTGCACATCAGTCACATCCAGTGAAGAAGACAAAGAGACCCGCCTGACATCCCCCCCCCCGGGGCCCACGAGGTATCCACCCCTATGACCCGCATCAAACTGGTCTCTTTGTAATTCTTACTCTAATCCTGTTTTCATTGCACCTGGGACCCATTGTTTTCGATATTGCTTAGATTGTTATCCTTGCTACAATACCTTTGACAATTTTAGCTGCCCTGTATTTTAGCCAGACCTCCTACTGTTTCAATATTTCATTTCATTGTCATCCTTATTTCATTGTCCCTCCTGCTGTTCTTCAAAATGTGTATCTCAACCATCCCTATCCTGCACCACGCCTGTATGCACAAAACCAAAATATCCCTGACACACCCAGCTAACTTCCAGAAATTGTTAGTGCCCATCTTGATCACACCCTTCACCCAACCCCTAGGCCTAGCCACTCTGGCCATTACACTTTTCAATGCTCAATCTATCCTAAAAAAAAGCACCCATCCTTCACGACTTGCTCACTGATGACAATCCTGATATATGTGCAGTCACTGAATCCTGGCTAAAGGACTCAGACCATGTTTTCCTTAACCAACTTCCCCTACAAACCTATGACATCTATTCCATTCCAAGACCAAAAAAAAGGGGTGGAGGGCTACTCCTAGCCGCCAAAAAACACCTAAATCTCAAACTGCAACCCTCTAACCCTCCCCATAGATTTGAAATTGGACTATTCAAATCCTCCTCCCTTCAGGTCTGTCTCATCTATGCCCCTCCCAATCTTCTCGAACATGACCCATCCTCCCTCATTGAATATTTGGTAGACTCACTCAAACCTGACCTACCTACAGTTATACTCGGAGACTTCAATCTCCATGTGGATGCCAATCCCACATCACCTGCCTGTGAAACCATCCTGGTTGCCTTTAAAGGTGACGCGGCGTTTGGGGGCGGGCCCGGGGGCGTGGTCGAGGCCTCCGGACCAGCCCCCGGGTCGGATGATGGCGCACCAGCAGTCCGCTGGCGCGCGTTGATTAATTCTGCTTTGGGCAGGCGTAAATCACGAAATAAAGGTAGGGGGGTTTAGGTAGGGCCGGGGGGGTGGGTTAGGCAGGGGAAGGGAGGGGAAGGGAGGGGAAGGGGAAGGCAGGTGAAAAGAAAGTTCCCTCCGAGGCCGCTCCGATTTCGGAGCGGCCTTGGAGGGAACGGAGGCAGGCTGCGCGGCTCGGCGCGCGCAGGCTGCCCAAACCCGGCAGCCTTGCGCGCGCCGATCCCAGATTTTATAGGATACGCGCGGCTATACACGTATCTTATAAAATCCAGCGTACTTTTGTTTGCGCCTGGTGCGCCAACAAAAGTACGCGATTGCGTATGTTTTAAAGATCTACCTCCGCGAGTATATAAGCTTATAAGGATCCCTGCATTTTAAAAAACTGGGTGTGAACAGAAACATACATGTATACTTCTGGGGTGTGATATGCGGCATTTTATAAACTGTGCAACTCCTGCCACGCAGTTTATAAGATACAGGCACAGCTTTAGGTGTATGCACACTGTTGAAAATCTCCCACCCTGGGTCCAGAGTAGCAGAGTGTAATATAGCAACACAATCCGTACCTTGCAGCCAGCTTAAGTTCAAATACTTCATTACATTCTATCTGCCGGTCTATTTGCTGCTATTTGACCTCCTGCCAGCCATCTTAAAATCAGAATCAAATTTTCATAATTTTCCCAAACCTCAGGAATAGCTCATTCACCGTGGCTTCTGTGCTGGCATCCATATGGGCGAATCAAGTCTATTGTATATTTTTTTTATTATGTTTTTTTATTTTCCTCCTTTTATGACTGGTCAGCTACTTCAAAAGTGGAAAACATTCAGGTTCTTTAGGTATTTTCCTGTCCTCAGAGGGCTCACAATCTACTAAAGCTTTTCTCCCATTCTGAGTCTATGGGGAAAAGGCTTAGTATAAACTGTAGGGATGTGCAGAGGGACGCCATACGTTGCATTCGTGATTCGGATTCGTCGGGGAGCAAATGCATTGCATTCAGCCCTATGGCACCCCGATGCGTTAATACGGCGATTTATATTCGTGTCCCAGCTAAAATTAAAATTAACTACAACCCCCCACCCTCCTGACCCCCCCAAGACTTACCAAAACTCCCTGGTGGTCCAGTGGGGAGTCCAGAAGCCATCCCCTGCATTCTCACACCCTCGGTGCTGGTTTCATCATGGCGCCGATAGCCTGTGTCACAGGGGCTACCGGTGCCATTGGTCAGCCCCTGTCACATGGTCACCGGCACCATCTTGTGCTCCTACCATGTGACAGGGGCTGACCAATGGCACTGGTAGCCCCTGTGACATAGTATCGGCAAAGGCTATCGGCGCCATTTTGAGTCCTGGCATCGGACGGCCTGAGTGCAGGAGGTCGCTCCGGGACCCCCGTTGGACCCCCAGGGACTTTTGGCCAGCTTGGGAGGGCCTCCTGACCCCCACAAGACTTGCCAAAAGTCCAGCGGGGGTCCGGGAGCAACCTCCTGCACGCCGGCCGATGCCAGGACTCAAAATGGCGCCGATCGCCTTTGCCCTCACTATGTCACAGGTACCGACGGTCGGCCCCTGTGACATATGAGGGCAAAGGCGATCTGCTGCCAGTATTCAAATTGGCGCCAATCACCTTTGCCCTCACTATGTCACAGGGGCCGACCGTCGGTACCTGTGACATAGTGAGGGCAAAGGCGATCGGTGCCATTTTGAGTCCTGGTATCGGATGGCCGGCATGCAGGAGGTCGCTCCCGGACCCCCGCTGGACTTTTGGCAAGTCTTGTGGGGGTCAGGAGGCCCTCCCAAGCTGGCCAAAAGTCCCTGGGGGTCCAACAGGGGTCCTGGAGCGACCTCCTGCACTCCGGCCGTCCGATGCCAGGACTCAAAATGGCGCCGATAGCCTTTGCCCATACTATGTCACAGGGGCTACCAGTGCCATTGGTCAGCCCCTGTCACATGCTAGGAGCACAAGATGGCGCCGATGGCCATGTGACAGGGGCTGACCAATGGCACCAGTAGCCCCTGTGACAAAGGCTATCGGTGCCATGATGAACCCGGCACCGAGGGTGTGAGTGCAGGGGATGGCTGCTGGACCCCCGCTGGACCACCAGGGAGTTTTGTTAAGTCTTGGGGGATTCAGGAGGGTGGGGGGTTTGTTTAAATTTTTATTTAAGTGGCCGTATAATTCAGAGAATATTCGTGTATTCGTGGGGAATTGCTATACGTTTCGCTTCCCCACGAATACTACGAATAGTGCAGTATACGTTGCGGATCGCCAATACGGCGAAAACGAATGCACACCCCTAATAAACTGAGCCCTTAGTTTGTGCCTGAGACAGCGGAGGGTGAAGCGACTTGCCCGAGGTCACAAGGAATGTCAGTGGGAAAAGCAAGATTTGAACCCTGGCCTCCATTGCTCTTAATCTGTTGTTCTAACCACTAGGCTACCCTTCCTGGAAACAATGGTTAAGATGCTGACGCAGTAAATGAGTGTGGAAAACGGGCTCTCCTGGGTGCGCGATTCAATATTTAAATGAGGGGGTCACGGTGCCAAGGAGGCGCTGGGGATAAATGTATGCCCCTAGCACCTCCTTGGCAGCAGGTGCCCAGGAGATGTGGCTCTCAATGGGTTAGGTAAAAAGAACGCTCAATTTTTATGCGTGGCTGTTTTCCTAACCGGTGTACAGCCACCAGTTAGGGAAATGGAAGCTCGTTAATTGAGCGTCTGTTTCCCTAACCTGACCGCTGGCGCTTTTTTTTTTTTTAATATATATTTTTTTTAAAACCTTTTGGTTTCTCCGACTTAATATCACCACGATGTTAAATCGGAGGATGTATAGAAGCAGTATTTTCTGCTTTTCTGTACACTTTTTTTGGGCTGCTCAGAAATTAACACCTGCTCTGGGCAGTTGGATGCACGTTTTGGAAACATTAATCCCCTTATAGCATAAGTGGCTGTGGGTACGCGTCCAAAGAGTTAAACAGTGCGCTCAGCTGAGCGCACTGTTGTACCTCGGCCCCTTTATGTGCACCAGTTTTCACATGGAAAAGTAGGCGTGTATGCTTATTCTGAAAATTGTTCAAGGAAAAATTACCAGCAGAGGTTTGCACCTGTGTTTTCTGTGGATACTTTTTCCAATCTTCCTCCTCCCCCCAACCAAACGTACCTGCATAGTTTTGAAAATCCAAAAGCACACACATAGCTTTCTCCCCTGAGCTGACCGCAAATCTCAGGAACATGTCCACTATAATACAGTGGAATGCACGTGGGAGGGTGGAGCTATGCGCACACTTTCACTCACACCCAGGGCGGGGCACCTTCCAAGAGCTGATTTACACAGATAACACTTTTTACCCACAGAATCCCTTTGAAAAATGTCCTCCTCCCTATATACAGAATGGCACATGACAAACAGAGCACATTCGTGCTCTGAACAGGAAATGGAACCATACAGATTTGGCAGAAGTTCACCTTTAGTTCCTCACTGCAACTCCTTTTTGTTTTTCCATAATTCGGCTTGAGAGCACTTGAAATTTAAGGAGTCGGTCTGGGTCTCGTTGGGGAAGCCATTCAGACCGGATTGAGACTGGACGGCATGGTGCCGTCGCACGCACTGGCACGTTCAAGAAAGAAAAAAAGTTGCCAAAGTGCGTAGGCGAGTGTGGCTTCTTTCTGTTGTTAAGTGTGCTGCTTGCGTGTATTGTGTATGCTGCA
The DNA here is from genome assembly GCF_901001135.1 of Rhinatrema bivittatum. Classification (NCBI taxonomy): domain Eukaryota; kingdom Metazoa; phylum Chordata; class Amphibia; order Gymnophiona; family Rhinatrematidae; genus Rhinatrema; species Rhinatrema bivittatum. Next base: position 158,354,674 of record NC_042617.1, read on the forward strand.
ATTTATACTCCATGGTTCCCTTACTGAATGGGAACACTGTGTACCTTCAGCCAGGAGCAATAAGGTTGTCAATGCCATAAGACTGATGTTTTCTATCTGACTCAGCCTCTACCATTGCCCTTAATATCTCCAACTCTGTGCTTAACATTAGTCTAATTTATGTGCTATTATGTTTGAAAGGATGATATTCCTTGCCCTTTTTATTTTATTTTGGGATAGGAATTATATTTAGCATATATTATGCATTACAGAGCTGTAATCTGCCTCTAACCACCTTATTTAATAGTGCAGTACATGTCCTGTAATAGCAGTATTTTATGTTTCTATGGTTCTATGCTAAGAGTTTTCTTTTTCTGTGTAAAATATCAGAGCGTATGCTGTATGTCCAAATATAATTTTCTCATACTTTTGTGACTGTGCCTACGGCTAGGTGTGTGCGCAGACATTTTTCATTTCTTTTTTCTGTTTAATTTTGCTTATTTGAAAAAAAAAGTTAAAGAAATAAAAAAAAAACCAAAAGAAAAGAAAAATTGTCCAATTTCTAACTCCCCCCCCCCCCAAAAAAAACACCCCAAAACAAAACAAATCTCTTGGGCTTTTCCCTAATACCCTGCAGCCACCCTTTTACCCCATGAAGTTTTTTAAATTTGTTGAAATCTTCCTGGGGCAGGCGTGATCCCCAATTGCTTCAACCCCGCTGCTGCCACTATTTCAAACGGAGCTGGCAGAACAAAGCTGGCACCATTTTGTGTGGGAGAAAATGATGAAGACCCAAACCTTGATCTGGCGGCATCATATGAAATAGCAGCAGCAGTAGGGCAGCAACGGCCAGGGATCACACCAGCTCCATGGAGTTTTTAAGGACCTCATGGGGTAAGAGTGTCCAAGGGCAGGGAAAGGGGATGGGTTGGTGGGCAGGGACCAGACAATTTAAAAATAAAATGAAACAAAGGAGAATAAATGAAATTGAGTTCACTTTCATTTAGTTTTAAAAATGAAACCGGAAGTTTCATTAACATTTCCTATTTTCGATTTAATGAAGACAGATCCTGAAGGCACATCCCTAGTGTGTAATATTCTGCAGTAGCAATGAGATATGAACAGGCGGAAGATGAAACAATTGCAATCAGGAATATGTGCCACAAGTTAATTAAGGCAATACCTAACTGCAAAGGTATGTGGAAAAATAGTAGATTAAAGGCAGCCATATGCTTATGCAAAAGAGCATATGATATTTGCTAAGAACAGCGGCCTTTTCCAACAGTAACCTGCAGCCTTCTGGCATAACTTTGAGGCCTGCGAATACCTCTTACCAGGGTGATATTGAAATGGGATGTCCAAGGTTAACCTCTCATTCAAACTAATGCTGTAAGTTGACTAGGCCACTGAAGGAGCTTAAAGCACACTGATTTATTCTTTCTAGACAGACTGTAAGTTCTCATGCCTACACTCAGTAAATGCCATCTGAGAGGTCTAATTATGTTGAGTGCCTTATATCTATGAACCATTTAATTAGTTTTAGACCCTAGGTGATGAATCATAACTGCGCTAATTAACCAGCTGCTAGCACAGAGCATAGGAAATACTGAACACATACGAAGAACTGATAGCAGTGCAAAATACAATCAGAAACAGAGCCGGTGCTAGCATTTTTGCTCCGTGTTCGAACAACTACTGTGCTGCCTCTTCCTCTTTTTTTTTTTTTTTTTATATGATTTGTGAACACTTCTAATGAATGTAACTGTACCTATGATATTTGTCATGATGTAAACCATTGCGATCATAACTTGGAACAACGGTATATAAAATGACTAAATAAATACAGAACACGGACTCACCCTCACCAAATTCAGATTAGAGAGAGACTATAAACCATAAAGAGAAACTGAACCAGAAACCGCAACCCACAACAAGCCAGACTCTGTATGCAGTGCAGCAATGGAGAAACAAACATTACCAGTCCTCATAAATCATTCATCAAACAGTAAAATCAAGGAATAAATATCAATCATATTAGTAAAACCATACTTGGGACTATTCTTTTTATAATGATATAAGGCAGTGGTTATCAACCTTTTTTCTTACAGGACACACCTGAGAGATGACGCTCACATGCGTGACACACTTAACACATGACCATCATTCTGCATCCACAGGAATCTACCGCTTCCTAACAATGAGTGCAGAGCAGAACTAAGACATTTCCCTGTACAACTCACCATACAAAAACTGGGGAAAAAGACCCAAAACCCCATTCTGTACATGTTTATCAAACCTGCCACACCGAAGCAGCACAAACTCCAAGAAATGGAAATGGAAACAGCCCTAACCATGAAAAGGCGGCAGTTCACTACCAGTGCTTTATCATATGGAGAAAATACAACAAATAAGACTGATAACAAATCCCTACTTGCTAGTAAAGTACGACATCTCATTCACATACACACAGAACACAGAGAGACCTACCTTCACCTAACATAGAAGAAAATACCACAAATTACAAATGCGGAAACAAAAAACTGGAATCGAAACCCCAAGACGACCTTCTGTATGCAGTGCAAAAATGGAAAAATAGAAACAGAAATATATTTCCTCCCATACTAAGCAAAGTTCCAAGATAGAAGAAATGCATATTCTCAAAACTGACATTATGGCTCTTGTACCTCATTACACCTTTCCATGCCCCCATCACCCCTCACTTCTCCCAACTACTCAATCATCCCTTCACATTCTCATATCCCTGTCCAACATTTCCAACACTCCCCACCTCTGCATCCTCTCCCCGTGCCTCCTCTCTCCCCTTCTCAACACTCCCTGCCCTTCCCTTCCCTACCCAGCATACCTCTGACCTTCTCTTTTCCACCCCTTCCTGCTCAGCATCCCCTGACCTCCCTGCTCTCCCAACCCAGCAGGCCCCACACCTTCCTCTCTCCTTCCACTTTCATCTCTCCTCCCTGCCCAGCAGCCTCCAGTCCCTCTTTACTCTACGTCTCCCTACCCAGCAACCCAAACCTCCTTTCCCCTACCCCTTCCTACCCAGCAGACTCCTGAGTCCCTATCTCACAAGGCCTTCCTGTCCAGCATTTTTTCCCCTCCTCCTGGTTCCCAGCCAGCATAATTCTTCAGTCCAATCCAGAGTCTCCCTCCCAGCAGCAGATGAGAGGAAAAAGATGAGGCAGCAGCAGCAGCAGCAGCAGCGGCTCTTTAGAGCACACACCCCTCTTCCTCAAGCTCCTGCTGTCATATCCAGGCCCCATGGGGTGAAGAGAGCATCAGCAGCCTCACTGCCAGGCCAGGTAGAGGAAGATAAAGTTGGTGTCCTGCCAGGCCCATATGAACAGTAGTTGATGATATTTCGCTCTGATCTGGGTGAAAGAAGGGAATAACCTCCCACTGGGCCAGGAAGAGTAGAAGGAAGCAAGGGCAGTTTCCTCTCAAACCCAATAAAGGAGAAATCAGCCAACTCCTGTCCAAACTGAAGAGGAAGGAGCAGCCTTCTGCTAGATCTGCGACACACCTTCCGTGACCTCACAACACACCTGTTGAGAACCACTGATCTAAGGAATAGAATAACATGCAATAATTAAGAGCTCAGACAAAATTTTAAAAATTTCCCAAACAACAATAAATGATTTCAAAATGGCAGACACAGACAACCAATAAGTAGAACTAATAAGGATGGAAAATTCACTGCTCTCCATACCTGAAAACCTTTTATTTCCCGTCATCCTGAGTAAGTCATGGATTAGTGAGGCAGCACAAATTTTCTTCACTCACACACACACATACCCAGACAAGTTCCCATTCTCACACACAACACACACAGACACACCCACCCACCAGTTAGGTTCCCATTCATTCACACACACCCCAGACAGGTTCTTATATATAACTAGAGATGTGCATTCGTTTATCACGAATTAGGCAATTTCAACGAAATTGCCTAATTCATAGTGGTTCGGGGGCCCTGAACCACGAAACGGATTTTCCCCGAACTTCGGGGAAAATTCGTTTTTCAGGTTAGTGCGGGGGGGGGAAGGGCACATTTATTAAACAAAAAAAAAAAACACCCCAACCCTTCAATTTTACTTTCTTACAATCCCCCCCACACACACACACACATCCCAATCCCTCCCCAAGACTTACTAAAAGCCCTGGTTGTCCAGCGGGGGTCCTAGAGCGATCTCCTGCACTCGGGCTGCCAGTATTCAAAATGGCGCCGATAGCCTTTGCCCTTACTATGTCACAGGGGCTACCGGTGCCATTGGTCGGCCCCTGTCACATGATAGGAGCACAAGATGGCACCGGCCGTCCATTGCTCCTACCATGTGACAGGGGCCGACCAATGGCACCGATAGCCCCTGTGACATCGTAAGGGCAAAGGGCCATCGGCGCCATTTTGATTCATAGCAGGCCTGACGGCCCAGAGGGAGAGATCGCTCATGGGACCCTGCTGGACCACCAGGGCTTTTAGTAAGTCTTGAGGAGGGATCGGGATGGAGGCGGGGTTCTAAGAAAGTAAAATTGAAGGGTTGGGGTGGTTTTTTTCAGATTCGTTTTTTTTCCCGATTCGTTTTTTTTCCCCAATTTGTTTTTTTTTCGACTCGTTTTCCCGATCTGCGCCGACAAAAAATGACCTGCCGAAAAACGAAATTTTTGACGAAGCACCCGAACAGATATATGTCCCAATACGAAAAAATGAAGCTCTTCTCTAATACATACACACACACTCGAGACAGATTCCTACACCTTCCCCCCCACACACTCACACATCACAGTCAGGATCTCATACACACAGAAATACACACACATCCCAGACAGCTTCCTATTCACACACACACACACACACACACACATATCCCAGATAGGTTCTTATTCACATATACACAATCTTCCAGTCAGGCTCCCATTCACACACACCACACCCCCAGGTCAGGCTCCCATTCATACACACCACACCCCAGTAAGGCCCTCATTCACACACACACATACCACTGGGAGCCATGCACACGAGCCTAGCACTTCCTCTATGCTGATCTCATACATCGCAAGATCAGCATAGAAAATCTGCTAGCTGCACGTGTTTTGGACAGCGAACACAAGCACTGGGAAGGAGTAGGAGAACGGGCTCCTTCTTTATTTGGCTGTCGGTGGGATGGGGTTCACTGGCGGCCTCACAAGCATCTTCCTCTTCTGGGCTGCTGGTGATATGGGGTCCACCAGAGGCCTCATAGCCAATTCCTCTTCTTGGCTGCCTGTGAGAGGGGTCCACCGGTGGCCTCGCGGGCCTTTCCCTGCTCCCGACGCTGCCCCTCCGGGTGTGCCACCCTGTGCAATTGCACACCAGGTGGTGCCGGGCCTGATCAGAAACACTGGTGATTCTGTGAAGAAATGGAAGATGAAAATAATAAACAGAAGAACTGCATTCTGTCAAGTTACCGCTCTTAAGATACTTACAGAGCTTGGAGTGGGACCGAGACCTAGGCATGGGCACTTAGGCTGGACCAGGCACAGCTGAGAAACACCCAGGAGTCAGAGGCTGCACTCATGTAGACAGAGACCTGGATCTAGAAAGTAGCTAACTCCCAAGGCCTGGGCATACACTGAAACTGCAGGCCTGGAGCTAGAATCAGAAAATAGGTAATAAAAGTTGAAGCAGGAATTAGAACTGCTCCCTGGAGCAGAGAAACTTGGCAATAAAGCTTTTGCATACAGGCAGCTCCACAGCAAGCAGGCTGCGTAGGGCTAAGGTTGCTGCAAATAACTTCCTACTTCTCAGAAACTCCTTTAGACTAAACCCCAGCAATCCCTGATGCCTGAATGTATGGCCTTGGACTATCTGCTACTTCCACTTGCTTCAGGTTTCTAGCTGGTCTGAAAGTTAGGACTTCCATTCTGAATTCCAAGGCTGACCCTGGATGAAGCCCTGATATAAACCCTAGGGACTTGCATGTTTCATGCATTGCGACTATACATGTATGTCTAGCAGATTTATGGTTTGCGTGTAACTAAAAAAAAAAAGTATATATGTGTGTACCATCCATTCTTACGCGCGTACCATAAATCCACTAGGTATGCATGTACAGCTTCAATGCATGAAATGAATGGCCCAATGAATGAGGATCCCTCCTCCTCATGGTGACCTCTGAGGCCTGGTTTGTGAAGGTATTTTTGTGGAACTCAGGCAGCTTCACTGGGGCATTGATGTTCTCTGCTGGTTGCAGCAGCACAAGCAAATAAGCAAGACAATTACAAGTATTACAATAGGAATGATTCGTTTGAGACCACCGATATCAGGAAGCCAGGACCATAACCAGTCCCATGGAGATATCGATGTTCTGTCTGAGAGCGGTGCATCGGCAATCATGGCCTCTATCTGCTCAATGGTATGTGTGAGATTTGCTTTATAATCTGATATGTATACACAGCAATGAGATCCAATTAATGCACAGACCCCACCCTTTGAAGCTAAAACTGTATCTAAAGCGTAGCGGTTCTGTAATGCTACCTCTCTAATCTGGGAAACATCTGTTGTGAGTAGTTTTAATGCATGGACTGTCTGATTAAATAGAGCAGTCGTCCAGTTAGCTAGGATGTGTAAGTCTCTGTAATTCATAGCTGTTCCCATTGGGGGAAACAGGCTTCTAGCTACCTGGGTTTCTGTATACTTATCTATGGGACTCTTGATCATCTCCCTTTTGTTACGGAGTCTTGCTTTAGGTAAATTTTTGACTGCATAGTATGAGGGAAGGATGTAGCCTAGAGTACATCTGCCTCTCCATCTGCGGGGAATGTGCATATATGCTCTACGCCCACATAACATCCAAATGTTCCCTCTCTGGTTAGTGGACCATTCACGGGGCTGTTTGACTTGTTGAACCATTGTGGATACATATTCACACAAGCTAAATTGCCCGTCTGAGAATTTTTCTCCTCTTTCACACCTTTTTGTTTCTCCCACTGAACATCCTGAGATCAGCCAGTTGCACATATAGTGGGTAAAGCTATGCAAGTATTCTGTGATATTTTGTGAGAATTCTGGGAGGGAGTGCAGGCTAAAGAACCAGGGGTGGGTATTGATGACTGGTGGACTAACCTGTAAAACTGGTCATTCCCTTCATCCATGTATGTTATAAAAAGTTCACTTGCATGTGTCAAAGCTCACAGTTCCCAAGGAAAATGTATGAATATCAGCTGCTTATTTAAAATACTTAAAATTAGGAGCACACATACTTGTGCTAGGTATATTCTATATAATGCTTATGCGTATGCACTTGCACGTATAAGATTCATGCATACATGGCCGCATGTCCACATACGCATGCATTCACACTAGTTTAAAAGTTACCATCCTAGAGCGTTACATGGTTTAAAACCACTCTTACATCTCCCCGACTTTCGATCAGTAGTCCAGGTACTTATTATGCCCCATCTCGACTATTGTGTAATGAGTGCATAGAAAATAAAATTAGGCACTTGGTACTGATTTTCAGCACTATGCTGCTAACCTAGGAGCCTAAATCTGGGCAATGAATTGCATCCCTGATTTAGGGGCCTAAAATTAAGTTCTCAGCAATTTTTATTTTTTTTTTACATCAGCCTCTAAGTTACCCTGCAATCCCTTTCACAATTGTCCTTTTTGTGCCTTACTTTTGCCCAAAACTTACATCTTGTCTAAGTGTAGTTGTCAATTTTTGCACTGCAGCAATATTTCATATTTTGACTAACCACCACCTAGATCTGCTTGGTACTTTCTGCATATAAAAGTCAGAAGTGACTTTGCTATGCAGACTGTGACTGAATATGGACCTCTTTTTTGACAGCAGCAAAGTTAGCCAGATAAATTTATCCGGCTAACTTTAGGGCAGCTGCACAATATGACCAGAGTTAGCCAGATATCGGACTAATTCTGAATATCAGTGTTAACTCCTCCCCAAATGCCCCTGGAACGCCTCTACTTTATCCAGCTAAATTTTAGCCAGATAATGATATCCAACTACAATTTAGCTGGATAAGTCCCCATATATTCATTTAGCTGGATAACTAGTGAGTTATCTGACTAAATGCCTCTGAAGATGGACCTCAGAGAATTATAACACGCTTCATATGGTAAATCTAGTAATGGTGTATAGAAATGTCTGCGGCTCTAAGTGTACATCTGTAATACTTGTATCCTGTACATTTGTCCAGAAAGTATTTTAATCTTACGCATTCCCAATGTATTTGGGGAAAGGCCCATCAACCCCTGGCCTCACATCCCTTCCAATGTAAGTTAGAGAAACTGTTATTATCCATATGAGTGACAACAGAACTGGAGTTAACTATATTCTATATAACAATCTATAGTTTCCCTTTAAGGAAGAAGCCATTTTAATATCTTTGAAAATTGCAGCCCGCAAGCTTTCCTAATCCAAAGACGATATTTCTTTTCTCATCTCTTATCCACCTGTCCCATATCTGATGGTGTGATTAATTAAATTCCTATAGAACGGCTCCCTACTTAATCCTTTATTCATTTCAGGCTGATAAATTATTTTTCAAGCAGCGATGTCTCTCTTGGGGCAAGCAAGAAACCCATCTGAATGTAAAATATTGGAGAAGGGGCCAGCCCAGCGGCTCGGAGGCAGTGCTGCGCACAGGCATGCAGAAGGCCCCCCCAGTTTGATCCCGAGTTGGGTCTTCTGCTCCCCAAATCAACCAGGCTGGCTACAGAGGCAGCGTTCCCAGCCTCCAGGAAGGAAGGGGCCGTGGTCATTGCTTAAGGGCGACACCGTGTGGCCGGATTCAGGGCCCATGATTGCAGGGTTTCAGAAGGAGCCCTGGTGCATGGCCTCTGCCCCAGAACCATCGCTGCAATGTCCAGACTAGATATGCTGGGGAGGGGGGGGGATATAAAGTTGGTGCAGCCTTCTGTTCAACTGAGCTGGAAGTACAATGCAGTAGGAGGAAACTGCCAGGTCAAAAAAAGAAATAAAAATTGAAATGTCTACCAAGCCTGGCCTGTATCCTGCTGAATGGAAAATAAAGTTCTCTGTCAGAAGAGGATGCCTTAGAGCACTCATTCCATTTAGAATCGTCATTTTTTCATGACACGTATATTCAGGATTTTTTGAATGGCTTGATCATATTAAGGGAGGGAATAGCAGTTGTTTTAAGCTGTGTTTCATTTATAATGGATGAATAATCATGCTCTTTATAATAGCAAGGTCTTTCATGTATTTCGTTATTTTAGGGAGTGCTGCAGATTTTTTGGAGACAATGGAATTACCTTGAAGGTGTTTTTCACCAAGGCTGCACCGTTTGGTGTTCTTTGGACCCTCACGAACTACCTTTACTTATATGCAATAAAGAAAATCAACACGACAGATGTCTCCGTGTTGTTCTGCTGCAACAAAGCTTTTGTGTTCTTGCTTTCCTGGATCGTTCTCAGGGACAGGTTCATGGGAGTTAGGGTAAGTGACTCATTCTTTTTCTCTGCTTTCCTGAAATTTTATTTTTTACAGGTTTTATTCATCTAGCCTGGCCATGCTCACCTCCAGTAAGAGCAATAAAGCATTTCTGTTCACTCTGACTCCTTTCTATGCTTTCCAACATACGGAATGTTGGAAGGAATTAAATTAAAGGGATCAATGTCCATCTGCCCAGCTGTAGGGACAATAACTCTCCAAGAAAGGGATGGAAATTAACCAAATTTGGCATAGAGGAGGAAAATGTGAACATCTCAGAAGAATTTAAAAACCAGAAATATTGGGTATTTTCAGAGAACCAAGCCGTCAAAAACATCCCCCATTGTTTTCTATGGGAAAGTGTTAGAATGCTGACTAGCACTCCATTTCAAATTCCCCCCCCCCCCCCCCACCCCCCAAATCAGCACTTTGCCACAAAGCAACACAGGCAGAGAGAGTTGAGAGACAGGGAAAATAACCGATGCAACTGACAAAGGATGCCACCAAAATTAGTTTTTAGAGCCTCCACCCCTGCACTTCTGTCACACACCTTCCATACACACGCATACCAACACCCATCATCATCATGCCCTCCTATACCCACACCCCATACTTACACACACACACACACACACACACACATACATCCTCTTACTCCAATTCAATTCAACTTCTCTTAATCCCCATCACCTACTACCCATATACAGAGGAGTTAACTCTGGGCACATAGGGCTCATGCTACGAGTCTTTCTTGAAAGCCCTGAGTCTCTGTTGTCCTTCCAGGAGTTTCAAAATGTATCTTGCCCTTGCCTTACTCACCTTCATCTCCCTCCATCCCTGTCTGGGCCTGGTGTTGTAAAACTGAAGCTTCTTCCTGCAATGCTGACTCCTCATTTCCTTTCACTGCCTGTGCAGTTCATGCACATACTTTCTCTACAGAGCCTCTTGTGGTTCAAACAGCCCTGCTGTATAAATTGCAGGGTCCCTAACAGGAAGTGAGGAGGAACCAGAAACTCAAGAAGCAGCTCTTTTATAGCACCAACCAGGACACTGATGGTGGAGATGAAGGTAAGAAAGGCAGGGCAGCATCATTACCTGAATGTAATCTGCTTTGAACTGCTGAAAAACGGAATCTTACTAGATAAACGAAGCTTGACCGACGTGCCGCAAATGCGCAGTAGAGACCAGCTCTACCGCGCATGTGCAGGCGAGCACGTCGGTCTGAGCCAGCGTCAGAAAGAAAAAAAATGGCGGCGTCCAGTGGCAGCAGCGGGCGGCGATGGCGGTAGCGAGCGGCAGCGGTACCGGCAGCGGGCGGTAGCGGGCGGCGGCGGCAGCGGTAGCGAGCGGCGGCGACGGCGGTAGCGGGCGGCGTCCAGTGGCAGCAGCGGGCGGCGACAGCGGTAGCGAGCGGCGGCGGTACCGACAGCGGGCGGTAGCGAGCGGCGGCGGTAGCGGGCGGTAGCGGGCGGCGGCGGTAGCGACGGCAGTAGCGAGCGGCGGCGACGGCGGTAGCGGGCGGCGGTAGCAGCCAGTAGCGAGGGAGGGAGAAGAGAGAGAGAGGGAGGGACGGACTGAGTGGGAGGGAGGGACGGAGAGAGAGAGTGGGAGGGAGTGACTGAGTGAGAGGGAGGGACTGAGTGGGAGGGAGGGATTGAGTGAGGGGGAGGGACTGAGGGGTAGGGACTGAGTGAGAGGGAGGGAGTGGGACTGAGTGAGAGGGAGAGGGGGGACTGAGTGAGAGGGAGTGGGACTGAGGGAGGGAGTGGGACTGGGAGAGAGAGGGAGGGAGTGGGACTGAGGGAGAGTGAGTGGGACTGAGTGAGTGAGAGGGAGGGAGAGAGGGGGAAGGGAGTGACTGAGTGAGAGGGAGGGACTGAGTGGGAGGGAGGGATTGAGTGAGGGGGAGGGACTGGGGGGGAGGGACTGAGTGAGAGGGAGGGGGGACTGAGTGAGAGGGAGTGAGTGGGACTGAGGGAGGGAGAGAGAGGGAGGGAGGGAGTGGGACTGAGGGAGAGGACGGAGGGAGTGGGACTGAGTGAGAGTGAGTGGGACTGAGTGAGTGAGAGGGAGGGAGAGAGGGGGGAGGGAGTGAGTGAGACTGAGTGGGAGGGAGGGACTGAGTGAGAGGAGAGGGAGGGTGGGGAGGAGTGGGTGAGGGAGGGAGGGAGGTAGGGGGTGGTGAAGAGTGAGGGGAGAGAGAATGAGGGGGAGGTGAGAGACAGAGGGATGTAGCCCGTTTTAACGGGCTTAACGGCTTGTATATATATAAACAAACAAGCATCAAGCTCCTAGTTCATGGAGGAAACATCAGGGGATGATATGGGGGAGGGGTGGAAGGAATTGGGATCCCCAGATAAGGAGGGGAATGGGGATGAGCAGGGAAGGAGGAAAAAAATTGCAGGAATCCCAGATTGGTGGGTAGGGGGAAGAAGAGAATGGGGCCTCCCAGACTGGGTGAGAAACTTAAGTATGGAATGGGGAGTGAGGTCTTGGGAATTAGGGGGAGAGCTGGCACTCAGAGACTGGATGAGAAGACTGGGAATTTGGAAACAGATTGGGGCGACAGCAGAGACTCAGCAATTGGATAGGGGGTATAAGTGTATGTGTGTTAGATGGGTTAGGAGGTATGAGATCAAGATGTGAGATGTTGTGGAGGCATGAGAAGGTGGGGAAAAAGGTTGGGGAGGGGTTAAAATATGCTATGAAGGACCTGGAGGGCTGGGGAGTAGGTGAGAGGCAGTAGAATGGGCTGGGGAAGGGGTAAGAGACAAAGGGAAGGGATGGGTCTGTGAAGGGTTTGAGAAGGTAAAAATGGGACAGGGTAGGAGATGCAGGTAGGGCCAGCGGAACAACTAGGCAAACTAGGCCTGGGCCTAGGGCACCAACCATTAGGGGGCGTGAGCCATGTGGGGCCCTGAGCAGCAGCGCCACATGGCTCCCACCCAATGGGAGTGGCGGAGCGACCGGGGGGGGGGGGGTGGCACTCCTCTTTGCCACTGCGACACTGCCACTCGCGCCCCTACATGGCTCACGCCCCGTAATGGAGGTGGTGGCGTGACCGGGGAGGGGGGCGGGTGCAAGGCAGAAGGTGCCCAGGGTGCCTAATTCCCTTGCACTGGCCCTGGGTGAAAGAGACTGGGTAGGGGATAAGAGACAGTAGAAAGGGGCTGGAGGAAGAGGAGAGGATGAGTGAAACAAGAAGCTGGGGCTAATGAGGGAGATGAGAGGCAGAGGACAGTAAGTTGTGGACTGGGGGGGTGGGATGATGGAAATAGGAGAATATTGGGAGTGTGTGAAAGACAGAGGGAAACAGGCTGAGGAAGGAGTGAGAATGGGAGGCTGGGAGGGCTGTGAAGGGGGTGAGAAAGTGGGGAGATGAGCTGGGGTGGGAGAAGAAAAGATGGTAAGTAAGTGAAGTGTAAAGAGGGAGATTGCGGCCTGGAGAACGGGAGAGGGGAGGGAGTGAAACCTAGCTTAGAGTGGATAGAGGCAGAAAAGAGATGAAAGGAAAGATCAATATTAGAGACAAAAAAGGGAGAGAGGCAGAAGATAAGAGAAGAGAGAAGAGATAGAAAATGTAAAGGAAACCCTGGAAGTTAGGAGAAGATAGACAAGAGTATGGAAGAAAAGAGACAAATGCGATTACAAGAATAAAATGCCCAGACAATAAAGGTAGGGAAAAAAATCCATGTTATTTTCACTTTAGTGAATAGAATGTGTCAGCTTGGGAATGTGCACCTCTTGTATTTTGCCCAGGATAGGAGGTGCACTAAATAATGCATATTGGTTTCTCTTTCTCCAGTCAAACTCGGTATGCAAAGTTTGACTTCTCATTGTTTCCAGTTCTAATTTTTGTCTGCACAGTTCTAATTTCTAATTTGCAATCAGATATTCTGTATTTGGTGCAAGTCTTTTTGTGTTCTTCATGTATGACTGAGATGAGGGATTCCGCTAGTCTGTAGTTTGTGTAGGAAACTATAAAAGTTTTTTTGTTTTATCAATAAGTGGTGTATTGGTGTTCTAGGTCCTGATGTAATATTTGCAGTGCTGCTTTTTCATGGTTAAGATTGTTGGTGTTTGAGTCTGGCAGTTAGTGATATTCTGGTATGGCAGGTTTGCTCTATAGCAGAGGTGGCCAACTCTGGTCCTGATGAGCCACAAACAGACTTGTTTTCAGGATATCTATATTTATTATTTTTATTTTAAAAATTTCTAGCCTGCACCCTCCAAATAGTTCAAAGTGGTTACAAAAACATACACAATCATTTAAAAACATAAAACAAGACAAAACAAACTCAAATTAAATTAACTGCCTTATTTTTGCCAGCGACCATTTTACTGCCAGACAAAGTAACTATCTGTTCCAAAGGGCTTTCTTAAATGACTTGATTTCTTTGATATTGCGAATTTGAGCTGGCAAGGTGTACCATATTATTAGTCCAGTGATCCAAAAGGCCCTCTCTCACAAGTCTCATTTAAATGGGCTTCACGAGGTAAAGGGTTCTACAATAAGTACTGACTTGCAGAGAGTACGCAGAAGTGCTTAGATGTGAAGAGTTTAATTAATCCAGGGCGAACGACTGTTTGCTGATAACATTTAATCTATCACCACAGTTTTATATTGTACCTGCCAATGGACTGGGAGCCAATGAAGGGACTGAACAATGGGGGTAACTATCTCTGAGAACTATGCCAGTTAGTAAACGAGCCACTGAGTTCTGTACAATTTGGAGAGGGCGTAACATCTTATTAGGATGACCAATGTTTACTGAATTACAATAGTCGAGGCCAGACAACACAAGTGATTGGAGAACTGTAGAAAAGTTAGAGGGGATCAATAGTGGTTTAAGGTGACGTAACATCCGTAATTTCACAAACGATGATTTAACCTTTGATTTCACATGAGAATTCATGGAAAGTGCTGAGTCTTGAAACATCCTTAAATTTTGTCTAAACTGTGACATACGTATGTCATGGCCTTCAAAAGAGAAAACAGTCGGTATACTGGAGGCTGGAAATCTGCTGAGAATCAAAATTTCTGTCTTGTCAATATTTAATGACAATATTCCTCCCCGCAGACAGGATGACGCAAAATGAAGCGAATCATCCCAAGATGATTTTAAAGGGAAAAAGGAATGAATATCATTAGCATAGAGTTTGTAAGAAAAGCCCAATGAGTCCAATAAATCGAAAGAGTGGTGACATATACATATTAAGCAGGGCTGCCGAGAGGGCGGAACCCTGTTGCACCCCAGTAGACAATGTGTGCCAGGATGATGATTCAGAATTTATCTTAATTTATCTGTGACCTGTTTCGCAAATAAGAATTGAACCAATTCAATACTGTTCCTCCTATTCCATCCTTGACAAGGCGGGTCAACAAGAGATCATGATTTATCATATCAAATCAGCAGATATATTGAGAAGGATACATTGTGTCCCAGAGTCAAAACCCTGATGGACTGAGTCATTGCTGGAAAGGAGGAGGAGGGCTTTGTACTATGATAATTTACAGAAACCAAACTGGTGTTGGTCTAGAATGGCAAAATCATTAAAAAACACAGAGCTGATTGAGGGTAGCATTTTCTAACACTTTAGCAAGAAACGGAAGAGAAGAAATAGGGCAATAACTTGAAAACTCCTTTGGATTTGCAGAAGGATTTTTTTTTTCTTTAGAATGGGATGAACAGCTACTTGCTTCAGTATTGCTGGGACAATACAAGATGAAAGGGATACATGGATAATTTTGGTAGTGACCTATAAAATGTCCTCTCTAGCAATCTTCAATAAGACTGTCAGGCTGGAATTAAGTGGACAAGGAGCTGGATTTTAATTTTTGCATGCTTGCAACAATAAATCACACCATTTTGTCTCTTCCAGATAAAATCAGGCTCATAAATTATGGAATTTGCAAAAGTCTTGCATATCTTAGACACCTTAGAAGAAAAAAAAAGATGCAAATGCATCACCCAAGCTCTCATTAACGTCAGGAATGGGATTTGTTGTATCTGGGGTGGGCATGGGGAAGCCTCTTCGCTGGAGCAAATAGCTCACGAGAATTTGATGAGGACATAATACAATCAGTAAAATAGGCTCTCTTAGCAGTGTTCTATATAGTTTAATTGAAATCTAAAAGCTGCTAAGGATTCGTCGGGGGAATGTTTTCTCCAGTGAGACTCGAGCTTACGCAGAGCATGTTTCTTAAGTAACAGATGAAGGGGAAACCAAGGAACTCTTTTTGAGTTCTTGAGAGTTATCCGCTCCGGGGGGGAAGCTAATTCATTAGTTAGTTACAGTTTTAACAGTGGAGCACCAGAACTTAATGGAATCTGAAATGTTCCTATCAGCCACCCCATAGCGCTATTCTACCACAGAATGTATCACTCCTTTGAAGGACACTTGATTTGTTTGACAGATGGTGCAGTGGGCAACCCAGTTGATAAACTAACCAAAAAAATGGTCACAGCAAGAAACATTGGTAATATACAAATCATTTAGATTAAAGACAAAGACAGAGTAATAAAAAAAAAAAGAGAGAGGTCCAAAGTTTGGCCAGCCTTATGGGTAGGGAATGAAATGATCTACTCTCAATTCAGGGCTAACATAGCATTGAGAAAGATTATGCATGCATTGGATGGTGGAATCTGATCAACCTGCATGTTGAAATCCCCCAAGTACAACTGTTTTTGTGAGGTCAATATTCATACAGGTAAACATTTCAAATAATTGCAAGGAATTATGAGCCCATAGCCCAGACGGAAAATATCCTAGACATAGATTACTAGTAATTTGGGTACGGGTTAAAAATAAAACCTTATAAGCAGCTGGAAGAGAAGTCAATACCTGGGTGAAAAATTAAATGAATCTTTAAAGATGCTAATAGCCCATCTCCCCTCGCCCCTATCTAGGCTGAGCTATGTACGGTAAGTATAACCTGGCAGTAAACAATGATGTAAAAAACTGCATTATGTTCATTGAGCCAAGTTTCTGTGATCAAAAAAACAATCAGGTTTCTGAGACAGTAACAGTTTCATGAATAACAGCTTTCTTCCTAATTGCTTGAGAGTTCATGAATATGCATGAGATACATTTGCATACAGTGGAGGCAGTGGATGCAAACTCTCTCATGCATATTCATTATGGATATCCTGAAAACCATACGTGTTGGTGGCTCTTGAGGACTGGAGTGGGTCACCCTGTGCATTTTTTTGTAAGGTTTTGTGTTGTGTCACAAGGTTCTTGATAGCAGAGGGAGTTTGTGGTGCTGTATTATTTTAATTTTTAAAAGTGTGATGTTGAATTATGTATTTTTACAGGCTTGTTCTTGGAGTGGGGGGAGGAAGCTGATCATAACTGAGTTTATTTATTTTGGAAATTTATTACTTGCCATATCTCGCTAATGCTCAAAGCCAGGTGCAAAATCTTGTGGGGAGGGGGGAGGGAGGGAGGCAGCGGGTGGGGTGGAAGGGCTTATGGGCATGAGCCATGGGTCTTTCAAGTACCTAGCAATGTACCCATATATGCACACACCCCACTACGACAGACCCATGACCTTGGGCAAGTCACTTTACCCTCCGTTGCCTCAGGTACAAAATTAGATTATAAGTCCTCTGGAGACAGGGAAATACCCACAGTACCCGAATGCAATCCACTTTGAAGTGTCAAAAAGCAGAATATAAAAATCTAAAATAAATAGAATAAACTCACAAACCACACACTCCAACATTCACACCCAGATACCCTACACATAGCCCCCACACACCCCAACTCCTCATTCACCCACACACATCCACAGTACACCATTCAACCCCACATCCTCTTACCCCCCCCCCCCCATATACACACACACACACAAACACACCTACACATTCCTACATCCCCCCAGGTAAATCCATAACCCTCACACACACACTTACCACACCCATTTTTACATGCCCACACAGACACAGCCACACTCACCTGCCATCCACACACCCGTCCCTACCAACCTCCAGCCATCTGTCCACTTGCTACTCATACCCTCCCCACACATTCCTACACAGCCAACATTCACACAACCCACACATTCCTACATTCTACACCCACGCTCCCACCCCCAAAATGACAATCCACACACTCCTATACTCTCACTCCAAATGCCTATGCACACAGATACCCGCCTCTCAACACAAACAGAACACTAACCCCACTACAGCTGTCCTCTTACTCTCTTCTCATCCCCAAAATGTCCTGTCTGTACTGATGCTTGAGATCC
This sequence comes from Rhinatrema bivittatum, assembly GCF_901001135.1. Taxonomy (NCBI): domain Eukaryota; kingdom Metazoa; phylum Chordata; class Amphibia; order Gymnophiona; family Rhinatrematidae; genus Rhinatrema; species Rhinatrema bivittatum. The sequence continues at coordinate 158,372,377 of NC_042617.1, forward strand.
CTTCTTCTCACCCAGTAAAAAGAAAACAAATTATGCAGACACCAGCAAGATTGGAAAACGACTTAATTTTTATACTGCAATATAAAAAACAAATGGAAATGTTTGTCAATGTGCTTCAGAATTTTCTAATTTTTGACACAAAATCTACCCCTGTGCTGCCTCAGGATACTGTGAGGCAGTGCCTTAGATCTTCTGCTCTCTGTTATCTGACCTTCCGGGGGAAATGGCAAGGGCAACAGCACTCACAGTGCCTAGGGGCAGCAAAATCCTAAATCCGTCACTGTGTGCCAAAGAATCCTTGCATTTTCCTGGAGAAAGGTGACCATGTGTCTATACATTTATCATAATCTTCTTATAAGGACATCATTATTTTCTTTAATGACATTATTTCTCCTGCTTTACATATCTGTTCTTTACAATGTGAAATTCTACACTGCTATGAGAGTTTTTGAATACCATCTCAGATGTCTAATTTCCTGAAATACTTAAACCTGTAGTGTATGTGTTGCTGTAGATTCTTTTTAAATCAAATCCATTGTCTATTACCTTATTAGGCTCCATCTAGAAAAAAAAAATCCACTTTTAATCCAGCAACTTTTTTCCTATTATTTTGAATAACATCATTTCTTTTTCTAATCAATAGCTTGAACTATTTGTGTTTATCATTTTAGTTCTCAGCTAAAGAACCGCAGAGGGCACTCTGAGTTCTTTATTATAAATATTGATCTTTGCACAGAGCTGATCACTGGAAAATAAAAGTAAATCATTCCAAGCCAATGCAATGCTAACACAGCAGGAAAACAAATCTGAGCAAAATAAATGTTTTTAAGTGACAAATGAAAGATCAGTTTGGGGAGGAAGCCCGCTGGCTGAAATGATTATTAGACAGATACTTTGGAAAACTCTTTCTATATGCACATGATTGAGAATGTCAGCATACTGCACAGGCTAATCCTCTTGCTTTACCTCGAAACCCTCTGTTTTTATAAGGCTTTTTTCTAGTGAGGTTTGTTTGGCATCTTCCTGCAAGCAGACAGCTACAGTACGTATATATCATATCTGGAAACATAGGATTCAGCCAGCCATGAATTTTCTGCTTTCCTATTGTAGGCTCACTTTATTATTACATATGCTTATTACATCATACAGTGTATTGACTCTATACTTTCAATTGTAGCTCATATTTGTATATTTCTAGGGCTTGATTTTCAAAGTGCCTTATACCCATAAATCACACTTTGAAAATCAACCTGCAGATTTTGAGGGAAAATATACACATGGAACCCACATTCATGCATACTTTTACCTACTATAGGAAGAGGTGTTCGGAGGGCGGGGAAAGGATTTATATGCACTTCAGTTTTTTAAAGCATGCATGAAAATCTCTGTGTACAAAGTTAGGCCTGCAAGGAAGCCAAGGCCAGTGCAAGGGTATTAGGCACCCTAGGCAAACCTTACAGCCTGGCGCCCCTCCTCCCTGACCTCCCCATACCCAATCTAAAATGGTGCATTTATAACAGATTTTACATGAAAAATGACATTCTGAGGTATAAAATATAATGTACACATGGCTGTGATAGTTATATGCACTGCTATAATGCAAACCAGAAACTCTGCAACTAGGAACTCATAGGGCATTAGGCCTATTGTAACATGGGTGTGGGCTTTGTCTTCCTGTATCAACACAGCATTTTATCTCCCAACACTCAAACAGTACCAGCCCTATCTATGAAAAAGGCAACATCACAAATATTACACCAGACTATAAAACATCAATACACCTCCTATCGGGAAAACAGAACAGGTCAAGCTACTATAGATCCCTACAGAGAAACCATATGCTGACAGAATGCTTCACCTCAGTCACGCATGCAGAACACAGACAGACCCTCACCAGATACAGAATAAAGACACCATAAAGTATAACTAGAAATGTGCAGATAAACTGAACTGTAAATCGCAACATGCTAGACTCTGTGTACAGTGCAACAATGGACAAACACATTCATTCCTCATGAAACTTCAAACAAAATCAAGATATATAAATCGTTAATCAAATAGTTAAATCATACTAATAAAATAATTTCAAAACAGCTGATGAATCCAATAATTAGACTCATACAATTTTGAAAGCTTTCCCAAACATCAATAAAATATTTCAAAATAGCTGACACTCCAAACACCACCCAATAATTAAAAATAAGGATAAAAAATCCCCCACTCACCATACGTGGTAACTTTTTTTTATTTTCAGCCTGAGCTTGTTGTGGATTAGAGTGCGGAGACGGTGGTGATACACAAACTTTCTCCTCTCTCACATACACACTGTCCAACACATGCACACGCGCTTACTCATACACGTTCATACACACACTCACTCTCTTCCCCTCATGCGCTCAAACACACACACACATTCTCTACCTCTCACACAAACACACACACTCTCTCATGATGCTCTCTCATACATACATGCTCTCACCCTCACGTGCTTTCTCTCACATACACATGCTGTCATATACACTTGCACACACATGCTCACACACAATGAATGATGCAATAAAAAGCACGGAAAGCTTTCCTAATGTGCGCGTTGTGCTCGCAAAGGGGGGGCGCCATGCTATACCCAAATTAGGGGGGTTGTGCTAGCAAGGAGGGTCGTGCTAGCAAGGAGGAGCGAGTTTATCGGCAGCCATTTCATTACTGGCAGACGGCTGGTTATGAAAACCGACGCCAAGTTTACCAGCATCGGTCTTCTTAACTCGGCAGTCTGCCAAGGTAAGTAGTACAAAAAAGCAGTTTTTCTGCTTTTCTATACCTTTTACCTGCGCTCAGCTATTAACACCTGCTCCAGGCAGGCATTAAGATCTGAGAGCAAAATGTGCGTCTGAGACGTACACTTTTTTTTTGCATGTGGAGTGAATGAGTATTAGCCTCATTCACATTCATTTGCATGTGATGAGCACTATTACATTCACTCCACATCCGACACGGGTTAAATAGGCGCTAATCCCCCTATTGCATTAGGGGATGAATTAGCGCCTATTTAACCCGCTTCGGAGTGCGGGTTACACAGTGCGCTCGGCCCCAATGCATTCACACATCCATACACGCATGTGCGTTTTCTCTCCCTCCAAGGTGCAGCAGCTTTTCTTGGACTCCCACGGTATCAAGAAGCCTCCTGTCGTCCTTGCTGAGCAGATGCGGCTCCTGTCTTTGACCACACAGGCCATCTGCTGCTGCTCCTCTCTCCAGCCACGCAGCCCACACTAATCCTGCTCATCCTCTCTTCAGCCAGGTGGGCCCAGCTGACACTGCAATGTGTGACCTTCCAGCCGCAACGTTTGGGCATCATTCTTCCCACCTAAGCAGGCACACAACACATACCCTCTTTCAGCCCCTGAGGGTGGGAAGGAGGATACCCAATTGCCTCAGTCCTGCAGCTACTACCAGTGTCAGGACAGTGGGTTTTTGTTTTGGTTTTTTTTAACAATTCTGAGCAGGGCCGGTGGCAGCAGTAGGCGTCTGTCGGGTCGTCCCCAAACCTGTGGCGCTGTAGGCGATTGCCTAGTTTGCCTAGTGCTTCCACCAGCCCTGATAGCAGCAGGTGAAACTGTGTGCACTTGTCAGCATAAGTCTGCTTTGAAAATTTGGGCTAAACAAAGTCTGCAGATAGAAAGTACCCGTAGATTTTCCGCTTATGGGAGCTGTTATAAAATTTCAAAGCCATTTATACAAAAAGGTGTTCTGGGGAGCAGAGTTGGGGTGGGGCTATAATTTACTTGCATCCTTTTGATATTCAAAAGGATGCAAGTAAAATATACATGCACAAAGTTGCACCTGCTCCTTAGCAAGTGTAACTTTTTGTGTCTGTGTCGGCACTAGTTCCATGCATTCCTGCAAATTTTCAAAATGGACGGTAACATTAAAATGTGTGCGCAGGCGCCCGTACTCATGCGTATAGACACTCCAGCACACATATGCAGAAACTATAAATAGTGCACTCATTTGCACGCATATGATTTAAAAAAATGCCTACTGTGCCTGTATGTGCCCCTAATTTTAAGTGGTTTCTCAAGCAAATGTAATTTGCATATCTTCCTTAGGACTTTGTTGGCATTAACACGTGTGGGTAAGCATATTTTAAAGCATGCTCACGTGAAGGCCATTCCTAGTTTACCAATTAGTACACCAGCTTGCCCAGTCTGTCTTGAGGATATCCCGTCCCCCTCTGGTTCTTGAGCCTGCACTCCCCCCTCCCCCCCCAGTTGAGCTGGACCCCTCACCCAGTCGTATTAGTCCTAAACAGATTTCTGCAGACTTACATCTATCCAAAGCGTGGCTAACAACCTGGCGTGCAATGCGGCCCCTAGATTTAAAATTTGGATTTATGTGGGTAAATTTTGGTCCCACCATGGAACACTCCTGACATGCCCCAAGTTTGCCCACCCCCCCCCTTTTTTTTTTTTTAACTCGTGCACACGCATATATGAGCATAATTTGCAGCTTTTAAAATATGCGTTGCTCGTGCGTAGCCTAGTTTCTTGTGCATATGGGTCTTTTAATGTGAGTTACACTTTCAAAATTCACCCCAAAGTGTTCTGAAAATCAAGCCCTTAATGCAATTTCTTGATGGACAAGTTAAACAAGAATCAGCCACATGAGTGGGCGATGTCATCCAACAGAAAAGAGATGGAAAAGCTCTCTCAGAGCTCAGAAAGATGGAGAAGGTCCCACGCAGCTGCGTCCGCACAAGTCTCTTCAGTCTTTCTTCTGCTAGTGCAAAAGAATGGGGGTTTTTTTTGTTTTGGCTCTCTCATCAAATCACTCTTTTTTTTTTTTTTTTTATCCCTGAGGAGATTTTTTTATTTTTGTTTAATTTGTTTAATTTTTCATTGTCTTCTAAAAAAAATTAATTTTGCTTAAAAATTAAGTTCAGTTTGGAATTCATCCTTTTAAAAAAAGACAGACAAAAAGCTGGAGTTCAAGAGATATCCCTGTTGCTCTTTCAGAATTGTTGGATCAACATGATGGATGTCTTTGTTGCCTGGGCCCTTCCCATAGTGTGCCAGTACCTCTATTTGCATATATCTGAGGGTCAGAAAAATCAAGAAGCTATGCCTTGATATTTTGAGATGTCCTCAGGCATCGATCTCAGCAGTAAGTTAAAGAATTCTTTGATGCAGAGGCCATAGTCTCAATCTTATGATCGGTGCCATGACTCTAAGTCTCAGCGTAGGAGCCATTCAACCTTGGCAACCAAACGTGTGCTCTCCATGCAGATGGGTTTTTCCTTAGCACAGAGTCCGTTCTCTTTGGAGATCTCCCTCCTCAGTGCTTAAAAGTTCATCAGCATTATCCATAAGGAAAATCATGGTGCTATTTTCTGTACATGTAGACATGTAGACTCTAGTTATGGCGCAGCAACATTAACACAGGACCAAAGCTCTTAGATACAGATTCTTGTTCCTGAATCTGACAGTTTTTTTCACTGGGCTTCCTGCAGTTGACTTCCATACCATAGTGAGAAGGATGTGATAAAAAAAAAATATTTTACTGATATCTCACCTCCTCTATTACTGGAACAGATGTTTCCCATTTTGGAATCACCACCACCTAAGATGGAAGGTCATTCTACTATCTGTCCTTATCAGCCGAGACAAGAAACAATGCAGGCTAAATCCCATGATTCATCCTCTCTTATTCACAAGAGGAATCTATCAGTCTTATGCGTCTCCATTATTCCATTCAGAGGATGAAAACTCTATTGGTCTTAGTCCCCACAATCTCTTATGAGTATATCTCCTCCTGAGGACACACTATATCCCGCTTTTGTCCAAAAGATGGCCAAGGATATTCCCTTCCCCTTGTTCCCAGAGGCAGGACCTAGAGAAGATATATTTGACTTGTTAAAATTTATTGAATCACCAAAACAGGATGTAGCCATTCCAATATATAGCCTACAACAGGAGATTCAGAAAAGATGTGACAGACACATTTGTCAATGCAACTAGTGTCAAGAAAACTGGATATCACATATAAAGTTCGATCTTGTCCAGATCATCAACTAATCACCAATCAGGGGTCATAGATTTAAAACACTTTCTAATACTCAGGGCCAGGATGCTGCCTTATTGGACAGCACAGAAAAACAAATTATTCCAATCAGCTATGTTAAGTCCTATAATAGCTGCACAACAATTATACATGGTGCAGTATATGTATTCTTGCCTACAAAAACTACAATATATGAGTCAATAACTTCTATGGTATTTGTAATTTATTTTTGTTATATCAGTTTTCAATAATTCACCAAACTGGTTTACAATAACATTTAAAATTATACATTACACATCAGAACATTGATACATAATCAAAACATCATAAAAACAATCATGCTTAATTAAAATTAAAACTTCTAATAAGACTCAAAATTAAAATATTTCAGCATACCAATAACTCAATTAATCAAAATAGCCATAATTTAAATATCCATAATTTAATCTATCCATTAGTTTTATCTATCAGAATTTAAGCAATGTTTCATGTCAACTCTTCAGGAAGCTGAAGAATGTGGTACACTTCATCAGATCAAACTATGAGGCATATGAGACTTCTTCCAGGATGTCAGCAATAGCCAGTGGGGCAAGATTAGTTTTGTTTAGAGCTTCAGAGCTATGCGAAGCTGTACATGAAAATCTTGCTGATGACCCATGCATGTACAAGGGCTAATTTCTTTTGAGAAAAACTGAAGTTATTGGTTACATCTAAGATAATCTACTGTCCACCTGGACTTTTAATTAACAATATTTCTCTATTAATCAAGTTATTTTTCCACTTTAAAGACTGACCTAGTTTTCACAATAATCCTTGGTGACTTTACCATTCATGTCAACCAGAAACATACAGTTTTTTGTTCCATATGAATCCTCTTGGTCATATACCTTTGGTTTGGTTTCTTTATGTTTGAATTCTGAGAAGCAAAGGCTATAACACAATAAACTGATGTTGAATTTTCAGAAAACTGAGGTGATTATCCTCGGCAACCATCATTTAAGAGGATCCAATTTAAGATGGTAGTGCTGATTCACAGGCTGTTGTAAGTGATACCAATTCACGTTTTTATAGACCCTCATGGGCTTTGAAATCAGCAAATAGAAACCAACTTTGATGGTCACTGCATTCCTGTTGCGTTTACTTTAAAAAATCTTGGTGTTATGTTGGATAACCTGTCATTATATCCTCAGATTAGATTGGTTGTCATTTTATAAGCTAAGAATGCTCAGATGATTAAAACCTGTTCTCAAGACTCAGGATTTTCAAACTGTCCTCCAGGCACTAGTGTTTTCCATCCCAGACTATTGCAGTTTTCTAAATGCTGGTCTTCCAGCTAATGCTACACAAGCTTTACAACTTGTACAGAAGGCTGCTGCCCATATTCTCACAGGCACAAGGTTGTATGATCATATCACTCTGTTCTTGGCCTTCTTACACTGTATACCAATAAAATGGAAGATCCAATTTAAGGTAGCAATGTTGATTCACAGGCCAATTTAAGGTGGCAGTGTTGAGTCACAGGATTGCTTTCACCAATGGAGTGATATGCCATAGGCAAAACCAATTCTTCATTTTTATAGACCCTCACAGGCTTTGAAATCAGCAAATAGAAACCTACTTAAGGTACCTTTGCCTAGGCTGGCACAATTGGGTTTCACAAGGGAAAGAGCTTTCTCTGTAGTGGGACCAATGTTTTGGGATTCCCTTCTGGAACAGCTTTGAACTCAGCCATGTTACAGTTCCTTTAAAAAAAGGCTTTAAAGTCCTACTTGTTTGCTCAGGCATTTGAGAACAGCAGTACTGTGTAAGTATTGAAGTGAGAAAGCATTTATTTAACATAGAAACATAGCAATCATGGCAGAAAAGGACCAGATGGCCCATCCAGTCCATCTGCAAGCTTCTTGTGGTAGTATCTGCTGTTCCATGCAGGATACCCCAATGTTTCTCTCAAGGATAGTAACTGCCATTCCATGCAGTTACTGCCAAGCCTTATGATAAGGGTAATATTTACAATCAAAACCAAGCAACTGTCAAGCCCATAACAAATTACTGCTAGCAACATTGTTACTGGATGAAGAGCCTTCTTGATAATTCAAACAATGCTGCTTGATGTTCTTTGCTTTGGGTCTTGGCTGTAGAAGTTGTCCTGTGCTTTTTCCCTTATGTCTGCATGTCAGTACCCCAGACTGTAAAAGTCAGGGCCCATGTTGGTAGTTGTCTGTATCCAGTTCCCCTCCCCCCAGCCAAAGTGGGGAGCAATGTTGCAGTTGAGTCAAAACCATCAAGGCTATTAATTGAAGGTAGTAATCCCTATGCCTTCTGTTAAGGGTAGTAACTGCCACACTGCGAAGGTTACCCCATGCACCCTCTTCTTCATTTCCATCCTCTAACCCTTAGGGATCCACGGTGTTTATCCCATGCCCCTTTGAATTTGTTGATCTTTTTCTTCATCACCTTCTCTGGAAGGGCATTCATGTGCTCCATGAAGAAATATTTCCTGATGTTGTTTCTGAGTTGTATCCCCTGGTGTCTCATTTTGTGACCCTTAGGTTCTACTGTTTCCTTTCTGATGGAAAAGATTTGAATTTTGTGAATCATTACAACTTTTCAAATATCTGAAAGTCTGGTTCATATGTCCCCCACACTCTCTTCCAGAGTATACATATTTAGATCCTTAAGCCTCTCCTCATAAGTCTTCCGACATAGATTTTGGTCACCCTTCTCTGAACCGCCTCTATCCAGTCTCTAACCTTTTTGAGATGCAGTCTCCAGAACTGAACACAGTACTCCAGGTGAGGATTCACCAAGGACCTGTACAAGGGCATTATCACCTCCTTTTTCTTTCTAGTTATTCCTCTCTCTATGCAGCCCAGCATTCTTCTAGCTTTAGCTATTGCCTTATCAGACTGCTTTGCTGTCTTCAGATCGCCAGACATTATTACTCCAAGATCCCTCTGTTGGCCCGTGCACTTCAAGTTTCACTCTCCATCATATATAGCTCTTTAGGATTACCACACCCCAGGTACATGACTCTGTACTTCTTGGCATTGCATCCCAGCTACCAAATCTTTGACCACTCTTCAAGCTTTCTTAAATCACTTTTCATTCTCTCTATTCCTTCAGGCTTGTCTACGCTGTTGCAGACCTTAGTTTCATCTGCAAATAGACATGTTACCTGCTATCCCTTCCACAATGTCACTCACAAAGATATTGAACAGAACCTGTCCCAAAACAGGTGTGTGTTGAATATATTTTTATGCTTGTATATTTGCTGTGCGAGGAAAACAAATTCTTTTAAATCAACAGCAGTAGACCTTATATCATCTACTTCTTATTATCAACTGCAATGACGGACTAACCTTCTACATCTAGAAAACCTCAGCCTCAGTACTACAAAAGGCAGTACATCTGTTAAAGTTGATATCAACCTTACTCTTTTCAGTGACCCCACCCTCAGCAGCAGCAATGGCAGCAGCAACAACCCAGCTGGTGTGTGAGAGAAAGAGCTCAAATCAAATCTTTGCAGCTTTCTCAAACCAAATTTTTTTTTTTGACTACACTATCAAACAGAATCCCCAGTTGGATGGTCTTCTTGTGGGGGGGGGGGGGGGGGAGACTCCAACATTTCATTTTCACATGGTCTTTGATAATAATAGATTGATGTGTGTTAAAGATCATACAGCAAGTAGTAATTAAATTTCAAATCTGTCCTCCAAGTTGTCCCTCTCTAGTTGCAGATCAAATCATATTTCTGCAGTAGGAGCTATTAACCCTCCTCTCAGCCAATGTAGTAGAACCCGTTTCATTTCTGGAAAAGGAACTTGGGTTTTCTATTCCACGTGCTTCCTAATTCCAAAAAGCCAGGAGGATGTCATCTCATCTTGGTGCTCAGAAACCTCACGAGGCATCTCAAAAAAGAAAAATTCAAGATGAACTCCTTAAGTGTATCCTCCAACTGGTTATCTACCCTAAATCTCAAAAATGCTTACACACACTTTGCAGTTCACAAAAATTACAGGAAATTTCTAGGTTTCATCATATGGAATGATCACTATCAGTACTGAGTTCCTTTCAGCCTCATTATCCACCAGTGTCTTCACGAAATGCAATGCAACTCATCTAAAGTTACATAATGTGTTTGCTTTTCCCTTCCTAGACAACTAACTTATAGCAGGCCAAATCCATTTGTAGGCCCACTCTAGCCCACTTCATATAATGGAATACCTTCTATTCCTAGGATTCAGCAACAATTTTCCAAAATCCAAGATAGAATTCTCTCAAGCAATAGAGTTTATAGGAGCTCATCTGGATATAACACATGGGAAAGCTTTTTTGCCTCAAAGAGCAAACATCTTAATAAGCATAATCCTGACACTATCCAAACCAAGCCAAATCATGGCCTGGCAGTTTATGCAAATGTTGTATCACATGGCACATACCCTTTTTGCTTGCCTTGTCTTGAGACCAGCTCAATGGCATTTAAAATTTGAGAGGTTCAATTTTCCACCACTTATCTATTCTCTGACATGGTGCTTAAATCCTTCCAACCTATGCAGAGGTCAGAATAGTCGCCAACCTCAGTTTCAGGAAACAATAACCAGACATATTTCCAATCAAAGGTTGGGCACTCATTTCAACTATTTATGTTCTCAAGGAAACTGGTTGCCAATAAATAAATTACTTCACACAAACAATTTAGATTGAGAACCATCTTCAATGTTCTTAAAGTATTAAGTCCCTGGTCACAGAAAACAATTAGTCTTAATTCAAATAACAAATGACCATGTTTTATATCAACAAGCATGGAGGGGCAGACTCTTTTAAACATTAATCAGGAAGCCTGCAATATTATGTAGTGCTCTTTCCCTGCTCTTTGTGCCTATCAAGGAAGAACAGCTAGGATGCTAATGACTAATGATGCTGACACTTCTGCAAAGAACCACAACATGGCTTTGCCTTCTTCAGCTATTACTGCACTATGCTTCAGAACACGTGACTATGAGCCATTAAGTGGAGGAGAATTTTCAATTATATCCGGGTGTCAGGAACAGCAGGGATCAAACTTGTGGCCCCCACTGTTCAAAGCCACGAATTCTTGCAATGGAGCCAAAGGGACTCTGGTTCAACAAGAAACCTGTAGGAACTATGAAACTAACTAAATTGCATTAGGAAGGCTCAGAAAGCTCCCTATTGGATCAGCATTAGATGACATGTCCCAAATTGAGGGCTAGATATAAGGAGCCCTAGCCTAACACACCTTTACTGGTTCAACAGTCCTCAGAGTTCACTCCGTGATCCTGCTGTTGCTTGGCCTTTTTCCTGCATGTTCCTGGTTCTCTGCTCTGATCCTGGGTCCTGCTCAGTTTCCACCAGTTTCCAGCCTCTGCTTGGTAAATCCTGGAGGTTGCATGTACCTAAGGGCCCAACTTGTGGGGAACAGTGGTTGCTTAAAGCTGAAGACATCCGCTCCAGACCACCCAGCTTCTCTAAAATACACTTCCTCTCCATCCTCAGAAGAGCAGGACAAGAAAGCTTTGACCAGCCCAAACAGAAGCCTGGCTAAAATGAAACAGTTTCCTGCAGATCAAAAATACTTGAACCTTATGGAGGCAGTACAAGGGATGGAGGTACAGGTTCGTGCTCTACAATTGAAGGGGATTCCCTCTAGGGCCCTATTGCCATTCAAGGTGAGCAGCCCCAGATGGACCAGTCACCCCCAGAATCCCGACTGCCACATCCTGAAACGTTTGGTGGAAATAGGAGTGAGTTGCAGGGTTTCCTGCATTAATGTAAGCTATGGTTTTGCCTACATCTGCACTTGTATCCATCAGAACTGCTCAAGGTGGGTTGTATGATTAACCTGCTCACCAAGATGGCCCTGGCATGGGTAACACCATTTCTGGAATATGATAATCCAATTCTGAAACAATCAGACCTGTTTGTGGTTGCCCTCTCCCAGGCTTCCGATGATCCAGATCACATTCAGATGGTGGAAAGCAAGATCTTGGAGTTCAATCAGGGCCAGCGGAGCATAACTGAATATGCATGGAGCTTAACCAGTTAGAAAATGATCTGAACTGGAATGAACCAGCCCTGCATGCTCACTTCCAATGGGATATAACGGTCCAAATAAAGGCCAATTTGGCTGGGTTAGAATCCTCAGCCAAACTAGAGGCTTTGCTCAGCCTATGCGCACGAATTGAGATGCTTGGTAGAAGCCAAGAGGACCTTCAGTTCTGGCTCTGACAAAGAATAGATTCTCCCAAGCAATATTTCTGCCCCTGAGAAAAATCTACTTGGTAGTCTTCTGGTCTTTGCAATGAGAGCAAGCCAGCTCCTTTATCAAAGACATCCCGGTATGCCTCATACTTTTCTGGCAGTCTAATCTTTGAGCTTTTACCACATCCTCTGAAAACTTTTAGTGTAGCTTTTAACTGGTTAAAAATCAGGAAATATAGGATAGCATTAAATGGGAAGATTCCAAAATGGAGAAAGGCCATTAATAGAGTACCACAGGGATTGCTACTGGGTCCTGTGTTTAATATATTCATAAAAGATCTAGAAAAAGGAACAATCAGTGGTTCATCTTTTATCTACATATTTATTTACAGCTTTAAAAAAATCTAAAAGACTGGTAAGGCAAGACATTCCTTTGCTAAAACCATGTTCACTCTTCCACTTTAAAGGAATGTCTAATTATATTGTCACCTTTCTGCCTGCTACACAGCCCCACTCCCATCCCCTGCCAGCAGAGGTCATCAGGGAGCCTCACTCACAGTCACTCTAGCTGCCTCCCTGCTGACTACATGACATGGCAATTCCAGGCCTACCTAACCCAGCCTCTCCATACACTCTTTGCCTCTTTATTGAGTCACCTTGGCTATTTGACCAGGCCATATTTGCTTGCCTTTTGGCCTACCTTGGCCTCCTAACTTGCCTTGTGGCTTCCCAGGCCTTCCTGCATTGTCTTGTGGCCTCCCAGCCTTGCTCTGTGGCTGCCTGGGCCTCTGTCCTGCCTTGCAGACTTTGGGCTTCTAAGTTTGCCTAGCCAGCCTTGTTACCAGTTTGAGCCTTCTTGTTTATTGTTGCTTGTTCTAGTCCTGTTTTTGACCATTCCTTCTCTAGTCTTATTTTCTCCTGTCCTTGCCCTGTCATGTCCAGCTATGTCTACTTCCAGTCTTGCTCTTGGTTCTATTCTGTGTCTTCATCCCTGCCTGCAACCAGCTTCTGCCTGCCCTCAGTACTAGCCTGTGCCTGGTTCCAGCTCCCAGCTGGTGCCTGTGTAACCCTTAAAGTTCAATTTTCTTTATGACTCCTTGTGTCTGAAACCTGCACTTTGATTCCCAACCCAGTATCAGAAATGAATCCACACGCTCTTTAGTGAGTAACAGTTTTATCTTTACTGGAATGAATGACTGAAATAAATCTGTTCACTTCCTAAGCATCTGCATTTATCATATAAACACATGTATATAGTACAAGAGAAAACTCAACTTTGTCATAAACTCATGTTAAGTATTTCAACCAGAATCAGCATGTGATATAGCACCCGACCTTAAGCAGTCTCTGAACAAGCAAAGTCCCAGATTGTATCCTACTGTGTGTCCATTTGAATTTAGAGCTGAAGAGGGCGTCAGTACTGCTGCTTCAACTGCCAAATCCACAATACAGCAGCCTCTATCCAAAAGAAGAGCTTCAAATCCTGACAGGGCACAGTTCAACTACTCCCAAGTCGTCTACAGCAGGGTTCCAGAAAAGAGAACCTTAATCAGCACAGATAATATTTATTAGTTCAGAGCAGGGCAGGAACTCTGTTCAAGCTGAGCAGTGATCTGTTCGCACACGCTCAATACAATCAAATTTTTATACATCTCTTTAGGTAAAGTAAAAAACAACTTCAATACATCTCAAAACAATGTTAACTAACATAAATACATTACACATGAATACAATTATAAAGGGCTGCTCACCTTAATCAGCACAGATAATATTTATTAGTTCAGAGCAGGGCAGGAACTCTGTTCAAGCTGAGCAGTGATCTGTTCGCACACGCTCAATACAATCAAATTTTGAATCTCCTTTCCCCCCCCTCAGCTCTTAAAGAGACAGCACTCTATTGTCAGTCTTTTCATGTCACAATGATGATTCAACATTTCTCTGCCCTAGTTCCTAGAGGTATGTTACACCTGGTTCCAGCTTTCAGCCTGTGCTGTGTTCTAGCTAAGTCCTGCTGGCCAAGGGCTCAGTCTGTGGAGAACATGGCTGGTATAGGCAGAAAATTCAATCTGGCCTTGCCCCCGCATCTGGCCCTACTTCTGCTGCGGGAATTCCCGGCTCAGCCTGCCTGACCCATGACATATATGGCCAGTGATTATGTGTTTAAGAATACGTTCTACCATTTTGTCTGGCACAGACATCAGTCTCACTGGTCTATAGGCTCATGGATTACCCTGAACCCTTAATATAATAATTGGTGCTACATTGGCCTTCTTTCCATTATCCTCTTGTACAGAGGATGGATCTCCAAGGTTGGCAGTCATAGAGAATGATTTGATTATTAGGTATTGAAATAGCTGAGTGGCTAGTGTTTATGAGGATCGGTTGGTAACTTGCCTGTCTGATGTGAAAGCAGATCTCATGAGTCACCTAGATAGGATTTCAGATAGAACTGGGGAAGAGCCAGCTGTCATGGTAGATGTGGGCACTAACCACAGAGGATGGGGTGGAGAAGGAAGTTCTGGAAAACAAATATAGGCTCTTAAGTAGAAAGTTGAAATTCGGAACCTCTATGGGAGCATTCTCTGACATACTCACAGTTTCACTCACAGAACTCCAGAGGCAGGCAGAGCTTCAGAGTCTCAATGGGTGGTACAGGAAAAAGGGCTTTAGTTTTGTTAAGAATTGGGCAACATTTTAAGTAAGGGATTGCCTATTCCAAAACGATGAGATCCACCTTAACAGGGTGGAACCAGACTGCTGACATTAACCTTTAAAAAGGGGATAGAGCAACTTTTAAACTAGAATAAGGGGAAAAGCAGACAATTGCGTAGCAGTTCATGGTTAAGAGAAAAGTATCTTTGGATACCAAAGAAATTAGAGAGTTAGAGCATCCGGATAGAGAGATTCCATTAAAGGCATGTGTAGCCCATGTGCCTATAAGTAAAGAAAATATTGAGTTAAAGATTCCAAAGTACCCCTGTTAACTGCCAGGAAAGTTGTGTAAACAAATAATAAACATACCTTGAAAGGTCTGTTTGTTGTCCAAAGTCTAAACAGTAAGATGGGAGAGTGAGAATATATAGCATTGAATGACGAGGTAGACATAATTGGCATCTCAGATACCTGGTGGAAGAAGGATAACCAATGGGACAGTGCTGTACCAGAGAATAAATTATATTACAATGATAGGGTGGGATCAATTTGGTGGGGATGTAACACTTTATGTGTGAACTGCTTAGACCTAATACCGGTTGTATAGGCAGTATATAAATATTTTAAATAAATAAATAAATAAATAAATAAATGTTAGGGATAGCATAGAGTCCAACAGGATAAAGATCCTGCAGGAGACTAATTACACAATAGAATCTTTATGGGTAGAAATTCCATGTATGATGGGGAAGAGTAAACTGCTGTTTACCTGACCAAAACGGACAGATGATGAAATGCTATCAGAAATTAGGGAAGCTAACAAATTTGTCAGAACAGTAATACTGGGAGATTTCAATTACTTGAAAGTTGACTGGGCAAATGTTGGGGAGATACCCATGCCAGGAATGGTATTTAATGGTGATGTTTCACAGGAACTGAAACAAATCACGGTGAACCTGGAAGATGTAATAGGGCAGATTGGGGTTACACCCCAGAGTTCTGAAAGAACTCAAAAATGAAATTGCAGATCTAATTTGTAATCTATCATTAAAATCATCTGTTGGAGACCAATGTAACACCAATCTTTAAAAAGGATCTGGTTGATCCAGGAAACTATAGATCAGTACATATAGAAAGACATGGTTTAATGGGACAGCTAGCATGGATTTACCCACAGGAAGTCTTGCCTCACCAAACTGTTACTTTTATGAAGGTGTTAATAAACATGTGGATAAAGGTTAGCTGGTGGATATAGTAGGAGGCATATTCAGTAAGACGTTGAGCAGATAAGTTATCCAGCTAAAGTTAGCTGGATAACTTGTCCTGGATGTTCACTGTATATGATAAGCAAAGATGCTTTTTTTACATGGATAAAAAATATATGTGTGTATTAGAAAAAGTACATGCTTTCAAGGCATTGCTGATATTCAAACATCATAAAACATGTATTTTCTAATGTGTGTGGACCAAATATGTCCAGGTTATAAAATATTACAGAACTCCGCATGCAGATATATGCGCATGTATGGGGCTGCTCAGAGTTGTTTGAAAATTATCCTCTGTGTGCGTTATGTTAGAAGCAAATACCCACAGAAACAACAGGTGCAAATCTTTGCCTGCACTTTTCCCTTTCTTAGACAATTTTCAAAGGGAAAGTGCGCACATACTTTGAAAACTGGTGCAAAGACTGCAGGTAATAAGTATGCATGAACCTTGCAGCTATGCAGGTAGTATGAAAATTGCCTCCTAAAAGCATTTCATATTGCTCACTTGCTTGAATAAGGCTTGAAGTAGATTTGAAACAAGGTACATGTTTATTTGAAATGCTATGCTACTGTCAATATCAAATATTTTGAGTGATAATTATGCTTACTGTGTTTCCATCCAGATCGTAGCTGCTATACTTGCTATTGCTGGAATAGTGATGATGACTTATGCGGATGGATTCCATAGTCATTCTGTCATTGGCATAGCACTTGTAGTGGGATCTGCATCAACCTCTGCTCTTTATAAGGTAAATGTATGGGAGAACTGTATCTCTTCTGTTATAAACCACCTCTTGCAAAAGACTAAGTGGTTTAGTGGCTCTAATAAACCAGATTTGTTTTTAGGTTTAGTGTGAAAGATGTGACTGTCACAGAAGCGTGTTGGCATCAGAGTAACAAGTATAAACATACAAACATAGACAATAATAATTAATATTTAATAAATGGTGAAATAAAACCAAAGTATGTGCATAAATCAAAAAATAAGGGCATTCTATAAACCCAAAATGGCCATATTTCTGCAAGATATACCACTTAACATTAAAAATACTTCTAGAAAAACAGTCAATACAAATATGAAAATATAAGAGAAATAAATCTTACAAAAAGTCCTTTGAACTGATTCACATTTGTGTAATATGAACTGTATAACAAAATAGGGATGGGTAAGTCCAAAAAATAGGAAAATGGAAAATTCCTGAATGAATGGTGAACTGGTGTCCTCTGTGCTCTTATATTTACAGTACCTGTGTCTATATTGGCAGGAAAGTGACTCCTCATAAGGTTATTTTATTATGGTATGCTTTCTGTTTATTATCCAGCACTGTTTGTTTATTTTTTCCTCAGTTTCCCTTATTGTCTTAAGTTTAACTGCAGCATCTTGATATGCTCATTTTTAGACAAGCAGCTCCCTAAATTTATATTTTTCAAAAACATTCCATTTTTCAATACATATACCATTTTTAGCTGTATTAGAATTTTTCATATTTTTTATATCTCTGTTTTAGATATTTTTGTTGTAGGCACTATCAATATACTTATTTCATTTCATATTTTTATTCTCATTACTACTTATTGTAATATTTATTTACTAAAATTTATGAATTGCTTTATTTAGAAATCACCCAAAGCAATGAACAAAGCAAAACATAAAAAACAAAATATAATAAACATAAAACAAAATCATAAAAACAGACAAAATATCTCTTCCAACCTAAACATTACAACCTCCCCATATTTTCAGAGCAATTGTCATAGTCTCACCCAGTCCCTCCTCCATATACCTCAATATTCATTAACCAGATCTTTAACTTCCTCTGAAATTGTGTAAAAAGGTAAATTTTCAAAAGTTGTACCTGGACAAATTAGCACTTGTGAGCATAAAATAACATATATACAAGTACATGCTATTTTAAAAACTGCAAACTACTCATGTAAAATCAGGGTCTGTGAGTAAATTTGTGTGTAAAAAAAAGAAGTGGGCCAAGGGCATTCTGGGGTGGAGGCCAACATTTATGGAAGTAAGTTGCTATTTTACAACCTGCCAAAGTGACGTACATAACTCTTTCACTTCTGTATATTTCCATCTTGTCATTATCTGGCACAAGTACACATAAACATCTTAAAAGTGAATAAATAACTAGGTGGTGGGTCTGGGTGAAATGAGGGGAATTCAGGCTGAAAAGCCAGGAGAGTCTTCATGAGCCACAGATGGGCTGGGTGAACTGGTAAAACTAGTTATTTCATTGCTGGGTGCACACGTTAAACCCCCCCCCCCCCCCCCCGACTTATATGTGTAAAAGCCACCTTGTGTGTGTGTGTGGGGGGGGGGGTAAATATGTCTAAACATGAGTAAAATCAACTTGTGTATCCCTTTAAAAGTGGAAGTACAAATATGTGGTTATATCTTTTGCGCACACTTTATCTGGCTAAATTCTGACTAAGTAGCGCCTTTGCTGCTACTTTGACAAATTTGAACTATTCTGGATAAGTAGCATTTTTTTAGACATCTGGCTATCTTAACCTGGATAACCTGGATAAGTTTGAAAAGTGCCACTTATCTGTCTATCTGGCTAAGAGCCACTACTTAGCCAGAAAAATCTGAACTTATTTGGATAAGTGCTACTACTTTTCTGGATAAGTCCAAACTTGCGCAGCTTGTGAGCATTTGTATGCACATATGTACTCATATTTTATAACCTGTAGATATTGTATCTGCGCAGGTTATAAAATACATGAGCAACTTTATCTCACCAATATACTTGTGTAAATGGGTGCACACAAGCAGTTTTGAAAGTCATCCTCTTTTTTTCCTCCCTAACCTCCAGTGGTAGCTCATTCCAAAGTTTAGGAACTACCATTGATAAAGCCCAATTTGTAAGCCTAATCTGATGAAAGGCCTTAGCCTGCAGGAGGCTGTAGGAGGTGGTGATATTGGGACCCCAAACTCTTATTTGGGTGGTTCTGATTCAACCAATTTCTCACATGTAAACCCCACTAAATTACATTACAATAATCCAATATAGTAATCACAAAGGCATACACAACCAACTTCAAACCCTAAAAATTCAGAAATGGTTTCAATTGCCTTTACCAACTTCAACTGAATATAAGTGGTTCACACCATCCCACCTGTCTCTCCAAATTCCAAGTACTATCTAACTTTGCACCCAAAGATTTTACTTCATCAAGTGCTATCACCTTCACACCCTCAAAATGAAGGCAACATTCCTCTAATCCATAGCGGGCCCTAAACTATGGAACTCTCTTCCAGAGTTTCTATGCCAGATAACAGAAAGAAAGAGTTTCTAATAAGAAATGAAAACATGATTTTTTAGAAATGCATATGAACTAACGTAAAATTCCAATATGCCGATAACATCGCCATCAAAACCTTAGACCATAACAACAGATTGGGCTATAAGTACGGAGCGATGTTAAATATATACTGAGTATCACATGTAGGATAATGAAATTAAATCATAGATTATAACTCTACATCAAAGCACCCTAATTACCTTGTCCTTGATGTTGACGTATTGACCCATAATACGCATTTGCTATTGAGATGAAGTATACCACTTCTTAGCATATACTTTTAATATTTACATTCACTCTTTTACCTTCAGTATTCACCTTCTGCCTGTTCCCAGCAAGGCCCAGACTCTTATTCCTGCTCTCTGTGGATCTGTCCACTAATCTACCTGTCTAGTTTTTAAGGTGGACCATGCTAGATGCCTGGTCTAGCACTGGTTAAGGAGGGTTTTCAGGGACACTCCTTCACAAAGACAATTCGCCATTAATCCAGGGTTCACTGATTCCCTAATTTTTCTTGTTAAAAACATACTACATAGATGTGATGCAATTCAAAGGGCATTTTAGTTAAATTTGTCTTAAATGTTTATACTAACTGATGTTTTCCTAGATGTAATTTTAAATGTTCATAGGTTTAAAGCCCTGATGCAGGCATATCTTGTGCCGACATTCAAAGAAAAGATGAGCTCTTAAATTTAGGTCCCTAAGGCCTGGATTTATCAAAATGCACTAAATATTGTATGCGATAGGAAAAGGGGTGTGTTTTATGGTAATAGGCAGTTTATCACAATTTGTGCTAATACCTATGCAAAGTGCCAGAATTGATGTATTTCCTACATACGACCACTGGGGTAACCATGTTTACTAGGTTTCAGCTCCTGGAGAGCCAGCTGGGGGGGGGGGGGGGAAAGAGAGAGAGAGAGAGAGAGAGAGAGACTGACTAGCCATAATGCCCTCAAACTAGATAGGTATTCATCTACCCGTTCTAGACCCCTCATGATTTTAAACACCTCTATCATATCCCCCCTCAGTCATCTCTTCTCCAAGCTGAAAATTCCTAACCTCTTTAGTCTTTCCTCATAGGGGAGCTGTTCCATTCCCCTTATCATTTTGGTAGCCCTTCTCTGTACCTTCTCCATCGCAATTATATCTTTTTTGAGATGTGGCGACCAGAATTGTACACAGTATTCAAGGTGCGGTCTCACCATGGAGCGATACAGAGGCATTATGACATTTTCCATTTTATTCACCATTCCCTTTCTAATAATTCCCAACATTCTGTTTGCTTTTTTGACTGCCGCAGCACACTGTACCGACGATTTAAATGTGTTATCCACTATGACACCTAGATCTCTTTCTTGGGTTGTAGCACCTAATATGGAACCCAACATTGTGTAATTATAGCATGGGTTATTTTTCCCTATATGCATCACCTTGCACTTATCCACATTAAATTTCATCTGCCATTTGGATGCCCAATTTTCCAGTCTCACCAGGTCTTCCTGCAATTTATCACAATCTGCTTGTGATTTAACTACTCTGAACAATTTTGTGTCATCTGCAAATTTGATTATCTCACTCGTCGTATTTCTTTCCAGATCATTTATAAATATATTGAAAAGTAAGGGTCCCAATACAGATCCCTGAGGCACTCCACTGTCCACTCCCTTTTAGTTACAGGCACTTGGACTACTTTTCTTATTATTGGAACCTCACTGTCGGTATGCCCTAATTCTAATGCATCATTAGTATCCTTTGAAGATACCTCTCTCCGAACCATGCACTGCTGAGTGACTGTCGGCTTTCCCCTTTGTTCTAGTTTAAAAGCTGCTCTATCTCCTTTTTAAAGGTTAGAGACAGCAGTCTGGTTCCACCCTGGTTATGGTGGAGCCCATCCCTTCGGAAGAGACTCCCCCTTCCCCAAAAGGTTCCCCAGTTCCTAACAAAACTGAATCCCTCTTACTTGTACCATCGTCTTATCCATGCATTGAGACTCCGGAGCTCTGCCTGCCTCTGGTGACCTGCGCGTGGAACAGGGAGCATTTCAGAGAATGCTACCCTGGAGGTTCTGGATTTAATCTTTCTACCTAAGAGCCTAAATTTGGCTTCCAGAACCTCCCTTCCACATTTTCCTGTGTCGTTGGTGCCCACATGTACCACGACAGCCGGCTCCTCCCCAGCACTATCTAAAATCCTATCTAGGTGATGCGTGAGGTCCGCCACCTTCGCACCAGGTAGGCATGTTACCAGGCGATCCTCAAGCCCACCAGCCACCCAGCTATCTACATTCCTAATAATTAAATCACCAACTATGAAGGCCGACCTAACCCTTCCCTCCTGGGCAGTAGACCTTGGGGAGATATCCTCAGTGCGAAAGGACAATGCATCACCTGGAGAGCAGGTCCTTGCTACAGGATCCTTTCCTGCTGCACCCGGTAGATGCTGTCCAATCATAAGACCTTCTTCCTCCAAGGCAGCACCAGGGCTGCCAGTCTGAAGTTGGGACTTGGCTACTATGTCCCTGAAGGTCTCATCTATATACCTCTCTGTCTGCCTTAGCTCCTCCAGGTCTGCCACTCTAGCCTCCAGAGATCGGACTCGTTCTCTGAGAGCCAGGAGCTCTTTGCATCGCATGCACATGTACAACTTCTCACCGGTGGGTAAAAAATCATACATGTGACACTGGATGCAAAAGACTGGGAAGCCCCCCTCTTGCTGCTGGACTGCTGCCTTCATCTCAATTTTGATTAGTTCCTAGTTAAGGTTTAGGTTGCTATGGGAGTAGGAATGTGTCTAATTAATGTCCTTTAAATGTATTAGTGAATTAACTATATGTCTGGTAGTGGCCTACCGGGGTCTGATCAAACTCTCAATAAAGTTTTTGTTGGTTTGTTTTTTGTTGGTTTTTTTTTTTTGTGAAAGTCTCACCTGCCTATAAATTAAAGGATGAGCTAGGGGTGGGTGGGAGGGTTGGGAAATACAAACAGTCTAACTTCAGTTAGTCAGCCAGAGTGACTCACTGCTCTCTTGATTAACAAATGTTGGTACCTATTCAAACCAAATTACACTACCTCAACACCTTTCCAAGGTGAGTAACTGAGCTGAACATTTCAACCTTTTTACTTAGGTATACACTGCTCCTAGCTTATATCTAGCTTCTGGCTACTTTTTGTGGGGTTTTTTATTTTTTTTTTAAATACAAACACACAGTTATGCTTACTAGCTGCCTTACAGACATTTTAAAAATAAACACACTACCTACTGCTTACTAGCTTCCTTATTGACTATTTAAAAAAATACAATCTAACTTGTTTATTCACTGCCTTACTGACTATTAAAAGCACAAACACACTAAATAATATTCCCAAATAGTTAACTTTGCCCCAATACTTTTAAAAAAGACAATGTCCCAAGCAAAAACTTACTGATTCCTTTCAGCCACCAGCAAGGTGATTCTCTCCTCTCCAGGTGCTGCTCAACAGCAACACCTGGAGGCTAGATCCTGGACCCACATTAGTTACTTCACTTATTAATCACCTAACCATAAAATCTCTAGGCGATGGATGTGCAAACCAACAGAAATACACTGGGAGAGTAATTTTCAATGTTGTGTGTAAGTCAGTGTCTAAAGCTACAGCAGAGTGTTTATAAAATGTTACATATCTGTACCTCGAGAGTTTGTATGGATTTTTGTAGGGCAGGGAGGCACATACGTTCTCTTTTTAATAAATGTTTGTGCATACATTTTACACATAGAAAGCGCAGTTGCTTATCTGTAACAGGTGTTCTCCTAGGACAGCAGGATGTTAGTCCTCAAATGTTGGTAGTATCATCCGATGGAGCCTGGCATGGAAAACTTTTCTCAAAGTTTCTAGAAGCTTTGACCAGAAGACTGAGCATGCCCAGCCTGCTACTATCCGCGTGTCCACGCGAGGTCCCTGCAAGGTCAGTCTCGTAACATAGCAAAATACGATGAAAAATAAAACAAACCAAACGTGAACCCAACATCAAGGGGAGACGGCGGGATTCCTGAGGACTACATCCTGCTGTCCTAGGAAAACACCTATTACAGGTAAGCAACTGCGCTTTCTCCTAGGACAGATAGGATGGTAGTCCTCACATGTGGGTGAGTACAGATCTCCAGACTGCCCCACTCAACTAAAGAGACTTACAGCAACCGAACAAGGTGCCCACGGGCACATCACAACTGCGGTGCTGTAGGTAAACAGGGGCGGTCTGGGTCTCACAAGAGCATGAAGCAAAAAGAGTTGGGTTTAGGACTGGAACAGATTACACAGGACGGACTGAGCAAAGGCACTGTCCTGACGGCTGTCCCTATCTAGGCACTAACGGGCCGCAAATGTGTAAAGAGAACTCCAGGTTGCAGCTTGGCAAATTTCAATGATGGGGACTGCACGCAAGTGAGCCACCGATGTTGTCATAGCCCGCATAGAATGAGCTTTTACTCTGCCGGTCAGCTGAAGGCCTGCCTGTGTGTAGCAGAAGGCAATGCAATCTGCCAGCCAGTTGGACAAGGTCTGCTTAACCACTGCCACTCCTAGCCTGTTGGCTTCAAAGGACATGAAAAGCTCAGTGAACTGTCCGTAGCTCACTGAGTGTTCCTGGTAGAACGCCAAAGCCAGTTTACAGTCCAAGGTGTGAAGTGCCCATTCCCCTAGGTGGGAATGAGGCCTCGGAAAAAAGGTGGGCAGAATGATGGACTGATTAAGGTGGAAATCAGTCACGACCTTGGGCAGAAACTTAGGATGCGTACGCAGGACCATATGGTCATGGAAGAACTCAGTGTATGATGCGTACATGACCAGGGCCTGAAGCTCACTGACCCTACAAGCTGAAGTGATCACCACCAGGAATATGACTTTCCAGGTGAGGAACTTCAGGTCACAGGACTGCAGCGTCTTGAAAGAAGGCCGCATGAGCCTTTGCAGGACAACATTGAGGTCCCAGGATGCAACCGGGGGCCAAAAGGGGGAGGGCTTCATCTGGAGGAGACCCCGCATGAAACGGCCCACTAAGGGTTGAATTGAGATGGATGTGCCAGCGACACCTTAATGGTATGCACTGACAACGCTAAAGTGCACCCTGACAGAACTGGTCTGGAGTCCAGACTCGGACAGGTGCTACAGGCAGTGCAGCAGCTGGGGGAAGGACATGAGAAAGGGTCTAAACCATAACCCCCACACCAGATTGAAAAATGTTTCCACTTTGAGCTGTAGGACTTCTGGTCGAAGGTTTCTGGGACTCCACCAGGACCAGGGAAACACAATCTGAGAGCTGCAAAGGCTGGAGGACTACATGCTCAACATCCAAGCTGTGAGGGCCAGTGCCCAGATGTTCGGATGGCGCAGAGTGTCCTGATTCTGTGAGATAAGGTCGGACGCCGTCCCCAGCCAAATAGGTACCCACAGCGACAGGTCCTGCAGAAGTGGGAACCAGACCTGCTAATGCCAAGAAGGCGCCATGAGTATCATAGTCCCTTTGAAGCAAGCTGGAACTGAAGCAGGACTGGCTACTGGAACCAAGCAGGAACTGAAGCAGGACTGGCTACTGGAACCAAACGGGAACGGAAGCAGGACTGGCTACTGAAACCAGATGGGAGCTGAAGCAGGACTGGCTACTGGAACTAAGCTGGAACTGAAGCAGAACAGGTTACTACAAGCAAGCCAGACAGAAGCAAGACTTGGGCACGAAGTGAAACAAGTCTCAAGCAGGAACGGAGTTGCTAACACAATAGCACACTCCGAGGCACGGCGCAACAGAGAACCGCAAGGAACCCCGTTGCAAGGCAAAGTCCTGGGCTCCGTGGCGGCCTTACATAGGCCGTGGCATCTGACGTCACGGATAGGGCAGAGCCTTCAGTGGCGGGAAACGGCCTTCATAAGCGCGGCTTGCGTGCACGGCTAGGGAGAAGGCATCCAGGCAGGGCTTCTCGGTGGTGTCCCCCCCGCGGGGATGCCGTGAAACAGGCCGCAGACCCTTGGAGATGGGCCGGGACCAAGGAGGTAAGGGCCTAGTCGCGGCTGCCGTGACTGGGACCACAACAGTCCCTCCCCCTCTTATGCCCCCAATTAGCAGGCCCGGGTTTACCTGGATGGTCTTGATGGAAGGCTTTCAGTAAGTCCTTATCAAGGATGTTGCGGGCTGGCTCCCATGTGTTGTCCTCAGATCCACAACCTTCCCAGGCGATGAGGTACTCCCAGCGGCGTTGATGAAATCTGACATCAAGAACCTCCCGGACTTGGTAGGTTGTATCTCCTGGCACAGAAGGATCTGCAGATTCGGGAGCTCGGGGATGGTACCTGGAGAGGATGAGAGGCTTCAAAAGCGACACATGGAAGACATTGTGCACATGTATCGAGGAGGGTAAGCGCAAGCGATAGGAGACGGCTCCTACGTGCTCGGCATTGCGAAATGGTCCACAGAATCTGGGGGCGAGTCTGCAGGAAGGAATCCGAATTTGTAGGTTCTTTGTACTCAGCCAAACACGGTCCCCTGGGAGGTAGACTGGTGCTGGCTGACGGTGGCTGTCTGCCCATTTTTTGGCAGCGAGGGCAGCTCTTTTCATCTTCTTTTGGATAGACGTCCAAAGGACAAGTAGCTGGCAGGCAGAGAGTTGCAGTGCTGGCAGTGCGCTGGGTTCAGGCGAGGGCAAGGGCGGCCGAAGCTGCTTCCCATAGACAGCTAAGAAGTGAGAACTTCCTGTAGCGGAGTGTGTATGATTGTTGTATGAAAATTCCGCCCATGGGAGAAGTTTGGCCCAATCGTCTTGTCTTTCATTTACAAAAGAACGTAGAAAGGTCTTCAGAGTCCGGTTCGTACGTTCGGTCTGCCCGTTACTCTGAGGGTGGAAGGCTGATGAAAGACTCAACTGGACCTTGAAGCGCTTACATAATGCCTTCCAGTAGTGGGCGGTGAATTGTGGTCCTCGGTCTGATACAATGTCCTGGGGAAGACCATGAAGTCGGAACACATGTTGAACAAATAAATTAGCCAAGTCGGGCGCTGAAGGCAATTTCGACAGAGGAACAAAATGCGCCATTTTGGAGAACCAGTCCACAACAACTCAGATGACCGTGTTCCCGTCTGATGCTGGGAGATCCACCACAAAGTCAGTGGAGATGTGCGTCCAGGGCTCCACCGGGATAGGCAACGGGTGTAACAATCCTCTAGGTTTCCCGCCGAGCGGTTTCTGCAATGCACAGGTGGGGCAGGAGTCGACGAAGAGATGAACATCTTGTCTTACCGTAGGCCACCAATAGTATCGGTTGAGGAGGTCTAGCGTCCCGGTACGGCCCGCATGCCCTCCAGTGAGGGATTCGTGGGCCCATGCCAGCACGGCCCTTCAAGAGCGGCGTGGGACTACGGTCTTTTCCTTGGAAGACACGGAGGTGGCGGCGAGACACAACGTCCTGGGGTCTAAGATGTACTGGGGCGTCTCAGGGGTTTCTTCAACTTCGGTGGTCCGTGACAGGGTGTCTGCTCACACATTTTTTCAGCCAGGGCGATATCGCAGAGTGAAGTCAAACCGGTCAAAGAACAAAGACCACCGGGCTTGTCTCAGGTTCAGACGCTGAACTTGGCGTAGGAAAGAGAGATTCTTATGATCCGTGTAAATGGTGAAGGGGTGATTGGCTCCCTCCAACCACTGCCTCCATTCTTCCAGAGCGAGTTTCACAGCGAGCAGTTCTTTGTCGCCGACCCCATAATTACTCTCAGCCAGGGAGAATCTCCTTGAGTAAAAGGAACACGGGAAAAGCTGTCCAGTGTCGGAGTGCTGGCTCAGCACTGCTCCAACAGCTACATTTGAGGCATCGACCTCAACCATGAACGGCCGACTGGGATCAGGATGGCGAAGGCATGTGTCTTGTAGGAAGGATCTTTTCAGATCTTCGAAGGCTTGGCAGGCTTGGGCAGGCCAGTGCACTGCATTGGCTCCCTTCCAGGTGAGCGCAGTCAGGGGAGCCACTATGCGATAATAGCCGGGGATGAAATGCCGATAAAAGTTAGCAAATCTGAGGAAACATTGTAACGCCTTGAGGCCCCTCGGCTGCGGCCAGTTCCTAATTGCAGCAACTTTCTCCGGATCCATCTGGAAGCCATCAGCCGAGACAATATATCCCAGGAACGGCAAGGAAGTTTTTTCAAAGCTGCATTTCTCAAGCTTAGCATATAGGCTGTGCTCTCTGAGTATTTGGAGCACCCGGCGAACATGCTGGCCGTGCGTAGGCAGGTCACGGGAGTAGATCAGGATGTCGTCGAGGTAGACTATGACACAGATGTTGAGCAAATCCCGTAGCACCTCATTCATCAGGTGCTGGAAGACCGCTGGGGCGTTACAAAGGCCGAAGGGCATAACGAGGTATTCGTAATGCTCATCCTGGGTATTGAACGCGGTCTTCCATTCGTCCCCGGGATGGATTCTAACTAAGTTGTAGGCCCCGCGTAGATCCAACTTAGTAAAGATTCTTGCGCCTTGGAGCTGATCAAGTAGCTCTGGGATCAACGGGAGAGGGTAGCGGTCCCATTTCGTAATTGCGTTGAGCCTACGGTAGTCGATACAGGGCCTCAGGGAGCCATCTTTCTTGCTGACGAAAAAGAATCCTGCCCCGGTGGGTGACTTTTGACGGGCGAATGAATCCTTTCGCCAAATTCTCAGTGATGTACTCGGACATGGCCCGTGTCTCGGGCAGGGACAAGGGGTACACCCTACCCCGAGGTGGCATAGTTCCGGCAACAAGTCAATAGCGCAGTCATATGGACAATGCTGCGGAAGAATTTCTGCTTTAGTCTTCGAGAAGACATCGGTAAAGTCCTCGTATGGAGCTGGAGGTCCAAGGGCGGAGTGTAAAAGCAGGAGTGCTGGAGGTTTGGGAACCTTTATACAATGAGAGAGGCAACAGGGGCTCCACTTAGTAATTTGTAGAGTATCCCACTGGATCACAGGTGAGTGCTTTTGGAGCCACGGCAGCCCTAGCACCACGGGGTGGACAGCCTTTTCGAGAATCAGGAAGGCTATCTCCTCCGAGTCGATCGCCCCGGTGCGGACTGTGATGGAAGCCGTGGCAGTCAATATGCGACCTGGAAGGAGTGTTCCCTGAATGGAGGTAATTCGAAGCGGAACCTCTCGTTTCTGCATAGGAAACTGTAGTTGAGAGACCAAGTCTTGCTGGATAAAATTACCTCCGGCTCCGGAATCCAGGAAGGCAAGGGTTTCCAAAGACCCTCCGGGAAATTCCAAGGTAATGGGTATGATACTCTGAGGAGCTGTGGCACAACCTAGGAGGAGCTCCTCCTGACCTCCTAGGTTCTGGAGTTTTCCGCATGCTCCTGGCAGCGTGCCAAGAAATGGCCTTTCTGACCACAGTAGAGACACAAGCCCATCGAGCGGCAGCATCGTCTCTCCTCAGGGGAGAGCGGGGCACGTCCCAACTGCATGGGTTCAGAAGCAGAAACATCAGGACGGGCAGGCCTGGGCGAAGGCGGCAGGCATGAGGAATTGCGGGCAGGGCTGTGCTTTGTCGTGCATAACTCTCGTGCTCGCTGTTGCAGGCGGCGATCGATGTGGGCAGCCAAGTCAATGAGGGCATTAAGATCTTCCAGGAGATCCCAGGCGGCTATCTCGTCCTTGATGCGCCCAGACAACCCTTCCAAGAAGATGACTTTAAGGCTATCGTCCTGCCAACCTACTTCCTGAGTGAGAGTTCTGAAGTCCATTGCATAGTCCGCCAGGGAACGGGATCCTTGGCGAAGCTGTAGCAAATCTGACGTGGCGGAGGCCTGGCGGACTGGTTCGTCAAAGGTTTGGTAAAGTTGGTGACAAACTGCTGCAAGTCGTCCAAGGAGGAGTCGTTACGCTCCCACAGGGGGGAGGCCCACACCAGGGCCTTTCCATCGAGCAGGGAGAGAATGTACGCTACTTTGATGGAATCCGTGGGAATCCACCAGGGCAATATAGAGAAGCGCACAAAACACTGGTTCAAGAACCCATGGCAGATCCTAGCATCTCCAGCGAAGCGAGCAGGCGGCGGAAGCTGAGTCACGGGTAAGGCTACATCCTCGGGTCTCGAACCCACAGCAGGCGAAGAACGAGTATCATGGGCATCCAGTCGGGCAGCCAGTTGCCCAACAGATCCCGGCCAGGACATCCAGGTATTGTTGTTGCTGTTGTAGCTGCAGAGCCAACCCAGGAAGATCCTGGGGTCCTGGTACCTCGGCTGAGTCCATGGCCTTGCAATCTGTTGTGAGCTGTTTAGTGGACCCTTGGGCCGACCTGTGAGAGACTGGGGAGAGGTGGACTATAGTCTCTAGTGATTGACAGGTCGGGAGGCGGATACCAGGCAGGAGCTGGATGTGAGCTTCACCCTGGAAGCCGGTACTCCCCCGGGAGGAGCCCGTAGGAGCCCAGCCGCTGGGACTTAGGCAATCACGGAAGCTGGAGCAGGCAGGCAGGGATCAGGAGTCAGGCAGGAACTGAAGCAGGCTGGGACTGAAGCAAGCTGGAACTGAAGCAGGACTGGATACTGGAACCAAGACATGAAGCAGGACTGGCTACTGGAACCAGACGGGAGCAGAAGCAGGACTGGCTACTGGAACCAGACGGGAGCTGAAGCAGGACTGGCTACTGGAACCAAGCTGGAACTGAAGCAGAATAGGTTACTACAAGCAAGCCAGACAGAAGCAAGACTTGGGCACGAAGTGAAACAAGTCTCAAGCAGGAACGGAGTTGCTAACACAATAGCACACTCCGAGGCACGGCGCAACAGAGAACTGCAAGGAACCCCGTTGCAAGGCAAAGTCCTGGGCTCCGCGGCGGCCTTACATAGGCTGTGGCGTCTGACGTCACGGATAGGATGGAGCCTTCAGTGGTGGGAAACGGCCTTCATAAGCGCGGCTTGCGCGCGTGCACCTAGGGAGAAGGCATCCAGGCAGGGCTTCTCGGAGGCGTTCCCCCCCCCCCCCCCCCCCCCCCCGCGGGGATGCCGCGAAACAGGCCGCGGACCCTTGGAGACGGGCCGGGACCAAGGAGGTAAGGGCCTAGTTGCGACTGCCTCGACTGGGACCGCAACACTTGTCCACATTAAATTTCATCTGCCATTTGAATGCCCAGTCTCGCAAGGTCCTCCTGTAATTTATCACAATCCACTTGTGATTTAACTACTCTGAATAATTGTGTATCATCTGCAAATATGATTACCTCACTCGTTATATTCCTTTCCAGATCATTTATAAATATATTGAAAAGCACCGGTCCAAGTACAGATCCCTGAGGCATGCCACTGTTTACCCTTTTCCACTGAGAAAATTAACCATTCAATCCTATTCTCTATTTCCTGTCTTTTAACCAGTTTGTAATCCAC
The DNA here is from genome assembly GCF_901001135.1 of Rhinatrema bivittatum. Taxonomy (NCBI): domain Eukaryota; kingdom Metazoa; phylum Chordata; class Amphibia; order Gymnophiona; family Rhinatrematidae; genus Rhinatrema; species Rhinatrema bivittatum. The sequence continues at coordinate 158,403,260 of NC_042617.1, forward strand.
GAAAGGACATCGCCTCCTATCCCATGACCTTTTAGAAGCCTCTCATGAGGGATTTTGTGAAACGCCTTCTGAAATTCCAAATACACTACATCTACCGGTTCACCTTTATCCACATTTTTATTAACCCCTTCCAAAAAATGAAGCAGATTTGTGAGGCAAGACTTCCCTTGGGTAAATCCATGCTGTGTTTCATTAAACCATGTCTTTCTATATGCTCTATGACTTTGATCTTTAGAATAGTTTCCACTATTTTTCCTGGCACTGAAGTCAGGTTCACTGATCTATAGTTTCACAGATCGTCCCTGGAGCCCTTTTTAAATATTGGGATTACACTGGCACCCTCCAGTCTTCAGGTACAATGGATGATTTTAATGGTAGGTTACAAATTTTAACTAATAGATCTGAAATTTTATTTTTGAGATCCTTCAGAACCCTGGGATGCATACCATCTGGTCCAGTTGATTTGCTACACTTTAATTTGTCAATCTGGCCTACATATCTTCCAGATTCACAGTGATTTGGTTCAGTTCATCCGACTCATCACCCTGAAAACCATCTTCAGAACCAGTATATCTCTACAACATCCTTATTAGTTAACACAGAAGCAAAGAATTCATTTAGTCTTTCTACAATGGCCTTATCTTCCCTAAGAGCCCTTTTAACTCCTCGGTCATCTAACGAATCAGGCGTTGATTGATGAAGCCTCTGCAGACCTTGGGATCATCATCATACTGAAGTGGCAGCAGTAGATGAAGTGCAGGAGTGCTCAGAGACAAGGCAGGGTGGGTTATGACACAGGTGGCACTGCCATAGTTAAAACAACTACACTTTATGTAGTCAGAGAGACAGATCTTGCAGGACCCCAATAACGTGATCTTGAATTTTTTTGTTGTTTGATCATCTGAGAGAGGTCCCGCAGGAAGTCCAGCAGCAGCGTGTCAGCAGAATCTATGGCCTGTGCAAACGATCATGGGTTTGGAAGAGTGGACCCTGAGATGGTGGACTGATTAGGCAAAGGCACTGTACAGGAATGAGGCAGAATCATGGTCAGGCAGGCAGGGTCAAGGCAGGTGGAGTTCTTTTGCAAGTAGGACACCAGCAAGGGTCAGGGCAGGTAGCAGACAAAAGCAGAGTCAGGAACCAGGCTAGGTCTCAGTTGGATTTGAAATCAGGAACAGCAAGATGCACAGGAACTTACAGATTCAGACCTGTCACTCAGGTACCTGGCCAGAGGACTGAGCTTCCTTTTATAGTAACATGGTAATGACGGCAGAAAAAGACCAAAATGGTCTTTTATTAGTGTAGGGCTGATGTCATCAGTCTGTGCCACAGGAAAATCCTGGGCCTAATATTGGTGGGTCACTGCGAGTTCTTAGAGCAGCAGTAAGCAGCAAAGCCATGCTGGAGAGCTCCACAAGCTGCAGGACACAGTGCTGGGCCTGGGATCTTAAAGTATAGGACACTGGCTGCGGTGCAGCAGCACCTGGTCAGCGAGGCATTACTGCTTTAAGTATTTAGGATTATTACAGAAGTACAAGGGAAGGTAGACATTTATCCAACCAAGCTATTGCATGTTTTTATTTGTACTTCATTTTCTAAGACATTCTAGAATATATTTTTCACTTGCAAGGTGCAAGTTAGAATGTGTGGATCCATGGAGACACTGGTTTAATGCATTTTACTTCCAGGCTTTAAGACAACAAAAAGGTGAACATTTTGGGAGTAGACTTTCTATAACTGCTGAAGGCCTATACACAGGAACATCTCCATTGTAATGCTGGCAGAACCAATCATTCAGCACATTGTTCAAATCAGAATTCTATGGTCCACATAGGTGACAATTTTCAAACTATGCATTTTGGGGCAAAGTCTGCAGATACTTTTTAACCAAGGACTTTGCCCCAATTTTCAAAGTGAAAGTTCTTTCGCTTTAAAACTTGCTGCTGGAACAAACAATGCTGGCACATGCTTTTTCTGTGGGTGCATTTGGCTAGGATAGCCTAGCTGCACAAATTATTAGATAAGACTTTTTCCAGATACTAGAACACAAGACAAAGCCTGTGATTTTTTTTTCCAAATAATGGGAGTTTTTGGATATTGGCATTTCAGATAAAATATGCTCTACTGTAAAAAAAAAATAAAATATATATATATATATATATATATATCACTGGGTAGTTGCAGATTGAGGCTTGTGACACTGTAGCCCAATAAAGGCTGGTCCCAGTGGAGCTAGAAGCTCAAAGGAAAAGGAAGCTGCAAGGCAAAAAATATATATTAATTAGAATAGACTTTGAAAGAGTTCAAAATAATTGCTAGGTGAACCAGAAAAGTATTGTTAAATATTTTACAGTGTATGTTATCATAAGCAAATATGGAGATGAAAGAAAATATTATTCTTAATATATGCAAAATGCTTAAAAGTTATAGAAATTGTGTATTTCTTACCCATATTTTTACTTTGATTTACTCTCTTGTAGGTGTTGTTTAAACTTCTCCTGGGTAGTGCTAAGTTTGGAGAAGCTGCATTATTTTTGACCATTTTAGGGGTTTTTAATGTCCTTTTCATCACTTGTATTCCGGTGATCCTTTATTTTACCAAAGTGGAACATTGGAGTTCCTTTGATGCTGTTCCATGGGGAAACCTTTGTGGATTTGCAGTGCTTTTATTGAGTAAGTAATACATTTAACAGAAGCCAACATATCAAAGTATTTTTTAAAAATTAATTTTCCCAGTATAGATTTCTGCTTCTTGAATTTTGTTGGGGCAATCAAGGCCAGGACATCCCTAAACCATGACTGCTACAGATATTTATTAAATCTATATACTACTTAACATTGCTAAGTGGCTCACAGGAAAATAGAAGAATATAACGGTGGATAGACTATTTACATATTTATACTTCAATATCAAGCATGCACTGCTTGTCTCATCAAAGATAGGATTTCTGGGCTAAATGGATCATTTGTCTGACCTGGATTGGCTAAAAAATTGTACCCTGCATGTCCATGGGTGCCACTTTGCCCCTTTATTCCATACTGAAGCAGGATAGAAGTAGCTTGCAAAAAATTCAAGTCTGTTTTCCCACCGGAAAGAGAAACAGGTATATTGAGATTTTTATTAATCGTCTGCAATAGACTTTTTTTTTTCCCAGTCTATTTCTAAAAAAAAAAAAAAAAAAAGTATTTCTAAAAGGTGCTTAATGCTATGATTTTAAAACTGATGTTTGAAATAGTTGAAAGAATTTCAGACATGAACTGTTTTTCCATGGGTAGAATGCCACTGAACAGCACTACGAAAATATAATAGGAACACAGTATAAAAAATAACTTAAATGCCAGCTCCATGGTTCAGGCCACAGTGCTAAGCCTTAGGTGGCCTGTAAAGACCTGGGGAGAAAGGGGAGAGGGCAGCTGCTACTGGAAAAGACCCCTACAGGGCTACAAGGATCACTGAGGGAGAATCTTGGAGGGTGCCACCTATCCAGCCCACCAGTTGGTTAGAACTCCCCAGGCCACCTAGGCATGCCATCTAGATAATAAAAAAAATATATTATTAAAGGAGAGGAAAGCATTGCTTAAAATAAATTACTAAAATGTCTTCTTGAATCCATATGTCTCTGCTGCTGGCTTTTCTGAAACCTTTGCCGTGTAGCAGCACCAGCTGTCTGTAGGACCCTGCATCAGGAGTATAAAGCTACTAAAGGCATGAGAATCTAGTCTTGCATGCTAGAATCAGCTTGTAGCATTGTTGCACCTGTACATTTTTTTTCCTTTATAGATTTCATTCCTCCATTTAATAGGTCTGTTCTATATAGTCCATCCTGCTGCATACATAGAACCCCCTCCCCCAATAATACATGATAACCTCCATTCCATAAAAAAAAGTCTGCATAGGGTCCAGGTGAATTTCACTTGAAGTAGCCTAAACATCTTTTTTGGCAGCTTGAAAAAAATGCCCTGTTTGGAGCATCTCCAGATAGTTGGCCATTTACAAAACTTATGAAATTGTGCTGTATAAAGGCTTATATGCTTTATTTTCTAAGAATTGCAAATAAAAGTTAGTAACAATAGTGAAAAAGGCATTTCTTTCCCTTTCACAGCATTCAATATTCTAGTAAATTTTGGAATTGCCATTACCTACCCCACCTTGATATCCCTTGGAATTGTGTTGAGTGTACCTGTAAACGCTGGTAAGAAGATTCACATTTTGTTTTATATACATGCCCAAGGTATATTTAATATTTACTTTTAAATGCTAGAACATACGAATAATAATGTGATGCTTAGTATGTAAATATGGTGAGCCAATGCCATGGATTAGGCTTTAGTGCTGCAGGTGCACACTATGGTAGAGGAGACTCAAGTTTCAGTCTATTCTCTGATACAGCCAGCAGGGGTCGGTATGGCACTTGAACCCGAGGAAGGGAGAATAGCTGCTGTTATTGTGGTGACCCCTGCCAGCCATATATCAGCACTGATGATTAATGTCAGAGAAGACATCCCTCCAGCTCTCATGGTTGACAGGGGTAGCTGGAATTCCCCGCGTATTCCTTTTGGGGAGGGAATTAAAAATAATTGGATCAAAGGTTGCTTCCCTTCCAAATATATGATGCCACCAGAGTTTCAATTATAAAGTTTATCAGAGCGTCACAGGTACTCAGCAGCCCATGTTATGCAAAGAAAGAAGTGGATTTTAACAGTCAGAGAAATGACCTAACAGCCAGGAAATTTTCTGAATCCTGATGCTCGTTCTCCCTTTGGAAGATAATGCCATTGCAGAAAGTCTAAATGAATTCTTTGCTTCTGTGTTTACTAATGAAGATATTGTGGAGATACCGGTTCTGGAGATGGTGTTCAAGGGTGATGAATCAGCTGAACTGAACCAAATCACTGTGAACCTGGAAGATGTAGTAGGCCAGACTGACAAACTAAAGAGTAGCAAAATCACCTGGACCAGATGGTATGCACCCTAGGGTTCTGAAGGAACTAAAAAATGAAATTTCAGATCTATTAGATAAAATTTGTAATCTATCATTAAAATCATTCATTGGCCTGAAGATTGGAGGGTGGCCAATATAACCAGCTCCAGAGGTGATCCAGGAAACTATAGACCAGTGAGTCTGACTTCAGTGCTGAGAAAAATAGTGGAAACTATTCTAAAGATCAAAATCACAGAGCATATAGAAAGACATGGTGTAATGGAACTCAGTCAGCATGGATTTACCCAAGGGAAGTTATGCCTCACAAATCTTCATTTTTTTGAAGGGGTTAATAAAAATGAGGATAAAGGTGAACTGGTAGATATAGGGGTAGATTTTAAAAAGGTGCATGCGGGCATACATGTGCGCGCGCTACCCGGCACGCTCACATGTACACCCAATTTTATAACTTGCGTGCACAAGTTATAAAATCAAGGGTCAGCGCACGTAAGGAGGTGCATAATTGTGCACCTTGTGCTCGCTGAGCCGCGCTGCCTTCCCCCGTTCCCTCCCAGGCTGCTCCAAAATCAGAGTGGCCTCTGAGGGAACTTCCCTTCCCCCTAACCTGACCTTCCCACCCCTTCCCCTAACCTTTCCTCCCCCTAGCTCTACTCTAAACCCCCCCCCCCCCCCCCCCCCAAATTTTTATTTTACCTGTTGCACCTGCCAGTAGACTGCCGGCACACAATCCCTTGACACAGCAGCAATGGCCGCTGTGCTGCAGGCCTCTGGCCCCATCCATGCCCTGCCCTGCCCCACCCATGCCCCGCCCCTTTAGTAAAGCCCCGGGACTTACAAGTGTCCCAGGGATTTACGTGCTTCGCTGGGCCTTTTCAAAATAGGCCCGGCGCATGTAAATCGAGAGGATTTACACGCGTAACCTTTTTTAAATCCGACCCGTGGTGTATTTGGATTTTCAGAAACCATTTGACAAAGCCCCTCATGAGAGGCTTCTAAGAAAACTAAAAAGTCATTGGATAGGAGGTGAAACCAAGGAGGGTGAGCTGCGATTGGCCCGCCTGGCTGCACCTGTCCCGACCATCCCATCAGCCCTGAAGCTAGAGCCCCTGCTGGCTCTGGGAGCTCTCCACCAGGCTGCTCTCCAGCCATGATTGGCACGCTCCCCCCAGCCCTGCCTGCCCACCACCTCCGACGACCATTTGAACACTGTGGCGACGCTGAAGTCACCCGCATCATTGTTCCTTAGTGCACGCCCCTAACCCTCCCCTTCATCAAGAACAACCATGGAAAACTGAGTATTTTGCTCCTCCCCCCACCCCTCAACTCATTATCCCTGTAAACACAGGCCTGGGGCACTACAATGGAGGAACCACCTGATGGCTCCCCCATTCTCAGCAAGCTAGAACCCTCACCAACATTCACATAATGACATGCCCTCTCTATTCTCGCAATGACTGCCATTTTCATCCATTATAAAAAAAACCTTCAGTCATTCATGACCTCCTGTACTCTGGATTATATGACTGTCTTTGCATCAGTGATACATGGCTGAAAGACAATGACATTCCAATCCTCAACCACTGCTGCCCACCCAACTTCTCCTACTTCCATAAACGAAGACCAGTATGAAAAGGTGGCTTAGCTGTTTTCTTCAAATCCCACCTAAAATTCACCATGCTAGAGACTTCCATTCCTGCCCCCTATGAGATTTTATGCCTGAAACCTCAACAGATTAATCTGTGCCTGACCTACTGCCTCCTAGGCTACTTGCCAAGAATGCTTCCCCTTTATGCAAGCAATCCTTATTCTTAAGAACATAAGAACATAAGAAAATGCCATACTGGGTCAGACCAAGGGTCCATCAAGCCCAGCATCCTGTTTCCAACAGTGGCCAATCCAGGCCATAAGAACCTGGCAAGTACCCAAAAACTAAGTCTATTCCATGTAACCATTGCTAATGGCAGTGGCTATTCTCTAAGTGAACTTAATAGCAGGTAATGGACTTCTCCTCCAAGAACTTATCCAATCCTTTTTTAAACACAGCTATACTAACTGCACGAACCACATTCTCTGGCAACAAATTCCAGAGTTTAATTGTGCGTTGAGTAAAAAAGAACTTTCTCCGATTAGTTTTAAATGTGCCCCATGCTAACTTCATGGAGTGTCCCCTAGTCCTTCTACTATCCGAAAGACCTTAATCCCTCCAATACCATAATTCTCGGCAATTTTAACCTCCACCACCCAACCCCATTGAGAACCTCCTGCTTCAATATCTTATTTGACACAAATCATCTTCTCCCCCACCCACATGAAAGGCAATTCCCTTGATATGGTATTTGTCAACCCATCCAGCTTCCACATGAACAGAACGAGCATAGCCACAACTGAAATTCCTTAGAGCGACTATTTCCTCATCTACTTCACCCTAAGATCCAAATCCCTTGAGCAAATCCTGCACAGAAACAACTCCATCTTCATGAAATGAGGACACCTGGATCCTGAAACTCTTGCATCCAACCTCACCCCATCTCTCAATAAGAACTCTTGCTGCTTACTCAATGAGTTCCTAGAACACTGGAACTCCTCCCTTACAGCCACCCTGGATAAACTGGTCCCCCTAAAACCATTCCAACCAAAAGATCCAACTCTGCACAGTGGTATAACCGACCCTACAAACCAAAAAAGTGAACTAAGGAGATACAAAAGAAAATGGTAGAAAGACCCCACCTACACTAATAAAACACTTTATAACAATAAACTTGCACTATACCAAGAGGCCATCATCTCCGCAAAGAAATTATTCTTCTGTACGAAACTGTCAACCAAACTAAACAACCCTAGAGAAAGCAAGTGTTGCTTACCTGTAACAGGTGTTCTCACAGGACAGCAGGATGTTAGTCCTCATATATGGGTGACATCATCAGGATGGAGCCCAATCACGGAAAACTTCTGTCAAAGTTTCCAGAACTTTGACTGGCCCCTACTGGGCATGCCCAGCATGGCACTAACCCTGCAGCCAGCAGGGGTCCCCCTTCAGTCTTATTTCATAGCTACAGGCAGTGCCGAAAAAATAAAACAACAAAACATTACGAACCCAACACTGCGGGGCGGCGGGCGGGTTTCGTGAGGACTAACATCCTGTTGTCCTGTGAGAACACCTGTTACAGGTAAGCAACACTTGCTTTCTCAAGGACAAGCAGGATGGTAGTCCTCACATATGGGTGAGTATCGAGCTGAGGATGTCCGAACATGTACCAAATGTACCCAACTGCGTGCAACAGGCACAACAACTGGGGTGGAATTTGGTAGAGGGCATCCTGAACCCCACCGGGCAGGCGGAAGGGTGTTGGTACGTCACGTTGAAAATAGGTTACGCAGGACAGATTGGCCAAAGATGGAATCCTGTCTTCCGGCTTTGTCCAAGCAATAGTGGGCTGCGAAAGTGTGGAGTGAGCTCCAGGTGGCAGCCCTGCAAATGTCAGGAAGCAGCACCGATCGTAGGTGTGCTACTGAAGTCGCCATGGCCCTCACAGAGTGTGCTTTAACACGGTCTTGGAAAGGAATGCCTGCTTGCTGATAGCAAAAAGATATGCAGTCTGCCAACCAGGAGGAGAGAGTCTGCTTACCCACAGGTTGCCCTAATTTGTTGGGATGGAAAGAGACGAATAACTGAGTGCTCTTCCTGTGGGCAACTGTACGGTCTAGGTAGAATGCTAGAGCCCGTTTACAGTCGAGGGTATGCAGAGCCTGTTCCCCTGGATTGGAATGGGGCCTGGGAAAGAAGGTAGGTAGTATGATGGATTGATTAATGTGAAACTCCAAAACTACCTTAGGCAAAAACTTAGGGTGAGTGCGGAGTACCGCCCGGTCCTGCAGGAGTTTAGTGTAAGGCGGATAAGTAACTAGAGCCTGTAACTCACTAATCCTGCGAGCTGAAGTGATAGCTAAAAGGAAAATCACTTTCCATGTGAGATATTTTAGGTCACAGGAGTGAAGAGGCTCGAATGGAGGTTTCATGAGCTGACCGAGAACCAGATTAAGGTCCCAAGAAGGGGCTGGAGGACGTAAAGGTGGCTTGATATGGAGCAAACCTTTAAGAAAACGTGTTACGAGGGGTTGGACCGATATAGGGACATCCCTGACACCTTTATGGAAGGCAGCTACCGCACTGACATGCATTCGGATTGAAGAGGTCTTTAAACTTGACTCAGAAAAATGCCAGAGATAGTCCAAAAACCTTGGGATTGGACAGGAAAAGGAATCAATGGACTGCGAAGTGCACCATGATGTGTACCTTTTCCATTTATAGGAGTAAGATTTTCTTGTGGAAGGCTTTCGCGAAGCAATCAGGACACGAGAAACCGAATCTGAAAGGTTAAGTGGCTGAAGGATTAACCTTTCAACATCCATGCCGTCAGGGACAAGGCCTGAAGATTGGGATGGTGTAGACATCCGTCGTTCTGAGTTATCAGAAGCGGGTCCTTTCCCAAGGGAATGTGCCTGCGGAATGAGAGATCCTGGAGTATTGGAAACCACACTTGGCGTGGCCAGTGAGGTGCTATCAGGATCATGGTTCCCTTGTCCTGACGGAGCTTCACGAGAGTCTTCGAGAGAAGAGGAAGTGGAGGGAATGCATAAAGCAGACCGGCTGTCCATGAGAGGAAGAATGCATCTCTGGGCTGAGAGTGCTTGCTCCGAATGAGGGAGCAGTAATTGTCTACTTTGTGGTTCTGAAGGGACGCAAAGAGGTTTATTTGGGGATAACCCCATTGTTGGAAGAGAGAGGTCGCTACCAAGGGATTGAGCGACCACTCGTGTGGTTGGAAGACAGACTCAGTTTGTCTGCCAAGACATTGTGCACTCCCGGCAAGTAGGTGGCCCTGAGGTACATCGAGCGGGAGAGCGCTTCCGCCCAAATCTGCGCAGCTTCCTGACACAGAAGCTTCCTGTGCCTCCCTGTTTGTTGATGTACCACATGGCCACCTGATTGTCCGTCTGAATTAGGATGACGTGATTTGATAGGTAATCCTGAAAAGCTCTGAGAGCATATCGCATTGCTCGAAGCTCCAGGAAATTTATCTGGTGTTTGGCTTCCTCTGGAAACCAAGATCCTTGTGTCTGTAGATTGTTCACATGAGCTCCCCAGCCGAGGTTGGAAGCATCGGTGGTGAGAATGAGTTGAGGATCTGGTAGATGAAAAGGCAGTCCCTGGAGGAGATTATTCTGATCTTTCCACCAGGCGAGAGACAGATGGAGTGCGTCGGTGATATGGACATTGGTTGACAGAGGCTGAGTTGCTTGAATCCATTGTGACCTCAGAGTCCAATGCATGACTCTGATGGCCAGGCGGGCCATTGGAGTGAGATGGACTGAGGACGCCATGTGTCTGAGAAGGACAAGGAATTGGCGAGCCGTTGCTGTATACTGAGACTGCAACTGGTAAGCGAGAGACATGAGGGTGTGCACTCATTGTTGAGGTACAAAGGCTTTTGCCTGTAAGGTGTCCAAGTCTGCCCCAATGAAAGACAAGGTTTGAGATGGGACTAAATAGGATTTCTCGTAATTGACGAGAAATCCTAGAGAAATTAGAGTGTGTAGGGTCAAATTCAGCAACGATCGAGCAGCTTGCTCGGTTGGGGCCCTGATTAACCAGTCGTCTAAATAGGGGTAGACGTGAACACCTTTTTTCCTGAGAAAGGCTGCGACAACTACGAAACATTTGGTAAAGACTCATGGTGCCGATGCTAGGCCGAATGGAAGCACCCGGTATTGATAGTGCCTTGGGCCTACTAAAAACCGGAGGTACTTGCGATGAGCTGGAGCTATCGCAATGTGGGTGTATGCATCCTGGAGGTCCAGAGAGCAGAGCCAGTCTCCTCTTTGTAGAAGAGGTAGAAGCGAGCCCAAGGTTACCATTTTGAACTTTTCCCGCTGGAGGTACTTGTTGAGGGCACGTAGGTCCAGAATTGGACGAAGCCCCCCGGATTTTTTGGGGATCAAAAAGTACCGGGAATAGAACCCTAGGCCTTGTTGCGAAAGAGGAACGGGTTCTATTGCTCTTAACTGGAGAAAAAGGGAAATCTCCTGCTCCAGAAGGACAGAGTGGTCGGTTACTCTCCACGCTTGTAGAGGTGGGGAGTCTGGTGGAACAGCAAGAAAATTCAGATGGTAACCCTGAGCAATGATTGCCAGCACCCATTGGTCAGTTGTGATTGATTGCCACATTCCTTGAAAGTGGCATAATCGACCTCCCACTGGTATGCTTGGCAGAGGGATCAGGCTGCTGCTGCTCTCCAAGTGAAAGTCAAAAACCTGAAGCAGGCCCTGGCTGGGGAGCTGCTTGTGGCTTTTGCTTCCGGGGCTGGCGAGGCTGAGATTTTTGATAAGGCCTCGGAACTCGGGACCTTGTTGGTGGGGGTTAGTACTTCCTTGGATGGAGGAATGACTTCTTAGAGTCCTTCTTGAAGGGCTGTCTAGAAGGGAAGTCAGAAGGTATCGATGAGAGCTGTTTGAGGGTCTCATGATGGTCCTTTAACTCAGCCACTATTTGCTGAATCTGTTCACCGAATAGATTATCTCCTATACAGGGCAGGTCAGAGAGCCTGTCTTGTACTTCTGGGCAAAGGTCAGAAGACTTGACCAGGTCCAGCGTCTTGCCGAAATGGCAGTTGCAGACACTCTAGTGGAAGTGTCGTCGTAAGCTGTTCTTATCTCATGCTTTCCTGCCTCAAAGCCCTTGTTGACAAGGGTTTGAAGATGTTCTTGGAATTGGTCAGGCAGGGTTACAGAGAAGTCCTGTATTTGCTTGAAAATGACTCTATTGTATTGGGTCATGTACAGCTGGTAAGAAGCAATTCTGGAGATGAGCATGGCCCCTTGGAACACTCGTCAACCAATATTGTCTAGGAACTTGTGTTACTTGACAGGAGGGGTAGAGGAGTGTGGCTTCGTCCTTTTTGCTTTCTTTTGAGCTGATTCTACCACAACTGAGTGGTGGTCAAGCTGAGATTTTTGAAAGCCTGGGGCTGACTGTACTAGATAAGTAGTGTCAGCTTTTCTGTGTACTGGGGCAATGGATCCAGGATTTTCCCAGTTCTTTTTGAGGAGGTCAAGAAGAACTTGATGAATGGGAATAGAAGTGATCACTTTAGGGGCATCCAGGAATTGGAGAAGCTCCATCATCTGGTGCCTATCATCTTGCTCCATCTGCAGCTGAAAAGGGACCAATTCTGACATTTCCTTCACAAAATTAATGAAAGAGATGTCCTCTGGAGGAGAACGCTTTCTACTTTCAGTAGGAGAAAGAGATGAAGGTAAATCATCGGTGTCAGTGGAAGTATCATCACCCCAGGTGTCATAAAGATCAGCAGGCTGACCTGTAGGACGAGAAGGGGGTTGGATACCCGAAGGGCCCGGCTGAGGCTCCGAGAAAATCGAAGGAATCGCCGGGGGCACCGCAGACGCCCTGGGGGGCATCGGTGCCAGCATCGAAGGCATCAATGGCGCCGATGTGCGTATCGCCCCCGATGAATGAATCGGTGGCGAGGGACGACATGGCATCGATGGCTGAGGCAATACCCCCGAAGGAGGAATGCGTAAGGGTGTTTCTCTTCCCGATGAAGCAGTCATCGGGGAGCGCACCGGAGCCATTGGAGACCCGGGAATCACCGGTGGAAGGGCAGTCATGAGCGCCTCCATCCGGGATAGCAGCGGTGCCAGCGCTGCTGGAATCGGGTCGGTGACCGGTTCCACTCTCCGTGCCGGTGCCGGAGGAACCTGGAGTCATTGCATCGCCTTGTCGATGGCCTCCTGGAGCAGCCGGTCCAGTTCTTCCCGGAGACCTGGGGCAATTAGCTCCGGATCCGTGACGGAAGAGGGAGGCTGAGGCACAGTCGGAGGGACCACATTTACAGGTGGAATCGCGACTCCCAAACCCCGATCGGGTGAGGGTGGCCTCGATGTCCCGGTCGCAGGAGTGGTCAGTGCCGCTCCTGGACGGGGCTTCTTCGACGGTGGCTCGGACGTGGCGAGGTCGATGATTTTGCTCCCTCGACGGTCCGAGACTTCCGATGCCGATGGCGATGCTTCGCCCTATGATCCCCTCGATCCTGAGGGGAAGAAACAGGAGTCGATGGCCGTGAAGACGTCTATGGCGGGTGGTCACCGGACGGTTGTCGATGGTGGTGCGACTTCAACGGTGCTGGTTCCGATGATGTCGATGCGATGGACGGCGTCGGGGTGTGAGCATGGAAAAGGAGTCCCATCTTCTCCATTCTGGCTTTGCGACCTTTCGGTGTCATAAGGGCACATTTGGTGCAAGTCAGGACATCATGCTCACGACCTAAACACATTACACAGACTCCATGATGGTCTGTGATAGACATGGTACGAGTACAGTCCGGGCACCGACGAAAACCCGACGCCATGGCCATAGAAAAATTGAGCCGCGGTACGGTCGATGGCCAGTAGGCTGCGAGGGCCAAACTCGACGGTAATAGACGAAAAACGGTGAAAAACTTACTGGAATACCGCGGCTTGAGAAAAGTTAGAGGAGGGACCCCTGTGGGGTAAAGTAATTTTAATTAAGTCCGTGAGGAAACTTCCTGTCAGGAATCTCTTCAGAACTCCTAAACCGCGAGGCTACTGCTGCGTGGAAAAAAGAAGACTGAAGGGGGACCCCTGCTGGCTGCAGGGTTAGTGCCATGCTGGGCATGTCCAGTAGGGGCCAGTCAAAGTTCTGGAAAATTTGACAGAAGTTTTCCGTGATTGGGCTCCATCCTGATGATGTCACCCATATGTGAGGACTACCATCCTGCTTGTCCTGTGAGAACTATATACTGCAGTTAAGAAATTAATTAACCCCAGCTCAGCCACCTCATCTCTTCCACCCTCACTCCCAGAAATGAACATTGCAGAAACCTTCACTACTCATTTTACCAACAAGACAGCTTTGGTAAACAAAATCTTTAATAACTCCCATCCAGAAGAGACCAATCAACTGATCTCAGATGGCCTAACCTGGGAACGTTTCAAAGACATTACGGAATCTGACACTATCAAGATCATCAATAACCTCAAACCCTCATCTATTCCCCTTAACCGTGTCATTGTACCCTTTTTAAACTTATCAAATTGGATGTTGTCCCATTTATCACCAAGTTCATCAACTCTTCCCGTCTACTTGGTATTGTCCCTGACTTACTCACTACAGTCCGACCCACCATTAAAAAACACTCTGCTAACCCTATCATTTCCAATTACTACCCGATCTCCTCCCTATCCTTCACAGCCAAAAACTTAGAAACAGCGGTGCTTCACCAACTCTGCAACTACATTGACACGAACAATATCCTCAACCAATACCAATTCACGTTCAGAAAGCACCACAGCACCGAATTGCTGCTCCTCTCCAGCTCTGACACAGTAAAACGGGGATTCAATCAAGGCTCAGTGATCCTCCTCTGTCTTCTCAATATCTCTGCTGCTTTTGACATTGTCAACCATGCCAACCTTCTCTCCAGGCACCGCTCCATCAGGATTTCTGGCTCTGTCTTGGCATGTTCTCATCCTACCTGAATAACAGAACCCAGCAAGTCACTATTGACTCCTTCACTTCTCCCCTGACACCCATGAGATCTGGGGTACCTCAAGGCTCTGCTCTATCTGTGACCCTATTCAACCTTTACCTTACCCCGTTATGTAACACCCTTACCAACCTTGGAGTCCACTATAAAATCTACACCAATGACATCCGATTCTTTTTTCCCCTATGGAAAATCTGGATCCTCACCGAATCCTTCCTCACCCATTGCCTCACGACCATCCAAAGATGGCTACATAGCAATAAAATAGCCCTCAACATCTCCAAAACCGAAATAGTTATCCTATCATGTCACCCTGTGGATAACACACCCAAACTCTTCTCCTTTGACTCCCAATCTATAGCACTCTCACAAACTGCAAGAAACCTGGAAATCACAATTGATTCATCGCTTTCGATGCACCAACATATAAGGACCATTACAAACTCTTCCTTCTACAAACTAGGGTGGATTTTCAAAGGGTTACGCGCATAACCTCTGAAAACCTACCCCAAACCCCCCCCCCCCTGCACACGCCGAGCCTATCTTGCATAGGCTCTGCGGCACGCGTAAGTCCCGGGGCTTTCCTGGGGGGGTGTTGGGGGCATGTCGGGGGGGGGGGGGTGTCATGGCTGGCGCGTCATCGGGGGCATGTTGGGGGTGTGTTGCGGCCGGCATGTCATCGGCGTTCCAGGGCATGGCCGCGGCCCCCAGACTGGACCATGGTGCGCCATCAGCCGGGCAGGCGTAACTTTCGCGATAAAGGTAGGGGGGGGAATTAGTTAGGGCCGGGGGGGACAGGTTAGTTAGGGGAAGGTGCGGGGGGGTAGGAAGGAAAATTCCCTCCGAGGCCGCTCCGATTTCGGAGCGGCCTCGGAAGGAATGGAGGCAGGGTGTGCAGCTTGGCGCGCGCAAGCTGCCGATTTTGGGCAGGCTGTGCAGCTCGGCGCGCGCAAGCTGCCGATTTTGGGCAGCCTTGCGCGTGCTGACCCTGGATTTTAAAAGATACATGCGGCTACGTGTGTATCTATTAAAATCCAGTGTACTTTTGTTTGCGCCTGGTGCGCGAACAAAAGTACGCGCGGGTGTACTTTTATAAAATCTACCTCACTATGTTTCCATCACCTTAAACTCCTGTTTGAATCTGACGACTTTAAGACTGTCCTCCAGTCCCTTATATTCTTGGGCATAGACTACTGCAACTCACTCCTGACAGGTATGCCATATACACGATCCGTCCTCTGCAGATCATTCAAAATTTGGCCGCAAGACTCCTTACGAACACCTCAATGCGCAATCACATCTTTCCATTTCTCAAATCCTTACATTGTCTCCCTATCTCCTTCCGAGTACAATACAAGTTCGCCATGATTACACACTCCTTGATTCATAAACTACACTCCCCTTGGAGTTCCTCTATAATAAAAATCCATACCCCCTCCCGGCACCTCAGATAATTCTAATCTCATGCTTTAGATGTCCCATCCCCAAGGCTCACACATCTCTAGGAAACCAGAGAACGTGCCTTCTCTGCAGGACCTCTCCTTTGGAACACCTTATCCAAAGAAATAAGATGCCTCCAAAACAGAACCTTCTTTTAAAAAGCACTCAAAACCTTCCTTTTCAAAAAAGCCTTCTCAAGCTTAAATAATAATAATCTATTCCCAACATGCCTCCGCTCAGGAGAGGCCATCAAGGGACAGCTGTAATTGAGTACTATTGTCTCTTCTCCTCTCCCCCTTTTGAAAGACTTCCAGATTTCCAGAAATATATATTTTAAGCCATTCACCCCTGCAGTGGTCATCTGACACGTATAAAAAGTACTATCAGAATCAAGCAAAATGGCAGTTAGAATGACAATCAAATAATATTTAATTAAAAGCAAAATTACAAAAACAAAAATTTAAATAGCTTCCTAAAAATCTCAAGTCCCTGGAGCTGCTATTTTTAGTAATCATGAAAATTCACTAGGTTGACGTCAGCTGATGTGGTGGTGAGCTTTCTTATCAGTTAATTTCCATTTCTGTCAGGGCAATTTCAAAGGTATTTACCCAGGTAAAATGACCTGACTGAAGATCACCCAACAATCATGCATGGGCTTTTCTGCAGCAATTGTTTTCTTAGCTGTGGAAAGAAGAGACTTTCCAGTGGATATGTGCGCTATGTTGCCCCTCTTCCCATCTTTGAGGTGCTTGTATAAATAGAATGTGCAGAGCACATGGCTGCTTTTTAGCATACATCCTTTGCACGTGCTAATTTTCAAAGAAAAACAATAGGGTAAAAAATTTTCATAAAGTGTGCACTTTAAATCTGCTTGCATAATTTAACTACGCAAGTTATTTTTAGATTGTTCCTTATACATCCAGCTTCTCGAAGAGTAGATACTACAATAGCTCAGGACACTTTTTTGTTAAAATATGTGGTTTGTTCTGTAAATCTCTCATGCTATACATTTGTATTTGAAGAGCAGTTTCATTCAAAAGGAATTCTAATGACCTTTAAAATGTAATCACTCAAAGTTAATTTATTGTTGAGGTTTGTTCTGCTTGTTTTTTTTTATAATATTGATGACTGCTGTATTGTAATGTATATTTGTTGTCCACCCTGAGTGTATAGGCTGGACTACCAATAAATCAAATTAATAAATAAGCTGAGCGTGATTCCCTGGTTATGGGCTGTTAATGCCACACTCCTATGCATGCAATAACGTCACTGTGCTTTTTGTTTTCTACTGCATAGTAACACAAGCTCAATGTTTCATACAGTTGTTGATCATTATACCAGCGAAATTGTCTTCAACAGTGTCCGAGTGATAGCCATTGTCATCATCGGCTTGGGCTTCCTTTTGCTGCTTTTGCCAGAGGAATGGGATGTCTGGATAATAAGGCTTCTCACACGCCTCAAAGTACGTAAGAAGGAGGAGAATGTGGAAGGAAATGGCGACATAGGGCCAGGACTTCAAATTAAAACTAGAAGAACACGACCATCAATGTCAGCTTTTACACATTAATGTCATTTTACCATGATATCATCATTGCTACTGTATAGCATATTAAGATTTTGAGGTCTTTTCTTGTTTAAATAATCTTTAAAAAAAAAAAAAAAAAAAGCACATTCAGTCTTATGTACATATTTGAATAATTTTTATATTATGAAGTCTGAGGTGCATGTCCAATATGCTTGCCCTTTTTGACAAAACCTGTTATGAACAGCAAAGAGACTCGGATCTCTTAAATGCATCTAATGTACATTAAAATGTCTATTATATATTTTCTTTTAAAGGTAATTTCTCACTGGACGCCGAAACAAATGTTTTGATGATTAGAAACTCTACGATGAGTTACACACTGTGATTTAAATAAGCTATGCTGTGTCAGTCTTAAAGCAGAACAATACCCTGGGAGGCAAACCAGTAATATGTTCAGGGTTCCAGGGTGTTGTAGTGATTATTTTCATTTTATAGGGTATTTGTCCTGCAATGAAAGTCTTCTGTTTTGTAATTCCTTTCCCTTGCTTCTCCCAACCCAGTTGGTATCATTTCAAGATGTCAAAGTTCTACCCGGTGTCTGAGATTGCACGCCAACAAAACTCTCCCACACCACAGTGTAATTTGAAAACGAATCATACCTCAAACAGTGATGTGTGACCAGTTTATCAAGCTAGGCTCCACTGGGTGAGAGACTCATTTTAATAAAACTATTTTTTAGCAAGGATCTCCTAGGAGCCCCCTCGAGCACATCACAGACCTCAGCACATTTCTCCTACTTCTTACCCAAAGAATCACCATTTTAAGGGTCTAGAAGTTTACTTTCCCAATTGTGGCTTCACCTGCACACCAGAATAAAATTGACCTTCATTCTTTAGGAGTTACAGGTTAAGTCAAGACAACTTCTACACACTAGGGTAATGGCTGCATCAAGTACATTGAAACGATAACTTGCAGGTCATGACTATGTTGGGAAACTTTTTTTGGGGAGGGGGTGGGGGAGGAAGGAGGTGGCTACAATCCCTGTTTACAATTTAAACAGTCATAATTGTATTCTTGAAAACTGGTATCAGAAAGCGAAGGCTATCAATGTGCACTGTATTGCCTTAAATCTTAACAGAAAGAAACTGATGATCATTGTTGTTATATAGCACACACAGGCTAGACTTGAATTTTCCAAGAACCAACTAAAGCAAGTACTATTTGTGGTTCTTTGTTTTTGTTTTTTTTTTGGGGGGGGGGGAGGAAGAGGTTTGGAAGGCACTCTGAAGATGCGTACAACATTGCATCAGAGCACGAAAATTTGTTAAAACTTAGAATGACGGGGGGGAGGGGAGCCATTTGGAAATACTTATATCTGCGTTGTGCTAAACTGCAACCTGTTTAAGATCACGCATGAGGAAACCAGTGCCTTCTCCAGTCTATATCTTTTTCCATGTGGGACACAGCTACATAGGTAACTTAGTAGTCCTAAACTCTGACTTCTAGTCAGCAAAGTTCCTGTGTCATTTCTTCTCATCCTGCAAAAGAAATATCAAGTTCTGCACACTGGAGATGCACTCCTGTGCACACCGTAATTTACACACCTCCACTTTTTGAAACAAAACGGCCTAGGTAAGGAAACTTGCTGGAAGCAAAGGACGTCACAGGAAAATAGTTTAGCATTAACAGCATAAGTACAGTAGGAGATAGACTAGTGAGGTTATCTGTCACTCTTATGTCTCATTATTTCTCTGTTTTGCGCTAAAAACGTACAAAATATTTGCAAAAGAAATTTTGCAACACTTTTTATGGAATTTATAAGCTGCAGGATATTTACTGCCGAATTTAAGTCAGCTGTTAATTCTATCTGTGATAGATCTCATGCTCTGTAAAACGGAAAACAAAGTTATAGTTTACTATTTTTAAAATTTACATTGTAACAGACAAGAAGCTATTATTTTGAAATTTTCTCATTCAAAAGGTCATTATTTCACCCATGCTAAGCATTGTGTTAAAATGTGGACAGAATTCACTAAGATTTCAAATTGTTGACCCGAAGAAGCGTTTTAGCTCTCGAAAGCTAGTTAAGAAATGTATTAAGAGTTAGAACAATAAAAAGGTCTCATCTGATATATATTTTTTGTTTTTATTTATTAACCTTTATTTCTAAGCTTTTTAACAAATCAGTACTCTTGGATTCCGTAATTTATTCGGCAGAATGAATTAATAAAACGTTAACCGCATCCTAAGTCAATGGCCTCATCTTGTTTCAATCAGACCCGCAGTAATCCTTTAGCTTTCAGGTAGAGCCCTCTGTGAAACCTTGTACTCAAGCCACTTGAAACACAGTGACCACATTAACAAAATTAGGTCAGAATTTTTGTTGTATTACCACATTTGGTGCTGTGCAATATCATGGTGTAGAGTGTGTGTGTGTGTGTGTGTGACGCAGGCTGAATGAGGAATCAGAAGTGAAGGTACAGCCGGCACAAAGGACCATCAGCGCGGGCCGCAGAGCACATGCAATGCTGCTGTTTCCCCCACAGCCCCTCCTCTCTGCTTGCACACTTCCTGTTTCAAAGGAGTAGCATGCTGGTAGGAGGAGGAGGAGAGCGCTATGTGCTTTTTGTAGTCATGCTACCACAGGGATGGCTCAAGGAAATCTGCTGCCTGAGGCGAGGGATGTGATGGTGCTCCCCCACTCCCTAAAGTATGATGCAGGTCGAATCGCAAGAAGGGCCAAAGGGGGGTGGGGGGTGTCCCCTCTTCATTTTGGGGTGGAATCCACTGGCATCTGGTCCTTTCGTTGATTTGAAACGCCGGGGAAGTGGGGAGGCAGGAGTCAGATGTGAGGGTTCCCAGAGGACTGGCAGACAGATTGTTTAAGACAACCCAGCCACAATTTCAGGAGCACTACAACCTGCCTCCCATCCTTCCTCAGCATCTTCTCCCTGGGAAAATGGGACATGGGTGAATGGTGGGAGTGTGTTCATACACTCTCTTTCCCATACACTCTTGCTCCCTCTCTACTTCCCTTCCTTTTCCTCAATTTTACTCTCTCCCGTCTCTCTCTCACAACCCCTCCTTCCCTTCTCTCTCACCCTCAGGCCTGGATTCTCAATTCAAAAAGTACAAAAGATCTTAACAAGAACCCATGGAAGAATGTTTGGTACAAATGAGGCGGGGAAAGAAGTCAGGATGGCAAAAGCGTGCATGGAAGAAGAAAAAAAAAAAAACAGCTAATGAGAGACCATGAGGAAACAGGTATATCGGTGAAAGAAGGAAGACCAAAAATGGAACTGAAAAATTGAGAGCTGAAGAGGAAAACAGATTAGGAAAAAGCAGAAATGCTCAATACTTCTATTTAGTGTTCACTGAAGGGAGTGGAAAAGGACCATTCTTGGATGTCAGGGGTGTATATGGGAGTGAGGTAGAAGGGCAGTTGATGTTCCTCTTCATAATAGTGGTACAGAGAGAAAGTTGAAAACTACAGACCTTTTAGTCTGACATCAGTGGAGGGAAAATAAATGGGGACTTTACTGAAAGAAAGGATAATAGAGTACTTACAAGGCAAGGCAACATGATTTTACCAGAATCTGATTGTTTTTTGATTGGGTAACCAGAGAATTTTATCAATAGAATGCACTGGATATGGTTTATTTGGATTTCAGCAAACCTTTTGATACTGCCTCCCATAGGAGACTCAAACTCAGCAGCCGGGGGAAGGGCCCCAAAGTGGTGCACTGGACTAGAAAATTGTTGAGTGACAGACAACTGAGGGTAGTGGTAAAATAGAATACAAAAGGTGGAGGGACTCATCAGGGATTGGTTCTGGAGCCGATTCTGTTCAATATCTTTGCAAGGGAGACTGCAAAGCAAGTTTGCCTTTTTTGCAGATGACACAAACACCTGCAAGCTCGGACACCACTGAGGGAGGAGACAGAATAAGAAGTGATCTAAAAAGCTTGAGAAGTGGGTAAATGCTTGGCAGTTAAGATTCGGTGGAAAAGTGTAGGGTTATGCATTTTGGGATGCAGAAATCTGAAGAAATGGTACGCATTTGGGAGGTGAAGAGCTGATGTGCACTGACCAGGACAGAGAGCTTGGGGTGACTGTAGCTGGTGATCTGAAGGTACTGAAAAAGTGTGTCAAGGCGGTGGCCGGAGCCAGGAAGATGCTAGGGTATACAGGGAGAGGTATAATCTACAGACAAAAAAAAGGTGATAATGTCTCTATGCAGGTCATTAGTAAGGCCCGTTCTGGAGGCTGTATCTCAAAAAGGTCAGAGAGAGAGGTTAGAGGCGGTTCAGAGAAAGGCAACTAAAACGGTGTGGGGACTGAACCAAAAGCCATATCAGCTGAGACTGAAGGACCTAAATATCTGTACCCTAAGAGGAGAGGAGACAAAGGGGGGAAATGATAGAAACATTTAAATACCTTAAAGTTATTAACAGTACATAAAAGGTAAACCTTTTTCAATGGAGTTATCAAAGGGAGAAAACTCAGATCATGAAAGGACATTTTTTTTTTTTTTTTTTTTTTTTACAGAAAGTATGGTGGATGCCTGGGATGTCCTTCCAGAGGAGGTGGAAGAGAAAAACGGTAGTGGAATTAAAAAATGTTTGCGATAAGTTCAAAGGATCCTTAGTGGTAAAACAATGGAAATGAAGTACATTGGGATAACCTGCACGGAGCAGCAGTTACAATCCAAAACATTAGTGGGGGGTAACTTGTATGATGTGGCAATTACAACCCCAAACAGCAATGTAGGTTGCATCAAAGCTCCAAAAAAGCATGGGATAACCTGAATGGAGCGGCAATTTCAACCCTAAACAGCATTGATCCGACTTCAACAGGGCTCAAAGAAAGCAAAGGGTGGCAACCGTGATAGACTTTCTCAGTATTATTTAGCGGTGACTACTTTGTTAGCCAGGTTTACATTAAACAAAAATAATTCCACTTCTCAGCTGTTATTGAAGTGGGCAAAATAAATGATTGTAAACATAACAAAAAGTTTTCCCTGGAGGAAGGGAAAAAAGATTGAGGCAATGTATATAGTTAATTTGAATAATGCAGGTAAGGAACATGAAATTGTTTGCATCTACTTACTTCTCGTGTCACAGACTTCACAATTCTTATACTCTAGTCAGTATGAGATAAACTGAAAAAACACTTTTGGTTCTTTCCACCAGCTGGAAAGTAATGCCAGATAAGCAAAATTCAGGTGTTCATGGGAGGAGAAGATAGCGGCATTCTTGAGGTCGTGAGTCAGTTGGGATCCGAGCTGCTTGCGGAAAGATTTTGTTTCCTTCGTTCTAATGCCTCCTAAAAGAAAAGGAAAGGTGCGGGTGTATCCCACAGCTCCCTTACCGTCTCCGATTCAGCAGCAGGAAATAACACGCTTCATGACCTCGCCAGCATATACCCCGAGAGCCGAGGAACCTGATGAGCGGGGCGGCGTGGGAGAACCGCCTACGCTGGCAGAGGAGGCGTCTTTGAGCCCAGAACCGCCCTTGCGAAGGGCAAGAGTGTTGATCACCTCCGGTGCATCGGTTGACGATGTTGCAGAGGGTACAACGCTGACCGCGACAACGCTGGGTTCAGCGACACCTTTGGAGGTCTTCCCGGAGGAGTTAACTGACGCGGGTGCATAAGGTACCGGACTAGAGGCTGGGATACCATGTGAAAACCCAAATGTGGGGAGCCTGCAGACCAACAGGAAGGGGTTTTTGCGATATCAAGCCTTTTGTAATTCCAGCGCGCCCTGAGATGGTGACCTTAGGTGCTTTGTGGGACCTCGTGGCCGGTTTTGCGGCAACATTAAACACTTTAAATATAAAACTTGATCACTCGATTTCAAAAAGTCACCAAGTTTCAACGGAAATTCAATCACAGCTTAATGTTTTGGCTTCCAAAATATCCGGATTAGAAGAAAAAGAAAAGGGTACTCAAAATTTTAAAGTTGCAGCAGTTAAGGATAGAGAAGCATTGGCAAGGCACATAGAATGTCTAGAAAATTTCCCAAGAGTGATTGGTGAGATCCCTTATTCTATTCTACAGTAAAGAAATTTCTTATGGATGTTTTGGGTTTTTCCTCAGAGAATATGCCTTTGATAAATACTTATTTCTTTCTCCCTAAACTACATCTTCTAGACTGGCAATTAATCTTCAAAATGACTTATCTAATTTTTTAGAAAATTCTGCATTGGAAGTCATAGGCAGAGGAACATTACTAGTCTCCTGTATTACATCTGCTGATATAAATCAAGTGATGAAAAGTTATTTCAGAAAATTCCCAGTTAATTACCTGAATTCGTCAATCAAGATATATCTGGATTTAGCATCTACCACTCAAGCTCGCTGCAGAGGGTTTTTAACCCTCCGCCAGGATATTATTGCATTGGGATTTACCTTTTTACTCCGATTTCCTTGTAAATGTCTAATTAGAAAAGGGGATGAATGTTTTATATTTTTTTTACCTGAGCAGTTAAGTGTTTCTGGAGTCAAAGAAACCAGCTACTTCTTCCCCATTAAACATGTAAAAAATAAGATTAATGCTGGATTATCGTGTTATGGCCTTAGTGTGATTATGTTTTTTCCTAATGATTGTCTCTTTAAATTTCAACTACCTCCCCTAATTTCTATAATTTTCTTCTGGGAAGTGGATAAGAGGTTAAGAAATAATATGATATCCCACATATTTCTGTAAGCAAACTTTGTTTTGTGAATTTAAAAATCTGATAAAGAATAAAACACAAAAAAGATAAGCAAAATTCAATAGATTGTATCACACTTTTTTGCCTCTCTCAAACATGTACATTTATATTTACAGCAATCTCATTAAGTGTATGTTTTATTGTAGACTAGTAATTATTTTTCTAAAGCATTTACATTTCTATTTTTTTAACCAAAGGAAAAACAATAATAAATTGCTAGCAATGCTGATCAGAATTGTGTGCACAATTCATGTGCTGTTGAATTCAACATGTCCTGGGCTATGAGGTAATTTGACATTTCTCTTATGCAGTTTGATCATTTGCAGGTTCAGTTCTATGAGGCTCACCTTGATTCTTGAAGTCTTCTAGAATAAAATCACTTTCCTATATCTTACTCATGCAATGAATTTTCTGCTGAGTCCCTAACATACAGAATGTCTAATCTAAAATGTCAACAAACAAAGAAGCAGAGCACCTCTCTATTATAGTCAAAAACCAATCGAAGAGAGGGAGAAGGATCAAATGTCCAATCCACAAAATTTACAACTAACTAATAGCAAATGACAATATCATAAAGATTTTTGCTTTGGAATTTCAATCCGCGGCCTCTCGCCTCACAATGGGCCGCAAGCCTTAGCTTACAAAGCAAAGTATAATATTCAATCATTTATTGTCATTTTGCTCATGCTAGATTTTATTCTAATCTCTTAGTTTATTTTTTATCCCAATATTTATTACCCTAAACAAGGTTTAAATGTGAAACCAAAATTGCACTTCTCACCAAAGTTAAAAATCTTTCAAATAACAAAATTAGAGAAAGGAATACTTAGCCATGCTCAGTGAAATATTAATGCAATCATTCCCGACATGAATCATGTTTCGATTGTAAAAAACAATCTTCTTCAGGGGATGTTTCTCAAACGTATTTTGCATAAAGCGGCCAACATTCTTCAATCCCTTCCGGACAAACACTGTCTCAGCCAATAGTTTCGAAAATGGCGCCGGAGCGTCTCCGGCGCCACTGAGACAGTGTTTGTCCGGAAGGGATTGAAGAATGTTGGCCGCTTTATGCAAAATACGTTTGAGAAACATCCCCTGAAGAAGATTGTTTTTTACAATCGAAACATGATTGATGTCGGGAATGATTGCATTAATATTTCACTGAGCATGGCTAAGTATTCCTTTCTCTAATTTTGTTATTTGAAAGATTTTTAACTTTGGTGAGAAGTGCAATTTTGGTTTCACATTTAAACCTTGTTTAGGGTAATAAATATTGGGATAAAAAATAAACTAAGAGATTAGAATAAAATCTAGCATGAGCAAAATGACAATAAATGATTGAATATTATACTTTGCTTTGTAAGCTGACTAAGGCTTGCGGCCCATTGTGAGGCGAGAGGCCGCGGATTGAAATTCCAAAGCAAAAATCTTTATGATATTGTCATTTGCTATTAGTTAGTTGTAAATTTTGTGGATTGGACATTTGATCCTTCTCCCTCTCTTCGATTGGTTTTTAATCTAAAATGTCTGCACTATTCCAAAACTGTTTTTATTATCTAAAAATATAAAACAAACAAGTCTGCTTATTATTATTATTATTTAGTGTTTATTACCCACCCCTTTGAAATAGTTCAGGATAGGGTACTATTAAAGATACATACTCAAAATCACACAGTAAAAAATAAAATTGACAGATGTGCTAGAGACATGCATTGCAGAGAACATTAATTGGACATATTAAATGGAGACATTGAGACACTGGGAAGCAATATTAAATTGTTCCATAAAAGATGAAACTGAGTTTAAACCAAGAGAAGAGAAAGCAATACTAAATAAATGTGTTTTCAGGAGCTTTTTAAATATTTTGGTATCCTTTGTGAGATGCATTTAGATGTAAATGAATCCCATGGTGTAGGACCAAAGACAGAGAAAGAGCATTCGCGTGTGTTGGACAGCTTCAGAGAAGGAACATCAAGCAGACATTGTGTGAATGAATGGAGAGTGTGAATTCACGTTTTACTAATCCATGGTGAGGTGACCATTGATTAAAGAGACTATCGTGTGCTGCGAAACAGCCACATTGTTAGCGCGGCCAGTAACTACACCTTCATTTGCGTTACAGGCCGGTAAAGGTTTATCGCAGTTCATGATGTTTCCTGACAGGCCTGTGTGTGAGAGAGAGAGAGAGAGAGAGAGAGAGAGATACTTACCATAGTGCCTCCTCCCTAGACAGGTATTTGTATCCCTATGGGAGGCCCACCTAGTAACTCGACATCAAGCTAGGTGGAGAGAACATTGCACAAATCTCATCTTGGAGTGAGTTTCCTCACTCCGTAGGTCATCAAATCTTCACAAGAGACCACTGTTCTGTTCGTACGTCTCATGTTGAATGTGAAAGTGGGCCCTAACCCCCTACACTAATACTTAGCCCTCACCTCGAGTTACTAGGTGGGCCTCCCATAGGGATACAAATACCTGTCTAGGGAGGAGGCACTATGGTAAGTCTCTCTCTCTCTCTCTCTCTCTCTCTCTCTCTCTCTCTCTCTCTCTCTCATATATGATACTGAAACAGGCCTGTCAGGAAACATCGTGAACTGCGATATACTGGCAATGTAGCCCAAATTGGGCTAATAGTGCAATAACAGCCTTTTGTATAGCTGATATCGCAATTTGCGATACACATGCTTATTAGCATAAGGTACACCCCTTTTTGGTATCGCATGCGATACCAATGCGATATTGGAAAATGAGGCCCTATGTATTGTATAATGACTGCTGTTTTAGACTGAATTGGCCAATTCACTGGCAATAGATGTAATGATTTGAGGATTGGAGTAATGAGTTCCTGAATAGATTTTCCAGTTAATAAATGGGTTGTAGAATATTTTTATTATTTGAAGTGGTTTAATGTATCCAGTTGCAGAGAAGAATAAAAAGAGAGAGTGAGAGTAGGCAATACTTGGAAAAATTAAGGCTGGCAACACTGTGGAAGCTTGTGGGGCCTAAAAAAGGTTTTAAGTGTCATAACAATCTAAGTAACCTGATTCACTGAGGGGTAGATTTTAAAAGCCCTGTGCGCCAGCGTGCCTATTTTGCATAGGCCACTGGCGTGCGCAAAGCCCCGGGACGTGTGTAAGTCCCGGGGCTTGCTAAAATGGGCGGTCCGGTGGCGTGTCTGCGGTCCGGGGGCATGGCCGAGTGCCCCGACACAGCGGCCTAAGTCGGGGCATGGCCAGCGGCAGGCGTAACTCCATCGAACAAGGTGGGGAGGGGATTTAGGTAGGGCTGGGGGGTGGGTTAGATAGGGGAAGGGAGGGAAAGGTGGGTGGGACAAAAAAAGAAGTTCCCTCCGAGGCCGCTCCGATTTCGGAACGGCCTCGGAGGGAACGGAGGCAGGCTGCGTGGCTCGGCGCGCACAAGCTGCCGATTTTACGCAGCCTTGTGCGCGCCGACCCCGGATTTTAAAAGATACGTGCGGCTACACGAGTATCTTTTAAAATCTGGCGTACTTTTGTTCGCGCCGGTTGCACGAACAAAAGTACACGCGTGCGTATTTTTTTTAAATCTGCCCCTAATGGTTTTTCGCATAATGAATCTGGTCCTAGGTTTAATGAAAGAACTTTGAACTACTGATTTATTTTACTTGAGGTTCTAATAATAATCTAGGGTCAAGGATCACTCCTAAATCTTGTACTTTCTGGAATAACAAAATTGTGTTCCCATTGAACTGAAATGAGGGAGGAATGGAATATGAACATGCATGACCAAAGATAATTATGTCAGTTTTTTTTAAATTTTATATTGAGAGATAATTTGTTATAATAAAGCCATCTCCTGATGGAACTTAAGCATAATGAAGCAACTGGACAGTGGATGACCATAATGACCTTAAAGGAAAGAAGAACTGTATATTGTCTGCATAAAGATTATATGAGATGCCTAGTTGAGCAGGAAGTGGAAAAAGGTAATGTTAAAAAGAGCAGCAGACAGGGATAACCCCTAAGGTAAAGGAATCAGTTTTGATCTGCTGAAGGAATGAAGAAAACCAAACTAGTATTGAGCCAGCTATCCCAATCGCTGACAAATGTGAAAGAATACTTTGTACTTACTTTTACTTTAACTCATGATACAACCTCCACCACCCAAAAAATACTAAACAATAAGCCTCTCTATGCATAATTATTTAGTGATAGCTCCTAGTATATGTCAGGCTCTGTCTTCAGTAATAAAAACTTCTTCACAACTCAGCACTAAGCAGAATGATAATATCCTAAAACACTGAGGCTGATTTTCAAAGGGTATAAGTGCCTAACGTTGGGAGTTAGGCTACTAAATAGTGAAATTAGTTCTTACCTGATAATTTCCTTTCCTTAAGTCCAGGCAGACCAGACCAGATGCATAGGTTATGCTCCCCAACCAACAGTTGGAGATAGAGAACAACTGGTTTGCTGACATCACTCCTGATAGGGTCCTGTGCCGAACTCAGCCTGCCAGTATTCTATGTAACATGTTAAAATAAACTTTTTAAACCAATCTCTTTAGCCTATAACCAAGGAAAGAAGCATGTATAAACGAGTAAGGATAGGAATCTTCAGAACAAAGAAGATTTTAGCACCGAAACTCTTCTTTTATCTTTATTTGATACAATATTAAAAGGATTTGATCAAGGACAATATTATTTATTAATTCTTCTCAATCTGTCAGCAGCATATGACACAGTTAACCATAACATCTTGCTAAATAGACTTTCAGAAATTGGGATTAAGGATAAAACATTAGAATGGTTCTCCTCATATCTAACTAATAGATCACATCAGGTTTTTATCAACAATTCATACTCTAAAATGTATCCACTCGAAACAGAAATACCCCAGGGCTCCGCCCTATTGGCTACCTTATTCAATGTGTACATGTTGCCTCTGTCAACTACTTTCGGGTCTGCAGCTCAATTATTATATCTATGCAGACGATATTCAAATCATTATACCAATAAATGACTATCGAAAAAACCTTCAAAATTGCCAATATTTATCTAAATATAGTTAGACAATTACTAAAACAAATGAAACTTAGGGCCTCATTTTCCAATATCGCATTGGTAACGCATTAGGGGGCGTTACCAATGCAAATGAGGCTTCTTTCGTGCAGTGGGGAAACATCGCGTGCAGCGATGTTTGCGCCATTCGCGAAAACATTAGCACCGCACGCGATGTTTTCCCAGTGTGCGATGATTCTTTCGGTGTTTCATCACAGTGCACGATATTTGCCGGTTTTTGCACTTCAATCATCGCGGTCCACGATAGTCCCAGACAGCCCGTTTCTCTCTCTCTCTCTCTCTCTCTGCTATAATCCTTTACTGGCTTGTAGCGCAGTCCGTACCGCAAATTTGAGGGTTGTAGTTATTAGCCGCGATAGCAGCCGTGCTAACACTGCGGCTGTTTCGCCGCACACGATAAACGGGTTCCCGCTTTGCATATGCTCCGCCCCAACTCCGCCCCCTGAATACCAAATTACTAATTTGCATTCGCAAATCGTGTTAACAGCTGTTAACGCGATTTGCGAATTTATCGCACGCTGTAAACTGCTTTGAAAATGAGGCCCTTAGTCTCAATTGTGAAAAAACAGAAATTATGTTGTTAGAACGTAAACTAACTCCCTCCGATCAATGCAAAGTTTTCAACATGAAAATGTTACCATTTCTTTAGGGAATAAAATTAGAGACTTAGGCATTTGGCTTGACCCTGAATTTACACTAAAAAAACACATTTCTACAAAGATACAAGAAGGATATCATAAATTGTTAATTCTTAGGTGCCTAAAACCCTTATTGAATCATGATGAATTTAGAACTGTTCTCCAAGCTTTGCTATTTACCAGTATAGATTATTGCAATTCCTTATTGCTTGGTCTTTCACAGTCATCACTTAGACCATTGCAAGTTTTACAAAACTCTGCTGCTAGGATCCTATCCGGTACTAATAAAAGCGATCACATTACCCCTGTTCTTTCCGCATTACATTGGCTACCAGTCGAGTATAGAATTAAATTTAAGACTTTATGTTTGATACATAAAGCAATCTATGCAGACCAAGTAGACTGGATGAATGCAGTTATACGCATACAAACCCCAAAATGAAACCTGCGTTCAGCAGGTAAAGGTCTTCTTACAATTCCGTCTATTGCCACTGCTAAACTTACCTCTGTTAAGGAAAGAACTATTTCATTAGCCGGTCCAGGTCTATGGAATATGTTACCCATATAATTAAGGCTCCAGAAAAATTTAAAAGCATTTAAGAAGGCACTAAAAACGTGGCTTTTTGTACAAACATTCCAATCAGAAGTCAGCCAGTATTTCTCAATGTTTATATATTTTGATGCTTTCTTTTAATTATTTTATGTTAAAGGGCATGTTTTATTGTAATTATTTATTTTTTTAATTTAACATTTATTTTATGAGTTAATTCATTTATATTAAGTTAAGAATAATTCTTATTTATAGTTACTTGTTTAATTGGTTTAAATTTTTATTGTATTTTATGACTTTTAGTTACGAAACATTGTAAACCGGTGTGAAGGTAAATACCAGCATCAGTATAGAAAATTAAGTAAATAAATTAATAAATAAAATAAGAAAGCCATAGTTCGATACCTGTGAGGATCCCAAAGATGATAATTAAATGTCCTTCTAATCTCCAGTAAGGCCAAAAAACAAAGGTGAATTTTCTAAAAGTTGCATGTGTATTAATCGGCTTATACGCATGTAAATAGCATATACTTACATATATACAATTTTATACACCTGAAAATATATGCATAAGGGCCCATGAGTAAATCTGCACGTATTAAAAAAAAATAAAATAAGGGCAGGCCTGGGTGGGGCCAACAATTAATTATGTGCATAAATTGCTATTTTATATGCAATTTATGCATGTAGATTTGGCAGCTTACTCAAGTATATTTACAACTACTCGTTTATCAGGAATGATAGTAAATGTCTCAAAAATGAAATGCTGAGTGGATGGGGAATTTGGTGAAACAGGGTGGGGGGGGAGGAGTTAAGGATGAAGAGCTAGGAGCATCCTTCATTACCTGCAGATGGACTTTGTGAACCGGTAGATTAATTGGTAAAACTGATCATTTCATTGCTATGCGCATGTTAGAAAATCGCTTGCTTATACACGTTAAAGCAGACAATGGTGGGGGAGGGTGGGGTAAATGTTTGTAAATCACACAGGTAAAATCTTCATGCGTATTTTTTAAAGTCAGTTATGTGCTATTTATACAGCTAAGTTTTGAAAGTGGCACTTATCTCGATAAGTTCCAACTTATCTGGTGAAGTAGCGGGACTTATCTGGACAAGTTCTGATTTATCTAAGTAAGTAGCAGCAAAGCCGCTATTTATCCAGATAGATCTAAAAAGTGCTACTTATCCAGCTATCTGACTTAGCAGGATAAGTAACGTTTTAACTTAGCATGATAGGTAGGAACTTATCTGGATATGTGCAATATGTATTCGTGTATATTTTATAACCTGCATATATCATATATGCAGGTTATAAAATACAGGATTTGATTTTCACATGCCCATATATATACATATATGGGCATGGGCACATGGGCATGGGCACATGTGCAGCTGTTGAAAGGTTATCCTCTTTAAAGGCAGAAACATCTTGGCAGAGAGGGAGTGTTCTGGTCTGGCTGGACTCAAGGAAAGGAAAATATCAGGCAATGTGAAATTACTTCTTAACTGATAATTTCCTTTCCTTTAATATAGTCAAACCAGGCCAGACCAGTGGGTTGGCATGCCATCTAGAAGATGGAGACAGATCAAGAGGCTCGCTGATGTCACTCCTTATATACTTCCATGCTGACAGTGCCTGTATATAACTATGAAATCTACTATCAGTTCAAGTGACTTTTTTTTTTAAACCAGCGGACTTCCAGAAGAACAAGGTTCATTCTGATCTTTGTCACTTATCAGCCTGCAAGTAAATTCTCCTGCGAGGCACAGCATGTATAAACACTCGATTTTACTGGCAGCATAGAAAGTGTTCTAGCCTGGTCTGTATTAAAGGAAAGGAAATTATTTTATATACAAAGTCCAGAATTATGGAATCTTTGTCACATGAAGTGAAAGAGAGCTTTTTAACAAAATTTAGAAGGTGGTTAAGAATGTATTTTTAAAGTAAGCTTTTAACCTCCCAGTCTTTTGCATAGTGTCATATGTATGATTTTTTATCCGCCGGTGAGACGTTGTATATGTGCATCCGATGCAAAGAGCTCCTGTCTCTCGGAGAACGAGTCCGATCTCTGGAGGCTAAAGTGGCAGACTGGGAGGAGCTGAGGCAGACAGAGGTATATAGTGAGACCTTCAGGGACATAGTAGCCAAGTCCCAACTTCAGATTGGCAGCCCTGGTGCTGCCTTGGAGGAAGGTGGTCTCATGATCAGACAGCATCAACCTGGTGCAGCAGGAAAGGACCTGCTCTCCAGGTGGTGCATTGTCCTTTCACACCGAGGATATCTCCCCCAGGGCTGCCCAGGAGGGAAGGGTTAGGTTGGCCGTCATAGTTGTTGATTTGATCATTAGGAATGTAGACAGCCAGGTGGCTGGTGAGCATGAGGATCGCCTGGTAAAATGCCTACCTGGTGCTAAGATGGCGGACCTCATGCGTCACCTAGTTAGGATTTTAGACAGTGATGAGGAGGAGCCGACTGTCATGGTACATGTGGGCACCAACGACATAGGAAAATGTAGGAGGGAAATTCTGGAAGCCAAATTTAGGCTCTTAGGTAGAAAGCTGAAATCCAGAACCTCCAGGGTAGCATTGTCTGAAATGCTCCCTGTTCCACGTACAGATCCCCAGAGGCAGGCAGAGCTCCGGAGTCTCAATGCGTGGATGAGACTATGGTGCAAGGAAGAGGAATTCAGTTTTGTAAGGAACTAGGGAACCTTTTGGGGTAGGGGGGAATCTTATCCGAAGGGATGGGCTCAACCAGGGTGGAACCAGACTGCTGGCGCTAACCTTTAAAAAGGAGATAGAGCAGCTTTTAAACTAGAACAAAGGGGAAAGCCGACAGTTGCTCAGCAGCGCATGGTTCAGAAGGAGGTATCTTCAAAGGATACTAATGATACATTACAATTAGGGCATCCCAACAGTGAGGTTCCAATAATAAGAAAAGTAGTCCAAGTGCCTGTAATTAAAAACTCACCTGAACTAAAAAATTCCAGTTTATCCTTATCAATTAGAAAGCAGAATGAAAATACAAACAAAAAACAAACTTTGAAATGTTTGTATGCTAATGCCAGAAGTCTAAGAAGTAAGATGGGAGAATTAGAATGTATAGCAGTGAATATATTTTTTCACAGGGACAGGTTTGTTTACGTTTCCTTGTGATTTAATAAGTGTTCGAGCGGGTTCCGACAAATAGTAGGAGAGTATTATTCGTTCAAGCCAGTCTATTTCTCTCAAACTTATTGAGCCCGTTTTAGTCGTATACTTAACAAATTATTTATAAATATCCACACAGCACTTTTTTTTACCCACATAAATTATTATTAATAATTTTTTAATATATATATATATTTTAGCGGCATATTAATAGTACCCCTAGCTTATACATATATTCAATTTGTTATCCTTTTATTATATATTTGTTCTTCAAGAGCAGTAATAGCCACATTAAGGATCATTTATTCTTTATAATTACCTCTTTGTTTTATATATGTTTTAATTTTTTTGCATAGACATTAATGCTTTGCGGCTATAATTTTCAATGGCATATAATTGCTTTTCTTCTGTGCCTGGTTTTTGAGATTTGATCTACCATGGAGTTAAATTCCTTTTAAACAACTAATTGCCTTCTCTAGGGGCTAAGTTTTGTTAGTGACCAAATTGTATTTTTGCACACCGTATTGATACAGCGTAACTTTTCTCCTTACTTTTTGGGACTGCATTTTCATTTTATAATCTTTAAGTTGTGTTACTTTTAATGGTACTTTGGATAATTTTTAAGATGGAATATTTTCAAGCTGGGATACTTTTTATTGTACTTTAGATTATGTTTCTTTGATCTTTTTCTTCTTTTATTACAGTTTTGTATGTCAAAGGAAGTTTTAAAGGTTGGAATCAATTAATTAATCAGCTTTTTAGATTTATAAGAACTGACAATAAATATCAAAATACAGTTTCTTACTGGTCTGAAATTCCAGGTAACATTAGCAGTAACTAAGGTACAAATACTCAAAGCACAAAATTTATTCATTCACATACCAATCCCCATATTCTGGTTTATGTTTTTCCTACAATTTCGATAGGTACCGAACGACTAACATGAACCCTGATAATAAATTGATATTTTTTGCTTGAACAGGTAAAAATATGTTTTATATTTTATGTGTTGCCATGGTCTTTGGTTATATATGTCTCTGCTTTAATTGATATTATATATATACATATGTTTCTGTTTTATTGATAATTCTAATTTACACATTCATCTGTTTTGTCTTTTTATATCCTGTTTTATATATGTATTATGTTTTGTGGGATTTTTTATCATTTTTATATATGTATTTATTTATTAAAGTTTTTTGATTGTTTTTTAATTATTGTTCTACTGATTGCTTATATTCTGTAGCCCCTGAAGCAGCCCCTTATTTATGGGTGAAACTCAGGCCAGAGTCGGGCATCCACTGAGCAATTCATTTCTTCAATAAATATTTATCAAGGACTTTTGAATCTCTCTCTTTCTTAAACCTAGCAGTGTACGATGATACTTAATTGGCATCTCAGAGACATGGTGGAAGGAGAATAACCAATGGGACAGTGCTATATCAGGGTACAAAATATATAGCAATGACAGAGAGAAGATCTGGGAGGCGGGGTGGTACTTTATGTCCGGGATGGCATAGAGTCCAACAGTATAAAGATCCTGCATGAGTCTAAATAAACAATCAAATCTTTATAGGTAGAAATCCCTTGTGTGCTGGGGAAGAGTATAGTGATAGGAGTATAATACCATCCACCTGGCCAAGATGGTGAAATGGACAGTGAAATGCTAAGAGAAATTAGGGAAGCTAACCAAATTGGTAGTGCAGTAATAATGGGAGATTTCAATTACCCCAATATTGACTGGGTAAATGTAACAACAGGGCATGCTAGAGAGATAAAGTTCCTGGATGGAATAAATGACAGTTTTATGGAGCAACTGGCTCAGGAACAGATGAGAGAGGGATCAATTTTAGATCTAATTCTCAGTGGAGCACAGGATTTAGTGAGAGAGGTAACGGTGGTAGGGCCACTTGGCAATAGTGATCATAATATGATCAAATTTGAATTAATGACAGGAAGAAGGACAGTAAGTAAATCTACGGCTCTAGCATTAAACTTTCAAAAGGGAAACTGATAAAATGAGAAAAATAGTTAGAAAAAACCTAAAGGGAGCAGCTACAAAGGTAAAAAGTGTGCAAGAGGCCTAGACATTGTTAAAAAAATACCATCCTAGAAGCACAGTCCAGATGCATTCCATACATTAAGAAAGGTGGAAGAAAGGCAAAACAATTACCGGCATGGTTAAAAGAGGGTACAAAAACTGAAAGAAGGATCCAACAGAAGAAAATAGGATACAACATAAGTGTTGGCAAGTTAAATTTAAGACATTGATAAGACAGGCTAAGAGAATTTGAAAAGAAGTTGGCTGTAAAGGCAAAAACTCACAGTAAAAACTTTAAAAAATGATCCGAAGCAGAAAGCCTGTGAGGGAGTCAGTTAGACCGTTAGATGATCGATAGGTTAAAGGGGCACTTAGAGGAGTAAAGGCCATAGCAGAAAGATTAAACAATTTCTTTGCTTCGGTGTTTACTGAAGAGGATATTGAGGAGATACCCGTTCCAGAGAAGGTTTTCATGGGTAATGATTCAGATGGACTGAACCAAATCTGGCAAACCTAGAAGATGTGGTAGGGCTGATTGAGAAACTGAAGAGTAGTAAATCACCTAGACCTGATGGCATACACTCCAAGGTTCTGAAGGAACTAAAAAATGAAATTTCAGCTCTATTAGTAAAAATGTGTAACCTATCATTAAAATCACCCATTGTACCTGAAGACTGGAGGGTGGCTAATGTAACCCCAATATTTAAAAATGGCTCCAGGGGTGATCTGTGAAACTACAGACCAGTTAGCCTGACTTCAGTGCCAGGAAAAATAGTGGAAAGTGTTCCAAAGATCAAAATCACAGAACATATAGAAAGGCATGGTTTAATGGAAAAAAGTCAGCATGGCTTTACCAAAGGCAAGTCTTGCCTCACAAATGTGCTTCAATTTTTGAAGGGCTTAATACACATGAAGATAAAGATGAACAAGTAGAGCCTGTCTATGAGAGTGTGTGTGTGTGTGTGTGTGTGTGTGTGTATGAGAGCATGTATGTATGTGTATGTGTCAGTGTATGTCAGAGAGAATGAACATGTGAGTGTGTGTGAGAGAGAGAGAGGATAAAGTCTGTGTATCCCCCTAGCCCCTTAATCCTCAAGTTCAGGATGACTGGAAATCAAGAGTTCCCAGGTATGGACAGCAGTGACTTTTTAAATCTTTATTAGCTGTAATTATTAGGTGCTATTTGATAAGAGTGCTGTTTTGAAATATTTTATTGGTGCTTGGGAAATTTTAAATGTATATGACTTCAATTAATAGAAGTTATTCTATTCTTTTATTTTATGGTATGGTGGTTCTGTTTTTCCATTGTTATACACAGGCTGTCTTCTTGGAGTTTCCATATCAGTTGTCTCCATATTGCTGGTCCTAATTTGTGATCCTTTATTCTGTATTTGGTGAGGGTCTGTCTGTGTTCTGCATGTGTAAATTGAGGTTAAATATTTCTGTTTTCTGCCACTGAGAGTACAAGTACCTACACTTTGAAAAGCACGCAGACTTTTACCTGCTTGGGGGGGGGGGGGGAGGGGAAAGGAGCAGTGCTAGGTCTGGAGAAGGTAAAGAACATGCAAGGACTGAATTTTGAAATCCTTCTGCATTTTTTTCAAGCATGTACCTTGCACATGCTTCAGAGCAAATGAAAAGTAAACAAGAACAAGAGAACTGTTTTTCCCCTGCCATACTGAGTTTTCAAAAGGAAATTTCATGGGCAGTTTCCCTTTGAAAATTAGATTGCAGGTCTGCAGGCACCAGTGCTGATTTTCTGCCAGGCCATACCAAGTTGTTAACCTGGAATGTTTTTGAACTTGCTTCCATTTTCCCCATTGCAGCTGGACTGGAAGATGGAATGGCCTCATCCTTCAAATATGAGGGCAATTTTTCTTATACATTATGAATGATTTTGGAGTGCATATCATTATTTCTTTTCTTATGACATGCAAAATGAAATAAGTTTGTGGGGTTCTGCAAGCTTTTTGAAGCTGGAAAGGGGTCCATGTTCCCTGGAAGGTTGGGAACCCCTGTACTAGATAAAATATATTTAAGTAGAGAAATGCAATTTGTTTCACAACATTAAAAAACAATTCTATCTTCTACTGCCAGTGCTTATTGTCCACATAGTGATAACTCCAGTCACAGTAGGCCAACTTAGAACCCCACAAGAAAAACTATTCTTAAAATGTACATACGTCAAGTATTTATAGTAAAGAAAAAAGGCACTGTTCAGGATACTTGTATCACATAAACAAATATTTACACTAACTTAAAAAAAACTTTATTAACAATGGTACAATTGTATACAAATAGTTGATGATAAAAAGTTGCATTTAAAAAAAATATAGCACATGGAACACAACCAATTTTGAGTATCGATTTTCTTTAAAAATGAATTGCATAGCACCATAACATGCATGCCTGCTGCAATTTTAAAATGCTGCACAAATTGCAATTATTTGAGTCCTTTGTCTTTCATGATTTGTTGCCTTGTGTACTCCCAGATCAACAGAGCTCCACTTACATGAACGTTGAGGGATCGAATTATACCTTGCTGGGGAATTTCCACACAAACATCCAGATGATGAATCAGTGTGGCTGGGATTCCTTCACGCTCATTTCTAAGAAAGAGGAAACACCGTTTTGAGGATGGTTAGCTTTACTAAAAGGGGGTAGGATGGGTGGTGCTGATGAGAATGATCACACTTTGTCAGATACATAGTTGCAGATTAGATGGATAATTTTATGAGACAGAACCAGTCAGAGTTGAATTTTCTTTCGTGGTCTGTCAAGGGTTCACAGGATTCTTGCACCCCTTTCCACTATTGCCCCCACCTGTGGATGGTGCAATTTGAACTTGCAACTCTTCACTCCAAACCAAGATATCTACCACTGAGTTACAGAAGAATCTTCATGCTTACCAATGCAACTTTCTGCTTATTTCCTTTCTCTTACTACCTTTTCCTATCATTCTCCTTCAGTTTTCATACAACTGTGAATAAGAGTTTAAGTGTCAAGTGGCTTGCACCAATAGACTTCTACTAATGTGTGCATGTAGTGTTACTATAGAATTTAGTTTTTGTGATTATTTAATCATTAAAGAGCATTGGTACATTACATTCTGATATGAAATGGAAAGTTGAATTTTATAATGCACAAGTGAATTGGTTGCTGGGACTGTGAGAGAAGAAAAGTGAAGAAGACAAAAAGGAGAAAAAAGCAGGGAGACAAACAATAGGACCTATGCAATAAAACTTAATATGAACGCTACAGCCATTATTCACATATTAAAAATAACCTGCTATGCAATAAATGCTTAAAGGCATGGTATGCGCTTAAAATTTAGCATATACAAATGTAAATAGCATATACTCACAAATATGCTATTTTATATTTTTATAAAGCTCAGACATGCACATGTAAATAAGAGTTTGCGTGTAAAATACCTGTGTAAAAAAGGGGCAGTCTAGGCGCATTCTGGGGCGGGGCCAACATTTACACAGGTAAGTTGCTATTTTATAAGCGATTTACGAGTGTATATTAACACCTGCTAATTAACTGGTGTAAGTGATATTAAACATCTTTATTGTGAAGTACTGACTGGGTCGGAGGTCTGGGTGAATTGGGGGGGGGGGGGGGGGGGGGAGTTCAGGCTGTAGAAACTTGAGGGTCTTGATGACCTTAAGAAGAATTGGACAAAAGGTAGACTAATTGTTAAAACTTAGCGACTTACCTGGGCTAAGTTCAACTTAAATTTTGCTTGCAAAATCTCGCATGTATATTTTTTAAATCTTAAATTAAAAAATGCGATGCAGCAATTCAGCTAGTTGACTAAGTGGTGTCATAAATGGCGCAAAGAAGAATTACACATTTTATAACCCACACATACATGATATGCGCGGGTTATAAAATAATGGAGATGACCTGCGTGCTGCCATATACAGGGGTATACGGGCACGTGCATAGGTCTTTTAAAGTTAGCCTTTTATTGTGCATGCTAAACCAGAGTCAGAAGATGTTAGTGTCTTATGTGCTAAAATTAGCATGCATGTGCACATGAATGAAGGGACATCACATGCAAATAACACTTTAGTGCAGGGGTGGGCAACTCCAGTCTTTGAATGCCACAAACAAGAAAAGTTTTCAGGATATCCACAATGAATATGCATGAGATGTATCTGTATACAATGGAGGCAGTGCATACAAACATATCTTATGCATATTCATTATGCATATCCTGAAAACCAGACCTGTTTGCCTCTGCTTTAGTGTGTGCACGGAAAATAACATGGTACACTCCTCTCCACATGCTATTTACCATGCACTTACTAACACTAAAAAGTTAACATCTGCCTTGGAGCAGGTATTAAATCTTTATTAAGCACGCCAATATCTAAAACTGTCTAGCAACTTCTGGAAATCCCCCATGCTAATTGGTCCAGACTGAAAAGGCCTATTAACATAGGGGGAGTGTTTCCTCCCCCGGTGACAATTTGTCCCTTCAGTACCTCTCCCACTGCTGAGCACCAGCAGATGCCAAAAGCATCTCTCCACCCTTCTCCCTTGCTCTATAGCCATAAGACACCCCAATGTCCACAGGGGTCCTAGATGAGAAGCTCTCTGCCCAGGATTCCTAGGGTTTGGGACTCTTGTCAAGGGGGTCTTGTGAGAGAGGATTTCTGGCCCAGTGGTCTACGGATCTCTGACCTGTGACCCTTAGAACTGGGAACCTTTTTAAAGAAATTTTTTCAGCCTAATTTTATACTTCTTTTTAAAACACTTTATTCAGAGCAGACTTTTTTTTTTAAACTCCTGCACACTATGGATATCATTAGCTTACTACAGTAGCAAAAAGCAAATTTTTAGTGTAGTAAAAAAAAAAGCATACTAATTTTGCAGAGATTTTTAAATATTACTCATTACATCGTTTACTTAGTAGCTGGCTCAGAAATGCAGTGGAATGAGAACTCGAGTACAACACTAGATAACTTAAAACTGTACAGCTATTAAAAGGCTGACTGCATCAATCATAGATGAGTTTCGGATAAAGAGCTCCAGTGTATTGCAGCAGTGTTCCTCAGAAAACATGAGCTGGGATCTCACCATGTCTTGCGCTAATTACTAGCTTTATCCGAAATGTTATTGTAAAGGCCGGTCTTGTATGGCCTTGTGAAGCTGAAATATTTGACAGAACACATTGGGGTAGATTTTTAAAGTTATGCGCAGGCGTAGATTTGTTCGCACAACCCGGCGCGAACAAATCTACGCCTGATTTTATAACATGCGCGCGCTGCCGCACGCATGTTATAAAATCCAGGGTCGGCGCAACCTGCACGCGCCGAGCCGAGCAGCCTGCCTCAGTTCCCTCCGAGGCCGCTCCAAAATCAGAGCGGCCTCGGAGGGAACATTTTTTCCGGCCCCCCCCCCCCACCTTCCCCTCCCTTCCCCCTTCCTAACCCACCCCACAGCCCTAACTAAATCCCCCCCCTACGTTTATTCAGAAAGTTATGCCTGCCCAAGGCAGGCGTACCTTGTGCGCGCCTGCCGGGGGGGCTGGTTCGGAGGCTGAGGCCCCACCCCCAGAATGCCCCTGAATGCCGCGCCGGCCCCGACACGCGTCCCGGGGCTTTGTACGCGCCGGCAGCCTATGCAACATAGGCGCGCCGGCGCGCAAGTCCCCTGCACTCATATATCCGGCTGGGGACAGGATTGGAGTCAGGGGATGAGTCTGGGGGCCTAGGTCGCAGTAGGCTGCTAACATGATCAGGGCTGGAGATATCACAATTTCCAGGTATTGGAAGGGTGTGAGGGATAGGGTTGGGGTGGGGTGGGGTGTAGGAAAGAGGCTGGGGCTGCCTTTTGAGACTATTTGGAACCAAGAAGGAGGCAGAGGAGGCAGGGTGGGGTGGTGCCGATAGTTAATATATTCTTTTCTTTTTTTTTTAAATACTTGGGGGAGTAGGGAGGTCTTGAGCTGGTAGGTACATTGTTTGCTATATTGACTGGGGGAGGCAAGGATTTGGGATGTCAGGCCTGCACACTAACTTTTTTTTTTTTTTTTTTAAATCAAGGCCTTGCTATTTATTTCGAATATAGCTGGTTAAGCTAAAATTATCCAGGGCCATGTTCCCAGATAACTTTCGACCTACTCTCAGACACATCTGAAGATGGCTGAATAACAGTCAGTCAGATAAGTTATTTGGCAAGCTTGTCCTTCCCTCGGAATGTCCCCAAATATGCCTTTTTCTTATTTGGCTAAATTTTAGCTGGATAACAACTTATTTGGCTAAACGTCAGCTGGGTATGTAAGAAAGATTTTCAATACTTGCCATTGAGCCAGATAATTTGTGAGTTATCTGGCTAATTGTCTTTGAATATTGGTTTCTACGATTACACTGTATCTTGATAAATGTAATCTGATCAATTTTGCAGAATTTTAAAATACTGTGTACAGAATTTTCTTTTGAAGAGAATTCCCTCAAGAGTAAATAGTTTAATTGGTGTTGGTGAGTCTCCACTAATCAAAATGCTACAAAAAAAATGATTAAGGTATCTTGATGGCTTACTGGCAGTATTATGAGCTGCAGTGAAGAAAATCTGAATTCATGTCACGCACTCTGATCTGACACATTGACTGAAGTTTAGAGCAGTGCAAAGACTGCAAAGGAGGGAATGAACAAAATACTGCTCTTTGGTGGCCCATTTTACTTAGATATGAATGCCTAAGCTCAAAACTGGCAGGTGAAATGCTTGGGTCAGGATTCTGCAGGCAGGCCAGACTCATGCACAAGGCAACAATGTCCCAGAGCTGTATCTGAGCTCTAATCTCTACCCAAGGTCAATCACAGTGTGTCCCTAGGCATGATTTAACCTAGCATGGAGGTGAAGTTAATGGCACTGGAATAAAGGGGAGGGTAAAAGGGCTGTCTGAACATTGCCCACCCTTAACCCAGTTATAAGTATCCATGAGGTGCCACAGCATGTAAACCTTTAGCTGTGTTAAAGGAAAGTATTCCAAGGGGTGCAATTTAGGCAGGATTAGAAATAGCGCATGTATATTGCATTTTCAAATGTACAAGTGCTATTTCCCAGTCAAATATAGCCTGCACAAAAAGCAGATGCAAAGTCCATAAGGCCAGCTGTACCCATGGCTAATTTTCACAGGAACAATATGAATGGACTTTCCCCTTTGAGAATTTGTCCAATACCCTGGGTGAGCTGATTTCATCCTCAGTGTGTCCAATTTTTGGGCTCTCCTCACTAACAAGTGAGACTGGTACAGGATGCAATATAAGACAATGGTGTTGCAGTTACATAGCCAAAACAGCAGTTATAATTAATATAAAAGGGTAACAGTTACGGATCTCACAGCACTTCTGTGTTAAATTTCACTTTTCACACACAGTTTTGCTGAGAAAAGTCTTCCCCCCCCGAAAGCTGGTGCCAATACTGTTGATGATCACCATCAGGGCCAAATTTCTGAAAATGTGTTTCAGTGGTTTTCGAGATCGTTAATGCAACCCTTCTCTTCCCCCACCCAGCACACAGATTCATTCACCTAAAAAAAGGAATTTTAAAAAGATGTGATTGTCTAGCTACAGAAAATTCCTCACGTAATCATAAAATCAAATGTCATACACTGTTAAGGAGTACCACAAGATGGCGTCGGCCATCCACTGCTCCTACCATGTGACAGGGGCTGACCAATGGCACCGGTAGCCCCGTGACATAGTAGGTCAAAGGCTATCGGTGCCATTTTGAAACCGGCAGCAGAGGGTGTGAGTGCAGGAGATGGCTCCTGGACCCCCCACTGGACCACCAGGGAGTTTAGGTAAGTCTTGGGGGGGGGGTCAGGAGGGTGGGGGGGTTGTAGTTAATTTAATTTTAGCCGGGACGAATAAGAATTAACATATAAACGTATCGGGGGCCACCCTTGCCGAATGCAACATATCTGCCCCCCGACAAATACGAATCCCGAATGCAATGTATGATGTCCCTCTGTACATCCCTAATATGTAGTAATAAAAAAAATGAAGAGGGTAAATATCCATAGTGTACAAGCAAGCATCCTGCTGATATTTTTGTTTCTACACCAGACAGATTTATATCCACAGACTGATCTGGCTGTTTGTTCTTAATCAAGCGTCAAATGGATGTGGATGTTCATAGTAACCCTATAAAATCACTGAGGTTTTAATTAACCATGTTGATCTGTGTTCAGCTATATCACTGCACTGATTTGGATATTCACAGTGAAATGGTACTGCTAAGGAGATGGACACCAGTTATTAAGAAGTATGTTCACTGCAATACTACACTGCCAGGGAAGAAGTAATAGAAATCTATAGCATTAGGAAGGCTGTGCTGATGATCACAGCAATACTAAATTGTCAGGGAGATAGCCTTAGTTTCTCTTGCTGTCAGCATTTAATTGGTGAAACAGAAAAAACAATCTTGCCTGCTATGCAATCTCATCCTACCCTGCTACCTCATGCAGTGATGCCTCCATACAAGCAGAGGCCTCTAACGAGCTCTGCTTTCAGCCATCAGAGCCAGCTCTTCAATGACTAGCTGATTCAGCTGACTTGCAACCTCCACTCCATCAGCTTAGCCTCCAGCCTTGCCAAGCTCCTCCTTATTGCCCACACCACACCTAAGCTCCAGCCCTATACAATGCTGCCTTGCCCATATTCTATTGCCTTCTCATGGAGTCAGCCTTGGCTCTTTGACCTGGCCACTGCTCCTTGCCTTGTGGCCTATAGCCCTTCTTGCTCCTTGCCTTGCG
Source organism: Rhinatrema bivittatum (assembly GCF_901001135.1). NCBI lineage: Eukaryota > Metazoa > Chordata > Amphibia > Gymnophiona > Rhinatrematidae > Rhinatrema > Rhinatrema bivittatum. The sequence continues at coordinate 158,447,676 of NC_042617.1, forward strand.
GCCTATGGGCCTTCTTGCTCCTTGCCCTGTGATGCTTGGACCTTCTGCTATCTTGCACCCTGCCCTGTGGTCTCCAGAATCTGCTCTTACTTTTTTCCTTGCTTCAGGGCCTCTACAGGCCTCTCTTTGCTTACTGGCCTTAGGCCTAATGGCCTACAGGCCTTCCTTACCACTGCCTTTGGGCCTTTGTGTTGTTTTGTGTTGTCTTGTCCTTCCTTGTCTAGTCCTGTCCTGCCTAGCCCTAGCCCTAGTATCCTTTCCCTCTTGCCCCAGCCTGTATCTAGTTCTAGTCCTTGCCCAGTTTCAGCTTGTCTGATTCTGTGTCCAGTTCCAGTCCCAGTTCTGCATCCTGTCCTGTAGCCATTATTCAGACCAAGCCTTGCTCCAACCTTACCAGCCTGTCCAGGCTTTGCTCCAGACTATCCAGCCTGCTCCAGATTCACCATGTTATACAGCTGCAGCAAAGACCTTCTGGCCCCCAGAACGTAAGGGTTCAACCCATGGGGAAGGAGGCTGGTTAGGCAGAAGACCAGCCCTAGTCCTGCCCAGCATCCAGCCTCATCATCCTGTGCCACTCCAGTCCAGAAATCCTGACAAAACCTATGTTTGCTTGGAAAATAACTCTGCAGACTAGAGTTTGGGTCTGTAATTGGGTGGCGCTTTGCAAACAGGGGAAAGTGATGTATGAGAGGTGGCACTCCCAGGGGCAGTGGGGGAAGAAAATGTGTGCAGATTCATTTTCAAAATGTACATGCGTTATTTTACATGGAAAAAGTAGGCGCACAAAAAAAGGAGGTGCAAATATCCACCTTACTGGCAGCAAGTTTCAAAATGTATATGTCCTCTCTGAGATCTTGTATATTTTGTCCTAATGCACACGGTTTGAAATGTATCACCTATAGGATCATTTGTAACTACCTGGTAAAAACCAAACAGTTTGCATAAATTTCTTTAGCCAGAGGCCAGAATATCTGCAATTCTAACTTACCCCAGTAATAGCAAAGATTTCACCGGGAATCTGTATTCTGTTAGTTTGGAGCTTCTGGCTGTTTGTTCCACTCCTATAATAGTGTAGCCTTCTGTTTTCTTCTGATGCAAGAAGTTTAAAAGCTGAGGTGGCTTCACCTGCATATGCAATGAAAACATTTTATCACCTTATAACAATGGCTACAGGAAGGGACTTCAGTCCTGCAACATGAATTTAAAGAGTCTCCTCTGTTACTGAAACTCTGTAGGTTGCCAGGCAAGTCATTTTATCGCCTTGTGCTTGCTAATCGATGTGATTTATGTACGTAAACTTCTTTACCCATGTAAGCTTGCAGTTTAATGATTGACACCCTCGGAGCAGGTAAACACATACATGCTGTGAATCGCACACATACGTTTAATCACATTTAAAAAGGGGCAGGGAGAGACCAAGGGAGGCAGAATACATGCAGAGATTGTATTTTTTAAATCTGTGTGTGTACATTAACCAGTGCATACTTTACATCTTCTTCCATGCAGAAGCAAAGTATGCAGATACTTCATATCTGTGTTGTGTGCGCAGACCCTCATTTTGAAAACGAACCCACAGTCCCACAAGTACCTGCAGCTCACATCATTATTGCCATCTGTGCTGGGTCATTGTTCTTTACCCTTCTATGTAGGCCATGGCTTTCCAAATTATAGGTAAGAATGCCAATTCCGGTCACAAAACCTTCAGCTGGGGGGGGTCACAAGTGCCGCAAATGGCAGCTCTCTTCAGATTCCAGCAGCGGCAACATTAGGTAATGGAAGTCAGCACAGGGCTTGTGAGCCAGTATGTGCTTACAGGTCCCTGCAGTGGCACTGCCATTGCATGAATTTCTGTGGTAACAGGAAGCCCTGCACGAAGAGGGATGACAGCTGCTGGAGGCCCCATGAGCTCGCACTAACCCAGAGGCCCCATGGTGACTCCCTTGTATTGCTGCTGCCATTTAAGATCACTGGCTTGGGTTCAGCATATGAAGGGAGGGGAAGACTAAGCATGCATGGGTTGGCGGAGACTGCCAGTGCTCTTCTCTTCTCACCTACCACTGAACCCTACCCAAAAAAAAAAAAATGTAGCCCATGTCAACCTGCCCACGTTTCCCACCTGTAGTCATCCACCTTTGGTTCGGAGCCCAGGGGAGAATATTGCCACTGACCCTAGAAAGGAAGATGTCTGGAGAAGGGGCTATTTGAAGGGAGGGATGAGATACAGGAGTCTTTAGAGGGTTTGATAAGGGGAGGGATTGGCTGTGGAGGGAGAAAGAGGGGGGCCTGACAGGAAATGAACCAGGTGAGATAAGAGAAGGCGAGGTTGATAGGATCAGCCAGGGGGGAGGGGATATGAGAGAAGGGATGGTGGATGAGTGAGAAAGGGGGATGAGGTGAGAGGCAGGGTATGACAGCATCAATTGGGGTTATAAGAAGGGCTTGAGGATAAGAGGATCAGCTGGGGGGATGTGAAAAGAGCTAAAGAGAGAGGAGATGTGCTGGGGAAGTGAGAGAGAAGGTCCACTGGAGGGGAGAAAGTTAAGAAAGACCATTCTCTGGAAGGGATGGAGGTTGAGAGAGAGAGGGATCAGTTGGAGTGTGGGGAGGTGAGAATGGGTGATTTTTGGAGGCAGGGTTGGCTTTTGGAGCATCCAATCTGTGTGGCCACACTGGATGCCATGGCCAACCGGCACTGTGCTGGCCCAGTTTCCCCTGCTGATACCTTTCTGCATTGTCTTGCTTCAGGCTTTAGCCATCAGCTAATCTAGTAGGGCGAGAGCAACTGCTCAGGCACAAAATGCAGCACCTGCTGAAGAACTCAAGGACTATTGCTGCCACCATTCTGTACTGCTGCCTCCACTGCTGTAGCTGAAGCAGCCAGGAAGGAAAAATCAATTCCCTTGAAGAAGCATCAGTCTTGTAGCTTGCAGGTTGTATGAGAACTGCTGCCATCTGAAGCAGGTCTGTGGGAGATATAGCTACAGCCAGAAAGACTATGGGTGGCACCCTGCAGGAGAGGGGAACCTATCACTCTGGAAGGGAGACAGTGACTTTGTAGCTGCCCCCACACCACTCACTCACTCTCTCTCTTCCCCTTGCCTCCACCTATCCTATTTCTTTCCCTTTGCCTCCACACCTCTCATTCTCTCTCCCCGCTGCCCTGAAAGAGAGAACAGCATTGGGGCAGGAGGAGAGAAAAAGAGGGCGGTTGGGAAGATACTGGTGCTGGACAGAAGGTGGGGAGAGAAAGAGGGCAAAATAGAACAAAAGATGGGGTGGGGGTATTATAATTGGGGCAGGCAAGCTTTCAGCATTCTTGCAGAGAGCAAGAGGTGTGGAGCTGGCCACTGCTGTTCTTGTTGGGGATGGGAGGTACAAGGCTGACTCCCATCCCTGATTTGTCTGTGTGCCTGTAGGTTGTTAAGGTATTTTTCTTTTCTTTCTTTCTTTTTTTTTATTTCACCATACTTAATTTTCTCTTCAAGATTTTTATCCTGAATATATTTTATAAATGTCTAAATAATACTTGCATTTTTCGTTGGGAGAAGGGTGCCGAATTTCATATTTTGCACAGGATGCTAGTTAGGCTAGAACCCGCCCTGGTTGGAGGGGACCACATTCCAGCTAATTTGTTTTGTTTGTCCTCTGGGGTCTTGTGAATTTTAAAGTGCTAAAATGGCATCACAGCTCTACCATGAGCTAACAAGCTAACAAGAACTGCACTGCCAGTCGTATCATCCCCAGAAATGGCTGCACATGGTCATTAAGTACTACAAGTTATAAAGAACGTTGAAAGCTAGATTGGATGAAAGCAGACATAAAAATTCAAATGATTATTAATCATTTGTCATGAATAAAATACAATGGTCCAAACCATTTAAAGAAACCAAAGAATATTTTGGAAATCTGTGACAGAATCCTAAAGGCAAGCTCGTTTTGGCTGGCAATGGAGTCCTGTATTCAGCACATCTTACCATAAGAAAAGCTGTTTAAAAATAAATAAAAGTCAAAGAGCGTTCTTGGATTAAAAAAAAAAAAAAGACTGGAGGAAAAGGAGGCAAGTATATTTTTTGAAAATCACTGAAGGCCAATTTTCAAAGCCTCAATATGGCTAAAATTATGCAGGGAGTTGAACAAGACAAGTACACTTGGCTGCATTTACAGGAGTATTCCGGAACTTGCTTAGGTTGGGGGAAGGAAGTATCATACACAAATTACATTTTCAAACTTATCTTGCATGAAGAAAGTGCTGACACAAAAAGCAGGTGTTATACCCACAGCAAATTTAAGTGAAAGTGTATATTTTCACTTTCAGAATTGGTGCAGAATCCACCATTAAAAAGTAGCAGAGGACTTTGTCCCTAGACAGATGGTCTGAAATCAGATCCCCTTTGGGATTGCTTCTTGGTCTATTTGGCTAGAATCAAGTTTAAGTTCTGAGCCATGAGGTGTGGCTGGTCCCTTCTTGGTCTTTTGTCTGAGACAGAGAGCTTATACAATATGGTGGGTGAGGGGTTAATAAATCATAAAAAATAATCCCAGTTGTAAGAGTGAAAATTAAATCAACAACAAAAAAAGTTCTCAAACTCTTAAAATTTTACAAATTCAGCAAAGCACAAAACTGGAGACAACCAAAAATGGTTCATTGGAGGATCATCATAACACCAGAACGGTTACTTAGTAAAACCTTTTCTCAGCAAGAACGGTCATGTATAATCATAGGTCCAAGGGTCTTTTTTGTTTATTAAATGTGCTTGAACAGTTTATAAAGGACAGCAAATTCTCCAAAAAGATTTTTGTTTTTTTAATAAACAGTCCAAAGAATAAAGTGCTTGCTTGTGCTAAAAAAAATCACAATCAGATAAAGCCCAATAGTTCAAAACGTACAGTGCTTAATTGTACTTGAAAATGCCCCACCATGTTTCAGAAGACCTGCTTCAAGGGCCTCAGTTGTAGTTGGAAAATATTATAGCCCATGAAACCATATCCAAAGCACATGGATTTTGTCCGGAATTAAAGGCAATAGTGATTGGCTGCAGACCGATTTGTGCTCTCTGTAAAGTAAAACTGTCTTGAGTACAAATTTAAGTACAGATGAAATTGCTGCAGGATGCAGAACTTCGCTGCGGGCGGCTTCTTCCTATGCCATGCCACTCAACCCCTTTCAGACCCTGGCCAAATTAGGAGCATTAAAACTATTAAAAACAAAAAACAAAAAGGAATCAGTAAAGTTGAAATCTAACTTTTAGTTCAGGTCCTTGCAACTTCACTTACAGGTTATCTGTATTATGGGGCTATCAGCTAATAAAGTAATTTTGTTGCTGAGCTAGTTCACAAGGTGCTGTAGGTGACTGGACTAACCCAATAACATTTTTTTTATAGCCTTTGAAAGTTATACTACCTTCATCAGGTCAATGTGCAAAAAGAGGTAAACAAAAGAATGAATTTCATCTTCTTTAGTTGCATCATCCCAACTTGGGACACTCATTCTATTTTCACTTTCCTAATTTATGTCTTGGAGTTAAGATGCCAATTCATGATTTACTTGAGTGTTTCCTACAGAAAGGTATTCGAATGTTTGAAAACTTTACCTCTCTGGCTAGACTCTGATGTCCTCAGGTGCAGCATAAGCAGCCCACACTTTGAGGTCGATTTTAAAAGCCTTGCCCATGCGAAAATGCCCATATATGTGTATATATGTGGGCCGTGCGCAAACTACGCTCATATATACCTGTGCGCGCGCCAAAAATAAGAGGTTGGAAAATGGGCAGGGTATGGGCGTTCCGGAGAAAAGCCAACACTTATGCACATAACTCTGTATTTTAAAACTGGAGACCACAGCGCGCATTGGCTTGTTAGCCGTGTAACTTTACTGCTGCTCCTGATGAGGAGCAAGTCTGTAGATCTCGGGTTTTAGGGCTTACAGGACAGGATAAGTGGGGGTCTGGGTCAACTGGGGGGGGGGGGGTGTGCAGCATGAAGAATCAGAGGGATCTTGAAGAGTATGATATTAACTGGACAAACTGGTGGCCTAATTGGAAAAACTGGGATGACTGTCGTGTGAGCACATTTTAAAACCCACTTACACACGCGCATAAAAGCCAGCAAAGTCCTATGTAAGATAAGAGAAGTAGGTTTGCTCGAGCAGCTTCTTAAAATTAGGTGCATACTTATGTGTGTGGGGGGATTTTAAAACATACAGGCGCAATTGCGTGCACGATTTAAAATTGTAGCATATTTCTGCTCGAGCACCGATACACATGTATACTTTTGGGAAAAGTATGTATGTGACTGAAAACCCTTCCGCCAACCTTGCCCTCACGGATGCCTCTGTTCATTGCAGGTAAACTTCCATGCACATAAACTTAAGTGCATATGGCCTATTTGTACATCAGATGGACAATTTTACAGGCCATTTCCATGGGTTTTACCCGCAGAATGTCTTTTAAAATTACCCCTATTCTATCTGATTTAATGAAGAGTAAGAGTAACAGGAAAGAGAGCCTAATCGTAACTTGTGAGCACAACTTGTTAACCGTTTTGTCACTCACCTCAACAAGTGGAAGCCACTGCTCTGCTGAAACACTGAGATACTGAAACTGTTTATCATTTACATAAGCAAGATTGCCAACGACAAGAGCCGATGCACCAAATATTTCACATGTACGGCACAAACCTGCAAACATGGACAAATGAAATCAAAATTTTAGAGGCAGAGCACAGCAAATCTTACAGATTGGGATAGTAACAACATGCAGATACAATGAAAAATATTTCAGATGCAATAATTCCTTATGCCTTAAAACAAAGCTCCTGGGCTTTCTGTGACATACAGTACAAAATTCTGCAGAGATTGTGTGTAACATTTGCAAACAGTTACATATATTGCATGTATGAACATTATTTAATGATGGTAAATTTTCAAATAGGCAGCATAGGGGAAATAAAATCTGAGGACAGCACAGTTGCTTACCTGTAACAGGTGTTCTCCTAGGACAGCAGGATGTTAGTCCTCACACATGGGTGACATCATCAGATGGAGCCCAGCATGAAAAACTCAGCATGCCACTATCCGCACAGCCACACGGGGTTCCTCTTCAGTCTCATATCTTAGCAAAAAAAGATGAGGGAAAAAGTAAAATAACACACCAACGGAGAGCCCAACTCCGCGGGGTGGCAGGTGGGTTTCCTGAGGACTAACATCCTGCTGTCCTAGGAGAACACCTGTTTCAGGTATGCAAATGTTTCCTCCTAGGACAAGCAGGATGGTAGTCTTCTCAGATGGGTGAATACCAAGCTACTAGCTGCTCCTGGCTATAACAGGACCAATAGCACTTAACACGTGCCAACGGGCACAACAGAAGTGCTGGGAATGAAACGGGAGGCAGCAAGAACCAGATACTGGGCCGTAAGCCCAGTTGGGAGAGTTGGGTTCTTATGCTTATTACGGAGGACAGAATAGCCAAAGGTACTGTCATGTTGACCATCCATGTCTAAACAATAATGGGCAGTGAAATATTGTAGGGAGCTCCACGTCACAACCTTGCAGATCTCAGTGATGGGGACCGCACAAAAGTGCACCACCGATGCTGCCATGGCTCTAACTGAGTGCACCTTGGCTTGACCTCCAAACGGAAGGCCCACCTGCTAGAAGCAGAAGGATAAACAGTCCGGCAACCAGTTGGACCGGGTCTGCTTGCCCACCGCAACGCCAAGACTGTTTTTATCAAAGGAGACAAAGAGTTGCGTGGACTGCCTGTGGGCTGCCGTGCGCTCAACATAAAAGGCAAGAGCATGCTTGCAGATCAGGCTGTGTAGAACCCATTCACCCTGGTGGGAATGGAGCCTCGGAAAGAAGGTGGGCAAAATTATGTACTGATTGAGATGGAAATCAATCACTATCTTAGGCAGGAACTTAGGGTGAATGTGTAGAACCACCACCTATAGGGTGGATACATTACTAATGCCTGAAGCTCACTGACCCTGCGAGTGGAGGTGACTGCAACTAGGAAAATGACTTTCCAGGTGAGATGTTTAAGCTCGCAGGAGCACATAGACTCGAAAGGAGACTGCATGAGCCACAGGACGATGCAGGGGGGCTTTAGTTGCAATAGGCCCTTCATGAAGTGGCCCACTAAGGGCTGCACAGAAATAGGCATGCCACTTATGCCCCGATTGATAAGTGCTGATAGCACTCAGGTAAACTCTGATCAAGATAGTCTGTAGCCCAGATTCCGACAGGGACCACAAATAGTCCAATAGTCGCAGAGTGGGGCATGAGAAAGGATCTAGGCCTTTCACCTCACATCAGATGGAGAACTTCCTCCACTTCAATCGGTAAGACTTCCTGGTGCAAGGCTTTCGGGAAGCCACCAGTACCTGTGACACATTGTCAGAGAGGTCAAGGGACTGGCAAGACTACCCTTTCAACATCCAGGCCGTGAGGGTAGCGCAGTCTGTCCTGATCCTGCATGATCAGGTTGGGGGAGGTGTCCAGGCGTAGGGGCTCCCGTATTGATAGGTCGCATAGGATCGGGAACAAAGCTTGTCATGGTCAGTATGGGGCAATCAGAATCATGGTGCCTCTGTCCTGCTGGAGCTTCACATGAGTTTTCCTCACCAGCGTGAGCAGAGGATACGCGTACAGTAAGCCCTTGTCCCAAGACCAGGGCAAAAGCACCCGAGGCTGGTTTCCCGTCCTCCCTGTACAGGGAGCAGAAGTGGATCACTTTATAATTCTGGGGGAAGGCAAAGAGATCCACGTCCGGAATGCCCCACAAGCGGAAGATTCTGTCCATAAATGTTGGGTTGAGTGACCACTTGTGGGGGTGGAATGTCCAACTCAGGCGGTCTGCCACCACATTTCCGTCCCTGCAAGGTAAACTGCATGCAGGAGCATGTCCTTGGACAGGGCCCAGACCCAAATCTGAATTGCCTCCTGGCAAAGCAGGAAGGAGCCTGTGCCTCCCTGCTTGTTTATATGTACATCGTAACTTGGTTGTCGGTCTGGATCAAAACCACTTTGTGGGCCAGGTGATCCCGGAACACCGAAAGGGTGTACCTGATCACTCGCAGTTCCAGGAAATTTAACAACTTGCCTCCTGCTCCGACCACATGCCTTGTGTGTGTCCATTGCCCACATGTGTTCCCCAGCCCAAGGTGGAAGCATCGGTGGTAAGTACCACCTGGGGGGATGGTGCTTGGAAGGGGAAGGCCCTCTCCATGTTGGCCAGTCCCTCCCACCAGGCGATGGAGTTTCGAAGGGATGAGGTGACCTGTACTGGTGCTGAGAGGTCCTGGGTGGCTTGGAGCCACTGAGAGCAGAGTGTCCACTGTGTCATCCACATGGCTAGCTGAGCTAGTGGAGTGACATGAACCGAAGCCACCATGTGGCCCAGCAAACGGAGCAGTACCCGGGCAGTGACTGTCCGACGTCGTTGGATGGAGTGTGCCAGTGACGCCAGGGTCTGAGTGTGGTCCCTAGGGAGAAACGCTCTGGCCAGAGTTGTATCCAAGAGAGCCCCAATAAATGCTAGCTGCTTGGATGGGCGCAGATGAGATTTGGGGAAATTAATTACGAACCCCAGTGATTATAGCACCTTGTTCGTCAAGCGGAGGAAGCAGATGATCCAAATGCCTTGGAATTGTCAGATGACAGAGAAGGCCAGTCCCCCAAATCCCTCTCTCTTCATGAGGAGGGATTGGACGGGACATAGAGAGTGATGCCGAATCAGAGGGGAGGGGGTCACAATGACCCTTCATTGTCGAAGTCCCTGATGCCAGACTTGATGGAGCTTTTTGGTGCCAAAAAGCTTCTCCATCTTGTCCAGCTTGGAGCGAAAGCCCTTGGAGTTCATCTGAGCACCCGTGGATGTCATGGGAAGCCCCCAGGCAGAGGATACAAACTTTGTGCGGATCTATGAGAGACATGGTCCGTGGGCACTGGGGGCACTTCCGAAAACTGGATGCCATGAAAATAAGCCAGCGAGCGGTTGATGGCCAGCAGCCACCGGGAGGCGACAGGCTCGGGAATCGACCGCAAGAATGAGAAGAACACATACCAAGACACCAGGGGAACAGACGCAAAGAGGGACCACAACGGAGGAAAAATGGAGGAGAAATCCTCTATGAAGAGAAAAGTTTTGAAAACTTTAGAGAGCTCAGAGAACCACAAGGTGACTGCTTCACGGAAAAAATGAGACTGAAGAGGGACCCTGCGTGGCCGCGCAGATAATGGCATGCTGGGCATGCTCAGTGTGAAACTTTGACAAAAGTTTTCTGTGCCGGGCTCCATCTGATGATGTCACCCATCTGTGAGGATTACCATCCTGCTTGTCCTAGGAGAAATATTTTACTCAGATTTATGCACATAATTCCACTCTAAAATTAGTGGAGTAAGCTCCTAATTGGTGCCATCACACATGCATAAAAAGTTACAGCAGCTTGAGAGCAAGTGTAACTTTGTGCATGCATATTTATGCACACTACTTTACAAATGGAAAGTGCTAGTGTAAGTTCTGACCCCCGCCCCAGCATGCCTCTTGCAAATAGAAGTATGTGTGAATTGGCATTTGCGCAATTTTTACATGCAAACACAACTATCACCCCCCTCTACCCTGGGGCAACTTTCAAAAAGTAATTTACCTGCAAAAATTTGTGATTTATGCACATAAAGCCTTTTGAAAAAAAACAATATATACAAAAGTTAATTTTTAGTGAAAATCTTTTGGTTTCTATATTTTACTTTAAAAATCTAAGGGGTGCATTTTAAAAGACCTGCTCATATTAAAATCCCATATATGCGAGTATATGGGTCAAGAGCAAGCAACTCTTATTTTAAAACTGGAAAATTACGTGTGTACATACATGCGAGCAATAGAATGTATGAAAAAGGGGCAGATTTGTGCAGGTCAGGGACATTTCAGGGCAGGGGATAACATTTAAGAGTGCAGGGTCTCTATTTTAAAACTGGTGAAAGCGGCACGCATTGGTCTGTTACCTGCGCATATTTACTTCTGCTCTTTTCAGGTGTAAATCAGAAAAAAACTTGTTATAGCCAAAACCTGACTAGGTGAGGGGTCTGGCTAAACTGGGGGAAATGCAGGCTGAGGACCTAGAGATAGACTGGGCAAACCGGTGAACTAAGTAGTCAGATTGTAAACCGTCATGATGGATACTCTGATACGACGGTATATAAAATCTAAGAAACTAGAAACTGGTTATTTCCTTCATGCGCGCATGTTTTAAAATGTGCTCACTTGCATGTGTAAAAACAGATAAGTCCTAAGGAAAGATACGCAAATATAGTTTTGCGTAACTGCTTAAAATTAGGCGTACACATATGCACGCTAGGCATATTTTATATTATCTGAATGCACTTGTGAGGATGATTTAAAATTTCAGCGTATGTGGGCACGCGTGTACTTGTTTTAGTTACTATGTTTTCTTAAACATTGTTGTATTTCAGTCTATTCCTGCTTTCATGTATTTCCTGTCTCCATTTTAATTCTTACTTTTCAATCTTTTCATGTCTATTTTACAGTTTTGTCTTCTGATTCTCTTCTTACTCCACCCTTTTTCACCAGAGCAGGAGAAGAGACGACTGAGGGGGGATATGAGAGAGGTCTACAAAATCATGAAAGGACTTGAACAGGTTAATGCAAATCGGTTATTTACTCTCTCAGATAATAGAAGGACTAGGGGGCACTCCATGAAGTTTGCAAGTAGCTCATTTAATACAAATCAAAGAAAATTATTTTTCATTGAATTCACTGCCAGAGAAAGGAAAAGTACCATGGATCAGTCCAGACCCTGGGTTATGTCACCAATCCAGCAGAGGGAGGCAGAGAAAACATTCTAATGACTCTGACGTATACCCTGGAGCACCACCTGCAGCCAATCAGTATTGACCAGTATCAAAGCAGAAATTTAACTACTAACATATTAACTAGCTATCTAAACAGGAGAACGAATTTCCAACTCACAAATCCTAAATGGAAGCAGAATCCCAAAAAAAAAATCTTGGGAATAAACAAGAAAATATTAAGAAAAATAAACAGCATGAAAAGGCGGTTTAATCACCCAAACAGTGAACGAGCGGACTCTCCGAAAAGATAAATATAATACACAGACATAAAGGGTGGGCGTCTGGACTGATCCATGGTACTACAGGAACGAAAATTAGCAGGTAAGAACCAATTTTCCTTTCCCTGTACGTACCTGGATCAGTCCAGACCCTAGGATGTACCAGAGCTGATTCAATTAGGGTCGGACCCAGAGAGTCCCGCTCGGAGAACACTCTCTCCGAAGGCTGCCGAACTTGGAGCGTGAACATCCAAGTGGTAATGACAAGCAAAAGTATGCAACGACTTCCAAGTCGCAGCTTTACAAATCTCCTGAGGAGAAACTAACTGACATTCTGCCCAAGAGGTAGCCTGTGACCTAGTAGAATGAGCTCTCAACCCTTCAGGAAGGTCACGACAAGCTAGAAGATAAGCTGAACGAATTGTCTCTTTTAACCAACGAGCAATTGTAGCCTTCGAAACCTTATGACCTTTGCGAGGGCCACTCCACAAAACAAACAAATGATCAGACAATCGAAAATTGTAACTTCAAGATAACGCAACAGAGCTCGTCGTACATCCAATTTTTTTTAAGATCCCTAGAGGAAGGATCCAAACGATCTAAACACAGAAAAGCCGGAAGCTCTATGGACTGATTTAAATGGAAAGAAGATACTACCTTAGGTAAAAAAGATGGTACAGTCCGTAATGAAATTCCTGCATCAGAAATTCTAAGAAAAGGCTCTCTGCAAGACCAGGCCTGCAACTCTGAAATTCTACGAGCTGAAGAAATAGCCACAAGAAACACCACCTTCAATGTGAGATCCTTCAAAGTCGCATGATTAAGGGATTCAAAGGGAGCCGAACACAGAGCCCTAAGAACCAAATTCAAACTCCAAGCAGGACAAGGATTCCGAAATGGAGGACGTAGATGTTGCGCACCTTTGAGGAAACGCGCTACATCCAGATGCGCAGCCAAGGATAATCCCTGAATCTTACCATGAAAACATCCAAGCGCTGCCACTTCTACCCGTAAGGAACTACAGGACAAACCCTTGGCTAATCCATCTTGTAAAAAAGATAAAATATTGGATACAGAAGAGTGAACTGGATCTACTTGATGCTCATTACCCCAAGATTCAAAAACCTTTCACACCCTTGCATAAGCCAAAGATGTAGGTTTTCTAGAACGCTGTAGTCACTACAGCATCTGAATAACCTTTATTCTTTAACCGACGCCTCTCAAAAGCCATGCCACTAGAGAGAAGCGTTCGACCTCTTCCAAACAAACTGAACCCTGAGACAGAAGGCACGGAAGATCTCGAAATCGAAGGGGACCGTCCAGTGCTAGTCTGACCAGGTCCGCGAACCATGGACGGCGTGGCCACTCCGGAGCCACTAAGACAACGTCGACTTGTTGAACTTTTATCCAACGCAGAACCTTGCCGATAAGAGGCCAGGGAGGGAACACATACAGAAGAACATCCCTTGGCCAAGGAAGTACCAGAGCATCTACTCCTTCCGCTCCTCTTTCCCTCCTGCGGCTGAAGAACCGAGGGGCTTTGGCATTCTGAAATGTGGCCATGAGATCCATTGCCGGAGTGGACCATCTGATGCATATCATTTAATAGGCTTCCTCGCACAGTTCCCACTCGCCTGGGTCGAGATGATGCCAACTGAGAAAGTCGGCTTGAATGTTGTCCACCCCGGCAATGTGTGAGGCTGCGATGCTGAGCAGATGTTGCAGATGCTGATCAGCTGTTGTGCTTCCTGAGCTACCAGGAAGCTTCGGGTTCCTCACTGATGGTTGATGTACGCTACCGTGGTCGCATTGTCAGAAAGAACCAGTACCGACTTCCCGCAAAGGAGAGGTTGAAGAGCGATTAAGGCTAAACGAACCGTTCTGGTCTCTAAAAGATTGATCGACTACTGTGCTTCCTCTTCGGACCACTGACCCTGAACAGATGTATTCTGACATACTGCTCCCCAGCCTGAAAGACTGGCATCGGTAGTGACCACAGTCCATTCCGGAATCTCTAGCGGTACACGTTGTTGCAGATTCACTGTCTGTAACCACCAATCTAGGCTGGAACGAGCAGCCTCTGTAAGAGGAAGGTGGTATAGTTCCGAAACCGGATTCCAGCGTGAAAGCAATGCAGACTGAAGTGATCTCATGTGTGCAAAGGCCCAGGGAACCAACTCCAGAGTAGAGGTCATTGAACCTAAAACTATCAAGTAATCCCGCACACAAGGAACAGGAATAGACTGTAAGTCTCAAATTTGTGATTGAACTTGAGAAGGCGATGCTCCGGAAGGAACACTATCCTTTGAAGAGAGTGTTGAACCGTGCACCCAAAATCTCCAGAGACTGGGAAGGTAATAGTTGACTTGTCTTCATTGATCACCCAGCCTAGAGACTGCAAAAAGCTGATTACCCTGTTGATTGTATAATAACAAAGAGATTCTGACTTCGCTCGAATCAACCAGACGTCCAGGTACAGATGTACCAACAGGCCCTCCTTCCTGAGTTGAGCGGCCACCACAACCATTATCTTGGTAAATGTTCTGGGAGCTGTGGCTAATCCGAACGGGAGAGCCCTGAATTGATAATGTTGCCCTAGAATGCAAAACCTGAGAAACTTCTGATGATCGGATCGAATGCAGATATGAAGATAAGCTTCGGTGAGGTCGAGAGATGCTAGAAATTCTCCTCTGTGAACCGAAGCTATGACAGACTGAAGAGTCTCCATCCGGAACTATGGAATCCTTAGACAATGGTTGACCCTTTTGAGATCGAGAATGGGACGAAAGGTTCCTTCCTTTTTGGGAACAACGAAGAAAATTGAATAACGACCTTTCCGATGTTGGAACTGGAACTATAGCTCCTAGGTCGCTTAAACGCTGTAGCGAGTCTTGGATAGAACCCATTGATCTGACGTACATTTGACTCAGCAGCAGTTTGAAATACAATGCAACAAAGTTCTCAACTGTTTGTTGAGGCAATTGAAATGACACTGCAAGATGTCAGCAGATGAACATGTGTTTTTATAACATGTGAGCACGCATGTTATAAAATCCCGGGCGGCACATGCAAGGGGCGACGAGATCGGGGCTTCCCTAGTTCCCTCCCAGTCCACTCCAAGTTAGGAGATAAGATTTGGGCAATGTTTTCTCCACCTAGCTTGATGGACACTCTACCTGGATAACATCAAGCTAGGTGGAGAGATCATCAAGCTAGGTGGAGAGAACATTGCCCAAATCTCATCTTGGAGTGAGTTTCCTCATTCCGAAGGCCATCAAATCTTCACAAAAGAGCACTGTTCTGTTCGTATGTCTCACATTGAATGTCAAAGTGGCCCTTACCCCGCTACACTAATACCTAAACCTCACCTCGCGTTACTAGAAAGAGGACACTATGGCTAGTCTCAGTCTCTCTCTCTCTCTCTCCTGAGCCCCTTAACAATGGTCCCCCAGTGTTTGAATGCAAGAAATACAACAGGTATGCACTTATTTCAAAGTCTGAAAATGTTATCGCAATTTGTGCTAACTTAGCTCTTCGCATAGGTAATTAGTGCAAATTGCGATAAACTGTATATTAGCATAAAAAATGCCCCTTTTGCTATCACATGCGATACTTATTGCATTTTGATAAATCCAGGCCTAAGTCTGTACCTGAAGCAATGGAGAGTAAAGTGACTTGCCCAAGGTCACAAGGAGTGACAGCAGGACGCGAACCCTGATTTCCTGGTTCGTAGCCCATTGCTCTTAAGCACAAGGCTACTCCTCCACTCCCAGGTTAGTTAACTAGGGGGGTTAGGAAGTCCTATCCTATAATTGGACAAAGTGGGAATGAACTGGTTTAACTGGTAATTGCGTCTGTATATTAAAATCCCTCCCACTTACTCTGTAGAAGTGGCACATGCGCACATCCATATAAAATGGCATGCACATTTCCATGTGTATTATAAAATGGCCGTGTCCATGGGTGCGAGCCGGCATACACGCATTCCTGTACACATGGCTGTTTTAAAGTTACTATCATAGTGATGGAGCTAGATGAGATACATCAGTGTTTAAAGAAAACTTAGAGAAACTCTGGCAGAATTGTTGGCTGACTTTTTTCAGTGCTTCTTTAGAGTCTTGAGCAGTTCTGGAGGACTAGAGACAGGTGGAAGTGGTTCCTCTTTTGAAAAGTAGAAGTAAGGAGATGGCTGAGAACAACAGGCTAGTTATTCTGATTTCTTTGGTGAGCAAATTAATGGCTACTGAAATGAGGATAGTACGTAACTGGAATCCAACTGATTACAAGATCTGATGCAGCATGATTCGGAGGTAGGAAGGTCTTGTCAGACAAATCTGATCAATTTCTGTGATTGTGTGACTAGAGAGTTGGATCAAAGACAGCGCTAGATGTAGTATACTTGGATTTCAGTAAGGTTTTGATATGTTTCCACATAAGCGACATCTACATTGAGTTGCATGGTATGGGCCCTAGAATGACTGACTGGGTTAGAAACTGGTTAAATGGGAGGCAACAAAGGGTAGTGATAAATGGAGTTGACTCTGAGGAGAGGGACATTACTAGTGATGTGCTGCAGGAATCTGTCCTTGGACCAGTTCTTTTCAACATTTTCATGAGTGAAATTGTAGCGGGATTAACGGGAAAGGTTTGTATTTTTGACAATGACACCAAAACCTGCAACAGGGTAGATGGCCAGGAAGTTGTGAAAAAACATGAGAAAGGATCTAGTAAAACTCAATGAATGGTGTAGGGTCTGGCAGCTAAGATTTAAAGCTAAAAAATGTAGTTACAGGATGCAAAAACCCACAGGAGAGATACAATATAAGCGGTGAATTCTTCTAAGCATAAAAGAAGTAGGGGCTCAGGGGTGATCGTATCTGATGATCTAAAGATGGCCAACAATGTGGATAAGGTGACTGCAAAGCCAGACAGATTCCTGGGAGAGGATTGGTCAGCAGAAAAAAAGGAGGCAATATTGCCCCTGTATAGGTCCTTTAGAACATTGTGTACAGTTTTGGAGACCGCATCTTCAAAAGGATATAAATTGGTTGGAGTTGGTCCAGAGGGTGGCTACTAAAACGACCAGTGTTCTTCATTCTAAAACATATGGGAAGAAACTTAAAGACCTACACATGTATACCCTAGAGGAAAAGTAGAATAGTGGAGATATGATAGGGACACAGAAGGAAGGTCTCTTTCAAAGGAAAGGAGGCTCTAGAATGAGGAGTGATAGGATGATGGTGAAAGGGGGTAGGATCAGGTGTAATATAAGGAAATATTTCTTTACAGATAGCGTGATGGTTGAATAGAGTAGCCAGCCTTCTCGTTGAGATGGTGGTGGAGACAAGGATAATATTGTGAATTCAAGAAAGCATGGGATAAATATAGAGGATCTCTGAGGGATTGTAATGATGAATATTTGATATTCATAGGCAGACTAGATGTTTATTTTATTTATTTATTTAGGTTTTTTATATACCGGCATTCATGACAACAATCACATCATGCTGGTTCACAGTAAAACAGGGGTGCATAATAAACTTCAAACTGGAACTATGGTGCGGAAAAAAGCAGTTACATATAACAAGGGTGGTTGAACTGGGCGAGGAGAGAAACAGAAGGAAAGGAAAGGTTAACGTTGGCTAACGATAATTACAAATAGTTAACATTGAAATGGCTGTGTTTTGATGGTGAGAGGTTAAATTAATTGGAGTCCGGGAATGCTTGTTTGAACAGCCAAGTCTTGAGTCTTTTCTTGAAAATTGAGAGGCAGGGTTCCAGTCTAAGATCGGGGGGGGATGAAGTTCCATAAAGGTGGACCAGCTGTAGAGAAGGCCCGATCTCTTAAGGTAATGTGTCTGGTGGTTTTGGTAGGAGGTACCTGTAGTGATCCTCTGTATGTGTCTCTTGTCGGTCTTGAAGAGTTATGTAATCGGAGAGGGTTATGTAGGTCAATTGGAGCAAGTTGATGGATGGATTTGTATATGATGGAAATGGACTTGTAGATGATTCTGAAGTGGACTGGCAACCAATGGAGGTTTTTTAGGATTGGAGTGATGTGGTCTCTTCTCCTGGGGTTTGTCAGTATTCGAGCAGCCGCATTTTGTACCATCTGAAGCGGTTTGGTGAAGGAGGAGGGGAGACCTAGTAAGATGGAGTTACAATAATCTAACTTTGAGAAAATGATTGCTTGTAGAATCGTTCTGAAGTCTTGAGCGTGGAAAAGAGGTCTTATTCTTTTCAGCACTTGGAGTTTGTGGAAGAAGTCTTTGGTGGTCCTGTTGATAGTAGCTTTCAAGTTCAGGCGACTGTCAATTATAACTCCTAGGTCTCTCACTTGTGTGGTAGGTGGAATGGCTGGATGCGTAGAGGTGATGGTACTATTCTCTGAAGAGATGAGCAGGAGTTCAGTCTTGGAGGAATTTAATACTAGGTTTAGGCTGGTGAGAAGGCATTTGATGTTTTGGAGGCAGTTTTCCCAATGATCAAGTGTTTTCGCGTAGGTATCCTTGATGGGGATCAAGATCTGGATATCATCCACGTAGAGGAAATGTTTAAGATTGAGGTCGGTGAGAAGCTGGCATAACGGTAAAAGGTAGATGTTAAAGAGCGTAGGAGACAGGGAGGAACCCTGTGGGACTCCTACTGACGAGTCATAGCGTGAAGATTCTTTGCTCTGGATCTTAACCTTGTACCCTCTATTGCTGAGAAAGGTTTTAAACCATGTGAGTGTGGTGCCTGAAATACCTATGGAAGCCAACTGGTTTATGAGGATGGAGTGGTTGACAATGTCGAAGGCTGACGAAAGGTCCAGTAGGATCAGTAAAAAGGATTGCCCTTTGTAGAGACACATGATAAGGTAGTCAGTCAGGGCAATGAGGAGGGATTCAGTGCTTAATGCTTTGCGGAACCCGTATTGGGATGGGAATAAGAGGTTATTGTCTTCAATGTAGTCCAAGAGTTGAGTGTTCACTTATTTTTCCATAATCTTAGCTATGAAGGGAAGGTTGGCGATCGGGCGGTAGTTATTAGGGTCTTTAGGATCCAAATTTGGTTTCTTGAGGAGTGGTTTGAGGTCGTCTGGGTAGCATCCTTGGGATAAAGAGCAATTTATGATGTCTGCCAGAGTTTTGGAGATGGAGTCAGAGTTGTCAAGAGATGTTTGGTGGGGATATGATCCGAAGCATGAGAGGACGGTTTCATTCTCCTTAGAATACCTTGAATCTCCGTGGCAGAAATGAGTTTGAATGCTTCTAAGCAAATGTTATTGACGGCGAGCTGATATGAGGTCAAAAAAGAAGCGGTGTTAGAGGGCAGCTGAATTAGAAGGCTGCTGATTTTGTTACTGAAATATAGTGCTAGTTCTTCAGCTTTAGATTGAGCTTGGTTAGGGGAAATCTCCGGGGGGTTTATTTGTGTGAGATTAGAAACTTAGGTAAAGAGGGCTTTAGCGTCAAAGACCAGGTCATGGATCTTGGATGCGTAAAAGTCCCTTTTAGATCTTAAAGTAGTGGATTTATATTGATGAAGGGTAAATTTGTAGACGTATAGAGTGTTAGCGCATGGGTCTTTACGCCATTTGCTCTCTTTTTGTCTTAGAATTAGTTTTAGCTTTCTTAATTCTGTAGTGAACCATGGCTGTCTTTTGGAGGAGTTAGAGTGGGATTTTTTTGTTACTAGTGGACATAGCTTGTTAGCTATAGATTCTGTGACGTTGTTCCAGGAATGGAGAGCTGAGTTTGGATCGGTGAGGTCTATGAGGTGGAGTTGTGATGCCAAGTGATTACTAAGATCTTCGGAGGAACATGTTCTTCTGTATGTGAAGGAGGGTGAGGGTATGCGTGAGGTGCTGGTATCTTTTATTGAGAATGAGGTTGAAATGAGTGAGTGATCTGACCAAGGGACCTTCGTACAACTAAGGTGAGATGCAGGCTTAATGCCATGGTTGACAAAGATAAGATCCAGCGTGTGACCGGCTTTGTGCGTGGGTTTGTTAACTAACTGTTTGAAACCCAGAGCTGAGAGGGCTGTGAGAAAGACTTCACAGTTGGGTGAAAGTGTAGGGTTGTCAACGTGCAGGTTAAAATCTCCTAAAATTATTGCTGGAGCGTCCAAATTTATGAGAGAGGTGGTTATTTCAACCAGAGGGAAGGCGTCTGTTTCCAGGAAGCCCGGAGGGGCGTAGACGAGTAGGATTTGAAGTTGTCAGATGTGAAGAAGCCGATTTCAAGTTTGGAATCTGAATTGAATGGGTGTAGAGTGAATCTGAGGTCTTTTTTGGTTGCTAAGAGAATTCCTTCTCCCCTTTTTTTCTGACGGGGAAGAGAGAAGATGTCATAGGTCGTGTAGGTAGTTGGTTTATTATTGCGGTATCTGAGGGCTTGAGCCATGTTTCAGTGATTGCGCATATATCGGGCTTAACGTCATGCCATATGATGTGCCATAATGGTCTTTCTGCCATCATGGTCCATAATGTGCCATAATGGTCTTTCTGCCATAATGTTTCTATTTCCCATTTTGAGTCTATGGGGAAAAATAGGGCCTTAAGTTTGTATCT
The DNA here is from genome assembly GCF_901001135.1 of Rhinatrema bivittatum. Taxonomy (NCBI): domain Eukaryota; kingdom Metazoa; phylum Chordata; class Amphibia; order Gymnophiona; family Rhinatrematidae; genus Rhinatrema; species Rhinatrema bivittatum. Next base: position 158,468,317 of record NC_042617.1, read on the forward strand.
GAGGTAATGGAGGGTTACGTGAATAATTCAAGGTCTCAAGGAGCATCAGTGGGAGGAAGTAGGATTCAAACCCTGACTTCCCTGGTTCTCAGCCCACTGCTCTCTAACTACTAGGCTACTCCTCCACTTTGACCATATTACAAATGACTTCACTTTATCACAAGCCAGAAGACCTCTTTCATAGACTTGCCTTCTCATTAAGATGGGTTCTACTTTGACTGACTGATTTAATGTCATTTGAGAATAAATGAAACAAAACATAAAAATGAAGACAGATAAGGACCATTAAAGCTCACTTAGTCTGCCCCATTTACTTTCCTGTTCACACCACAGACTCTACTTGATATCCCGCTCCCCCTTCACTTTTTTGCGAGTAGAGATTCTCTCCGATTTCCTGTAATTTTAGAATTCTGTTTCATCCACTTAATTGTTTATTATTTTCATCTCCACCATGTCTCCTAGAAGGCTGTTCTATGCATCTACCAGAATTTTTGTGAAAAAAATGTTGTTACTCTTTGGAACCTCATATCATGTTCTCTTGTTCTAGAATTTCCTTTCCACTGAAGAAATATTTGTTGTTCGCTCATTATTCCCAGCGAAGTCTTCTGCAAGTACCCCCCCCCCCCCCCGCCCTCTTCTTTAGTGAAGGTACAAGTGTCTAGAACAGCTTTCAGTTTTATGACTGTTTCTCTGGATCTCATTACCTGATGAGTACTGTTTAAAGCTTCTCGTTTGAGTTTTAGAAAAAGGTCTGTTTTATCATCATCTATGTCATGAATTTGAAGATATTTTATTTCAGGCTTGTTAATTATGAAATGCATTATTTCTTTTATGATTCTTTATGTACTATGTATGATTTTATTATAATTCTTTGCATCCCGATTGACAATATGACTAAGTGGTAATCAAATTGAAGAAAATAAATAATTTTTTTTTGTATTTAAACATTTTTATTAAGTGATTTCAGGTATTTGAATGTCCATCACATCTTCCCCGTCTTTCCTCTAGTCTCGGGTAAACATATTAGGTCCTTAAGTCTCATTTCATAAGGCTTTTGGTGCAGAACTTAAACCACGTTGGTCATCCTTGTCTGGCCTACCTCTAACTCTATATATATGTTTGAAAAAATGATAGGAGTTTTTTGGAACTTTAGTGGGGATTTTTGCTCAAAATTGGAGTCTCCTTTCCTGGGAGGAAAACTGAGTGTTTTAATTCTAGAAGTTCCACACCTAGTGGGACTGATCAGGAAAAAAAATAATTCAAGATTAAAAAGAAAACGCCTTGCTGCCCTCTGAAATCTATTTTTTGAATAGGTCTCTAGGAGGTGCTGCTGCTTTAAGTTAAATGACTTACCTCCTAAATTAGTGGGTTTGTCAACAAGTGAAGCCACTACAATCAGACTACTTTTTGATTTGCCAAGTTTTGCAGCACGGTCCTGAAATACTAGTTCTAGATTCGTATCAGGCATACTGTTCTTCCATGGTATAATCTTTTTCTGAAAATCTGTGCAGTCAGCTTGGATATCGGTTTCATTTGTAGTAGAACCTATGAAAAATGTAGCAAAACCAACAAAATTAGAAATTATTATAAGCACATTAAACATATATAATGCTAAGTCTATGCATCAAGAAATAAACATTAAAAAGTAGATTTTAAGACCCATGTGTAGGTGTCCATGTGCGCACGGTTACCGGCATTTTATAAAATCATCTACCCGTGCGCACGATTTTACATCAATGTGCGCATGTGCGTGCAAATCCCGTCTCGATCACATGGGGGGAGGGAATTTTAGTAGGTACATGTAGTGACGCGATAGCCCCATTTCCCAGTTCGTTTCTGTAAAGAAGCAAACTTCCTAAACCCCATATCTAACCTGCCTCCCATTTACCCTACCATCCCTGACCCCTAAAACCTCAGGGGTAGATTTTAAAAGCCCTGCATGCGTAAATCCTTCCGGATTTTGCATAGGCCGCCGACGCGCACAAAGCCCCAAGATACGCGTAAGTCCCGGGGCTTTGCTTGGGGGGCATGTCGGGGGGGGCGTGTTGGGGGTGGTGCGGCGTTCGGTGGCATGTCCTGGGGCGTGGCGGAGGTCCGAGGTGGGGCCGGAGGCATGACGGCGGTTCGAGGGCGGGGCCGAGTGCTCCGGCACAGCAGCCTGTGCCGGGGCAGGGAGCTGGCGACGCGCGCAAGATATGCCTGCCAGAGGCAGGCATAACTCAACAAAATAAGATAGGGGAGGGGGATTTAGTTAGGGCTGGGTGGGACAAAAAAAAGTTCCCTCCGAGGCCGCTCCGATTTTGAAGCGGCCTCGGAGGGAACGGAGGCAGGCTGCCTTGCGCGCGCCGGCGTACTTTTTAAAAATCTGCCCTTCACTGACTACCCTAGATTTTGTCCGATGCGTGTTTTTGCACTGATGGTGCTGATCTGGCCCGCCCATGCCCATTCTCGTTTTAAGATTTCCTTCTCAATGCGCATACCAGGAGATACGCAGGTGTCTTAAAATCCGCGCGGCCTGTGTGCATCCCAGTCACGAGCATATCTCCCAGATTGATTGCGTATAGGGCTTTTAAAATTCACCCTTAAGACAGTTAATAAAACAAATTTCATAATCAATTCATTAACGCTGCTAAGAAGCAAAATCTAATCATAGCAAGCAAAGGGACTATTCTGGGTAAAATGCACAATGTGATATAGTGAGATTACATAGTATCATGATAATGACAGCAGAAAAAGACCACATGGTCTATTCAGTCTGCCCCGCAAACATCTTATGGTAGTAAATTCCGCTTCGTGCAGGTTACCCCCAAGCCCTGTGTTAAGGGTATTAACTGCCACTCCGTGCAGGTTACGCCCAAGCCTTATGTTAAGGGTAGTAATATTTACAGTCAAAACAAAGCAACTGTCAAACCCATAATAAAATTACTGCTAGCGACATTTTTATGGAGCAAGCAGCCTTCCTGATAATTCAGACAATGCTGCTTGATCATGCTTTGCCTTTGGACTTGGCCACAGACGAAGTCCTGTGCTTTTTCCCTAATGTCTGCGTATCAGTACCCCGGACCGGTGAGTGGGAAAGTTACCGAGATATGCAGCACACACCCAGATAAACATTCTGCTGAATATATCTGGTTACAGTTAGCTGAATAAACTTATCTGGGCAACTGTAGAACAGGTATTTTTCCAATCAGACTTATCCACCTAACTTTGGCTGGACAGCACAGATTATCAGCACTCACTGCCTACAATTTAACCACACCTCCACCATTACCTCTTTAGCTGGCTAAATTCTGTCCAGGTAATGTGTTACCTGGTCAAAATTTTGCCAGTTTTATTTTTGGGTAAGGGGGGGGAAGAAATATTCAAATCTCTGGTTTTGGCCAGGTAACTCCAAAAATTACCCAGACCAATCCTTTGAATATTGATCTCAGCAAGTTCAGATTTGGATTGCAGATGCTCTTTTTTCCTTCTGACAAGTCTGGAATTCCAGCCCTTCACACATACCGGCAGAGCTGGCCTTTGGGTAAGGTGAGCAGGGTAGCCACTTGGAGTGCTGAGACAAGTGGTACCCTTGGTGCTGTTGGAATTTCTTGCTGTGCTGGTTGACCAGTTGGCTGGATAGTGCAATATTGGCTGGATGTGGATCTGGTCCAGGAGAAGCAACTCAAGCAAATACAAACTGCAGAAAGTCTCCTTCCTTTAAAGGCACCGGTGTTCCTGGTCACAGCATTGAAACTGCCACCGGCTTTTGCACTCCTGCACCTTTGAGACAGAGGATTCTCAAAGAATGCACATTTTAACCAAGCTGCGCCTCTTCACTGGCACTGGCACCTATCCTCTTTATCTGTGGCTATGCGATTCACCGATAAACTGTTACAACTGTGTGTGCACATACTGAAGAGAAGAGGAGCCAGCACCACAGAGGAAGGAACAACCGCATTAAAAGTGAGGGTGAGGGCATGAATGTGCATGTGGGGTGGTGCCCATCAAACTGGTACGTGGAAATGTTAACAAAAACAAAGCTAGAAAAATATGCATAGAGCTATATCTGGAAAAGCCCAGAAATGAACAGCCGTAAAGTTGCCAGGCTAGAAAGAGAATTCAAAAGTACATACATAAAAAGAAGACATGACCAGCTGGTGAAGAGGAGCCATTCAAGTCCTGTTTTGTTCCCATAACCATTTCTGCTCATAATGCCCGTCCCCACAGTAAAACAATGTAGAAAGCCTCATTTTTATAAACTATCAAATTGATGGTTTTTTTAAGACAAAATATCATTCTGGTTTTTCTGTCTTGTTACTTCTGTATGCTAGCAAATCAGTCCTAACACTAATTAGCAAAGTAAAAGCTAAACAACAATTAAAAAATAAATTCACCAGTGTTACCCCCAGGGTCCTGCTGAGACCAATCATTTGGTTTCAAATCACGAAGTGCAGCTCGAGAATTAAACAGCTGAAGGGTTGAATCTAAGGGGATGTCCAAGAATTTGATAAATTTGCAAGGAGAAATCCATTCCTCTTCTACTACTTCTGAAAGACTAGGGAGTGTGTAAAATATTGTCTGCAAAATATAAAATTCATTTTATGAAAAAGATTATATAAGTAAAGAAATGTTTGGTGCAGCTTACTTCACAAAGACGAATGCATTGACAATTAAAGACAGGCTATATATTGGTATGCACTCTGAAATCCTGTTTTTGATCTTTTTAATTATCTATTAAACAAATTTTGGCCCAATTCTATTTTAAATTGCTATTATTATTGACTAGACACTGATTTCTATTATCTAATAATAAATCATAACAGAACAGTTAAAGCAGGGCTGCTCATTGAATCAGTTTCCTTTTCTGTCTTTAGCTTTCTCACACAGATGCACTCTGTGAAATTTTTCTGCAGTGACTCTATAGTTGTTAGTGTGACTATAAATTATTGAAACCAGCAAAAGTTGGCTACCCCGCTTTTTATGTACATGCATTAGGGAGAAGCAGAATGCTTTTGGGCATACATTAGGTTTTGCAAGTGAAACAAAAAATAAAAGCTAAAAGTCAGCAAAACAGAGCAAAAATGTTAGCGATAAATAAATAAATAAATATCATCTAAAAATTTTTTGGTTAATGAGGAGTAACAAGAAAAATTAAAAAAAATAAGTGAACCTTTAGCTGTCCTCTAGATGAGATCAATTTCTGTAATCCAAGTTATACCAAAATAGAAAAACTGCACAGGCCCAACTTCCCAGGATGTTCCTGGACTGGTGTGGCAGGATTCAAGGAAAAGAAATCAGGCAAGTTAAATTTATCCTACCTTATCATCCTGCTATACCAGTCTAGTTGCATGGGATGTACCCAAGCCCAATTAATCTGGGAGGGAAGAAGTTAGGGCTGACTTAAGAATAGCAGCATTAAAAGCTACATCCTCTCTTGCATGTACATTCAGTATAATATTTATTTTATTTAAAAACTCTTCTATACCGTTAAGTTAGATAACCATCACAATGGTTTACATAAAGGCACAATAATAAAATATGAGTGGTATAGATTACAAATTAATCATGTGCCATCATAGTACGGTAACAATCAACCTAATAAACGAAGCTTGACTGACGTGCCGCAAATGCGCAGTAGAGAGCAGCTCTACTGCGCATGTGCGGGCAAGCACGTCGGTCTCAGCGAGCGTCAGCTCATACAACATGGCGGTGGCGGCGTCGAGGAAGGGCGGCGTCGAGCGGCAGCAGCGAAGATGAGGAGTGGCAGTAGCGGCGGCGGCGGCAGCGAAGATGAGGAGTGGCAGCAGCAGCGGCGAATACGAGGAGCGGCAGCAGTGGCGGCGGCGGCGAAGATGAGGAGTGGCAGCAGCAGCGGCGGCGTCGAGCGGCCGCAGCGGCGGCGAAGACGAGGAGCGGCAGCAGCAGCAGCGGCGTCGTCGAGCGGCAGCGGCGACGAAGATGAGGAGCGGCAGCAACGAGGGAGGAGCGAGTGAGAGGGAGGGAGGAGAGAGAGAGGGAGGGACTGAGTGAGAGGGAGGGAGTGGGACTGAGTGAGTAAGAGGGGGGAGGGAGGGAGTGAGTGGGACTGAGGGAGGGGGGGAGGGAGTGAGTGGGAGTGAGTGAGAGGGAGAGGGAGGGAGGGGGGGGACTGAGTGAGAGGGAGGGAGGGAGTGAGTGAGAGGGAGGGAGAGGGGGGGAGGGAGTGAGTGGGACTGAGTGAGGGAGAGAGTGAGTGGGACAGAGTGAGAGGGAGGGAGGGGGAGGGAGTGAGTGGGACTGAGTGGGAGGGAGGGACTAAGTGAGAGGAGAGAGAGTGTGTGGGAGGGTGGGGAGGAGAGGGTGAGTGTGTGGGAGGGAGGGAGGTAGGGGGTGGTGAAGAGTGAGGGGAGAGAGAGAATGAGGGGGAGGTGAGAGACAGAGGGATATGAGTAAGTGGAAGGGTAAGAAGTTGTGGAGCAGAGAAAAAGGGAGTGGAGGAGGGCTGAGGGAGAGGGGATGGGATTGAGAGAGGGTGGGGAGTGACTGAAGGAAGGGGAGAGAGGTTGGAGTGACTGAGGGAAGGGGAGGGAGGTGAGAGTGAGGGGAAGGAGGCAGTGGGAGACAGAGGGTGAGTAAGACTGAGTGGAGGGAAGGGGGTGATTGAACGAGGGGAAGGGGGAGTGAGGGAGAAAATGTGTAGAAGGGTGCTGTGTTCGAAAATGGACTGAAAAAAAAATTTAATGTAGCCCGTTTTAACGGGCTTAACGGCTTGTATAATATAATAAACTATGTGGGTAAATTAATCCTGTTTGTCAGGAATATATTAGGCGGCTTGAATTTAATATTAGTATGCGTTTGTAGGTTAAAATAACTTCTAACTTGGTGCGTCCTTATAGATCAACTGTTTTTCTCCTTCTCTTTCTCTTTATAAAAAGCTTGTTTAAAGAGCCAGGTTTTCAGATTGGTTTTGAATATTTTCAAATTTCTCTGCAGCCTTATTTCTAGTGGCATGGTGTTCCATAATACAGGACCAGCCAGTGACAGTGCTCTTTCCCTTACTTGCGTGAGGCGTGCTGTTTTGACAGAGGGGACAGTTAGTAGAGCCTTATTAGCAGATCGCAGATTTCTTTGCTGGACATGTATGCGTAGTGCAGTGTTAAACCAGTCTGCTTTTTCATCGTAGATTGTGGTAGCCCTAAAAGCAGGGAGTTACAGTAATCTGTGCTTGCGAAAATCATTGCCTGAAGGACTGTGCGAAAATTGCTTAGTGCTAGCAGAGGTTTTAGTCTTCTCAGGATCATTAGTTTTGCGTATCCTTCTTTTATTTTTTGTGAGATGTGTTGTTTCATGTTTAGCTCAGGGTTTATTATTACTCCTAGATTCCGTATTTTTATTGCTTACTCAACGGATTTAATATTTTTTATTGCGAATGTAGGTTGTATATGGTGTGTATTTTTATGTTCAAGGTGTAAGAATTCAGTTTTGTCTATGTTTATTACCAGTTCCATCTGGTTTAGGAGCTGTTTAATTATTTCAAGAACAAATATAACAAAAGCTATGATCCCAAACAATCCATGAAATTAATAGTGTAAGTACACGGTATAGTAGTTGCAAACAGACCTCATATCAAGGCATACATTTTCATTGCTATTTAGCAAAAGGTATACCGGCAATATAATCATAGGTCTTACATGTATTTTTTGAAAATTTTCTTGTTGCTCAGGTGCAAAAATTAATGCATAGTCCATTCGTGACCTATATTAGGTTATTGTAAGGAATTTAACTTAGCTTAGCAAGCATATATGGAGAATCGCCAGAGACATGGTCGTGAGGTCTTGAAAGCAGGTAAGCCCTAATATCTATAAATACAAAAATTGAATTAATGACAATGTAACAGCAATAGTTATTATATATCCAGCAATCCCATGGGTACTAACGTGAAATAGAGAGCGTAGCATATCGGAATGGTAATGATTCTCCTCTACCAGAGGGGCCGCTTTCGCGCCATTTTTAAAGGGGAAGTTAACCAGTAGGATCCAACCTAGACCGGAAATGACGTAAACAGTTGATAAATTGTCATAGCAACGAATACCACTCGATGGCTGCATTAAGACCATCGGGTTGCATAGTTTTTAACTGGAAGATCCAACGTTGCTCACGATAATTAAGAAGCTTCTGGGGATCACCACCACGAGTTGTCAAAAAAATACGGTCAATAATGCGCCCCCGAGGTTCCCGCCATGACATGGATAAAGAAGTGGGTGGAGTGCGCACACGCACCCTAGGAGGCCCTCAGGAGAAACATGGCGGATTGCCTTGCCATAGCCGTACCACGGATGCCGGGGAGAGCAGCTTGCAGACGCGGCGGTAGCCATCTTCCCGAGGCTAGTGGAGAAAGCATGAAGAAAGGTGAGGCACAGAGGTCGAAACTGTCTGAGACCGATGGACGCAACACTAGAAGCATCTTGCAGGGGTTCTACTTGAGAATCCACATGTATTGGGGATTCTGGGACTCCCTCTTGCGGAAGTAAAAATGATATCTTGGAAAAAGAAAGATTGTATGGTACCCTCCTTATCTTTAGCCAGTAATGAGGTAAAGTAATCTTTTACCAACTCTGCTACTTGGCGAGAGAGTTCTAATAATCGACAGACAGTTGAGACGCACCACTAGTTTTCCTCGTCTAAGCCTTGCCTTCTCGGTTTACTTTAGAATTATTTTTTTTTTAACACGCTTTACAAAAGGAGTAAACCAGCCTTGCATGAGAAAAAGGCTGGTAAGGCTAGAAGCAAGGGAGGGACAGGGCAGGGAGAGGAGAGGCTGTGGAGAAAAACAAAAACTGGCTCCAAAGCAAACTTCCTCTCAGAATTATTAGTTTTTTCCCTTTTGCCGCTCCTGCAGTCAAACTCAACCAGAACCCATCAGTGTCCGGAAGTGACTGTATGGGCTCACAGTGCTGGTCGAAACCAGTGACCTGGTCCAGGGTCTGGTCCCAGATCCACCAGTAAGCTGCTGCACCACCCATTCCTACCATCTGCTAAAGACAGAAAATACTGGATTCCTGCAGCTTGGCACCACCCCTAAGTAGTGGCTGGGATGTCACAGAAGGAAAACAATGTCTGCCTCCATCTGCTGGGTAGGGGGGAAAACAATCCACTTGTCAATGCCTGGACTGGTGTAGCAAGACAAGATGGAAAGGAACTTTTTCTCTTATCCTGTGTAGTGTAATCCAATAGAAGCCACTTATCTTTTATAATGTTTCCTAATACAGACCACGGGTGGGAGCCCTTTCAGACACCAGCAGCTTGATACTGTGGGAACCCTGGCTGCAGTACAGAATTCCTGCTCGCAGGGGCCCCTCAGTGTGCCGCACTATGAGCTGCACAGGCTTTGCCCTGAAGAGTTGCCAAGCCAGCACTGCCACACCCAAAAAAGCCTGCCTCACTCACAGTATCATTGCCTCAGCTTCTATCTAACCATAGCCCTTGCCTTGTATCCTCACTCGCCGTCATGCTTAGGCCACTTTGTATTGGCCCTCTATGTTCTGTGTGTCTGTCTTGTTTGTTCTGTTCTTGTGTGTGCGTCGGCCCTTTGTTTGTTTGTGTTAGTTTGGCTTAACTTGTGGGCACCCTTGTGTGTTTGTATCCTTGCTCCAACCCTGCCCTATCTTAGTGGGTGTCTTTCAGTTCCCCTGCCAGCATCTCCAGTAAGCTCCTTTTGGGCACCATCACCTGAAGGCTCAACCTGAGGGGGAGAGATGGCCGCTTAGGGAGAAGATCTGGTCCCGCACAGCTCATACCTGCAGAAGCCTGCTATCCCTGAGTCTACCACTGCTTCTAATCTGGGGGTTGCTCCTTACTAGCACACTGTGCCCTGACAGTTACACTAGAAATATAGAAACATTCAAAGCATATATGCGCACAAGTAGCATGCACGCACATATATGTTATTTTATAAATATTGAGCGTATATGCATATTTTCAGTTTTGCATATATATTTAAACGGTGGAAAAATGCCTTTGAAAATTGCTATTGAATCGTCAATGGGTTTTACCTGTGTTAAGCACATTTAATGTGAGTAAATGGGCTTCTGAAAATTGATACAATAATATGTTACATTTTCCTTCGAAAATTACCCTGAAAACAAAATGATAAAAAGTTTACCATCTGACAAAGAAACTGTTTGCCATGCCCCAAATCCAAACATATCCTGATTCTTTACTAGATTACTATTCCAAAATGTCTTAATGAAACAAAAGCAAAATTGATGAAGCCAAAAAAAACTTGCAAATCCCACATATTTAAATGGTTTGCCCCTGGTATTACTTGATTATTAAATGATAGGTCTGGGGAGGCATTTTAATGATGGAATACAGTGGGGACAGAAAAAATACCTGGTAGTTTACCAATCTTTAATGCTTTGGGGAAGTCTTACATTACAGATATAAATGATTTTTCTCTTGCCTCGAGACTGTAGTCCTCCAATGGATGAAATATGGAAAAAAAGAAATGCTCCTGGATTCGCTGCCAATTCTTCTTTGCATTTCTGAAGATTAGAAAAAATGTATGACTGTTCAGAAATGATTTAACTGCATGATAAAATTTGTAAAGAGGAAATACATAAGAACAAACATAAGATGTGCTATATTAGGTCAGATCAAAGGTCCATCAAACCCAGCAGATAAACTTGAATAAATCAATGTTTTCTATGTTTTTATAATGCCCCTCACCTCTAGTCTGAAGTGCCTCCAGTATCATGCAGCAACCCAGGAAAATGGCTAAACATTTTGCAGTTCCAGAGCCCTTTTCATTGGCCCTGCTGCTTGGACTTCCTGTAACACATCCTGATGACATCACATCCTACCTTGTATAAAGATAGCTCAGAACTACCACTTAATGACTTTGCATCAGGTCTGCTCGTTCTGCAGCACTAGTTGCGCCAGTGTGTTCATGCCTTTTTCCTCTTTTGCTCCTGTGTGTTCCTGCATTGTTCTTGGTTTGTTCCTGTGTGCTCTTGCCCTGACTTGTTGCATCCGCATGTCCTATTGTGTTCTCCCCTCTGACCTGATTTCTCATCGCTTTGTCCTTAGCCTGGAACTTGACTTCGCTTTGCTCTCTGCCTGCCTTGACCTCAGCCTGGTCACTGACGTCACTTACATCTACTTTTTTACCCAGCCTAAAAAGTCCTGCTGGCTGCAAGAAACTGTTGGCTCAACCCAAGGGGGAGTGGCTGGTTAGACAGAAAATTTAGTCTCATGAAAATCAGCTGCCACCTGTTAAAGCCTATCTTGTATAAACTTAACAGCAGCCCAATGGCTCATATTCTCATTTCACAACAGTCTTATTTGTGCCTTTACTCTATCAAGCTTTCCAAAACCTGTCCTGTGACGCCACAGTTTTAAGTATGTCCTTAATGACTGTGCATGAAATGAATTTGCATAAACTGGGTCTTCACTGTTTGCAAATATATCTCATGTATTTTCATTGTGAATAATAAAATACAAAAAACCTCTACACGTTCTAATGCCAAATTTTAATGTAGATAAATATGCCTAAACACCATCTAGTATAACAAATATTCTTAACATTATAGGACCTTCATAATAGGGTGGTACATCGCATCTGGCTCTGTAACTAATTGTTACAGGCCCTCTAATCATTTGTCCCTCTTTTTATTCAGTTTAATATTTTGGAATCAAGGCCACAATTTTTCCCTGTGAAAGATCACAGGATCATCGCCTTCTGAAGTCCCTACTCTTCATCCGAAACCAGGCGGTCCGGAGGAGAATGTGGTTGCAGAACATCCTCCACCAAAGGCATCCCATCAACCGAGTCTCCCGAAGACTCGTTTGCATCCTCTGACCGGGTAACCTGACCCAGGATTCCCCAAACCGTGGTAGCCTCCCTTGCCCAAGTCCTCTTGTATTTGATAGGGATGGATCCTTGGACCCCCAATCCTGGCAGGGCAGCGTCCCAAGGTCCTCCTGGCAAAATATGCCTTGGGGAGAAGGAGCACGAACTCAAGAGGAAAATTCGCCTGCTTCATCCCCATCCTGATCCAGGAGGTCCCCTCAGGACTCCTATCAAATGGGGACAGTGGTGGGGGATCTCTCCTCTCCCTGCTTCTCAGCTGATGCAGCAAGCGTGTCTAAAATGGCTACTGTTCCCGCTGAAACAGGGAAAGCGTGATCAGCTGTGCCAGCCGTCTCTGTGAATCCCGCGGAGCTCCGAAGCTTGCTCATGCCACTGGCAGCCGTGCCTGAGCACCCCTTGCCCTCGGGGAGGCATCGGGAACAGAAGCTGCCTTGTGAGAGGTGTGCCCGGGCCCTCTCTACACTCTGCACAGTGAGCGCTGCACAGCATGGCCCATGTCATGCTGCTTCCGACAGTGTGGATAACATATGGATAAGTTGATAAATTTATGCAGGCGGCATAGCCATTGATGTTTGCAGCTGAAAGTTGTATTTCCCCTGAGGAAGCCATATTGGAGAAACAAGGGCCTCTTGTAGGGTGATTTGTGAATAACTGACAACTTGGAAAATAAAGGGAGGGTTCAACACTGTTGGAAGTAGCATGATGTAAGTACTGGCCTGAAATATTAAAAAGAGGATCAACGTTTCAAGTGAAAATGATAGCTAATTGATGGATGAGGTCTTTTTCTATATGTTATATTAGATCTGTCTGCAGGATAGATTAGTGGTTGAAAAAATTATTGTGACCATGATTTTTTTCCATTGAGATTTGTTAACTGTATAATTGACATGAAGAGTTTATTAAAGTACTGATATTATTTTGTCATTTGCAGTTATATAACAAATATCAGATCAATACAAACTGTTGTGTTTGTGGCATTGTGGACCCTTGGTCGCAATGGAGATGACTCAGCCCACGAGGAGCCCCGTGGGGAACCACTGTGATAGGCTGACACAGATAGCAGACACAATATGGATAGTGTCTATCATGGGTGTTAAAAGCAGTCTTCCATTCATCTCCTTCTCGAATACGCACCAAGTTGTAAGCTCCTTTTAGGTCCACTTTGAAGAATATTTTGGCCCCTTGGAGTCTATCAAACGGTTCAGATATTAAGGGCAGGGGGTACTTGTCCTTGATAGTAGTCTCATTCAGACCCCTGTAGTCGATGCAGGGGTGTAAAGTGCCATCCTTCTTCCCTACAAAAAAGAAGCCTGCACCAGCAAGGGATTTGGAAGGTCTGATAAAACCCTTTTGTAGATTTTCTTGTATGTAAGTAGACATAGCTTTGGTCTCAGCTACTGAAAGAGGGTAAACTCTTATTTATTTATTTAAAGCTTTTTTATACCGGTATTAGTAGATATATCATATTGGTTTACATCAGAACTGAAGTTGGAAATTACATTAAACAGGAACCGGGGTTGGGATTACATAGGAACAAAGAGAAATAGCAAGGAACTGGAAAAGAAGAGCAATGGAATGTATAAAACTAACTCTTCCTTTGGGAGGTTCTGAATTTGGCTTCAGATTTATGGCACAATCGAACTCTCTGTGTGGCGGAAGAACATCAGCTGCTTGCTTAGAGAAAACATCCTGGAAGGAGGCGTATTGTGGAGGTAAGCCAGGTAATGATGGGGTAGTAGGCATGCAGATGAGCGGTAAAACTTCAGCAAGACACCGACCATGACAGTCTGGTCCCCACCGGGACAGTTTCAAGGTAGCCCAATTAAATTGTGGCATATGGTCTTGAAGCCACGGCAGACCCAATACCACTTGATGCATGGCTTTTTCCAACACTAGAAAAGAAATTGATTCTGAGTGTAGAGCTCCAGTGCGCAGGCAGATGGCCTGGGTGGCCAATGAAACTTCTCCAGGAAGTGGTTCTCCATGGATGGATGACAATAGCAGAGGCTTAGCTATTGGTGTGGTAGGAATCCTTAGATGTTCAACCAAGCACTTCAGAATAAAATGACTTCCGGCACCGGAATCAATGAGAGCGAGAGTCTGAAATTCAAGATTTCTGCAAAGCAGAGATACAGGTAGTGATAATGGAGGAGTAGGAGAGGTGAGGCCCAGGAGAATTCCTCCTGCAGATCCCAGGCCCGTCAGTTTCCTGGACAAATGGGACAGGTTTGGACTGCATGACCCGATTGGCCACAGTACATGCACAAGCCCATGCGCTTGCGATAATGTCTCTCCTTAGAGGTCAAGTGGCTATGGCCTAGTTGCATAGGCTCTTCCTCCTCTAGGAGTGCAGATGGTAAGCTGGAAGCAATAGGCCCAGGTTTAGGACGGTTAGCCCCCACTGTAGACTTGTGGACTCTTAGCCTTGTGAGTTCGATCGCAGATACGGTGGTCAATTCTCCCTGCTAGTTTCATCAGGGACTCAAGGGAATCAGGCAAATCGCGAGCCACTAGTTTGTCCTTTATGCAAGAGTTGAGACCCTCCATGAATATGGCACGTAAGCATCCAGTGTCCCAATGTAGTTCAGATGCTAGAGTCTTAAATTCAATAGCAAAGTCTGTAAGTGGCTTGTTACCTTGCTGACCAAGCTGGCAGCTCCCTGCTAGACCTCTGCTTCTTTTGACACTGCTGATCACCAGTTTCTACTGCAACAATTAAGTGATATCAGCATTGAAGGCACAGCTCTCAATTGATTTCAATCTTTCCTGGACAACAGGGCAAATAAAATCATCCTTACCCAAAGACCTCATCTTTGGAATACCCCAGGGTTCACTGCTTTCCCCCAATCCTTTTCAACATTTATATTTGTTTTATCTGTGACCTTATCTAGTCCTTCAACACTGAATGCCACTTTTGTGCAGAAGACATCCTACTCTGCATCAAGATAGGTCTGAACCAAACTGCTTCCATCACCAATCTTACAGCAGTAACCCAATAGCTTAAGAACAAGCTCAAACTCAACTCCTCCAAATCAGATCTCCTCTGGCTAAGATAACTCCCTTACAACTTAAGAATTCAGTGTGAATTCTGGGAGTTCAACTTGATCAAAACTTCACAATGGAAACCCACATCTCAAAGGTGGTAAGTATTTGCTTTAATCATCTGCATCAGATTCACCAACTTTGTAACTATTTCGATAAGCATAACCTTGCCACTGTGATACAAGTATTAATAAGCAGTCACTTAAACTACTGTAATTCTCTAGTCAATGGCATCTCACAATATGATCTCAAACACCTTCAATTTTTACAAATTGCAATTGCAAGAATCCTGGAAGGGGCCAAAGCAATTGATTACATAACACTTACCTTGATTCAACTAAACTTTGTCCCAGTAAAATAAAAGACACAATTCAAAACTCTCTACTATGTAAACAACTTGGCCCTAGAGTATTGCTCCCAATTCCTGCTCACATTCACTCCCACAAGAGAACTTCGTTCCTCCCAAATGGTCCTTCTTTCCTCTCCCCATCTAGCTTCCACCAGATTAACTTGCGCCACACTCTGTTTATTCAACTGCTATGCCTAAAACTATGGAATAAGATACCGCTACCCCTCACCTTGAGACACTGTACTTTACTTTCAGTAGTAGAGTTAAGTCTTGGCTATTCAGCCAGGCATTTCCTTATATCCACATAACTAACAACTGTGGTAAAGACCATGTCAGAGACCCCCTACTATCAACAATCACTGAAATCTAATCTTATAACTGTACCATTAATTCTTTCAGACCTCTTCTATTGACTACTTTTTCTACACTAGCTACCTGCTTTTCTTTTCAATGCTTTTGCACTACAGTATATTCCATTATCCTAGCTCTTGAATGTATCTAGTCCCTTATGACTACCATATCTTATCCTTCCCCTTAGATGACCAATACGCCCCTCCCCTCTCCTCTAATCTTATTCCCTCCCTTATTATGCCTCTCTTGTCTCCTTATGATCACTGTAACTAGGATAGTGAACTCCTATGTAAAATGAATTAAATTATAAATTTGATTGTAATCCACCTTGCATCCAGCTTGATAAAAGCAAAATACCAAATCTGAAAATAACCAGAGGAACATCAAGAAACCAAAGAATTATTTATCCCGATACAATCCTCCTATCTAAAGGCTGGAAGAGAAATCACTTTATTCAAATGAAACACTGAAGCAATCTTGTACAAAAAAAGGCAGAGCGAAAGGATACCGAATCCACTGCAAAAATTAAATAAGGATCTCTGCAAGATAGAAGAAGAATATCTGAATTGCAGGCCCTTTTTTTTTTTTTTTTTTAATATAAATTTTTATTTATTAAATTTCCAAACATTTCAAGAAACATCTTGAATGGGAAAAGAGAGAGAAGAAAAAAGAAATACATCTTTATATATCACGAAAAAAGGAGATAAAAGTTAAATTCTTCAGTCCCACCAGTCCACAATGTAGGATCCAAGGGCTTCGAAAGAGTATAGACCACAATCATTAAAGGAAATAAACCGCAAATTGTAAGGCAGATATATCAGCAGGCTATACATGTATATAGGGCACTCAACTATTCGAAGGAGTAGACTGAATTGCACAACCCACTCTCTGAATGCAACACTGGTTTACCACATAAGAATATTGGCGTAGATTTTCAAATGTACGCTCGATTTTATAACATGCGCGCACATGTTATAAAATCGGGGGTCAGCGCATGAAAGGGGGTGCACAATTGTGCACGCCAAGCTTTCTTCCGCCGTTCCCTACCCCCCACACCCCACCTTCCCTTCCCCTACTTCCCCCACCCTTTCTCTTATTTTTTTTGTTGTTTTAAAACTTACTTCAGCCCTGGGGCTGAAGTAAGTTGCGCATGCCAGCTGACTGCCGGTGCGCGATCCCCGGCACAGCAGCAAATGGCCACTCTGCCGGGAGCCTCTGACCCCACCCTGCCCCCTGGACTGCCCCGCCACCTCCCTGCCCCTTTTTGCAAGCCCCGGGACTTACACGCGACCCGGGGCTTTACACGCAGCATCAGGCCTTTTGAAAATAGGCCTGGCGCGTGTAACCTTTTGAAAATCCGGCCCATAGTTAATTGTGATGGAACAAGAAAAACATAAGAAGAGCCCTTATATTTCACACATGTGCATGGAAATTTTAAGACAAAGGAAGCCCCAATTTTTGCAGGACCCTGTGTCTTAATAACAGGAATTGTCTTCTTTTTTGTGTGGATCTCGACACATCTGGATATAGTCTAACTTTTAAATGATAGAAAGATTCAGCATGATATTTTAAATATTGCCTAAGAACCCAGTCTTGGTCCATGTTGAATGCAAAACAGGTTAACAAAGTAGCTGGTTGTGCTAAGTCACTGTCTGATGACTCCAATATCTGAGATACATTTATTGGGGAGATAATATCCATCCCCTCAGATTGAACCTGATTTTCATTCCTCCTGTAAGGAGGCATGTAATACTCTTTAGCAACAGGTGGTATAGCTGTCTCTGGAATTTTCAAGATTTCCATGAAGTATTTCTTTAACAGAAATATGTTGTATTTTAGGAAAATGTATTAAATGTAAATTCTTGGCACGAAGAATATTCTCCAAATTTTCTATTTTACTGTGTAACAGCTGACTTTCTTTAATTAATAAATCTTGCATCGGTTTATGGACTGAGATCTCGTTTCATTATTTCAAATTCTTGAAATATTACTTTGGATTCCTCCATTTTGCTAGACAACTTACAGTAGGGACAGGCTAGTGAAATTTAGATTATTTGCCTATCTCCATTTTGATTAAACCTAACTTTTTGCTTCTAATACATTTGAGGAAAATCATCAGTAAAATAGCTACTTTTTGCTCTAGATCGGGAATTGTTTAAATTGATAAGACTCATGCAAGTACATATATTCTACTAACCCCGCATTTTGCACATTTTCAACTTGTTGAAGACTAGATTCAATAACATCAGCCAATGTTTCAAACTCTCCTGCATCAAACTTTTTGCAGATGGCCCAGAGTTTCTTGAGAGCAATTAATGCATAAAGACGAACGCTGAAATTGTGATTAAAACACCACTGTAGAACCACCAGGAGGCCTTTCTTCAGAAGCTGGACCTAAGGAAAACAAATGTACAATTTTATTTAAATACTGATCCCTTTGGAAATAAAAAAAAAAACAAAAAACCTTATAGCCTCTTGCATAATTTTAATTAGCTGTAAGTATGTAAAATATAGCTATCCAAAACTAAAATTAAACAAGCCAAAACAGAGAGAGTTATTTAAAGTACTTTAGTTTTAATAAATACATGATACACCTTGGTGCTAAAATGATCCACAGCATGCTGTAATCTCTCAATTTTACAGCTTCTCATGTTAAGGACTGTTATAAGAAATGTAAAGACAAAAAACATCCCTAGCAAATCAATTTTAGCGTACCTGGTTATGAGTATTCTGAAGAATTGTGTTAAAGTGTATCAACACAGATAAAAAGGTGCAAATACTTGTTTTAAGCTTTTCTTCACCCTGAAAGAAAGAATATATCAGCACTTTTTATATTCACTGCTTAGAACAAGTTCTTGCAATAACGCAGTTTATAAAGGTTCCTAATAAATAACCTCTTCACCTGTACTTTTTGTATATTATCCAGTTAGCCCTCTTTCCTCGTTCATTGTAATTTCCTTTCTCAGTTACTTGTAAACTGACATGATGTGTCCTACGAATGCCGGTATAAAAAAGTGTTAAATAAATAAAATAAAAATAAAAATACAAATTTATAGTTATGTTGGTTGATGTTGTGTTGCTCTTTTGTTTGACTCTGAAAGGTCTATATTCAGTCAATGGCCAGAGATCAAGGCTAGCCAGATAAAGTTCTCTGACTAACTTTGGTGGTATATTCAAGTGAAGCCGCACTATTGAATACAGTCTGCTATCGTAAAGATAGCCAACTAAACTTAGCCTGCTAATTTCAGGACAGGTCCTTGAGCCAACCAGACTTACCTAGCTGGCCAAGTCATCCAGCTAACTCTGAATATCAGAATTAGCCGGTTAACTTAGCTGGCTAACAACTCCCTCCAGTTATGTCCCAGAATACCCTTAATATAGCAGCTAAATTTGACCCAGCAGTGTGAACAACTAAATTTATTTCTTCATGTATTTATTTATGAACTTTTAATATACCGACATTCATAGAACACATCATGCCGGTTTACAATTAACTCAAAGAAAGGAAAATTACATTGAACGAGGAGTGGGGAGAGAGGAGCAGGCAAGAAAAAGGGGAGGAGAGGATGGGTCTGGAGCGAGGAAACTGCAAGATAGATAAGGAACGAAGTTTAGGACAGCGCGGAAAGTAACCATAATAACTATAGAACTTATTAACATCACAGAATAAACTTACTAAAATCACAAAATAAGAGGAGTATATAATATGACTGAGTTAGTCATACATAGATAAAGTGCAAAGGCGAGTTCTGAAGGGAAGGTACTGTCTGGGATTGACGAGCATCTGGGTAGACTTGTGGAAAACCAATATTGAGTGCTGAGGAATTACCCTGAATTTACAAACTGGGAGAAGGATCTAGATTTATGGTTTATTCAGGCCTGTGACATTATATTGGGATTTTCTCCATAGGTGCATGTTACATTCCAGGTTTTCCTGTTGTATTCTAAAAAGCAGTTAAAAAGTTTGTAGAAGCATAACTTCATGCATCCTCAAAATGTAAAAGAAAAAACGACCATCAAATGTAGATGTTAAGTTCCTTAAGCTAAGCCAGCGTTTTCAAACTTAAAAAAGCAATGAAAACTAGTTTAAACTACTAATAATGAATAAACCATTTAATAATGAAGTTGTAACCAAAAGTACATACATTTTCTGTTAAAGTAGCCTTGACTCTCTTAATACTTAGGGGTAGATTTTTTAAAAGTGCGCACGGGCGTACATGTGCGCACGCGCAAGTTATAAAATCAGGGGGTGGCGCACGCAAGGGGGTGCACAATTGTGCACCCCCTTGCGTGCGCTGATCCATGCTGCCGTCCCCCGTTCCCTCCCCCCTAACCTGACCTTCCCACCCCTCCCCCTAGCCCTACATTAACCCCCCCCTCCAAATTTTTATTTTACCTTTTGCGCCTGCCGGCACGCAATCCTTCAACACAGCAGCAATGGCCGCTGTGTCGGAGGCCTCTTGCCCTGCCCCCGGACTGCCCCTTTAGTAAAGCCCTGGGACTTACACGCGTCCCGGGGCTTTATGCGCGTCGTCAGACCTTTTTAAAATAGGCCTGGCGCGCGTAACCTTTTTAAAAATCTGGCCCACAATGTGTAATTTATTTATTTATTTGTCTATTAGCTTTTATATATCGACATTCGTGGTACATCATGCCGGTTTACAATATAACTGAAGGAGGAAAATACAAAAAATGAGGGTGGGGGAGGGGTACAGCTAGGAAGAGAGAAGGGGCGAGACAAGAGAGGGAAAAAGAGGAAGAGGAGAATAGGAACAGTACCTGATGGAAAAACAACCAAAGAAGATAATATGTAACACTGCAAATTATACACTCAAAAAGGGACTGTGTATAACATTATACACTATATATAAATTATACACGCCAAAAAGCACTATATAAAACAATATACATTATCTTTAACTAGTACATACAGAAGACACTATATATGACATTATAAATTATACATTCAGAAAAGCAATTATATATAGTCTAGCAGGGGTTGCTATTGGGAAGGTAGGGTTTAAGGACAGGGGAAAGGGGTATATAACAGGTATAAAAGGGGGTAAAATAAGGAGGTGCAGAGATATGAGAGACAAATCGGAGTACAATTAAAGGAATAAAGGGAAGGCTATAAGTACGGGAATGACAGGGCTCTTTCTCTGAAGGAGTAGAGGGAGCAGGGGGACTACGTAGGATCCGAGTCAGGGTAGGCCATTTTAAAGAGCCATGTTTTAACCCCCGTTTTGAATTTCCGAATGCATGGTTCTAGTCGGAGCTCAAGTGGCATAGTGTTCCAGAGGGAGGGGCCTGCAATGGATAGGGCTCTTTCTCTGATGGAAGTGTGGTGAGCACATTTAAGGGAAGGGGAGTGGAGGGTTCCTGAGAGTGCGGTTCTAGTAGGATGATTGGAGGAGCGGAATCAAAGAGCATCCTCAAGCCAGGAGTGATTGTGGTTTTGCAGGGAGTTGTGAATAATGGTGAGGGTTTTGTATCTGATGCGGGAGGAGATGGGAAGCCAATGGAGTTCCTTAAGAATAGGGGTGATGTGGTCGGCTTTATGTGTATTTGTAAGGATATTTGTCATAGCATTCTGTAACATTTGCAGGGTTCTAATAGTAGAGTAGGGGATGCCTAGAAGTAAGGAATTGCAGTAATCCATTTTTGATAGCACTGTCGCTTGCAGGACTGTGCGGAAGTCTTGCGAGTGGAGCAGAGGTTTAAGTTTTTTTTTGAGGATGTAGAACTTGAAAAATCCTCCCTTTATGATTGTGTTAATGTGGTTTTTGAAGTTTAGTTGGTGGTCTGGGGAGACACCGAGGTCTCGCACGAAGAAGGGAAGAACATTTGAGGGGAGGGTGAGGTCATGAGCAGAGGGTGGCGTCCGGTCAGGGTGATTTGAAATGATGAGGAATTCAGTTTTGGAGGAGTTTAAAGCAAGGTGGAGGTTAGAGAGTAGGGTGTTAATGGAGGTGAGGCATGTTTCCCAAAACTTAACAGATTTGTTGAGGGATTCTTGAATAGGGACGAGGATTTGGACGTCATCTGCATATAAGAAAAACTTAAGACCAAGGTCGGAGAGGAGGTGGCAGAGCGGTAACAGGTAAATATTAAAGAGCGTGTAATACCAGACTTGAACTTTTTAGTAAAATTACTTACAATATTTTTGTTAGTTTAACAGTCAAAGCAATATTTGTTTGGCCGAAAGTTGTGTGCTGATGAACATTTACCTTGTTTGAGGAAGCCTGAGAGGGCTTTTCCTCATTTGCTTAGCCTCTCTAATTTTGTTTCTTTACCATGCTTTCTTTTGCTTGTGACTAGATTATCCTGCAACCTTTGACTAGTAAAATCTTAAAAATAGAGTTTCCACTCTTGCATTCTGGTAGACTGTATTAGCAACTCTTTTTAAAACAGAGAGAAGAAAGCTTTAAAAGTGATTTACAAAGTGTAAAAGCTGATTAACGCTGGTAAGGTGCTTTTAATCTTTGTAAGTCACTTGTAAAATTGTCCTGTTTTGAGCGCAGGTTTTCCAGTGGTGTGATTAAATTGAGTGGGGAAATTAGGCTCATAGATTGCATTTTCAACTATACATGCATTATTTTCTATTTTTTTTTTTAAAGTACTCTCAGAAACAGCAGGTGGCAATATCTGCAGATTCTTTCTACCTACAGCAAATTTCAAAGTGAATATATGAGCATACATTCACGTTAAAAATTGGTATAAAGTCTGTGGGTTAAAAGTACCCATGAATTTTTGTTCCAGTGTGGACAATTTGAAAATTGCCCCATCCACCTATGAGAGTTCCAGGCAGATATAAAACGTAAAAAAACCCAACCCCAAAACATAATAAAAACATACAGAGGTCCATATTCAGAAGCATTTCAGAGTCACTCATGTCCAATGTTGTATTATTGTTTGTCTAATGTGAATTATTATGAATGTATTTTTGTACCCTGCCCTGAACCAAGGAAGGGTGGGTAAGAAATGTTTTGAAATAAATAAATAAAGCAGCTCCCCCAGACTGGCAAGGAGTTAGCTCTGGGGTATGACAGCAAAGCACAGTGGCAAAGGAAACTGAGGTGTAAGGTCTGGACATGGAAGCAAAGCTGAGTGGCACAAAGACCCCCACCCGAGGTGCAGGGTGGTATTTAGATTTTCTTGTAGAACGAGTTTGCCAAAGATAAAAGATTCTTCTCACAATTAGTACATCACAATGGATTCTCTAATGACTGAGGGTGGTTTTCCAGGAAAGTAGTAAGGGCTGCTTTATTTAGACACCACTGCCCATATCACTTTGCTGCCCTCAGCCCGTTCCATTTCTGATTTTCTGGTTTAGCATGAAATCTCTGGCACTACGTTCACATTCAGAACAGTGAAATAGTTATGCTTGAGTATCTTTTGTCTTGTGCCAGTTTCTTCTCCTTCACAATGAGGGCTTCTTTGGGCAAAAAAAAAAAAAAAAATCAGTATAACAATAGCATAACAATATACCAAACCAAGAAATTCCTCTTCAGTTTCAGTGCAGGACTACTTTTTAGGTTTTTCCTGGCAGTGGCAGCACCAACCTGCTCAATTTTGGACACATTGTCCAAAATTTACTTCATCTGCTCTGACTTTCCCTGATCCTTACAAGATTGTTTTTGTCACCAGGGATGTGAAGATTACAACAAAAATTTAAGCCTGGATTTTAAAAGGGCTACACGTGTAAATTTCGGAGTTTACGTACGTGGCTGGGCCTTGATTGCCGTGTGCATTTTACAATGGGCTCGGCTACATGCACAAACCCTGGTATGTGCAGAAGTGCCAGCCGAGGGAAAAAAGGCAGTCCTGTTGTGTGGTCTGGGCGGGCCGGACCAGCACCATTAGCCGCTGTCCCAGGGAAGCGTGAGTTAGTAGCCGGCTGGCGCTTGCAGATGACTTCTGCTCTGGAGGAGCAGTAAGTATTAAAATAAAAAAATTATGGATAGTTAGGGTAGGCTTAGGGGCGGGGAGGAGAGGGGAAGAGGGAGGAAGGATAGAGTTAGGTGTAGGAAAGTACCCTCCCTGTCCGCTCCTTAATTGGAGCGGACTGGGAGGGAATTTGGGGGAGGGCCAATTGTATTACTATGAGTTGCTTTGTAAAATTCCCCCCTCCCCCCACATGGGCAAGTCGCGGGACGCCCACATGGATTTTAAAATCCAGTGCGCATGTATGCGCAGCCATCGGAATTTATAACATGCGCACGCCGGCGCACACGTTATAAAATTGGCGCGTCCCCTTAATATTTTGCAGTGGTATTGTAGTGCCCACTGCCCAAACTGTCTGCATTATTTCTCTGACACAGACAGGTTTCACAGTACAACCTGTTATGCTGCACACTCTGCCCTGCCCTCACTGCTCATTTATGCCCCATACTGCCTACTGCCAGGCAAACAGAGAACAAATGAGTAATCTCAAGTGTACCTAAGGCTTCAATCACCAGAAAGGAAAAACAGAACAGCAACTGAAAGCGAAGCAACACAAATCTGCGATGAGACACAGATATTGTGATGCAATGCTGTCTCACTGCTTTGCTTTTCTCTCTTGTGTGACGGGCTGATAATGGACTGACACAATGAGACTATATAATATGCGAAACCTTACCAAGAACTCAGACAGAGCGCAGAGCTATGCTTTCACACAGACAATGTCTTGAGAAGCACTGCAGAGCAAATCTCTGACACCCGTAGTCTTCAAGAACAGTGTCACTGTATCCAGCTTGCAGCAAAAGTCAGAGTAGCAAAATGCTTTGCTGTAATATGTCATTCCTCTCATTCCCTTCACAGCATACCCATCCTCCCCTTCTGTGCTGACTGCCTGCTCTACACTGTATCAATTTCTAATTGTACCCATTACCTGTTGCTCTCCCTATGATTTCTGAGTCCATTAACTATAATGGCTTACAGATATCTTTATATTTCAAATGAATGAAACGAATAGGATTTAATTTGTGGGGCCACTTAAATTCATTTTGGGGTCCCATTAAAGAAACAAATTGGCCCCTATTTGTTCCACTTTTCTATTTAATTTTCAAGTAATGCACATCCCTACTGATAGTCCCACAGGGCCAACAGGAAGAGAGAGAGTCCAGGGTAGGGCCAAGGTCAAGGCAGGCAGTGGTCAGGCGATTACCAGAGTTAGGCCAATGGTCAGGGCAGGCAGTGAGCAGAGCATAGTTGAGGGTCGTAGCAGAGGTCAGTGACAGGCAGGAGAGAAGTCCAGGTCCATGGCATAGGTCAATACCAAGGCAGGAAAATATAGGCTAAGATGAGGCTAGGCAAGAAGCAAGGAGGATGGGGTAAGGCTGGGCAGGCAGAATGAGGCAAGGCAAGAGGGGACAAGACAAAGTAAGGCAGCCTCAGAAACACTGGAGCAACACCCATGCTAGGACAGCAGGAGAACCTGTTGCTGAGGTGAGGGGTAAAGGGCTAAGTTGGTTTAAATAGAACAAGGAGGCTGATGTCATCTGAGCACACTGCATCCTGTTTCCCGCTGTGGGGCCTATATTACCTTAAGAAGACGTTAGTTTTGATTTTGACAGTTAATTTGTTCCCATGTAATACTTAATTATTAATATTCAATAGTTTCATAGTTAATGAAGTCAGCATATTCTGTAAAGTCTTTTCGGTTAATTGTTTTTACTGTGTTAAACTGTTATATGTAAAGCTGGTTGCTAAATTACTGTTTCACTGTAAACCGAGGTGATGTATTCCTTTACGTACCTCGGTATAAAAGAACCTATAAATAAATAAATAAATAAATAAATAAATAAATAAAATTATGCATGCACATGTGTGCGCACACAAGGGAGGCAGCAGCAACATAGCGATGGCGGCATAAGAGCTGTGAGGCATGTCAGCATCTTGGGGAGAGTGTGACTGGCCAAATCAGAGGGACAGGGGTTAACTAGTTTCCCGTGTTCTGCTACTGGTCTACAGCCAAATTATCTTGGGATGAGATACCTGAATGGCTAAAGCTCTTAACTTGAAAACTGTATCTAGTTAACATCACATTAAATTACATAACACGTTGCAGTTTCTTTACAATGGTACAAATCTGTTACAGAAAGTGAACATTCGAATATACTCACATAGCAGAAACAGTCCCAGAATTTATTAAGGAACTGAGGATATCTATGTAAGATTAATATAATGATCCATTCTATTGCATATTTCACAGAGGCTTGATTGTTGCTAAGTCCAGCCTGAAAAATCCTGTCAAGAATTCCATTCAAAAAATTCTGCACGAAAGAATAAAATTAAGAAAAATGTTAAAAATTCCATCCCACAGGTCAACAAAAACATAATGAAGGTTTTATTATACAAACATTTAAGTTATTTGAAAAAGGAAAAATGTGATGAGTTGATGCTCATTGCATTTACACGGATTATATACAGATATTTCTACATTCCATAATGCCAGTGGTCTCATGGTGGAGTAAAGAAGAAAGACTTTCCATCAGGTCACTGGTCATACTTTTCCCTAATCTTGTCTATTTAAATTAATTCTTTATTCAAAAGTTACTAATATAACCATAACACTTTTATACAGCCTTCCTGCAGATTCAACGTCTTGTTTCCATCTACAGTTGTATGCAAAAGTTTAGGCATCCCTGGCCAAAATGTACGGTATGTTCAGTCTCTAAGGGGCGGATTTTCAGAGCCCTGCTCGCCTAAATCCGCCCGGTTTTGGGCGGATTTAGGCGAGCAGGGCCCTGCGCGCCGGTGAGCCTATTTTACATAGGCTACCGGCGCGCGCAGAGCCCCGGGACTCGCGTAAGTCCCGGGGTTCTCCGAGGGGGGCGTGTCGGGGGCGGGCCCAGTCGTCGCAGCGTTTTGGGGGCGGGTACGGGGGCGTGGCCGCGCCCTCCGTACCCACCCCCAGGTCGCGTCCCGGCGCGCAAGAGGCCCGCTGGCGCGCGGGGATTTACGCCTCCCTCTGGGAGGCGTAACCCACCCACCCGACAGGGCCGGGTGGGTGGGTTAGGTAGAGGAAGGGAGGGAAAGGTGAGGGGAGGGCGTTAGAGGATTCCCTCCGAGGCTGCTCCGAAATCGGAGCGGCCTCGGAGGGAACGGGGGTAGGCTGCGCGGCTCGGCACGCGCCGGCTATACAAAATCAATAGCCTTGCGTGCGCCGATCCAGGTTTTTAGCAGATACGCGCGGCTCCGCGCGTATCTACTAAAATCCAGCTTACTTTTGCTTGCGCCTGATGCGCCAGCAAAAGTAGGCCAATTCGCGCTATTTGAAAATCTACCCCTGAGTGAACAGAAACTGACACAACCTTTACACAGTACAAAGTTAAACATGACATCTTTCTGCAGTTTTTAATGAAAATAAACAGTGAAATATAGCATGTGCAAAAGTTTGGACACGCTTGCAACTGATTCTTTATTTTTTAAAACATTAAGGCCCGAAAAGTAGATTGACTCATTAGGCCTTCAGTTAGTCAGGTGAAGACAATTCCATAGTTGAAAAAAATACTCTTCTACCCTCTCAGGTTGTAATTGTTCTTCTGTCTATTTTCAACTGTGGTCTAAGCAGCTTTCTGAGCATTTGAAAATGAAGATACTACAGTAATTCACTCTTACAAAGCAGGGAAAGGCTATTAAAATAAAAATCTCTAAATGATTCCAGCTAGCAATTTCAACTGTGGACTTGTGGACATATACTCCAGTGAGAGCTAAACGTTTCAGAAGACGAGTAGCCATGAACTGTGTGCTCTGATTTGAAGATAAGATCGGTTTTTGGGCAGTTCTATCAGAATTTTTTCTTGATCTTTCAGATCTTGCTTTGATCTCAATAGTTCCATGTAACTTCTACTGTTACAATTAAAAGAAAAATAAGGGGCCATTTTCAAAAAACATTTACCTGAGCAAAAAGGCCATCCGAAACTTGTCTACCCTGTAGAAGAGCTCATAGGGATCAACAACATGCCTACTTGAACACATGGGAAAAGGTGGGCTCAGACAGGGTTAAATTAGGAGAGGCAACAATGCTATCAGGACAAAAGAGCTTGAGCCAGCCACAAATTGGTGACCATGAGAGAATGGAGTTTTGACTCTGAGCAACCCTGTGGATGTGCATTCATTGGGCCATTTTTTTTCATGGGTATGTGCGCACCTCACAAATGTATGGTACGTGCACAAGTTACATGCGTACCATACATTTATGAGGTACGCATGTACCCATGAAAAGAATGGCCCAACAAATGCACATCCCTACTATATAGAAAGGAAGAGAGCAAGCAGAAAAGGCTTGCTTATTCTTCAAAGCCCAAACCCACAACTATACCCCTGAGAATCCATATTGCTTATCAGAGATTTATAAGAGGTTGCAAGGAACAAGCAGGGCTCCTGGCAATTCAAGGGCTGAAGGCCAAGACAAGACAAGACAAACTGAGTTGAGCCATAAGGGCTCTGAGCAGACCTGTGAGTGCTGTGTTAATTATCTGCCAAGTCGTGAGGATCCGAGACAGATCTATGAAATCCCAGAAACCCTGCCTTGCATCTTGAAAGTGCCTTGTATTTGTGAAGCAATGAACCCAGATACTCTCTCTTGCTTTGTACCTGTAATGCCTTAAACCTAGAAACTATAGCTTGCCTTGTACCTCTGGTGCCTGTAAGGTGAAGTAATAAATTCTTGTGGTAACCATGTAACCTGATCTAGACTGGACTGAAATGAACTGTGAATTTTTCTTCATCTGTTTAAATTGATATTGAACCCGAATCCCTTTGTTAACCCTGAAGAGAAAGAAACTATAATCTGATACTTAGCCCAGCAAATGTAAGCCAGGATCTACTTTATTTTAGTATGCACCTCAACAGAAATCAAGTCCAGGAGTGGAGTGGATTATTTGCAGGTGGCTCCAATAACCCGAGAAAAGTGCAGAGTGTTGTGTTTTTTTCAGGGAAAAAATGTCTGCAGAAAAAGCAGGTGCACATATCTGCAGGCACATTTTCCCAAGGCAATTCCTAAAGGGAGAGTATGCATGTACTCACTGATGCAAAGTCAATTCGGAAAGGTACCACTGGACTTTGCAACAATGCACATAGTTTTGAAAACTGCTGAACAGCTCTTGGTAAGGTATGACTCCAGTTTAATCTCTATTTCAGTGAAATTGTTAAATTTTTGACAAATTCTATCTGGTCTTTTGTTGGATTTATGTTATTACAAGTGAATGTTTTATTCTTTTTGTGCATTGCTTAGGACGTGTTAAGCGATATATACATTTTAATAAATGAAAATGAAATAAAAATGGTGTGCCTGACATAGAAAACTTAATTATAAGAACATTGTATACTGAACTATTTTAATTGTCACAATAAGAGAGGATCCTCCTTAACCAGAGTGGAACCAGGCTGCTGGCACTAACCCTCAAAAATGAGATAGAGCAGCTTTTAAACTAGATAAAGGGGAAAGCCAACAGTCACTCAGAAGTGCATGGTTTGGAATGAGGTATCCTTGAAGGATACTAACAAATCAGGGAAATTAGGGCTTCCTGATAGAGAGGTTGCAATAAATGCTAAAGTAGCCCAGGTGCCTTTAAGTTAAGAGCAGGCAGATTCCAAATTACCCCTGTCAAGTGCTAAGCAGATTGTTAATGCAAACAGAGAGCACACTTTGAAATGTCCGTATTCAACTGCTAGAAGACTAAAAAATAAGATAGGAGAGTTAGAATGTATAGCACTGACTAAAGAGGTAGATATAATTGGCATCTCAGAGACCCAGTGAAAGGAGGATAACCAATCAGACAGCATGATACCAGGGTACAAATTATATCGCAATGATAGGATGGATCAAATTGGTGGATGGCTGGCACTATATGCTAAAGAGGGCATAGAATCGAACAGGATAAAAGGTCTGCAGGAAACAAAATGCATTGTAGAATCTTCTTGGAGAGAAATTCCATGTGAGAAGGGGAATGGAATAGCAGTACTACCCTCCACGTGGCCAGAATGAACAAAGCGATAATGAAATGTTAACAAAAATTAGGGAAGCTAATAAAATTAGCAACACAATAATAAATGGGTGATTTCAAGTACCCCAGTACTGACTGGGTAAATCAGGACATACTAAGGAGGTAAAGTTTCTAGATGAAATAAATGACTGTTTCATGGAGCAGTTGCTACAAGAACTGACATGAAGAGTAACTATTATACACTTAGGGGCAGATTTTTAGAGGAGCGCGCGGGGTACATTTGTGCGTGCTACCCGGCTGTCGCGCACATGTTATAAAATCCGGAGTCTGTGAGCGCAAGGGGGTGCACACTTGTGCACCTTGCGCACGGTGAATCCGAGAGGAGCACCGATGGCTTTCCCTGTTCCCTCCAAAGCCGCTCCGTAATCGGAGCGGCCTTGGAGGGAACTTTTTTTTTGGTCCCCACCATCTTTCCCTCCCTTCCCCTATCTAATCCACCCCCCAGCCCTAACTAAATGCCCCCCTACCTTTGTTTCTAAAATTATGCCTGCCCAAGGCAGCTACAGTATCTGAAGATTGGAAAGGAGGCAAACATAACTTCCATTTTCAAAAAGGATTTCAGAGGTGATCTGGAAAATTGGGCATCCAAATGGCAGATGAAATTTAATGTGCATAAGTGCAAGGTGATGCATATAGGGAAAAATAACCCATGCTATAGTTACACAATGTTGGGTTCCATATTAGGTGCTACAATCCAAGAAAGAGATCTAGGCATCATAGTGGTAACCCATTGAAATCATCGGTTCAGTGTGCTGCGGCAGTCAAAAAAGCAAACAGAATGTTGGGAATTATTAGAAAGGGAATGGTGAATAAAACGGAAAATGTCATAATGCCTCTGTATCGCTCCATGGTGAGACCGCACCTTGAATACTGTGTACAATTCTGGTCGCCGCATCTCAAAAAAGATATAATTGCGATGGAGAAGGGACAGAGAAGGGCTACCAAAATGATAAGGGGAATGGAACAGCTCCCCTATGAGGAAAGACTAAAGAGGTTAGGACTTTTCAGCTTGGAGAAGAGACGGCTGAGGGGGGATATGATAGAGATGTTTAAAATGAATAGAGGTCTAGAACGGGTAGACGTGAATCGGTTATTTACTCTTTCGGATAGTAGAAAGACTAGGGGGCACTCCATGAAGTTAGCATTGGGCACATTTAAAACTAATCGGAGAAAGTTCTTTTTTACTCAATGCACAATTAAACTCTGGAATTTGTTGCAGAGGATGTGGTTAGTGCTGTTAGTATAGCGGTGTTTAAAAAAGGATTGGATAAGTTCTTGGAGGAGAAGTCCATTACCTGCTATTAAGCTCACTTAAGAATAGCCACTGCCATTAGCAATGGTAACATGGACTAGACTTAGTTTTTGGGTACTTGCCAGGTTCTTATGGCTTGGATTGGCCACTGATGGAAACAGGATGCTGGGCTTGATGGACCCTTGGTCTGACCCAGTATGGCATTTTCTTATGTTCTTATAACAGATCAGTGAGCCAGACAACAGTGCTGGGAAAAATGGTTGAAACTATTATAAAGAATAAAATTACTGAACATATAGTTTAATGGGACAAAACCAAAATGGATTTGGTCAAGGGAAGTCTTGTCTCACCAGTCTGCTACATTTTTTTTTGAAAGCATGAACATGTGAATAAAGATGAACCAGTTGACAGTGTATCTAGATTTTCAGAAATATTTTGACAAAGTACCTTATGAGAGACTCTTGAGGAAATTAAAAAGCCATGGGATAGGAGGCAATGCTCTATTGTAGACTGAGAACTGGTTATAAAATCGAAAACAGAGAATAGAGGTAAACTGTCAATTTTCTTAAAGTAGAAAGGTGAATAGTGGTGTGCTCCAGTGTGACCTGTACTAGGACCACAGCATTTTATTTATTTATTCTATGCTTTTTATTTAGACCAGTTTTACACACACTCGCTAATAGAAATGTTGCAATTTCACAGAAAAACCTTATCACTGATATATATGGAAAAATAATTCATAAGAAATCATAGCCTTTAGCCCAAAAATTCAAACAAGAATAAAGGAGGAAGAAAAAAAATGACAAAAAAGAAACCAAAAGATATGAAAAAGAAAAGGAATGGCACTAGCAGAAGATCAGGAACCAATTCAATATCTCAATTAACCCCCATTATCATTATCTCCCCCAGCTACAGCAGGACCACTCAACTTCTTTAAATATAAAAAAGCTCTCAATTGCTCTGGTGTTAAAAACGATTAACTTGGGCATATGTCACAAGGCATTTACACAGGCAGTGCAAGAAAAAAGTGGCACCAAGATCTTCAGTCTCCTGGTGCATAGCCGAATAAGGATTTTTTTTCTTCTCCTGGGTTAATCTAATAATATCTAGAACACCTCATGAACTCCTCAGTAACCTTTTAAAAATATGTATGAAAAATCAAGTCTAAATCTTCTTTAAATACAAGAGATGCCAATAATTTAGCTCTATCAGATTCTACAGCACCAGTTCTTCCCAAAACGTCCCCTGAGTTCCGACCATCAAACAAAGCTGAAGGCAATCTTCTCTTTACAGGTAAATAATATACTTTATTCAATGGCGGGACAGCCAGAATCTCAGTGCAGGCGTAACTCGTGCGCGCCGGTGGCCCGCTGGCACGCAATCACCCGACCTGAGGGCTGGTCCAGAGGCCTTGGCCACGCCCCCGGGACTTGTGCACGCTGCCGAGCCTATGCAAAATAGGCTCAGCGCGCGCAGGGTTTTTTTTTGTTTTTTTTTTTTAAGGGTTACGCGCATAACTTATGCACGTAACCCTTTTAAAATCCGCCCCTTTCACGCACAGAGCCGTGCTGCCTTCCCCCTTTCCCTCCCAGGCCGCTCCAAAATCAGAGCGGCCTGTGAGGGAAATTCTCTTTCCCCTAGCCTGACCTTCCCACCCCTTCTCCTAACCTTCCCCCCCCCCCCCCCCCCAGCCCTACTCTAAACCCCCCGGACCTTTGTCTTACCTTTTGCACCTGCCTCTGGGCAGGCGCAAGTTGCGCACGCTGGCAGCCTACCGGCACGCGATCCTCCGACACAGCAGCAATGGCTGCTCTGTCGGAGGCCTCTGGCCCCGCCCCCACCCCACGACTTACACGCGTCACCGGGCCTTTTTAAAATAGGCCCAGCACGCATAGGGCTTTTAAAATCCGGCCCTAAATGTCTATGAATCAGGATGTCATCCTGAACCAGGGAGACATTAATCACTTTAACCTCTATCTCACATCTCCAATATTCTCTTATTAGACTCCAGAAAATCTACTTCTTGCTTTTTAGCCAACATTTTTACTGATTCTTCCAAAGAAGTTATATCCTTTGAAGTAGCAGAAACTGAAGAATCCAGCTGGATCAAAAGAGCCCAGATAGTGTCCAATATTTCAACAAAGAGTTTAAGTAAAAGGGATAGGGCCAATCGATCTATAATCACCAAGAGGATCAAAGAACAGTAGACAATAACTTCTGTTGAATCATGACGACCCCGAATTGATTCCAAGACAGAGTTCACGCCTCAGGAAACCCCAGCAGCCACATAATCTCCTGCTTCTGCAGCAGCTTCTTCATGTCTCACAACTTGCATTGGAACATTATCAAGCAGTGACAAGTCTTCTCCAGTACCGGGATGATACAAAATTATTCAAAGTTGTTAAATTATAAGAGGTTTGTACAAAATTGCAAAGGTACCTGTGAGACTGGGCATCCAGATGACATTTAAGACTAGATTCATCAAACTATCGCATGTGATAGGAAGAGGGGTGTGTTTTATGGTAATAGCCTATTTATCACAATGTGCGCTATCTTAGCGCTTCACATAGGTATTACCACAGAGTGCAATAACTTTTTCGCACTTTGCGATAATACCACAATTATTGCAGTTCCTACCTACAATCATGGGGGAGGGAGAGAGAGAGAGAGAGAGAGAGAGAGACTAAAAAGGCCATAATGCGAGTTGGTAATTAACCCCCCTTAATGTGGACAAGTGCAAAATGATGCATGTAGGAAAGGGCAACCCAAATTATAGTTACACAATGCAAGGTACCACAATGGAGTTACCACCCAGGAAAAGGATCTAGATGTCATTGTGGATAATATGTTAAAATCCTCTGTTCAGAGTGCAAAGGTTGCCATGAAAGCAAACAGAATGCTAGGAATTATGAAACAAATGGAGAACAAAACAAATAACATCATAATCCCTCTGTATTAGTTCATGATGAGACTGTACCTTGAATACTGTATGCAATTTTGGTCACTGCATCTCCAAAAAGATATAGCAGGATTAGAAAAAGTTCAGAGAAGGGTGACCAAAATGATAAAGGTGATGGAAAGATTCCTCTATGAGGAAAGGCTAAAGAGATTAGGGCTTTTCAGTTTGGAGAAGAGACTGCTGAGGGGTGATAAGATAGAGGTCTATAAAATGAGTAGAGTGAATCAGTTTATTCTTTCAAAACGTACAAAACTAGGGAACAAGCAATGAAGTTACTAGATAATACATTTAAGACAAATAGGAGAAAATAATTTTTTGCCAATGCATAATTAAACTGTTAGTATAGCTGGATAAAAGGTTTGGACAAGTTTCTGGAAGAAAAGTCCATAAACTATTAATGTGGACTTGTGGATATCCACTTCTTATCTTTGGGATAAGCAGCATGGTATCTATTTATATTTTGGGATCCTACCAGGTATCTGAGACTTGGATTGCCCACTGCTGGAAACAGGATACTGGGCTTGATGAACCTTTGGTCTGACCCAGTATTGCAAATGCCATATTCTTATGTTTACGTTATATTGGATGATTGCACTTTTCTTTTGTAGGCCAATTACAGAAAAGTTGTTCACTCAAGTTTGTGTTACTCATATTGTGCAAAAGTTAAAATTCTACTGAAAAAAAAATATACTGTACCTCATCCAGTTTTGGAAAGAGCACCAACAGTATCTGCCACAACCTGTTTTTGATCCTGTGCTGCAAAGAATTCCCATAGTAGCGCATTTTAGATCTGGATACTAGGTCATCCTGAAAAAACATTCAAGTTAAAAAAAATTTCAAAACACGCATAGTAAATAGAATTTGTGCAGAATTTGATAGAATACTAAATCTTCGGATTGAAATGATACGTGAATAGACTGTTGTTTTACTTGGCACATCCAAACATTACTAAGCCAATTCAAGAATTACTTCCTTAAAAAAAACTGTCAACTTTTGTATTAACTGCTCTCAAAAACGTTCGGCTCTAACTAAAGCATCTATTGTTTCAACCTTTAATTCGGAACTACTTCATCTGTGTATCTGAATGTGCACCAAAAGTAACAATGCTGCTGTAAGAATTGACATAAAAATGATTTATGAAATGTATACACTCCCTTCAGTGTTGTTCAAATGTATTTTTTCACAAAGAGAAATGAAGAGATGCTGGTCTTCTGAGGAATGGTAGTTTGCTGCTGCAATCTGTATCTTAACCATAGTGACATTCATTTCTCTATAGGTTTCTTTTAATACAAACCTAACAATAAACAGAAAATGTCTGCAAGGGCTCTGCAAACTCAGATAGTACAAATGACTGCATATTTCTAGCTTTCAAAAAGGGAGGGCGATTTCAATTTGTAATGGATACACTGATCTGAATTTGGGGAGATAGAAACAATCATCCCTGGGCTCACCTGCTGGCTCAGTGGAAGTATTGTGCACTGCTTGGAGGAGGGCCCCACATTCTCCAGTCTCCAGGTTGGCCAGGACTGGGGACCCAGTCAGCATGCAATGGCGACACCTAGTGGTGGGATTTAAAGCCCATCATTGCAGGGCCTCCAGCCGAGGACAGTCGCTGCAATGGCAGGGCTAAGTGAGTGAGGAGGTGATAGAAAGTAGGAGAAAACTATCCCTGGCTAGGTGCCAATGAAGTTTTATGGTGCCAGATCACAGCTCTAAGTCTGACTGAGCAAAGGAGTAGGAGGGAACTGCTGAGTCAAAAAAAATACCTTCTATAACCAACTGCTTTTCTAAAATTATTATCCCATCGTTTGAGGATTTGATTGTGTGTTTTACAAAACATTAATTTTTCATAGTAGCCATATTGATCCTGGAGACGAATGAAATCTTTGTAGGCTTGCAATACCTTTCACTGGACCAATAATAATAATAATAATAATAATAACAAAAAGACACTGCAGTACCAGATATTATTATGGCAACATGTCTGTCAGGTAGTCATTGCTAT
The DNA here is from genome assembly GCF_901001135.1 of Rhinatrema bivittatum. NCBI lineage: Eukaryota > Metazoa > Chordata > Amphibia > Gymnophiona > Rhinatrematidae > Rhinatrema > Rhinatrema bivittatum. Next base: position 158,504,102 of record NC_042617.1, read on the forward strand.
ACAAGAATAATTTTGTATAACTAAGTCAAAACTAATACTACAAAATGATTCAATAACAGTTTTTCCAAAGCTCTGCTTCTGGCATGATTTTCTCCTCCACCTCTTTTCAGTCTCCTCTGTCTATTTCATTTTCTTTTCCAGTGGGATAATTCTCAAGCAGACTTGTGTGACTAAGTTCGCTTTGAAAACTGGAGCAGCTTAGATGCGTTTTTGCTGCCCAATTAAGGTGGGTTATTTGAAAATCACTTCCAAAATGTAATTTTGAAAGCCATTTCCACGCTTTACTCACAAAAATGGGCTTTTGGAAATATGCCCTCCCTATGTGCAGATAACTTACACACATAGTGCCACTACACAAGTAACTTTACCCGCTGTGAAGAGAGGCTTCCTGGAGGCAGGGCTGGGGAGAGGCTTGCATTCGTAATGCACTAACGAGAGCAGTTAGAAAATTATCACCAACACACTTACAGAATACACAGTACCTCGACAAGTGGAGTAAAATATATTAGAAATATATAAAATAACAGGGACCTTACTTTATCTAGCAGCTTGATTACAAGATCCTCAATGAACATCTTGTGTGATGTGTTCGATCCATCCAACAAGCAAAGGAATTTCACAGCACAAATTCTCACGTAATGGTCATCCCTATTTGTGCTAGATTTTATTTTTTTTATGGAAAAGGAAAACAAAATGAAAATGTACATAGTTCAATACTACTACATATTTTAAATGATAAACTGGCCATGACATTAAATTCAATTTTTGAAACACCCTCCCCTCAAACAAAACCCCCCCATCACACTTCATTCCCTCAGTGCAAAAAGTTCAAATGGTCATAAAAATTCCTTGTATTCATGAAGACAGTTATTTCATGTGTTTGTCATTAAAGGCCTCTGCAATAAACTTTAATGCATAAGTTAAGACCCATTTGTGCATAGTAAAAATAGCATGCTAACTAATAAGGCATTATCGTGCACCTTAAAATGCTCCAGAAAAACATTAGCATGAACATGCTAAAATTAGAGTGTCTATGCATGCAAATGAAGGACCATGTGCAAAAAAGACTTTAGCATGTGCAAGGTAAACAGCATTGTAATCTCTTCCTCTACACTATTTATTGTGGTCTGCATTTATTTATTGTAACTATCAAGCTAATTGACTTTTTATGTTATTGCAATTTTGTTTTATGTTTTAATGTTTTATTCGTTTTATGTCTTTATGTTTTTATGCTTTTACTATGTATGTGTTATGTATATCGCCTAGTATTTTCTCAGGCGATAAAGACATTTTAATAAAGAAAGACAAGTGCTCATTAAGGGCACACTATTTAATAAGTGCCTTGGACTGGGTGATAACTTCAAGATATCGAGAGAGCTCAGATAATTGCATACAAGGGGCTAAAAATGTACACCAGGTATAGAAATAAATTGTATCCATAGGCCCTTGAGGATAAATACATTTATCCACTCTTCTTTGACAAACCAAAACACAGCTGACACTTCTCAAGAATTTTTACACATATTCACACCATGAATATGTCTTCTCAAACAAAATGTTTCATGTTACAGAGCTTCTTCAAGCATTGCTCTATACCTCACAATGTATAAAGCACAGAAGGTTTCATAGTGATATGTAAATAACAGTCTCCAAAGTATTTGCCTGCTGCCCTTGCCATGATTAGTCTGGTCAATAAGCACTGCAGGCATTTAGAACATAAGAACATTAAGTTTTGCCAGCTGGATCAGACCAAGGGTCCATCAAACCCAGAATCTGATTTCCAACAGTGGCCAACCCAGGTCTCAAGTACTTGGCAGGATTCCTAAGTTTAATAGATTCCATGCTGTTTATTTCAGGGACAAGCAGTGGATTTCTCCACGTCCACCTTAATGTTTATGGACTTTTCTTCCAGAAACTTGTCCAAACCTTTTTTTAAACCCAGTTACACTAACATCTTTTATCACATCCTCCGGAGGCGAAGTCCAGAGTTTAATTATGCATTGAGTAAAAACGTTTTTTCTTCTATTTGTCTTAAATGTGTCATCTATTAACTTCATTACAAATCCCCTAGTCTTTCTACTTTTGGAAAGTGTAAACAACCAATTTGCATTTACATGTTCCAATCCACTCATTTTATAGATCACTAGCACATCTCCCCTCAATCAGCTCTTCTCAAAACTGAAGAGCCCTAACCTCTTTGGCCTTTCACAGGAGTATGGTTCCATTTCCTTTATTATTTTGGACACCCCTTTTCTGTACCTTTTGTAATTCTGTTTTTTTTTTTGTTTTTTTTTTTTTTTTAGATGTGCTGGCCAGAACTGACCATGAACAGTTTTTGTGGGGGCCCAGCAGCACTCAACTCCCTGGCTTGTTACAAAGGAGGGGAGGAGGGAGGTCAACTGACTAGCCAGTGGGCCCTCTAATCCTCCCTTCCCCCAGTATAAAAAAAAAAAAAAGGTTCACAGGACACCAGCAGGCAGGGAAGATATGAAGGTAAGAGAGAATGACAGAGAGAAGGTGATAGGAGAGATACACAAATATACATTTGAGCACTTAAAAACATAAATCCACTTTTATTTATACAAGGCAATAGGATACCAGAGGTCAAGGGTCATTGCTGTTTTTGACAGGGTTAGTGTGGCTAAACACCACTGCAGGTGTGCAGAGGTTTGATCATGAACAGTAGTCTGTCCTTCTGAAGCATCTATGAGCTCACCAATTGTTTTGGTTTGAGTGCATAGCTCATTCATGTGAGCTTTGAGGTACTAGCAGACTGTGTGGTCCAACAATTGCACTGGCTTCACAATATGATAATGGAGGAAAATGGTCAGATGCCATGTTCCTTTTGAGACAAGGTGGCAAGATTTTTCCCAGTGTTGCCACCTTCCATCACCACTCTTTGAAGATCCTTACTGACACAAAAAATAATAGTTCTTTTATTAGTAATCTGTTAATTATAATTTAAAATGGCACATTTCCTATAGACTGGAGTGTGGCCAATTTTACACCAATATTTAAAAAGGGTTCCAGGGATGATCCCAGAAAATATAATAACTGGGGATCCTGACATTGCTGGTAGAATGGTAGAAGCTATTCTTCAAAACAAAATTATAGACTGATATGACTTAATGGGGAACAATCAACATGGTTTCCCTGTACGTACCTGGATCAGTCCAGACCCTGGGTTATGTCACCAATCCAGCAGAGGGAGGCAGAGAAACGTTCTACAGACTCTGATGTATACTCTGGAGCACCACCTGCAGTCCATCAGTATTTCTCTGTCTCCCAGCAGAGGTGGATGTCCCTAACCCCTGCAGTCTGTGGTAGTTTGTTATTTTTTAGACAGGTAGTTTAGGAGTTAATTTTTTTTGTAGACTTTCTTTTTCTCTTGAAGAGAGGCTGTTCCTTTCATTTAAGTTATTTAAAAAAAAAAAAAAGGTTTATTTTCTTCTCAGCCATTCTCACTGCCTCCCGGGAGGTTGCCAAGTCCTGGGAGGCCTATCCCTCCTGGTTTTGAGGCTGCCGGAGTTGGGGAGGTTTTGAACCCAGCAACCACTCCTGGCAAGGGTGATACCGGGGGGCCAGGCTCACTCACCCTACTTGGAGCAGCTCCTGGGGTCCTGTTCGTCAGGTAAAAAAATAAATAAATTATTCTTGACAGCTGAATCATGGGTTATTTACCTTTGGTGCTCGGTGGGGCTGTGCCTTTGTTTTTTTTGCCGGAACTTCTATTAATTTCTTTTATTTTTATAGTTTGTTTCATTTCACGCTGGTTTTTTCATTGTAATGCTGCGAGGCGCGGCCTGCCGCACTTGTGGAGACGCACACATGCGTCTCTCCAGGGAGAGTCTCTGTTCATCCTGCCTCCCCAGGGGGGGAGGCTCGTCAAGTTTGCCGGTAACAAAAGGGACTCGGGCACTTCGCGCGACCCCAAAACCTTGGCCCAGCTGCTCTCCTGCCCCGGACTCATTTCCCTGCAGTGCTGGGACTGAGGCACTCTTATCTACTCTGAGGGTGGCGACACAACAAGCTATTCAGGGTGCTTCAGACCCGCCTCCACTGTCGCCACAGCAGACGGTCCCTGGGGGGGGACAAGCCGCGTGAAGCAGGGTCATATTTATCTGCTGATAGCGTAGAGGAGATTTCAGACTCTTCTTCTTCTTCTGCTTTTTCAAGGGATTTTATTCGTTTTCTTCACAAAGCTTACAAATCTAAGAAATTTCATAAGAAACATAAGGGTCTCTCTTCTGATCAGAAGTTAAGGCCACGCTCCTCTAAAAGGGCCAGATCTAAGGATTTGGGAGTGGGGTCAGCTCCGAAGTGTCCCCTTCGTCCGGGTCAGACAATTTTTTTCTTCTTCAGAAGATTCTGAACATGACTCTTTACCTATTCCGGACAAGTCCCTGCCGGAGGGGGATTTAAATGAAGATCCTGCTTTGGGTGCTAGTTCAGACCCTCATGTTGCAGATGGAGATGATCCAAAGTAGTCCGACTGTTTAGAAGAGAGGAACTTGGTCCTTTAATTCCAGCAATTTTACTGGAGTTGGGTCTAGAGGTTCCAGTAAAGGATTCTTGGATGGGTAACATTGACCCAGTGTTGCTTGGCCTTAGAGGTCCCACAACATCATTTCCTTTTCATCTTTCTCTCACTGACCTTCTCTATAGGGAGTGGGATACTCCTGAGTTGGGGCTTAAGGTAGCACGAGCCATGGAAAAATTGTATCCATTACCTGAGGAAGCTTTGGAAATTTTAAAATTTCCTAAGGTAGATGCCGCTGTATCAGCCGTCACTAAGAAAACAACTATTCCAGTAACTGGAGCAACGGCTCTTAAAGATCTCCAAGATCGTAAGCTGGAGGTTCAGCTTAAGTGAATTTTTGAGGTTTCTGCTCTTGGTGTGCGGGCGGCCATGCGTAGTAGCTTGGCTTTGCGAGCTGGACTAAGATGGGTCCAGGCTTTACAGAACAATTCTTCCCTCTCTGAAGAGGAAGTTGCACAGGCTGGTAGACTGGAAGCTACAGTTGCTTACAGTGCAGATTCCTTATATGATCTCCTTAGGACTTCGGCTCGCTCTATCGTTGCCTCAGTATCGGCTCGCAGACTTCTCTGGTTGAGGAATTGGTCTGCAGACGCATCCTCCAAAGCTCAATTAGGGGCTTTACCCTTTAAGGGAAAATTACTATTTGGTAAGGAATTGGAAGATTTAATTTTGTCCCTTGGGGAAAATAAGATTCACAAATTACCAGAGAACCTTCCTAGACCTAGTAGCTCTTTCTTCTCGCTCTCGTTTTCGGTCTAACAGAAGATTTTGTTCTTCTTGTCCGTCAGCTCCTCCAGCTAAACAGTCTTCAGGTAGACATCAGAATTGGTCTCAGTCCTTTCGTGGCCGCCGCTTTGGCAGACCTGGATCTTCCCAAGTCTCAGGAGGTACAAAGTCTGTCCAATGAGATAAGGCCGGTCCTTTCTCCGGTTCCCGTCATAGGGGGCAGTTTGTCTCTGTTTTACCGAGAATGGGCCAGATGTACGTCAGATCAATGGGTTCTATCAGTGAGAAATCAAGGTTACGCTTTAGATTTTGTTCGGCGGCTTCACCACCAGTTTCTAATTTCCCCGTGTTCTTCTCTACAAAAGCGTCTCATAATCCAAGACTCACTACAGTGTTTAAGCGACCTAGGAGCCATAGTTCCAGTTCCAACATCAGAGCATCGGAGAGGTCGTTATTCAATTTTCTTCGTTGTTCCCAAAAAGAAAGGAACCTTTCATCCCATTCTCGATCTCAAAAGAATCAACCGTTGTCTAAGGATTCCAAAGTTTCGGATGGAAACTCTCCGGTCTGTCATAGCTTCGGTACACAGAGGAGAATTTCTAGCATCTCTCGACCTCACCGAAGCTTATCTTCATATCGGCATTCGATCCGATCATCAGAAGTTTCTCAGATTTTGCATTCTAGGACAACATTATCAATTCAGGGCTCTCCCGTTCGGATTAGCCACAGCTCCCAGAACATTTACCAAGATAATGGTTGCAGTAGCCGCACAACTCAGGAAGGAAGGCCTGTTGGTACATCCATACCTGGATGACTGGTTAATTCGAGAAAAGTCGGAATTTCTTTGTTGTTATACAATCTATAGGGTAATCAGTCTTTTACAGTCTCTAGGTTGGGTGATCAACGAAGACAAGAGTCACCTATTGCCTTCCCAATCTTTGGAGTTTTTGGGTGCACGGTTCGACACTCGTCCTTCTGAAGCATCGCCTTTTCAAGCTTCAATCACAAGTTCGGGACTTACAGTCTATTCCTATTCCTTGTGTGCGGGATTACTTGATAGTTTTAGGTTCAATGACCTCTACTCTGGAGTTGGTTCCCTGCACCTTTGTGCATATGAAACCACTTCAGTCTGCATTGCTTTTATGCTGGAATCCAGTTTCGGAACTATACCACCTTCCCCTTCCTCTTACAGAGTCGGCTCGTTCCAGCTTAGATTGGTGGTTACAGCCAGCGAATCTACAACGGGGTTTACTTCTAGAGATTCCGGAATGGATTGTGGTCACTACTGATGCCAGTCTTTCAGGCTGGGGAGCGGTATGTCAGAAAACTTCTGTTCAAGGTCAGTGGTCCGAAGAGGAAGCGCAGTGGTTGATCAATTTGTTAGAGACCAGAGCGGTTCGTTTAGCCTTAATCGCTCTTCAACCTCTCCTTTGCGGGAAGTCGGTACGGGTTCTTTCTGACAATGCGACCAGGTAGCTTACATCAACTGTGAGGGAGGAACCCGAAGCTTACTGCTAGCTCAGGAAGCACAACAGCTGATCGCCTGGGCAGAACAACATCTGCTCAGCATCGCAGCCTCACACATTGCCAGGGTAGACAACATTCAAGCTGACTTTCTCAGTTGACATCATCTCGACCCAGGCGAGTGGGAACTGTGCGAGGAAGCCTATCAAATGATATGCAACAGATGGTCCACTCCGGCAATGGATCTCATGGCCACATTTCAGAATACCAAAGCCCCTCAGTTCTTCAGTCGCAGAAGGGAAAGAGGAGCGGAAGTCAAGTTGAGTACATTATGACGTCATGCCGTAGTGTTGCGGCATGCGGAATGTAGTAGCATGTGATTCAGTACGTTAGGGCGGGGGCCCGACGTACTAGTCTTAAAAAGGATTACCGGGGAAAGTTTGAGTATGTGAGTAAAATCATGGCGTAGTCACAAATTGTTGTGAGAAGATAGGTTGTAACCGGTTCCTTGTACGCCGCGCTGGGTAATCGGTAAGTGTAGAGTTGTGAAGAGATTCAGGGACGTAGTCAAAGCATAGTTGAATTTTATGTAGCTTCATGTTTAGAATGTGAATTTTGGTGTGTTATATAATTCAATTGATGAGATCTTGACGAGGAACTTTCTTTGGAAATGCTGTTTGCGGGTGGTCAGAAAGCTCAGAAATAATAGAAAAAAGAAAAAAGAAGATTGATGCAGTCTGGAGAATAATTTGAGTATAGACATCTTTGAGGTAAACATTTGGTGAACAGATATATATGGTGAGTGTGTCCTGAGTGTTAGGGTTTAAAATTAAAATTTACGTTTGGTTTTCTCAGTGGTTGCAGTCCCCCTGAGGAAGCAAACGCAAGTGAAACAGGGGCCGCTTGTTGGGGTCAGACCACATGAACATAATCAAGCTTAAAACGGAGATTTCTATAGAAAAGAATCACACGAGAGGAACCAGCATTAAGGAAAGATACAGATGTATTACGTATTTTAGTATTAAATAGATTGTAAGTGGACATGTCCACAGGGAATTAGCCATATGCTGTATTGTATGTACATTATAACATCATATAGATTCATTGTAAACATATATGCTGGCCTTATTGTGTATTCTGATGATTTTAAGGTGTGAATGAATGTGAGTGTGAGTATGGTTTCATGTTTTATGGACACATTCCTGAAGTTATATTGAAATTATGATAATAAAATTGCACACTTTTCTCTTACTTAGTGTTATGTGATATCATATAGAGAAAATAGTTCTTGTTGCCCAGTGAGTGTACCTTGTACGGTTACTATATTCAGCTGTTGCCATTTAGCTGTATAAATCATTTATCCAGCTTCATAGATAGCAGGATAAGCTATGGGCAGGCAGTGGGTGGATTGGGACGGCACTATTTATCTGGCCAACTTAGGATCTGATGCACAGGGATGGTACCTGATACCAGCGCACAGGCACACATGTACGCGTGTATGCTGGCTTGCACCAAAGGACATGGCCATATAATAACTTACACGCGAATGGTATAAAATAGGCTGTATGCATGTACATGTGTGCATAATTTTATATGAACGAGCGCATGTGCGGACAAATGGCACTTCTACCACGCAAGTGGAGGGATTTTAGTAGGCACGCATGTTGACGCAATTACCAGTTCCCCGGTTTGTTCCCAATTCACCCATGTAAGGGATAGGACTTCCTAACCCCCCCCCCCCCCCAGTTAAAAAGCCTTCCTTTTACCCTGTTAGCACCAACCCTTAAAAACCCGCTGACTAGCCTAGGATTTTTTATTTTATTACTTAGCAGAAGTAAAGTTACGTGGCAGGAGACTCCAGCGCACCTGTGTGAGCATACTTTGTGCACATTTCATGTTAAAGTCCCAGAGCGCCCATGTTCCGCCCCTTTTTTGCAACTGATTTGTGAGCATACTGGGAAATATGTAAATACTCTGGTGTCTTTTAAAACCCTCATGACACACACCGGCCGTACTGAATCTGGCCCTTAATCAGGTAAGTAGTGATATTTGTACTTATCCGGTTATGTTAACTAGATAAGTCAGACCTTCCATACAGCAGATCTAATTTAGCCGAATATAATATCCAGTTAAGCAGCACCAAATACGGTGATGTCCCATGTAAGATAACTGGCTAAGTTTTATCCAGCTAACTTACAGGAACAACAACCTTTGAATACAGAGGCCAATATTTTTTCCAAGTGCATAATAAACTTTACTTGGAGTGAGCTTTATTGCATAGATCCCCTAAATAATTAAAGATAATTGCTAGCAGCAGCAGATTGTGAATTTTCTGCAATGCTCTGATGCCCAGATTAAGGATTTTTGGACTGATGAAATGGACTAGCAAGAGTTAAATAAGAACTCTAAATCTGCAAGTCTCAAATTATAGTAATTAGATACTATGCCTTTTGCAAAAAGTCTTGCAATGTTATTTGCACAGCTTTTAGAAAGAAGTATTTTTCCGCTATACACTATACAAAAAATGAATGCATGCTGAATTAGTTAATTCATCTCTATACAATAATTTCTTTTGAAGGTGGTAGAAACTGAAGTTTTGCACAATATTCAACTTTAAGCAAACAAAATTAGTGGCACATGGAAAAAACCCTGTAATTTTTTGGCCTAACATTTATATCTGGCCAATAAAATTCTGGCTTTCTAGGTTAAAGATCTCAAGATATGAATAGGCTTGGTAGATTAGCAGCTTGTGCTCTGCTCTGCTAAGCAACAGCACAGCTAGGAACAACTTTCATCTCAGAATTTCTACTTAAGACCTGTGACAATAACAACTCTTAACATAGTACGATGACAATAAACTAAGGGGTAGATTTTAAAAGAAGCGCGATCAGCCTACTTTTGCTTGCGCATCAGACTCAAGCAAAAGTACGCTGGATTTTAGTAGATACGCGCGGAGCCGCGCGTATCCACTAAAATCCTGGATCGGCGCGCGCAAGGCTATCGATTTTGTATAGCCTGCGCGCGCCGAGCCGCGCTGCCTCCCCCCGTTCCCTCCAAGGCCGCTCCGAAATCGGAGCGGCCTCGGAGGGAACTTTCCTTTGCCCTCCCCTCACCTTACCCTCCCTTCCCCTACCTAACCCACCCACCCGGCCCTGTCTACAGCCCCCCCTTACCTTTGTCGGGGGATTTACGCCTCCCGGAGGGAGACGTAAATCCCCGCGCGCCAGCGGGCCTGCTGCGCGCCGGGCCGCGACCTGGGGGCGGGTACGGAGGACGCGGCCACGCCCCCGGGCCGTAGCCACGCCCCCGTACCCGCCCCCAAAACGCTGCCGACACGCCCCCGGAACACCGCGACGACCGGGCCCGCCCCCCGACACGCCCCCGACACGCCCCCCTCCGAGAACCCCGGGACTTACGCGAGTCCCGGGGCTCTGCGCGCGCCGGGAGGCCTATGTAAAATAGGCTTCCCGGCGCGCAGGGCCCTGCTCGCGTAAATCCGCCCGGTTTTGGGCGGATTTACGCGAGCAGGGCTCTGAAAATCCGCCCCTAAGCGAGTCTGATTGCTGTCAGTAGTTGGTCAATATTTAAGATTGGTCTATAAATAAAAAATATAGATGAAAAACAGAAACACACTGAAGGTTATGAACCAAAAGAATAGTCAGAGGAAATAAGAACTGAAGTCTTGCAAATGAGAAATAAAAAAAAAAAAATACAATTATAAAAATCGCATTTTGATACAATATTGTTGAATGCTTCAGTCTATGCTACAATCATGCAAGCCTTTGTTATCTCCTGATTAGACCATTGCAATTCCTTCTACAAAGTCCTCTCCAAAAAAACTCACCCACCATCAGCATCTCATCCAAAATTCTGCATTCAAGACCTTGCTCAAGGCTCGTAAATTTGAACCAGTCACTCCTCTGCTGAAAGTCCTCAAGTGCCTGCCAATCTCTCATCTTTACATCTTCAAAATTCTTCTGGTCCTGGCTTTCAAAGTTCTCAAGGGCCTGACCCACCGACTCTCCCTATATATCCCGGCTCATCCTTTACACACGCTACCTAATATCTGCCTAACAGTCCCGAGCTCCAAAGAAATCAGACTCATCTGAATAGGAAAAGGACCTTTCTTGGCTCAGTCACAACCCTTTAGAACTCCCTGCTTCTGGTCATAAGACGCTTGGCGGACCTGGTGACTTAGAAGAAGAACCTGAAAACAAGGTTATTCACAGAGGCTTTCGCCCTCAGCAAAGGGTGCTCCCGACCCCTTGCCTGACCTGGACATACACACCTTTCAACTAATTATCTGCATGAGGTTTGCTCAGTTTAGCCTCTCCCCCACCCCACCACCTTGTTCTTCATTTTTGTTTTAGATGGTGTTCTCATATGATTGTTTCCCAGTTGATATTCCAAATGATGATGCTCGGTCGATGCTTGTTCTGCATCTACATTGTAACATACTTTACAATGTAGATGACCTGCTGTAAGAGCATGTAATAAATAAACAACTAATTGATTTGACTGAGTGATATCTCAGGGCTAGACAAATCCCAAGCACCAGGTTGTTATAGCACCTAGAAACATTGTAGTGCCTACTGAAGCAGTTACCTCTCATCCCACTGCTCCCATCCCTCTCTCTGTTCCCCCTTTAACCAGATCTTCTATGGTGGAAACACAGTACAAGCGCCGCTCATTCCTAAAGATGTATGAGTGCATTTCGGGAGAGGAAGGATTGGAAGGTGAGGTTATAGATATCAATCCTAGTACTTTAATTTTTAGAGAGAGCTCCTAGTTCTGGACCAGATTTGTCCAGGTCTGCCATATAGCATGAAAAGCAGAAAATAAATCAAATAATATTAATAAATATGTTCCATTAAAAGGTGATTAAAAGGTTTGATCTGACCTTTTTTTTATTTATATTTTGATTTTTGGCAAAGCCCCAGAGGGCTTACAATTAATTTTGTACCTGGGGTAATGGAGACTAAAAAGTGACTTACACAAGATCACAAGGAGCTGCAGTGGGATTTAAATCCTGGTTTCAGTGGTTCATAGCCCACTGCTTTAAACAGTATGCTACACCCTCCTCATTTTTTAATGAGATATTTAATTCTCCTGCCTTGGCAATGGTTGCAATGTAATTGTAGCCTCAATAAGGTTAGGTAGCACATATTGTACAGGCTCTCATAAGCCTTATGCTCACTGAGGATACAATTTGGGCTTCTAAACTGTTTTAAAATATTTCTTGGTTTAACTTTTTTTTTTTTAATTCTTTATTTATGAAATTTATTTCTTTTACATCAAACAGAAAGTTTATATCATTTACATTCACAAGGTACATATCCATCAAAAACATCAATTTTAATATAAACATCATTTCTGTGAATCATTCTTTATAAAGTAATATAGGTTCTCAGGAGTCACTTATTGGAGCATGTTCCAAAAAGAAATTATCTTAAATAAAATTGCAGTATCTATCTTTTCCTAATTTCCTCAATAGTTAGGTAATATTGACCTCACTTTTACAGTTATCTAAGAATAACCTTAACTGCACAGGATCATAAAAAATATACTTGTTGTCCTTATGAGTAAACATACATTTGCACGGATATCTAATAGCAAGTTGAATCCCCAAGGATTTAGCTTCTTGCATGTCTACAAACTTTCTCCTTCTCATCTGGGTGTCTCTTGTGACATCTGGATAGATCCAGACTTTTTGTCCTAGGTATGTTTTATTACGATTACATAGGAATGTTCTTAATATTAAATCTCTATCTATTTCATGTACAAAGGATACTAACAATGTCCCCCTGAACTCAATTTGTTCTTCAGAAGGTGTTTCAAGAAACGCAGTTAATTCTGCGTCTATGTTTATATCAGATAATTTCACACCTTTCCTAGTCTCCTTATTTGGTTTAACTTTTTAAAATTTCTGTTTAAAGGGTTGTTAGTGTGTAGTGTATTTAAAATGTTTATAGTGCTTTAGAAAAATAGATTTGTCAAAGGTATTATTTAGATATGATAACAGCTTAGATCTCGAGAAAAAGTTACTGAACTGAGCAGTTAAAAGTCTAGCTATCTACTTGAAAGACAGGTTGGTATAAAAATATCTGCATAAAAATTATGGTCACTGGGGATATAACTTTAGCTTGCAAACTGAAAATGTTGCTTACTTTCTGATCCATGCTTTAACATTTTTCTAAGTTTCTGCTTAAAAGGTTTAAGATGAATTTTGAAAGCTTGGCGTGTGCATCAATAGGGGATGCACAAATAAGTTGGGCTTGCGTGTGCTGACCCTATTTTAAAGATCGCCCAGATACACACAAATACCATGGCATGCATTTCTCAAAAATTTTTAAAAAGGGGCGCGGGCATTGGGTGTTTCAGGGCATGGCCAAGAGAAGCATGCGTAAACACTTACGCGCCCCGGCACGTGCAGAGGTCCCCTCCGTGCAACTTTACTTCTGTCATGGATGATGTATCAGTCATAAAATAAAAGGACTGAACCATTTCTGAGGGGTTTAAGGGGTTTAATGGGTCTGGGGTAACTTGGGAGGAAGGGGTGTAGGCCATCAAAGCAGGGGGACCTAGCTTTTAATTGGATGAATTAGTAGACAAACTGGTCAACTGGGAATGGCATGGGCGCGTGCCCCTATTAAAATCCTCGACTTATGCAGTATGAGCTTGATTTGCGCGCCCCCCCCCCTTAAAATTTGGCACACATATGCGTGCGGCCCGATTATTTTATAACATGCTCGCAAGTTATAAAATAGCAGCACCCATGAGTGCGGGCCGATGCATGCACCCAAATGTGCACCTGCACGCCAATTTGAAAGTTACCCTCTCTGAGTGTAGGTTACATACCACAGGATTTTTCATTACGCTATAAATATAGCGGAATTTATTTATTTTTATTTACAATAGGGCACATATATCAACAAAAATAGATCATACTTTACATAGAGGGGTAGATTTTCAAAGGGTTAAGCGCGTAACCCCCGAAAACCTACCCCAAACCCCCCCTGCGCGCGCTGAGCCTATCTTGCATAGGCTCGGGGGCACACGCAAGCCCCGGGACGCGTGTAAGTCCTGGGGCTTTCCTAGGGGGGTGTGTCGGGGGCGTGTCGCGGCGGCGCGTCACCCGAGGCATTCCGGGGGCAGAGCCGCGGGCGTGGTTCCGGCCCGGGGGCGTGGCAGCGGCCTCCAGACCAGCCCCCAGACTGGAACCTGGCGCGCCGGCAGCCGGCCCTCGAGCAGGCGTAACTTTGGGAATGAAGGTGGGGGGGTGTAGATAGGGCTGGGGGGGAGTGGGTAGGGGAAGGGAGGGGAAGGGGAAGGGAGGGGAAGGTGGGGGGAGGCAGAAGGAAAGTTTCCACTGAGCAGCCTCAGAGGGAACGGGCAGCGCGCGCTGGGCTCAGCGCACGCAAGGTGCACAAACCTGCACCCCCTTGCACGCGCCGACCCCGGATTTTATAAGATACGTGCGTATCTTATAAAATCCGGCATACTCTTGTTTGCGCCTGGTGCGCGAACAAAAGTACGCGCTTGCGCTTTTTTATACAATGTACCCCAGAGGGTGCCAATATTATCCGGTAACAAATACACATTAAGTACTATTTGGTTTATGGCATGGAATTTACATTGATGAAATTCTCATGGGAGAGTATATGTTTTGCTATTCAACCTGTCGGTTTGTTGACTACGATTATCTAAGGGATACAATAATTTCCAGGTAGTATCTGGAGATTGTATGCTGGGTGCTCTATATCCGCTTATCCTTATTTATTTGCTTGCATCATTTTCTTTATCGAATGAAGAGCCATGGCCAGAAAAGGGGCGGGGGGGGCGATAGTGTGCACCCCGCCGTATCGCGGCAGTGCATTTTTGCCCGCCGCGGTTATGGCTGTGGCACACGGTATTACCCCAATAGTGCCCCTGCAGAAGGTGTATCTATATCCGACACTACTGCCGGCAAAAATGTGCAACATTATTGTCCAAAGCGCAACCGGCCCCCAATTTTTTTTTTATCTCGCCCAAACCCCTCCCCTTTCCCTTAATTACATTATATCACTGCAATGCAGTCGTTATCGCATGCGTTAGGGCATTATTGCACGTGATAAGGCCCTAACGCACGCGATAACGGCCCATCGTGTTTTGAAAAGTTACCCTGTTAATTTTCACAGTACTTAAGCTATCTTTAGAAAAGCAGATCTACCTAACTTAAAGGCATTTCTTCCCACTAGCTGCTTTTCTTATATAGATGTTTAAAAAGCAGCTATTTTTGCAGCTTTAATCATTTCAAAAAAGTGCTCTATGCCCTCAGTTCTGGGAAATTACAAGTGACAGAAGCAAAGGAAAAACTGCAAAAGCATTATGAAAAAAAATGTACACAGAAATAAAAGGGGACATACCATAGGAGTTGTGCAGTACAGTAACGATGGAGCTTTAGTCTTTGGATAAGCTTTCTGGGGACGTCTGGGCTGCCCTACCCTTATGCAGGTCTTTGTGCTAACAGTGAAGTGGCCAGATTTAGAAATATCTACCTCCATAGCTAAAGGCCATTCCCACAAAGATTTCAAAAGATTAAGCATAGACGGATTACAGTGAGTTGTGTAAGATAAAAACTGCAACTTGTATTTCTAGTGCTTCTGTTATCAGAACAGTGCTGGAAGGATAAGTAGTGGGTAAGAAGTACCTTGCTCCCGGAAGGGATTTAATGGATCTGGGAGAGAGGGGACGGCAGTGGGGGTACATGTTGAGGTTGCATGTGGATTCAGAGTTGGAGGGCAAGAGAGTAAAAAAAAAAAAATATGGGAAGGAGAGAGGTGGGGGTGCAATCGTGACCCTGTAAAACATTTTTAAAAATCTTTGTTGGGGGTTGGGGACTGCTCAACCTGACAGGGCTACTTAAAACATATTAGAGAGGGGGTGCGAATCAGCTGCAGGCCACACAAGACTGGATACCTTAAAAACCTAACCAGTTTATAATTAAAACATAACCGGTTAAGTTTTTTTTTAGTTATCCGGCTACTTTAGGTCAGTATATTCAGCAGGGCATTTATCCTGCTGAAAATTTTGGAAAAAAGTTATCTGGCTTATTAAATATGGACCTCTAAGATCCTAGGTGAAAAATTCAGATTATACATAGAAAAAAATTAAAATAGATAAGCATGTGGTTAATGGAAAATGATTGCATTGGGCTGTTATTCCTGACAAAAATATTTATACAACTGGTAGTGGTATAGATGCCACACCATTTTGGATGGAACTATCAAAAGTGTCAGCAGATTAAGTTATGGGACTGGATGGGATACATTCTGGGATTTTAAGGGAGCTCAGATGTAGTCTGGCAGGTCCATTGATAGATCTGTTTAATGAATCTTCAGAGATGAGATAAACTTCCCAATAGCCAGGCATAGGGTGCGATGCTGAATGTTTGGAATAAATTAGCTAGATAGATTTATCTGGTTAACTTAATCACTCCCTGTCCAGCTGAATATTGACCTGGGAAAGGAGAAAGACTGAGAATGATAATGGAGAGAATAAGAGAGCTTCCAGGCTTTTTAGCCTTACCAGTGGTGGGGAAATTACTATCCTTTCCATTAGTAGAGTCTCCATTAAAGTTTCTTGAATCTAGCAGGATGAAGAATCTAAAGCAGCATATGTTTACCACAGGGAGAACATGTCAGACAAATTTGATCAATTTCTTTGATAAGGTAACCAGAAAACTAGATCAGGGGTATGTAGTAAATGTAGTGTATGTGGATTTCAGCAAAGCTTTTGATACTATCATGCACAGAAAACTTATAAATAAACTGTGCAGCCAGGGGGTAGGCCCCAAGGGAATGAACTGAATTAGAAGCTGGTTGATCAATAAGCAGAGGATGGTTAATGGAATTCACTCTGAGGAAAAAAAGGAGTGGAGTGCCTCAGGGGCTCGTTCTGTTCAATATTTGTATGAATGATATTGCAGAGGAGGTAGCAGTTTACTTTTTTGAGTGAATGCATCTGAGGAAGAAGAAAGAATGAGATGTAATCGAAGAAAACTCAATGTGTAGTTGAGTATTTGGCAGTTAATGTGAAAAAGTGCAGAGCCATTCATTTGGGTTGTAGAAATCCAAGACAGCAGTACACAGTTGGCAGTAAGATACTGATGTGCATTAACCTGGAGAGGCACCTTGGGGTGACTGTGCCTGATTACCTCAAAGCAGCAAAACAGTGTGACAAGCAGACAAGGAAAACACCAGTGTGCACAGGGAAAAGCATAACAAGTATGAAATAAAGGAGGTGATAATGCCTCTGTACAGGTTAATGAAACCTCACCTAGAATATTGTGTCTAATTCTAGAAACCTTATCTCTGAAAAAATATAGAAAGGGGTGGAGGCAGCCCAGAAAAAAAGCTATAAAAATAATGCAGTATCTGCACCAAAACCCCCTTGAGATGAGACTTAAGGATCTAGAGGAAAGAAGAGACAGGCAGATATGAAGAGAGTCATACACCGCAAATGTATAAATCAGGCACAGGAAGCAAACCTCTAGAACAAGAGATCATGGTATTAAAGCTCAAGAGGTGGGGGGAACAGACTCAGGAGCATCAGAAAATATTTCTCTATGGAAAGGGTGGTGGATACATGGAATGACCTCTCAGTGGATGTGGAAATTCAAGAAAGCCATGGGATAAGCACAGAGGATCTCTCATCGCAAAGCAGTGAGTAGAGAACCAGAGATTACATAGGGTCTATGGCATTGAATTAAGAATTAAAATAGACAGACTACATAGGTCTTATGGTCTAACTGCTGTTATATTCTATGCTTCCACAATATCTCAGCCAAAAAGGGACCATTCTTAGCCCACAGCTCACACCTGGATCTTGGTCAAAAATCCTAAACAAATTATATAGTTTAAAGATCAATATTCAGCTGGGTAGAGAGTGGATAAGTTAGCAAGATAAACCTATCTAGCTAATTTATTCCAGATATTCAGTGACATACCCTATATCAGCTATCGGGAAGTTTATCTAGCTAACACCAGAGAGGGAGAGGGTTATCAGGTAGAGAGTCCATCAAGCTAGGTTGAGAGAACATTGCACAAATCTCAGCTTTGGGTGAGTATCCTCACTCAGAGGGTCATCAAATCTTCACAGCTCTGTTCGTACGTCTCACTTTGAATGTCAAAATTGCCCCTAACTCCGACACTAATACCTAAACCTCACCTCGAGTTACTAGATGGGCCTTCCATAGGGATATAATTACCTATCTAGTGTGAGTCTCGCTCTCTCTCTATGGTCCCCCCCCCCCCCAGTGGTTGTATGTAGGAAATACCACATTCTGGTACTTATCCCAAAGTGCGAAAAAGTTATCGCAATTTGCAGTAACTTAGCTCTTCGCATAGGTATTAGTGCAAAATCCAGGCCTTAGCTGGATAACTTAACTCCACTCCCAGAACACCTCTGGGTTACCCATCTTAACTATTTAGCCTGATAAGCTAGAGGTGGTCAGCACGTGGGGATTTTTAAATCCCAAATTTAGCAGGAGAAACATGCTGAATATTCATCTCTCAGTGTTCTCAATTTTTATTTTACCCACATGAGGGTTTAATCTAATACTTACAAATACAGTCAGTTGGACGTAGAAACACAAGTTACATGTGCAATATTTGCATAGTCAATATAACTTTTTATTTATTTATTTATTTATTAGCTTTTATATATCGACATTTGTGGGCACATCATGCCAGTTTACAATATAACTGAAGGAGGAAATTACAAAAAACCAGGGTGGGGGGAGAGGGAGCAGATAGGAAGAGAGAAGGGGGCGAGAGAAGAGAGGGAAAAACAGGAAGAGGAGAAAAGAAACAGTACCTGATGGAAAACAACAGAAGAACATAATAAGTAGCATTGCAAATTATACACTCAATAAGGGACTGTTTATAACCTTATTCACTGTGGATAACCTTATATAAATTATAAACTCCAAAAAGTATTATATACAATAACATACATTAACTATTATTAAATGGAGAATTCTGTGCCTGATTGTTTATTAAGCAGAACACTGGCATTTTGAGATCATTACGGTTGCTCATGAGTGATGACAAAAGAATTTTAGCTGCTCACTGTTTTACAGGTTACAACTTAAAAAAATAAAACAAATGGCAGCAGCAGTGACTGTTCATGAAAATGCAATTACAATTGTGATCATAAGTTTACATACCTCTGACAGAATTTGTAAGATGTGTAGCATTTTAAGAAACATGAGAGATCAGACAAAAACACCTGTTATTTTATTGCATTTCAAATTAAACTATTATGCATTACAGAATAGCAATCATTAAACAAACCATAGCAACAAAAGAAATAATAAAATAGTCCTGTTCAAAAGTTTGCATAACCTTGAATGTTTGGGCTAATATACACTCAAGATGACATACACAGGTTGAGATGGCAATGAAGGATAGGTATCCACACCTATACTTGTTTGATTGTAATTAATTTCTGTGTATAAAAAGTCAATGAATTTTATAGTTCTTGAGAAATCCTTGTGCATTTCATCTAGGGCTGCACTGGCTTTAGTGTTTACTGAAGCATGGGGAAAGCAAATGAACTGTCAAAAGATCTGCGAGCAACAGTAGTTCAACTTTATAAATCAGGAAAAGCATATACAAAGATATCCAGAGATTTGAAAATGCCAATCAGTACTGTTCAAACTCTGATCAAGAAGTGGAAAATTATAGGCTCTGTTAATATCAAGCCACGGTTAGGTAGACTAAGAAAGATTTCAGACACAACTGCCAGGAAAATTTGCCAGGATGCAAAGAAATCTTCACAAGCAACTTCTACTAAAATACAGGCTTTCTCTGAAACAAAGTGGTGTGGGTGTTTCAGCATGCACAATAAGGAAATACTTGAACAAAAATGGGCTAAATGGTAGAGTTGCCAGAAAAAGAGAAATTACTACTTACCTGATAATTTCCTTTTCTTTAATAAGGTTACGTGGATCCAGAACCAGTGGATTATGCATCTCTACCAGCAGATGGAGTCAGAGCAAAGCTGACATCATATACCCTTGCACTGACAGCCTGCCTGCATTCTCTGCAAAAGCCAACTATGACAAACTAACAAAACAATTATTAAGAGACAACCACTCCAGCACACAGCTAACTGCAAACCAATGAGCTTAGATGAGGAGTGTAATAACACTAGTCTAGGGTCTGGACTGACACTTACCAGTGATCCCTGGAACACAGCCATACAGGAGGATAATGGCAAACACATCCAGCAGCTGAGGGTGGATCCACCTATTCTTATTAAAGAAAAGGAAATTATCAGGTAAGGAGTAATTTCTCCTCTCTTAGCATTCGGATAGGTGAATTCAGAATTAGTGGGATGTGCCAAAGCTACTCCCAAAGAGGGTGGGAGGCTGCCCATGGTCAATCAATACCGCATGTGCATAGGCTGTGTCCTCCTGGGCCTGCACATCCAGGCGGTAATTCTTGGAAAAGGTTTGCAAGGAGGACCACGTTGCAGCTTGGCAAATCTTGACAGGAGGCAGCATTATAATCTCTGCTCATGACACTGCCTGAGCCCTAGTGGAATGAGTCCTCACGTGACTAGGCAATTCTTGTTCAGCATCCACGAATGTGGCCGTGACTACCTCCTTAATCCAGTAGGCTATTGTAGACTGTGATGCCGATTAACCCTGTTTACTCCCACCATGGAGTATAAATAGCTGATCCATCTTCCTAAGAGATTCAGAAACCTCTACATACCTCAAAATATGCCTCTTGACATCCAAGGATCTTAACAGATTATATTTATCCACATCTCTCTGCCTATCCAGAATTGGCAGGGAATTAATTGATTTAAAATGAAAATCCGAGACCACTTTTGGTTAAAAAAAAAAAAAAAAAAAGGACAGAACAGTACGCAACTGTATTGCCCCCCGAGTCACTTACAGAACAGTTCCTTGCAAGAAAGGGGCCTTGCCAGGAACAATTGCCACAAAAAACACCGCTTTCAAGATAAGTAACCTCAAGGAAAGGCTATGCAACAGTCAAAAAGAAAAAAGGAAATCTAGAAAATCCAAACCAAAATGGTTAAGACTCCACAAGGGCATCGGCAGCTGCAGGGAAGGATGAAGATGCTTCATCCCTTTTTAGAAAAAGAGCCACATCTGGAGGAGCTGTCAAGGGTCTACTATCCGCCTGACCTTGAAAACAGACAAGAGCCGCCATCTGTGCTTTCAATGAATTAAGGGCCAACCCCTTACTCAATCCATCCTGCAAAAAAATCCAAAATGAGCGGGATCTTAACCAAACGAGGATGAACCATGCGTGCGGTTTCCTATCAGCATAACCCGCAGCAGGTCTAGACATACTCAGATGCTTACCCGTAGCACCAGGCATGCGGAACACATCAGCCTGCGATCCTGATATGTTAAGATTGGATGGGGCCGATGACTGCGCCTGAAGAAAGGCAGAGAGGTCCATGCCAAAACCAGGGGGTGTCAGTCCTACTCCCCCAGAACTACCTTCCCCTGCTGACAAACCAGTTAGGGGAGCCCCAAATATAGGTGAAACCTCTGGCAGCTTTTTTTTTTTTTAATACATTTTCACATCTTGCTGAGAAAGACCTGGCTTAGCAAAATCAGACAGAGAGAATTCTCCCTGAGCCTCCACAAAGTACTGACACGTTAGAGGGAATGCCAGGCTGAGATGCCCAAATACAGCAAGCAGTAAAAGATTTAGGTGCTTAGGTTTTTTTGCCATCGGCGCCGTAGAGTTTTCAATACGTTCCAATAGGTGTCTGAGAACTATGCGCCCAGCTGTGTTCACAATAGGCAATTGAAAAAAATAGGCACTCAAAATTTAGGTGCACAAAAATTAGGATCCTAATACATCATTCAGATAGACGCTCAACTGAGCACCTACCTGAGCACCCACTCCGTATGCAACTTGAGCACCCGCCTAGGCAACCTTAAGCGCACCACTGTGCGTCCACCAAGGTGCCCCTATGCGCACAACTGAGTGTCCAGCTAGGCGCACAACTAGAAGCACAGCCAAGCGCATAAGCGTGAACTGACATACCTGAAGAAGGCAGCCTTATACGCAGAGAAAAAAAGCGCGCAAACACCGCTGCAACCTACCATGCGGTGAACAATCCAAGCCTGACAGTGGGGCCTAGCCCAGAAGGCTGCTTAACCCACCAAGCTGCCCAAGTCCCCAAGCTTCCCCAGAGGCAGGAACAGACGTTGGATCAGCGTACTGAGCACAGAGACAGAAGGGAAGAGCAATCCCTAAAATTAACTCTCCCTTACCTCTTTTTTTTTTTTTTTTTTAACTGAGTTCAGCCCGACCCAGTCAAGAACAGTGTCGGTCTCCGGCTAAAGGGGGAGAGGGCATAGACCTTCACCACCGCGCTTGGCTTCCTGCACCCGCTTGCCTTTCAGCTGCATTTTTTTGTTTTTGTTTTACAGCTAAGTTCACACCAACCTAAACCAGCTACCGGACCAAAGCATTCATCTAAGGGAGGGACCTGAAGATATCACCTCTGGAAAATTTGACTGAGGGAGGGATCCTAAGCTATCACCACAGGAGAGCGGGGCGAATAAATTTCCTTATCTCTTTTTTTAAGCAATCCCCAGTAGGGAATTGCAAGTCCACCATCTGCTGGAGGTGGAGAATACTGGCAGGCTGATTTCAGTGCAGGGGTATGTATACCGTGATGTCAGCGTTGCTCCATCTCCATCTGCTGTTAGAGGTGCATAACCCACTGGTTCTGGATCCATCTATCTGAACGCTAAGAAAAAGCCACTGCTGCACCACCGCCACAAAACAGCCCACTTACAATACACCAAACAGCACCTCGAGAAGCCTCAAAACTTATGGAACAAAATAATTTGGAGTGAGGACACCAAAACTGAACTTTATGGACACAACCATAAGCGCTATGTTTGGAGAGGAGTCAACAAAGCCCATGAAGAGAAGCACACCATCCCTACTGTGAAGCATGGAGGTGAATCTCTGCTGTTTTAGGAGTGTGTGAGCTGCAACGGCCCAGGGAATTTAGTCAAAATGGATAGCAGGATTAACACAGCATCTTATCAGAAAACATTGGAGGAAAATTTGCATTCATCAGCCAGGAAGCTGCGCATGGGGCGCACCTAGAATTTCAACATGACATGGCTACAACAGAAGAAAGTGAAGGTTCTGGAATGGCCATCACAATCTCCTGACCTCAACGTCGATACACTTTATTTGAAAACTTTTATATACCGGCATTCATTTGCATATCACATCGGTTTACAATCAACAGGGATATTAAACGAGGATTAGAAATGGAAAATAAAGTTACATGTAACAGGGAGATAAAGGAACAAGATGGGAGAGGAGAGGAAGTGAAAGGGTCCAGCGGACTAGAGAAAGGATAGATGAAGAGATTAATACAATTAACTAATTACAAGAAACTGTATTAAGCTAAATTCAGAGTTAACTGGATGTTAACCAGATTAGGCATAAGGGTTCGACGGGGGTGGGGTGGTGGTAGGGGGACGGACACGGGTGTTTTTTTGAGAGGGGAGGATGCTTTTTGGAGGTGGGGGTGTGCTTTGGGGAGAATATAGGCAGGGGGGCTGTTATATGTAGGGAAAGAACTCAAACCTGCAGTTCATGCTAGATATTCAAAGAATTTATAGGATCTGGATGCTTTTTACCAAGAGGAATGGGCAGCTTTACCACAGAAGAAAATAAAGGGCCTCATTCACAACTATCGCAAGACTGCAAGCCGTCGTTGATGCAAAAGGGGGTAATACAAGATATTACGAACTAAAAGGTTTGCAACTTTTTGAACAGGACCATTTTATTATTTCCTTTATTGCTATGGTTTGTTTAATGATTGTGCTGTTCTGTGATGCATAATAGCTTAATCTGAAACACAGATGTGTTTTGTCTGATCACTCATGTTTTCTTAAAATGCTACACATTTTACAAATTCTACCAGGGATATGTAAACTTATGAGCACAACTGTAACTCACTTTTATGGTGTGCCTCAAATGTGCAGTGTTTCCTAGGAAATGGACACAATTTTGTTCTAACTAAATATAGGAATGATGTATAAGATTATTCTGCAAGATATCAACACAAATATTCACGTACCTTTCTGTGGCAATGTTTGCTGCACAGTTATCACCAAGGTTTTCAATGAAGGCGCACACGTCTTGAATGAGCCTTTCAATATGAAAAAGACTCTAGTTAGCAAAGGGTCACAAAGGTCTATAGACATTTACAAAATATTTCAACATTTATCTTTACAACAAATTACAAACAGGTACAATGAGTCCCTCACTAGAGATCATGCATTCTAAAAGGGTACCTGAAGCAATGGGACACTTGAATCTAGCTTTCCAGGTTCCCAGTCTATTATTCTAACCACCAGGCCCTACTTACTCTCTCAAATTGGAAATGTCATTCTAGAAAAGACTAGTATTGTTAAAAGAAAAAAATAAAGTTACTTCAATCAACTTCCATTCACTGTTTAATGATTAACTTATTTAGGCCCCCAAGCTAGCTGAATCCCCACCAGTCCAGGATAACATTAATAGCAGAAGGATTTTGAATTGACAAAATCTTGACAGCCAATGAAGAGATTCCCAGAGAGGAGGAGACAGTAACTTGATTGGTGGAAAATAGCTGGACTTTGCAGAAGCTGGAGAAGGTGCAGAGCAGAGTCAGGAAGACCAAATCAGAAGTGAAAACATCTTGAAGAAATAATTGGTAAGCACTGAAAGAGGAGAGGATTTTCTGAATGTTGTAAAGTTGGTATCTATGTATTCTAGATGTGAAAATGGAAAGAAAACATCAAACATATTGGCAGAGTCTGAAAAGAGCAGGAGGGTGGAATAAATGAAAAGAAACTTGAATGATACATAAAGAAAACAGTCAGTGCCAAGAAAGCAGAGTGCCCTCCATTGCAGAGGTATTCATAAAAACATAAGAAATTGCCATGCTGGGTCAGACCAAGGGTCCATCAAGCCCAGCATCCTGTTTCCAACAGAGGCCAAACCAGGCCACAAGAACCTGGCAATTACCCAAACAGTAGGAAGATCCCATGCTACCGATATTAAGTCGGAGGTCCCTAAGAGTAAAAAAAAGTAAAAAAATAATAATAATAATAATAATTTGAAGTCAGCCGGTGGCTGTCGGGTCGAAAACCGGACGCTCAATTTTGCCGGCGTCCGGTTAATGAACTTCTCCAAGAACTTATCCAACCCTATTTTGAAGCCAGCTACACTAACTGCACTAACCACATCCTCTGGCAATAAATTCCAGAGCTTTATTGTGCATTGAGTGAAAAAGAATTTTCTCCAATTAGTCTTAAATGTGCTACTTGCTAACTTCATGGAATGCCTCCTAGTCCTTCTATTATTCAAATGTGTAAATAACCGATTCACATCTACTCGTTCAAGACCTCTCATGATGTTAAAGACCTCTATCGTATCCCCCATCAGCCACCTCTTCTCCAAGCTGAACAGCCCTAACCTCTTCAGCCTTTCCTCATAGAGGAGCTGTTCCATCCCCTTTATCATTTTGGTTGCCCTTCTCTGTACCTTCTCCATCGTAACTATATCTTTTTTGAGATGCGGCGACCAGAATTGTACACAGTATTCAAGGTGCGGTCTCACCAAGGAGCGATATAGAGGCATTATGACATTTTCCGTTTTATTAACCATTCCCTTCCTAATAATTCCTAACATTCTGTTTGCCTTTTTGACTGCTACAGCACACTGAGCTGATGATTTTAAAGTATTATCCACTATGATTCCTAGAACTTTTTCCTGGGTGGAAACTCCTAAAATGGAACCTAACATCGTGTAACTACAGCAAGGGTTATTTTTCCCTATATGCAACACCTAGCACTTGTCCACATTAAATTTCATCTGCCATCTTCTAGTCTTGCAAGGACCTCCTGTAATGTATCACAATCCGCTTGTGATTTAACTACTCTGAATAATTTTGTACCATCTGCAAATTTGATAACCTCACTCGTCGTATTCATTCTCTCTCTCTCTCTCTATATATATATCTATATATATATATATATTGAAAAGCACCGGTCCAAGTACAGATCCCTAAGGCACTCCACTGTTTACCCTTTTCCACTGAGAAAATTCACCATTTAATCCTACTCTCTGTTTCCAGTCTTTTAACCAGTTTGTAATCCACGAAAGGACATCGCCTCTATCCCATGACTTTTTTGTTTTCTTATAAGCCTCTCATGAGGGACTTTGTCAAACGCCTTCTGAAAATTCAAATACACTACATCTACCCGCCGTTCACCTTTATCCACATGTTTATTAACCCCTTCAAAAAATGAAGCAGATTTGTTAGGCAAGACTTCCCTTGGGTAAATCCAGGTTGACTGTGTTCCATTAAACCATGTCTTTCTATATGCTCTACGATTTTGATCTTGAGAAGAGTTTCCATTAATTTTCCCGGCACTGAAGTCAGGCTCACTGGTCTATAGTTACCCGGATCGCCTCTGGAGCCTTTTTTAAATATTGGGGTTACATTGGCCACCCTCCAGTCTTCAGATACAATGGATGATTTTAATGATAGGTTACAAATTTTAAAAAATAGATCAGAAATTTCATTTTTTAGTTCTTTCAGTACCCTAGGATGCATACCATCTGGTCCAGGTGATTTGCTACTCTTTAGTTTGTAATTCTGGCCTACTACATCTTCCAGGTTCACAGTGATTTCGTTCAGTTTGTCTGACTCATCACCCCTAAAAACCATCTCCGGAACTGGTATCTCCCCAACATCCTCATTAGTAATCACGGAAGCAAAGAATTCATTTAGTCTTTCTGCAATGGCCTTATCTTCCCTAAGAGCCCCTTTAACCCCTTGGTCATCTAATGGTCCAACCGACTCCCTCACAGGTTTCTTGCTTCAGATATATTTAAAAAAGGTTTTATTATGAGTTTTTGCTTCTATGGCCAACTTCATTTCAAATTCTCTCTTCGCCTGTCTTATCAATGTTTTACACTTAACTTAACAATGCTTATGTTTTATTCTATTTTCTTCAGATGGATCCTTCTTCCAATTTTTGAAGGATGTTTTTTTTGGCTAAAATAGCCTCTTTCACCTCACCTTTTAACCATGACAGTAATCGTTTTGCCTTCCTTCCACCTTTCTTAATGTGTGGAATACATATGGACTGTGCCTCTAGGATTGTATTTTTAAACAATGTCCATGCCTGTTGAACACTTTTAACCTTTGCATCTGCACCTTTCCGTTTTTTTAACTTTTTTCCTTATTTTATCAAAGTTTCCCTTTTGAAAGTTTAGTGTTAGAGCTGCAGATTTACTTAGTCTCCCTTCCAGTTATTAGTTTAAATTTGATCATGTTATGATCACTGTTGCCAAGTGGCTCCACCAGAGTTACCTCTCTCACCAAATCCTGCGTTCCACTAAGAATTAAATCTAAAATAGCTCCCTCTCTTGTTGGTTCCTGGACCAATTGCTCCATGAAGCAGTCATTTATTACATCCAGGAACTTTATGTCTCTAGCAAGTCCTGATGTTACATTGACCCAGTCAATATTCGGGTAATTGAAATCTCCCATTATTATTGCACTGCCAAATTGGTTAGCTTCCCTGATTTCTATTAGCATTTCATCATCTGTCTGACCATTTTGTTCAGGTGGACAGTAGTAAGACAGTGAACACTCATCAATGATGGAATAGGAGAGAGACTAGAAGAGAGAGTAGCTGACACTAAGGGACAGGGAGGGAGGAAGAGGAAAGGCGATCTTCATGTCATCTGAAAAAACAATCATGAAACCAACTGAAAGACATAATTAGGGATCCTAAACTGTGACTACAGAGGAAAAGGGGGGGGGGGGGATGGGGGGGAGAACAAGAACCAAATCCATTTCCATTCCTTTTGTTCCTCTCTTCTTTTTATCCTCCCTCAGTACAATACAGTCTGTCTCTCCCCTTCCTAAAAACACTTCAACTCTCACTTCCTTCCAGTCTTTCCTCTCTTCCTCTACATAACTATTTGCCTCCCTGCGTCTCCAGTTTTTCTAATCCCCGTTTCAAAAGTAACAGAATACATGATGCAGGGGCGAGGCAGCTAAAAAGAGGTATAAATGAAGTAAATAAAGAAAAAAAAGGAAGAATTCAGAGAAAAAATATGGAGAGACTTATTCCATGTATATGGTATGCGGGGGCAAAAAATGACTAAGGAGGTTCGCTCAGGAATTCCTGCAAAAGCGCAACAGAACTAAAAGCTCTACTAGGTAGAAGAGACGAGTCCTTTCAGAACCACCAGATGACATTACCCACATATCATGGCTAATTCAACCTACTTATCAACAGAAAACCGAGTAACTATAACCATAGGTCACAAGGTGGAAATATAACAAAGTTTGAGTTATATATAACAAATCATTGTTCAAGAACATTTACTTATCCAGGTACACCCTCCCACTAATTCAACATATCACCAAACCTGACAGCAGGTATTAATCTACAACTTTTCCGGGATTTCATATTTGTATATTTCTTGATTTTTTTTTTCTTTTTATGTTATTATAGTTGAGAAATCTTGGTTTTTTTCTGCTAAGATTCTCGTAATATATTTTGAAATTTAATAAATATAAAGTTAAGAAAATTGTCCTAAATGTAGAAATGGAAGCAGCTACTACTCATCTGAGCTATTCATTTCTCAAATGAAAGAAACATAAGAAACAAGATCACACCACTCTATAATTAAGTTCTGACCCACTATTTTCTAGTGCCTGAGATTTTCCCTTTACCCGAACAAAAGGGCAACTCTACACCAATCCTAGTTACATGTATCTAAGAAACGTTTCACCAATACAACTTCAAAGAGACCTGAACGACTTATTTAAAAAAATGTTTTATTTAAATAGTTTTTGAAGCTGATCAGCTAAGTTCTATGGGGCAAGAATCAAATTATTTTTTGTGGTAAATTCATGTAAAAAAGCATTTTCAATATTCCTCCACTCTAACCACATAAAGAAAAGGACATGTAGTAAGTCCTGGAATCAAAACCTTGGTGAATTGTGTCAGTACTTGATAAGAGAAGAGTTTCAGTACTATGGTAGGGGCGAAATCCAAATTGGTATTGGTCAAGCAAAGAGTGTTCGTCAAGGTAGACTTGTAAGTTGCTTCAGTGATTTTAGAGAGAAAAGAGAGTGAAGAAATAGGTCGATAATTGTTATAGTCAGTAGAGGAAGTGGATGGATTTTTTTTAAATGGGAGTAACAGCAGAAGTTTTCAAGGAATCTAGCATGATACCAGTGGCTAGGGATAAGCTAACAATTTGGGCGATAGGTAAAACAATGTCATCTTTGACAAGTTTGAAGTAAACAGTTGAGCAGGGAGTAAAGCACAAGATGAAGGTTTCATTTAGATATATTAGAAATTTAAGTTCTGGCAACAAGGTCGAAAGTGTCCCAGGAGAAACCAGGATCAAAAGGAGGAACAGGTATAGTAGTTGCTGGAAATGAATCAGTTAAGATCTGAATTATACCTTGATTAGTCCATGATTGCCTGGTTTCAAGCGAGAGGCTACTCCCACTCGGGTCATCAAAAACAGCTTTTAAAACAATCTCTTTACATCATAGAGATTTACTCTTTTTACCCCACTCTAGGGCTACTTCTGATAACTTCATGTGTGTTATCCCTTTTTCAGCTTGTATTTAACAAGTGTGCTCTATTATTCCATGACATTGGGATATTTTAACGCTACACCCCATATTTCACACACCTCCCCTGTTACACTTTCTATAGGGGAAAAAAATTTAAGATCATTTAGTACCCTCTGAACTTCAGTGTCAGCTCACGACTGACACAGAGTGTTTTGGCCACCACCATTGTAACCATTGCTCAGTGAGGGGGGACTGTGTATCGCATAGGAAGACTTATGAATAAAACTGTTTGTTCAGATATTGAAACTGGTAGTGAGGTAATTAAAGTTAAGAAAGTCGCCCGCAATTTGGGAATCCAAATAGATACAAATCTATCCTTATCGCACCATGTTTCTAATTTGGTAAAAAACTCATTTTTTAAGTTGCACACCTTAAAAAGATTAAAACCTTTACTCTTCAAAAATGATTTTCAAACTGTGCTTCAAGCTCTCATTTTTTCTGGTCTAGACTATTGTAATAGTCTATTTTTGGGTCTTCCAGATTCCGCGATAAAACCATTACAACAAATACAGAATTCAGCGGCCCGTTTATTAGTAGGATTGCCGATGAGACATCATATTTCTCCTATTTTGCATAAGCTACACTGGCTTCCGATTAAATTTCGTGTAAAATACAAAGTTCTCTCTTTAATTCACTCGTTAATTCATGACCCTGATTCAACATGGCTTTGTACATCTCTACGGTTGTATAAACTGACGAGACACCTCAGATCTACATCTCAATATCTGCTTGATGTTCCCACAGTTAGACTGGCAAGACTAAATATGACCAGGGAAAGAGCCTTCTCAGTGGCAGGACCTTTGCTGTGGAATTCACTTCCTAACTTTTTAAGGCAAATTACCAGTCATAGTGAATTCAAGAAGGCAGTAAAAACTTATTTATTTAAGATTGCATATGGTCATCTCGATAATCTGAACACCTAAGTTTCATAAGTTACAAAACTTATGTATCTATTGATTGCCTGATTATATATCTATTAGGATTATGCTCTTTATGAGTTATATCCTCAAGGTTTACTATTTCCTTTTCTAACTTTACTTGTTTTTGTTAAAATTAGTATATTTTATTTATAAGAGTAGGGATTATAATGATATAATGTATTTTTATTCTTTCTGTTGTTAATTTGATTTTAATTTATTTTATAATTTTTATTTTATTTGATTTAAATTTAATTTCTGGTTAATTTTTCCTTTATAATTTGTCTCTTGTAAACCGTCTTGATCAAACTAGTTTGAAAAGACGGTATAGAAATATTTTTAAATAAAAATAAATAAAAACTTGCCTCTCATTTCAACACAGAACAGTTGCACCTATGATCACAAATCCTCTATGTTAAGTTCAAAAGTGGATTAATAAAAGACAAGGAATTTGAGCAATAGGATATGACTAAGATTTTATGCTGTGTCATCTAATAAATGGTGCACAAGAAGGTTTAGATGTAGACCTACACCCCAAACTGAATAATTTGTGACATAATATGCCTGCAGTTTGGCTGTTGGCCAATCAACATGGAAGCAAACATAACAAAATGTAAATTTAATTTGATAAAATACCTTACCTCTGATCTTTTCTAAATACATTTCCAAAGACACATCCTTCAATAAGAAGCCCAATGTAGTCTTTTGCACTTGAGAAAGAATCCATAGAAATTCTGTTATCATTAGAGGCAGGAGTTATCCAAGACTGGCAGCAGTAACTGATCATCACATTAAAGACTCCAGTCTTTATGCCAGACAATTCAATCATTTGGCAAATAATCTGTATAATAAACACCCCCACACAGAACAAAAAAAAATCATTTAATTCCCTTTATAATTTAACTGCATGAGATATCTTAACCATGTAAAACATTACTGCATTAATTTTCTCTTAGAAAATAAATGGAGACTTTTCTTCAATAAGAATACAGGTTTTAGAAGAGTGTAAGGTTAATACCACTACTACTTCAGACTTCCATATTCCAACATGCATTTAGAATCAGGCAAAATTATTCTCTATAGAAGGACAGGCTACATCAAGTACTGTTGTACCCCACTGCATGCATGGAAATCTTTTTCCTAGGAGAATAAAGATGTATGTGTTTATGTAGTTATTGCTTTAAATACTATTATGTGTGTAATCTATACCCTGCCTAAAATTGCAGATAGGCGGGTAATACATTTTTTAAATAAATAAATGTAACTGGGGAAAACCAGGACTGGATCAGGTTGTCCCCTAAATGATCACCCTACAAGAAAAACAGGATATAGTTGAAACATGGCAACAGTATTACCAGCATGAAAATTAATGACCAGGGTCAACTGACAGTTCTGGGTACTGTGCACATATTTCTTTCTTTATTTAAAAAAAATTATATTCCACCTATCTACAATTCTAGGTGGATTATAATATACATACAAATTTAGGGATAGATTTTAAAAGGTTGCGTGCGGGGGTACATGCGTGCGTGCTACCCGGCCCGCGCACATGTACACCCAATTTTATAACTTGCGCGCGCAAGTTATAAAATCCGGGGTTGGCGCGCACAACTGTGCACCTTGCACGCCCCAAGCCGCGCAGCCTTCCCCCATTCCCTCCTAGACCGTTCCAAAATCGGAGCAGCCTGTGAGGGAACTTCCCTTTCCCCTAACCTGACCTTCCCACCCCTTCCCCTAACCTTTCACCCCCCTAGCCCTACTCTAACCTTCCCCAAAAATTTTTTGTACCTTTTGTGCATGCCTTGGGGCAGGCGCAATTTGTGTGCGCCGGCCGCTTGCCAGCATGCGATCTCTGACACAAAGGCAAATGGCCGCTATGCCAGAAGCCGCTGACCCCGCCCCCGCCCCCTCCCTTTTTGCAAGTCCTGGGGCTATATACGCGCCGCCGGACCTTTTGAAAATAGGCCCGGCGCGCGTAACCCTTTGGAAATCTGGCCCTTAATACATAAATTCAGTAAATCTAAAAACTTAAAAGCATATAAGCATGAAACAAATGAAAGAGACAGATACCACTAAAATCTAAACAAATAAGCCTCTAAATGTAATTGCTCATCTCACTCTGCACACTCTGGACCTTACTGGAGTAGATAAAATAAGTTACTGATCAAAAGCACAACTAAATAAATGAACTTTCAGCAATTTCCTGAATTGCAATAAGGATGCCTTGGCTTTTAATGACACTGCATCCAGAGAGTAGACCCTGTCACATAAAATACAAGCTTTCTTGACTCTGTTAGCTTCACCAATCATATAAAAGGTACAGATGATTATCCATTTAAATGTATTTCTTACAATAAAGTATCTTCGGTAAGCCCAACCATGATATAAAATTTGAAAAACATCATGACTGCCTCAGATTTTGACAATTTCCTTACACTAATACTAGAAGGCGTTATTCTTTAGTTCAGTGTTCCAAAATTTAAAGCCCAAGGTACACCTACATTAACAAAAATGTTGTGTGGCACTTCAACTTCCAAGGGGGCAGGCAATGTGGACAAGGAAAGGACCTACATCTTCAAAAGAAGAGCTAGGGAAGTATCTCTTCTGAAATTTAAAATAAAGGAAGAGAGGGGGCAGAGACACACAATCCAGTCACAATGGACTAGCTCCCTCTTGTGAAGTTCCAACAGGCAGGCTCATCTTCTGCCTGTAGGGATCTCTGTGGCCTTCGGGGGTAGGTCAGTCCCTCCAGTTCCTTGGCCCACATTTCCTGCTGGCTGCCATCTTATTTCCTGTCTGGACAGAATTTCAAGGCTTCCAGTCATAAGGTTGCTAGAGTTTAGTTCTCCTTCTCCAGCCCTCTCGGAATCCTGCTTCCAGACTATCTCGCTGTGCCGGCTCCAGCATACCCCTCGTCTCCAGATCTGATTTGTCTCATCTGGTGCTCCTGTTTCCAATGTACACCTGTGCTTCATACTGCATTCCTGCTTAGTCCTGGTTTATGGCCTACTATCTAAGTCCTGCTGGCCAGCAGCACTCAAAAGGAAAGTGGCCATTGCAGGCAGAAGGCACCCTGCCTGTACCAGTCACTCCAGCCTTATGTCACACCTCTGGCACTGTACGCTGTCACATCAAGCTCTGGCTAATGGACTTCGCCAAGCTGGCTGCAGCTGAATCTGCCCATAAATACCTGGGTAACATTAACACTTGGCAAAACTGGAAAAAATGGGTGAATTCACTTGCCCTAATCCTCTAACCCAGGGCCTTAGAGGTGCAGCCCACAAGTGGTGGCTGTGACTGCTTCCACACTCCCGCGGTTTTTAAACAACCACATAGGGAGCTCCGGGTACAGATTACTCTGCATTTTTTTCTGGGGATTTAAAATCCTATAGGGGATTTCTGAATCAATGTTCAACTGTTTTCAGTATCCAGGCTTCTTGCTTTCCTGATCACGAGTCCGACGTAGCTTATATTATTTCCCTGTTAACAGGGGAAGCCCTGGCTTGGACCTCTCCAATCTGGGAGAGACAAGATCCCCCGACTTATTATTTCTTCTTTTATGCGTGTTTGATAACAGGCCACTTAATGTCTGCTTCCACCTCTCTTTTGCAGTTTAAAACAGGGGGCTATACAGTGGAACAATATGCCATTGAAATCTATACAATTTCAACAGAGACTAGCTGGAACGATATGGTTTGGCTGGCAGCCTCTGGGAAGAGCCTGGTGGAGTGGATTAAAGATGAACTGGCTTGCAAGGAGTTAACTTCCAATCTAGATGTGTTGTAACAAAAAATGACTCCTTTTGCTGAGAATGTATATAGAGTAGGCCATAAGGATTCAGAGTTTCCACCCAGAGACAGACTAGTTTGAAGGCCACAGGCCAACCTCTGAGTGAACTCCTATTTACTGTCTTGCACAGTGAAATGTTTATGAACAAGCAAGAGTCTGTTTATTTAGTTATTCCACTAAGTCTATGATGAGAAAGCAGTTGTTATTAACTTATACTAAAGCCTGAGAGAAAAGTGAATGCTTCACCGCTGTGCCTGAAATTTGATAAGAAATCAGAGGAAGGGAACACCGCTGCTTCCACAAGCATTTGTAGGGTATAAGGAGAGACAGTGAGAGAGAGAGAGAGGAAGGGGAAAGCGCGCTGGACGTGATGGTACAGGCCGATCCTTTGGAAACATGTAAGCTTTGTATATCTATGTTGCAACTGTTATCTATCATTATTTCTTCTGTGTAATCTGATTTTATTTTGTTCTATCCTCTTATTGCTCAAATAAACTCACTTTCCTAAATACCTGGAACCGTGATGTACTGAATCAAAGTTTGTGTATAGCTCTGTGTGTTGGGAATTAGCTCCTGGGTCCAAGGCCCCAGGTATAATCCCAGTAATTGTGTGTGTTTATATGGGATAAGCCCCTCAGATATCCCCCAGTGTAGTCCTCAGTGAGATTAGCTCCCCCAGGTCAGAGCCCCTGGGCAGAATACCAGTGTGCATGGTCTGAACCCGTAACAAGATGCCATGATTTCTCTCTACCTACATACTAACTTCCACCTTTGAGAATGCCAATTGAATGCTAACCTCCTTTCTCAAGCCTGGTGCTTCTCTGTGTCTTGGTTGGACCCTGTTATAAGAACCGAAAATAACATATATTGGGCCACACTGGGGTTCAGTTATCTCAAACCGAAAAGGACCAAAGGAGGTTGGGATTGTGCCTCTATTGGGCAGGCAGGGAGACATGGCCAAGAATTACCCCCACACCCAGTTCTAGTTGAAGTCCATGACCCATGATAGAGAAGATGTTTCTTTAGGCCTTACTGCCCTTCCAATACTTCATGTAGTGCAGTACTTATCCTTTTCAGTTTCCATGCCTTGGGCTTCGAGACTGTGGCAGCATATGCCCTTATTGACTCCAGGGTGTCTGGGAATTTCATCAGTCATGATTTTGTTCATCAATACAGGATACCCTTAAGACCAAATTATGTACCCATCCCTGTAATAGCCATTAAATGGCAGATCAAAGGGTCACCATTGATGAAGTTAAGAGTGGGCACATGACATTCTGAGATTCTCATTTTGGGTTCCTGAATCACCATATGCAGACTTTCTAAGTTTGTAATGGCTCTAGATGCACAACCCACCTATTGATTGGCAATCAAAGCAAATTGTTTCTTGGTCCTCATCACATTCTTCATCTTGTATTCTAGACCCAAGAAGGCCTTGAGGCTTCTATGATAGAAGTATCCCCGGACTTCCCAGCACACTACCACGCTTTTGCAAATGTCTTTAGTAAAAAAACAAAACAAGCCAAGACCCTTCTTAGGCACCGGGAGTACAACTGTGCCATTGAATTACACCCAGGAAACATGCTATCGCATAGTCTGATGTATCCATTTTCAGGTCTTGAAACCAAAGACATGGACAAGTACATACAGTAAAACCTAGCTTGTGGCTTTATCTGCCCTTCAAAGTCCTCTGTGGGAGCAGGATTCTTATTCGTAAGGACCAGCAGTTCTCAACCGGTGTGTCGCCAAGCACACGCAGGTGTATCGCCACACTTCCCGGTCCCCTGCTGGCCCAGCTGCTCCCCCCTGCCCCAGCAAAATAGGAAATTATCTTCCGCTCAGGCTTAAAATGCTAATAGCCCAGGTGGAATGCAGCAGGAGAGCTGGAGTCAGCGGCATCGCATGGTTTCTTCTTCCTGCCACCTGTGGCCCAGATGAGGAAATGGAGTGCAGCAGCCATGCGCGCAGGAAGAAGAGACCATGCTAGTGGGTGCAGCATCGGCCCGAGGAAGAAAGGTGCGGCATGGAGCAAAAGAGGAGCAACATCAGCCCCTGCAACCGATGGGGCTCCTTTGGCGAGGCCTGGAAGTGGAGAAGGCTGCTGCTGCCACTAGTTCGGTGGGAAGAAAGAGTGAGCATGTATATGTGTTTGAGATCGTGTGCATGTTTGTGTGCGTGTGTGAGACAGCATGTATGTAACTGAAAGGTTGAGAGGCTGTGTGCGATTTAAAACCTGTTTGTGTGAAAGAGTATGTGTGTGTGATTGAGATCCTTTGTGTGTGAGAGATAGCATGAATGTAAGCGTATGACAGAGAACCTGTATATGTCAGTGAGAAAGATCATGTGTATGCATGATTAACAGCCTGTGTGTATAAGACAGCATGTGTGCTGTGGGTGACTGAGAGCCGATGTAGGTGAGAGAATATGTGAGTGTATTTGATTGAGAACCTGTGTGTAAGTGAAAGAAAGAGAGAGAGCATGTATGTAAGTGTGTGAATGAGAGTCTATGTGTTTTATTTTGTCATAAACTTAACAAAAGCTGCACGTTAGCAATACTAAATAATTGCATACTTCCATATAATGAGAACCATAGTCACATATACTTATAACAGAAACAGCAGAGTTTCACTCCTCACCTTGTCCCCTCTCTCCCCTCCCTTCTACCCAGGCCTGTCCCCCTCATATATATCTCAAATTCCATACACAGAAACAGAACAGTTTTAAACCTCTTGTCAAGAGAAATAATTGAGAATCTGACTTCTAGCTTTATGTGGTAAATGAGAAATATAAGAAAGCCAAACTTCCAATATCGATTTCTTTCTCCTAGGGTGTGAAGATGGACAAGACATCTATTCCATTACCAGGAAATGATGGATTTTATTTTTCCAAAAATTAAAGTTTGGAACATTCGACTGTCTCCAGAAATGTAGTATAGCTACTTTTGCCAGCAATAAAACTTTCTGTATCTATATCCCCTTCTATAAAGCACAATAGGAGTCTGATCTAATATCTCCAAACAAAGCAGCCAAAGCATGAAACACCAACAATGGAGATGTAATATCTTCCATATATGTATATACTTTTTTCCAAAAAACCTGTATTCTAGGACACAACCAAAAGGAATCATGCTTTGTGAAATAAAAGCATGATTCAAAAAATTAAATTGTGTTTCTCTCATTTGTATATTAGTAAGTTTTAATATGTGAGCAAAACATGCCAGGAGCACTTTCATGGGGAGATGTATATGTAAGTCCTCCTCCCATTTGTTCCACAAAAAAATCAAAATCCCAATCAGGTTTAGTGTGCTCCAACAACCGATAAAGGGATGACAATGTCTCCCAAGGTCCTCCATATCAAATCATTCTTGTAAACGAAGTTAGTTTTCACTGTTAAGTTCAAGGGAAGCAGAGATGTCACATAGTCGCGGGTCTGAAGATAAGAAAAAGTCTTTCTTTGACAAATCAAAAGATTTCCGTAAGTTGGCAAAATTTAGGATATCCCCCTGATCATCCAGCAATTGACCCATAATCTGTAATCCTTGGGCCCTCCATTCCACAAAACTACTCCTATTCATGCCCGGTGCAAATTTACTGTTGCCTACAAGGGTAGAAAAGGTGATTTAACACGTCTTAAGTGTAGTTTGCAAAGGAGCCACCTCCAAGACTTGTGCAAAAGCTCAATCAAACAATGCTTCAGAGTGGTGGGCAACTGACTGTTAGATGCAATATGAATTGCTGAGAAAAGGGGAAAATCAATCCAAATTCAAACTCCACTGCAGTATAATGAGCAGTTCCCTGAAGCCAATCACCCACATGTCATAAATTTGCTGCCATATTATATAATTTGAGATTAGGAAATCCCAACCCCCCTTTCCCCCATGGTATAAGATGTTTAAGCGCTATATGGGATTTCTTCCCTTTCCCTTCAAGATCTCATGTCCCTCAAGAACAATATCAACAAATGTCTCGTCAAATAAAGAGGATTAATCCAAAAACAAACATTTGGGGAGAAATACCATCTTAAATATATTCTGCCAATGAGAGATATGTTATAGAGGGGTCCTAGCTGCTAAAATATGTTTAGTGATATCTAGTAACTTTTGTATACTAACCTCAAAGCAAATTCAAATCATTTGGCAAAAAAAATCCCCAAGTAAAGTATCTTATCTTACTTAGTATCTCCCCATTTCAAAGGAAATTCCCCCTGCCACCTTTGCACTGGCCAAACCCCCACTGGTAAAGCTTCAGACTTATTGAGATTCAACTTAAATCTCGCTAGTGGCCCATAAACTCTAAATACTTGTAGTAATGCTTCCAATGAGATTTCTGGGTCCAATACACAGAGTAACAAGTCATCTACAAAAGCAGATAGTTTAAATTTTTTTAATATATTGCGTCACCTTTTTTATATTTTGATTACTCGCTATGTTGTGCAGCTAAAATTAACAACAGAGAAGACAATGGCCATCCTTGTCGAATACATCTACCAAGAATAAATTCAGGGGACAATTCTCCATTAACCAAAATACTGACCCTTGGATTTTTGTACAACAAAACATAAACACATAAAAAAAATCCTTCCAACCCATGAATTTTTTAAGATTAAAACAAAAATATCCAATTCATCCTGTCAAATTCCTTTTCGGCATCAAAACTAATCAACAGGAATTTCAAATTGTTCCGAGATACATGATCCATCATAGCCAATATTTTCCGAACATTCATTACTGGAGTTCTCCCCTTCACAAAGCCAACCTGTTCAGTTCCCACCAAGTCCTTAAAAAAATGGTGGCACTCTATCAGCCATTATCTTTGTCAAAAGTTTCATATCATAATTCAACAATGAAACTTACTGATAAGCTCCAGGTACTTTAGAATCTCATCCAGGTTTAGGCAAAAACTACAATGGTAGCTTGATTTGACCCATAAGGTGTTTCCTCAACCTTCAATAATGTTTCAAAGACTGACAACAAGGAACCACTTCATCTAATAGCAATTTATAAAATTCACAAGGCAGCCCATCTGGCCCTGAAGATTTAAAAAGGTTTAGATTTTCCAGTTAGAAATTGTTTTCTAACTGGAAATTTTCCAGTTAGAAATTTCCAGTTAGAAATTGATTTTCCAGTTAGAAATTGTTAATCTATCCCTTTTTTTCTAACAGCCGTGTTCCACATTCCCTGCTGTAATGTAATTTTTCGCTTTCAGTGTTAACTGGTTTACCCCCTAGTTTATTGTAAACCGGTACGATAAGACCTGGTCTTGAGCATCAGTATATTAAAAGAATTTACATAAATAAAATAAATAGATTATTTAATTACCTCCCAGATTTCTCTGGCGCTGATGGGGAATTCAAAATCTCCAATTGATCAGTCATCAGCTTAGGCAGAGAAGAGGAATGTAAATATTCCCTCATTGCCAAAATATTCCCTTTGCTGCTGTATATAAATCTTTCTATTACTGATAGAAAATCTAGCGTATCTTCAGAGTTCAATGCATCAAACTCCCATTTCCACCTCGTATAGTAGTGATATATGTTTTACCCACCCTATGTTCAATTAAATTAGCCATCATTCGACCAGGTCTGTTGCCATAAAGAAAAAAATTGTGTTTATAATAAAGCATACTCTTTTTGTTCACTGATGATTAGAGTATTCAGTTTAACTTGTGTTGTTAGATATTGCGTCTTTGTATATGAAGTGGGATTATAGTGAAATATATTTTTATCTTCTAATTTCAAAGTTTCTCTAGCTAGCATACACTTCTCCTGTGAGCTGTGTAAGCCATATCCCCCCCCTTAGCTGTTTCCAAAAATATCCCCCTTTGCTGTATCCCAAAATAAAAGTGGTTCCAAATGATGTTGATCAATAAAGGTGCTAAAAGCCACCCAGTTTTCTTTTAAATATTCCCCAAATTTTTTATCTTTGTATAGGAAGAGAGAAAATCTCCAAGTGTAAGATTAGTTATATGGTACCAAGCCTTCTAATTCCAATCATACCAAGGTATGATCGGAAATCTCCACAGGCCCAATTTCTGATTTAGACACCTGTGAACAATTTACATCTATTAATACAAGGTAATCTATTCTAGAATGAGTATCATGTGCTCTGGAAATATGCATAAAGGGGCGGATTTTCAGAGCCCTGCTCGCCTAAATCCGCCCAAAACCGGGCGGATTTAGGCGAGCAGGGCCCTGCGCGCCGGTGAGCCTATTTTACATAGGCTCACCGGCGCGCGCAGACCCCGGGACTCGCGTAAGTCCCGGGGTTCTCTGAGGGGGGCGTGTCGGGGGCGTGTCGGGGGGGCGGGCCCGAACCGCGCGGCGTTTAGGGGGCGTGCCGGGAGCGTTTCGGGGGCGGACCCGGAGGCGTGGTTATGGCCCGGGGGCGTGGCCGCGACTTCCGGACCCGCCCCCAGGTCGCGTCCCGGGAGGCGTAAATCCCCCGACAAAGGTAAGGGGGGGGCTTAGACAGGGCTGGGTGGGTGGGTTAGGTAGGGGAAGGGAGGGGAAGGTGAGGGGAGGGCAAAAGGAAGTTCCCTCCAAGGCCGCTCCGATTTCGGAGCGGCCTTGGAGGGAACGGGGGTAGGCTGCGCGGCTCGGCGCGCGCCGGCTATACAGAATTGATAGCCTTGCGCGCGCCGATCCAGGATTTTAGTGGATACGCGCGGCTCCGCGCATATCTACTAAAATCCAGCGTACTTTTGCTTGCGCCTGATGCACCAGCAAAAGTAGGCCTATTCGCATAGTTTGAAAATCTACCCCAAAGACTTTTTCCCCAGGATGTAGACATCTCCAAACATCAACTAAAATTTAGAGAATCACAAAGATATGGAATGCCCCTATCCTGTGATACAAACGCTTTTGGATTAGCAGATACAAGAGGTATCTTGAGAAAACTGGGCAAAGAAATGAATTAGGCTCACAAAAAATACATGCTTGTAGGTATTTGGGGCATACATGGAACCCATTATTTGGTTTCAAACAAAAGACTTTCCATTATAAGAACCCACCCTCAGGGTCTTGAATTACTTTCTGCATCTGAAAAGAAAGTGAGTGAGTGATTAATCAAAATAGCAACACCTGCTCTATGGGGTAGATTTTTAAAAAATACATGCGCGTGCGCACATGGACACACGATTTTATAACATGCACATGCCAGTGCGCGTATGTTATAAAATTGCGGGCGGCGCGAGCAAGGGGGGGGCAGAATAAAGCAAAAATTGCTTTATTCCCCTACCCTAACCTCCTTTCCCCTTCCCCTCTCGTACCGCCCCTATCCCTATCCTAAGTACCCCCAATTTTTTTTAACTTACCTTTTGCTCCTCCAAAGTAACAGTAGTAGGGTGCGCACGCTGGCATCCTGCCAGCTCGAGATCCCCCAGCACAGCAGCAAATGGCCGCAGTACTGGCACCTCCAGCCCCGCCCCACCCATCCCCCTTTGCCAAGGCCTGGCTCTTGTGCGTGTAACGGGGTTATGTGTGCGACACGCACAAGGTCCGGCCCGTTTTTTGCGTGTACGGGCAATTAAAAATCGGGCCAAGGAACACCTGCTCTATGTTTTCCTGTTGAAGAAAAGAACACTTTTCTTACCTAATGTTGCCGCAACTTGGCATGTTCCTTGTCCATCAATCTAGTCTCTTGGAGAAAAGCAATATGTCTTTAATCACTTCTTTGTATTGCTTAACAAGTGAGCCTATACCATATACATTCCAGGTCAATATTTTAGTTTAGCGCATTATTTGAGGATGAAAAAACTGGCATTATGAGTAGACATATCCAACCCAGCAACTTGAGATAGAAAATTACCTGGATGGAAATTCCTCACCTTTAGGACTCATATACTTCCCACCAACCACCAACTCCAGCATTTCATCTTATGGACACAGCAGAGTTTCAGGCCTGTCCCTCCTCCTTTCACCCCTCCCCCTCCCCTCCTCACAGTGAAGTCCTTATCCATTAAGATTTGCCCAGCCAGACTTACAGCACTGCTTGTGCTATTTACTAAGGCACTTACCCCATCCTGAATCCCAGATTCACTGACCCAAACCCTCCAAAAAAATCCTCCCAATCCCTTCCATCATCTCCCCTCAGCACGCCCACAACCTTCAGTAACCTTTTCTGTGGAGACACAGAGAGCTTGGGGTATGATAACATGTGCAAGGGTGCCAACCCTCAGTATAACCCATTTTCTGACTATAAATTTCAAGTAAAATATGAAACCATATAACATATTATGAAGTCAGTTAAATCTCTATTGCATTCTTTAATGTTTAACTTGATACCAAACTGAAAGACACTAGTTCAAGTTAAACTAAAACTCCAGGGGAGACTCTCCACTCAGGATTGCAGGCCATTTATTGGAATACCAAATATCATCAAAAGCCTTGCAAGTTGTCCATGATGCTCAATGATTATACCATCATTCTGTTAAATAATTGCAGTTTACTCTTGCACCTGCAATTATCACATTGTTGGATACTCAGTTGGATACTCTTTTTCATGGCTGACAGACTGTTAGCAATTTTGGCCTAGGTTGGCGGATCCTTTAAATTACAAGAACTTCAAAATTACGCACTCATTTGAGCTCATCCTATGACTTGCGAGCCCAGCTGCCTCAGAGCTAGCTGTTGCCGTGTTTTTGCCGCATCGTCCTTTCACGGTAAAGAGGCACTGCCCTTGCAGTTGTATTGTCCAGGCCTGCCAGCACCCGTTTAATATTTCAATGAAATTCCAAACGTCAGGTATTAGAAAAACAACATTGTCGGTTCATGCCCTCTGCAGTCAACAACATGCTCCCGCTGAAGGCCATATCTAAGCCCTTATCTGCTACACATTACTGATTTCAGGTGCATGTTGCCTAGTGGTCCCGATGCTTAAATTGTAAACAGCTTTCGTGGATGCAAAAAAAAAAAATAAAATGTTCAGTCAAGCTGTATTAAGTTCCAACATTCTAACAAATATACGAATCAAGAGATGAACCAAGTACTTACAAGCTTTCGGTGGTGTATGAAATATTTTGTGCCATTTGACTGTTAGGTCATTGCAACAACTTTATTCAGCACTTTCAACAACCGCAGGCATTTAGCATTTACATGCTACAGCAGATAGTAAATAAACTTCTTAGCCACCTCTGTCTTGTCAAATAAATGAGATGATCCTGCATACCAAATGTGAAGGCACACTAGGTACTGCAAAGTAAATTTAATTTTCTTTTGCACCAGTGAAGAGCACAGAGGGTTGAACTTGTGTTGAGCAGGAACTATTACAGAGTAATCCTG
The DNA here is from genome assembly GCF_901001135.1 of Rhinatrema bivittatum. Classification (NCBI taxonomy): domain Eukaryota; kingdom Metazoa; phylum Chordata; class Amphibia; order Gymnophiona; family Rhinatrematidae; genus Rhinatrema; species Rhinatrema bivittatum. The sequence continues at coordinate 158,547,545 of NC_042617.1, forward strand.
AAATATGTGAACCCGCATTTCTTGATATTGTATATTCCAACATTTACAGCAGGCTTGCATAATTTGTTGCTTATGGGCAAAATAGAGAATTTTGGCAATCATGTTGCAGGGTTGATTATCACATTCCCGCTTGTTGCCAGGCCGATGCGCCCTTTCTATTTTTAAGAAGCCGGTAAGTTCTTCCAAATTTAGCACCTCTGGCAGCTACTTCTCTAGAAAAAATGGCAGATCACATTGTTCTCTAGATTCCAGCAGCCCTAATAATCTAATATTGCTCTTGTGAGACCTGTTTTCAAGGTCTTCTATCTTTTCTTCTTGTAGCGACACTATTTTTTCAAATGCAGCAGCTTACTAAGTTGAGCCACAGAATCATCTTCTAAAATGGATATTCTTCCTTCTACATTATCCATTTGTGGCCCAAACTCCGATAATGTAGTTTTAAGACCCACAATTTTCTCAGAGATAGAACTACTTATGTTCCAGAGCAGTGAGTATAGCTGCGGTCAGTACAGCAATGGTCTCATTATCCAGTGTAGGCCTGCATGATTTCTCCTGCTCAGCAGCCATTTTGTCAGCTACCATAATGCAGTTTTTCCTTCTCTTTTTTTACCCCTTTTCAAGGGCATTGTACTCTGCTATTTATGCATATATTTGTCGATCAACATAAGCTGCTCTCTCCACTGTAAAAATCAGAAGTCTTTAATACAGGATGGTTCATTTATCTTTTGATTCCCAGCGGATGGCAGCCAGAGCCTTAAGACTCACGTCTGATCAGGCTCACATCATGTGACTCCCACCAAATTTTTTAAAATAAGTTATTTGTATTTTCTAACCTTTCAAATATTAAGTCCCTGAAACAAAAAACAAATTACACAACATAAACAAATATCTATGGAAATACTTGCCCCACTAATACTACAACACCATTGGAAAGCTGTGCTTTTCCCTCGTTTTCTAGCAGTATGGGGCACTCATTAGTAACAGTATAAAAAATATCACCAATTAAAAGTTATTTACAGAATTATACTTATGGTAAGCCTTCAGTCCTGTTTGAAAGATTAAAGCTGCAAATGTCTGCAAAATGCTATGCTAAATTATTTTCAATGCCAAAAATATAATTAAATTCTTTGAATGAAGTATCTAAGCAAATTAAAGTATCTATTCAACATCGCTGAATGTGTGCAAGTTTACAAATCAACTTTACTGATATGATTTGAATGGTATCAAACAGTAAATAGAAACAGAACATTGAAAAAAGTACTGCAAAACATAAGGATCAATTCACCAATTTCGCAGCTTGAATGGAGGTTGAGCTGAATAGCTATTTGGGTCGGATGAATCTTTTATATGTTATTCCAAAGTGAAAAGTGGCTCCTGCAAATAGAGGTGAACTGTCTATGAGTATCTAAGATTTTAGGCAGGCACCCATCCTTGGGCTGGAAGGGTTATCGCCATCATTTAAATCTGCAAGAGACTAATTCTTTTTTGGACTCTGATGACGGCAGTAACATCAGTAATAAGACAGAGAAAGATTACAGAACATGCTTGAGGAGTGATGTAAGCATGATCCAAGAGCAAGAAGTCAAAAAGCAAGCCCACACGTCAATCAACTTGCATCATTTAATTTCCTATCAAGTAATTATTCCATCTAGCTCTATAGGATATAATGGGTGGGGGGGGCAACAGCATCAGGATATATAGAAATTACCTACTATGGTTAAAAAATACCAACCATACATCCAATATTCAACTCCTGCATTGCTTTCATTTTTTTGTATTTGATATTCAGTTTGTCATTTATATAACACCTTAAACTAGAGAGCTGTACTACAGAATTATATACAGGGACAAAGTTCTTACAATTTAAGGAGTACCCAAGCAAACAGAAGACCAAATGATTTGCCTAAGGTCACAAAGAAGCAGGACTAACATGCAGCTTACAATAGTACTGAACACATTAACATAAGACAGCAAGACCAAGGGGTAATAGTAATTGAGCTTCAGCTGCCCCAACAAGGGATTTGTCTCCACCATTTCTGCCCTGCAGAAGGCCATATAAGCCCAACCCCAGCAATCATGCCATTATTTAGGTTGTTACGTTTATATGCTACTTCTATCAGAACCAAGGACCTTGCCCAGCACAACCAACATCCAATTGGAAAAATGGAATGAAGCCTTCCTAATACCTGTGATTCAGTGCAATAAATAAAATGTTTCTTAGACATAAGAACATAAGAACATAAGAAATTGCCATGCTGGGACAGACCAAGGGTCCATCAAGCCCAGCATCCTGTTTCCAACAGAGGCCAAAAACAGTCAGAAATGTAGTAAAGCATGGCATGTACAAACAGAACTGTACTCTTCCCCACCTTCTGGCTCCCATCATTTTCCATGACAGGAAAAGAAAATTATCTGAACCAGTTTTCTCCTTTAGAACATAATAGGAGCTACATAGTGCTGCGTTTCCCAGCTGCAGCAGGCCCGCGACTGGTTCTACTCACCCCCAACGCACGGGTTCTGGACCTTCCTTGTTGGCAGCCGCCCACCCGCTCACACTCCTGCTTCGCTCCCAGGTTCCTCTGGCAGCTCCGCGGCCTTCCCCGGTCCCAGTCGGGACTCCCAACGTGCGTCAAGGGGAGACGCCGCCATCTCCTAATTTCTGTCTGTTTGCCTTAGGCGCCCGCACACCTTTCCTGACTTTAAAGGGGCCGCCGTGGGAAACCTTCCCGCAGCCCTGGATGATGACGTCCCCAGGCCTTCCTTTTTAAGGCAGGCTCCACCATTTGGTCTTTGCCTTGGTAACAGGTCGCCACGCTTCCTGTCCTATGCTTAGTTGCTCATTGTGTTCCTGTTCCTGACATAGTTCCAGTCTTCGTGTTCCTGTTCCAGTCCTTGCGTACCAGTTCTAGCTCCCTGACTCCTGAATACCCGTTGGACGGATTCCTTGGCTTTGACCCTCACTTGTTCCTGACTACGTTCTAGACGGATTCCTTGGTTCTGACCCTTGCTTGTTCCTTACCACATTCTGACAGATTCCTTGGCTCTGACCCTTGCTCAACTTTTGACCTTGTCTCCAGCCATTTGCCCTGATTTCAGCTTGACCCTGACCTTGTCTCCAGCCGCCTGCCCTGACTCCAGCCCTGAACCTGACCTTGTCTCCAGCTGCCTGCCCTGACTTCAACTCGAACCCCACTCCTCTTCCAGATGACTACTTTGGACTTGGCCTTTCTTAGGCTTCTGCCTTTTACAAGCCCGGACTTAACGTGTTCCTGACTTCTAGCCTGCTTTAGTTTATCCAGGCTTCTGGAACTGGGCCGTCTAACTCAGCTCCATTGGACCCTGCGTCTCCGCTGCTTCCTGGCCCCTTACTTAGGATACTCTCCTCAGGATCAATCAGTCAAAGGCCCACCTAAGACCAGCCTGCCCCTGCACCCAAGGGCTCAACCTATGGGGAACGAGGGCTGGAACTGGCGAAGCTCCAGTTGGCCTCTGCTTCCCGTTCAGCTCCGCCTCCCGATGGTGGGGACCCATGGGGGCACCCCCACAGATAGCGCCAACTCCCCCTTGGTCTAAGGGTCCACCTCTGCAACACATGGCAAAAGGAGAGACCTAGTCAGACATACTCTAATATATTTGGGGTGGAGGCTTCCAAGAGGTGAATAAATCCTTAAGTGAGTGGGTGACTAAGTAGTTATGAGATGATTCAGGGAACAATTTTGCAGCAATGAGAGGCAAAGTTTTTTTTTGTGATGCAGATTTACATTGCATTAGGAATGATGCATTTTCTCTGACAACTTGGGAGTGTGTGGACCTTCCACACAGAAGGTACCAATGGGAAAAGTAAGCTCCTACAAGGACCAGCAGGTGGGGTGCTATCATGGCTATGAAGCCAGCAGGGAAGTTAGCAGTGGTGGACCATTTCAGTAAAACAGAGAGAGAGACGGAGACTGAATGGAGGCTGCCAAAAGGGAACAAGGATGCTGCTAGAGGTAATGAAGGAAGCAAGAGTGAAAAATGTGGAGAGTGAAGAGAAAATAATTGAGAGAAGAGGGATATAACCACAGGGGGAGGAGAGTTGGTAGTGGGAAAGGGAGAGGAAGAGGTGGGAGACAAAACAAAAAAGACAAAGTTGTGAGTTAGAAAATAAAAGGGAATCAAAATAGACAAAAAACAGAAAAGAAATCCACAAGACAAAGGTTAGAAAAAAATATTTAATCATTCTCTTGCATTTAAAATTGTACCTCTTGATGTATTGCTATAAAAATATCTTCTTGTGTAGTAGTGACAGCTATGCAAACATTTGCCATACAGTATTCCCTGGGTTGGTTCAAAGGTTGAGCAGAGGGTGTAATGGATTTTCTATGGTAGCTCCATCTCCTGCTCACCTTGGCCATCTTTATTCAAGCTGTGGTAAATATCTTTTTATGAGCCCTGCATAGACCCTTTATTATTAGATGCTAATCAGGAAAACCTGAATATCTATTGCTACTTGCCAAGTGGAGGCCCAAATTGAAAGGGGGGAGGGGTTAATCAACTGCAAAATATTTATCCTAGAAGAGTATGTAAAAAAACAAAAAAATGTTATATATTACAAAAATATGATCCATTTAACTAAATACTAAGGGCCTAATTTACTAAGTCGTCCCCGCGCTCCCCCCCCCCCCCCCCCCCAAGACAGAATGGGAAAAAACTCTTAGTAAATCAAGCCCTAAGAGAAAAAAAAGTTAAGTTAAAACTATCTTCCATTACAATTTCTCTAGTTCATTTTCTTAATGTTTTTTGACTCATTGGCACATGCACTATTATATGTTATTATATGTATTATATGTATTATATTGTATTATATGTTATTGTTCAATGTTCTTTGTAAAAAAACCCTGATCTGACTTCCCAGACCAGGGCTATCTTTTCGTTCCATGTAAACCGGACTGATTTGTATTGTATACAGGAATTCCGGTATATAAAAATTAAAAATAAATAAATGCACCGGATAAAGGAATATTTGGTCTACTTTGAAATACAGAAAATCTTTTTTCATTATTTAAATACACATCTGGAGATTTTACATGGGTGTAGCTTGCTTATAGGAAGCTAGATATTTCACTTAGATGCAGTTCCAACACTGCTCTCTACATTAATGGCAGGAGTGGAAGGGAAATAGAACCAAAAGGTTATAAAGGGCCAAGAGTAAAGAAGTATGAGAGAGAAAAAAAAAGTGTGAAAGCTTGCTGGGCAGACTGGATGGGCCGTTTGGTCTTCTTCTGCCGTCATTTCTATGTTTCTATTGTAAATAAAACATATAGCCTTCATTTTTTAGTGCACCACACAAAGTAAACAGAAGATGCTACCCCTAAAATATCCAATTAAAACCTTCAAAATATTAATAAATTAGAACACCAAAACTTACCTCTTGGATCTTTGAATAGGCCTGACCCTTCCTATTTGCAGCAACCGCAAGAACTTCACCATCAAAAACCAGCTGAACAAAAGCTCTCAAATTGGGCCAAAATGTTAACTGTGTGTTGCTTAAAGACGACATAATTTTCCAAGTGAAGTTCATAGCCTGTATGCATAAAGGTTCAGCCGAGTCTAGAAGCTGAGGAAGATGGCAATAAAGAAAAAAATTAGAGTTTTACTTAAATTCTCTTAAGCTCTCCATTTTGCTGTTTTAGTGTAATGTATAGTGCATCACTTAACAGTCACATCTTCTGGGTATTTGAATGAGCCCTTAAGTTACTTAGCCAGGGCATTATTTCATGACACTGCCCCCCGGAAAACTTTAGCTAAATGACGGTGACTTCCAAGGGCAAAACAACTTTGTTTTGAATTTTCATCACAGCTTCCGCCTTTCCAGTTCTGATACCAACAACCTCTTCCTGGACATTTACAAAACATTCTCTCATTATTCCAGCTGGCAGAGGAGTTGAAAAAGAAGCTTCCCAAAGCAAATCCTCCTGCAGGCAGTCTACCATGGGATAAATAAGACAACTGCACGTGACAGGAGTCCGTCAAAGAAATAAGAGATCGAGAGAAAGGTGAGGTGTCATGATACAAAAATAAAAGAGGCAGCAAAAGGCTGACAAATGCGCAAAGGAGGAGAGTACCCACTTATACATAGTTTATTAGTGATTTTAAATTTAAAAAAAACCCTTGGAGGACAATTCCCACAAAACATAATAAATTAACAAAACAAAAATATAAAATAGAGTGAAAACAGCACATTCATACACGACGATGGTGGACTTTACACATCTCCACAGAGGTAAGCTGTAATCGGCATGTGTAGTAAAAAACACTCAAACGCAAGATAAACTTTATTCTTCTATACTCAAAAATATACTTATTTATATCATCAATGTCCACAAATAGTATAAATCCAGTTATTAAATATAAAAAGTACATGGAAGTTGGTAAATCTAAAACATTAGTGTCCCTAACTGCTTAAATATAAGGCAATACCGAAAAACAGTCTGTCTACAGCAAAAGGCGTTTGTTTCGCCTACTGACTTTTTCGAGTATATAATGATACAAGAGCTCCAGAGAACACTACCACTGTTAGATATCATCTGTAAACCATCTCCTAAACAGCAAAATGCAGCAGGCTTTTACTATTAATTAATGCCTGAATCAGACTATTTGATTAACACACACCATTCCAATTCCTAACCTTTGGTTTGCAGGAAATATTACTTTACATAAATGCAAATATCTAACAGTTGAAGGTATTCACTAGTTCAGATTTATTCAATGTTAAGTGCAAGGAACCTCCAGTGTCCCATAAATTCCTCAGCTATAATCAACTGCTGCAGAATTTGCACCTTTCTTTATAATTGTGGGAAATTACCACCGCCTTACTCCAGCACTACCTAAGCTAAAGGTTGTTACTCCAGGTCATAGTGTCCCTTCCATCACTGTGTGGCACTCACTGCTGGCAAGCTGTCTCAGTGTAAACAGAGCAATAGGTAGGAAGCAACAGGCAGGAACAGGAAAAGGGGAGGAAGAGACAGAGAAAATGGTGAGGGAGTAGACAGTAGGAGGGGGTGAACAAACGGAGGGAGGGGGTTGAACAATCCTGAAGTGAGTGAGGTACACTGGTGCCAACTCAAGGAAGAAAAAGATGGCTACGCTGTTAAGTCTTGGTGCCATAAAGGCACTGCAAGCTCAGGAGACAGTGACGTCATTGTAAGCATGCCATGCCTTACCCATGCATTTTTCAGTGGACCAGGGAGAGGAGCTGCTTCTGCTATGGCAGGCCCAGGTGGAGAAATTGCTTACTAAAACAGCAACCCACCCTCAGGTTGGCACTGGTTGGCAGTGAGGCTGTCTGGTAAATACGCTTCATGTATGTACACACACCCCCCTATATATCTTATATATAGATAGACACACACACCTATATCTTATATATAGATACACACACACATCTATATATATTATATAGATACACACACACATCTATATATCTTATATATAGATATATATATATACACACACGCACACATATACACACCCATCTTGGGGGTGCCCAAGCAATTGCATGAATGGAAGGGGGCCCTGGTTCAAAACGTCTGCTCACCATGAGGAGAGAATGGAAGGAGAGAAATTGAGGGAAATTAGGATGATAACATGGGAGGGAGAACTGTGTTAAGGAAGACTGAAAAAGTGGAGGGATGGTAAGGATGTAAAATTGGAGGAAAGAATTCAATCAAGATATAGGGAGGGAAGATGACAGAGAAACTGTTGAAGGGAAGGAGAAAACAGATTGGGGGAACAGAAGCACCCGAGAGAAAAAGAGCCATTGGAAGAGTGAGAAACTGGCTGGAAAGGAGGAGAAAAAAAAAGCAGGGAAAATACTAAACATAGACAAAATAAAGAAATTAAAATAGAACAAAATAATTTATCAAAATGCACACAAACACTGAAAACTATTTTCTAAGGAAAATATTTTAAATATAAAATGTTTAATTAAAATCGACATTTTTTGCATATTAAGTAATGTTACCAGTATGTAAGTGTGCTTCAATACTGCCATTGAACCTAAAAATCTTTTTCATCCTTACCACAAAATCTGAGTTTTCACAGTAGACTGGGAAGTTTAGATAAAGATAAGTACTTGTGCTGATAAGCCACATTAAAACAATGCTTAATGTTCTCCCACTCATCTACTTCCTTTTCAAGATAGCAAATACATGAATATTCTCAATGTAGTCCTTCAGGAGATAAAAAGATTTTCATAAACTTAAGAATGAAAGTATTTTTACTTTTTTTTTTAACATTTAATTTTTATTTTTTTTTTTAATGGGAGGTTTAATTCCCACAGGTTGGCCAAGCTCCAGCTGACTGTGTCATGTGTTGTGTGTCTGGATTGGGTAGTAGGGCATTAAAACCCCATATTGTACAGGTTCTTAATCTCAGTCAAAGGTCAAGAGCGGACAGTCCTCAGCTCATAAAGTCCAAGTCATGTATTTAAATAAATTCCAAACCTGCCTGAGGTAATCTAAGAAAACAATTTTGCCCAGAAAAATATATATATGTTTTTTATTTTGCTCAAATTTCGGCCACTTTAAATACAATTTTTAAATTGCGTAAAAAAAAAAAAGAAAATGCGGTTTGATTGTGACAGAGAAGATTCTGCAGAAATAAACTAATACTGTGGTAACATTTTGCATTTGCAGAACTGCGGAAACTTAAGCTTTATAATTATAATGCGGATTAGTGAAGCTATGTTTAAGAAAGGTGTCCAGTGCCCATTTCATAGACTTCTTTAAAGTTCTGAATAATAGGATAGTGCTGTAGAGGCTTTTTTTGTTGGAAAATTCACTCAGTTCTGATTCTTACCTTAGGAACAAGTATTTTCATGCAACGAAGCACAGGTAAAACTTGGTCAGAAGGAAGAATGGTGAGAGCTTCCAGCGCTGACTGTAATGTTGTAACTGGCTTTTGAACAACATGCAAAGATATCTCCTGAGCTTCATCATCTGATGCTGGGATAAGACTGCGATATTTGTGTAAAATAAAATGCAGGCAAACCCACTGATCGTGGATATAACGTGCAACTATTTTACCCCATCCATGAGAAAATGCTGACTCTTCAAACAAACTGTGAAAAGAAAGAATAACTCTGTTTATAGTCAAGTGTGTAAATTGAACACTCAGGTCATTCATCTATGAAAGCATAAAAAAAAGTAAATTATGGTCAAAAAGCTTTTTTCAACAGTGGTACAGATTACCAATTACTGCTGTACATTGTGGATATAATTTTCAAAGGAATTATGCACATAAATGTAACATTCTATCGTAGCAATTTTCAAAAGCGCATTTACCTGTGTAAAGTGCATTTGCACGTGTAAAGCCCAGTGTTAAGCAAGTAAATTCTTTCAATAATTACCCCATCAGGGTAAATTTAAAAGAATCGCATGTGCGCCCATAAACGTACATATTGGTGTGTGAGTGGAGAGACGCTGCAATTTTAAATTGTGCAAGTACACACGTATGATTTAAAGTAGCCCTCCTGCACGTGTATATAGGGTTTTAGCGGCTTCCACGCGTGTATGCAGGCAGATTTTCAAACATGCTCACACAAGGGGGAAAAAAAAGTATTTTTCCAAGTAGTCCACCAATTTTCCCAGTTCATATCGAGGTCAGGTTCTTCATGCTGCAAGCCCCCCACTTGACTCCGAACCTTTACACTGTGCTAAACATCCTAAAACTCGAGGTCTCTAGGCTCGCTCCTCATCAGGACCAGAAGTGAAGTTAAGCGGATAATAAGTCAACGCGCACCATGGGCTGCTTTTTTAAAATGTACACTTACACACATAGGTCTAGGTTGGCCTCGGAATGCCCATGCCACGCCCCCTTCTTGACATGTGCACAGGTATGTATGCGTGTAATTCACGGCTTAAAATGCATGCTGCTCGCTCGAGGCCCACATTCGTTTGTATGTGGCTGTGTTTGCGCGAACAACGCTTTGAAAATTGACCCGTATGGTTTTAAATACTTATTTTAGGAAATAGGTGGTCCATTTTAAATCTAATAGAAATAAGTTATTTCAGAGAATGCCAGATTTAGACACAGAAGTCCATATTTAAATGCCATTTAGATGGATTACGTAATAGTTACCTGTCTAAATGGCTTACCAGTCCAAAGTGCAACACTGGTCTCTGTCCAGTTCATCCATTTGGGTTGTATAGATCACACCAGTAAAAATGGAAGCACCATCTTCTCTTTTTAGGACTGTCCAAACCTACTATTCTGTTAGCAGGCTGTGTCCAAACACTGATGAGATGTGAATGTGTAGAAGGCTGCTACTGTCAAAGCCCTTTCCATGCCATTCTAAGGCAGGCTTACTTGGGCATAACAAAAAGATGCAATCTGTTACTCAGTTAGAAAATGGTGCATTTTATCACTGCATTTCCCAGCTTACTGGCGTCAGAAGAAACAAAAAGCTAAGTGGACTTCTTTTGGGTTCCAGGTACAAGGGGACAACTCTTGCAATCTGAAGAATGAAAGACACTTTTCCTTTAGTGACATGTGGCCTGGTAAAACTCGGCCTGAGTCAGGCTTTTTACTATGAAATATTACTAAATTCCTTGGTGATTACCGATCTTCTTCTTCCTGTGGTCGCTACTTGCAATATTGGATCGGTTTCCGGTTTGTTTCTTTGGTAAAAACATTGGCAGGACCATTGACTAATTAAGCAGAAGTCTAATACCACCTTAGCCAGGAACTTACAAACTGCGCAAAGGAACACACTATTGTGATGAAATCTAGAATAAAGTGGATAAGTCATATGGGACTACAACTTAGTGACTTTGTGGGCCAAAGTAACCACCATCAAAAAAGTGACTTTCCAGATCAGGTACTTGAGAACTCAAATCAAGAGGCTTGAAAGGAACTGATATTGGCTGTTTATGTTTACAGTAGTGTCCCGTGACCAGGAATGAGGCTTCAACTGAAGCAAGCCTTGCATGAACCAGACAACCAAACGCTGAGCAGAAATGGGGTATCCTTCTGCATGGTAGTGATAAGCACCAACTGCACTGAAGTGAATTCTGACAGAGCTGATTTTGAGACCCAAATGACAGGTGCAGAAGGTATGCAAGCAGTTTTCCTAAGGCCAACAGAGGGAATTCTAAGGCCTTTCCCTCATATCAGGTTTAATATCATAACACTTTCCCCTAATGGACTCCTGCCTAGAAACCAGAAGGATCTTATCAGTGAAATCAAGGGACCATGACATATCCACTTTGAACATTCAGGCTGTGAGGACCAGAGATTAGTCTTGATCTGGAGCAACAATCAATGGTTCTGCATGTTCCAAGTTGGGAATGTTCCCAATTTGAATGAGGTAGGACCAGGCCTGGATTTCTCAAAAGGTATGTTAGGCCTATGCCTAGGGCAGAAAACTTCTAGGGGCAGAAGGCTGGCTGAAGATTTGCTACCTTCTAGTTATGTCAATTTCAATCAAAAGAGAACAGCCTCTGTTTCCTGATCCAGCCCCTCCCCTCCCAGCCAACATGCAGGGAACAGGATGAGAGGCAGTAAGCTTGAAGCAGACACAGCAAAGGGGAAGTTGGGGGATGAGTGAGAATCAGCTGGAGGATGCGTCTGCATGCGAGAGAAAAAAAAAAGGGAAGGATGGTGCGTTTATATGTGAGAGAAGAGTGTTGCTGGTTGTGCGTATATGCCAAATTGGGTAGGCGGTTAGGGAGTGGATACAAGGGGGGAGTAGGACTGAAGCACGGTAGGGACACCTGCATCCTCTCCACCCCCACCAACACAATTCATATTCTCTCTGACTTGACCTTAGATTCTTTACTCCAGATCCTGGAATCTCCCCCTCCTCCCATCCCCTATACTTAGTCCTGTTACCTTCTTCTCACCCCATTCATAATCAGCCTCCCTTCCCCTTCCTATCACTTGTCCTCTCACCCTCTCCTTGTCCACATTCCTGTAATCGCCTCAATCTACTGATGGTTTAGATCTCTTTTCTCAACCAATTTAAAAAAAAAAAAAATTAATTATACAGACAAAGCTGGAAAATTACCATATTTTCTGGTGTATACGCCGCACTGCTACATAAGCCGCACCCTGCTATAAATAAGAATGCTGCTGAAAATGTTAGCAGATAGGTCGCACCAGTGTGTAAGTTGCACCTCTGTCACACATGCGACAGAGACAATGGCTGGAGGAGCATGCGCAATAGGCAGGTGATGAACGCGTGGCTGACATAGTTGAGTTCAGGAGGCTGCATGGTAAGAACGGTAAGGAAATACTGTGTGACTGAGAAAGACAGTGGCTGAAGATAGCATGTACAATAGGCAGGTGGTAAACATGCCACTGACCGTTATGTTCGGGAGGCTGCATGGAGGGAAAAGTAAGGAAATGATGCGAGAGAGAGAAAAAAAACAGCAGATAGCTCACACTGGTGTATAAGTTACACCAACAAAAGTTGGGGAAAAAACGAGACATACACTGGAAAATATAGTATTGCATTTTTATAATGTAATACAAAAGATGGAAATGTTTGCCAACTTACTTCTGAATTTTTGCCACACAAGCTACCCTTGAGCTGCTGCAGGAAACTGAGGCTGTTCCTTAGTCCATTTGCTCCCTGTTGTATAACCTTGTATATTTGGGGGTGGGGGAGTGGGTTGACAAACCACACGCCTAGGGATGGCAAAATCTGTTAAGGTGGTCACTTGACTCTTCATGGAAAATTTTCATGGCAATCTGATTTTTTAAACTGTTAAGTGCATTCAGTTTTGCTGTTATCACCAGAAGGCTGATGTATGCTCTTTTGTTAAAGGGAGCAGGGCTTCAAAGCCTTTCAAGTTGGACACATCTATAGTAAGAACAATATAGTGGGGATGATTTTAAAAGGGTAGACACACAAGGTCAAACTTCAACAAGAAAGCCATGAAGACAAGAAGCCTCTGAGCTGTGACACAGATGCTTGAGACTCTGGGAAGCCTTATTCCACTGAGACTTTAGGGGCCATTGGACTCATCTCATACAGAGATGCACCTGGGAGAGGTATGGATGGGGGCTAATATGGGTAGGGGAGGGTTTGACTGTTGTAGGCTGTTGAACAAGGCTACTATATAATTGTTCTGAATGCATGGAGATGAGCAGAATTCACCATCTTCATGTATGTTAAGGAAGCATTTGTTATATTAAGTGCAAAAAACTCAAACAGATTTGAAAATAAATAAATACCATAAAAGAGATGCACCATGGCAGTTACATGAACTGCAAAAGCTATAAGGCTTAGCATTCTCAATAACCAAGCAGAGGTATGCTAATTCTGAATTCTCTTCTATTACAGCCACAATGCTATTGGCCTTGTTGGTGAGAAGGTAGATCACAGAAACGTAGAAATGAGATGGCAGAAAAATACCATACAGCAATTACCCTGTCTACAATCTCTACTACTACTTCAGAAATCCCCTGTTCTTGTCCCATGCTTTCTTGAATTCCCATATTGTCCCTGTGTCCACTATCTGCACTGGAAGGCTGTTCCATGCATCTATCTTCTCTGTAAACAAATATTTCTTAAGATTACTCCTGAGTCTATGCCCTTTCACCTTTATCCCATGTCCCCTCACTACAGAGTCTCTATGCAATGAAACTTAAGAGGAGATATGAAAGAGACATTTAAATACCTCCAATCTCGCCTTTTCTATAAGGCAGTGGTTCTCAACCTTTTTTCGGCCGGGACACACCTGACAGATGGCTCTCACATGTGTGACTCACTGAACATGTGCAGTCATGGGGCTAAATGTAAACATATATTCTGCATCCTCAGGAACCCCCTCGACCCCCAACAATGGGTGCAGAGCAGAACTAGGGCGTTACCCGTACAACTCACCATACAAAAAAAGATATTCTGGTTCAGATGACATCTCAGTAAAAGCAAAACAAACTATCTTTACTGGCAGGCACAATACCCCTCCTTATGAAAAGACAGTAATTTACTACTAATGCATGTCCTATTGAGAAAACACAACAAATAAGATTGAATCAAGTGCCTATATGCTAGTAAAATACCTCACCTCAGTCACACACACAGAACTGCCCTTCACCAAGTACAGAAAGACCACAAATTATAAATATGGAGACAAACTGGAATGGAAAAACAAAAAAACACTCTACATGCAATGCAAACCAGGAGAAATGGAAAGAGAAATATAGCACATAACATAGTCCCAGGATCTGCAATAATGCACAGAAACTAATCTGCACAAAGTTACACCTGTATTATGGAACTCACTCAAACAATAACAACCCTATCTAAGAAAAAGCAACACTACAAATATTAAACCAGGCCCTAAATACCAATACACCTCCTATTAGGAAAACAGAACAAGCCAAGCTGCTATAGATCCCTACACAGAAATAATTGTTAAACTATACTAATAAATGTTACAAAACAGCTGCTGAACAGATTAACATCCAACAATTAAAACTAAAAAATTATTTAAAATTGTCCAAATATCAATAAACTATTTCAAAACAGCAGATAAATGGCATAATACCCAATAATTAAAATGGCAGTCAATCAAGAAAAATAAACTTAAAAAGCCAACTTTACTTACCCTCTCCAGTAACTCTCCTACTCCTTTCCCTTGTAGGCCAATAGCACACACCAGAAACAGCAAGGGCTGCTGAAGCTCTGTCCTCACAGTCCTCTTACCACTCACTCACACAAGGTCTCTGTCTCACACATACCAGTCACCTCCCTGACCAGTCACTGTCTCTCTCACAGAAATACATCGCCTCTGACCAGTCTCCCTCTCAGTCACACACAGACACCAGGCACCTCCCTGACCAGTCGCTGTCTCTCTCACAGAAATACATCACCTCTGACCAGTCTCCCTCTCAGTCACACACAGACACCAGGCACCTCCCTGACCAGTCGCTGTCTCTCTCACAGAAATACATCACCTCTGACCAGTCTCCCTCTCAGTCACACACATGCTCTCTCACTTACAAACAAGCTCACAATCACACACAAATGCTCTTGCTCCCATTCTGCCACTCACATACATACACAAACAAGTTTCCTCTCTCACATGGAGCCTATTCTCATTGTTTTGCCCAATAAGCCTGATGTTTGCTCTTCAACCACCTCTGGCGGTGGCACAAAGCATCACTCCGCTTTTCAGGCCCCGCAAGGTCTCTCCACTTTTCAGGCCCCACCAGCCTGGCCTCCTGCGATAGCATGCAGCGTTTCTCCGCTTTTCAAGCCTTACAGGGTCTCTCCGCTCTTCAGCCGCCGCTGGCCTGGCCTCTGGCGGTGGCACACAGCGTTACTCTACTATAACTGCATCGGCCCACCGAGGGATGATCGAGCCCCTGATAGGCCATTCTGCCCCTGAGAAGGGAAGCACAACTGGGGTAAGGGGATGTTGGGCACCACGACACACCTGCTGGTGCTTGGCAACACACTGGTGTGTTGCGACACACAGGTTGAGAATCGCTGCACTAGGGTATACATGTTTAGATCTTTACGTCTGACCCCATTTGCTTTAGAATGAAGAACAGACGATTTTAGTAACCACCCTCTGGACAGACTCCAACTGATTTATATTCTTTTGGAGGTACAGACTCCAAAACTGTATACAGTATTTCAAATGAGGTCTCACCAGGGACCTATACAGGGGCAATATCGCCTTCTGTTTCTGCTGATCATTCTTTTCCCTATGCAGCCAAGCATCTTTCTGGCTTTTGTTGTTGCTTTGTCAACCTGTTTGGTCACTTCAACATCAGATATGATCACCCCCAGATCCTTACTCTTCTTTCATACTTAGAATTTCACCCCATGCTTAAATGCATGATACTGCATTTTTTTTTTAGCATTAAATCTTAGCTGCTATGCCCTAGATCATTCCTTGAGCTTTGCTAGATCCCTATTTTCCATACTTTCCTGGCTATCTACCCTGCTGCAGATTTTGGTATCACTGGCAAAATGACAAACCTTTTCTGACCATCAATCTGCAATGTCGCTCACAAAAATGTTAAAAAGAACTGGTCCAATGACCAATCCCTGAGGCACACTGCTAATAACACCCTTCTCCTAGAGTGAACTCCATTTGCCACTACCCTTTATCACCCCCTCCCCCCACTCAATCAATTTTTAACCCAGTCAGTTATTTTAGGGTCCATACCAAGGCCGCTCTGTTTATTTATGAGTCATCTATGAGGAACCACTGAAAATCAAAGTACACTACATCAAATGCTCTCCCTCGATCAAAGTCTGGTCACCCAATCAAGAAATTGATAGGCCCAGTAATCACCCCCTTCCCTCAGGGTTCTGTTACCAGTTGAGAGAACAATTCTCCTTGCAGAGAATCCAGAATCTCCCTGCTTCTAGAGGTCAATGCAGCTAGGATGTCCCAATTAACATCCTTAGTAGAAGGCACTGCCAACAAGTTTTTATGTGAAAAGTGCAAACCTATAATGCTTTTAGCTGTCTAATACTATAAAGCATTTTGGTACCAACCCAATCGGTGCCTTATAGATTTGTCAGCATCTTGAATTTAATTCATTGTTGGATTGGTAACCAATGCAAATGATCAAACTTGGTGACACATGATCTCTAATTGAAATTCCCATAATCAAACAAGTTGCGGCATTCTGAACTAACTAGTGAAATTAATACTTGTCTTTGGTAAATCTAATAAAACATTACAATCTATTAATGCAAACTTGCTGGTTCAATGAAAAACCTTTGAAGAGCCAAGATTAACACATTCATTGCCATTTGCATATAGTGACTAATATGTTCCTTGAATTTCTGGTATTCTAATAGCTTGCTACCAAAACTGCTGTAACTGGTGTAGGCACAAAATTTTAAAGGTCAAATTCTTGACCAGGTTATACTTTTTAATAGAGCAATGTGTCTAAGTTACATGAACTTTGTGGTGCCAGAAAACCACTTTTCTGACTGGGTTAGTTTTCACTTCCAGGGGTACAAATAATTCAAAATCTCTTAAGAACATAAGAAATTGCCTTGCTGGGTCAGACCAAGGGTCCATCAAGCCCAGCATCCTGTTTCCAACAGAGGTCAAACGAGGTCACAAGAACCTGGCAATTACTCAAACACTAAGAAGATCCCATGCTACTGATGCAATTAATAGCAGTGGCTATTCACTAAGAAAACTTGATTAATAGCCGTTAATGGACTTCTCTTCCAAGAACTTATCCAAACCTTTTTTGAACCCAGCTACACTAACTGCACTAACCACATCCTCTGGCAACAAATTCCAGAGCTTTATTGTGTGTTGAGTGAAAAATAATTTTCTCCGATTAGTTTTAAATGTGCTACTTGCTAACTTCATGGAATGCCCCTAGTCCTTCTATTATTCGAAAGTGTAAATAACTGATTCACATCTACTCGTTCAAGAACTCTCATGATCTTAAAGACCTCTATCATATTCCCCCTCAGCCATCTCTTCTCCAAGCTGAACAGCCCTAACCACTTCAGTCTTTCCTCATAGGGGAGCTGTTCCATCCCCTTTATCATTTTAGTTGCCCTTCCCCATCGCAACTATATCTTTTTTGAGATGCGGTGACCAGAATTGTACACAGTATTCAAGGTGCGGTCTCACCATGGAGCGAAATAGAGGCATTATGATATTTTCCGTTTTATTAACCATTCCCTTCCTAATAATTCTTAATATTCTGTTTGCTTTTTTGACTGCTGCAGCACCCTCAGCCGACGATTTTAAAGTATTATCCACTATGATACCTAGATCTTTTTCCTGGGTGGTAGCACCTAATATGGAACCTAACATCGTGTAACTACAGCAAGGGTTATTTTTCCCTATATGCAACACCTTGCACTTGTGTCCACATTAAATTTCGTCTGCCATTTTGATGCCCAATCTTCCAGTCTTGCAAGGTCCTCCTGTAATGTATCATAATCCACTTGTGATTTAACTACTCTGAATAATTTTGTATCATCTGCAAATTTGTTTACCTCACTCATCATATTCCTTTCCAGATCATTTATATATATATTGAAAAGCACCAGTCCAAGTACAGATTCCTGAGGCACTCCACTGTTTACCCTTTTCCACTGAGAAAATTGACCATTTAATCCTCCTCTCTGTTTCCTGTCTTTTAACCAGTTTCTAATCCACGAAAGGACATCGCCTCCTATCCCATGACTTTTTAGTTTTCTTAGAAGCCTCTCATGAGGGACTTTGTCAAACGCCTTCTGAAAATCCAAACACACTACATCTACCAGTTCACCTTTATCCACATGTTTATTAACTCCTTCAAAAAAATGAAGCAGATTTGTTAAGCCTCCCTTGGGTAAATCCATGTTGACTGTGTTCCATTAAACCATGTCTTTCTATATGCTCTATGATTTGGATCTTGAGAATAGTTTCCACTATTTTTCCCAGCACTGATGTCAGGCTCGCTGGTCTATAGTTACCCAGATCGCCCTTGGAGCCTTTTTTAAATATTGGGGTTACATTGGCCACCCTCCAGTCTTCAGGTAGAATGGATGATTTTAATGATAGGTTACAAATTTTAACTAATATATCAGAAATGTAATTTTTTAGTTCCTTCAGTACCCTAGGATGCATACCATCCGGTCCAGGTGATTTGCTACTCTTTAGTTTGTCAATCTGGCCTACTACATCTTCTAGGTTCACAGTGATTTCGTTCAGTTCGTCTGACTCATCAACCCTGAAAACCATCTCTGGAACTATTATAAATTAGTACATGGCAAAGCATTTCTTACAAATGGTGAAATTTGTTTTTATTATATTGCAGTAGCACTTCAATTCTAAAGAACCTTAAGGATCTTACTGTTCACATTTCCTTGTGACCTAACATGAGACCCTAAACTCCACTAAGCCAAACTGCCCCAGGTGAAAATTAATGTATGAAAAAAAATATCTGAAATTTCAAAATGTAAATCAATTGTCTAAAACTCATATTCTGAGAAAGGAAGCTTTGCTTTTATAAAAAGTTAAAAGTAGGCCTCTGGAGACAAAGATCAGTTTGAAAAATAAAAATGTTTAGGTTGTTTACATGAGGCCATTTCTAGGCTTTGCAAAACCCAAAATACCCCCCCCCCCCCCCTTTTCCCACATGATCTGCTCCTACTGAACAATAAAAGTACATGAAGACCTCAGGTGATTTTTTTTTTTCAGAAATAGATATTAAAATGACTTCCTTCTTGAATATCAATTCCAAGAAGCATCCTGAATTATTCTTTTCATCTGAGTTACTTTCAACCCAAAGCCACTTTAAATTTAAGCACAATTAGGAGCATGGCAGGTTCTCAAACAGCATTTGCTGCTCTTCCCATAGTATTCCATCTCCCTGCAAAGCTCAGAAAGTGTTCCTTTATCAGCTCAGCAGGTGATCCACAGCACTCAAGAGAAAGACAGAAGTATGGATAATTATTTTGGCTTTTTAGCCCTGTTGCGACCTGTTGGAGGTTTGGCTGCCGCGGCGTCATCGTGCCATTCTCCTCCGGCGTCCCCGGACCAGCTAGACGCCGCACTCTGCCATGTTTCCCAGCAGCCTAAGGGCACACACGCGGTGCAGCCCCGATTCAAGTACCAGCAGTGGCGCGAACCTCAGGGGTGTCCCCCTGAGGTGACGTCATCTCCACCAGATATTTAAGGTCTCTGAAATCGCTAACTAATCGAGTTAGCATGGAGTTGGATTACAAAGGAAAGGTTTCCTTACGCTCCTAGCTACTCTGCCTCCTCGGACTTACCAGAGGTACCTGCTCCTCGGGGGCCTCGTTCACTTTGCCTTTCAGGTCGCAGTCTGAAACCGGTACTCGCTCCTCGAGTGCCCACGTACCCGGACTTACTATTGAATACCACTTCTGCCAGGAAGTCATTGCTGCCTATAACATCAGTGAGTTACCATCTTGCTCTCAGAGCGTTCCCTGGAACCAGGTACTCGCCCCTCGAGGGCCTACTTCTTTCCAGCTCCTGGGCTGCTTCTAAGAGACTATTGTGTGAGAGTTACCATCAAAGTTCTCTTCCTGAACTCTGCATACCCTGCCTACTCACTATATTCAGTTTCTCTACAGCTCAGTTATCCAGGATCGATGTTCCAGTATCTGAGGGACTACAGCTCAGCCGGGCTTTCCAGCTCACTACTGCCACCTCTGGTGGTTCCATATACTGTCTAATAAAAGAACTAGTGTGTGCCTGTTGCCATACTTTGAGCCTGACCAGTGGTCCCTCTCGGGATCTTCCCCCGGGGGCGTGGTCATCTGTCACCGGCCCAAGGATCCACCCACAACTACCTCAAACACCAACAAGCCCACCTTGCCAAATAATGCTCAAGGCAGCTTAAAGCAGTTTTCTCCCACTGTATCTCTAACACATTATATTTTAGTGTTGTAATACACAGGAAGCATTTCAACCTACCCAACATCTGAAGTGGCTAGACCAGGAGTCTCCAAACGTTTTACACAAAGAACTTCATGCAAAATTTCAAATCATTGAGAGAGCTGGGGCGGCACACCGACAGGGTAGAGTTGTCCCTTGGAGTCTGGCCCTTTCAGTGATTTGAAATGCTGCAGAAGAGGGGAGGCAGACAGGTGGCAGGGTTTCCACAGAGGTATAGGTACCTACCAGTATGATCATATCACTCCTGTATTCTTTTCTCTGCACTGGCTACCTATAAAATGGCAAATAGTTTTCAAGATATTATCCATGGTTCACAGGGCAGTAAACAATGATGCCTCTTTATGTATTAGCTTGCTGCTTAGGATCGGTAGACCCAAAAGGAATTTAAGATTCTCTGGACAATGCCTGCTGAATTCCCTTAATGTGGATTGTATGGTTAGAACAGTGGTTCCCAACCCTGTCCTGGGGACCCCCCAGCCAGTCGGGTTTTCAGGATATCCACAATGAATATGCATGAGAGAAAATGTGCATGTTATGGAGGCAGTGCATGCAAATTTTCTCGCATGCATATTTATTGTGGATATCCTGAAAACCTGACTGACTGGGGGGCTCCCCAGGACAGGGTTGGGAACCACTGGGTTAGAAGAATCAAGGGGACCATTTGCTGGCTGTTTCTGGCTCTTTATTCTGATTTAAGTTTCCCTGAACCCTTAAAGGAGGAGGCTTGTTTTAAAACCTTCAAACGAAAATTGAAAACTTCTCTTGGGTAAGCTTACTGATGCTGGCACTTTTTCCGTCCGCTACATAGATATGCTGCAATTTGTATTTTTTTTTTTTTACTCTTTTAAATTTCCAATTATGTATGTGGGGCTGTAGTCCACTAAGAATTGTGGCTAACAATAAATAGGAATATTTTTACTGACACCGTAAGAAGCTGGCAAACCTGCCATACTCCTGAAAACCCTACCATCTCCCTTCCCCTTCTGCAATCTGTCCCCTGGTGGGAGAGGGTACATAGCAGGTAGATGCATTTGTGGCAGATTCACTTCACTGGTAAACCAAATGCACTCTTGTTTTCTTCTTCCCTTTCTCACATTGGCCTCCACCTCCACCCCTCCCCCCTTTCCTCTCATCCCTCCGCTCCCTTCACATTCCCTTCCCCCCCCCTCTCATCTCACCCATATTCTCTTCCCTCCTCACTCACACTCTCTCTCATCCCCCTCACTCCTTTTCCCTCCCTCCCTTCCAGTTCTTTCCTCTCCACTTCCCTCCCGTCACTCACAAAAAGTCCTCTCACTTCACAGGACCTCTTCTGCTTGGGGGGGGGAGGGGGGAGGGCCCCAGCACTTCCTCCTTCCACCATTGTGTGACATTTCTTGGCTTACTGGTGGGGTTGGGGCCCTGGCTACACTTTGTTTTTCTCAGGTAAACCTTGCTCCGCAGGTCCATATGACTGGCAAGGAACGAAGGTTTGGCGGGCCAGACAAAATTGCTCTGGGGACTGGATGTGCCCCATAGTTTGGGGACCCCTGGGTTAGGTAGAAATATCTCTATTTGAGGTGGGGATAAGCAGAAGAATCTAACATTTTCTGCATAAGTACAAGTTTAAAAAAACCTTTTAAGAACATAGTCTAAAAATAAAACATCTTTCATAGTACCCAGAAAATTACTTTTTTTTCATTTAATGAAAAATCTGCTTTATATAATTTCAGCAGCACTACATACATACCTGTATTTTTCTTCTGTGCTGCTGGGTTTCTCCAATGCCTGATTAAGAGGAGCAAATGAAATGAATCTTATCAAGGCTTTTACAGCATCTAAGGATTCAAGCTGCATTTCCTGCTTTTGGCCAGCAATTTCACATATGGCAGCTAATGAGGCCATGCTAACCACCCTCTGAATCTGTTCTCCAAGTTTTGGTTCCTAGTAACAAAAAAAGGAAGAGGGAAAAATATTGCCATAATAAATACCCGTGCCGTGAACAATGGAAAAAATGGGATACAAATGATTTAAGATAAAGTAGTACCAAAATAATTTTCAAAATGTTTATAGTAGGTAAATCCTCCCGCTCTGTACAAGGAGGAGTGTGGCATACCTGGGGGGGGGGAGGGTATGTCCCCTAAACTACACAAGATAAAGCACCCTGGGGCACTGGCTCACTAGCGGATTTTCAGAGGAAATTCTGCCTTTTGTCATCCTGTCTGACTGTGTGCATATATTGAAAGCACTCTCCATGGCTGAATTTAAATGAAATTTGATAGAAGAGGTACTTACTGATATTTCAGCTCTCCTACAAAATTGTATTTAAATGCATCCAAGTAAAGCATCACCAACATGAGTTAGGAGAGCTGGATCAGTCTGGGAAAGAAACTGTGACAGTGTGGGCACTGGGGATGGAGGCAACCACATTGCATATCTCCAATCCCTTTCAGTCCTTACTACCCAAGACCTATGATACCTTCTATGTGTTTTCTCCCATCCCTTCTCTCCCCCAGACCCATAGTCCATTCTGCATGCCCAATCCTCCCATTTTGGTTCCTTTTGCCACATCACCCCCTTCCTGACTACCAATCCATTTTGCCCTATTGCAGCTCATGATTCCGGTGGGAGTAGGTTCAGCAAGTGTGGGAACTGAATGAGTGCACTTATGGGTGCCACAGTGGACCTGACCCTTTGAGCGTGTGCGTGAGAGGTGGAACCTATAAGCATTCTCACTCCAGTCTATGCTTATTCAAACTAAAGTTGCCAGAGCCTACTGAAGTGGAAGGGATCAGAGGTGCAGTGGAAGAACTGCAGGACTGGTGGGAACAGGATGGAAGAAATTAGTGCTTCAAGGAAGCACAGAAGTGCTTGAAGGTATACGGAAAGGAATAGATCGAAGGTTGAGAAAATTGGAAGAGGAAACAGTTTGGAGAAGAGATGGCTGAGGGGAGATATGATAGAGGTTTATAAAACGAGTCATCTCTTTAATCTTTCAAAAAGTACAAAGACTAGAGGAAATGCAATGAAGTTGATAGATTAAAGACAAATAGGAGAAAATATATTTTTTATGCAACGCATAATTAAACTCTGGAATTCATTGCTGGAGGATATGGTGAAAGCTGTTAGAGTGGCTGGGTTTAAAAAAAGGTTTGGACAAGTTCCTGGAAGAAAAGTCCATAAACGATTATTAAGGTGGACTTGGGTTTATCCCTGGAAGCAGCAGCATGGAATCTATCAACCTTTTGGGATCCTGCCAGGTACTTGTAACCTGGATTGGCGACTGTTGGAAACAGGATACTGGGCTTGATGGACCTTTGGTCTAAGCCAGTATGGAAAATCTTATGTTCTTAAAAGGTGAATTTTAAAAGTCCAACATGTGCAATAATTGGGGGATGCATGCATAAGACGGGCTAGCGAACACATGCTGAATTTTAAAGGCCTTCCAGATACGTGTATATCTCCCACTACATGTACACCTAAGTTTACAAAGAGGCAGGGTGTGGGCATGCTCTGGGCAGGGCAGGGCATGGGCATTTTGGGCCATGGCCAAGAGATGTACATGTAAATATATATGCGCCTGGGCGCATACCGAAGACCCCCTGCCTTGCAACTTTACTTCTGCTATGGAGAACGTGTAAGTAATAAAATGAAACAATTAAGCCATTTCTGAGGGGTTTAAAGGGGCTGCAGTAACTGTAGGGAATGTAGGCTATCATCCAGGGGGGATCTAGCTGTTAACTGGTGGATGAACTGTTAAAGTGGCAATGGCATGGACGTGCGCCCCTTTTATAATTCCCCGCCTTATGTGACAGACGTGCGATTTATGTGCGTCCACTTAAAATTTGGTGCTCATGTGCGTGCGGCCAGGCTATTTTATAATATGCGCACATATACACGCATATGTTATAAAATGACCACATATCTTGGCGCAGGCTGATGTGCTGATTTGAAAGTTACCATCAGTGTCACAATAAGCATGCAAATTTCCAACTTGTTTCTTTTATTTTTTTTGGACCTTAGCAACCCCTAAAAGCTTGCATTTTAAAATATTCAATAGCTTTTTTAAAGTACTATCTCAAACATTATGCTAGTTTTAATTAATTTTAATTTTGGATTTGGCAGACTTAACCACCATACTTGCTTTCTACATCACAATTATTGTATGTAATGTCATGACGCTATAAATAAAATAAAGCTATTTGTACATAGACTGAAAAAAATACTCTCTTAAATTTCTTTTAAATCTACCAGTTACTACTAGGACTAGGGGACATGCTATGAAAGTATATTAAAAAGTAAATCACCATTCCCTATTAGCTTGTTCCACAACACTCATGATTTTATAAATCTCTCTCATATCGCCTCTCATTTATAACGTCCCCAAGTAGAAGACTCCTTTCTTCATAAAGGAGCTGCTGCCATTTCACTCATTTTTGTTGTCCTTCTCTGTACTTTTATCTAGTTCTCCTATATCACTTTAGAGATGGGGTGACCAGAACTGTACACAATACTCAAGGTGCGATCACACCACAGATCTGTATATCGTCGCCATGATATTCTCAGTTTTATTCCTGAGTGGTAATTCCTAATAGGGAATACACATATAGTTAATTATTTTTCCCCATGTGCATTATTTTGTACTTACCCGCACTGAATTTCATCTTTCATTTAGATGCCCAGCTCCCTAGTCCCACATGGTCCTACTACAAATTCTCACAGTCTGCTCATATTTTAACTACACTTTATCACCTTACTCATTGATCCCTTTGCCAGATCATTAACAAATACTGTTAAACACTGGTCCTAATAGAGATCCTTGGGGATACCACTATTTACCTCTCTCCATTGCATTTAAATTATTCTATTATCTGCAAAGATAAATTATTACAATGTCATTAATAATAAAGCCCATAAATTTCATTTAGTTTGTCTAACACCAATTGCTAAAGTTTCTGGTGCTAAATTACACAAAAATTGTAAATAAGGGATCGCTGTCTAGTATCTCTACTAGAACAAAGGAATCTGGAAGAACATTATTTACTAATTACCTCATAAGTACCTCATACAGTGTATGTCTCATTTGAACAGATTTTCCAAAACCACATCAACCTAAAACTTGAAAAGCTCCCACTCCACCTGAGTTTTCAGCATTTAATGAAACTGCTACAGCTGTAACTCCCACCTCTATTTTTCTACAAGATTATCACATAGACTTTCACTAACACTAATTCACTAAGTCACGTGGAGTAACCCTCTGATGATTTTATTTAATATCTGGACAAAGTCTTAGCATAAATTTTACATTTAATCAGTAGGGGTCACTGATGTACAATGGCTGAAATTTTCTTCCCCCAGGCACTGTAGTCCCAGCCAGGTTGAAAAGCAGAAGCCTGGTCTTCCTCATGGCAACATGCAGCACAGAAGCTGAGATACAGAGCCAGTCAGATTCTTTTAAAGAGTTACATAATGGATCCGGTGATTTACTGCAACAGAGATGGTTAGATTGACAAAGGCAACCAGGATAATGGCTGAATGTGATCACATGCCCTTTCTTAGAAGAAAAATATTTTTTAATATCCTTATGTAGCCACTCTTTAAAGCTTTGTAATGAGTACCTTTTCATCAGTAGCTCTCTCAAGATTCTTAAGTGAGGAATTTATTAAAGATGAGATGAAACTCTGGACAGATGATCCACCTTTCCAACCAACCTGGGAACATACATTCACCATCTCTGACAGCACTGATAAGTATAAATTACAGCGATCCAAATCTGAAAACTAAAGTGAGGACATTTTTTTTTATAACAACAGATCTACTGCACTTGGAAGAGAAACATGAAAAGTTAATCATCTACATTTCTATATGAATTACATTCACTACCTTACTGACAAAATAATTTGTGTGTCTAGAATTATTCACTGGTAGAATAGTTTCAAGTAGGATGTGCTGCATGGGTTAGCTTACCTTTTTAAATTTAGTGCTCATCATTTAGGTTATTTTATTAACAGTTTTACTTGAGAAGAATAAAACTACAGTAAAAAATGAGAAATGGCTTTGGATAAGGCATTACCAGTAATTGAATTTGCTGTGCCTCTCTACTACTGAATCTCAGCTACAATATTTTTTAATTCCAGAAGTGGGATGGTCATTGTAAAGCCTGTCTCTTCCATACTAGATTAAAGTTTGGCTTTGTGACATAGGAGAAAATCTTCCAAAAAGGGAATATTAAATTCCAGGAGATCAGGATAGGTGATAAATGCATCATAATTCCATTTATAAATGAAATAAATCATGACTATCTCCAGTCACAGGCCAACACTCTGTATGTATTCTTGCATATGTCCTAAATAAACTAGCCTTGGGAAAAAAAATCTTTCCTCTTGCTATTGCCTTACAGTCCTATCTCCAAAGCCGAAAGTTAAGCAAGAATTAACTTAAAGAAAAGCTACTAGTTTGATGTTAGGTAGCTCAGTCATATCAAGTAAATTATAAAAAAAAAAACAAAAAAAAACAAACACAATTACCAGGCAGACTACTAAACAAATAAAAATAAAATTCAAAGCATATTCAAATGGGAGACCCCACTTTGGCCTTGTGCCTCAAAAGGTTTGGGGATCGTGTGTCCTAAGAGGCTCTTAGCAATAAGAGGAAAGAACAGCCAGCTCTACTTAAACAGCGCCTAAGTTGGAAAACAGTCTCATAAAAGTCCATTATTTCATCTTGGTCATGAGATATCATGATCAGAGTAGATGCAGCCCCAAACTTAGGCCTGGATTTATCAAAATGCGGTAAGTACCGCATGCGATAGCAAAAGGGGCGTGTTTTATGCTAATATAGCATGTATTGCAATTTGCGCTAATTACCTGCGCGAAGAGCTAAGTTAGTGGAAATTGCGATACCATTTTCAGATCCTGCGATAAATGCCAGACCTGTTGTTTTTTGTGCATTCAACAACTGGGTGACTCCAAGATAAATGGAGTGAGTTTCCTCACTCCAAAGGTCATCAAATCTTCATGAGACCACTGTTCTGTTCGTAGGTGTCACGTAGAATGTCAAAGTGGCCCCTAACCCCCTACACTCTTACCTAAACCCCACCTCGAGTTAGCAGGTGGGCCTACTATAGGGATACAAATACCTATCTATGGGCCATGAGATTATCGCCAGTCTCTCTCTCTCTCTCTCTCCCTCCCTCCCCCCCCCACCCCCAAGGCGCTGGACCAGTCTATTCACCTGAAATAGTCCTTACGGGAGACATCGCAAAGGGCGATGAAATCCTACCGCACAATCATGGCAGCTATCTCACAGCCTAACGCAATTCAAAGAGGTGTAGTTAAAATCTGCGTTATGTCTGTGCGATAGCTCTTCACAGACAGGCTAACCCAGCCCACTCTCCGCCCCTAACTCCTCCTATTTTCTGAATTTGCATCGCACCATACGATATGGTGCTATCACATGTGTTAAACACGTTTTCGCATGCGGTAAGGGCCTATCGCATGCGTTAACGGGGCTTTTCACATGCAATTAGCCCTTAACGCATGCGAAAACGCCTTATCGCATTTTGATAAATGACCCCCTAAACTTGAAAATATCCAGTCTGCATTAACATATTTGTACATTTAATACAGATATTGCCTTTCTATTGGAAAAAAAAAAATATTCCACACCCAGATTTTAGCCTGATATATGAAAGGATTTTTCCTATTTTGCCCTTATGGGAAAAATGTGTAGTACATAGACTCCTTAATTATCATATATTGTTATCTATTTTATTTTGCATACTTTCCCTTTGAAAATTCATCAAAATTCTCCACATATATTTACACCCGCTTATATGTGCGTAGAGCGTTTCTGGGAAAACGCATTTGCATGCTGTTGGAAATACAAAAGTATGCATATGAGTGAAAACCCCTCCCAAACCCCACCCCTGGGAAGGCCTCTACTCACCGTAGGTAAGTTTATACGCATACAGGCCACGCATGCATAAAGTTTAGCTGCATTTCGAGTGGGCTATTTGTAAAAGGCTATTTCCATGGGCATAACACTTTTTCCTATGGAAATGGCTTTGAAAATGTCCCTTCCTATGCCTTATAGCTGCTTCTTAAAACCTTATAGCACTATATTTTGTTTTTATAACATGGCTGAATTTCTGATCTATTGTTTTCCATCATGCGATATTAAAGGAAAGGTGAGTTACAAATAAAGATTTGATTAATTAGTAGAGATGTGAATCGGAACTGAAATCCGAACCAATTCTGGTTCCGATTCACATCTATAGAGATGTGAATTGGAACTGAAATCCGAACCGATTCTGGTTCCGATTCACATCTCTATTAATTAGCTAAGAGAACCTGAATAATGTGACTACCTCACATATAATGAACTGCAAATGCAAATAAATCTTGCACTATTTATTTATTTGGCGCGAACAAAGTGTTAAAGCGCTTTAACACTTTGTTCGCGCCAAAGTTATGCTACTGACGAAGGACTTTATCCAGTTTACATATGTGACCTCCTATCCCTGCCAGTTATCACCCGCATTCGATGTCTTTGGTTGTTGTATCCACTGCTCAAAGTAATACTCGCGTTTCCACTGTTCGAGATTAGTTTCACACCAAAAGTTATGTCCCCTTTGGTTGATGTACCCACTGTTCGATTTAATTTATATTTCATTTGTTCAATGTAATCTATATTTATATTTATTATTTGTTCAATGTATCTACTGTTCGATGTAATATATATATAACCTGGTTCGATGTAAACCGATGTGATATGTCTATACATGAATGTCGGTATAGAAAAACTTCAAATAAATAAATAAATAAACAAACAAATATATACTTCAGTTTATATAATTAAACAGCCAAGTACAGAATTCATGATATTCATACACAATTTATTAAGAGCAGTTTTCAAAAGTCATTAAACCAGGGCCACTTAAAAGTACCTGAGATCTGCCAGGCACTTGTGACCTGGATTGGCCACTGTTGGAGACAGGATGTCAGGCTCGATGTGTGTGGGGGATGGGAGGGGGTAGGGGAGAAGGGAAATAAACATGTGGACTTTTACCCAGGCAAAAATAGGCAGGCTTGAACGCATGGTTACATTGCGGGAGGGGGGAGGGAAATAACATGCATAGATTAGATTTTCAAAATTTACTTGAAGGGAAAAAAATACTTACATAAAAAGCAGGTTTAAATCTCTGTGGATATGTTTTGCTAGGGCAATTTTCAGAGGGACTTTGAAAATTGCCCCATGAACTTTGCATTTATGTAGCTAATTCTGAAAATTGCCTTCATTATTATTTTTCATTTGTACAGTGCTACCAGGCAAACACGGAATATATACAGATTATTTAAAACACTGTTAATGTAACTCCAGTTCATACTTACAGTACTTAGCTCGCTCGTCAGCCTTCTAAGTATGAATTCCCAAACACTTACAGAAGCAGACATGACAGAGTTCCAGAGAAAAATTAATACCATATCTGGGGGAAATAAAACAAAGTACATGGTTTCTTAGTAACAGAGATAGTCATGTAAGAAAATGAACAGATACCATGGTAAAGTAAGTTGCCGGGTCCAAGAGGGTGGACTGTCAGGGATACTAGTTAAAATTCACTAAGCCTCCTACCTGATCTTCCTATATTTTCTTTGTTCAATTAAAATTTCTGTGTGATGGGCAAGCAGAACGGATGCCTCCAAACTTAACCCTCAATGTTAGGCCCTCCGGCCGTAAGCCTCAAGGACAGATTTGCTCTTCAATGAGTTACAAGTTCTCAGTGGTGTGGAGAATCCGTTAAGTCCCTCTGCCTGAACCAGAGAGTTTTCCCTCAGGCGAGTAGAGCCCCGATGTCCAGTGTTACAACTGTAGAAGCTGCCTTTTGTATACCTGTAGCATGGAAGGGCCACAGCTGGTAAAGAGACACTGAGCACTTTTCAGACCACAGGCAGGATGCAGCCAAGTATCTTTGTAGCTTTTGCCGTTGCTTTATCCATCTGTTTGGCCACCTTAAGATCATCACATACGATCTAGATCTCACTCTTGCTTAGAAGAATTTCACCCTTAGATTCAACCGCTTCCTTGGGTTTTTGCAGCCCAAATACATAAATGGAAGCTAAGTTTTAATGCTAAGAAATGCACAGACTCTAGACCATTCCTCAAGCTTTGTTAGCCCTCCTGTTTTCTCACATCTTCTTGTCTATCCACCCTTATGCAGATTTTGGTATCACGTCAATAACAAAAAATCGCAAGTCAGAGACAGTATGAGATTGTGATAACCAGTGGGGCATTCTCACATTGGTTATTAATACTTGATCGGTGTTCTACGATGCGTGTTTTGATCATACGTGTGGTTTTACCAGCATACAGTTTTTGGCAGGGGCAAATAATCACATAAATCATGCCTGAGGAAACACTGAGGTGTGGCGAAGGTGAAAAACCACTTTAGACGTAGGCGTGTGTAAAAGAGGAAAGTGATAAAGAAAGAGAACACACTGAGCAGTGACCACAAGGTTTATGACCTCCCAACGATTGGGGCATTGAGGTAGATGATCGAAATTCAGAATTTTTGAGAATAGCAATAACAAACTATATGAAAATCCTGAGTATATAAAAACAGTTTGAGCTTCTTTAAAATCTATAGTTTATAAAATCCTTCTTTGACAATGGCAGCCACAGTTCTTTTCATGGAAAGTTCACTACCTAACAAAACTCCAAGATTTCGGACTTCTGTGGTTAATCCAATGTCATGTTACTGTCTCTTCTCCTTATCCAATTTATTACAAATAAACAGTATTTCCGTTTTATTTTAATTGAACATAAATTTCAACCGCGACAAGAGCTTGCGAATGGAGATTAAGTAAATCTGAAAAAGTTTAAGTGCGTGATCAATCGAGACTTCAACAGGAATTAAGAATTGTACATTGTCTATGTAAACATAGGATGACAGACCTAATCCTGCAAGAAGTTTACAGAGGGGCATCATATAGATGTTAAATAAAGTCAGAGAGTTAAGAACTTCATCTGACTGCTCCTTATGAGACTTTCACTTAAGCCCTGCCGGCCCTTGAAACCCAAGGGCTCAACCTGCGGGGATTGGGATTGGGGTTGGTATAGGTGAAGTTCCTGTCCAGTTTCAGCGAATCCACCAGTTGTCAGCGTAGGCCTAGTGGGCTCGTTTGCTAGGCAGAGTAAACCACACCATAGGCCAAGGGCTCACATCCATGACAAGCAAATAATAGACCATCACACTAGCAAATCTCAAAAGATCAATAGATAATAAAATTCATAAAGGAGAAAAACTGATTTGGATAAAGGAATACATCTGCAAAAACAGCAACATAGCAAACGATGGCAGATAAAGATCAACTGGCCCAACCAGTCTGCCCAGCTAAAATTCTTACTCTCTGGTTTTCTACTTTAAGGTAGATAAGCATACAAATTCCTATACTTAAACCAAAAACAGCTGCTCCGCCTCTTGCCCATGTATTTTAACCCATCTGTCAAACCTGTTTCTACCATTGACCTCCAATATCTGTCTCAAGTATGTCCAAATTCTGTTACAGCGCTGGCATCCATTACCTTCCTGGTAGACTATTTCAAGCTTTTTCTTCCTCTAAATTCTTGCAAGACCAATGTTTAAATTAATACATGGGCTATCTTCCATATCTTACTCCTAAGCTTTTTAATAATCTACCCAACCACCAAAACTGTGAGGCTCTTGTCCAAAACATCCAATTTCCCATGAGCATTAATGTTTGGATTTTAACTATAATTGCTACATACAGGTTTCACCCAGGGCCGGCGCATCCATTAGGTGGGACTAGGGTGGCATCAGTGGGCGGGGCACACAAGGGCACCATTTTTAAAATATGAAAGAAAGGTGACAGCAGTTGCATAGTGCTTGCTAGGTTTGTGCAACATATGAAAGCGAGAACTATAAGAGGGAGACCATAACTCTTTATATCTGCCACCTTCAGAAGGGCACTTTCAACTCAGGGTGGGTTTGGGAGGGTGGGGGCAGTGTTACATTGGTCTGCCTAGGATGCTACAGACCCTTGCACCGGCCCTGGGTACACCAGTCTTCTTGGATGCCTGATACAGTTGTACCCTGCTGTTTAGGGTTATAACTGATGCTCTGTGCTCTTTACCCTACTGTTGTTAGTGTTGTAACAATGTTGCTCTGTGCAGGTTACCCCAATCTTCTTGGAAGCATGATGCAGTCATGACACACTCTCTGTCCATTGGCTTGAATTTTCCCTTTTTTGGGCCTCCAATGTTTCATACTGCCGAGCAAAAACCCCAAGCTCACCTGCCTGTACTATGCACTCTGTCTTATCCCAGTTTTGGTTGCTATTATCTCTGTTGGTAAGATATTTCAGGTATTTAGCACCTTCTTCCGTAAATAAGTATTTTCTCATATTTCCTTTGTACTTTTCTCCCTGCAATTTCATATCATGACCTCTTGCTCTTGAATTTCCTTTCTAAAGAACATGTCACCTTTCCATACTTTATTGAATCCTGTCAAATATTTGAATATTCCTATTATGTCACCTTTGTCCCTTCTTTTTACCATTGAGCACATTTTGAGTGTTTTAAGCCTCTCTATCAGGCCTATCCTGTAAAGTGCGGCCGCGTTTACCCTGCTCCTAAGCCACTTTTAACTCACGTTCCGGCCGCGTTAGCCCTTCCTGCGATCCCGAATTCCTTTTAACCTACTCCTACTGCGTCCTAAATTCCCCGGGCAACCCCTTCCGCCCGCGGCATGTATATTGCATGCAAACGAGCGAATTAGCTCGACATTGCATGCAAACGAGCCAATTAGCTATTCCCGTAGCATCCCGTAACCCGCGCCCCGACTATCGCTAGTTTTCCCTGCCGTTTTGTCGCGCGTTTAACCTGCAAACTTACCGCCTACCCTGACCCCTGCGGTAGAGGCAGGGGTAAGGGTAGGTGGCAAGCTTTCCCCCAGCCCCCGCTCACCTGCCCCGGCCGCGATCATGGGTGCCGGTCTCCGTGGCAGCCCCAGTCCTCTCCCCTACTCCCGAAGCCAAAAAAAAAAGCGAAAAAAACGTTGCAGCCCCCCTCCGATGTCCGGACTGGGGCTGCCATGGAGACTGCAACGGCAAAGCGACTTTTCAGTGTCCCCCCTCCTCTCGGAGCAGGGCGCGAAAAGCCGCCTTGCTCCGGGAGGAGGGGGGACACTGACAGCGCAGAAGCAACAGCGAAGCAACGGCGAAACGACTTTTCAGTGTCCCCCCTCCTCCCGGAGCAGGGCGCGAAAAGCCGCCTTGCTCCAGGAGGAGGGGGGACACTGACAGCGCAGAAGGAACGGTGAAGCAACTTACTTTTCTGAAGCCATCATCAGGAACACATGCGATCGTAGCTCCTCCCGACCAAGATGGCCGCCTGCACGGGGAAAGCGTGCAGTTGGCCGCTGAAGACGTGACGTCACGACGTCACGTCTTGAGCGGCCAATTGTACGCTTTCCCCGTGCAGGCGGCCATCTTTGTCTTCATCGGGAGGAGCTACGATCGCATCTGTTCCTGATGATGGCTTCAGAAAAGTAAGTTGCTTCACCGTTCCTTCTGCGCTGTCAGTGTCCCCCCTCCTCCTGGAGCAAGGCGGCTTTTCGCGCCCTGCTCCGGGAGGAGGGGGGACACTGAAAAGTCGTTTCGCCGTTGCTTCGCCGTTGCTTCTGCGCTGTCAGTGTCCCCCCTCCTCCCGGAGCAAGGCGGCTTTTCGCGCCCTGCTCCGGGAGGAGGGGGGACACTGAAAAGTCGTTTCACCGTTGCTTCGCCGTTGCTTCTGCGCTGTCAGTGTCCCCCCTCCTCCCGGAGCAAGGCGGCTTTTCGCGCCCTGCTCCGAGAGGAGGGGGGACACTGACAGTGGCGAAGCAACTTACTTTTGCATCCGATCGGACCAGACTTCCTGGTATCTGTCATTTCAAATGACATTTGAAATGACAGATACCAGCGTGGCGTGAAGCCTTAGGCCCGCGCACCCAGGATACTGTATAGGCGCTCTATCCAGTATCCTGGGTTGCGCGGGCCTAAGGCTTTTCAGACGCGGTTTACATTTACATATTATTAGGGTTCAGGATCGAGCGGTAGGTGAGCTGCACTGTGCGGGCGGTAACCGCGGGTGCCGTAGGCACTAACGCAGCTCTTCCTACCGCTCGGTACTGGATAGGCCTGTATGTAGGGTTTGTATTACAGGCCTTTTATCATTTTAATAGCCCTTTTCTGAACTACTTCAATCTTCTCATAGATAAATAGAAACTTGGTGGCAGAAAAAGACCATAGATTTTATCTAGTCTATCCATCTCAATGTCCTTATGAAGGTACAATCTCTAGAACTGAGCACAGTATTCAAGGTGAGGTCTCAAAAGTGGCCTATAAAGGCAATATTTCCTCCTTCCCCTGCTGAACACATTTGCTTATGCAATCAAGCATGCTTTTAAATTTCCCAGCTGCTTTAATACACTGAGGGGACATGTGTAAGTCCGGGGGCTTGAAAAAATGGGTGGTCCGGGGGTGGGGGCATGGCTAGAGGCCTCTGCAAGGCCGCTGGGCCGGCGCGCGCAAGTTACACCTCCCGCAGGAAGGCGTAACTTGTCAGATAAAGATGCGGGTTGTTTTGGTTTTTTTCGGGCTGGGGGGTGGGACAGAGGGGAAGGGGTGGGGGGGAACAGGGAAAGCCAGCTGGTCTCCCCGAGGGCTCAGTGCGCGCAAGGTGCACCCCCATACATTTTAAAATCTGCCCCTGATTGGCTAACTTCAGGTATATGATATGATTACCAAGATCTCTTTCTTGATTAAGTTTCTAAGTTTTATCCTTTTAAAATGATAAACTGCTAATTAATTTGTGTGTTTCAACACTGAAGCTCATTTACCAAACCCTTTACATTGACACTGAAAGCACTACCCTCAAATGGTTTGAATCCTTTTTTTATCTAACAAAACACAATGTGTCTCATGGGCTAACAATTATCCATTCCCAGGAATCTCATCTGTTGAGTACCTCAGGACTCAGTCTTCACTCTGATCTTTTTCAACATTTACTTTTGTCCAATCTGCAACCTCATCCAGTCTTTCAGCACTGCATGCTACCGGTTTGTAGATATCATCCAACTGCATAAAAATGGGAATTGATCAAATCTCATCTATTGCTAATCTCAATGATCACCTTACAGCAGTAGCCCAATAGCATAACAACCACAAACTCAAATTATATCATATTCAAAAGATCTGTCTGGATAACTCTGGGCGTTACCTGGACAAATCTATGGATTAAAAATTTTCTCCCGGTGCTCCATTTAAATTTTGTCTGGGTTAATCGTTACCTGCACAAAATTTAGTAGATTAAAATAAAAAAAGCAGCATTGGGGCATTCCGGGGACAGGACCTAACTTTAGCTGGTTAACACTTATATCTTAAGGTGGCTAAACAGGTGAATAAGGCAAAAGCCAGAAAGATGCTTGGATACATAGGGAAAGGAGAGGTCAGCAGAAAAAAGGGAGGTAATATTGCCCCTGATTAGGTTCCTGGTGAGAATTAGTTTGGAATCTTGTTTACAATTCTGAAGACCACACCTTCAAAAGGATATAAACTGGATAGTGTTGTTCCAGGGGGTGGTTACTAAAATGGTCAATGGTCTTTGTTATAAGACACATAAATACATGTATACCCTAGAGGAAAGGCTGAATATGGGAGATAGGATATAAACATTTAAATACCCCAAGGTATTAATGCACAGGTGAGCCCAATTGAGCCCAACCTTTTGTCTGTCGGGACACAGCTGACAGATAGTTCTCACATGCGTGACACACTGAAACATGACAGTCACAAGACTAAATGTTAATGTACCCTTTGCATCCACAGGGACCCTACCCCCACTGCCCTGCTCCTTAGTAATGGGTTTAAAGCAGAACAAGAACATTCCTTGATCAACTCATCATACAAAAAAAAGATATTCTGGTGTTCTCAAAAACAGCAATGCAAACTTCCTCTACTACCAAGCACAATAGACCTGCTTATAAATAGACAGCATTTCACCACCAATGCATGTCCTATTGAGAAAACACAACAAATAAGGTGAGGTATTTTACTTGCCTATAGGTAAATACCTCACCTTGGACACACACACACATTAAAACATGGGAAACTTCACTTGCAGCCATCAGTAACTTCCTCTCTAGTCTCAACCTTGCACTCAATACTGTAAAAAACAGAAACCTTAATAACTCATCCACACAACCATCTCATCTCTGATCAACACAACACTCCCCCTAACTCAATTCTTACATCTCAATCATTACATCTCAACACGCAAGAAATCTAGGAGTCATGATAGACGATCACTCAACCACAAAAAATTCATTAAGAACTCCCTCAAGGAATGTTACTTCAAGCTGCAAACACTAAAAAAACTGAAACCACTCTTACATTTTAACGATTT
Organism: Rhinatrema bivittatum; assembly: GCF_901001135.1. Taxonomy (NCBI): domain Eukaryota; kingdom Metazoa; phylum Chordata; class Amphibia; order Gymnophiona; family Rhinatrematidae; genus Rhinatrema; species Rhinatrema bivittatum. The sequence goes on from NC_042617.1 coordinate 158,584,381, forward strand.
CCAGACAATTCTCCAGTCCACAATATTCACAAAAAGACTACTGTAACTCGCTACTCCTTGTTCTTCCAAAAAATATCATTTCACCCCTCCAATTGCTGCAGAACGCAGTTGCACGCATCCTCACCAACACACGCAGGAACGAACACATGACCCCAATCCTCAAAGAACATTGGTTACCTATTCAACAGCACATACACTACAAAACCCTCACAATAATACACAAATCCTTACACAACCCAGATATGAAGTGGCCACATAGCACCTTCTCCTTCTGCAGCGCAAACAGACCTACTCGATCACGCTATCTAGCAACCTTAAACATTTCCACACCCAGACTCACTCATTACAATGCCACCAGGGAACGCGCCCTATCCATTGCCGGCCCCACACTCTGGAATTCCATCCCCACTGACATTTGCCAAGAACACTGCCTACACAAATTTAGAAAAAACTAAAAACTTGGCTCTTCACAAAAGCATACTCATAATCTCAAGAATTCCACTCCGCAGCCTACAACAATACATCATATACCACCCAAACTCCCTGCCCTCACAATAACATACGCCCCCCGCACTTATCCTACAACTCACCACAAAGTAGCTCCCATCAAGGAGAATACTAAACTTCACCTTCCCATAGATTAATCTACTAAAACAGTCCACTCCATACACACAAATTATTATTTTAGATTAAATCAGATATCTATATACATGTCATCACAATGCAAACCCCTAGTCATCACTTTATTAACTGGAATTCTGCACTTAAATATAATCTGCTTAGTGGTTCTACTTGTTAAACTGTTAAAATGTCATTATAGTTATTCTGTAAATTTGTTATATTGGTAACTGTAAAGCACTGTTGCTGACTCTAAACCTGTAAACCGACTTGATGTCCAACAATGGTCGGTATAGAAAAAACTGAAATAAATAAATAAATGTAATCTCCCACGGGAGCGTAAGCGGTAAAAGTCGTACCCGCATTTCTGTGTGCTATACAAGAAACGTCTTGACCTGTCGCCAGATCTCGAGGTGGCCTTGCAATTGAGACAGTGTCTGCTGAATCTCGTGTTTAGCAGATCAGCGAATGCATCTGGAATTTCGGTCCTTAATTAAGAACCAGAAACCAGAGTATTAGTCAGTACAGAGTCCCGTTGCTAACAACAGGAGGATGTCTGATGTAATCCTAATTGATTGGTAGAGAGGTTCTCTTGGAATTGTGTCCGACATAGCTGGCAATAGAGATATGTGACACTAATACGGTTCTTAGAAGGCCAGACAACCTAGAACCTTTCGAACCATATGGCCCGATTTAGAGAACAGGTCTCAATGGGATTGTTGCTGCAGCGGGATTAGAGTACTTACCATCCGTCGTGGATCGCAGAAGGACGAGCCGGCGAAGATTGATGGCTCCGTGGATTTCAGGAGTCATCGAGGGATAGCCTGAAGGACATACACGTCCGACTCAACTTTGTAACCTGGAATGGAAGCGCAGGTACAGAGGAGACAGGCTGGACGTGTCTGGCGCTACCACAGTAATTTGTAGAGGGTCAGAACCCCGCACCGGTGTCGGTAGGGAATGCCTCGGGTACAGGGGAGCCATTATGACTCATGAACCCAGCCCTCTTTACAGCGGCTCGATGTATCGTGACGCCAGTGCAGAATTACGCGGAACTCAGTCCGGTCATTCTGCAGCATGGAGGACTGCCAGCGTTGTGTGGAACAGTGGCGATGGCAGTAGCAATGTTGCTCGGCCCGGGCATTCTCCAGCACCAAATACGATAGCACCAATGTGCTGGATGGTGTCGGTGGTGGACGGTCACCATGCCGGTGACAATGAATGCCACAGTGCTCAGCCCGGTCTTTCCCCAGCGTCGAGGTGGACACCCTCACTGTCCTGGATGGCGAATGATGACTGACCGTCAGCATGCCTGCACTGCTCCTGGCACTATGTAGTGTCGTAGGCTGATACGGGGCTTTAGTAAACCCCCCCCCAAGCATGGAGCACTGTGTTTAGGCGAGGGCATTGCGTGTAGGTGCTATGTCAGTATTGACTGTATCGATGGCGGCATAGAGCGGCCTCGAGGGTATTGTCAAAAATATATATATGAAAAAATGTCGATGGCCCGGGCAGAGCAACGATAACAATGACGGAGGCACAGACAGCATCGGTATAGGTATCGATGGCAACGATGTGGCATCGAAGGATCGAATAGACATCGATGGCATCGTGAAATTGATACCGGACTCGACGGAATCAATGGTCGCATCGATAGGAACGACGAGGACACCGATGGAAACGACGTGGGCGTCAACGGCATCGATTGATGGAGACTGGCGCCGATGGCATCGGTGGCATGGCCACGGGCATCGACTGCATGGCCACGGGTGTCGATGGTCTTGATTGCATAGACCTAGGCATCGATGGCACCGACCTGGGCATTGATGGAATCGATGATGGCATCGATGACACCGAGGTGTGCATCGATGGCATCCGCCCGGGCATCGATGACACAGATGGAAAAATCAGCACCATGGATGAAAACATTGATGGCACTGAGAAAATCAATGTGGGGATCGATGGCATCGATGGACCGCCAGGGGAGGGGTGTCGATGGTGTCGAAAAAGGCAGAATGGCCTGGAAGGGGGGTACAGATGGTAGCGATGGAGGCATCGACTGCACGAAAATACCGAGGTATGAATTCGTCAGGGGACCCTGTGGCAATGGTAACCGTGGAAATCCCTATCCCACTAGCGCTAATAACCAGGCAGAGGGTGGAGGCAGCAGTGGTAGAAAGGGTGAGACCCAGAGGAGGCCATTGCAGCCGAAGAAACAAAGGCAGGAAAGAGAGAGAGGGCCAGCAGCTGAAGAAATAAAGGCGAGAGAGAGGCCCTGGTAGAGCTGCTGGTGGCAGAGAAAGAAAAACTGGAGAGAGGCCTTGGCATGAGGAAGAGTGTGTGTGTGTGTGTGTGTGTGTGTGTGTGTGTGTGTGTGTGTGAGTGTGAGTGAGAGAGAGAGCATGTGTAGCGGGATGCATGGAAAGAAAAGGCATTGAGCAGCAGCAGCAGCCTCAAGCAGCAGCGCAGGCCTGGAGCAAAATCAGAAGCAGCCGGCAATCAGCAAGGGAGACAGCAGCATTAGCCCCCACGGTCAATGGGTTTCTTCTTTCTTGGGCCATGGGGGTTGGAGAAAGCTGCTGCAGCTACCATTTATGCTTTGGGGAAGGGAGGGAGTGGGAGTGAGACAGTCAACCAGCCAGTGTATAAGTGAGAGGGAGCATGTGTATGATTGAAAACTCAATTAGAAGTTATATGTAACTTTCCTTTACAAGTCCCCAGGCGGGGTTTGAACTCTCCCGGCCTGGTTGGAAGGCAGATGCTCTCCCCACTGAGCTAGCGGGTGAGCATCTGTGAACAGACTAGCAAAAACCTTGATTAAAAACAGGTAACCAGAACTGTACTCAACCAACCATAAACACTAAATTCATGTAAGATTCTAGGTACCCCAAAGCCAGGGACTGGATGAACATTAACCAGTAATCCCTTGGGACTCAGAGCCCCATAGGAGGACTATTGACACACTCATGCAGCAGCCGAATGCAGGAAGCAGAGTCCATCTGTCTACACTAAGGAAAACAAAATTATCAGGTAAGTGATTTCTCCATTTAATATAATGTAGACAGATGAACTCAGGACCAGTGGGATATATCAAAGCTATTCCCCAACAGGGTGGGAGGCTGCCCATGGCCCAGTCAACACCACATGTGCAAAGGCTGCATCCTCCCGGACCTGCACATCCAGACAATAAAACCTGGAAAAAGTGTGTAAGGAGAACCAAGTCGCAGCTCGGAAGATATCAATGGGAGACAACTAACCTCCACCCATGACACTGCCTGAGCCCTAGAGGAACGAGTCCTAACCTAAGTAGGCAATGGCTTTTCGGCATCCACATACGCAGCTGTGACTACTTCCTTAATCCAACGAGCTATGGTAGCCCGCAAAGCCGGAGCCCCCTGCAAACTCCCACCATGGAGAACAAACAGGCGATCCAGTCTTTCGAAATGGTTCAGAAACCTCCGGATACTGCACGATAAGTTGCTTAACATCCAAGGAGCACAAGAGGCCTTATCCAGGGATGGGAAGGAGACAGACTGATTCAAATGAAAGTCCGAGACTACCTTGGGCAAAAAGAATGGAACAGCATGCAGTTGTAATGACCCTGGAGTCACCTGAAGACAAGGCCTGCAGCTCAGAAATTTGACACGCTGAATAAATAGCCATCAGGAACAGTCTTCAAAGTCAACAAATGCAAAGAAAGGCTAAGCAGCAGTCGGAAAGCAGGGCCCATCAAAAAATTCAGCACCAAGTTAAGACTCCACAATGGAATCAGTAACCTCAAGGATGCCTTAAAAAAATGGGTCACATCAGGATGACACAAGGAAACACCATTCACCAGACCTCTGAAACAGGCAAGAGACGTAACCTGTACCGTCAAGGAATTAAGGGCCAATGCTTTATTCAACTCATCCTACAAAAAATCCAGAATGAGTGGGATCTTAACTGAACGAGGAAGAACACCCCGCTCCTCACACCAAGTCTCAATAAAAAACTCTCCAAACTCGCACATAAGCCACGGAATTGAAGAACTTGAAGCTCTTTCAAGGACGGGACCCTGGAAACGATGGAGTTGGGAGTTCACGGACTGGTGGAAACAGGACATATCCGAAAGAGTAAATAATTGATTCACATTAACCCGTTCTAGACCTCTCATGATTTTAAACACCTCAATCATATCCCCCCTAAGCCGTCTCTTCTCCAAGCTGAAAAGTCCTAAACTCTTTAGTCTTTCCTCATAGGGGAGCTGTTCCATTCCTTTTATCATTTTGGTCGCCCTTCTCTGTACCTTCTCCATCGCAACTATATCTTTTTTGAGATGCAGTGACCAGAATTGTACACAGTACTCAAGGTACGGTCTCACCAGGAGTGATACAGAGGCATTATGACATTTTCCGTTTTATTCACCATTCCCTTTCTAATAATTCCCAACATTCTGTTTGCTTTTTTGACTCCGCAGCACACTGAACCCATGATTTCAATGGGTTATCCACTATGACTCCTAGATCGCTTTCTTGGGTAGTAGCTCCTAATATGGAACCTAACATTGTGTAACTATAGCAAGGGTTATTTTTCCCTACATGCATCACCATGCATTTATCCACATTAAATTTCATCTGCCATTTGGATTCCCAATTTTCCAGTCTCCCAAGATCTTCCTGCAATTTATCTCAATCTGCTTGTGATTTAACTACTCTGAACAATTTTGTATCATCTGCAAATTTGATTACTTCACTTGTCATATTTCTTTCCAGATCATTTATAAATACATTGAAAAGTATGGGTCCCAATACAGATCCCTGAGGCACTCCACTGCCCACTCCCTTCCACTGATAAAATTGTCCATTTAATCCTAATCTCTGTTTCCTGTCTTTTAGCTAGTTTGTAATCCACGAAAGGACATCGCCACCTATCCCATGACTTTTTACTTTTCCTAGAAGCCTCTCATGAGGAACTTTGTCAAACGCCTTCTGAAAATACAAATATACTACATCTACCGGTTTATCTTTATCTACATGTTTATTAACTCCTTCAAAAAAGTGAAGCAGATTTGTGAGGTAAGGCTTGCCTTGGGTAAAGTCATGCTGACTTTGTTCCATTAAACCATGTCTTCCTATATGTTCTGTGATTTTGATATTTAGAACACTTTCCATTATTTTTCCTGGCACTGAAGTCAAGCTAAACGGTCTGTAGTTTCCCGGATCGCCCCTGGAGCCCTTTTTAAATATTGGGGTTACATTAGCCACCCCTCTAGTCTTCAGGTACAATGGATGATTTTAATGATAGGTTACAAATTTTTACTAATAGGTCTGAAATTTCATTTTTGAGTTCCTTCAGAACCCTGGGGTGTATACCATCCGGTCCAGGTGATTTACTACTCTTCAGGCCTACCACATCTTCTAGATTCACCATGATTTGGTTCAGTCCATCTGAAAACATTCTCTGATAGGGGGTATCTCCCCAACATCCTCTTCAGTAAACACTGAAGCAAAAAAAATCATTTAATCTTTCCATGATGACCTTATCTTCTCTAATTGCCCCTTTAACCCCTTGATCATCTAACGGTCCAACTGACTCCCTCACAGGATTTCTGCTTTGGATATATTTTTTAAAGTTTTTACTTTAAGTTTTTGCCCCTTTAAAGGGCATCTTGGTCATTTCCTTAACTTCCCTAGAGTAGCTGGGGAAGTACCGATGGAAACTCTTCAAAAATTTCTTAAGGAAATACTGGGTTTTTCTGAAACTGATTCTATTATTTTCTGCCTAAGAGAAATTCTAATTTAAATACGTCTGAGTTACCTTTTCAGGGGAATCTTTCAAATTTTTTAGAAAATACTGATAATCAAGTAATAGATTGGGGCACCCTATTAGTTTCTTTTGTAAATTTCCTAGACCTAAATAAGGTCATGAAAAAATATTTTTCTAAGTATCCCAACTCTTTTCATGATAAACTTGTTAATATTTTCCCAGATCTTGCTTTAGCTACACAATTACGGAGGAAAGGGTTTTAGCTTTGACAGGATGTTATTTCTTTGGGTTTTTCGTTTGTGTTGCAGTTTCCCTGCAAATGCTTAATTAAAAAACAGCAGGATACTTTTCTTTTTTTTATGCCCGAACAAGTTTCATAGAGCAAAGAAGAATCGTCACTTCGTCCCCAGCTTCTAGCTAAAATAATATAACAGTGCAGTTAGTGCTATGTTAAGCCTTTTCTATATATTTTGTGAAATTACATAGTAATCTCCCCTTAGGTTTCATGCCTCCATTATTTCTTATTATTGTAAGTAGTTACTATTGATTATATAAAGTAAACGCAGTAATGATATTGAATGTGAGTGATGAGAAGAACATATATCTATAAGAAATGATTGTGTAATATCAGGACTGCTTATTTTATATTATTGCTTTAGTGTAATAAATGAAAATCAATAAAACAAATAATTCAAAAAAAAGGGCATCTTGGTAAGATGAGCTTTGGAGGCTGTGTCAGCTGACCAATTTCATAACCAGAGTTGACGCCTGGCTGCTATCACCGAAGCTACTCCTGTGGCCGAGGTACATAAGAACATAAGAACATAAGAAATTGCCATGCTGGGTCAGACCAAGGGTCCATCAAGCCCAGCATCCTGTTTCCAACAGAGGCCAAACCAGGCCACAAGAACCTGGCAATTACCCAAACACCTAGAAGATCCCATGCTACTGATGCAATTAATAGCAGTGACTATTCCCTAAGTAAACTTGATTAATAGCAGTTAATGGACTTCTCTTCCAAGAACTTATCCAAACCTTTTTTGAACCCAGCTACACTAACTGCACTAACCACATCCTCTGGCAACAAATTCCAGAGATTTATTGTGCGTTGAGTGAAAAAGAATTTTCTCCGATTAGTCTTAAATGTGCTACTTGCTAACTTCATGGAATGCCCCCTAGTCCTTCTATTATTCGAAAGTGTAAATAACCGAGTCACATCTACTCGTTCAAGACCTCTCATGATCTTAAAGACCTCTATGATATCCCCCCTCAGCCGTCTCTTCTCCAAGCTGAACAGCCCTAACCTCTTCAGCCTTTCCTCATAGGGGAGCTGTTCCATCCCCTTTATCATTTTGGTTGCCCTTCTCTGTACCTTCTCCATTGCAACTATATCTTTTTTGAGATACGGCGACCAGAATTGTACACAGTATTCAAGGTGTGGTCTCACCATGGAGCGATATAGAGGCATTATGACATTTTCCGTTTTATTAACCATTCCCTTCCTAATAATTCCTAACATTTTATTTGCTTTTTTGACTGCTGCAGCACACTGAGCTGACGATTTCAATGTATTATCTACTATGACGCCTAGATCTCTTTCTTGGGTGGTACAGACCAAATCACAGCCTGCGTCTGCTAAAAAAGGCAGTAGCAGGATCCATAATGGTTCTGGAATTCCCTCCAGACTCTTCAACCTCTTGAGAGAGAAGCAGACAAGATCATGCCACTAGGGTGCAAGAGAAAGCAATCTGTAAAGTCATCACCACCGCCTAAAAGGCTTGCTTAAGAATAGTCTCAACCCTTCTATCATGTACATCCTTCAAGGCCGCTTCTCCCTCTACGGGGATAGTCATCCGCTTAGAGACGGCACATAGCAATGCATCCATTTTGGGAAAATGCAAATGCTCTCTCAAGGCTGGATCCAGTGGGTAGAGGCCTTCCAATGTCTGACCCCCTTTAAAAGTTGCCTTGGGGCAACCCATTCCAGATCAATCAATTCTTAAATGGCATCTATCTCAGGGAAAAAACAAGAGGCTTTACATAAGGAAACCAAAATGGGATTCTTCCTCAGCTCCGACATGGCATCTGAACCAGGGAAAACAAGCTGTTTCAAGGTCTGGGAAATCAGGGCCAGCAGTTCATCTCTATGAAAACTGCAACATGGTTTGATACGGTTCCAGCCCTGGAGGAATTTCCTCATCTTCCAGGAAAACAGTATGAACCTCATCAGTGCTATCTGGATTCCTGTCAGGAACACCCACAGGGAACCGAGGCAAGCTCTGGTGCCTAAGCATAGGACTGGAAGAGGGAGGAGTCACCGGCTGAGGGTCCGACCAGACAGGCATGGGGGAAGTGGAGGACTGCGCTTAAAGAAAAGCTTGTAAACCTTGAAAAATTTCCACCCAAGAAAAAGTAGCTGGGTCCAGACCAAACCCAGAAGGAACTGGAGCTGGTCCCTCAGAACTGCCTTCGCCTGTGAAGGAGCCAGTCAAGAGAGAACCAAGATCTGGCATCCCCCCCAGTCTAGGCCATAACCAACCCATCATCAGAATGGGAAGAGCCAGTCTTAGCAAAATCTGAGGAAGACAACTCTCACTGAGCGTCTGAACAGCGCTGACATAGGTTAGAATCAAGTCAGGCTGAGAAGACCTAATATGACAGCCAACACAGATAGGAAGATGCCTAGGCTTCTTGCTTACCGGCACCATCGCGGCAGTAAATGTAAGTCTGAATGGCTCACGCTGAAAGGGGAATGTGCACAAAAAGTAAGCACCTAGAAGAAAGTGCGGCAAGGTGCACGCACAACTTGTGCGTGCACCTTGCCGCACAAGTTGTGCGTGCCCTCTGCAACACACTGCTTGCAGAGGGCAGCACAGCACGCAAGAGGGCGCGAAAAATGCCGCTTGGCCTACCACGCGGCATGCAAGAAAAAAGCCTAAGTGTGGGGCCTAGCCCACTGGGGGTCACTCATCCTGCTAGGCTGCCCACTTCCCAAACCCTAATAGGAGCGGGAACAAACGTTGGTATGGCACGCCGAACCTGGAGGAAGTCCTGAAATCCCTCTGTCTCTGATTCAAAGGTAAAACTTTTTTTTTTTTTAAACCTTATCTGAGCTCAGCGCGTACCGGTTGAGTACAGAGATGGTCTCTGGCTACGGAGGGAGAGGGCATCTGCAGTTACCGCCACACTCGGCCTCCTGCACCCCTGCCTTTCAGATGAACTAGCAGCTAACTCCACGCCCGGAATCCCAGCTACCAGAACAAGGCACACCTCCGAGTGACCACGGAAATCACCTCAGAAATTCTCAACAAGGGGAGGAACCTTTAGGTATCACCGCAGGAGAGCAGGGCTTTCTTTTCCTTAATTTAGAATTTCAAATTTTTTCTTTCAAAGAGCTCGAAGCAATCCCCATAGGGGGATGCACGTCCACCATCTGCTGGAGTTGGAGAATACTGGCAGGCTGGGGTCACTGCAGGGTTATATATATATTATGATGTCAGCTTGCTTCATCTCCATTTGCTGGCAGGGGAGCATAAATCCTCTGGTCCTGATTCCATCTCTCTACACGCTAGGAAATAGTATTTCACACCATCACGTACAGTTCGCTTGGATTTCTGCACCCCAAATGTGTGCCCTGCATTTTTTTGAATTTTAACTGTCAAAAACCTGACCATTCCTTGAGTGCTCTCAGATCCTACTCCATCAGAAGTGTCCATTCTAATGAAGAACTATGCATCTTCTGCATAGAGACAAATCTTTCGTATTAACCTCTCATTAAAATATTAGGCAAAATGGACCCTGGGTTTGATCCCTGATGCAGTCTACTGATAATCCCTGTTTGCACAGCAAAAATACCTTTTAGTTTTAGCCTCTGTTGTCTACCACTCAACCAGTTTCTAACCCAGTTAACTATCTTAAGGCCCACTCCTAGGCTATTCAGTTTAGTCTCCTGTGTGGGGCACTGCTAGAAGCTTTAGTCACCCAATCAAAAAATTGATCAGATCTGTGATACAATCTCCCTCTGATAAAGCCATGTGCCTTAAAGACTGCAACCTGTTGGATTCAAGACACTATATCATTTTATTTTATCTAGAGATTGTATGTTTAGATTTCTTAAATGTTAATTATAAGCTGCTCTGTAATACTATTATATATATAAATCAACATTATCTTATGGTTCTAACATTCCTATGAATTTTTCTGGTCCTCCAATATAGGAAGAGATGTGAACAAGTAGTTAAACAAAGAATCAGAGATTCCTAGATTCCATATCACTGACTATGTGAAATTCAAGTCACTTTTTCTGTGTCTTTTACTCATCTGAATCTAATATTGTTACCTTTTCCTATCTTATTTTAAAAAGATTGGTACTCACTGCCCCTGGGGTGATAAAGGGTTGTCTATCAGGCAAAAAGGAAAAAGAAAAACAGGATGAAAGCAATTAAAATAATCACTAACCGTCCTGGATATCAGAAGATTTTAACGAAGCAGTCTGCAGTAACTTCAACAGCAGCTGTAGGATCTTGTCAGTTTTCACCATTGATAGGTAAGCATTTGTACTGAGTTTGGATAAAGCATCCAGTAGAGTGTGTAAAAAACGTTTCATTTCCAGTTGTCCTACATCACCTTTGTTACTGTCATAAAAAAAAGATTTTAATCACCATGAGACTTCAAACAACTGTTTCCTCAGCATTGGTTTTTTTTCTTTTTAGCAACTTACTAAATAGTCTCAGATTCAATTCTCCTTCATCTGATCTAAGGTCAGAAAAAAGCGTGAAGCCTGGAAACAAACTACAGAAGATCTGAATTTTATTAATTGTTTTAAATAGGAATTGTGTCTCATCACTACCAAATCCTATTCTGGTAGTTCTCCATATCAGTCTGGAGCCCTTGGGTATTATCTATTCTACTGTTGCTGACAGGCCAATGAAATATCACATTTAAAAAGATTTCTAGAAGCAGTATCATGTTATCTGGTGTTTTCACTCCTATGACTCTCAGACAAGATATTTCCAGTTTCACACACTAAAAAAAATGGATAGAAGACCATTAAGAATTAACTAATAAGCCAGCAAGAAAAAAATAATCAGGAGAGATTGTTCCAGACTAGTATGGAGAACTAACAGAACAGAAAATTGATAAGAGATGAGTCAAAACTCCCACTCTGAGTGTTCTCATCACTCATTTGGAACGTTGAGACTTGCCAAAGCAGTATGTTATCAGTATGTTATCAGTATGTTATCAGATGGGGAGACTGAGCAGCCTGAAGCACCTGATATTGGAATGCTGCACCAGTCCAAGACTGCCTGATCATTCTGAAGTGCTTCAAGAAGGCATGAAAATAACAAACCTGCCATTCTCCTTACCCACTAAATTCTTTGAAAAAGGTACATGTGGAACATGAAAAATTATCCCTATTTTGGTACTACTTATAGTATAGCCTTATACAGTACACAAAGAGTCTTTAATCCTCCTAAAGATGGAAGGCTGGGAGCTGATAATGCAGACATGGGCAAATTGCAACCACTTCTGAGCTGAAAGAACATGCTGTCATTGCCTCGAGCCACGTTTGACTCATGGTGGCAAGATGGCTTGTGGCTCAAGGCAGTGAAAGCATGTTCTTTCAGCCCAGAAGTGACATTCATGAACCAGAAGTGATGTCCCTGTCGCACACCTCTGCTGGAACCTCCTTTTTGTCTACCACCTCGCATTAAGTGTTAGAGAGTCAAACTATAAGGCTATGATTACAAAGCTATCTTTCAGCCAGGAAAATAATCCAGCAGATTACATTTCCAGGCATCCCAGTTCCAATCCTCTACTCAGTCTCACTGAGAAGAAGAGATGCACACTAATTTCCTTCTTTCCCATGATGCTCCTAAGTCAGTTTAACAAATTAAGACCACAACAAGTTCTGACTCCTGCCTTTAAAAGATGATCAAAACTGTTCAAAATGGCCAATGGTGACAGTTTTTGCAAAATAAGCACCACATAAATCTTGAAGTGCAAGACATTCTCTAGTGCAGTGGTTCTCAACCTTTTTTCGGCCAGGACACACCTGGCAGATGGTTCTCACATGCGTGACACACTGAACATGTGACCGTCACGGGACAAAATGTAAATATACATTCTGCATCCTCAGGAACCACGTTGACCCCCAAAAATGGGTGCAGAGCAGAACTAGGGCATTACCCGTACAGCTCACCATACAAAAAAGATATTCTGGATCTGATGACATCTCAGTAAAAGCAAAACAAACTCTCTTTACTGGCAGGCACAATACCCCTCCTTATGAAAAGACAGTAATTTACCACTACAAATATTTACCACCTCCTATTGGGAAAACAGAGCAAGCCAAGCTGCTATAGATACCCACTTAGAAATAATTGTAAAACTATACTAATAAATGTTACAAAACAGCTGATGAACAGAATAACATCTAACAATTAAAAACTCATAAAAATTAATAAAAATTGTCTAAATATCAAAATATTTCAAAACAGCAGACACATCACATAACACCCAATAATTAAAATGGCAATCAATCAAGAAAAATAAACTTAAAAAGCTGCCTTTACTTACCCTCTCCAGCAACTCTCCTACTCCTTTCCCTTGCAGACCAATAGCACTCACTAGAAGCAGCAGTGGCTGCTGAAGCTAGGTCCTCACAGTCCTCTTCCTTAAGGCCCACAACCAGTGACAACCAGTCTCTGTCTCACACAGACTAGTAACTTCCCTAACTAGTATCTCTTCCTCACACACACATACCAGTCACCTCCCTGACCAGTCTCTCTCAATCACACACATGCTCTGTCACTTACATACAATCTCACACATATTCTGTCACTTACAACTACACACACTGCCACTCATGCACCCATTTTACCACACACACTGCCACTCATGCACCCATTGTACCACACACACAAGCTCTCACTCATGCACCCAGGCACCCATTCTACCACACGCACACAAAGCTGCCACTCACGCACTCAGGCACCCATTCTACAACAGGCACACAAGCTCTCACTCATGCACCCATTCTACCACAGGCACACAATCTCTCACTCATGCACCCATTCTACCACAGGCACACAAGCTCTCACTCATGCACCCAGGCACCCATTCTACCACACTCACACACAAGCTCTTACTCATGCACCCATTCTACCACAGGCACACAATCTCTCACTCATGCACCCATTCTACCACAGGCACACAATCTCTCACTCATGCACCCATTCTACCACACTCACACACAAGCTCTCACTCATGCACCCATTCTACCACACTCACACACAAGCTCTCACTCATGCACCCATTCTACCACAGGCACACAATCTCTCACTCATGCACCCATTCTACCACAGGCACACAAGCTCTCACTCATGCACCCAGGCACCCATTCTACCACAGGCACACAAGCTCTCACTCATGCACCCAGGCACCCATTCTACCACACTCACACACAAGCTCTCACTCATGCACCCAGGCACCCATTCTACCACAGGCACACAATCTCTCACTCATGCACCCATTCTACCACAGGCACACAAGCTCTCACTCATGCACCCAGGCACCCATTCTACCACACTCACACACAAGCTCTTACTCATGCACCCATTCTACCACAGGCACACAATCTCTCACTCATGCACCCATTCTACCACAGGCACACAAGCTCTCACTCATGCACCCATTCTACCACACTCACACACAAGCTCTCACTCATGCACCCAGGCACCCATTCTACCACACTCACACACAAGCTCTCACTCATGCACCCATTCTACCACAGGCACACAATCTCTCACTCATGCACCCATTCTACCACAGGCACACAATCTCTCACTCATGCACCCAGGCACCCATTCTACCACACTCACACACAAGCTCTTACTCATGCACCCATTCTACCACAGGCACACAATCTCTCACTCATGCACCCATTCTACCACAGGCACACAAGCTCTCACTCATGCACCCAGGCACCCATTCTACCACACTCACACACAAGCTCTTACTCATGCACCCATTCTACCACAGGCACACAATCTCACATGGAGCTTCTTCTCGTTGTTTGGCCCAATAAGCCTGGCCTCCACTTCTCAGCTGCCTCTGGCCTGACCTCTCACGGTGCACAGGGTCTCTCCGTCTTCAGCCGCCGGCAATGATGCACAGCATCTCTACGTTCTTCGGCCACGCTGGCCTTGGCTTGCAGCGTCTCTTCTTTCTTCGGCCCCGCTGGCGTCGAGGTGCAGGTCTCTTCATTCTTCGGCCCCGCTGGCGTCGGGGCGCAGGTCTCTTCATTCTTCGGCCCCGCTGACGTCGGAGCACAGGTCTCTTCATTTTTTGGCCCCGCTGGCGTCGGCGCGCAGGTTTCTCCACTCTTCAGCCACCGCCGGCGGCGCGTGTCTCTTCATTCTTTGACCCCGCTGGCGTCAGCGCGCAGGTCTCTTCATTTTTCGGCCCTGCTAGCGTCGGGGCGCAGGTCTCTCCGCTCTTCAGCCGCCGGCAGCGGCGCGCAGTGTCTTTTCTTTCTTCGGTCCCGCCAGCCTGGCCTCCAGCGGTGGCGCGCAGCATCTCTCCATTCTTCAGCCCCGCCCCTGGGGAGAAGGGAAGCACAAGCAGGGCAGTGGAACACCGGGAGCCGCGACACACCTGCCGGTGCTTGGCGACACACTGGTGTGTCGCTACACACCGGTTGAGAACCACTGCTCTAGTGATATGCCCACAAGTGTTAATCACCTTCCCTGCATCTCAAGTCATTCTCTATCATAACGGTTACCAGGAAGTGGTCAATGTAAAATCACTGTTTAGAGAAAAAACTTGCTGCTTGTGTGTGAAATTTGCATATTGCACCCTCAAAACAGGGACACATCAAACTGTCAACCTCATGAAAGACTGAGCTTGAAGAAATCCTCAAAGAGAACAAAAAAAGCCTAATTGCACTTGCAATTATGTGCGTGGGAAATCTGCACACATACTTTTGAAAATGGAAAGCTAGGCATGAAAATCCAAAATCCTCCCAAATGCCTCTCCTCAGTCTGGATAAACTTATATGCGAACAAGCGGTTTGAGTGTCAGTTCATCCACCTATTGGGCAGGCAAGTTTATAACAGCCTTTTTTTTTCTTTAACTCTTTATTTAAACAATTTCTAATACAAAGGTAGTGAAAAAAGAAAGAAAAATCCAAAAACCATGAACCCACCCCCAAGAAGACAAGGTCTTTCCCCATGAAGGTTATACAATCAGGCAAATAGACAACACTACATGTATCAACAGCAGTATGGGAAATGATAATCTACATCACCACGCCACATATCTTATTTAGCTTTCCATACTTATCTTAGGTGGGCATTCTGGTATTTCCCATAGGGGGACTATATTTTGTCATACAGCAGCACATGCTGTTTAAGCACTTGAATAAGCTTCACCACCAGAGCAATTTCATGAACCTGAGTCTGCCACCTACTCAACGTGGGAGCATATTTCCACATTGAGGCTATCGTGAGCCTGCCAGTGAGCAATAATTGATTAGCCAAACTTCTGAGAGGTGGTGAGGTTTTGTGCCCCCCAAATCCCCAGTAAACATAATTCAGGCTTAATATCAACCTCCCGACCTAATATCGAGTGACATTCCACCTTGACCAGTTGCCAGAAATGTGCAACATATTTACAAGTCCACTAGATGTGCAAATAAGAGCCTGATTGGCCACAGCCCCGCCAACAGAATCCTGTTGAGTCAAGGAGAATATGGTATAGAATAAGGGGTACCTATAAGCTCTGTGGAGAAGCCTAACCATTACTTCAACTCGATGAGTGCATAAGGATATCCTATGTGCTCTTTTCCATATACTCTCCCAGTGCTGACTAGTTAACTCAATCTGGAGATCCCTATTCCATTGTTAAATTATATCTAGAGGGGGATCACATTGATTTGATCCTTTTGCAAAGCTTTATAGAAAAGAAATACCTCTATGAGGTATATTTTTCTGAGTGAATATCCTCTCTACCAGGCCAAGGGCTTGAGGCTGCCAAACTCCTTTCCGCTAAGCGACCCAATTCAGCTACCAAATTTTTGTAGAAAACTTCCAATTTGCCCTCCACCTTAAATTCATCCCTGAGATCTTGAAAAGATTTGAACTCCCACAATTGTCCTAGAAATTTTAAACCCAGTTTGCTCCAACTAGAAGCATCCCTATATAACATAGATATAGCCAATCTGAGATTACCTTGCAAGGGAGTGAGCGCAGAGTGGCCCTGGTCAGGCCATTGTAGTTTCTTGCTGATTGCCTTCAAAATTTTTAAAGTGTATGAAATATGAGGGCTAACCCCATGGGCCTTTTGGGCTGTAACATCAACATTGGTAAATCCACCCTACCTGCCAGTTTAGCTTCAATAAAATACCAGTACACAGACTCGTCCCTGTGAAGCCATACCATAACTCCCATCAGACCACAAGCCCAATAATAACTCTGTAGGTCCAGAAGAGCCATACCTCTTGCCTCTTTAGGCCAACATAAAGTTCATAACTTGATATGGGCAGGCCTCTGATGCTAGATAAATTTACGCATAAAGCTCTGAACAGAGGGAAAAAAACCCAGGGTAGGTAACAGGGAAGATGTTGAAACAGAAACATTAGACGTGGCAAGATGTTCATTTACAGAACATTAATCCTACCATCCCAAGAAAGAAAGTGGTCATTCCAACCCATGAGATCTCTTGGTACCCATATACCCAAATATTTAAAGCCATCCGTGGCCTTCCGAAAGGCAGAGAAGCATCTACAATCCCTTATAGAAGGTAGCCTGACCCACATTCGGCCCATATCCATTAACCAGTGTAAAATGATCCCTAACGTTCACACTCCAACATCAGTAACGACCCTCTTGATCTTTCAGGAATTTTCTCACAGTGAGAGTAAGGGTTTTATTTACTAAAATACACACTCCCCTGCTTTTCGTGTTACAGGAGGAGTAGAACACCTAGCAAACCCACTCCCTCTGGGGTTTAGCATGTTCACTATCGGACAAATGCGTCTCCTGCACGATATGAGCTTGTCATTTTCTCAAACAGTCCAAAATGCACTTTTGCTTCACTGGGTTTCCAATACCCCTAACATTTAGCATGATTATAATCTCTAGGTTAGTCATAGTCACAATGTGTTTGACAGCCCATCATGTATCCTCTCATGCCAAAAAGTATTCCCCTTTAGAGCCCACCCCCCTCCACCCCCCGTATCCCAATACTCACCAACAAGAAAACACTGAAACAGCCCCCCACCCGAACTCTCTCAACCCAGAGTGACAAGAAGCAAAGAGGTTTTTTTATCAACCACGTTCCACATGACTCTGCTCCCAAGCCAGCCAAACCTTAGTGTGTCCCCATCCATCTTCCCAAACCTCCAAGCCACTATCCCGTGGCAACAGATTATGAAAAAAAAAAATCCCTGAACTGGCTGCCTCCCAAACCCCTAACCCTGCCTCTTAGACCCCTAAGAATCCTCTGCAAATCCCTGGTTGGGCCTTGGCCTGAACTCAATGCCTGGTCCCAGAGTCCAAACGCTTCAAAATAGGGTGAAGAGAGTCCCAAGATCACAGTTCCTTATTAGTGTCCACGAATCACAAACCCCGTGGGGATTTCCCGCTTATAGGACTGCCTTCCTCCGCTGCTTCGAAGACATCCCATAGTCGTCCAGGAAAAATACTCCATGGTACCTGAAGACTGGAGGGTGGCCAATGTAACCCCAATATTTAAAAAAGGCTCCAGGGGCAATCCGGGAAACTATAGATCTGTGAGCCTGACTTCAGTGCCGTAAAAAATAGTGGAAACTATTCTAAAGATCAAAATCACAGAGCATATAGAAAAACATTGGTTTAATGGAACACAGTCAACATGGATTTACCCAAGGGAAGTCTTGCCTCACAAACATGCTTCATTTTTTTTGAAGGGGTTAATAAACATGTGGATAAAGGTGAATCGGTAGATGTAGTGTATTTGAATTTTCAGAAGGCGTTTGACAAAGTCCCTCATGAGGCTTCTAAGAAAACTAAAAAGTCAATGGATAGGTGCCGATTTCCTTTTGTGGTTTACAAACTGCTTAAAAGACAGGAAACAGAGAGTAGGATTAAATGGGCAATTTTCTCAGTGGAAAAGGGTAAACAGTGGAGTGCCTCAGGGATCTGTACTTGGACTGGTGCTTTTCAATATATTTATAAATGATCTGGAAAGAAATACGACGAGTGAGGTCATCAAATCTGCAAATGATACAAAATTATTCAGAGTAGTTAAATCACAAATAGACTGTGAAACATTGCAGGAAGACCTTGTGAGACTGGAAGATTGGACCTCCAAATGGCAGATGAAATTTAATGTGGACAAGTGTAAGGTGCTGCATATAAGGAAAAATAACCCATGCAGTAGTTACACGATGTTAGGTTCCATATTAGGAGCTACCACCCAGGAAAAGGTTCTAGGCATCATAGTGGATAATACATTGAAATAGCTCAGTGTGCGGCAGCAGTCAAAAAAGCAAACAGAATGTTAGGAATTATTAGGAAGGGAATGGTTAATAAAACGGAAAACGTCAATGCCTCTGTATCGCTCCATGGTGAGACTGCAACTTGAGTACTGTGTACAGTTCTGGTCACCACATCTCAAAAAAGATATAGTTGCACTGGAGAAGGTACAGAGAAGGGCGACCAAACTGATAAAGGGGATGGAACATCTCCCCTATGAGGAAAGGCTAAAGAGGTTAGGGCTGTTCAGCTTGGAGAAGAGATGGCTGAGGGGAAATATAATAGAGGTCTTTAAAATCACTAGAGGTCTTGAACGATTACATGTGAATCGGTTATTCATACTTTCAGATAATAGAAGGACTAGGGGCACTCCATGAAGTAAGCAAGTAGCACATTTAAGACTAATCTGAGAAAATTATTTTTCACTCAACGCACAATTAAGCTCTGGAATTTGTTGCCAGAGCATGTGGTTAGTGTAGTTAGTGTAGCTGGGTTTAAAAAAGGTTTGGATAAGTTCTTGGAGGAGAAGTCTATTAATTGCTATTAATCGAGTTGACTTAGGGAATTGCCCATTGCTGGCATCAGTATCATGGGATTTTCTTGGTGTTTGGTACTTGCCAGGTTCTTGTGGCCTGGTTTGGCCTCTGTTGGAAACAGGATGCTGGGCATGATCGACCCTTGGTCTGACCCAGCATGGCAATTTCTTATGTTCTTATGTTCCCACTCTCGATGATGGAGCCAGGTCAGAGAAAAGTGAACTCAGAGCAAGGAGCAACCACTTAAAATGCCACCACCACCACCCCCACTCTCCTCTCCCCTGCCCCCTCCCATCCCAGTCCAAATCCAACTCTCCCTCCCAGTTTATCACCCAATAATCCCCAGATGGGAGCATAACCCAGTAAGCCTCCTTCCTCCTTCCTCCACCCAAGACCCTGCCCTGATGACCAAATGAAAACCTGCAACACAATCAAAATGCCTATCCCCTTAACTACCCCATATGTCTCCCCCAGAGACTAATATAAAAAAAAAAAAGACTATCCAGAGATGCCAAGGACTCTGTACATGGCACCGCCGAAGTCCGGCAGCAGACTGTGTAATGTGCACCATATTCTCGATAATAGCCAGAAGTCTCATCATGCTGCTTCCCTCTGCTCGCAGATCTTCAGTTCATTATTCTTAGATGGAACAGGCTCACTCTTCTCAGGCCAGCGAGAGCTACTTAGTGCTGCAGTGAGCAATCCCGCGCACGTTGACAGACTAGGCCAGTCCTGAGGATCACTAAGGCCAACGGATCTCTGGCCGGCACTTTCCTTGCCACTGCTGTCAGAGTGGGAACTGTGGCCTGCCACCACCAGCTTGAAGCCTCGTGGTTCTTTGCTTGGCTCCCCAGGTCCACCACCACTGCCATTTGCTGCGCAAGATGAAACTGCACCATTGTTGTTCCAGCAGCGATCCAGGAACGTCATAGCAACCACAGGCAAGTCAAAACATTTTCCAGACCCCACCTTTCCAAATCAACAGCTTCGCCGGATATATCAATCTAAACCTAAGATTTTGAACATGGAGCAGCTTTGACACCAATGAATTCCACTCTTCGTTTTTGAGTGGATGATACAGACCAAATACCTAAAAGGTATTAATGATGCACAAACATCAAACCTTTTCCGCTGGAAAGAAAACTGTAGAACTAGGGGTCATGATATGAAACTCCAGAGGGGATGACTTAAAACCAACATCTGGAAATATTTCCTCACAGAAAGGGTGGTGGATATATGGAAAGTCCTCCCAGAAGAGATGAAGACAAGAATGGTGATGGAATTCAAAAGGGCATGGGATAAACACTGTGGATCCCTACAGGCTAGTGGATAGAAGTGAAAAAAATGTTAATTTAGGTGTAACACTTCTGTATGGGGGTAAACTGCACAGAGCGGCAGTTACTACCCTTAACAGAAGGCATGGGGGTAAACCCCATGGAGCATCAGTTAACACCAAAAGCAGCTTGTTGGGTAGACGGAATGGACTGTTTGGTCTTTATCCGCTATTGTTTATTATGTTGGTCAGATAATGTCATCTTGTAGAACATTGGCATCTTTTGAATCCCAGTTTGCTGATTGCCATTGGGAAAAGGGTTGGGGTTAGGTCAAACTTAGTTTTGAAAAAAATATAATTTTTTTTGGATACCCACAAAAAAAGGAAAATAAAATTTAAAAAAGAGAAAAAATAAGAAAATGTATCTAAGGTTAAAATTTAGACATGCGGCCTTACGAGAGTAAAATTACATCCATTCACATGAGCAGAAGAAAGACAGAATCACATGACAGGAAGCATTTCTGCCTTGGCGCTATTGGATAACGACACACACTTGTGTGATTGATCCACTTTAAAATGCCAAAAAGCAGAATATAAAAAAATAAATTAATAAAAATAAATCTGTCCTGCTTATCCATGAAGAAAACTTCCACACATGTCCTGTACGCATGTAAGTTTATCTTCTGTGAGGAGGCATTCCTAGGGTTGGAGTTGAGAAGGAGTTTGGACTTACTTGCATACTTTTGGATTTTAAAAGTATGCATGTATAATTTCTCAAAAATTTCAGCTTACATTTTAGCAGGTGTAATTGTGTGCAGATAGTCTGAATAGGATCATTTTCAAAGTGAACATAACCATGTAAGTTTGCTTTGAAAATTGGTATAACTTATGTGCGTCTTTAAAGACTTTCTTATATGGGCTGTTACAAAATTATTCCCTATAAGCCTGGTTATGGTGCGGAAAGAGTTAGAGGATTCTGTTGCTCATTTCCTGCCTCCTTATAAATTACTAGGAAAACCATGCAGTTGCAAAAAGAGATAGAATGCCAGCTTTACATAGTCAAATAGCACCCTCTAGTGCCAGTTGTACTTATTTATTCTTTATTTTAATACACACTATGGCAGCGATTCTCAACCAGTGTGTCACCAAGCCCCGGCAGGTGTGTTGCATCTCCCGGTGTCCTGCTGCCCAGTTGTACTTTCCTTCTCCCTTTTTCCAGCCCCTGCGGGCCAATTGGAAGCCTTTCTTCATACCCCCACTGCCCAATGGGAAGCTTTCTTCATTCTGCCTGCCCCCGCGCAGGCCAATCAGAAGCCTTCTCTCTTCTACCTACCAGTGGGAGTAGGAAGAAGGGACGAAGCCTTTGATTGGCCGGTGAGGCAGGTATCGCATAGCACGGGGGTGGGGTGGGAGGTATGGCAGTGTTGAACTCAGATGAAACAAGGCTGCCATGGGAGCCCATCCCTGTGGCAGCGAAGAGGAAACCCGACCCTGACCAAGACTGCCACGGGAGTCCATCCCCGTGGCGGTGAAGCGGAAAACCCGACCCAGATGAAGCAAGGCCACAACGGGAGCTCATGCCCGTGGCGGCAAAGAGAAAACTCGACTCCAACCAAGCAAGGCCACCACGGGAGCCTATCCCTTTGGCGGCGAAGAGGAAACCCGACCCTGACCAAGCAAGGCCGCCATGGGAGCCCATCCCCATGACGGCAAGAAAAAGAATGCCCAGAGTAAAGCTGCGGAGGAACTGGAGCCCATGCCTGCTGTGAAGGAAGAAGAGGTTTTTGGTGAGAGCTTGTGTGTCTGTGGGTGTAAATGGGTGCCTGGGTGAGAGCTTATGTGTCTGTGGGTGTAAATGGGTGCCTAAGTGAGAGCTTGTGTGTCTGTGGGTGTGAATGGGTACCTGGATGAGAGCTTGTGTCTGAGGGTGGGAATGGGTGCGAGCTTGTGTCTATGGGTGTGAATGGCTGCGAGCTTGTGTGTGTGGGTTCCTGGGTGACAGCTTGTGTGCGTGGGTGTGAATGGGTGCGACCTTGTGTCTGTGGGGGTGTGAATGGGTGCCTGGGTGAGAGCTTGTGTATGTGGGTGTGAATGGGTGCCTGGGTGAGAGCTTGTGTATGTGGGTGTGAATGAAAGCCTGGATGAGAGCTGGAAGGAATGGGTGCTTGGGTGAGAGCTTGTGTGCGTGGGTGTGAATGGAAGCCTGGGTGACAGCATGTGAGTGTGAATTGGTGCGAGAGCATTTGTGTGTGATTGAGAGCTTGTATATAAGAGAGCATGTGTGTGATTGAGAGAGAGACTGGTCAGGAAGATGACTGGTGTGAGAGAGACCGAGACTGGTCATGGGGTCTAATTGTGTGTGTGTGTGGTGTGGCCTGCAAGGGAAAGGAGTTAAGAGAGTTGCTGGAGAGGGTAAGTAAAGGTGGCTTTTTAAATTTATTTTTCTTGATTGACTGCCATTTTAATTATTGGGTATTATGCGAGGTCTGCTGTTTTGAAATATTTTATTGATATCTGGACATGTTTTAATAATTTTTATGTTTTTAATTGTTGGATATTATTCTGATCAGCAGCTGTTTTGTAACATTTTTAGTATAGCTTTACAGTTATTTCTGTGGGGATCTATAGCAGCTTGGCTTATTCTGTTTTCCCAATAGTAACTCAAATGGTAAGAGACCTTTAATCTCTGGCTCATGGGTGCAAACCCCATGTTGGGAGAAAAAGATTTTTTTTTGCAATCAAAAAAGCAAACAGAATGTTAGGAATTATTAGGAAGGGAATGGTTAATAAAATGGAAAATGTCATAGTGCCTCTATATCGCTCCATGGTGAGACCGCACCTTGAATACTGTGTACAATTCTGGTCCCCGCATCTCAAAAAAAGATATAGTTGCGATGAAGGTGGTACAGGGAAGGGCAACCAAAATGATAAAGGGGATGGAACAGCTCCCCTATGAGGAAAGGCTGAAGAGGTTAGGGCTGTTCAGCTTGGAGAAGAGACGGCTGAGGGGGGATATGATAGAGATCTTTAAGATCATGAGAGGTCTTGAACGAGTAGATCTGACTCGGTTATTTACACTTTCGAATAATAGAAGGACTAGGGGGCATTCCATGAAGTTAGTAAGTAGCACATTTAAGACTAATCGGAGAGAATTTTTTCACTCAACACACAATAAAGCTCTGGAATTTGCTGCCAGAGGATGTGGTTAGTGCAGTTAGGGTAGCTGGGTTCAAAAAAGGTTTGGATAGGTTCTTGGAGGAGAAGTCCATTAACTGCTATTAATCAAGTTTACTTAGGGAATAGCCACTGCTATTAATTGCATCAGTAGCATGGGATCTTCTTAGTGTTTAGGTAATTGCCAGGTTCTTGTAGCCTGCTTTGGCCTCTGTTGGAAACAGAATGCTGGGCTTGATGGACCCTTTGTCTGACCCAGCATGGCAATTTCTTATGTTCTTATTAGTGTTTAGGGCCTGGTTTAATAGTTGTATTTCTTAGATAGGGTTGTTACTGTTTAAGTGTATTCCATAATACAGGTGGGGACAACGGGCCAAGAAATGATGTGACGCTCATCACAGAGCAGCACCTCAATTTCAACCAGGAGACAAGGTATGGCTCAGTACCAAATTCATCCTTCTCAAGCTGCCATCTGTTCAATTCGCTCCACGCTACATTGGTCCTTTCTCCATTCTCTGCCAGTTGGGACCTGTAACTTACAACTTGCGTTTCCCCACTTCCATGAAGATACACAATGCCTTTCACGTATCTCTCTTGAAGCCACTCATCCTCTCCGAGTTTTCTAGAAAGACTCTGGACCCACAGCCTCTTTCTGCTGAAGAGGACATTATATACCAAATGGATGAGATTTTGGATGTATGGAAACGTGGAAAGGACTGGGAATACCTATTATCCTGGGAAGGATGTGGGCCGGAAGAAAACAGCTGGGAACCTGCTGTTAACATCCTAGATAAGGACTTAATTCAACAATTTCATCTAACTCATCCAAAGAAGCCGAAACCCCCTGGGAGGGGCCCTAAGAATGGGGGTACTGTTGCGCCCGGTAGCAGACGGCTGCAACCTTTGCTGCTCACCTCTCTTTTCCCTGCACCAGAGATTCTTGGAGTGATGGCAGCCTCAGCCTGCAAACGCCGACTTCCTTGGCGTCCCCGGGACGGCGTGGGCGATCCTGTCCGCCATCTTGAATCAGGGATTCTCTAGGGGGCACGCGCCAGGTCCTCTCTTATTCACGAAATGGCGGGAACCTCAGGGGTGTCCCCTCTGCATGACATCACTCGCCTATTGTATTTATACCATCCAGCCTATGCTTCCTACAACTTAGCAAGGACTTCCTTCCTGCTTATTCCACTCCTTTGGAGACCCTTCACTTCACTACTCAACTGGTTCCTGAACTCCTGGACTTAGAATGCCTTAGGTACCCGCTCCTCGGGGGCCTTATGTTCTGGCTATCCGTTCCTCGGAGGGCCTTCCTGCCTGGAGATTCCATTCTTCCTCGTTGGGACCCTGCTTGTTCAGCCTTGTGAGTGCTACTCTCGCTTCCACCATCTTACTGACGGAACCGCTGGTGTACCCCGTGCCTCGGGCCACTACTGTGCTCATCCCAGCTACCCTTCTACACTACGGAGTGAGCACCATCATCTACATTGCGCTGCTGACCTCCTGCACCTCTCTGAACTTCCACTTGCTGATCCTCAGCATACCCCGTGCTGCAGGCCACTACCGGATCTACTCTGAGAGGTGTGTCACCACTAGAGGAATTCCTTGGCGTACCACGCTCTGCGGGCCACTACCAGGAATATCATCATCAAGCAGCCTTACTACTCTGGACTGTCTTTTCTCCACGCTGTGAGTTATACCCACATTTCCAGTATAATAAAGTCTCTTATATCTGTGTCTGTCTCAGCTGAGGCCATGCCTATCATGGTGAGTCCCCACAGGGCTCCTCCCTGTGGGTAGAGTCAGCTCTCACTACGATCCATGGTCCACTACCATACCAGATTATAACAAGAACCATCTATCAGGTGTGTCCCGGCCAATAAAAGGTTGAGAACCACTGCATTATGGGCTCGATATTCAAATCTGCCTGGATATATAACTTAGCCGGATATGAATTATCCATCTAAGTTTCAAAGGATATTCAGCAGCACGGCTATGCCGCTGAATATCCACGTATAAGCCGCTACTTAGCCAATTAAGTTATCCGGCTAAGACTGAATATCACCAATTATCCGGTTAACTTATCTAGCTAAGTAGCACCACTCTGATCCGCCCATTGCCTGTTCAGAAATAGCTGGATAAGTGATTTATCCACTTATCTTGCGGCCATTGAATATAACTGGTCCTACTTATCCAGTTATCAAGCACTGAATGAGCTTTGAATATCAGGCTCTAAATTACTCCTGGGGAAATTCTGCACAGCACAGTGCAGAATTTTTCCATCATGAAGAATTTGGGTTTTGAGCCGATGAAAGAGAAAATGCAAAGGGAGACACTAAGATCCTCACCCATCCTGCACACCCCTAAAAACTGTTCCTACTAGTCTCAGTCCTCCCCCACTCACCTTTTCCTGACACTCTGAGCCATAGCCCCCAAAACAGCTGCTTCCTGACACCACACAGCTCTCAATATCTGATTTCCCACACTGGTCTTATTTCCTGATATTGTGAACCTAGCAGAGGAATATGGGCACCATGACATAAACGCATTGAGGCGCAGAGACCTAGAAGGGAATAGCTGCTCCAGGGGCTGACTGACAGACTACCCTGGCAGTAATGAGAGGGGAAGCTGCCAGCGATGGAAAATTTGCATCGCACCATGTGTTATGGTGCTTATCGCATGCGTTAAGGCTTTTTCACATGTGAAAACACCATAACGCATGCGAAAAGCAGAGTTGCTTACCTGTAACAGGTGTTCTCACAGGACAGCAAGATGTTAGTCCTCACATATGGGTGACATCATCAGGCTGGAGCCCAATCACGGAACACTTTTGTCAAAGGTTCTAGAACTTTGACTGGCACCTACTGGGCATGCCCAGCATGGCACTAACCCTGCATCCAGCAGAGGTCCCCCTTCAGTCTCTTTTTCCGTGCAGCAGTAGCCTTGTGGGTTAAGGAGCTCTCTAGAGATTCTCGACAGGAATTTTCCTCACGGAACTTCTTTCAAAATTTTCAAAAATTTCTACCCCATAGGGGTCCCCTGTTGATAACAGTGCTCCATGGTCGAAAGGTAAGGTTTTACCCTCATTGCGGTCGATTCCCGTCGAGTTTTCCCTTCGGGGCCTACTGGCCATCGACCGCACCACGGCTAAATTTTTGTTGAAGCTATAGCGTTGGGATTTCGTTGGTGCCTTGACTGTCCTCTGACAATGTCCATCACAGACCCGCATAGGGTTTGTGTATTGTGTTTGGGGTCCGACCATGACATACTAACTTGCACCAAATGTGCCCAAATGACACCGAAGGGCCGTAAGGCCCACTCAAAAAAAATGGAGTCTCTTTTTCAGTCAAAAACCCCGACTCCATCGACCGCTTCAACTTCGTCTGAGCCGGTGCCATCGACCTCTCGCCAGCAGCAAGACACCGGTGCTGTCCGACTGGCATTGACTATTCCAAAGGTGTCGACCTCTTACTCATCGCCTCAGGAGAAGGACCAAGGAGAACATCGTGAAAAGCGTCAACACAGTCATCGGAAGGTTCAGTCCGCTGATCCAGGCAAGCCCTTGGCATCGGCGTCAGAGCCACAGATAAAGAAATCCCGTCCAGAGAAGGCCCCATCCTCCTCTGTGACTGGGTCACCGAGGCATTCCTCACCTTCGTTGGTGCTGGGAGTCGTGATTCCACTTTCAACAGTGGACCCTCCGGCTATGCCAGTGTTGCCTCCTACTCCGGAGTCGGGGTTCCACGCCCTAGGCTTCCGCGAAGAATTGGATCAGATGATCCAAGAGGCCATCGGTAAGGCACTACAGGGTTTTCAACCTCCATCAGTACCGATGCCGATGCCAGACCCAGTCACCGACCCGATTCGCACGGCGCTCACACCGCTGCTCGGCAGGCTGGATGCGTTGATCCTCTCCGACCTCGCCCACTTTATTTATGTGAATGATGTGCAAATACTCCTCCCCATCTCTGACTCCTTAGCCAGCACCCTTAAAACCTGGGAAAACACACTATCATCTATCAATAGCCTCCTCAACAACCTTAATCTTGTCCTTAACACTTCCAAAATGAAACTGATCATCATCTCCCCTCATCATAATCCATTAAGTGCCCTCCCCCAAACTATCACATTCTCACAACACATACGAAAGCTTGGTGTCAAAGATAGCCATCTCAAACTTAAAAATTCATCAGTGCAACAATGAAAGAATGCTATTTTAAACTTAACACCTTGAAAAATCTCAGACCACTCCTCCACTTTAACGATTTCCGCACAGAACTTCAAGCCATGATATTCTCCAAAATTGACTATTGTAATTCCATACTCCTTGGTCTACCCAAAGCCTCTATTAAATCTCTTCAAATGCTCCAAAACTCAGTTGCCAGAATTCTTACTAACACCCGAAAAATAGACCATATCTCCCCCATCCTCAGAGACCTTCACTGGTTCCCCATTTCCTACCACATAATCTACAAAACACTCACTATCTTACATAAAACTCTTCACAACCAAAATATACGCTGGTTGAATGACATTTCCACACCGCTAACAGACCAACCAGATCCTCCTATAAAGGCACCTTAGACACATCATAACAGAGCTTACACACCTTAACAGCATAAAAGAACGTGCTGTATGTTATATTATGCACTGACTTTCTAAAGTACCTCATCTCTGCTGTATTCAAGAATGCTAGTTTTAGATTAAGGAAACAGAGGACCCTGACTACATGCTGGAATGCAGCCAGACTACATGCTGGAATGCAGCCAGCCAACACCCCAGACCCATTAGCTGATTGGTCTAATACATTCCCAAATCAGATGCCCTGCACTTATCTAGAATAAACACTCTGCATATGCTCTGATTGGTCAGTATGAAAGGCATAAAAGGTTCTGCACTTTACTGGAACTTTGAGTGACTGGGATGATTATACATTTGTATGGACCTGTCGCTCCCTGGAACAAACTTATCTGTACTTTGTTCGTCTCTGTCTCTATCCTCTTTGTCTCTGTCTATCTCATTAAAGTTTTATATTACATATTGCTTCAGTGATTTGTTTAGAATTAACAGTGCCCTTTCCATTGCTGGCCCCTACACCTGGAATACCATGCCTACCAATCTCAGACAAGAACAATGTACTCAAAAATTTAAGAAAAAACTCAAAACATGGCTCTTTAAACAAGCCTTCCCTTAACACCCTCCCCCCCCCCAATTCACTTTTCACATTTCCCAACTCTTAAACTCCCCACCTCTGCCCCCCTTTTAAGAGTCCCACCACCCCCCTCATGCTACTCTTCTTGGACTTACTATCTCACAATCTCTCTTAGGAGTGCTAGATGGCCCCCTATGCCATCTGTGCATACTGGTACTGACTTACTTTCTTCATATATCTTGATATACCTTAGCGTTAATCTCTGTGTTTACCACATATGTTGAAATGACTCTAACCCCTGAACTCCCATTGCCCCTGTCACTGTTTTATGTAACTCTCTTTCTCTGTTAATATCGCTCGATGGAAGAGTCCCACCTCTCTGCTCATGCTTCTCTACATAGACCTACTTCCTCGCAATCCTGCATAGCTGTGCTAGATGGCCCCAATGCCAAGTGATCATATTGTTACTGTTTTACGTTATTCATATTTCTTGATATGCCTTTATCATTAGCATTTACCATATTTTTTTTAATGACTTTTCCTTAACTCCCTTGTTGCCCCTGCTTTATATAACTCACTTTTCTCTGTTAACAACGTTTCAATGTAAACCAGTGTGATGTGTCCACGAATGTCAGTAGATAAAAGTCTTAAATAAATACCATCCTGCTTGTCCTGTGAGAAACACCTTAACACGATTTTATAAATGACCCTGCAAGTTAGCCAACTATATTCAATAATTTGGTAGCACAATTGAATGTACCTCCAAAGTTAGCCAGATAAGTTTATCTGGCTAACTTTGCTATCCAGAGAGTGACTGCATATGGACCTCTATATATTTTAGAGTAATCATGGTATAAACTTGACATGTCATACCTTCCTGTTTTGTCTCACATAAAATATTGTATATTTTGCCAATTGAAAACATATATATATATATATATACACACACACACACACATTTAATAACAAATATACTTACTTTTCTTCCTTCATCAATTCCACATCTGAAGCCAATAGAATCATTGTAGCAACAAGCTTTGCTTCAAACCAGTCAGGCATAGGCAAATTGTCATCTGATCACATCCATAAAAATGAAAAGATAATAAAATTGTTATAATTCCTGGGTTTGTCAAACTATCCCCTTGGCTTTACCCCTTTACTGTATTTCCAGAGCAAAACATGTTACTTTCTATGAGGTCATTTCTACTTTCTAGGCAAAACGTCCAATACCAATTATACTGGACAATAGTCTCAATGCCTAAAAAAATGTAGCTGCCAAATTGAAGATCAGAGTTAAATTCATCCAGAAGTTGGCAAGCACAAGTTGGGGGAACATTAGTATTAGTGCTACAGATTTCGGCGCTAGCCCTTGTATACTCTGAAGCCAAGTACTATACACTGATTTGGACTGGAAGAAATAGTAAAACTTGACTTGTTGGCACCCAACTAAACATAAGTTAACTCCACTACCCTCGCTGCAAGTGCTGTCTTATCTATTCTCCACCTGTTCAATATGAAGAAGCATCCCCATGGGAAGCTCAGAAAATTAAGGAAAACATTTTTCCCTATTCACCAGGACTTCAACAATACCCATCATGGCACCAAGCAAGCCTTTCTGGATCATTGTACTTTCCTTCCAACAACGCAAAAACAAGGATAACGCTTTTTTATAGGTGGTTTATAAAATTTTAATGTAATGAAATAAAACCTTTGGTGAAACTTGGAAAACTGAATGGAATTCACAAGAAGTCCCAAATGACTTGTGATAGATCCAATGCAGAAAGTCCCTGGCTTTGATCTTTCATGTCTCTTGAGAACCAAGCTGTATTCGCCCAAACCACGGGAGATGCAAATACTTGATCACAAATAGAAAAATAACCAGCATGAGACTGTGGCCATCTAGAGCAGGCCATTGAACATATAATGATTCAATGCCTGAAGGAGATCTCAAAGCAATGTACTCTGCAAATTCTGATATAATCGTCTGGCTCCAACACATACATGTAAAATTGTAGTAGCTGTAAACTACATCAAACAAATGAAAGAAGAGGCAACTAGAACACAAGATTTGCCATACTGGGTCAGATCAAAGGACCATCAAGTCCAGTGTCCTGTTTCTAACAGTGGCCAATACAGGTCATAAAGCAGCTGGTAAGATACCAAAAGGTAAATTGATTCCATACTGCTTATCCCATGGATAAGCCATAGATTTCCCCAAGTGCATCTTAATTAGAGATGTGCAAAGCCCAAACCTTTTGGTTCAGGCTTCGTTTTTGGCCCACCATGGGAAATTTCGTATTTCCCGCATTTCAGGCCTTTGTAATTCAGGGGACCCAAATTTCGGGTTAGTGCGTGCTAACTCCCATTAGCGCACACTAACCCGAAAAACAAATTTTCCAGAAATTTCAGGAAAATTTGGTTCGGTTTTCGGGTTCCCCAAACCAGGGAATTCGTCCTAAACGATTGCATATCCCTAATCTTAATAATAGTTTATTGACTTTTTCTCCAGGAACCTGTCCAAACCTTTTTTAAACTCAGCTACACTAACAGATTTTACTATATCCTCCAGCAATGAAGTCCGAGCTTAATTATGCAT
Organism: Rhinatrema bivittatum; assembly: GCF_901001135.1. Classification (NCBI taxonomy): domain Eukaryota; kingdom Metazoa; phylum Chordata; class Amphibia; order Gymnophiona; family Rhinatrematidae; genus Rhinatrema; species Rhinatrema bivittatum. Next base: position 158,615,990 of record NC_042617.1, read on the forward strand.
TGAGTAAAATATTTTTTATTTGTTTTAAATGTACTACTTAGTAACTTCATTGCATGTCCTGCAGGCTTTGTATTTTGTGAAAAAGTAAACAATCAATTTGCGCTCACCAGTTCTATTCCGCTCATTACTTTATAGACATTATTTCCTAATACAGGTGGATACAGATGAGAAAAATCAGCCAGAAATGTACACTCTGTTACAATTCAGTGAAGATGGATTATGAATGTCAGGCAGTTGTCTTCCTACTCATGACAAACAATGGTCTGATTATTTGAAGATTTGAGCAAGAAAAGCAAGGGCTGTACTGAACAATCTCCTTTCATAATGCAGCATCCAAAGTAATAAAAAAGCAGTTCTAACTAGGAATGAGCATCTATGGTCTAGAATTCATTTAATGAAGATACTCTTAAGTCCCCAATCATCTTATTTTCATTAAAAACAATTATTTACCAAGAATAATGATTAATCAGAGCTCTTGTTTCACCATGTTAGCCATTACACTCAGTCTACTCAAGCATGGCACAGACTGTTAAAGACAGGGTGAAGCAGCTGCTCTGAAGATAAGTCCCTCTACTCTCCATCCTCATTTATAAAACTTTCCCAGTAGTTAAGTAAGACCTTTGGATTAGTAAGAAAAGTCAGCGAAAAAAAAATTGCCCCTTCATACAAAAGAAAGGGTGGGGGAAACAGAATATAAACTTGATTTTCAAAGACATTTACGTGTTTTGTAAGCATAAATGGGCATTTGAAAACTTCACTGGGGGGGGTGAGCAAATAAATGTATGCACAGAAGTGATTTCATACTTGCTGTTAGTGCACTAGAAACAGGTATTCCAGGGGATAAGATTTGTGTGGGGATAGCATTGATTTTTGGAGTACTAACTGGCAGCAGATTTCAAACAAATTAAGAACATAATTTTTTTCAGTTAACATAAGAACATAACATAAGAAATTGCCATGCTGGGTCAGACCAAGGATCCATCTAGCCCAGCATCCTGTTTCCAACAGAGGCCAAACCAGGCCACAAGAACCTGGCAATTACCCAAACACTAAGAAGATCCCAAGCTAATGATGCAATTAATAGCAGTGGCTATTCCCTAAGTAAACTTAATTAATAGCCGTTAATGGACTTCTCCTCCAAGAACTTATCCAAACCTTTCTTGAACCCAGCTACACTAACTGCACTAACCACATTCTCTGGCAACAAATTCCAGAGCTTTATTGTGCGTTGAGTGAAAAAGAATTTTCTCCGATTAGTCTTAAATGTGTTACTTGCTAACTTCATGGAATGCCCCCTAGTCCTTCTATTATTCGAAAGTGTAAATAACCGATTCACATCTACTCGTTCAAGACCTCTCATGATCTTAAAGACCTCTATCATATCCCCCCTCAGCCGTCTCTTCTCCAAGCTGAACAGCCCTAACCTCTTCAGCCTTTCCTCATAGGGGAGCTGTTCCATCCCCTTTATCATTTTGGTTGCCCTTCTCTGTAACTTCTCCATCGCAACTATATCTTTTTTGAGATGCAGTGACCAGAATTGTGCACAGTATTCAAGGTGCGGTCTCACCATGGAGCGATAAAGAGGCATTATGACATTTTCCGTTTTATTCACCATTCCCTTCCTAATAATTCCTAACATTCTGTTTGCTTTTTTGACTGCTGCAGCACACTGAGCCGACGATTTTAAAGTATTATCCACTATGATGCCTAGATCTTTTTCCTGGGTGGTAGTTCCTAATATAGAACCTAACATCGTGTAACTACAGCAAGGGTTATTTTTCCCTATATGCAACACCTTGCACTTGTCCACATTAAATTTCATCTGCTATTTGGATGCCCAATCTTCCAGTCTTGCAAGGTCCTCCTGTAATGTATCACAATCCGCTTGTGATTTAACTACTCTGAATAATTTTGTATAATCCGCAAATTTGATAACATATAATAAAGTTAACATATAATAAAGCTCTGGAATTTGTTACCAGAGTTTCTGGTGAAGGTTAATAGAATATCTGAATTTCAAAAAGGTTTGAACAAGTTTCTGCAGGACAGGTCCATGGAGAGGCCTTCACCTCATTAGGATCTGCCAGGTTCTTCTAAGAGAGCCAGACTGAGACAAGATGCTGGGCTCAATGAACTTACGTTCTCAAGTGCTGTGTGGTGCTTACTGAATTCATTAAAAATGAACACCTCAAAGTGAAAAAAAAATGTCTAGCACAGGTTCCAATGGCCCTATAGATTAACAACTAGCCTTAAAAGCAGTTCAGTAGGCCACAGTATTCAGTAGATTATGTAATAGTATGATTAATTCTTCATTTCAATGTTATTTTCAAATTTACCTTTTGAAATGGGTGCTTTCAGGTATTCTTCCACAAGATTCTGCACATAGATATTAAGTGAAGACCTAGCTTGATGTGCATTATGGTCACAAACTAAGGACTTTTTGAAGTGGGCATCATTCATGTGTAACCAATCACAAAGCTGAAAAATACAACTCTATTATTATTTTATTTTATTAATTTTCAGATAAAGATAAAAAAACTTTGCCACAATTTTAAACAATGAAAACTAATGTGCAGTGCATGATCACTGAAATATAAGAAGATTAAAAACTAAATCTATCAGTTCAACAGTACTCAGAAAAGGCAAAAGTTGCTTTTCTGTAATGGGTGTTTGCCAAGGATAACCAGTCACAATCATGAGTTACATAAATTTAATGGTACCAATGTGGAGCATCTCCCAGCACATTTAGAAAAGCTTTTTTGAGCATGTGTGGGAATTCCCACACATCTTTTGCCTGGCAGAACCCTTTCAGTTATCTGGGTAAACTTTGCTACTCACAGGGCTTTTGAATATTTATTAATTTATTTTTAACTTAAGAACATAAGAAATTGCCATGCTGGGTCAGACCAAGGGTCCATCAAGCCCAGCATCCTGTTTCCAACAGAGGCCGTCAAAACAAGGCCACAAGAGCCTGACAAACTTTTATATACCGATCTTCTTGTATGGGATAACAAATCAAACCGGTTTACAGTGGAACAATAACTTCGCATGAGAGCGTTACATAGAACCTTAAACATATAATAACGTTGAATAAAACATTCAATAGCTTTGAATAAATAACATTAAAATAGGAGGGGCATTGAATGCACCAAGGATGATCCGAATTAGTACATGAGGTACGAAAGACTTAGTAAATGAGATACAGTTAACTTGATACAAAATACCATGCTTGCTGGGTGCCCTGAGACAGGTTACGGTGAATTGGTAAGGCTACCCAGGCAGTTCTGGGAACGCTGATTTAAATAATCACGTTTTTTTTTAAGGAAATTGGGCAGGGGTCTAGTCGCAGTCCTGGAGGGAGAGAGTTCCATTGCATGGGGCCTGCCGTGAACAGGGCTCTGTTCCTTAGAGATGATTTTGCTTGGCGGGGCGTGTAGAGTGCCTTGGTAGGCTCTTCTAATCGGTCTGACCGAGGTGTGAGGGCGCAGCTGAATGGTGAGATCAATAGGGGAGAGTTTGTGTATGGTTTTGTGCAAGATGGTCAGAACTTTATAAAGTATTCTGAACTTGATAGGGAGCCAGTGGAGGTTGTAGAGGATAGGCGTGATGTGGTCGCTCTTTTTTGAATTTGTCAGGATCCTGGCAGCCGAGTTCTGTAACATCTGCAGGGGCTTGATGGTGTTGGATATTGTAAAACAAAACGAAGCATGCTGAACAGTTGCCAATCCTGCCCATTCCCTGCCTTAAAAAAAAAAACCCCTGCCTCTTCCCTCCTTCCAGTAAAATGTTCACATGAAACTAAAAACACGTGCATACGCTCACTGTTTAAAAAGTGGCATAAACACGCATACATGCTACTTTTACGAGTGGAACCCCTTTGAAAATTCACCTTTAAGTGCATAGCTCTGACAGTTTCCAGCATATCTGTATTAATTTATTCACTTTACTCTGAGTGAAAAGATCAATCCCTATTCAGAGCAGAGTAGCTTTAACTGGCTAACTTTAGGAAATTAACTGTTAGCCAGTGAAGTTACTCAATTCTGAACGCAACTGGTCCAGTAAACTGGACAGCTGTCAGTGAAGGGAGCAATCATCGGTCTTTTCACCTTGAAGTGAAGTGAATAAATTAAATTAATACTAGTGTGCCATGAAGCTGTCAGTATTCAGTCCAATAGCCCACTTTTGGAGTTCAGAGGTGGGGATTTGGCTAACACTTTTTTTTTTAAGGTTGCAGATTTTGGTGGAGGGGGGGGTGGAGAAGAAAATTAATATTACCGGCTTTCACATGCCTTTTTAGATTCAAACTTGCCTGAGCAACAGAGATAGATGTAATTTGCTATCAACTGTAAATTGTCCATTGAGTCCTGCAATCCCAGGACTGTTGGAATCAAAAGAAATAAAAAGTTGGATTCACCTTCTAAGGGCTTTGATACACTCCAAAATAGAAGGCAACAGCTTTCCTGCAATCTAGACTGTGCACAGCTTGTTCACCTCTATGAACATGAGCCCTAAGAGAAAAATTGTGCAAGGATGCTTGGTTGGCTAAAGGTAGAACTCCAACAGCACCACAAGCAAGAAATTGGGGATGTGTACATAACACCACCCTATTATGATAACTCTTAGGGTAAAACAGAGTTAAATCAAAGCAATGTACAATAAAATCCACATACATAATAACTTTAAATATTAATTTAAAAAACTAACAATGGACAATCCAACAACAAGACAAAACTGAACAAAAACATAAAATAATATAAGTCAATCCAGGCATAAAAATCTCACTGCAAAGGGTTTGTCATTTGGGGCCTTAGACAGATAGGTTCAATCACTGGTGTAATCAAGATTGGCATGCTGCAATGCTCTCTACATTGGTCTTCCTTAGACCTATGTGCAGGTATTGCAGCTAGTCCAAAATATAGAAGCCAGGGTATTGTTTGGCCTTCATTTTTTTTATTTAGATTTAGCTCACACCTTAGTAGTACCTCAAGGCAAGTTACATTCAGGTACAGTAGGTATTTGCCTGTTCCTAGAGGACTCACGATCTAAGTTTACATCTGTTAGAGTAGCAGCCTGAGAAACAGGGAAGCCAGATCCTTCCTTGGACTAGACACTTCACCTTCCACTACCTCAAGTACAAGCTTAATTATAGGGACCAGATTTCTCCCGCTCTACATCAGCTGCATTAGCTCCCTATTAAATTTCTTTCCTAACTCAACATATGAATTCTAACTTAAAGCCTTAAGAAACCTTGCCATGACATATCTAATAGAATGTGCTGCTTGATGTAAACCAACATATTCACTTTGCACTACAAGTGAATATCTTTTGCCAGTTCTATAACTCTCAGATATGAGATTAAGGAAAACTAATGAGAGGCCTCAGGGGAGACCTCCTTCGTTCCCCTGGAGGAGAGGGCTCTGAAGTGAGACCCTCAGAGTCCTTTGAGGATTCTGCAGTGTCATCCCCCAGGGGTCATAAGGAGCATCATCCTTGCTGTAATCCACAGGGGATGGGGCCCTAGGTGCTGGGTCAGTAACACCACTGATGAGCACATTGAGATGCTCCAGCAGCAGTTCCAGCAGGGAGAGCCCAGGCACCGACACTTTCAGTGCTACTGGCTTGATGCCCCACAGCGCCCGATCAACTGCCAGCTGGACTCTGTGCTACAACTCCTCCTCAAAGGTTGTCAATGCCAAAATGGACTCTTCTTCAGAGCCTCGAGATGGATTGGTAACTGACACCAGGACCAGTGGAGACCAACATGGACCCCCAGCATCGATGGAGGATAGGAAATCCTCGCTGTGGGGTTGCTTCGGGGCATCACGGCAAGTGCTGGTGCCAACCTGAGCCTGGCATCATGAATAGAGGGTGACTGGTGCCGATACTTCCTTGGCTTCCCTCGGTGCTCAGCCCGGTCTTTCCCCAGTGTCAAGGTCGAAGACGACAAATCCAATGTCCTCAACCTGAAGGAGACTGACAGAAGTCAGTCCCCAGTGCCCCTATCTGCCAGCAGCACCGACAGAGTGGAAGACCCCGCTGGTGTCAACAGCTTGGTGTCTATTGGTGCAGTTCCATGGTCCTTCGGCATCGATGCCACTGATGCCGATGGCTTGGACTTCCTCGCCTCAAAGAGCTTCTCCATCTTATTGAGGCGAGTACAACATTCCTTTGGGGTCATTTGGTCGCACATGGGGCACTCCTGAATGTCATGCGATACACCGCGGCAGAGGATACACACCTCGTGTGGGTCCGTAATGGACATAGTCCTTGGGCACTGAGGGCATTGGTGAAAATCCAACGAAGCCATGGCAACATGAACTAAAAGGGACGAAAATGACCATGGAGGTGGTGGATGTCAGATGCCAGCGGACACCGAGGCATCACTGCCACGGGGTAACAAAGCAAAAGGAAACGTACTGAACCGGCGAAAAACCTAACTGGGAAGCAAGAGGGAAATGAAGAAAGACCCGCACTGAGAAAAATGTGAGAAAACACTGAAAGGATCGGTGACAGTTTTCCAATACTTTTTTCTAGCAAAAACCGCATGAGCTCAGAAACCGTGATGTGAAAGCTCCACGGGAAAAAAAAAAAAGAGAGAGACAGAAGAGGGACCCTGTGTGGATGCATGGAACAGGGCATGCTCAGTGTGCCTAGTCAAAGTTCTAGAAACCTTGACATAAGTTTCTCGTGCCAGGCTCCATCCAATGATGTCACCCATGCGTGAGGACTGTCATCCTGCTTGTCCTGGGAAAAATACATATACAAGATTCAAGTCATAATCAGAAAAATAAGCCTCAAAGATAGTTCTGAAAAGAGCTGAACATTCACATATTTAGAGCAGTCACTTAGTTCAAATCTTTGTTTTGCTGCCTTTGGTAAAAATTAAAAAAATAAACAGACTTTTTCCCCATAAAACAATGGCATGATGTCAATTCTTCAACCAAACATTTTCTAAATTTGTGGTCAATGAAAACAGCAAAAACATTTTTTTCAATATAAGATGTTCTCCCAGTACAAAGAATGTCAAGTCTCCTAGTTCACAGCTTTTTAAATAGAAGGTCAAAAAATGAACAATTTCATTCTCTCAACCAGGCCTATTTAAGATGGGCAACCGCTCTGGATACCCAAGCCTAGGGGGTGCCACATCACCCTTTTGAGTCAGTTTGCGAGCCTTAAAGGGAAGAGGGCTGAAAGCAACCCTTGCCCAGGGTGCCAGTTTGTCAACGACTGCCTTATCCCCAACCTTGCTATATGCAAGAATGCTCTCTCTACATAAATAAATTAAAAAAAAAAAGCATTGTAAATATCTATATCGATATCTATATACATACACACACGTCTCAAATGGAATCACCCAAAAAAGTCTGCATTTTCAGCAAGACATACACAAGTTGCCATTCCAACCAGAAGGAAATTTAGAAATAAATGAGGATTTTTCTGATGCCTTTGTTTCTTTGCCTTTCTAAAGAAAGACCTCAGTGGAGTTTACTGTTCTATCACCAATTTTATTTTTAACCTAAACTAGAAGAATCAAGAATTCAGAGACTTTTTTTTTTTAGATAATCGAGAATCATTTCAAATCTCACCTCCTTCCACAGTGTAGTTCCTCTACATAAAGACTCCTCTGATCTAAGAGCCGTTAGAAAGTTAGAAATGTCTGCAAGTGACAAATTTTCCTGAAACAAGCAGCAACAATTCATTAGTACTATAGAAGAATAAAGCAAAAAAGGTTAACACAAATATCAAAAGTTTATTTTCTAGCTGGATCACAGCTCAGTCTGAACTACAACATAATATATTTTTTAAAAGGTTAAATTTTACTTTGACATTCCCTCCCCCCCATGCCCCTGCAAGAATATGTCATAAGGAGGAGAGGGAGAGAAAACAGACAGCACGGTATAGGGCTCAGCAAAGTCCAGCTGCACAAAACCCAGAAGTTAAATCTCCAGCAAACTCGTATATTCCTTCTGTTTTAAGTTCTAACCCTTAAATAGTGTAAGAAACAGTTTCTAGCAATTACATGGGATTATATACTAAACTTGACACATGGTTTTCCATTTAGCATCCATACCATACACAATTCCCTCTGAAAATGTAGAACTGCAAAGACGCAAAAATGTGAGCAATGGATCTATTTACCTACACAAATATCGCTAAAACAGTAACCTAGCTACTTTTTAAGGATATTCTACATTTTGCTGGACAATTACATTGTGATAAAATGGGATTTTATATGTATTTCGAATCCCTTTTCGGCGTAAGACATGTGTTCTTATCCGTGACATATACCTTCCCTTATGAAACCCTGCACAGCCAGCGACTGAGCTCAGGTTCTGCAGTGATTATTAGCAGCCCAAGAGTTTCCTTTACGTCCTTGGGGGTATAAGGGATTAACCTGGCTGTGTGAATTCAGAATGAGGCTTAGACAATTATATATTCTGAAATGTCATTAGTTAGGGCACCAGCAAACTGAGCTACAATGGGTTAACTCCGCAACAGCTCCAAGGGGAGCTGGCTGAAACTTGGGAGAACTTTCCAGTCTTGGAAGGCAGAACAGGAGAGTGACCTGTACCAAGGCCCTCTCCCAGCTCTACTCAGTCTCTCGAGGACAGACTATTCCTGAACCTGAACCCAGGCACTAAATCTTAATTAGGCAGTGGTAACTGAATAAATCTTTGGTCATTTTGCCTGTCTGTTTGCAAGTTATATCATTTCATGTTTTTTCCTCTTTTTTCCTTAATAAGCTTCTTAGGAGGTCATTTTCCATTACTTATCGAGTGCTATAAGCAGCTATCGCACGCGAAAAGTCTCTTTTCACGTGCAATAGCTTGCTAGGGGTGGAGTTGGGGCGGACTCCGCGATGTCCTCGCTGGCGGCAATAAGGTAAGATACGTTATCTTCGCCAGTAGCACGCCGAATAAACTACACCTTTTATGGTGTCGCTTTCGGTGCAAAAGCCGGCAGCCCGCAGTGGTACGATGGCTCGGGCTTTTCACAGGCCCGCCACCCCTTCGTCCCCCCACCCCCCCCCCGTTTTCACTGGATTCACCATTCTGCGATATAATGGTGAATCCAGGCCTTAGTTTGTTACCCGGTGTCTGATTTGTGACCCACTAAAGTAAGTCACTGGGTCAACTCAGTAATTTTTGTGCGTGGTCTGAAGATGTAATTTCTGGGAACTGTGTGACACCTGGGTTTGATGTGGGTCACAGCGACCCTAAATCCACCAGGGAGTAGCTTGTGGAATAGGGTTGTTGTCTAGAGGCAAGAAGAAACCCAGCTGGCGAGTGGGGAAGTTACTGGTATGGGAACTCAGGTGCAAGTGAGAACTGTACAGTACTTAGCGGGACCCTCCAAGTGACAGAGGTTAAATCTGAAATGGTGTTAGGGGTAGTTCAGAGGCGTTGTGATACATATTATGGACTTCTTAAAAAAAATAAATAAATAAAACAAGTGCCCAGCCATGATTTATATAGAGTAAAGGAAGTCTCTGAGCTCAAATATTAGTATAAATTTTAAATTAGAAGAAATAACTAGGTTTTTTCTGAGATGCTCATTTTTTATAAATAAAACTTTATAGTCTTAATGCCTAAAGCTGTATGATCAGCACATGAGTCCAAGCAAGAAAACCAGATGTGAGAAGGGATACACTGAATACTGGAGCTGTAAATAATACATTAATCCTAGGCCTTGGATCCTTCAAACTAACATTCACCAGCACTGTTTAGTTATTAGTTTTATGTTTTTTTGGTCACCCTAAAATCAAAGTGGTCTACAGTTTAAATAAGATTGGTAGCATATAAAACATTTATATCATCCTTTCCAAGTGGAAATATTTATTTATTTATTTTATTTAAAGGCTTTTCTATACTGGCGTTCATGAAAAGACATATCACGTCAGTTTACATTGAACCAGTTTAGAAATACATCCAACAGGGCGGTTTAAACAGGGTTTGACGTCAAACAAGAAAGGAAGGTCACGAAATAATGGAGGAGGTAGATGGTAAACATATAGACAGCCTATAAAAACAGAAAACCATAGAATATTGCACGTTTAACAGCAAAAAAACATAAAACCATAGAGTAAAGAGCGTTTAACGGTAGGGGAAGGTCATGGCTTCAGTTCTTTAGGGAAAGGCTTGTCTGAAAAGTCATGTCTTAAGCTTTTTCTTGAACGTTCGATGGCAGGGTTCTTGGCGAAGGTCAGGGGGGAGAGAGTTCCATTGTGCGGGCCCTGCGGCAGAGAGAGCGTGTTTCCTGAGCGAGGACTTGGCAGGGGGTGCATAGAGGGTACCTTTGTATGCTGTTCTTATTGGTCTGGAGGAGGTGTGAGGTTGAAGAGGGATATTTAAGTCGAGAGTGGTCTGCATGTGAATGGTCTTGTGTATCAACGTTAGTACTTTGTGGAGGATTCTGAATTTAATGGGGAGCCAGTGTAACTTTGAGGACGGGGGTCACATGCTCTCCTCTGTTGGTGTTGGTCAGGATCCTTGCGGCGCAGTTCTGTTTATTTTATATTTATATATTTTATATTTATTTATGTTCTGCTTACAACCAGATAGGCTTATGATAATTACAGAGAGGGCATTGAGAGTGGTACTAATTTGGCTTACTGGATGTGTGTCACAGATAAAATTAGAGGCCCATATTCAGTGCCACTTAGCTGGATAAAAGATAATAGCTGAATATCAGATTCCAATCAGCAGACAGCACTACGGGCCGATACAGTAAAAATTGTGTGTGAGTGGGCGAGCGCCCACTCTCCCGGCACGCGCACAGGCCACTCTCCATGCCATTCAGTAACTTTATTTAAATTAGGGTCAGCGGTAAAAAGAGGCGCTAGGGACACTAGCGCGTCCCTAGCGCCTCTTTTCGGACAGGAGTGGCGGCTGTCAGCGGGTTTGACAGCCGACGCTCAATTTGCTGGCATCTGTTCTCAAACCCGCTGACAGCCATGGGTTCGGAAACCGGACGCCGGCAAAATTGAGCGTCCGGTTTTCAACCCGCGAGCCGATTTCAAATTTATTTTTTTTTTAACTTTTTATTAATTTTCGGGGACCTCAGACTTAATATCGCCATGATATTAAGTTGGAGGGTGCACAGAAAAGCAGTTTTTACTGCTTTTCTGTGTACTTTCCAGCGCCGGCAGAAATTAACGCCTACCTTTGGGTAGGCGCTATTTTCTAAATTAAAATGTGCGGCTTGGCTGCACATTTTACTTACTGTATCGCGCAGGAATGACTAATAGGGCCATCAACATGCATTTACATGTTGCGGGCGCTATTAGTCTCGGGGGGGGTTGGACACGCATTTTCGACGCGCTATTACCCCTTACTGAATAAAGGGTAAAGCTAGCGCGTCGAAAACGCACGTCCAAATGCCGGTTAACAGTGCGCTCCACCGGAGCGCACTGTACTGTATCGGCCTGTAAGCTGGCTATGTGGTAGGTGGGAAATGGGCATTTCAGGAAGGAGTTACTCATCCATTAACTTAACCAGAGGTCTGAATATCATCACTTATCCAGCTAAGTTAACTGGATAAGTTATATCTGCCCAATAGCAGGTCTATAGTTAGCCAGCTAAGACTTATCCAGCTAACTAGCTATTTCTTCGGGGGATATTTAGCAGCATAGCCATGCTTTGATATCCCTTTGATATTTAATATCAATAGTCATACATGGAGCATTAAGCCTTGGAGGCAGGAAGGCTGTTTCATAGAACAGATGCAAATAGGTAATCCTGACTGCAAATATGAATCTGATTTATGAAGTGACTTTTTGGGTCTATGATTAAGATACTTTGCATCTAGAGAGACATAGAACATCTAAATTCAGTTATTAGCTATGTACATTAGTTTTATACACACACGCACACACACACACACACACACACTTAAATGAGAATTCATCAACTGAGTCTCTTCTCCCCTCCACACAAATACACATACATGCTTTTCAGTCAGAAAATGATTATTTTTACAAAAGCTTTTATTACATTGTATTTATATAAGACTTACTTCAACATCTACATGTAGATTAAAACCAAACCCATGAATAGTTAAAGAGAAATGAAATTAAAACCAAAGATGAGGGAATAACTATAATACAGGATGGTAGACAAGGCATAAGATGGTTACCTAAAGCTTTTCAAAACCTGGGACAACTGTCTCGCCTCCATCAATCAACTCCTAACTAATCTTAACCTTGCCCTAAACACTACTAAAACTGAACTACTTCTCATCTCCCCAGGACACCACAACCTCCTTCCCTCTGATCAGCCATCTCCCTTTCCCCAGCACATCAGGGATTTAGGTGTCACCTTAGACAGCCATCTAAATTTTAAAAAATGTATCAACACCACCACCAAAGACTGCTTTTATAAATTGCAGGTCCTTAAGAAACTAAGGCCTCTCCTCCATCACTATGACTTTCGAACCATTCTCCAAGCCACCCTATTTAGCAAGACTGACTACTGCAACACCCTACTCCTAGGCCTTCCCACAATTTCCATCAAACCTCTCCAAATACTGCAAAACGCAGCTGCTAGAATCCTCACCAACTCCCGCAGAATAGATCATATTATGCCAATCCTCAGAGATCTCCATTGGCTGCCAATCCCCTCCAGAATACTTCATAAGACCCTCACAATTATCCACAGAATGCTACACAACCAGAATATTCAATGGCTTAACGACTCCCTGCACTATCACACTCCCAACAGACCAACCAGAGCGGCCTATAAAGGATCCATGTCTATTCCCTCCCACAAACTCACTCACCACATCTCCACTAAAGATTGCACTTTTTTCATAGCGGGTCCTACATTATGGAACTCAATGCCCCCCGAACTACGCCAAGAACAATGTACAATAACCTTCAAAAGAAAACTAAAAACTTGGCTATTTAAACTGGCATATACATAACACCCCTCGCCACCCTTTCCCAAAAACATCCACTCTTCTCCCCTCCACCAAAGAAACCCTGGACCCTAATCTATTTTAACTTCCAGTTAAATTTTTGTTTAGAATATAGTTTCTATACAGAATCTTGTAAATAGTTATTATTCAATCGTTTAGCTAATCGTCCTACTTAAGGTCTATGGACTCTTTCTTCCTCTATTCTCCCATCTTGTTCCTTCACCTCCCTGTTACATGTAACTTTAATTTCCATTTTCTAAATTATGTTTATTAACCCCGTTATCAGTAAACCGATATGATATGCAAATGAATGTCAGTATATAAAAGATCTTAAATAAATAAATAAAATAAATAAATGAGAGAAAATACGTGTGCAGATGGATGTCTTCTTTCATATCCTCTACCTACCGTACTATTGTTTTTATATTTAAATGGTCTTCCTTTGCTCTACTTGCTCACAGCTGATATTCTAAAAGTCTCCTTAAATGTCTATTCATTTTAGGTGGACATGCAGACCAAAGATCAAATAAGACTGCTAATCAAAGATACACACTTTGAAAGATATAAAGAGAAAGTCTGTGTGTGAATGCAGGTGTAATTTTTCAACATCTGATAATTTAGACCATAATGTCAATTAACAAAAACAGTACGAAACACCTACCACGTCTGCCAAGTTCATTGCGGTCTGGAGGAATGTAACACTGAGCTGCTCCTCTCAAAGGATCTGATGTGTGATCATTGTACATTGCAGAACTTCTCTACAAAGCAAAAATCAAGCAGCATTATTAAAACAGAATCTTGTTTTACTCTTAAAACAGCAGCAGCAAAACTGCTTTGACAACAGAACTGTCACTTTAAATTAAAGGTCCTCCATTATATTAAAATTCTTAAAAACTCCTGCTTAGTTGCTCTCAGCATTATTAATCTACATAACAAGAAGAAGCAACACTGATGCTTATAAAAATCAGTGTGATGCCTGCAGGAAGTTAAGATAAAATGGTGACCGTAATAAGAAGGTGCACACTTTAGCCAATAGGAAAAAAATGGGGAAAAATTGCTCTTATCCGAAAGCAGATTTGCTTACTGTAAGAATGTTTTCCGTAGACAGTAGGATGAATTAGCCATGACGCATGGGTGATATTATTCGATGGCACCAAATGGACCCCTCTTAGCTCACAGTGCTTCTTTTCTATGGAGCATTTATGGGTTTCCTGCTTTGGCATTGCCTGGAGAGGCCCCTCAGTTGATTTTAGAGCTAAGTTTAACTAGATTAGTTTACACTGAAGGGAAGCAGCCGGGGTATTTAGCATGGTTAATGCAAAGTACACCATTTACGGCAAGCAAACTTTCTTTCTCTGTCAACAAGCAGGGCTGAATTAGCCATGACACATGGGGAATCCCAGGCTGAGGGATGCAGCATAGTGATTACTGAATAAGCAACCTGGACCCCACTGTGGAGAGTGGATTACTGGTTATGCAAGACCGCTTGTCCAAATTTACTGTCACTTTAATAAGTAGTCTAGACAGTAATGAGACATGAAGGTATACAGGGATGACCAAGTTGCAGCTTTGCATGTGTCTTCAATAGGTACTGCTCTCAGATGAGCCACAGATGTAGCCATGGCTCTGACTTGATAAGCATTACTAAGAGTCTAAATGAGGGAGGTCTGCTAGGGCATAACAATGTGTAATACAGTCTACCAACCAAATGGACAATGTTTATTTGGCAACTGATATGCCTAGTCAGTTAAGATCATTAGGCACAAATAATTTCAATGTGGCCGAGTTCTTTCTATAATAGACAACCCTCTTTTACAGTCTAAGGAACAAAGGCATTTTCACCTTCATATGAGCGTGGCCTCAGAAAGAACATGGGTAACATGCTGGTTTGGATTAATATAGAAAGCTGAGATCACCTTTAGTAGAAACTTAGGGTGGCTGTGAAGCACTGCTCTATTGAGGAAGAATTGCATATAGGAGAGTAATGAACCACAGCCTGAAGTTCAGAGACTCTGCTTCTGGCTGACATGATTGCCACAAGAAAATTCTACTTTCAATGTGAGAAATGTGAGAGAAGCTGACTCCAATGATTTATGAATTGTTTGTAGAACCACATTAAGGTCTTATTGAACTGGTGGTTTGAGACCGGAGGTTTAGTATGCCATAAACATCTCATGAACTTCGATACCAACAGATGAGTGGAGATTGGCCTACACTCAATCTGAATATGGTAGGCCACTATGGCACTGAGATGTACTCTCACTGAAGAGCTACTGAGACAGGAGTAAGAAAAAGTGCAAGCACTGGAGTAACTCTCATTGCTCGCATGTGAACTAGTCCAAGGAGCTTTGTTGACACCATGAGAACAGTTTCCATTTAAAGTTGTAAGTTCTCCTAGTCGAGGGTTTTCTGGTGGAACCATTTTATATAGCAGCATTTCATAATCGCTTTACAAATTTAAAAAATTGCCCAGAGTGCTGAAAAGTAACACAAGTCATATAATACAATATGCAGTTACAAACACCTTCCCAATACCTTTTATAACACAAGATTACAAAGCTTAAACTCAGGCCTTACATGGAAAACACATTACCTTTGCATATAAGCCAAGCTTTTAATTTTTTTTTTACGAAACTTCAATAAGTGCAACTTCCTCCCGCAAAATCAATGGAGATTATGCCACAAACTTGTCATAAAACTGTTGAAAATGATCTGCTATGTAGATGAGAATGGAAAAATCATCTAACAGAAGGTAGGAGCCGCACTGTTAACCCGCATTTGGACAACACGTTTTCGAAGCGCTAGCTTTACCCCTTATTCAGTAAGGGGAAATAGCGCATTGAAAATGCGCATCCAACCCCCCCGAAACTAATAGCACCCGCACATGCAATTGCATGTTGATGGCCCTATTAGTTATTCCCGCGCGATCAGAAAGTAAAATGTGCAGCCAAGCCACACATTTTACTTTCGGAAATTAACGCCTGCCCAAAGGTAGGCGTTAATTTCTGCCGGAGCCTGATAAGTGCACAGAAAAGCAGTAAAAACTGCTTTTCTGTGCACCCTCCGACTTAATATCATGGCGATATTAAAGTCGGAGGCCCCAAAAGTAAAAAAAAGTAAAAAAAAAAAAAATTTTAAAATCGGCCCGCAAGTCGGAAGATGGACGCTCATTATGCCAGCGTCAGTTTTCCGAACCCGTGGCTGTCAGCGGGTTTGAGAACCGACGCCGGCAAAATTGAGCGTCGGCTGTCCAACCCGCTGACAGCCACCGCTCCTGTCAAAAAGGAGGCGCTAGGGATGCGCTAGTGTCCCTAGCGCCTCCTTTTACAGCGGGCCCTAATTTGCATAGGCGACCCTCCTGAAATCGCGCGCCCAGGAGTGGCCTGTGCGCATCGCCAGCTCTCCTGCGTGTTTTTTCTGAATCGGCCTGAAAGAAGGGAAAGCAATTCCCTTCAAGCATATTAAATGCCAAAACCAGAATTTTTAAACTTGCATCAATCTGCAATAGAACAACCAATGGCAGCTGTTGTAATAATGGATTGGTAGATGATCTTCTAGATTTCAACCAATATAATGAGCAGCCGTTTTCTCTACCATCTGCAACTTATGAATCATTTTCCTGGTATTTCTAAATAAACTGCATTGCAATAATCTTGTTGTATGCGACAGGTTATGGGTGTCTACCATAATCAATGAGGCAGTTGTCAATTATGAATGCAGGCTTTATTCAAGAGCTTCACAACAGCAAAGTTCAAACTGGTAGACAAAGAGGTAAGTCTATTAATATGAACTTTGCTGTTTTTGAAACTCTTGAATAAAGCCTGCAGTCATAATTGACAACTGCTTCAATTGTGGGGGACACCCATAACCTGTCACATGCATTATTCCTGTGTTCTTGTCTTTTTGGATGCATGAGTTCCTACTCCCCCCACTGGTTTTGCCAATAATCTAGTTGTACTCTCAACACCCACTGTACAAGGGAAACCCTTGTTCAGTGGTTTTGTGTGGTAGCTATGCTAAAGGACAACCACTTTGCAATTGTCCCTATTTATAGCCCCGTATTTTACTCTTTATTGTTCACTCTTTATGTCCATTTTTTCTTTATTTCTTTTTTATTATTTTACTTCTCCCTGGCTGCTTATCCGACCCGATTATCAGTTTTTTCTTTTATTATGTACTTATCTAGAGCTGCCGCCTTTACTGCTTCTCAACAGTTCGGATCCGCCTGCCCAACATTGGCCATGTTTCGGCAAGACGTTGCCTGCTTCAGGGACTGCGGGAAGAAAATTCTACTTGCGTCTGTACTGGGGTTCACAGATTTTAGACGTTTCTTAAACAGATAAAATCAATGTAATACAATGTAACCTACTTATAAACTTTTAAAACCAAATTTTTACCACCTCTCAGGCTTTTAATACTTACTGGTTTTGTTTAATCAATTATCTTAAAGTGAGCGACGCCTTCAGCTTCTCGTTCCAGCGTCTTTCTCTACTCTGCCTGTTTTTAAACCTACCCCGGGCAAACTACTGCTTGTCCCTCTCAGACTGAGGCTGTCTCCGGTGCTCCAACAGTGTTGATGATATACTATTTTCTCCACATTCCCCGATCTATCTCCTATTGCTGTGTCCCTATTGCCTGCATAACTTCTATTTATCGCCCGATATTGTCAGGTTTATCCTTTTTAATTCGATTTCTACCGTGAACATCCATTCTTGTTACTAATTGCCTTATCGGACCTGGGAGGGACCTTTTCTTCCCTCAGATTTCTCCTGCTCAGTATCCAGCGGACCTGATGGTAGTCTGAAAACTCCCGCGTCCGCTGCTGTTTTATCATCAGATTGCACCGGCCTGCATTGGTAACTGCTCAATGTGTAGCGGATCTGATGGTGTTGAAACATCCACCACGTCCGCTACTGTCCTGTCATCCGATTGCACTGGCTTACTGTAGATCCATCAAGTCGATTTATCTTTTTCTTTTTTTCTGTTTTAAATTATCTTACTCTCCAAACCGTCCGTTCTCTCTCATTTATAAATAGCTTTATTTGCTTACCTACTTGTTTTCGGATCTAATCAGCCCTTCATCTCGTGTTAGTTACTGTATCTAGCCCCAGGGTGTTTTCCTGTCAGTTGGCTATTTTTAACTTGGGATGGTCATTTGTTCAGACAGAGATGTTGTGGGTGCTACTGTACCTGCGACCGCTTGTATTTTATTACCACACTGGTCTACTAATCCAGATGAGGGGTGTGCCGGCTCCGGCCGGTGATCTTCTTTTAATCACCAGTCGCTCTCCTATGGTGTGTCTCTGTTTGCACCCCGTAGGACATTCTGATGTCTATTACTCCATGGGAAAAGGGATTGTAATTCCCTCCTCCAATAGCTCTCTATTGGCTCTCCTGTGGTGTCTCTATTTGCTCCTCGTTGGGCATCCTGATGGTTTTATGATAAGTGCTCTGTATTATATGCGCTCATGCTTCTGTCTTCTTGTGTTTTTTCTTTTTTTCTTTTTGCGATGCGAGCCACCAACGTAGCTCCTGCTATTTCCTTAGCTTCTCAGGTGCCCAATGGGTCTGCAACTAACCCCCTATCAACGAGTATATCCCTACATATATACCAACCAATCAATTTATCGGTTCAGTCCTTTTGGAGCCACTGTGTCCCATGTGTAAATGAACTATTGTTCCATTCGTGTGAGTCTCAGGTTCATGTCCCCTCCTCGTGGATGTTCTTGGATTTGAAAAATCACTGCTACCTTAAGCTCTTCTGGTCGGTGTCCCATTTCTTGCCAGTGATCTGTCAATGGTGCACCTTCTATTTGGTGTTTAAGGCGACTTACATGTTCCTGTATTCTGATTTTAATCTTCCGCATGGTTTTTCCTATATACACTTTGTTACAGGGACACCACAAAGTGTACACTACTTTGGTGGAATCACATGTGAACTGTTCCCTGAAATAAAATGTTCTTCGTCCTGGAATGTCCAGATGGGTGCTGACGTGCATGTATTCACATGCACTACTTTTTCCACATGTTGCTTGGCTACCTTCTTGTCTGTTATCGTGGGTCCTCACCAGTAACATATTAGAGTGGACTGCCAGTGGGGCAGTTCCTCCGACTAAGAAGGTTATGTTCCTCGATAACAGAGTTTAAAATCCAGGCAGAGGATATGAGGAAAAGGTTCCTGCAATGAGGTTACCCCGCTTCTATTGTGAGAAAGGCCTATAAAAGGGCTAGATGGGCCAACAGAGAATTGCTTTTACAACCTAAAATTAAACAAACCAATAAGAGGATAATATGCGTGTTACCATACACACCACAGACACAGATGTTAAAGAAAAGCATCTTGAAACATTGGTCCATCTTGCAAATACATCCCAGTTTCCGAGAGAAACCCATGTTTCACTGACTAAAGCTAAAAACTGAAAGACCTGGTAGTTCACTCTAATATATTACCGGTGAGGACCCACGATAACAGACACCATAGGAGAGCGACTGGTGATTAAAAGAAGATCACCGGCCGGAGCCGGCACACCCCTCATCTGGATTAGTAGACCAGTGTGGTAATAAAATACAAGCGGTCGCAGGTACAGTAGCACCCACAACATCTCTGTCTGAACAAATGACCATCCCAAGTTAAAAATAGCCAACTGACAGGAAAACACCCTGGGGCTAGATACAGTAACTAACACGAGATGAAGGGCTGATTAGATCTGAAAACAAGTAGGTAAGCAAATAAAGCTATTTAAATGAGAAAGAACGGACGGTATGGAGAGTAAGATAATTTAAAACAGAAAAAAAGAAAAAGATAAATCGACTTGATGGATCTACAGTAAGCCAGTGCAATCGGATGACAGGACAGTAGTGGACGTGGTGGATGTTTCAACACCATCAGATCCGCTACACATTGAGCACTTACCAATGCAGGCCGGCGCAATCTGATGATAAAACAGCAGCGGACGCGGGAGTTTTCAGACTACCATCAGGTCCGCTGGATACTGAGCAGGAGAAATCTGAGGAAAGAAAAGGTCCCTCCCAGATCCGATAAGGCAATTAGTAACAAGAATGGATGTTCACGGTAGAAATCGAATTAAAAAGGATAAACCTGACAATATCGGGCGATGAATAGAAGTTATGCAGGCAATAGGGACACAGCAATAGGAGATAGATCGGGGAATGTGGAGAAAATAGTATATCATCAACACTGTTGGAAGCACCGGAGACAGCCTCAGTCTGAGAGGGACAAGCAGTAGTTTGCCCGGGGTAGGTTTAAAAACAGGCAGAGTAGAGAAAGACGCTGGAACGAGAAGCTGAAGGCGTCGCTCACTTTAAGATAATTGATTAAACAAAACCAGTAAGTATTAAAACCTGAGAGGTGGTAAAAATTTGGTTTTAAAAGTTTATAAGTAGGTTACATTGTATTACATTGATTTTATCTGTTTAAGAAACGTCTAAAATCTGTGAACCCAGTACAGATGCAGCAGAATTTTCTCCCGCAGTCCCTGAAGCAGGCAACGTCTTGCCAAAACATGGCCAATGTTGGGCAGGCGGATCCGAACTGTGAGAAGCAGTAAAGGCGGCAGCCTAGATAAGTACATAATAAAAGAAAAAACTGATAATCGGGTCGGATACAGCCAGGGAGAAGTAAAATAATAAAAAAGAAATAAAAAGAAAAAATGGACATAAAGAGTGAACAATAAAGAGTAAAATACGGGGCTATAAATAGGGACAATTACAAAGTGGTTGTCCTTTAGCATAGCTACCACACAAAACCACCGAACAAGGGTTTCCCTTGTACAGTGGGTGTTGGAGTATAATTTACATAGGGAAGGAGGTTGGTTGGTGAATAGTGAATAATCTAGTTGTGACAGGACCAATGTGTAAGTTACAGATTTTAGAGCTGTGAACTCCAAATAAGGTTTCAGTTGTTTCACCAAGTTCAATTTATAGTATGTATTATGAGCCACCTACAAAACTGTTTTTCCCCCAACATAAGTTGAGAGTCCAGCACCACTTCCAATGATTTCTTGTCCCCTTGGAGACAATTCAATTCTTTCTAACCTAGGCAATTTTGGTATATCCCCCATCCCAATCTGTAACATTTCTGATGTTATAGTGTTGATAACCAACCTATTATCTCACAACCAGCATGTCACTGCCTGTAAGCAAGAATTCAAGCGAGAAATATCCTCATCAGGAATACTTCCTAATAAAGCCACAATCTATAGACCATTCACATAGTGAATTGCAAAAGTATTCAACCCCTAAAAAGTCAGCAAATGTGTAGATTACAAATAACACTTACACAGATTGTTCCAGATAGTATGTTTATTGCAACCAGTATAAGGTCTTAAAGTAAATTTTCAAAGTCACAATTTATTATTTCTCTGTATTTTTTGTATAATAAAATTAAAAACTGAAAAATACTGCTTGCATATTCAAGCCCTGTGCTATGGAAGCTCCAAGTTTACATAGATGAAAGATATTGCCATAACAATTGGCTCTATCTGTGAATCAAAAAAATGTCAGCTTTTCTGGATAAAAAGACCTCCTAACTCCAGTACCATTGGTCAGACTGTGAATCTAAAGGAAAGCTGTGAAAATGAAGACCAAAGAACATTCTGAGGAAATTAAAGATAAAGTTCAAGACATGTACAAGATAGGAAAAGGCTACAAAATAATATCCAAGTACTTGGATATCCAAGTGAGCACTGTTGGATTAATAGTGAGGACATGGAAGCTGTATCATACCACCTAGACACTGCCTAGGCAAGGATGTCCCTCAAAACTAAGCATCAGAGCAAGAAGGAGATTTGTGGGGGAAGCCACAGAGAGGCCAACAATCACTTTGAAGGAGGTATAGAATTCAGTCACTGAAACTAGATTGCAGGTGCACCAGTCAACCATATCAAGAGCTCTGCATACAACTGGCCTGCATGTGAGGGTGGCTAGAAAGAAGCCCTTACTAAAGAAAAGCACATTTGGGGGGGATTTTAAGAGCCCTGCTCGCCTAAATCCGCCCAAATCCGGGCGGATTTAGGCGAGCAGGGCCCTGCGCGCCGGTGAGCCTATTTTACATAGGCCTACCGGCGCGCAGAGCCCCGGGACTCGCGTAAGTCCCGGGGTTCTCCGAGGGGGGCGTGTCGGGAGCGTGTCGGGGGGCGGGCCCGGTCGTCGCGGCGTTTAGGGGGCGTGTCGGCAGCGTTTTGGGGGCGGCTACGGGGGCGTGGTTACGGCTCAGGGCGGTCCGGGGGCATGGCCGCGCCTTCCGTACCCGCCCCCAGGTCGCGTCCCGGCGCGCAAGAGGCCCGCTGGCGCGCGGGGATTTACGCCTCCCTCTGGGAGGCGTAAATCCCCCGACAAAGGTAAGGGGGGGTTTAGACAGGGCCGGGCGGGGGGTTAGGTAGAGGAAGGAAGGGGAAGGTGAGGGGAGGTCGTTAGAGGATTCCCTCCGAGGCCGCTCCGATTTCGGAGCGGCCTCGGAGGGAACGGGGGTAGGCAGCGCGGCTCGGCGCGTGCCGGCTATACGAAATCGATAGCCTTGCGCGCGCCGATCCAGGATTTTAGCGGCTACGCGCGTATCTACTAAAATCCCGCGTACTTTTGCTTGTGCCTGATGCGCCAGCAAAAGTACGCCTATTCGCGGTATTTGAAAATCTACCCCATGGAGTTTA